>NC_044320.2:26178587-27632413 GCF_007474595.2 Lynx canadensis
AGTATAATTTTGGCCATCCATATTAAGACCTGTTAAAAATGAGCATAGGGGATAATAATTTTTTTAAATTAAAGAAAGGGAATTGAGCAAAGGTTAGGCAAATAAAGGTAAATAAAATGTATCCAGCATAAACCTAGTTTTTAAGAAAAGTATAAGCTTTTCCCTGTATGCTGGTGGACCACAAATATGGTGATTTCCTGATAGCTAAAGAAAATGTGAAAACTCAATCACTGGCAAGAATCTAACACTCCATGGGCACCTGGGTGGCTCAGTCAGTTGAGCGTCTGACTTCAGCTCAGGTCATGATCTCATGGTTCATGGGTTTGAGCCCCATGTGAGGCTCTGTGCTGACAGCTCTGAGCCTGGAGCCTGCTTTGGATTCTGTGTCTCCCTCTCTCTGCCCCTCCCTTACTCATTCTTTCTCTTTCTGTATCTCTCAAAAATAAATAAACATTAAAAAAATTTTTTAAAAGAATCTAACACTCTGAAACATACAAGATGATTAGTTGGAACACGTATTGGGATTCCTGACACTAAGATATTAAATTAACCCAAAGCCTTTAATAAAGAAAACGCTCTGAGATGGTGACAGACTTTATCCATGTTCTACCCATAGTGAACACTGCGAGGTGTTTCGACGCTCTTCTTACCCAAGTCAGCTCATGTAGGCCAGCAAAGATCAGTTCTGGTAAAGTCCTTCTATGAAGGGTCACGAGGATATGGTCCTGGCTTGGAGTTCTCTCTTCTAATGCGGAGTGGAGGACTGTGGTATTTTTATCTTGTTAGAAATACGTGTTCTTATCAGTAATTATTATTTCACAGGTACAGGTTATCAGCTTTGCTACAGAACATAATTGGGATTCTCTGGACTTTTATGATGGTGGAGACAACAATGCTCCACGACTTGGAAGTTATTCAGGTAAATAAAAGAGCTGAGCTTAATTGAAATACAGATGTAATTAGGAATGTAGAAATCTCTCTCTCTTTTTAAAAGACTTTCTAGAACTCTGACTTGGCAGTTTTAATTTCCTTTTTATAAACTATACACAGCAAACTAAATTACAAGGTTAGATGTTTCAAAGGCATTAAAGGTAATGACATTGAAATTGCTGTTTAAAATCTTACTATATTCTAACTATATTTGTGTAATTATTTATTGATGCTTTTATAGTAATGATAATATTTTCAGCTGAGCTGTGGTTCAGGTATGTGTACCCTTTCTCCTTAAATCGTTAAAATTAGACAGTGCTTGGTAATTATGATATATCTACTCAATAGAGTGTTCTGGGGCCATTAAAATAATTTTAGAGACTGTGTAAAAACATGGTATGTTACAAGGTACTGATGAGTGAGAATAAAGAGAATATAAATTATTTCTATGAAATGAATAAAATTATATAACATAATATATACCCAGGTACCAAGACCAGAAGGTTTTTAAACTTGTTAAGGTTTTTAAAGGTAATTTACGCAATAATCGAACAGCTTTTTCAGCCTGCGAAAAGTGAAATCAAGTTTTACTTTAATTTTAACTATACTTTTTACTTTAATTATACTTTTTAACTATAGAAATAGGAACATAGCTAAACTATCAACTTCTACATTTCAGATATACTTAAGTCGGTTTGAATAGTTGTAGGTTTTTCACAGATTTTTAACTAGGGCATAATCAGTTTTTCAGCATCGCCACTGAGGAGAGGAAAGAAGAAATACCTGGAATAGGAGTGATTTGGGTTAGTCATAACAAGTATTTTAGGGGCTCCTGGGTGGCTCAGTCAGTCGTGCATCCAACTCTTGATTTTGGCTCAGGTCATGGTCCCAGGCTTGTGGGATCAAGCCCCATGTCGAGCTCCATCCATGCTGTGTGGATAGATAAGGTGTATAGATAAGGTGGAAATCTTGGAAGAAATCTTATAACATTTTGAGTGTACATTTGTTTAGATTTGATTAATAATCAAATCTTAATAATAAATACAACAATGAAGATAATACCAGTGATAAATAACAGCTCTTGATTACCAAGTGCTAGCCCTGTGTGAGGCTTGTCATACGTTTCCTCATTTGTTCCTTCTAGTAGTTCTGGTCGTGATTGACACTTAGATTAAGTTGCCTGAGGTTGTACAGCTGATGTTAGAATGAGACCTGGGCCCAGCTGGTGTGACTCCAGAGCTGAAGTTCTTGATCGCTGAGATCCTCTAAGGCACTAAAGGCAGGTCGAGTGAAAGTTTCTGTTTACCTCCATCTTCAGTGATTCAGTAAGGGTTCCAGAGACAGATAAGAGGCAGGAGAAGGGGGAAAAAGCTACTATATGTTCTGTAATGAATTCGTCCTGATATTTTCTTTTTATAGAAAGATCAGTGAGTGGTTCAGTTCCACAGAGTTGTACAAAATAAATGTAAACTAACTAGTTACTTACAGAAAAAAATGTTGCCACACTATCAAATAATATGCTTGTTGGACATTATCTTAAAACATAGGTTTGACACTTATTTTTATGCTTGCCATTTGAAACTGCTTGACTTGTAATCTTAAGGATCTTGAGGTATTACTCAATGCAGATAGTCAAGAAGTAATTGGTTCAAACAGATATTTTATGTTTTCAGCTCAGTAATTGAATAAAGTCAAGTTGATTTCCTTCAGAATTTCAGAAATACACCATTATAATGTATTTGCTAAGAGACTAAGGCTATAATGTATTTGGTAGTGCTAAGGCTAACACTAGTTTATAATTGGGATTTTTCAAACACTACCTACCAGCGTTGCTGTCAGAGTATAAGAAACATCAAGGTACTTGACCTGGCAGAGAAGAACATACACATATTAATAAAGAAAGAAAATAAATGAAATACATGTTATATATATATATATATGCATATATATATATATATAATAAAAAGGGCAATAAATAACAATAAATAAACATATCCTCTGAACCCATACATAATCTTAAGATACTATACCATAAAAATGACTACAAACTTTAAAATTAAGGTTATTATTAGCTCATGCATAAAATATTGAAATCCACATGAAATTCCAAACATTTATTTCAGGTGACCTGTAAAATCCACTGCTTTGACTGTCACCCGCTCTTTGTTCCTGCCTATTTTTAGGGACCCATCCAGAGTGATCCCAAAGTCTTTCTCCTTAGAGACAGTCACAAACAATAAAATAAAAGAGAAATGTGGGAGACATTATCTTTATTTAAAAATTCCTAAAACACACTTGACCAATATGTAATTTCAGTGGTATTCTATTGGCTGATTAGTAGTTAACTTACTTAGTTTTGCTATAATATTTATTATGTGATTATTGACCTGCCTTTTCAATTATCATTTCAGGAACAACAATACCCCATCTTTTGAATAGTACGTCTAATAATCTATATCTAAATTTCCAATCAGACATCAGTGTTTCTGCTGCAGGATTTCACCTTGAATACACAGGTAAATATAATATCATGTGCTATTCAAGAAATTTAAGAACAAGTTTATATCATTTTTTAAATATTCTTTGAATATAGAAACTAAATGGACTTCATCAAAAGAGAACATTATCTTGTATTTTTAAGTTTTTGATGTGCTCTTTCAATTCATTTACAAGACTGTGTCTATAAAATTTTAATTTTTTCATCAGAATTTACAAATGTACAAATGTTTTCTTCCTTATTGTAATTGTAAGTACACTTAGCATGAGATACACCCTCATTTTTTTTTGAGTACACAATACAGAAGTGTTAACTATAAGCATGATAACATATAGCAGATCTCTAGAACTTACTCATCTTACATAACTCAATTTTATATCCATTGTGAGCAGCAACTTCCCATTTCCCTTCCTCCCCGCCCTGGAAATCTCCACTCTGCTTTCTGTTTCTATGAGTTTGACTATTTTAGGTACTGTCCTGTAGTACTTGTCCTTTTTTGTCTGGCTTATTTCATTTAGCATAATGTTTACTAGGTTCATTCATGTTGTTGCATTTGGCAGGATTTCCTTCTCTTTTGTAAGACTGAATGATATTACACATTATATGTACATACTATCTTTTCTTTATTCACTTATCTCTTAATGGACATCTAGGTTGTTTCCGTATTTTGGCTATTATGAGTAATGCTGCAATAAACATAGGAGTGCAAATCTCTCTTTGAGATTCTTATTTCAAATATTCTGAAAATATACTCAGAAGGGATATCTAGAGCATGTGGTAGATCTACTTCTAATTTTTTTTAATGTTTATTTATGTTTGAGAGAGAGAGAGAGAGGGAGGGAGACAGGATCCAAAATGGGCTATGCAGACAGCAGAAAGACCGACCTGGGGCTTGAAATCATGAACTTTGAGATCACTACCTGAGCTGAAGTCAGATGCTTAACTGACAAAGCCACCCAGGCACCCCTACTTCTAATTTTTTTGAGCAACTTTCATACTATTTTCCATAGTGGTTCCATCAATTTACATTCCCACCAACATTGTATGAAGGTTCCAGTTTTTCCATATTTTCACTAACAGTTTTTTTAAACAAATAAGAACATTTATAGTTATCAAAAGGAGCACATATCATAACAAAAACTCTAGTTTTGATTATTTATGCACCACATAACATAGCATCAATATTCTTAAAGCGGATAGTCAAGATATATGAGGAGAAATAAATAAAAATGCATTATGAAATTTGCCAAAATTGATCCCACTACAAAAATTCTAAGTAGAGCAATAATCATGGGAACAATATAGGAAATAGTTGTTTTTTTTTTTGTTTTTTTTTATTTTATTTATTTATTTATTTATTTATTTTATGAAATTTATTGACAAATTGGTTTCCATACAACACCCAGTGCTCATCCCAAAAGGTGCCCTCCTCAATACCCATCACCCACCCTCCCCTCCCTCCCACCCCCCATCAACCCTCAGTTTGTTCTCATTTCTTAACAGTCTCTTATGCTTTGGCTCTCTCCCACTCTAACCTCTTTTTTTTTTTTTTTCCTTCCCCTCCCCCATGGGTTCCTGTTAAGTTTCTCAGGATCCACATAAGAGTGAAACCATATGGTATCTGTCTTTCTCTGTATGGCTTATTTCACTTAGCATTACACTCTCCAGTTCCATCCACGTTGCTACAAAGGGCCATATTTCATTTTTTCTCATTGCCACATAGTACTCCATTGTGTATATATACCACAATTTCTTTATCCATTCATCAGTTGATGGACATTTAGGCTCTTGCCATAATTTGGCTATTGTTGAGAGTGCTGCTATGAACATTGGGGTACAAGTGCCCCTATGCATCAGTACTCCTGTATCCCTTGGATAAATTCCTAGCAGTGCTATTGCTGGGTCATAGGGTAGGTCTATTTTTAATTTTCTGAGGAACCTCCACACTGCTTTCCAGAGCGGCTGCACCAATTTGCATTCCCACCAACAGTGCAAGAGGGTTCCCGTTTCTCCACATCCTCTCCAGCATCTATAGTCTCCTGATTTGTTCATTTTGGCCACTCTGACTGGCGTGAGGTGATACCTGAGTGTGGTTTTGATTTGTATTTCCCTGATAAGGAGCGACGCTGAACATCTTTTCATGTGCCTGTTGGCCATCTGGATGTCTTCTTTAGAGAAGTGTCTATTCATGTTTTCTGCCCATTTCTTCACTGGGCTATTTGTTTTTCGGGTGTGGAGTTTGGTGAGCTCTTTATAGATTTTAGATACTAGCCCTTTGTCCGATATGTCACTTGCAAATATCTGGACAGCAACATGCAGAAGGTTGAAACTAGACCACTTTCTCACACCATTTACAAAAATAAACTCAAAATGGATAAAGGACCTAAATGTGAGACAGGAAACCATCAAAACCTTAGAGGAGAAAGCAGGAAAAGATCTCTCTGACCTCAGCCGTAGCAATCTCTTACTCAACACATCCCCAAAGGCAAGGGAATTAAAAGCAAAAGTGAATTACTGGGACCTTATGAAGATAAAAAGCTTCTGCACAGCAAAGGAAACAACCAACAAAACTAAAAGGCAACCAACGGAATGGGAAAAGATATTTGCAAAAGGAAATAGTTGTTTAAAAAACTGTCCCCCCATCCCCATGCCCCAAAATACCAGGTCCAAATGGCTTCACATAGAAAAATTGCCAACCTTTAAGGACCAGATAATCCCAATGCTACTTTAATTATTCTATTTCCTGGGGTGTATAACAGGTTCCCATAATATTCTCAATAGAAAACTATAAAGCATACTCTTTTATAAATATGATGCAGAAATTTTATCTTTTTAGTTCATTGAAATGTAATTTGTGTAGTTTTTGAATTTATATGTGTTGATTTGATATATGTATCTATTACAAAATAGTCACACAATAGACATAGTTAACATCTCCATATTTCACATAATTGCCTTCTCTTTTTTTTTCTTAGTTCTTTGTGTGTGTGTGTGTGTGTGTGTGTGTGTGCGCGCGCGCGCGTGTGTGTGTGTGTGAGTATGAGAATACTTAAAATCTAGTCTCTTCCCAACTTTCAAGTATATAATACAATATTGATAACTACTGCCAACATGTTGTATATTGGACTCCCAGAATTTATTTTATAACTAGAAGTTTGTATTCTGACTTACATCACCCTATTTTTTCCACCTTCCAGCCCCTGGCAACCACCATTCTTCTCATTGTTTCTAAGATGCAAGATGAATGAATCTTTCTTGGATTCCACATACAAATGAGATCTATTTGCTTTCTCTCTGAGTATTTCATTTAGCATAATGCCATGCATGATGTTACAAATGGCAGGATTTCCTAGTTTTTTTGTGACTGAATAATATTTAATTTTATACATATGCCACACTTCTTTATTCATTCATTCATAGATGGAACTTAGGTTGTTTCCATGTCTTGGCTATTGTGAATTAGGCTGCAGTGAACATGGGAATACAGATATCTCTTCCAGGTCCTCATTTTATCTCCTCTGGATGTATGCTTAAAGATGGGATTGCTGGATTATGTGCTATTTATTATTATTATTTTTTTAAGGAACCTCCAGGCTCTTATCCATACTGGCTGTACCAAATTTTATTCTTACCACCATTCAAGAGTGCTGCCCTTTCACCACATCCTCAGTAATACTTGTTATCTTGTTTTCTTGGTGATCTTCATTCTAACAGGTGTAAGGTGACGTCTTAACTGTGCTTTCGATTTGCGTTTCCCTTGTGGTTAGTGTTAAGGATCCTTTTATGTGCCTATTAGCCATTTCTTTATCTTCTTTAGAAAGTATCTGTTCAGATCCTCTGCCAATTTTTTTAATCAGGTTGCTTTTAATAGGTTTTTTGTTTATTCTTGTTGTTTTGACTTGCTATTGAGTTATATGAGTTTTTTATATATTGTGGATATTAACCCCTTATCAGATACATGGTTTGTAAATATATCCCCCCCCTCATTTTGTAGGTTTCATTTTCATTTTATTGATTGCATCATTTGCTGTGCAGAAGTTTTTGTTTTTTTGTAGACTTATTGTATTTACTTTCATTGATTGCTTATACTCCTGGTATTATGTCCAAAAAAATTAATGCCAATACCAAGGTCAAGGAGCTTTTTTTTGTATGTTTTCTTCTAGGAATTTTACAGTATTAGGTTTTATGTTTAAGTCTGTAATCCATTTCCAATTAATTTTTATGAGTAGTGTGAGAGATACAATTTCATTCTTCTGCGTGTGATTAAACAGTTTCCCCAGCACCATTTATGGGGAAAATACTATACTTTCCCTGTGAGTATTTTTGGCTCCTTTGTCAAATGTTAATTGGCTGTATATGTGAGGGTTTATTTCTGGACTCTCAGTTCTGTTACACTGATGTATGTGTCCATTTTTATGGCCATACTGTTTGATTACTATAGCTTTGTAATAGTTTGAAATCATAAAGCCTCCAGCTTTTTCTCGGGATTGCTTTGGGTATTCAGGGTCTTTTGTGGTTCCATGAATTTCTGTCTCTGTGAAATCATGCTGTTGAAATTTTGACATGGATTGCATTGGCTGTATAGGTGGCTTAAAAGTGGTTAAATTTGTTCCCAAATTTTATCGTTGTTACTGTGTATGCTATTGTAAATGAGATTGTTTTATTTTTCAGATATTCTGTTTTCAGTATATAATAACACAACTAATTTCTGAATGCTGATTTTGTATCCTGTAATTTTATTGAATTTGTGATTAGTAGTAACAGATTTTGGTGGAGTCTCTAGGATTTTGTTTACATAAAAATCACATCATTTACTGACAGAAACCATTTTACTTTCCTTTATGGTTTGGATGTCTTTAATTTCTTTTTCTTGGATAATTACTCTGGTTAGAACTTCCAGTATTATGTTGAATAAGAGTCATGAAAATGGGCAACTTTAGTCTTCTCTATATAGAGGAAAAGGCTTCAACTTTTCACCACTGTGTTTGACATTAGCTGTGGACTTTTCATATATGGCCTTCATTAAGTTCAGGTTCATTACTTCTATACCCATTTTTTCAAGAGTTTTTATCATGAAATAATGTTTTATTTTGTCAAATGCTTTATCTGTGTCTACTGATATTGTCACATGATTTTTATCTTTCATTCTATTAGTGTGATGTATCACATTTTTTGATCAGCGTATGTTGAACCATCTTTGCATTCCACACATAAATCCCACTTGATGGTGGTGTATGGTGCTTTTGATGTGCTGTTGAGTTCAGTTTGTTAGTATTTTGGTAAAAAAAATTACATCTATATTCATCATGGATACTGACCTGTCATTTTTCTTTTCTTGTGGTGTCCTTGTCTGGCTTTGGTATCAGGGTAATTCAGATCTCATAAAATGAGATTTGGAATATTCTTTCCTCTTCAGTTTTTCAGAAGATTTTGAAAAGGATTGGCACTTAATACCTTTTTAAATGTTTGGTAAAATTCACCTATGAAGCTATTCAGTCCAGGACTTTTCTTTATTAGAAAGTTTTTGATTACTAACTCAATCTCTTACTCATTCTTGGTCTGCTCAGATTTTCTATTTCTTCATGTTTTAGTTGGTAGGTCATATGTTTCTAAGAATTCGTCCATTTCTTATAGATTATCCAATTTTTTGGTGTGTAATTGTCATGGCAGTCTCTTGTGATCCTTTTTATTTCTGTGATATCAGTGTAATGTCTCTTCTTTCATTTCTGGTTTTGTTTATTTAAGCCTTCTCTCTCTCTCTCTCTCTCTCTCTCTCCTTTAGTTAATGATTCTAATGTTATGTCAATTTTGGGTATCTTTTTAAAAATCAGCTCTTAGTTTCTTTGTCTTTCTGTTGTTTTTCTTTTCTCTATTTCATTTATTTGTACTCTAATCTTTGCTACTTCCTTTATTCTGCTAATTTTAGCTTTAGTGTATTATTTTTCTAGTTACTTAGGATATAAAGTTAGCTAATTTATTTGAGATCTTTCTTTTTTTTTAAATGCAGACAGATGTTTATTGCTATAAACTTCCTGTCACAACTGCTTTTGCTATATCTCATAAGTTTTTGTATGTTGTGTTTCTCTTTTTGTTTGTTCAAGATATATATTTTTTTAATTTCCCTTTTGATTTATTCTTTGAATCACTATCTGTTTATGAATGTACTACTTGATTTCCACATATTTGTGGATTTTCCAGTTTTCCTACTTTTATTGATTTCTAGTTTCATGCCATTGTAGTTGGAAGAGTTTTGATATGATTTCACTCTTAACTTTGCTAAGATCATGTAATACATGATCTATCCTGGATAATGTTCTGTATGTACTCAAGAAAATACATGTATTTTGCTGCTCTGGAAGGAATGTTCTGTATATGTTTATTAGGTTTATTTGGTCTAAAGTATAGTTCAAGTCCAATATTTTCTATATGCTTTTCAATCTAGATGATCTGTGTATTTTTGAAAGTGAAGTACTGATGTCCCCTACTATTATTGTGTTGTCTATTTTTTTCCTTCAGATCTGTTAATATTTCCTTATTATATTTGGATGCTCTGATGTTAGTGGCATATATATTTATGATTATTATATCCCTGTGATTAAACGATCTAATTATTATGCAATGGCTTTCTTTATCTCTTGTTACATCTTTTGAGTTAAAGTTTATATTGTCAAATATAAGCATAGCCACCACTCCTCTCTTTTGGTTTCCACTTTCATGGAGTATCTTTTATTATCCCTTAACTTTGAGCATATGTGTATCCTTGAAGCCAAAATGAGTCTCTAGTAGGCAGCATATAGTTGTTTGGTGTTGAATCCATTCAGCTACTCTATGTCTTTTGCTTGGATAATTTCATCAATTTACATGTAGAGCAATTATTTATAAGTAAGAACTTACTAATACTGTTTTATCAATTATTTTCTGACTTTATTATTATCCCTCCCCTTTTTTTTTCTTCTTCCCTTGCACTTTTCCTTTGTGAATAAGATGATTTTCTATTGTTGTATGCTTTGATTCCCTTGTCTTTATCTTTTGTGTATCTTGTGGGCTTATGTGGTAACTATGAGACTTACATAAAATATCTTCTAGATATAACTATTTTACACTAACAACTTAATTTCGTTTGCATAATAAATCTGTCTTTTCACTCCCCTCTTTGTTTTTTTTTTTTTTTTGATGTCACAATTTACCTCTTAGTTTCTTGTATTCACTAACAAATTATTATAACTATAGTTATTTTTAAAATGTTTGTCCTTTACATTTATACCAGACTTAAGTGGTTAATACCCTATCATATTACAGTATTAAAGTATTGTGAATTTGAATATATACTTACCTTTGCCAATGTGTTGTATATTTTTATATGTTTTCATATTACTAATTAGTGTCCTTTCATTTCAGCTTGAGTGAGAGCTTTCTGCATTTCTTGTAAGATGCGTCTAGTGGTAATGAACTCTTTCAGCTTTTGTTTATTTGGGACCATCCTGATCTCTCCCTCCTCTGAAGTCCTCTGATGGACTACTTTACTGTATAGAGTATTCTTGCTTTATAGTTTTATTCTTTCAGCACTTTGACTATAACATAGCTCTTTCTCCTTGGCTGTAAGGTTTCTCCTGAGAAAGTCACTGATTGCCCTGTGCAGGTCCCCTTGTAAATTACAAGCTTCTTTTCTCCTACTATTTTAAAGATTCTCTTTGTCTTTGAATTTTGACAGTTTTATTATAATTCATCTTGGAGAATATCTCTTTAAGTTGAGTTTTTTGGGGGGCCAAGTTCATAGAACTTGGATGTCCAAATCTCTCCCCAGAATCTTGGAAGTTCTTGGCTATTTCTGTAACAAGCTTTCCACCTGCTTTCCTTTGTCTTCTTCTCCTTTTGAGATCCTACTAATTCACAGATTGTGAACAGATCTTTTTGTTAAACTTCTCATGTTGAACATATATTGTTTTCTTGATTTTGTTGAATTATTTTTCCATGGGTTTTTTTTTTTTTTTCATAGGTCATTGAGCTTCCTTCAAGCAGGTATTTGAATTCTTTTTCAGGTAAATTGCAGAACTCCATTTCTTTGAGGTTTATTACTGGAAAACTATTGTGTTCTTTGGTGGTATCATGTTTTCTGGACTAAAATAGTTGTCCTGTCTTTACCGACTGACTTCAGGAGAGAAACATCTTCCTTCAGCCCTATTGGTGATTTTGAGGCTTTCTCAGACCTATGAATGTACGTGCTCCACATTTCTTTCTCCCTTCTCTTCAGCTTCTATGCCTTCTCTTAATCCTGTAGAGCCAGGCTGGGTACTAATGACCTCTCCTGTTTTCCTAAGGGTGTCTCTAAGTGCTCAAGTCTGTGATCTCTTCCAGGTCCAAAATCTGGGCCAAATTTCTGCACATACTCAGTAGCTGTTTATAAAAACTTGCTCTTGCTATTGTTGAGAGCATGCACAGAAGGTCAGCCATGCTGTATTAGGGTGTGTGGAAGAGGCATCAAAGTACTGCAGGTGCCCATGGGCTAGTGAGGAGATCCATGGTTGAGGTGTCCATCCTATTGGCTCATCAGCAGGCCTTCTAATGGACATAATTAGTAGGATCCTCATCCCGTTGGCGTGTTTCTTTGTGAGCTCTGACTTCTCTTTTCCCAAATACTCACCTGCCCTTAGTTTCTCAGGCCATGATTCAATATTGTGGATAAGGCAAGAGAGAGATTGTCTTTTTCCTCTCTGGCAGCATCTTGCACAGCTGGAAAAGTCAGACACCCACTCACACACTATCACTTTCCACAACAGGAGAAATCACGGGTCAATAGGGGATCACTTAACACTGCCTTGGGGGAGTGGTAATGAAGGTAAAACCAAATTCTTCCTCTTATCCTCATCAATGCGTCAACTTTTATTATTGTTTGTTTGTTTGTTTTTATTCCAATGGTGTGTTGGACTGCTGTCAAAATCCTGGACCTCCATAAGGGTCTCTCATTCAAGGGTGATTGTGTAATTCAGTGTTCTATGAAGCTTTTAGACTGTGGCTCAGAGGGCCTGGAGTTAGTTCAAAGGGCACTTTCAGAATCTACAGCCAGCAACAAAGTCTATACACCAATTATCGGATGTATTGGTAGGTGAGACTCCTCCTGGATCTCTTGGCGTATTTATTGATGACAGAACCAAAGGCAAATGGGGTTGCCAAGTTCAAGTTCTCAGGGCTATGCAATTGTTTTTGAGTCAGCCACCTAGGTGCTGGTCTGTGTTCTCCAAATGACTTTTCTCATTCTTGGACTGTACTGGGGTGTTACCCCTACCTGTATCCCACATTTCTCACAAAGACATTTTGTCCATTGATGGCTACTACATTGTTGTTGCTAAGGGGAGGATATAATGAGGGACATATTATTCGGTCATCTGGTGGACTCTGTCTTTTTGTTTTTCCTATGAGTCTTTTTTTTTTTTTTTTTTTGACAATAGTCATCCTAATAGATACGAGGTGATAGCTCATCATGTGGTTTTGACTGGCTTGCATTGTCCTGATGACTAGAGGTGCTGAGCTTCTTTTCATATCCCTTTTGGTCATTTTATGTCATCTTTGGAGAAATGTCTAAGTCCTTTGCCTGTTTTTAAAATAAGATTATTTATTTTCTTGTTATTAAGTTGCAGGAGTTCCTTATATATTTTGAGTATTAACCCTGTATTAGGTATGTGATTTGCACATATTTTATCCCATTCTTTAGGTTTCTTTTTGCTCTGTTGATTGTTTCTTTTGCTGTGCAGAAGCCTTTTATTTTGATGTTGCCCACTTGTTTATTTTTGCTTTTATTTCTTAGGCTTTTATGTCACATCCAAGAAATCATTGCCAAGACTAGTCATGACACTTTCCTCTTTGTTTTCTTCTAGGGACTTTACATTTTCAGATCTTCTATTTAAAACCTTAATCCATTTTGAGTTAATTTTTCTGTATGATGTCAGAAGGGTCTATTGTTATTCTTTTCCTTGTGGACATCCAGTTTTCCCAACATCATTTGTTGAAGAGATTATTCTCTCCCCATTGTGTATTTTGGCACCTTGGACAAAGATAAGTTGATGTGGGTTTGTTTCTGGATTCTCTGTTTCATTCTTCTATATGTCTATCTTTATTGCAGTACTGTAATGTTTTAATTATTGTAGTTTTGTAATATATTTTGATATGAGGAAGTGTGATGTCTCCAGTTTTGATCTTCATTCTCAAAATTGCTTTGGCTACTTTGAATCTTTTGTAGTTGCATATAAATTTTAGGATTGTTTATTTATCTAATTCAGTAAAAAATGCCATTGGATTTTTGATAGTGACTGCATTGAATCTGTAGATTAGTTTGGATATTATGGATTTTATAACAGCATTATGTCTTCTAATTCATTAACATGGAATATTTCTCCATTTATTCCATATTTTTGGAAAATACTCCAATAATTTTTCAGTATCTTCCATCAGTGTTTTGTAGTTTTCTATGTATAAGTCTTAACCTCCTTGGTTAACTTTATTCCTAAGTATTTTATTCTTTTTTTTTTAAATTTTTTTTTTCCAACGTTTATTTATTTTTGGGACAGAGAGAGACAGAGCATGAACGGGGGAGGGGCAGAGAGAGAGGGAGACACAGAGTCGGAAACAGGCTCCAGGCTCTGAGCCATCAGCCCAGAGCCCGACACGGGGCTCGAACTCATGGACCGCGAGATCGTGACCTGGCTGAAGTCGGACGCTTAACCGACTGCGCCACCCAGGCGCCCCAGTATTTTATTCTTTTTGATGCTACTGTAAATAGGATTATTTTCTAAATTTCCTTTTCAGATACTTCAGTGTTAGTGTATCAAATTACAACTGATTTCTGACATTTTGTATAGAAACTTTACAGACTTCATTTATTAGGTCTAACAGTGTCCTGTGGAGTTAGATTTTTCTACATATAAGATCATGTCACCTACAAACAGAGATACCTCCATTTCCTTGTTAATTTTGATCCTTTTTTTTTTTTCCTCCCCAATTTCTTTGGCTAGGATTCCAGTAGTATGGTGAATAGAAGTGACAAGGATTGGGCATCCTTATCTTGCTCCTGATATCAGATGAAAAGCTTTTAGATTTTTTTACTGTTGAGTATTCTGA
The DNA here is from genome assembly GCF_007474595.2 of Lynx canadensis. Lineage (NCBI taxonomy): Eukaryota > Metazoa > Chordata > Mammalia > Carnivora > Felidae > Lynx > Lynx canadensis. Next base: position 26,193,127 of record NC_044320.2, read on the forward strand.
TAGGTGTGGGTTTTTCATGTATGGCTTGTATTATTTTGAGACGCATTCCATTACATCTAATTTGTTGGGAGGTTTTATTAGAAAAGGATGTTGTATTTTGTCAGATGCTCTTTTCTGCATCTATTAAGATAATCTTTATCCTTTATTCTGTTATTGTAGTATATCACATTTATTTGTGTATGTTGAGCCATTCTTGCATCTCAGGGATAAATCCATTTGTTCATGGTGTATAATCCTTTTAGTGTGCTGTTTAATTTGGTTTGCTATTATTTTATTATGGTTTTTTGCTTCTCTTTCATCAGGCATGTTGTCCCATAGTTTTCTTATAATATATTTGGCTATGACCATCAGGGAAATGAATTGAGAACTATTTCCTCAATATTTTGGAAGAGTTTGAGAAGGATCAATGTTAATTCTTTAAATGTTTAGTAAAATTTACCCATGAAGTCATCTGTCTGCCGTTAATCTAGGACCATGTCCATTTAGGATATCCTTTTGTCTCTTGCAGTAAGTGCAGTCCTTGAATCTTGGGCCTTCAAGATACATTTGTTGGCTGTGATACAGCACTTAGAAGTAGAAGTTAAATAAATAATATTGCCATATATTATTAACATCAGTACACCTATACTGATGCTGGTGTTCATCAAAGGATTTAATACCTTAGCCTATACACATTTTGTAATTCTGTTGGTTTCTGTTGTGTGAAGGTATCCCATTGAGTATTATTTCCTTAACATCATTTTCCAGGCCACTCAATCCATCACTGTAACTTCATTACCTATACTGGAATTTCTGGTAAAATAGAAACTCTCTGTGGGAAGAAACAGAAGCTACAATGATAGGCATGCACTAATAAATACTGGTCAGTTGCTTCTGGACAATGTTTTTTTGTTTGTTTTATTTTGAAGTTTATTTTCCAGCTATTGCTACCTCAAATACAATGTCATTGTAATGTAAATAGATGACAACTTAGTAAAAGAAGATTCATTCATTCATTGTTCATTCAACCAGAAATATACGGAACAGTTACTGTGTATCAGACACTATGCTTAACATGGAAAATGCAAAGATAAATATGTCACTATATCTTTCTTTGAGAAGATCACAGTCTCATAAGAGAGACAGAAAGGTAAAGCAGTAACACAGTGCTATAAATTTAGGAATAGAGATATTTATGGTAGAGTACACAAAAGTGGTAAGTAATCAGCTCCATTTAGGAAGTTCAGGAAATACTTTAAATAGGAGGTGACACTTGGACTGGGTCTTAACAAATAGCAAGAATTTTGGTTAGACAAGGAGTATTGGGTATTCTTAGCATGAAAATTTCATGTTCAGACAGAGCTGTGATATACGGCACATTTGGAGAAGTACACCTAGTTCAGTAAGATTATTGTATAAGGTTTGAGGCAGCACTAGAAACTAAGGCTGCTTATATAGTCAGGGCTACTTCTGAAAGGTGTAGGATGTCATCAGAAATTTGATGTCACTATAGATAATACAGTTAAAAAGCAGCATATGTTTTGATATTTATTCATAATATAGATTATTAAATTAATTATTATAGTCACAAAGAAATTGAAAGTTTTTAAGTCCCTTATATATACAACTTTTGCATTTTTTAAATGTTTCGTTGAATGCCAAAAAGGTCCTTTATTTGTATAAGATACATAATATAAGATCAATAAAACTTAATGGAATTGCTTACCCAATTATCTATAATTTTTCAAATGATTCTTTTGGTTAGAAACTCTTAATTATGTTGAATACATGAAGGAAATTGAGCCATTTCCATAATAGGTGTTAATAATGCATAGCTGCTTACTCTAAGAACAAAGAATTGAGAGTTTGATATTTTCAAGGGAAAACAGTGACTAATGTATTTAAATCTCACAAATTTAGGTCGCAGAAACCAATATATTTGAGAGAAAAGACATGCTGGAAATATAACTTAAGCATCTTTAATCTTGATTTCTAATTTAAAGAGTAGAGTTGATTACCTAACCATGTCAAGGAAAGTCTGATGAGAGTTGTAGAGGGATTAGAAGATAAATGAGATAAATGTCTATCCTAATCAAGTGTCAACTTTATTACATGAAGTTTGTTTTTGCCCAAATTTGTGATTATTTATCTGACTATCTTAGGAGGTAGTTTTAGTTTTATAAAATAAGCAATCAACGAATGCTAGGATTTTCTAAGTTAGTTATCAGGACCCAACTCAAGAATGTGGCAAAGAACTCACCATTGGTAATGAATGAGCATAAGAATAAATGATGTATCCATGTATATTATATGTGCAGTTGCTTTGAAAAATAATACTTCTAACTCTCCCAATAGTCTAGAGGCTACTTACCAGGAACGACATTTAATTTGTTAACTTTGAGGTCACACAATTCAAAGTAAATATTCACATAATGGTTCTTTGACTTCAAACTGATCCCCAGATATTTCTTAAGAATTAGTAGGTATCATGATTCTCCACCCATGAGAAAAACAAAGAAAAAAGCTAGGTACTGTGTGTAGGCAATCTAAGGACAATATTCACTGTATTTTTCAAAAACCACAAAGTGGAATCTATTAGAAGGTGATAAGATGACAACCAAAATTTACAAACATTGTGTTGAGGGACCTTAACTAACACATCAAACCATTTGCTGGATGTTCCCTTTTATTTGGAACAAAATTCTAAAAAACTTCCTGGATTAAAATAAATAGAATAAAAAATACCAGTACTACAAAAAGCATGTAAATTTGCATTAAAACATTAATTTTTATCAAATCATAAGTTAGTGGGAAAAAGTTAAAATATTCTCCAGGTAGAAAAAGACCATTCGTGGGGCGCCTGGGTGGCTCAGTCGGTTAAGCGTCCGACTTCGGCTCAGGTCATGATCTCACGGTCCGTGGGTTCGAGCCCCACGTCGGGCTCTGTGCTGACAGCTTAGAGCCTGGAGCCTGCTTCAGATTCTGTGTCTCCCTCTCTCTCTGACCCTCCCCCATTCATGCTCTGTCTCTCTCTGTCTCAAAAATAAATAAACATTAAAAAAAATTTAAAAAAAAGAAAAAAAAAGAAAAAAAGAAAAACACCATTCCTTTTGGGGGAAATTGAATGAATGCTCACTAAACAGTTACACTTGGTAATGTTGTCACTTAAGCATGCTTTCATTGCATGTGTTGTTTTTAAACAAAGCTAGTGAATCTAAATTTAAATAGGAACTATAAGTAGAAAGATGGAAAAGCGTAGAGAAATAGTTGGAAAAAAATAGAGTTAGGGAGTATAGGAAAAGAGGGGTAATTAGGACAGGGAGATAGATAAATAAAAAGAAGAGAGAAGAGAGAAAATGATACATTTAGTGGACAGTGGTGAAGTCAGTGCCAGAGAATGCCTAATGTTCTTTTAATTAGTAAAAAGTTTTGGAATATTCTTCATGTTTTCAAATCTATCTTCTAATCAATAAGGACGTGAACATAGCATTTGTGAAATACGGAGTAAATGCAAGAGAATGGAGGGGAGGTCGAACAAGGAAATTTAAGTCCAGCTTTAGAAAATTGAAATGACTAATAACTTCTGCTCTAGTCTTCGAGAACAAATTTATAAACACGCGATGGCAGTGTATTTTGTTGCTTTGTTACTAACAGATTGGAAAGCAGTTATAATACATTTAGTAGATCAACCACGGCTGGATCCTGGAGCAGCCGTGGTTTTGGTGCAGTGTCCAGCAAAGTTATCTCAAAGGCTGTCTGATCACTCAGTGCACACTGGAGTATATCCCTTCCAGTAATGCTAGAGATTACATCCAAGCACAGTGGCTTGCTTGTGTGTGTGTGTGTGTGTGTGTGTGTGTGTGTGCACACGTGCATGTGTGTGTGTGCATGTGCAAATAAACTATCTTGTTTGTGGAAGAAGTATCTTAATTTCTGTCAAGTTTTGAAATCTTCCCTTAGTGAAGAAACAGTTATTTTGTAGTAATGCAAGAAACTGACCACTTGCAGGGTAGGTTATATTAACTGGTCATAAAAATTTTAAAGAACTTCTTTGTTTTCAGAAGCACCGCCCCCCCCCCCCAAATTGTGATTGAGGTATAAAAACACAATGGCCTCAGTAAGAGGAAACTATTTTTTAGTGAATAGAAATAAAGACTATGTGAAAAAAATTCATATTTAAGTTTTGATACTTAGAAAAAGCAAAATGCTCAAGCAGTTGGGTACTAGGAAAATACTGTGTGTGTGTGGTTGTGTGTGTGTGTTATAAAAAAAGGGTAGTTATATTAACTTTTCTTCACTGAAAAGACACCTATTTCACTGCATATATTTGGCATTTCATTTCTGGCAGCTTCTGAGATAAAAGTTCTGCCCACAGGATAACATAAGGAGGGACTCACAATGGGGAAATAACAGTCTCAAAAATGCCAGCAACAGATGCCCAAAACTTTTAAGGTTTACTATAAAAAGGACAGGTTTCGTGTTTGTTTGTTTGTTTTGTTTTTAACGAAGAAAGTAGAGTCTTCCTATATTCCTAGAGGATGATTTTAAATAGTAAAGCTTTCGGAAAACATGGCCGGTGTTCTTGTCTTAGGAAATGGAAATTTGGCTGAGATTCCTTCAAACAAGTGAGTATATTCTCTGATTTTCCTACTCACTCGTGAGACTTTTAGGAAACAAATTCTAGATTATCTGATGGTACAATTACTAAACAGATATGTCTTGCTTCTTATGTACTTAGAAGGTAAATGCTGACAAATAGGCTGATTTTATCATAGTGATCGTTTCCTCCTTTAACTTGAGATCATGACATTTTAACTCAAGACTGCCTGACAATTATGATTATGATTAACATCAGACAAATCTGATGTTCCTTGAGCCCAATCTATCTTTCCCATGCCTTGATCTCATTATTTTTAGAGACCCATTTTGATCATTTCAATGTCATTGTTTTCCTATTACCTATTAAAGAAAGGCAACATTCTTTAGCCTCTAATTCCAACAGTAATTTCTTACATCATCTTTTACCACATATATGTTGTAAGATTTCCCCACTTAATCAAATGAAATAATTGTTTGTTTCCTAGATATAACATGCTTTTCCTCTTTTCTCCTCTTCCCATTCATTTCCTCCAGCTGACATGCCCCACTTTTTTTTCTTTTTCTAGCTATATAGCTCTTAGTTTTATCTATTACCCTAAATCTTAATTGATCCAATCAGCTCATTCTAGAAGTGATTTTCTTCTTTTTCTGGATTCTGATATCCCTCTTTCACTCCCTCAATGCCTTTTATTTATTAATTCAACAAATATTTACTGAACACTTGTGTGTCAGTTCATATTTGTGAACAAAAGAGACCATATCCTCTAGCCTTCTTGGAGCTTGTAGTCTAGCAGGTGAAGACATAAAAGACAAAAATTTAAAGTTTTTAAGCTGTAAATGTAAATTATTAAGCTGCAGAGCCCTTCAGAAAGTGACAAATCGTAGAAGAAGATAGAAGGAGGGTTGAGGGATCCAAAAATGTTAGGGCTACAGAGAGGATGTTATGAAGGGCAGACCTTCAAGAGAAGGTGACATTTGAGCACAGCTAGAAGGCTGTGCAGGAAGAGAGTTTGCTGGAATGTGAGGAAAGGGTGTTTTAGAGGATACCCAGAGCAGACACCCTAAAACATAAGGATGAAGAAGAGCAAGAAGGCAAGAGTAGGAGGAAATGAGGTGAGAGAGAGAAGGGAAAATGGCGGTCTTGCAGGCTATTGTAAGGATGTAATTTTTCCCTCCAGTTGTAATAGAACTCGTTAGGAAGTTTTGAGCAGAGAAATGGTATGCCCTGACTTATAAGGTACTGTAGGGTGCTTTGCAATTACAAATGTTTGGTAATTTTAATTAGCATTTTTGAATTATTTCTCAATAATAGCTACTCTCAATAGCTACTTGAGTATATTGTATATCATTTATTTCTGATATTGTGCAACACAATGTTTTATTATTGCTTCTACATCCCCAGCAAATATTTGCTAGAAAATTGGTTTAAAAAAAAAAAGACAGTAACTACATTTATCTAAAGGAGATAACTGTATATTGGTGTAATTATACTACTTTTGTATAATTGTGGCCAATGACTTGGCTATTATCACCCAGGTACCAAAGTTCTGATAGCCAACAAGCTATTTACACCAAGTATTCCAGTATCTAATAGGTTCTTTTGTTAGTTACTTATTAAAGAAGGAGGTCTGGCCTTAAAAAAAAACAACACAATTTTATACTTAAAAAAAAAAAACCTACCTGTTTTTGTACAATGTTGTTTTCTTCTCAGGTGTTAGTCTGTATTTTTAAAGAAAATTTCTATGTAGCTGCGTTAACTCTTTCATACATTTTGCCTTGTAAAGTATTTGAAGCAAAAATGACTATCTCGAATTTGGCACATACTGATATTTAAGGCTCACATTTTCTTGTCTATCCATGATGGCTTTCAAAGTGTGGAATATCTATAGTACAAACAGCCGTTTGTGTCAGAGCATTATAAACTATAAGCATTTGAATGACTGCTAAGGTTCCTTGACAACAGTTAACAATCCCTCCATCATGATTATTGGAATCATTATATTATCATCATTATATTATAAGGTTATTAAATTATAAAGTTAACATTTTTTTCAAGAGTCCAGTGGATGGCAACATAGTATAAATGTTTTATAGATATATCTTTATTTAATTTTCCCCCTTGAGGCAGGTATTATTTTTAATCCTATCGTATAGATGACAAAACTGAAGTTTAGATAGTAATCTGAGACCTCAAAGTAAGTGAGTGGTAGAGGTGAGATAAAAACCTCAGAGAATTTTGGAGCACCTGGGTGGCTCAGTTGGTTGAGGGTCTGATTCTTGATTTCAGCTCAGGTCATGGTCTCATGGCTCATGGGATCTAGTCCTGCTTCAGGCTTCATGCCGACAGCATGGAGCCTACTTGGGATTCTCTCTCTTTCTCTCTCCTCCCCTCCCCCACTCATGTTCTCTGTCTCTCTCACAAAATTTTGTGAATAAAACTTTGTTGACAAATTTTGTTGACATAAAGCTACATTGTTTTTCTGTTTTGGAAATGTGTGCTGGTTTAGTAGTCATGTCATTGGATGTAGCTGCTCTGAGTTAATATATTTTTTTCTACCAAGTATCAAATTTTTCTGTCTAATGATCCACAAGAGCACTGGGAATGAATTCTTAAATTGACAGTTTGTATCTTTTGTTGTTTGTTTGGTTTTAACATATGTGATTCTAGTTGTAATTGTATGTCTTGCATAAATATATTTTTTGCTAGGAAAAATGTCCCTAGTACATGGAATGACATTAAATTGATCAATTGTTAGGAAGCTTCTGTAAAGAGAATTTATAATCTCTAGTTGCTCTGCCACTTGGATTCTGTTAGAGCTTCATCATTAAAACTTTTAAAATGCAAATTACAATTTGGTTATAATATGCCTATATCATTTCTTTCACATTTCCTAAAATGTGTTGCCATACACATTTGTATCTTACTCTAAAGGAAATTCTAAAGGGACAGTGGAGCGTCTATAAATCAATGAGTAGTTTTTGGTTTTGAACTTATACAATGCGCATGTTTTAAAAGGGCAAATTACATGCAGTAATGGTGTTTGCACATTTAAGGGAGCTCAAAGATCTTAGGACATACTCTGAGGAAGGCAAAGGTACATGTTACCATGATGAATAGATTTTTCTCTCCTCCTAAACCTGAGAACACTCATGATACGTGCCACTGATAACTTTCTGCAAATCCTGAGAAAACACAGGTGGTCTGAAAATATCTTTCCATCCCACATCACAGTGGAAGGGCTGGTCCGAATAGCCAAAAGTATAAACATAGTCACAAAATAGTAAATGCCTACACATGTATTCATTTAACTCTAGCTTATAAATAACAAAAGATTCAATTCAGCACAATAGTTATTTTACTGTTTTCCATCCTTGAGCAATATGCTTAAGAGATAATGCATTAGGTCTTAATGAGTTTATTTTTATAATCACTAAAAATGGTTTCCTCCCTTGGGCTAATTAAATAATTGATTCTTTGAGAAAAAATAGTGATTTTAAGATTAATTATGTTTTTACTTAAACTAATTTTCTTGTTCTAACTAGTTTATGTATATCATCTCGTAAATGTTAATTGTAGAAACCTCTCCTGCCCAAATTAAATTATAAATATTTGTCATTTCTAATTTCAGTTGCCATTAACAGAATGTATTAAATGCAAATAAGTATAATAGGTTTTACAAACATATCTCACTCCTTAACCCTTTAAGGCCATTAGTTTTGTCATAGTTTTCTCTTTTAATCAAAATTTACTTCATGATCATCTCACTGACTTTTTACCTCTTTGTGGTGTTGACATAGAAATAGATTTAGCCTAAGTTGTGAATTCTGGAAACATTGTGGTTTTGTATTCCTACACTTTCTCTGGTTGTATCTTGAGCTAACAACATTAGTCTGTTGGTTTTTCTCCCAGTAATATCAGTAACATTTTAGCTTATACAGAAACTTTTTGTTTGGGGTCAACAAAAAATTCAAAGTATTTAAAGTCTTGTCACTTTATATAATTTTTTACATATTTTTTAATATTCCTATAGTATATATGTGAAACTTATTGGTCTTAAACATACAGAAACATACTCTCATAACAACAGAAAAAATATCCTATCCTTTATCTAGAATGTAAAAGACAACCTCACTCCCATGCTTAAAACCACTAAATGATGTTAGCTTTTATGTCCCTGCCACTATTTTAAGTATCATGCATATCTTGTTTTCCTTCAGCATTACAATATTCCTATGAAGTTGGCATTTTTCCACCTCATTTTATAGGTGAGGGAACTGAGGCATATAAGTGATTTCAGACTTTACCAAAGATTACGAAACTAGTGCAGATCGATGGTTGTGTTCTTAATAACTAAGAAATTTTCCTTCACTACCCACAGGAAAAAAAATAATTTCCTACATTGGTTGAGATTATAAAACTGTACACAATGTATATATCCTGCCTCCCTTTCAGCTTCATTTCTTGCTCTTTTCAAAACACTACAATGTGCTTTGGGGGAAAACATTCCCCTGTTTTCCATACAGAAGGAAAAATCACTTGAAACTTCATTTATTTAACATGCCACCTTGACTGCCAGGACATCACCATCACCATCATGAGTGGGTAAAATATATAATTTTCTAGTAGGGTTATCCTTTATGAAATAATACTTTAAACAAAGATTAACCTTCATTTATTGTGACTGTTTCACTACCCTGTAATCTTTTGAAATAGTTACCTCTCCTGTTTCATCAAATGTTTCCTTAGAGCATAGTCGCTTATGTTGCTAATATTTCTTTGCATTTCTGACATCTAACATGATACAGAGTACACAATAGGTGCTCAGCAATTGTTTATGTCAGATTCTCTTTAAAATTTTATCATTTAACTTAGTTTTCGTTACTCCGTAGACTAAAATTTGCTAAGCACTTTCTATTACTGAATATTCAATTAATTATTCAGGGTAATGCTAAGTTAAATGTTAACTGAAGTAAGAACAAGTAAAGTAAGTAAGTAAAAATTTACGGATTAACGTAAACGCGAGTGAAGTCCATACATCACAGTGTGTTCCTGACCCACTGCTGCCCATTAGTGACTATTAAGTCAGAATAGTTCCTTCTGAAAAAACTTGCTTACAAACATTCAAGTTACATGTTTCATAATAGGTATTTGGCAAATATTTGTTTACCAGATTAATTAATCAATTCCAACATACATTATACCAGAACAAAGTCTGTGTGCTTGCCATTGGAGTTTTCTACAAGTCCTCAAACGAGTACTCCAGCTCATATTGGATTCATTCTTTGATTGTCACCAACTTCTGTGTTTTTTTTCAGACAGTTATATTATAATGATAAATGTGGAATGCCAAATGGCGATTCTAGTGTATTTAAAAAAAATCCCTCATATGTTGTATAAACATAGAAATAATAGTTATCTTGAATCCACTATTTAGAGTAAGATTTAAAATTGAAGACATGAAATATATTTAAAATAACAAGACTTTGCTATCACTGAATACAACCTTTGTGCAAAGACACGATTCCATTCCTGCTCCTTTCTTACATGTATGCAGTTCCAATATTTTGGTCTTGATTTTCAATAAATTTATACATAGGTTGTCATGTCAAATTCGTGAAGGAGTTTTTCCTCTTAAAAAACAATTTACCAGGAATCTTAGCAGTAATTACGCTTTCTTCTTCTTCCTGTCTGCCTCTCTTGATGCATTAAAACTAACTAAAATCATTATGGAATTCTGGGCAGTAATATATATATATATTTATAATATAATATATTATATATTAAAATATATATACAAAGTACACAACAGGTCCTCAGTAATTACTTATGTCAGATTCTATTTAACATTTTATCATTTATGTATATCACATATATATGATATATACATACATATAATCAGAATGATCAGATATAAATGATATGATTTATGATTAAGAGCATTTTCTACTGCAGATTGATTGCCTTGTGAACAGATTGGAAAGAATAGTTTTGGGTTATACATAAATGGTTATAAATAAATGTTGGAAATGTGAAGAACTGAGGTTTTGGCATTTTCATTCAGGGTAACTGCCTACTGTAATTTGACAGCAGACAGAACTCTGTGCAATTTTTGATATGGATTTATTGCTGGATTCATTTCTGTTTGTTTTTGGCTACAAAAGCAGATCAATTGATCCAATTCTCATTTCAAAAATTCACCCAGAGAGTATCTTTGATTGCCAACACCAAAATTTACACTCATAAAGCTGCAAATGACTCAATATTTTGATTGCCTTCGTTAAACAAGAGAATCCTTTACAATATTTTTTTTTATTTTTTTTTTAATTTTTTTTTCAACATTTATTTATTTTTGGGACAGAGAGAAACACAGCATGAACGGGGGAGGGGCAGAGAGAGAGGGAGACGCAGAATCGGAAACAGGCTCCAGGCTCTGAGCCATCAGCCCAGAGCCTGACGGGGGGCTCGAACTCACGGACCGCGAGATCGTGACCTGGCTGAAGTCGGACACTTAACCGACTGCGCCACCCAGGCGCCCCTACAATATTTTTATAAAAATTCTCTTTTCTTTGTTGATTCTAATAATCTATTGATTTTGTTACTTATAAAGGAGTGAAAATAATTCTCAAAGAAGACTTTTTAAAGAGTTTTTAAGTCGAAGGGTCATTGACATACGAGATCATGTTAGTTCCAGGTGGACAGCATAGTGATTCAACCTTTATATGCATTATGAATAATCACCACCATAAATCTAGCTACTTTAAAATTGCTATTTAATCACTCAGAGGTTTATTTGTTCAAATAAAAAATGTAAAATATGAACTGTAAGATTTTCAGATATTTCTGTTTTATCTTCTTTAGTGTACATAAAATAATTGGCTGCAAAAAAATGAGAGAGGCCATCAGTGACTTCTGCTTATCTGATTACCTCATCACCTTGCTTTCTACCTTGAAACAATCATATTCAACAGATTAGCTGGTCCAACTCAATCTCTTTTTTTTTCCTAACTCAGTGTCTTAAACAATAGAAGGGAATATGTACTTTTACCCTCAAATTCGCTACTAGTACTAATTCATCTAATAGATGAGGAATTTTATTAATTAAAAATTCATTCCAAATTATAAAAATTTTGGAAATACAGGAACATTCAAGGAAAGGCATACAAATCGCCAATAATCTCATAATCAAGAACCCTAACCTATACTCATATTTGGCATATTTCCTTTTACCCATTTTTCTCTGTTCGTACATATATGTATATATGTATACATATATAATATTTAACTTACAAAATCGCTATTACATAGTTTATTGATTTTTGTATCACATTTTAAAGTTAAAACTTATAAAATATTTTACTATGCCCATATATATTATGTATAAACCTCACTTAACAATAAAGCTCTCAATACTCTATAGCATCACTGGACCATAGTTTTATTTTGTTCTCCTCTCAGAAAAGGAAATCACCACTTCTGTATATTGTTTTCTGTGTATATGACTCTGAATGAAGTACTTGATAGAAAAGAAAAATGAACATGTGCAAAATTTGGCCTTCTCAGTAAGAATGACTGTAAGAATGACCTTAGCAGTAAAGAGTAATAGAAGTACTGTTCGGGACTCCCTAAAAACTAAGATTGTACCAAAGGGAGGTGAAATCTTATTTATAAGACATGTATGTTTATATCATAAATCACTTTTTTGGGATATTCATTCATTCTTGAAAAGGGCTCCATGAAGTCAGATAAATGTAATGTGTAAGGCCCATTAGTAGGTATTAAATGAGATTAAAACAAATATAAGACAGTTTCTTTCACTTCTTAGATCCTAAAATCTAGTTGGGGAAGCAAGACATGAAACCTTACAATTTTTAAAGTAGGTCACAATGTAATGATATCTTGCCTTGGTCCAGAAATTCAAGATTTCAAAAAAATCAAGAGATATGGAACATGATATATGTTTAGAGACCTACTTAATTGAAGCACAGGGCATTGGAATTCCAGTCCATGGACTACTCTAGCCTCCTCTAGGATTGCCTCAAGTGCACTCCCAAATGACTAATTTACTCTTCCTCTTTACTGCCTTCCTTTCTGATCTAATCATAATTCTATAAAGATAGTGCTCTCCTGTCATTTTCTGTCCTTAAATGTGACCTAATTTGGCATGGTTTTTAGCTACTCTGACCATTGTATTATTAGGCAGAGAAAGCATTTTTCATTTGCAGGGGTAGACATTAGTATCTATTAAGAAATTATCAAAACAGGGATTCGCTTTGTTTTCCATACTCTTCATTCATCCAGTCAACTGATGTTTATTGAATGTGTCCTTAAGATGCTGTGCTCTAAGCTGCCCTTAAGAGTTTCTATTCTCAGAGGGGAAACAAATATTGAACAACTAATTACATAATTATTTATTCATTATTAGTTTATACTAAGCATCACAAAGGAATGTAGAAAGTAGTGCTATGAGAGCATCCATCAGAGGGAAATATCAAGGAGTAAAAGAATGTCTGAAGTACTGTAATTGTTTAGGATTTAATTTTTAATGTTTTTTCATGAAAAGAACATATGTATAATGACTTTGCAGTGGAGACTACTTATTCTTATAATTTAAATATGCATTAGATTAGCTTCAAAATGTGGATTGCAAAGAAATGCGTAATAAACATTGGCTTTTACTGAAAATATAAGTCAGTCAGAGAAAGACAGATATCATATGTTTTCACTCATATGTGGAACTTGAGAAATTTAACAGAAGACCGTGGGGGGTAGGGAAGGGGCAAAACAGTTTCAAACAGAGAGGGAGGCAAACTATAAGAGACTCTTAAATACAGAGAACTAACTGAGGGCTGATGGGGGGGGCGGGAAAGAGGGGAAAATGGATGATGGGTATTGAGGAGGGCACTTGTTGGGATGAGCACTGGGTGTTGTATGTAAGCAATGAATCACAGGAATCTATCCCCAAAGCCAAGAGCACACTGTATATACTGTATGTTAGCTAACTTGACAATAAATTATATTTAAAAAAAAGAAAATAAAAAGTTTATAACAGTAGTACATTCACATGTTTGAAAAAAATATTTTGGCAAAAAATTAATTTTTAAGACTTTATTTTAGGAAAACAGCTTAACATTTAGTATGTATTTGTCCCCATATATTGAAAAATATATTGTTAATGTGAAAATAATGGAAGTGTTTTGAATTATATATTGTCTCCCCTTCAGAAATAACTGATTTCAAGTGTCACGAAAACTTTTCAGGTCTCAATGAGCTACATGTTTTTCTCCTTTTTATTTATAATATATTTGGACAACAAATCTTCCTTAAAAATACATTTAAAAATTTTACATGTAATAAGTAACATAAAAATGTGTCTCATAAATTAAAAAGTCCATTCTATATTAAGAAGGAAGGAGCCAGGTGATATGGACAAAATAGCAAATAGTTTTTTAGTTATTTTATTAAGAATACTTTAGAAATATAATTTCATTCTACTCTCACAATAAATTATTATTTCCTTTTTATCTAGGAAGTTTTTAAAATAATTTTTAATTTTTGTTTTACAGTAGAAGACATTTAGGCTGGGAGTTAAAAAAGACTTTAAGCGTAATCACAGAGCTACTTAATGGTTGGTGCCATGAAAATCCAAAGAAATAGTTTTATGGTATAGTTCCAAAGCACATTGCTTTTAACAACTACAGTTAAATCTTGTTCACTTAAATATTCTTCACAGAACATTCTTAACGTCCCAATGTAAAATCTAGTTTTAATGATAATGGTATTCAATTTTGGTAATTTAATATGCATAATTTAAGCATTCATTACTTGAAAGTTACTTATGCTATTATCTTTATATTTCTCAGCAATTGGTTTGGATTCCTGTCCCGAACCGCAGACTCCCAGCAGTGGAATGAAAATTGGAGACAGATATATGGTTGGTGATGTTGTGTCCTTTCAGTGTGATCAAGGATATTCTCTTCAGGTAAGGTGATTTTTAAATTATAGTTTTGATATGCATTGCTTTTTCAGAATATTTTAACAGAACAATGATTGATAATCCACAAGTTTCAAAAAATATTGATTTCAGACCATGTAGCATACCAAGTCAAAGGTATTAAATTTGTTCATAAAACTTATTCATGAGAATGGATTAAATTTTTTTTTTTTTTAAGTTTACTTATTTTGAGAAAGAGAGAGAGAGAGCAGGGGAGGGTCAGAGAGAGGGGGAGAAACTATCCCAAGCAGGCCCTGCACTGACAGTGCAGTGCCTGATGTGAGGCTCAAACCCACGAATCGTGAGATCATGACCTGAGCCCAAATCGAGTCTGCATAACCAGCTGAGCCACCCAAGAGCTCCTGGACTAAATAGGTTTTGTTTGCAAGGGACCAAAACTTAAATTTGAATCAAAATTAATATTTACTTCACACTTTTCTTTCTATTTGCATAGGATGTAACAACTGAACTCCTGCATCTTTTAGAATCTTTTAGATTTGAAAATAAAAACAAAGTGTTACTTAAAGCATTAAATGAAACTTCCATGTAAATAAATTCCCCAAATTAGTGAAAACCAACTACAAATACATTTTAGAGGGTCTCAAATTTATGGTTGCATAAAAATCTCTCTAAAGACCTACTAAAAATTGAGAAAAAATATGAGGCAAAAACTATTTCATATATTAAGTAAATAAACTCCTTAGAGGAAGCAAAGTTAAAAATTAATAATTTAGAGTCTTTAAAGTTGTATTACAAATTATTAGTCTCAGAAGAACAATCAGATCTTTCTGGACTTTATATTTTAGTTTAAAATGTATATACCTTAATTGACTTGTTTTAATATTTTTATTAAATGTTTTTAAATTATGCTTTAACCTATCTCACCTTGAATATTATAGCAATTTATTATAAACAGTAACATATGTGGTCATTTCATTCAATGTTTTTAACAATTTTTTACCATGACTTTTTTTTAAAGAAAATGCCAGTAAAAGTTTGAAAATATAAGAAATGAAAATATATATCTAAGCTTGTTTTTATGATATTAAGTTTGCTATGTTTAATTCAGTCTTCTTAAAGTGAGTACTGAACTGTACTGTCTTCTTTATATAGGGTCATTCTCATATTACATGTATGCCTGGACCTGTAAGAAGATGGAATTATCCAATCCCAATTTGTTTGGGTAAGTTGAGGAATTGTAACTCATTTATAAGCTTTATCAAATTTTAAAGACACACCCTGTATATAACGTTCTTCAAACATATAGTTTGCCTTTTGTCAAGTTTTATGGAAATTATATTTTGAGCTAAACATTTCATGTCTTTTTAAAATTTATTTTACATGTTTAGAATTTTTAATTCAAACTTCAATATCAATGGATGACTTCAGAAATTGAGAAAAGTTACTAGATTGTTCGATCCTTAGAACTTTTTCTCAGTACGCTGTGATAGAAATACCCATAGATCAGGAAAGTAAGTAAATATTCATTGCTTGCTATTAAGCCGGAAACAATAAGGAATCTGGAGTGTACCAAAGGAGCATGACAGTCCTTGATATGTCTTCAGTTAGTGACAGGTGATTTAGATATGGAATATATCAAAATGGCACTTGGATCTTAGAAAGAATGGACCCAATTTGTGCCCTAACTTACTGCTACTTCCAGTCATTTCTGTCCACTTTTTCATGTTTTTTTCTCTTCCTCATTTCTAGTATCTGTATGCAACCATTAATATCCTGGGCTCTACAGAGTATCTGAGAAAGACATATGAGGTGTGATCCCTATCTTTAAATCATTTATATACCATTTAGAGTGGTAGAAATAAAAGACATGAAATAAAAGAGTAATTTAGTTCTACCATTGACTACACATGATGGAATTTCAGGAAGATGAGATGATGTTGACCCAAGTCATTGGGAAACATAGTCAGCCCATAAAACTTAAACAGAGTTTTAGATGGTAAGTGTAATTAAGATAAATATATGTCGAAGATAGCCTTTTTTTGAGTAGGAAAACGGGCAAAAACAAAAGAATTGGTGTGACTTCTATGACTTCCCTCTGTATTGTGTTAGTTTGCTTGGGCTGCCTTAACAGACTACCACGGACTGGTTGGGATAGGCAACAAAAATGTATTTGCTCTCAGTTCTAGAAGCTAGAAATCCAAAAGCAAGGTGCTGGCAAGGTTGTTTTCTCCTGAGGCCTCTCTCCTCGGCTTGTAAATGACCATATTCTCCCTGCATCTTCACATGGTATCTTTTCTCTTTTTTCTCCGTTTGTTTCCTTTTTAGTTTTGAAGTTTATTTTTTATTTATTGTGAGAGAGAGAAAGAGCAGGGAAGGAGCAGAGAGAGAGGGAGAGAGAGAATCCCAAGCAGGCTCTTCACTGTCAGCGCAGAGCCTGATGTGGGGCTTGAACTCATGAACCATAAGATCAAGACCTGAGCCAAAACCAAGTAGAATGCTTAACCAACTGAGCCCCCCAGGTGTCCCTTTAGTGTCTTATAAGGATAGTAGTACTATCAGATTAGGGCTCCACCCTTATAATTTCATATAACCTCGATTACCTCCTTAGAAGCCTGAATTCTAATATAGTCAGATAATGTGTGAAGGCTTTAACATATGAATATAGGGCAAAGACAAGTCAATCTATGCCTATGTACCAGGTGTACTATTTCTGTTGAGACTACTGGAAAATATGTCTAGAAGCAAGGATGGTCTTAATTACCCAAAGATATTGAAAGCATTTAGATTTTATTTTATTTTATTATTATTATTTTTTTTTTTAATTTTTTTTTTCAACGTTTATTTATTTTTGGGACAGAGAGAGACAGAGCATGAACGGGGGAGGGGCAGAGAGAGAGGGAGACACAGAATCGGAAACAGGCTCCAGGCTCTGAGCCATCAGCCCAGAGCCCGACGCGGGGCTCGAACTCACGGACCGCGAGATCGTGACCTGGCTGAAGTCGGACGCTTAACCGACTGCGCCACCCAGGCGCCCCTTATTATTATTATTTTTTGATGTTTGTTTCTTTTTGAGAGAGAGACAGAGTGTGAGTGGGGAAGGAGCAGAGAGAGAATGAGACACAGAATCTGAAGCAGGCTCCAGGCTCTGAGCTGTCAGCACAGAGCCCCACTTGGGGGTCGAAGTCATGAACCATGAGATCATGACCTGAGCTGAAGTCGGACATTTACCAACTGAGCCACCCAGGGACCCCAAAAGCATTTAGATTTTAGATTGGATGATATTTTTTAGAAGATATATCTCTTTAGGTATCAAATAATTTACAAGTCAATTATAATGTCAATTTTATAATTTAAATTATAAAATTATATGTATATAATGCCTATTGTAAAAATTTAAATATATAATGCCAATTATGTGTGTGTGTTATGTGTGTGGGATGTGTGTGTGTATGTAACCAATTAAGTATAAAAAATTGGGAATATAAAAAGGTACAGACAACAAAATAAATGGCATATATATTTTGCTGATATGAAAACAGAGAGTTTAGACCTGTTCATTACTATATCCCCAGTGTCTAGAACACTAATTAATAAATATTGCTTAAGGAATGATTAAAATAAAGTTTTAGCATGCTACAGTATATGTGTGTGTGTGTGTGTGTGTGTGTGTGTGTGTGTGTGTATGAAGAGAAAGAGAGAGAGGTAGAGATACACACACTTTATATATTTTATATATAATATATACTCTTCCTTGACATTAAGTTAGAATAAGGTTCCATACCATAGCATGTTTTCAAAAATTTGATATTAAAAAAATTTTTTTACATTTATTTATTTTTGAGAGATAAAGTGAGACAGAGTATAAGTGGGGGGTGGGGGCAGAGAGAGAAAGAGAAACAGAATCTGAAGCAGGCACCAGGCTCTGAGCAAGCATTCAGCACGGAGCTTGATGTGGGGCTCGAACCCACAATCTGTGAGATCATGTATCCAACTGAGCCACCTAGACGCCCCACAAAAATTTGATATTTAAAATAGCTTCATGGCACACAGCATAGTCTAATTTGTGTGGTTATTTTCTCTTCATAGAGTTTAGGTTTTTGTATTTCTTTTTTTTTTTCAAAATATGAAATTTATTGTCAAATTGGTTTCCATACAATACCCAGGGCTCATCCCAAAAGGTGCCCTCCTCAATACGCATCACCCACCCTTCCCTCCCTCCCACCCCCCAAAAACCCTCAGGTTGTTCTCAGTTTTTAAGAATCTCTTATGCTTTGACTCCCTCCCTCTCTAACTTTTTTTTTTTCCTTCCCCTCCCCCATGAGTTTCTGTTAAGTTTCTCAGGATCCACATAAGAGTGAAAACATATGGTATCTGTTTTTTTCTGTATGGCTTATTTCACTTAGCCTCACACTCTCCAGTTCCCTCCACGTTGCTACAAAAAGCCATATTTCATTCTTTCTCATTGCCACGTAGTATTCCACTGTGTATATAAACCACAATTTCTTTATCCATTCATCAGTTGATGGACATTTAGGCTCTTGCCATAATTTGGCTATTGTTGAGAGTGCTGCTATGAACATTGGGGTACAAGTGCCCCTATGCATCAGTCCTCCTGTATCCCTTGGGTAGATTCCTAGCAGTGCTATTGCTGGGTCATAGGGTAGGTCTATTTTTAATTTTCTGAGGAACCTCCACACTGCTTTCCAGAGCGGCTGCACCAATTTGCATTCCCACCAACAGTGCAAGAGGGTTCCCGTTTCTCCACATCCTCGCCAGCATCTATAGTCTCCTGATTTGTTCATTTTGGCAACTCTGACTGGCGTGAGGTGATACCTGAGTGTGGTGTTGATTTGTATTTCCCTGATGAGGAGCGACGTTGAGCATCTTTTCATGTGTCTGTTGACCATCCGGATGTCTTCTTTAGAGAAGTGTCTATTCATGTTTTCTGCCCATTTCTTCACTGGGTTATTTGTTTTTCGGGTGTGGAGTTTGGTGAACTCTTTATAGATTTTGGATAAAAGCCCTTTGTCCGATATGTCATTTGCAAATATCTTTTCCCATTCCGTTGGTTGCCTTTTAGTTTTGTTGGTTGTTTCCTTTGCTGTGCAGAAGCTTTTTATCTTCATAAGGTCCTAGTAATTCATTTTTGCTGTTTATTCCCTTGCCTTTGGGGATGTGTCAAGTAAGAGATTGCTACGGCTGAGGTCAGAGAGGTCTTTTCCTGCTTTCTCCTCTAGGGTTTTGATGGTTTCCTGTCTCACATTCAGGTCTTTATCCATTTTGAGTTTGTTTTTGTGAATGGTGTGAGAAAGTGGTCTAATTTCAACCTTCTGCATGTTGCTGTCCAGTTCTCCCAGCACCGTTTGTTAAAAGAGACTGTCTTCTTTCCATTGGATGTTCTTTCCTGCTTTGTCAAAGATTAGTTGGCCATACGTTTGTGGGTCTAGTTCTGGGGTTTCTATTCTATTCCATTTGTCTATGTGTCTGTTTTTGTGTCAATACCATGCTGTCTTGATGATGACAGCTTTGTAGTAGAGGCTAAAGTCTGGGATCGTGATGCCTCCTGCTTTGGTCTTCTTCAAAATTACTTTGGCTATTTGGGGCCTTTTGTGGTTCCATATGAATTTTAGGATTGCTTGTTCTAGTTTCGAGAAGAATGCTGGTACAATTTTGATTGGGATTGCATTGAATGTGTAGATAGCTTTGGGTCGTATTGACATTTTGACAATATTTATTCTTCCAATCCATGAGCAGGGAATGTCTTTCCATTTCTTTATATCTTCTTCAATTACCTTCATAAGATTTCTATAGTTTTCAGCATACAGATCCTTTACATCTTTGGTTAGATTTATTCCTAGGTATTTTATGCTTCTTGGTGCAATTGTGAATGGGATCAGTTTCTTTATTTGTCTTTCTGTTGCTTCATTGTTAGTGTATAAGAATGCAACTGATTTCTGTACATTGATTTTGAATCCTGCAACTTTGCTGAATTCATGTATCAGTTCTAGCAGATTTTTGGTGGAGTCTATCCGATTTTCCATGTATAGTATCATGTCATCTGCAAAAAGCAAAAGCTTGACTTCATCTTTGCCAATTTTGAAGTCTTTGATTTCCTTTTGTTGTCTGATTGCTGATGCTAGAACTTCCAGCACTATGTTAAACAACAGCGGTGAGAGTGGGCATCCCTGTCGTGTTCCTGATCTCAGGGAAAAAGCTCTCAGTTTTTCCCCGTTGAGGATGATGTTAGCTGTGGGCTTTTTATAAATGGCTTTTATAATCTGTAAGTATGTTCCTTCTATCCCGACTTTCTCAAGGGTTTTTATTAAGAATGGGTGCTGGATTTTGTCAAAGGCCTTTTCTGCATCGATTGACAGGATCATATGGTTATTATCTTTTCTTTTATTAATGTGATGTATCACGTTGATTGATTTGCGAATGTTGAACCAGCCCTGCAGCCCAGGAATGAATCCCACTTGATCATGGTGAATAATTCTTTTTATATGCTCTTGAATTCGATTTGCTAGTATCTTATTGAGAATTTTTGCATCCCTATTCATCAGGGATATTGGCCTGTAGTTCTCTTTTTTTACTGGGTCTCTGTCTGGTTTAGGAATCAAAGTAATACTGGCTTCATAGAATGAGTCTGGAAGTTTTCCTTCCCTTTCTATTTCTTGGAATAGCTTGAGAAGAATAGGTATTATCTCTGCTTTAAATGTCTGGTAGAACTCCCCTGGGAAGCCATCTGGTCCTGGACTCTTATTTGTTGGGAGATTTTTGATAACCAATTCAATTTCTTCTCTGGTTATAGGTCTGTTCAAGCTTTCTCTTTCCTTCTGATTGAGTTTTGGAAGAGTGTGGGTGTTTAGGAATTTGTCCATTTCTTCCAGGTTGTCCAATTTGTTGGCGTATAATTTTTCATAGTATTCCCTGATAATTGCTTGTATCTCTGAGGGATTGGTTGTAATAATTCCATTTTCATTCATGATTTTATCTATTTGGGTCATCTCCCTTTTCTCTTTGAGAAGCCTGGCTAGAGGTTTGTCAATTTTGTTTATTTTTTCAGAAAACCAATTCTTGGTTTCATTAACCTGCTCTACAGTTTTTTTAGATTCTATATTGTTCATTCCTGCTCTGATCTTTATTATTTCTCTTTTTCTGTTGGGTTTAGGTTGCCTTTTCTGTTCTGCTTCTATTTCCTTTAGGTGTGCTGTTAGATTTTGTATTTGGGATTTTTCTTGTTTCTTGAGATAGGCCTGGATTGCAATGGATTTTCCTCTCAGGACTGCCTTTGCTGCATCCCAAAGCGTTTGGATTGTTGTATTTTCATTTTTGTTTATTTCCATATATTTTTTAATTTCTTCTCTAATTGCCTGGTTGACCCACTCATTCTTTAGTCGGGTGTTCTTTAACCTCCATGCTTTTGGAGGTTTTCCAGACTTTTTTCTGTGGTTGATTTCAAGCTTCATAGCATTGTGGTCTGAAAGTATGCATGGTATGATTTCAATTCTTGTATACTTATGAAGGGCTGTTTTGTGACCCAGTATATGATCTATCTTGGAGAATGTTCCATGTGCTCTCGAGAAGAAAGTATATTCTGTTGCTTTGGGATGCAGAGTTCTAAATATATCTGTCAGGTCCATCTGATCCAATATATCATTCAGGGTCCTTGTTTCTTTATTGACCGTGTGTCTAGATGATCTATCCATTTCTGTAAGTGGAGTGTTAAAGTCCCCTGCAATTACCACATTCTTATCCATAAGGTTGCTTATGTTTATGAGTAATTGTTTTATATATTTGGGGGCTCTGGTATTTGGCGCATAGACATTTATAACTGTTAGTTCTTCCTGATGGATAGACCCTGTAATTATTATATAATGCCCTTCTTCATCTCTTGTTACAGCCTTTAATTTAAAGTCTAGTTTGTCTGATATAAGTATGGCTACTCCAGCTGTCTTTTGGCTTCCAGTAGCATGACAAATAGTTCTCCATTCCCTCTCTCTCAATCTGAAGGTGGCCTCAGGTCTAAAATGAGTCTCTTGTAGACAGCAAATAGATGGGTCTTGTTTGTTTATCCATTCTGATACCCTATGTCTTTTGGTTGGCACATTTAGTCCATTTACATTCAGTGTTATTATAGAAAGATACGGGTTTAGAGTCATTGTGATGTCCATAGGTTTCATGCTTGTAGCGATGTCTCTGGTACTTTGTCTCACAGGATCCCCCTTAGGATCTCTTGTAGGGCTGGTTTAGTGGTGATGAATTCCTTCAGTTTTTGTTTGTTTGGGAAGACCTTTATCTCTCCTTCTATTCTAAATGACAGACTTGCTGGATAAAGGATTCTCGGCTGCATATTTTTTCTGTTCATCACATTGAAGATGTCCTGCCATGCCTTTCTGGCCTGCCAAGTTTCAAAAGAGAGATTAGTCACGAGTCTTATAGGTCTCCCTTTATATGTTAGGGCACGTTTGTCCCTTGCTGCTTTCAGAATTTTCTCTTTATCCTTGTATTTTGCCAGTTTCACTATGATATGTCGTGCCGAAGATCGATTCAAGTTGCGTCTGAAGGGAGTTCTCTGTGCCTCTTGGATTTCAATGCCTTTTCCTTCCCCAGTTCAGGGAAGTTCTCAGCTATTATTTCTTCAAGGACACCTTCAGCACCTTTCCCTCTCTCTTCCTCTGCTGGGATACCAATTATGTGTTTATTATTTCTTTTTAGTGTATCACTTAGTTCTCTAATTTTCCCCTCATACTCCTGGATTTTTTATCTCTCTTTTTCTCAGCTTCCTCTTTTTCCATAATTTTATCTTCTAGTTCACCTATTCTCTCTCTGCCTCTTCAATCCGAGCTGTGATCATTTCCATTTTATTTTGTATCTTGTTTAAAGCGTTTTTCAGCTCCTCGTGACTGTTCCTTAGTCCCTTGATCTCTGTAGCAAGAGATTCTCTGCTGTCCTCTATACTGTTTTCAAGCCCAGTGATTAATTTTATGACTATTATTCTAAATTCACTTTCTGTTATATTATTTAAATCCTTTTTGATCCGTTCATTAGCTGTTGTTATTTCCTGGAGATTCTTCTGAGGGGAATTCTTCCGCTTGGTCATTTTGGATAGTCCCTGGAGTGGTGAGGACCTGCAGGGCACTTCCCCTGTGCTGTGGTGTATAACTGGCGTTGGTGGGCGGGGCCACAGTCCGACCTGATGTCTGCCCCCAGCCCACTGCTGGGGCCACAGTCAGACTGGTGTGTGCCTTCTCTTCCCCTCTCCTGGGGGCGGGATTCACTGTGGGGTGGTGTGGCCCGTCTGGGCTACTTGCACACTGCCAGGCTTGTGGTGCTGGGGATCTGGCGTATTAGCTGTGGTGGGTAGGCAAGGTGCACGGGGGGAGCAGGAGGGGCAGGCTTAGCTCGCTTCTCCTTAGGTGATCCACTTCAGGAGGGGCCCTGTGGCAGCGGGAGGGAGTCAGACCTGCTGCGGGAGGGTTGGCTCCGCAGAAGCACAACGTTGGGTGTTTGCTCAGAGCAAGCAAGATCCCTGGCAGGAACTGGTTCCCTTTGGGATTTTGGCTGGGAGATGGGCGAGGGAGATGGCGCCGGCGAGCACCTTTGTTCCCCGCCAAACTGAGCTCTGTTGTCCAGGGGCTCAGCAACTCTCCCTCCCTTTGTCCTTCAGCCTTCCCGCTTTCCGAGCAGAGCTGTTAACTTATGACCTCCCAGACGCTAAGTCGCGCTTGCTGTCAGAACACACTCCGTCCGGCCCCTCCGCTTTTGCCAGCCAGACTCGGGGGCTCTGCTTGGCCAGCAGGCTGCCGCTCTGCCCCGGCTCCCTCCCGCCAGTCTGTGCAGCGTGCACTGCCTCGCCGCCCCTCCTACCCTCTTCCGTGGGCCTCTCGTCTGCACTTGGGTCTGGCGACTCCGTTTTGCTAATCCTCTGGCGGTTTTCTGGGTTATTTAGGCAGGTGTAGGAGGAATCTAAGTGATCAGCAGGATGCGCGGTGAGCCCAGCGTCCTCCTATGCCGCCATCTTCCCAGTTCTCCAGGTTTTTGTCTTTCAATATACATTTGTAAGTCTTTTAGCATTCCTTCATGCATTCCCTAATTGTTTACTTAGAATTTTACCTAAGTAGATTATTTATGTCATTGCATATAACTATTTAAAGCTTGGATAATTTATGCCACATTGCTTTCAGAAGTTTGCATCAATTTAAATACCATCTCAGTATTATATGACAATTTTTATCCTTCTGTATTATTAGCACCAATTATTACTCTTACCAATTTACTAATTTTTTAGGTGAAGTATTGCGTTTTGATTAAATCTACATTTTCATTGTATACTGTTATCAAGAGAAGTATTAGATGGAAGTGATAACTTAATAAAATTTAACTAGGGAGTTTAAATTTCACCAAATAGGAAAAAATTGATATGAAACTGTACGGAATACTTACTAGATGTTGATGCCCATATATCAATATTCACATTTCAGTTAAGATACAATAGCTATGTATGCTCAGCGTATTATTATTTGAGCTTCTGTTTGCTCACCTACTAAATGGGACAATAAGGTCCACATCATATGGCTATTGTAAGAATTAATTGAAAGAAAGAATGTGTTTAAAGTATTTAGCACTGAACCCAGAACACACAGGCATTAAGAGTGGTAGCTATTATCATGAAAAATAGCCAGTAACTGAAGCGTCCAATAATGGGGAAGAAATTTTAAAAAAAGGAAGTGAGCATTATAATGGAATATTTAATGACATGACCAAAGTTTACAATATATAGTTAAATGTAAAAAGGCTTAAAGCAATTCACTGTAGGAACCTATTTTCATTGTATATACACACACATGTATAAACAAACATACATATATATTTTTCTGCAGAAGAAAAAATATAAAGATAAATAGGTTATCTAGGGGTAGTAAAGTTAGAGAGCACTTTTATTTCCTTTTCTACTCACTTGTTTGTATCCTATAGATTGTAGACAATAAGCTTGTACTGTATTTGATAGACAAAGTATTTAAAGTGACATCATGGCCACATCATAAGGATAAACAGAAGGCAGGAGGCTGATTCAGATAATGTCCTACAGCTCCAGTCATCATGTAATAAGGTTACAGCCTTGTGAACTGGAAAATAAACAATCTGCCAGATATTCTGGTGGATGGAAGGAAAAATCACTTGAGATTTTTAGGGGATAGAGGCAAATCAGAAAGAAGAATCAAAGATGTTCTTATCTGAGAGGACTATGGTAGTGTTCATCTTGGAGGCTATAGTTGTGTCTTCAACTAAAAGAGTGAAATGGGGCCCAGTAGAGTCTACTGCAGAGCCACTAGCAGGACACAAAGAATTGTCATTAGAGACGTACGTGTGTGGAGATTGCAGAGACACTGAATGAGTACGCATGAATGTGGAGCTGAAGGAAGATGCATTTTTTGGATTCTTCTTCATGTCTTTCATGACGTGTCATTCTTTCTTTCTCCTTCATGAGTTCTTTGCTCTTCATTTCCTTTCCTTCTTTTCTCCTCTGATTTTGGGATTTAAACTCTAGAGAGGTGAGTAACACAGAGGTTGGGATTTTCAGGTCATATCTAAAGAGATAGAAAGTAGCAGAATCGAAGGGGCAATGAGCAGCTGAAAGATGAGATGTTGAAGGTAATAAAGCAAGAGAGCATCCTTGTACTCTTTTACCCAAAGCTCACAATAAAGCAACACAAACCTACAATGCACTCTTGCCAAAACTAATAATATATATATATATATATATATATATATATATATATATTTGCTTCTTTTTTAAACTTTTATTTATTTATTTTTGAGAGAGCATGAACGGGGGAGGGACAGAGAGAGGGGGAGACAGAGACTCCCAAGGAGGCTCCCGGCCATCAGTGCAGAGCCTGACTGACACAGGGCTTGAACTCATGAACCGTGAGGTCATGAGCTGAGCTGAAATCAAGAGTCAGATGCTTATTGACTGAGCGTCCCAGGTGCCCCTTAAAAATATATTGGAATGGCCAAAATATTTTCTCTACCACTCATTAATCATCAGACTGTGATAAATATATATGAACAGTCACACTTTAGAAAAAGGAATTTTGGAACATTAATTGTCTCTATATGATGGAAAATTGCTCTGGTTTAAGGATGGATTAGTGGAGATTTCAGAAAGATAAGAAAGTGTGCAAGTGTCTCTTTAGAGCTCAAAGGTAATCACAGTTTGAAAGAAAGGTTTATATGAAGATTGCTATATATTATATATTATACATATGACTCCCTGGTAAAATCTATTTGATATAATTCATTCAGTTCACATAAAGATAGCTGTCAAAGAGTTACTGATATGCAAAACACGAGTCAAATTTTTACTGAATTTGCTTTTATGATATATAATCTGAAGTTTGAGTATCTTTTGTTTCCTAACAATAAATAGATGAATGAAATCGCAGGTAAGTGTTCTATACAGGTAAATTTAAAACTTGGTGCACAGTCATGAAATTTGATTTTTCATTTCACAATTAACAAATGTATTTTAGTCCTTATATGATCAAATAATAAAAATGTACTTTTAGAGGAAAGAATTAGCTTCTAAAATGCAATGACTCTTTCAATACATGTTAAATAGTTCTATCTAATCACGAACTTGGGTAAGTATCTGTTCTTGTATCTTTTCCTTATTAATAGCAAATCAATATAATAGGGGTCTGAAACAAGCATGTTTATAAACTATGCCTAAATTCTCAAACCTTGTGCATCTTTTAACTTGTTTTGTACTTCCTATTCTTCATCTAATTCTTTTATGATAAAAGGCGGCCATATCTCAGGTGTGATATGTGAATCCCTCACATATTAACAATAGAAACCATTATTTTTCTTAAAATTCCTTAACCTTCTCACAAAAAGAAGGAGGGAAGGTTGGCAAAATGGTTCCCTCTCTAATACAGTACTTAGAATGGATGTTGTTGGCTAAATTATATCATCGTTGGAATGAATGAATACATCCCTAGAAGTACTTACGGATAAGAAATAAACTGCCTCTGTGGAAAAGGACATATTCTCCTTGTTTGATTGTATTCACTGCACATGAGCTACTTCTTGCTGTGCAATAATTGATTTAGCTTGCATTTATTGCTGAGGAAGAAAGTATGATGTCTTTTAAAGCTATTTTAGAAAATGCATTGTCAGTTGATTATATTTGATTACTAGTATGTGGTGTGAATGAGAGTTGACAATATTAATATTTATATCAAACAGTTTTAACTCAGACTTGATTAAGACTTGAAATGATTTCAACTTGTTTTTAATACTGTAAAGTATTCTGCTGTTCTGGCTGACACGGTACGTCTCGTTTTGTAGCTCAGTGTGGAGGTGCCATGTCAGATTTCAGCGGTGTGATCCTCAGCCCTGGGTTTCCTGGAAACTATCCCAGCAGTTTAGATTGCACTTGGACAATAAAGCTGCCCGTAGGTTTTGGTATGTATATTAAAAGCATATGAAAGAGTTTTCCGTATCATTAATGCATCCCTAGAAAGAAATATCAATGTGTAGTAAACACTCACAAATTATAGTTGACTTTGGCAGTTATATCAGTTAAGCAGTAAGATTTGGATTGCTTTGGGGCGCTTGGGTGGCGCAGTCGGTTAAGCGTCCGACTTCAGCCAGGTCACGATCTCGCGGTCCGGGAGTTCGAGCCCCGCGTCGGGCTCTGGGCTGATGGCTCAGAGCCTGGAGCCTGTTTCTGATTCTGTGTCTCCCTCTCTCTCTGCCCCTCCCCCGTTCATGCTCTGTCTCTCTCTGTCCCAAAAATAAATAAATGTTGGAAAAAAAAATTTAAAAAAAAAGATTTGGATTGCTTGAACCTTTCACCTGAAATACTAGGATAATTGAAAGCATATGGGCATTTTCTAATTTTATTGTTACATGATAGATAGATAACTTTATGATATTTTCCAGTTGATTTGTATGGATTTAGCCTGATTTAGATGTGTGTGGCAATAATAAATTCAATGTGAGTTTTTATGTATAATTATTTTGTAGCTCTCTTCTTGTCATTGGAACCGAGTAGTATATAGATAAATTATTTTCTAGTAATTTATTGAATTTGTCTATTTTTCTTTTTTTTTGAGAGAGAGAGAGCAAGCAGGAGAGGGGCAGAGGGGAGAGAGAGAGAGAGAGGGCAAGAGTCTTAAGCAGGCTCCACACCCGGCACAGAGCCTGACGTGGGGCTCAATCTCATGACCATGAGATTATGACCTGAGCTGAAATCAAGAGTCAGATCCTTAACCGACTGAGCCACCCAGGCATCCCTGAATTTATATAATATTCATTGCAAATAAGTAAGATTTTACATTTGAAAATAGTACAAAATTTCTGATTTGGGGTTTATAACCCAGGTAGTTGTATACTGCATTGTATAGCATTTCATAGATTCTTTCTCACACTTCTATCACCAATATATTCTCATGCAGCTCCATATCACATGGGTCTGTATATGCTAAGTAGAAGTGATAGATGGATGATAGACTTGTTTATTAAATCACAGAAGAGGAGGATGGGTAGACTCCCTGTGAAGCACCCACAAACTTTGTGGATTTCGAGCAATTAAGAAATTCTGTACTATTTCACTTATTGCGGACTGAATTTAGCACCTCATTGCCCAAAGACATCTATGGTCTCAGAATAAAAATTCGTATTTAAATATTTTACATAACTAAATATTTTACATAAATTCACAGAAAATTCGTTTTGACAATTCCTTACTGAGTATGTATTATAATCCAAGTACTATGCTAAGCTGGGAATAAAATGCATAGTGAAACAGACTTTGTACCTTTCCCCAGATAAGTTACAGTCATAATAAGGAGACAGATAGACAAATGTTATTACAATAAACTATAATAAAGAACATAGGATTGTAATTATTACAGATATCCAGCCTCATCCAGGAAATGCAGAAAAGTCTTGTTAGAAGAATGATTCCTAATTGTGACTTTATAGATAAGAATCAGCCCAACAAACAGGGTCAGTCTGTGGGGGATAGAAATTCTAGGTAAACAGAGTGACATGGAAATATGCAGATGAAAAACTAAAGAAATTCCACAATAAAAAAAATTCTCTCTTAAAAATAAAAGATTATTCTGGCTACAACATGGGAATTCACTCTGAAGTTCTAGGCAAATTCTGTGTCCATTCATTGAACGACAATAACAATGCTAATGGATAATAGGTTTGAACCTATATGGTTATTTTTATGTGTCTTTTACCAGTCACTTAAGAGGACTCATCCAAGTTGCTTATGGAGCTAAATGAATTATTTTAAAATAAATTATTAAGCATTTTTTATTAGAGTCATCATATCAACTTACCTTTTGTTAATACTTCCTTGATTTTATGTTTATGTTTATTTTTTTATTTTTATTTTTTTATTTTTATTTTTTTTAACGTTTATTTATTTTTGAGACAGGGAGAGACAGAGCATGAACGGGGGAGGGGCAGAGAGAGAGGGAGACACAGAATCCGAAACAGGCTCCAGGCTCTGAGCTGTCAGCACAGAGCCCGACGCGGGGCTCGAACTCACGGACCTCGAGATCATGACCTGAGCCGAAGTCAGACGCTTAACCGACTGGGCCACCCAGGCGCCCCAATACTTCCTTGATTTTAAAAACCAAGTTCATTAAAATTGAAAGTAATACACATCTCTATTTTAAAAATGAAAACATTAGAGACTTTCTGATTTGATTACATTTAAATAATGCCACCATTTTCTTTGAGTTTTGGTTAAATCAAAAATTAGTTCTAATGTATTTCAAAAAGGTACTTTGTAATTTTTGAAAAGAAAATTGAATATATTTTAAAATGAAAGGAGCAGTTTTTTACGTCCCTAAAACACTTGTTGACAAAATAATTTTTGAAAAGGAGGCTCAGGGGAAGTGTTTAGAAAAAATATGCAATTCTTGGAACCTCACATATTAAGGTAGTATGTTCAAAGTTCCAAGAATTTGTATAATTGTACAGAAACTTGTTTAAAATTTTAAAGCCTATTGTGAATGTTTCCCAAATGTACTTGCCTATAAAAGTTTTTCCCTATGTGACAAAAACTTTTTGTGGCACTCTTTTTCCAGGAACAAAACGTGACGTTAGGTGAGAACTCCAGTGTAATCATTCAGAGCAAGAGTCCAAGAGCCAGGGGGTCTGAGTTTGAATTTCAGCACTTTTAGGTCACTGTGTAACTTAGCATATTGGTTAGCTTCTCTGTGCCTCAGTTTCCTCATTCTCATGAGTACCTGTGAACATTAAATAAATTAGCACTTGAAGAAATAAAATAAATACATAAACACTTAAAAGAGTGTTTAGCAAACACTCGATAAATGTCAGATTTTATTACTAACAAGGTGGAGAATGATAGTTGTAGTAAAAATACCCTCTAATTCACTAAAATTGAGTATTAATTGAATTAGGCGAACATACCTCAGTGAGGCTTTTCTTTTTTCCATCTCAGAGACCTTTCACTATCTCACATTTGTATGTTTATAAAGATAGTGAGACTGCATTGCAATATGACAGCATATAACAATGATCACTAGATTTTATTGAGACTAGTATATAAAAATCAGAATTATATTCTGATAAAATAGTAAAGAGCATGTACATAAATTACATGCCTCAAAATGATATGTTGAGTAAGGTAGTGTATCTCCTATAGATGAATGACTAATTTCTAATGCAATTGTGGAGTTTGATTATGTTAATAAATAAAAACTGCAATCATACTTTGGCTTCAAATTGGACTACTACAAAATGCATATTTACTGAATGACTTTTTAGTTTTAAAAATTGCTTGATACAATTTTAAATGGCATTAAAGAGTAAGAAAGCCATTTTTTTTTAATGGTTTTTGCTATGGCAACATTATAGTAAAGTGAAAGAGATATTCCCATGTGACAAGTAGTGGGCATTTGAGAGCAGTATTCTGTTACTTTGAACTATGGCAAAGCTAATTGCCCTAGCAAACAGCAAACCCATGGCCCAGATCTTGAGAGTATGGCTCTTAACCTGAAAGGAAACATATAACTACAGTATTTGAGTGTGCTTTGTGCATTTAATCGGATAAAGCAATAAAGTACTGTTATTTGTTTTTCTTTTTTAGGTGTACATCTACAGTTTGTAAATTTTTCTACAGAAACCATACATGATTATTTGGAAGTAAGAAGTGGATCATCAGAAACTAGTACTGTTATTGGCCGACTGAGTGGTCCCCAAATACCATCTTCCCTATTTAGTACGACTCATGAGACCAGTTTATATTTTCACAGTGACTATTCACAAAACAAACAAGGGTTCCACATTGTATACCAAGGTGAGAATAACAGCAAAAGTAAAAGCTTATTTAGCTCCAAATCGACTAGTAGCAATCTAACTATTTTCTATATTCTGTTTTAGAAAGAGAAAGGAACCTACACTAAGTCAAGCCTCAATTAGGCAGATGTTTTTAATATTGCAATTTTTGGGCAACTGTATAGGGGAGATGATGTCTGTCTGAGCCCTTGGAAAATTCTAAGCACGAAAACAGGATTCAATTGGTCTTAATATACAATTAAAATAAGCAAGCCAAGGCAAGGCAGTTAAGCAAGGCAAGCTGGATATCAAAGATGTAACTTTGCTCATATATTAAAATAAGCATATTGAAAGATATTTTGTAGTACTCATGCAATCTTTGTAAAATTATTTTCTTTCTACTTCATCATGACAGAATATGGCATTCCTTCATTCCATTCCATTTCCTTGAGTATATAAAATAAATACTTTGACAATCATATTATTTTAGTCCTATTTCTATTATAAAATTGCTGCATAACCCTTGGCAAGATTGTTACCCCTTTTGAGTAGAGACCCAGCCTCAAGTGTTAACTCTCCAGATCCAATCTAAAATAGACTAGAGCTCCACTCCGTTACTTTATTTGCATGATGGAGTTAGTAATAGTACGTCCCAGATTAATTGTTGTATATGATGAAATTAATTTGAAATATGTGCCATGATATATACCATTAGTAAATATTTAGTGCATTTTAGCTATGTTTATTATTATATTATTTCAGATTTTTTAAGTCTAGTATTTAAAATTAAATATTTAAAGTTGTATTTTATGCAATGTAGTTCCAATGACTACAATTTTTAATCATAATATAATTACATCTCACAATAATATATATCAATAATATATACTATGTTATATATTATATGTTGCTATAATATATTATATATTACATGTTGGCATAATATATTATATATTATATGTTGGTATAATATATCAATAATAATATCACAATTACATCTCTGCCATAATTATTAAAGTATTATACGAGCATGTGACACTTTTGGATGTGAGCTCCACAAGAGCAGGCATCTTTGTCATGTTCATCGATGTATCTCAAGTGCCTAGAATAACAGTAAGAGCACAACAAATATTTACCGAATAAAAGTAGATACCCCAAAGGAAATTTAAGAATAGTTAAAATAGAACATCCAACTACATGGTTCTAAAATAATTACAATTTGCATTGTGCTTGCATACAAAATTTAAGAGCACAGGATCACACATCATCCTTTACATAAAATAGAAATCATTTCTGCCACCTCTCAGTGCAGAATCAACCATGTTCCCAAGGAATTTAATTATTTCAAAAACAGTTGGGCAACTGATTTAAGTTTCTTATTTGCTGCTAGAAGACACAGAGCTATATTTGTAGTCCCTCTCTAGCAGGTGTTCAGGGCCTTAAGCCAAGCACTTTGCTACTTACCTTAAACCAGGCTTCGTCTTCTTTTTTCCTGCCTTCTTTTTCCTGCTGCCTCTCAAAACAATGCTCTCATCTGAATGATGTAAAACTAGAATTTGAACTTTACTAACTGCATTTTTCAGTCAATGTGCCCTTGAAAAAAGATTCATTAATTGGATAATAAAAGTGTAAAAGATATAGAATTTTTACTATTATTGATATAATATTAATATTTTTGACATGAGCCATAATGTGTTAACAATGATCACTAAATATTGTGAATTATATTGAATTTTAAAACTATCTTTTCTTTAATGCATTTATATCAGTTGAGTTAATAGCATTTTTGAGAAATAGGTTAATTTATACAGATTCAAAGAATCAATGTTACTTTTGGATGATTTTGTGATTAGCTTTTAAGAACTTTCTGAATTTTGGAAAAAAAGAATATCATACAATTCAGTATATTTTTCTACTGAAAAAATGGCTGCCAAGATTAATATTTTACTGGCGACTTTATTGTGATGTTAAGCCCCCTATTGTAAATTTTATGGGGTGAGAACTTTTTCCTGAAAATTTAAAATCTATATTTCCTTATTAAGGCAAAAAGCTTAGAAAATAAAATGTTATAGAAGTTATCACAGGATTATATATCTGTCTGAGTCTTATCCTGCTCCAAAGTATCTAATTACCTAAATTTATTGTGATACTCTTTCACAATATATGGAAGTCAAATCATTATATTGTATACCTTAAACTCATGCAACACTGTATGTCAATTATATCTTAATAAAACTGGAAAAAAAAACCTTTTTAAACGTGAGAAAGGGTTTATTTAGTAGAGTAACAAATTCTGACTCCTAATCATCAAATAATACACATTTGTCTTAAACTGGAATGACTCCTTTGGCTTTGATATTTGTGTGTGTGTGAAATATGAATTCAAATAAAAAAGACAAAGAATAAAAGCACTTAACATATTAAATGGATTGTTTATTAATTCTGAAATATCTACTTTTAAAATTTGAGTTATATTTTTAATAAACAACTAAAGGTTACATATTCAAGTATAAATGCAGTTTTGATTTGGGGAATTTAGAATTCAATGGTCAGGAGCAAAATATTTCTGACCACTGATAATTTAAATTTTATTAATTACAATATAATTGTGAACTTCTTGAAAACAAAATCCCAAATATTAATAATATTGATATGAGTATATGAATATTTATGCTGTGTATAGTTTCAAAATTTATTTAGTAATGCTCATTAAACACCTACCGTGTAAAAGGCAATGGACAAAACTTTTAGTATATAGTGATAAATATAATAGGAGCTTTGATTTCATACAGAGTGTAGTACAAGAGAAGTATGAACATATAAACATGCAGTTATACTAAGCCAAAAATATCATGATAACTGAAATATAAAATTTATATTAGAAGGAAATGTGTTTCCTAATATTTTATCTTATTAAATAACTTATTTGGAGAAATTGAACAATGGGATATTATGGTTTGTTTGGTTTTTTTTTAGAGAAAAAATAGTAAAAATTTAA
The DNA here is from genome assembly GCF_007474595.2 of Lynx canadensis. NCBI lineage: Eukaryota > Metazoa > Chordata > Mammalia > Carnivora > Felidae > Lynx > Lynx canadensis. The sequence continues at coordinate 26,227,987 of NC_044320.2, forward strand.
AAAGTCTCAGAATTAGGCTTACACATATGTCTATTCTATTCTGTGTACATGCAATGTAACCACGAAGCAATTGCATTCTATGGATAGGAATTAGAATATGTCTGATTAAATTTGTACAAGTAACTTACATTTTCATTGAAAGTTATAATTTAGATAGGTTGCATAAATGGGTGTAGCAACTGAATGCATTTCTATGAATCGTACTAACATTTTAAATATGACAATTATAGACACAAGAAGTTTATATCTCACTGCCATTGACATCACTTATTATAAATCTGAATTACTATTTTTAACCATCAGCAGGCAGTGCTGCATTCATTTTGCAAGTTGCAAATAGTACCCGTCTGTGGTATTCCGACATTCAGCAACGAAAATCGTTTTCCTTTTTCCCTTTTCCAGCCTATCAGTTGCAATTCTGTCCTGATCCACGCCCGTTTCGAAATGGTTTTGTAATTGGCAATGATTTTACTGTGGGTCAAACCATTTCATTTGAATGTTTCCCTGGATACACACTAATTGGAAATTCAGCTCTCACTTGCCTTCATGGAGTGAGTCGTAACTGGAATCATCCACTTCCAAGGTGTGAAGGTATGCTTCTAACTTGAAGCTATGTTTTAGGTGATATCGTCTGTGTTTCATAATTTTTGTCTTGGCACTCTATTTTGTCTTCCTTTTCAACTAGCATGTTAAATGTGTAATCTTTCTTTCAGTTGAGAATTAGAGTCAGGTCAAAACCCTGAAGGCTCCAAAATGAATAACTGATTTCATCATTATTGGCAGGAATTCTAACCTTCTCCATTAGAAGTGAAAATGTAGTTGATTAACACTTCAGAGCTTCTCCTGTGTCTCTCTGAGTGCGTGTGCCTGTATTTAATAATCATTCTTATACAAGCCAATAATGCAGCTATCGCTACTGAATTTGGGCTCATTTTTTCTAAAAATCCTTTTGAATAAAAAGGACTTGAACCTTTTATAAGGCTTTGTATGTATACACGATATGAGATGAAAGTTGAACAGCAGAAAATCTAGTTTACTAGTCTAAGAATAGTTAGTGGTAACTATATAGCATACCTCACATTGAAAAATAAATAAAAGCAGATTATATGCATGTATTGCCAACCTCATTTTATATACCTTAACTGAGATAAAACATAACACAGATATATTTTATACTGCTTGAGAGATGCAATGTTTGCCTTTTTCTCTATCATCAGTTTATTGTTATTTTATTTTAACATTTTTGTGTGTATCTTTTCTGTAGCTCTTTGTGGAGGAAATATAACTGCAATGAATGGCACCATTTATTCTCCTGGGTATCCTGACGAATATCCTAACTTTCAAGACTGTTTTTGGCTTGTAAGAGTACCCCCTGGGAATGGAATCTACATCAATTTTACTGTGCTTCAAACAGAACCAATCTATGATTTCATTACTGTATGGTAAGCCAGCACCATTGTTGTTGATTGATTCAACTATATATAACGGTGTAACAGGTAGGAATGAAAACATATCACAACCCTCTGCACACATTGCCATCTGATATTTGAATTGGTGTGAGTAACCGAGGGTGACAGTGTGTGGTTTGTAGAATAAGACAAACAAGAGAAATAGGTTTTGGCTTATTTGCCCATGAAGTAGCTAAACACTTAGAACAAAAATTTTCATGGGTGAAAAAAGATGGAAAGCTATTATGAATAGCAGAATAAATGTAAGATAAGCAAGTTCTCTATAACACCAGTGAAATTTAAAAGCCTATGTTCAAATCATAATTATTTAATGAATGAATTTGTATTATAATTTGTTATAGAATAGTATCTTTGCATTATAATTATCCTGTTAATGAAAAATCTTTATTTAAAAATATATTATAAAGAAAACGGGGTGCCTGGGTGGCTCAGTTGGTTGACCTTCTGACTTCAGCTCAGGTCATGATCTCACGGTTTGTGGATTTGAGCCCCATGTTGGGCTCTGTGCTAACCGGTTGCTCGGAGTCTGGAGCCTGCTTCAGATTCTTGTGTCTCCCTCTCTCTCTGCCCCTTCCCCGCTCATACTCTGTCTCCGTCTCTCAAGGATAAATAAACATTGAAAAAAAATTTTTAAATTAATAAAATATGAAGAAAATCTCTACATTAATTCTTGACAATTGGTTACAGAACTACTAGATGAGTCTAAGATTCCTTCCAAATGTAATAGTCTTTGTTTCTCAAGATTATTTTGAAGAAAATAAAAGGAGGGCAAAACTCAAGTGTTTGGAACGAAATGGGTTGTGGCAAAAAAAGAAAAAAAAAGGACAATGTAATTGGTTACAACTAATATGGATGCATTTTATTTTGGCAAATATGTGATGTATTTTTATACTTTACATTTTTAGATATATTATTACCTAAATAAACATAAAATGTACCAATATGATCTGGCCCTCATTGGGTATTTCACCTCTTGTCTCTTTATCATTTCATAAGTAATACTTTCTTCAAATCTTGTGCAAAACTTCCTTAAAAAAAAATCTCAATCTCTTTCTCTTCTGTCTCTCTCTCTAACAGGGATGGACCAGACCAAAACTCACCTCAGATTGGGCAGTTTAGTGGCAATACAGCTTTGGAATCAGTCTATAGCACTTCAAATCAGATTCTAATCAAATTTCACAGTGATTTCACAACAAGTGGCTTTTTTGTGCTCAGTTATCACGGTTGGTATTATCTAAGAGTTTCTATTTTAGTTGACACTATTTCAATTTAAAACTGTCCTGGAAAAATTGAGTGTAATATATATTTAACCAATGATTGAAAAGGTATTAAAATTTGACACTTTTTTTTTTAATCATTTCAAACACACTTACTTGCAAAGAATGACCTCGTCTAAACGTTTAGGGGCATTAAAATGTGAGCAAATGGAAATAGGAAATAAATCAGTCAGTAATGACTCAGTAGAAAATAATCATTTTTGTGTGGAAACCAATAAAAGAGAACCAGCTGTTCATATTTTATTGCATGTAATTTTCAGACATCAATAGATTTTTCAATACAAAATGTTTAATCTATTCAACCTGCTGTGAGTCTTTCTAAAAATAGCATCCAATATCTTTATGCTTTGGATAATATTATTCATTTATACTCTTATTTCAAAACCGTTTCTATTCTAGAATCTTACAGTTTTAAGTGACTATTCCAGATCATTAAGTTCATAGCTTTTACTCCTGTGAAATAATTTATGAAGAGTTTCAATTTTAATTCTTTTTATAGATTTATTCTGGGTCCTCTCTTCATAACATTAACCTTTTGAAAGAACATTTAGATGGTTGACAGAGCTTTTTAAAAAAGTTCCTTTTATCTCAAATTCACTGTATTCCATTATAAATAAGAAAATGTTTATTCCTAAGGCTAAACCCTTTCTCTGCTATGACCATAGTTCCATAAAGCACTTTCTGCTTTATGATTTTGTCAGACCAACTCCCTGTGTAACCAACAGGATCAGTAAGCTACTGTATTACATTTACAGAAGCTATGTAAAGATTTGATAGATGAACATGTGCTTTGTCTTATTATATTAAATACAATGCAATATTTTCATCTTTTTTAATACAAAGTAAGAAAGCCTTTGATATTCAAAGCTTATATTCCATGAAAAATACCTTAATTCAAGTATGGTTATACTCAAAGATATTTAAAGCCCATCGGGTCTAGAAATAGAGAATAGACAGAAAATATTTGTTTGCTTAATCTCAGCATTTACCAGGCAGTAAATCGTATACAGTTTGTGCATTTTTAGTGGCTCACAGCTGTCAGAGCTGCATGTACACTCTGGCATTGGCCAATTAGAAAGTGAGGCATTCTGGGACACCCAAGTGGCTCAGTCAGTTAAGCGTCCGACTCTTGATTTCAGCTCAGGTCAGAACTTGATCTCACAGTTCATGAGTTTGAACCCCTGTTAGGCTCTGTGCTGACAGTGCAGAGCCTGCTTGGGACTCTCTCTCCCTCTTTGTTCCTCCCCCACTCAGGTGCGCTCTCTCTTTCTCTCTCTCTCTCAAAATAAATGGATGAACTTAAAAATATGGAAAGTGAGGCATTCAGTGAGATGACTTTTATTCAACGTGTTAATTTTTTTAAGAACTCATTTGTCTTAGGTTTTTGTTTTTTGTTTTTTTTTTTACTGAATTGGTCATTGATGCTGACAGTATGTAGGTACAGTCTAAGGCTACAAAAGTAGCTTTATTACTTTGATACATAATCTTAACCTGGGAACTGATACATTAAATAATAGTTAAGGTCAAAAGATGAATTGTTGCTGAACTGTATTTTGTACATGTTTTTTTCTCTTCAGGGGACCCTGCATAAATTTCTATTATTTTGTGTGCTGCCTGAACACGTACTAAAGAAGGAATTATTCATTGATAAAATCTGAATATCCATAAGATTAGCTCTGTAGAGAGCATAAATTCTTATAAAACTTTGGAGATGTTTCACAGGAGAAATATTGCCAAAGAAAAAGACGTCTGTGTGCGTGTGTGTGTGTGTGTGTGTGTGTAGAAAATATAAGGATGACTGAATGTCACACACAGAATATAAAGTGAATTTACATGGACATTTATATGAATGTCTATACATATATTCTCATTCCAAAATATGTTTCACTTGATTTTTATAACTAATTTTTGAGTCATGTACAATATAAGAGAATTAGCTTAGGGACAAGGAAGATCAAATATTCATTCAGCACTTTGTTTTCCAGTTGACTTTGGACAAGTTACTCTTTGGCTTTGGCTTTCTTCAGTTGTAGAACAACGTGGTGGGATTGCTGACAGGCTGAATGAGAGACTAACTCTAGAGAGAGAAATTACTCCAATACAGAAATATATTAGGTTGAACTATATTAAATTATTGTTCAAAAAATGCTGAATATTTGGCACATTTGTAGAGCTCAACCCAAGTAAGTGCTGTCGTTGTTACTATTATCAGCATGAGATTGCAGCCATGTTAGGAAACTGCAGGCAATGGATACTATACAGTTACCATAGTGCCCGGCAGAGTTAACGTTCAGTAAATGTTCCTTTCCTCGGCATATCTTATCTCACATTTTAGATTTTGTAATAGAGGGCTTATATTTATGTTTATACATTAAATTTCATAATAGGGCACGACTGCCAGAGCCTAGAAAACCCGCCATTGAATCAACATCCCTGGGAATCTTACCTAAACCTCAAAATAACCTTGAAATTTGAGAATGTAGCCAGGGCTCATGTTAAACATTGACAGATGTCTTCCATTCCACCCTCCTTAGTAGGATAATTTTCCTAAAGCACTGCTTTCATTCTGACTCTCCTTTTCAAGATCATGGGATCCCTACATTAAATCAAATTTAAAGCTACCCTATAATCCAGTTCAATGAATCTTTCTCCGCAGTGCGTGCCGGCCCTGAGTACAATCAGAATGGTTCTCGTGCTGCCTCCTCAACTCCCATTCCTAAATGATTTCTTACTCATATTCAGTTCTTTTTGTCTCCCTCTCTTAAGTTCCATATCCCCCACTTCTTGGTAATTCCAACTCATAGGGATCTTAACCACCTTCTAAATTATTGCACTTTTCTTACCAAACTTTTGAGAACTTAATGACATCATGGTGTATTCTTGCAAGTTTAATAATAGTGAGTACTTTTTCGAGGACATAGATCACATTTATGCTTCCTAACCTTTTTATATTTTTATTACTGAGTGATTATATTTTAGTGCTACAGTGGGAAGTGTGAGTTCAAATTTTTTTTTTTGATTTTGAGGTATATTACTTAGAACTTTTAAAGATTATTTTATGATCATGAAGATGAGTGCATATTTTCACTCACAGAGACAAAAAAGATGACTGTTTTCAAACTACTATTAATATAATTAATACAATATAATACGACTACAAATATAGTATTTGCTTCCCGAGCCCATTTTAGGAAGCTATGACTCAGTGCCAAAATGAGCTCCGTAACAGTCAAAATATTGGTCAAGTTGCTGAGTAATTTGATAAGTAAACCAGGGAGGTTATACACTATTTAACACTTATTTTAAGCTGATTAAGTCTATCTAAGCTTAGAATGGTTTACTCCCCAATTCAGTTTTCTTTAAACTCTGTTACTGATTTAATAGCTCCTTATGTTATGCCCTACTGTAAGTCAGAAGTGGTCTTCTTAGGACTTGTGTATTTATTTTATAAATTTGACACATTAATCTTTTCATATACTTTCTTAAGATCACACTGATCAGTTAGGCTTTATTTATTAATGTATTTTGAATATATTTGAAAAGAGTAAAAATGAGATTTTCCCCCTACCCTGACTGCCTTTATGACATTCAGCCAGCCATCTGTCTTTTATAAAATATCACCTTCATAAAACCTTTCATGATCAAAACTAACATTCATAAAAAGCTTTGAAAAATGAAAGTTCTGTGCAGTGAAAAAATAGGACAGGTGTAAATGTTGAGGCACTTTATTTCAGATATCATATTTCTTTTTTATCTGAGGAAATGTTTTTGTGTCTCTATTGCTGGGATTGTAATTTCCTAAAGTAAGAGCTAAATTTTCTTGATATCTGCCATAGAGTCAAGATGTGTTTGGCTTATAACAAATAATAACAACATTCAGTCCTAATCAGTGGCTTCCTAAAAGTAAATTACACAAAACTGGTTTTAACTGCATTGTTTTTGCAGACACTGACTTTCCATATCAATCACAATAATAGTAATAGCTACCATTTACTGAAAACTTAATATGTTGGATACTCAGCTAGCTACTTTTCATGTATTATTCCCAATTTTTGTGATAGTTTCACAAAGTATTATTACCCCCATTTTAATAATGAAAGAACTAAAAGAAAAAAATTAACCTACATCAAACTAGAGAACTAATAAATAGAAGAGCTGCCTGGAATTCAAAATAGTTTCATCGCACCCCAAAGAATGACCTCTTTTTAAATAATGACGACAGCATTAGCAACAATAAAAATAGCTAAAATATATAGAATTCTTACTAAATGCCACACAATGTCCTAAGCTGGTATTGCCTAACACATAGGTTATATTTATAAATTTTTTTAATGTTTATTTATTTTTGAGAGAGAGACAGAATGCGAGTGGGACAGGGGCAGAGAGAGAGGGAGACACCGAATCTGAAGCAGACTCCAGGTTCCGAGCTGTCAGCACAGAGCCCAACGCGGGGCTCGAACTCATGAACCATGAGATCATGACCTGAGCCGAAGTCGGATGCTCAACCAACTGAGCCACCCGGGTGCCCCACACATAGGTTATATGTAATGGTAAATCAAATTTTTCTTTAAAAATTCAGCCCACGTGATTTTCATTTTTAGCCAGGTAATAGGTCATCTCATTTTCTAAAAGATAACTCTCCTAATTAAAACTTAGAACTTCAAAGCTCTTAGTGCTTCTCTTCTTCAGGACCTACAAACTAACAAAAACATGTAGGTTTATTGCAACTTAGTATGTTCTTTACAGTTTCCAAAATGTGCTATAGTCACTATGTGAAGAGAAGATAGTTTTTATTGGGTGTCTGATTTATGGCAACCAAAACAACTAGGAAACTATAGTATAGCCAAAATATATATTTATTCATTTAAAACTGAAGGTAGTATTATTACACTTAAATCTATTATCCAGGGCATCACTCTTTCTAACATCAGAATATTAGAGGACCTCACTTTATATACAGATGACTTTCTTAATAACCATAATAGAATTCAATTTATATTTTCCATTGTTTTCCATTATTGGAACAACTGTAAAAGAATGAGTTGATTATATATCGGCTTCCAGATAATTTTTAAGAAATGTATTTAAAAGGCTTGTAATGTCTTTTAGGTCATCTTTTAAGTTTCTGTTGCCTTTACAATAAATGCTGCATTTAGGGAAAGTATATTTAACTCCACAAAGTCCCATCCTAAAAGAGACCGCTGCAGGTATAAGGACACATTTTATATAAAACATAAATCACCATTGCTTTGAACTATGTGACCCCTTTGGCTCACACAACCTAAAGACCTGACCTCCTTTCATATGTCAGTAGATAGAGCATTGAACTCAAAGTGTTTCATTGTTTGATATCTGGAGAGCATAGGGGGTTTGGACATCATACAATATTATATATATATATATATATATATATATATATATATATATATATATATATATATAATGTGGTGAAGAAACTAAAAAACCAAACTGATGAAACCATTTTGAGGAAAAGATAATACCATTTACTACTAAGTGACTAAAATCATGCCAAAATTGCTTACTGTATTTTGACATTTGGCTCTACGTGCACACCCATTGATAAGTTGTAGCATTGATTTTGTATGATGAGTAGGTTTATTTGTTTACTGTAATGAGTGAAACAACACACCATGAGGGACTCTGTGGTGCCCCAGTAAAGAGGGTATTAGGAGAGGCTTGTTACAGGAGTTGGGTTGTGTAAGATGGTTCTGGAAGGTTCAAGGAAGCATGATTTATCTCTGGATTGGGTGTTGTTAGAAAATTGGAGACGTTCTATAATTGGATGTCTTGGTACTTTTTTTTTTTCTAGAAGGTGGAAGGAATGGAACATACCTGGAACAATAATTGGTATGGAAGCAAATTTGCTCATATTAGCTGAGATGGAAGTCTCTTGGTCATTTTGGCAGTTTGGATAGTGTTGTTATTTTTTGTTGTGCTCAGACATAATTATGGAAAGGTCTTCTTTTTGTCTTGTTCCAACAAGGTCAAAGAGTTGTCATGTCTGATGCTAGATGTTAGTGAAATTGTTATTGGTCAACAGTGGAAAGTCAGGGCCTGTCAATTAGAGCCAGGCCAGTTCGAAGCTGAGAGAACACCTGAGCTGTGTGTTTTGTTTGTTTGTTTGTTCTATTTTCTTTTCAATATGCAGGGCAGTTTATGATAGTTAAAGATAGCTTATAGCATCTTTGTTTAAAGCCAAAAGCAAAGCAAACAATGGTGGTGAACAGGGAGAGGAAAATAGAGACTGACAAAGATCAAATGATGATGCTGATGTGTTCTGTTTTCTACTGATGTGCCAGGTGACTCAACTACATAGAGGAGAGATCCTTGGCATATCACTCTGCAGATTCTAATGAGCTTAGTACTAAGGCAAGATATTTTCAATGAGCTATCTGAATATTGGGAACTTAATTCATACAGCAGATATTGAAACACTTTTATGGATAATTCAGGACACTTCCTAATAGTTTTGTTTACTATACTTCTGTTATTCCATCTCTAAAGAAATACCAAGAATGACTTCTTATTCATTCTTTTCTCATGATAGGGACTTATTCAGTCTAAACTCTAAATCCAGACATGAGTCATTTTCTCCTGATTTCTAAGATTCTTCCTTATATAGGCAGAGAAACAAACTGATTGTAAAATATTAATGGAGTAAAAGTGATATTTGTAAGTAATTTAAGCACTGCTAAAACTTTCCTGTATGGTTCATATCAACTTGCTAGCAGATTTTCTCCAAGATGGAAAAAAAATGTGTGTATTATTTTTCTCACTTAATTAGAACTTGGAAGTATTTATTTTAAACACTCCTAACTCTTCTTTCAAGTGGGTCTGCTTTAATTTACTTTCCATAACTTTTGAAATAACATTGAAAAATGTGCATAACTGAACATATCCTTATCAATGCTTTTCCTCCTCCAAATCTTCCCTAAATCATGAAATTATTGTACTTCAATTAACCTGAGTCACCATGAAGCATACCAGTGGTTAGACAGAGCTTAGAATTTATAAGGGAACAGAGAAAATTATCATTTTTTCCTCTGTAAGAGATACTGTGTTGGTACTTGGCAGAAAGGTTGCACACTTGTGCTTTTTTGGTTTAGAGAAGGAATGGCAATTTGTCAGTGTTCTGTGTTTTTTATGAAGAAGCCTTTAATAGTTCAGTTGAACCGAAGTAGATAAATGTAGCATTCTTTTCTGGAATTGGGTTGAACATTTCATTATAAAAAAAATAAGAAATTAAAAATAACTGACAAATGTTGCCAGAATTAAACTTTAAAGTGATAGAGAACAAACTGAGGGTTGATAGAGGGAGGGTGAGGGATGGGCTAGATGAGTGATGCATATTAAAGAGAGAACTTGTTATAATGAGCACTGGGTGTTGTATGTAAGTTGCATGAATCACTAAACTCTACTCCTGAAACCAATATTGCACTGTATGTTGAGTAACTAAAATTTAAATTAAAATAACTAGCTAACTAACTAAATAAGATTAAAAAATAATAAAGTGACTTCAAGAAGAAAATCTGTTGGACCAGCAACAGGACATCTATACACATCTGAACCAAACATGGCACCATATAAGCAATAGTCATCCTCCAAAGATACTGACATGTAGAATATGATGCCCCCATGTAATTATTAACTAGTAAGTGGCATCGTAAATCTGAGGGACATGTCAAATGAAATGATTCTTATAAAAAAAGAACACAGGTTTAAGTCAGAAGTATATTCTAAATATGTAAATATCTATTATACAGCTTTTTTTCATTAATGGTCATAACTGTAAAGGTGCTTCTAAATAGAACAATCCGCGAAGCATGGACTAAAATATATGTTCTGCCTACAACCGAATGTGTGGCCTTGTTTACCTCATTTCATTTCTCTAGGCCTGTTTTATTCCTTCCACTCCCTAAAAAAGAAAAAAAAGTCAGACTAAATATTTGTATCATAACTTCTAGTTCAAACAATCTAGGGTACTACCCCATATAATATTGAGTATTCATCCTAGACCTGTTTATTTATCAAATGAGTTACTGAAGCTAAGGACTTTCTGTTATAGTGTAGTGTACATCTGGGTAAAACAAATAAGGAATCTCAGCATTTTCAAATATCCAGTTTAAAGCACAATAGAACCAACATGAATAGTTTGATGTGTCCTGGGAAATCACATGGGTACTAGCCCTTTGAATGACATCGGGGTTGTGAGCAGAGTCATGTCAGATTGAGATTATATGTGTCCGGGGCATAGCCGTAATCACAGCTGCCATGCTCACGTTAACCTTTGCCAAACAGGGACTGCATTCTCCCTTTGAAATGAAACGTGTCTGGCACAATTCTAAGCACTTTACAATATATTAACTCATCTTAGATTTATGTTTATTTTGCAGTTGAGAAAAGAAAAGCCCAGAGTCTGAGCAGTTTACCTAAGGTCACGGAGCTAACGAGTAGTGGAGCTAACAAATAGCAGAGCCAAGATTTGAACACAGTCAGCTTCCAGAATAAAAACTAGGTCAGGCTGCCTTGTGCACAAAAGGTTTTACTCATCAACACAAATTGGAGAATATATATCTTTCTTTCCAGTGATGTTTATTGGGTTGATAGAAACATCTTCAGAAAAATCAGAGCTGCACGGTTTAATTCCTCTTCAGTTACATCACACCTTAAACTGTTGCCTTATCACACCCTGCTCCTACCAACCAAGATAATATGCCTAAACTATTCATAATTATTTAAGTAATTCTCAAGTCAGAGTGTTTTTCATAAATAAAAAGTGAAACTTGGGAAAAGCGAAAGTATATTTTACCACATGTTCTTATTCATCGGCGAACACCAAATATGTGGAAGGAATTGAACTCCAATTTGATACAAGAGCTTACCCTTATAGAGTACTTACTATGTGCCAGGCACTGCTCCAAGTGCTTTGTGTATATAAACATTTTGATCCTTATAATCACCCTTTGAGTTGGCATAACATTATTACTATTATCACTGCTATTTACAAGTGAGAAGAAGTGAGGTTGAGATTAAGTAACTTGCCCAATATTTCCCAATTTGTCAGCATTGGAAACAGGATTTACAACCAGAGAGAGTCTGGACTGAGTTCATACTCAATATGGTAAGAATTTATTTCATATATAGCTTTTTCTCATTCATTATTCATTCTTTCATTGTCCTAGCATTCAGTCACTCAGCAAACATTTATTGACTACTTCCAGACCAGGTACTGTGTTATGACCTGAGAAGTTAGCTGCTGATAAGATAATCAAAAGTCCCTATTCTCACACAGTCTATATTCTAGTGTAAGGAAATGGACAGTAAACAATTCTTATGGATTGTGAAAATTGCCAGAGGGAAAATAGATGTGAAACAGAGTAACTGCAAGAGGTTAACTCTAGTTAACATGAGTTAATAGGGACAATGTCTTTATTTTAGTCATCTGAGGGCAAAGTTATAAAAAAACACAGGAAGATAGGTTTCAAGAAGGCAAGATAGATAAAAATAAAATTGTATAGAGCATAGTTTTAGACATGTCATCAAATGTTACCCTGTCAACCACTTGAGAGCAATGTTGATTAGGGAATGGGAGGGACTACAGTAAGGGTTAGATTGTAGATGAGTTTGATTTTTCAAAGTTTATTATTATGAGAGTGTAGAGATGTGGTTTAATATTTTTTATGAGGTGAGAATGGCATCATAGGTGGGTGATATGACAAATCAGGGGTACTTGAGTTTTAAGTGGAGGAGAGGAACTCTACATTTGCAGCTAAAATTATAAACCAGTCAATAGGTGGGGCTGAAGTTAATTAAACAAAGTTAGAGGCCCTTGGAGAATATAATCAAGACTTTTAATTTAATGTCAAGCCATTTGAGGACACTTGTGAGTTTTTTTAGATCCAATCAACAATTGTTTATTTAACACCCGCTGCAATATAGACTCTTTAGGAGTCTCTGGGTATCCACCTTTGTTCCCTTCCAATTGCATTTATTTTTCTTACTGTAGCCCGTTATTTTTTTAAAGGAGATATCTGATCATATTACTCCCAGATGTAAAACTCTTCACAGGTTTGTCATTCGCCTCAAATTAAAATAAACAAATCCTGAGTGCAGCCCATAGCCTCCTGTCGGACTTAGCCCCAATTTACCAGTCTTTCTCATCCCTTCTCACTCAGTCCAGGGCTCTCACCCAGCACCCCCCGCCCCCCAGCCTTCCTCTTTGCTGGCATTACACTTGCTGATTCCTCTGCCTGGGTTATTATTCTATGTGTCATCCCTCTCCCCTACACACATACACACACACACACACACACACACACACACACACACACACACACCTTGTTTCAGCTAGTTAATTCCCACTCATTAATAAGATAATTTGATTAATATCTTTCTGATAATTAGTGCCTTTAAGCGCACAATTGTGTCTGCATATTTTTCACTACCACGTTCCCAGCACATAAGATGTGGTGTCTGATACATACTAGGCCCCCCATAATATGTATTTAATAAACAACAAAATAAAGTGTTAGACACTACAGGAAATGTAAACATGTAGGAAATGGTCCCACACAAGCTAAACATGGAGCAACACTAACACATTAATGAGTAAAGGTGGAATAATTCAAGATAGTAGAACCCTTAATGCTAAGTGTTATGGTTCCAATATTCAGGCCTGCAAGGCTGTCAAAAATGACAGTGTATACTAGGGAATTAACATGGTAAATATAAGGGACCTGACAAAATTCAGATGAAATGTAGCAGACATCTCATATGAGGGATGGGTGAGAATTAAGGTAAGAAAGTTGCTTTATCTAAGATTACAAATTTAATCTGTAGGCCAATGTTTATACATTGACAGTAGGGAAATGGCAGCACCAAAATAATTCTCCAGTCCAAGTTGATTTGTCTGAAAATGCAGGAGAAAATATGGCTTAGTTTTCAAGCACGTGGCTCAAATTCTGGCTCATTGAACTGGGTAAATAATTAAACCATTCTGAAATGGAGTGTCTCTCTTAGCAACATGAGCTATTTACACATATCTTGATGTAGTAATTTGGGCATTAAATGAAGTAACTCATGTAAAGTAGCTTGCAGAGTTGTTTGCACACAGTGGACTCCTCAAAAATATAGTCTTACCTCCCTTCCATCGCTTCCTTTGTGTATAGGAAGGATTGCACTAGAGAGACACAGAAGGCAAGAAACATCCTGTAGACAAACTTAATAACTCATGTGCATTTATTTTCTAGGGCTGCTGTAATAGAGCACCACAAACTGGCTGGATTAAGCAAACAGAATTTTTTCCCCTCACAGTTCTAGAAGCCAGAAGTGTGAAATCAGTGTATCGACAGGGCCATCCTCTCTCCAAAGGCTGTATGTGAGGATCCTTCCTTGACGCATTCTAGCTGCTGGGGGTAGCCAGAAATCTTTGGCACTCCATTCTCTGTCCCTGTCACATGTCTTCCCTGTTCATCCATCTCTGTCTTCTCTCTTTTTATAGGGACAGCATGGTGTTTTAAGGGCCTGCCTTGATTCAATATGACCTCAAATTAATTCATTGTGTCTGCAACAACTCTATTTCCACATAACATTCTAAAGTTCCAAGAACGACATAAATTTTGACGGGCACTCAGTACAATAGGTTTGAAATGACAGGTCTACACTGAGAAGTTCGTAGAAAGAATGTAAAGACACTGGACAAATTGTAGACTTATTTTAGCAAACAAACCAGCAGAAATGGATGAAGATTGAAAACAGAATTGTTGGAAGCTGTTTATGATTTATTTACTTTTTGTAGTACTTGTCTTTAAGAGTCAAAAGAAAAACAGATGCAAAGGAGTTTCCTTCATTATTTCCTTCTCCTTTACCTTATAGTCAGAATTATATAGTTTTACTGTGTAAAACCTCTCAGGGCCTGCCTAGATCTCATTTCCTAGCACTGTCACCCACAATTACTTCTATTTTATGCCCACTTGCAAATTTAAAGGGCATAATAATCCTAGGGAAGACTGTTCAGAGACTCATTCCTTCCCAGGGAAGCCAGTGTTTCATATGCTATTTAGTAAATATTTGTTGGGTTATATGCATAGTTACAGGAGCATATAATTGTGAAAAAGCAGGTAAACAGTCTTCTCTCTCATATTATTTGACGTCGAAGCAGAGACATGAACAATGAACAAATAGGCTAAGAAATGGACAATCATTAATAGATGTTGAGACAAGTCATGCTGTGTGTGCAACACCTGTGATTAGAAGATACCAGTAAGGGGTCAGTGTAGGTAGGCAGTGAGGAGCTCAGAAGACATGTTTATCCAGGTGATATAAAATTGGGAATTAAGACACAAATCAGACTTGAAGTCACAAGAATCAATGAAATCACTTAGGTGGGGATTGTAGAAAATTTGTTCAAAGGGAACTTTATTCAGAATTCAAATCTATAAAATTGAGGGACATAGAATGGCTTTTATGAAGTAGAGGCAAGAGGACGGGACATTACCCCTCCTCAGACCCTCCATGACCCTAAAGTGATCTCTTGGTTCCCAAGACACATTTTATAAAACTGCAGGTCATGGAAGAGAACAGAGAATAAGAAAGAATTTAGCTCACAACACCCATGTGGTCTTGGGAAAACAGTACAAAAATCTCAGGGTGCCTGGGTGACTCCGTCAGTTCAGTGTCTGATTCTTGATTTCAGCTCAGGTCACGATCTCACCGTCATGGGATCAAGCCCCATATTGGGCTCTGCATTGGCATGGAGCCTGCTTAGGATTCCCTCACTCTTTTTCCCTCTGCCCTTCTCTGCCCTCCACCCCCCTCCCCCCCACCATGCTCTCCTTCTAAAATAAAACCTAAAAAATTTTTTTTAATAGCGCAATATGTCTGAATATCTGATTCTTATTAATAATAATTTCTAATCCCTAGTCTTATAAACTCTGCAACTGAGTTATGTAGGTCATTCTAAGCATGTTCTACAGATGACACTAGCCATGGATTCCTCACTGATAAAAAATGTGCTCTTTCTTAAAATAATAAACTAATTTATTCTTAGCATGAAAATAAAAAATAATTTTATGGGCAAACAAAAGTGAAATAATACATGTGTGGGCATCTCTCTACACTTTGCTAACTTCTGAGTTGATCTCTGTTCTACGTCAAGATGAGATAAAATGCCCTGGGTACCTGTGTGGCTCAGTAGGTTAAGTGTCCCACTTTGGCTCAGGTTATGATCTTGCAGTTCATATTATCTGAGCCCTGAGTCTGGCTCTGTGCTGACAGCTCAGAGCCTGGGGCCTGCTTCGATTCTGTGTCTCCCTCTCTTTCTGCTCCTCCCTCACTCACGCTCTGTCTCTCTCTGTCTCAAGAATAAACATTAAAAATAAAATTTAAAAAAAAAGGTGAGATAAAATGCTCTCCTCTGAAGCATAGTCTCCTAAGGATTTCTCCATACGGGGCTCCCTATACCTTTCTATATATCCCCTTTCTCTTACCTCTTTGGCATTTATTACAATTGCCTTTTGCCTTGGTAATTGTATCCCTCTTAAGGTCTACGATCAGGAAAATTATTTAAAAATGCCTAATGTTACTTTAAACTTTCATCTCAAAAATCCAGGTTACACTTTTCTGTCCTGGGCTTCTTTCCCAGTGAGTCTTTTCTCTAGTTGGTAACCCTTTTGTGTAGAGCAGTGTTTTACTTGCAAATTAACATCTTTGAACAGCAAGTGCTTTTATAAACAGGTTGAAGTACTAGAAGGAAGATGTATGAAGAGACAGACAAAAATTTACAGCAGGAAATTGAAATGAAAATTTTCCTTGATTCATTCCTCTTCAGCTACATTTCAAAAAACGTTCTTATTTTTTTCTGTCCTCAGAAACCTGGAAGTGTATTAATCGATTGACCTCTTGGGGCGCCTGGGTGGCGCAGTCGGTTAAGCGTCCGACTTCAGCCAGGTCACGATCTCGCGGTCCGGGAGTTCGAGCCCCGCGTCGGGCTCTGGGCTGATGGCTCAGAGCCTGGAGCCTGTTTCCGATTCTGTGTCTCCCTCTCTCTCTGCCCCTCCCCCGTTCATGCTCTTTCTCTCTCTGTCCCAAAAATAAATAAACGTTGAAAAAAAAAATTTAAAAAAAAATCGATTGACCTCTTGTAAATGGCCTTTTGTTACATCATGATGAATCAGTGCCCAACTTGTTGCTCATGTTTTCTCCTCCATCTGCAAAGATCTCATGTCCATGATTACCCTTCAGAACTGTAAAACTCTTACTCGTTCTTTAAAATGTTGGGGTGCCTGGGTGGCTCAGTCGGTTAAGCGTCGGACTTTGGCTCAGGTCATGATCTTGCAGTCCATGAGATCGAGCCCCTCGTCAGGCTCTGTGCTGACAGCTCAGAGCCTGGAGCCTACTTCAGATGCTGTGTCTCCCTCTTTCTCTGCCCCTCCCCATCCACACACACACACACACACCCACACACACACTCTCTCTCTCTCTCTCTCTCTCAAAAATAAACAAACATTAAAAAATTAAGGAAAACAAACCGTACTTTATCCATCTCCTTTTCTAGGAGTCTTCCTTAAGTGGTCCAGTTGATGTTCCCCAGTACTCTCATAATTCTTTCATGATAGTGGCAATACTGAAGGTATGGGCTTTGGGGTTAGGGGACAGAGGCTGGAGTCTTGGATAAATCCTGTACTAGTTGTGTGAGCTCAGACAAGTTACTATGTCTTTTAAACCTCATTCTCATTATCTGATCATTGAGATACCTAAATAATTTAACTCCTGAGTTTAAGCAATAAAATTAAGCCTATGAAACACACTCTTCAAATGTTATGATAAAGTGTGTTCTTGACTAAACAAGATTATATTACATTATTTATAAATCATAGTGAAAATAAAACTGTGATGTAGATATCAGATGGGGCTAGCAGTCATGATACTTGGATTCTTAAAAAATTTTTATTGTGGTGGCTTTTAAACTATGCCAAATAGGAGTGTTTCTAATCTAAAGGGGACAACCTATTCAAGTGATGTAGATTATTAGAATCATGGAATTTAACTAATAGGTATTTCATGAATATACTCATATAACATGGGGAGAGAAGGTTCTAGAGCCAGACTACCCAGGTTCAAATCTCAGTTCTGTTACATTACAGCTGTGTGATTTAGACAAATTCTTTGATTCTCTGTGACAGTTTTTTCTTTTATAAAATGGTGATGATTCTAGACATAGTCATGAATTAAGTAATAAAATAAACACATTTTTTTGTGAGGACTGAGTTAATATTATAAAATATTTATAATATTTTCCGGAATCAAGTAAGCATTGAGTACTTGCTTGCGATTATAAGTACATGCCAGGCACTTTGCTGGGTGCAGGAGACTGAGATGAACCTTGGCACTGGGCACATAACAATGACATATTTATAATGATGTATGTATAATGAATATAAAATTGCTAATTGTGATAATGCCAAGGAGAAAATTAACAGCTGTTATGAAGCACATAACAAGAAGGAGGGTAAGAAATAAGGAGTTACAGGTAAGCATTCTTCCCTTGTAAAATATGTTGGCATCTAAGGAATGATTTGTTTTCCCTCAATATTGTATCATCTTTTAAATAAACAAATAATTGAAGCTTGATAAATTATACCATTTATTTTTATTCTTACAAATAAAGCTTGCATTATTTTTTTTCACATGTGTGAATATATACAGCCTCTTAGAGAAGGAATAAACACATTGTCTATTTTTATAGCTTATCAACTAAGAGTGTGCCAGCCTCCGCCACCTGTACCCAATGCTGAAATTTTGACAGAAGATGATGAATTTGAAATAGGTAAAGTCTGATAAATTATTTTTTAAAAACATAGTGTTACTAGAAGTATTTTCTTTAAAAGAAATAAACAGAATAGTAGCGACCTTAGACTGTCTTTCTCTGGATTGATGGGGATTGTTTGGAATTCTTAAAATTGGACAGTAGTGAAAAGACCAAAAGGGAGTATTAGGCAAAAAGCAAGAATTCTGTATCTCTAGGATATGTAATTGGAAAACCAGCATGATCATTTGAACCATACAACCATGTTCTGGTGGTCAATAATTTGCTTCCTTCCAAATTATTATTTTGTTACCTTGCAATACACTAATGTTCTTTGAATTCAGGCTTAAGCCTGAAACATACAATGAAGAATATATAGGGTGTATTAGAAGATATGCTTTATTTCCATATCTTTAAAGACAAGTGGTGGATTATGCTCAATTTAATAGTAAATAAAGCCCTTTGGAAATTAAATCCCAATAATGTCTCACAGTTCAAAAAATGATGTAACAAAAGAAGACATTTTAACATTGCTATAATAAACTCATCATTATCATCATATTGAATTTGGTTGAGAAATTAAGAAAATATCAATGACTACTGTAAACTTAATATAAAAGCAATAATTCTGAATCATTTTAACTTGCTTAATATATTTTTAATGAATACCTTAACTATACCAACTAGATTGTTTCCTTACTGCTATTGCTTACATCCAACTGGTGCACACCAGTTAAATCTTACTATAGTTTACCCCTGGCTTCAGTTCTGGTTTGTCAGTGTCCATGAGGTACTTGTAGTTCAATGTTTTGAATATTATCCCTGCTTATAACTAGTAGAATTTTATACCAATTGAAAATAACTGAAGGAAAAAAATATTCTACTTCTGCAATAGAAACATCTGTTCATTGTTACCATTAATTGTTGCCTACCTGAAGCCTCTTTTTTTTTTTAATAGGTGACATTATTAGGTATCAGTGTCTTCCAGGATTTACTTTGGTTGGTAATGCAATTCTGACATGCAGATTAGGAGAAAGACTTCAAATGGATGGAGCACCTCCAGTTTGTCAAGGTATCAATTCCCATGATTATTTATCTCTAAGCATTTGTTTTATGTTTAATCCAATAATGGAAAAATCGAGAAAAGTCTACTTTATATAAATATGTAACTGGCCATAATGTTAAAAGTTATACAGCTTATATGTGGTATCTTTTATTTCATGATTTCTCAGATTTAACTTTAAAAATTACTTATTCTTCCAAGGTCTATTTTTTTTTCCTTTTAGTTTACCCCAAAGTCAGTTCAATTTATTTAAATTAATTTTGCTGTGAGGAGTGGAAATGGAGGTGGAAAATAAGAGAAAAAAACTTAAATAAAGACTCCAATGTTGATTGCCTTTACTTGACATAGTTATGTTCTAACCACTAAATTCATTGAACTTTAATCCAGCATCTGTTACATATGAGGGTTTGAGTAACAAACAAACAAACAAACAAACCACTATAAATGGTTCCTGCTGTGAAGGCAACATGGCTTAAGGGATATAACATCCATGTAGGTGGTAGGAATACAGTGTTTAGGAAACAGGTCAAGGGGCGATAGAATCATGTAATGTTTTATTGTTTATGGGGCAGGGAAAGCTTGATGGAATTGGAAAGCTCCCTGAATCTTCGTTCCAAATGATGGGTGAGACTTAGAATAGAGATAAATAAAGGGTGGTCCAAATGACAGATGAATATGTGGAGACACAGAAGTGGAAAACAGAGGTATAGACTTGAAGGAATCCACTGTGAAATTACAGGGGTAATTGAATGGTGTGCTAGAGTTTTGGTGTTCAGAAATGACATATTGTTAATTTGTGTAACCCCGTAGGGCCCAGAACAGAGCCCACCACATAGTAACTAATTATAAATAGTGGTTTATTTGAATGAAATTGAATTGAATTTGACAATCCCTCCCCAGATTTTCTTGGATTACTTCCTTCATTGGAGTTTATTCCTGAGAAATGGAAATCTGTTTCTTGCACAGACCTTTAACTTTATCTATTAAAATGAGCCAAAAACAAAACTTTTATTTTTACGTTTCTTAGTTATAGCATGTTTATTAGTCCAAACATGCTATAAGTAGGAATTAACATTTAATTTTCTACCCCATTGGAGTCCTTGCAATAAAATGGAAGGATTTTCACAAGAAGCTTTGACAATAGCAAAAGGAAAGACATGTTTGGAGGTAAAAACGAACACCAATGTGAGCATTTTCTTTGCTCTTAGTCAATGACTTCAGAGCATCTAGAAGTCGTTTGGGTTTTCTGAAGCCTATCACCTATAATCTTGATATTTAAATGTCATTCATTCAATTTTCTCCTTCACACAAGACTTCCTTTTAGCCACTTAGGATTATTCAAGGTACATATTCAAACATTTAGATGTGAATGTGGAGGATACAATTTTAGCCTTTTGGGAAATTATACATGTGAAAATAACTTGGGCAGACACACGAAGGTGTGGAAGAGCAATTACATGTCAGGACTTTCTCTTTGACTCCAACATATAAAATTTTTTGTGAGTTCTTAGAGGGCAACACTTAATTATTTTTTTTTGTATCTGGATCTCAATAAGTTTCTGAAAATTAAAATAAAACAATCTAGATACCTTAATTACTTAATAATCCCTCATCACTCAAACTTTCAATCTACAATCAGAAGTTGCTACTAATTAATAATTACATCTCTTCCTAGTCTATGTACTATCAAGAACACAAAAAAAGACTAATTTTTATTTCATAATGGCACTTCAGGTACTAGCTAAACCCTAATAAATCATCTCTCAGAATTAGTTTATGCAGTGTTATTACATTAACTAATTGACCAGGTACTTAAGCCAAAACTCTAACTTTACCTTTTTTCTTTATTTGACTGAATTCACAGACTTGCCAAAACGGTCATTCTTTTGGAGTCTGTTAGAACGAATATACATTGTTTTTAGTCTATCTTAAATTACTTCACGTTTTCTCACTTTTCCTAAAAGAGGCTGCATCAATTCTCTTATTCTTCCCTTTATCCTTTTTAGTTTTCTTTATCATGCTTAAAATATGGAAAGCAATGCTAAATGTGCTGCTTTTCAAAGACTTTGATATAAATGAAGTATAATGGGTGATTATATTCGGTGGTTAAACTGCAGGGTCCATCCAGCTGAACCTGTGACACTTCTGCACTCTAAACTTTCTGGGCATTGGTTCCTTCGTATGTGTAATGGCAGGAGGAATTGTACACGCTTTCTAAAGTTGTTGGGATAAGTTACATAATGCACAACAGGCGCTTAACAGTGTCTTAACATATAGTCACAATCAATACATATTCCTCTTATTCTTGATGGTTGTAGGGCTTCTTGGTATGTGTTGGATAGTATGAAAATAGGGTAATTTGTGTACTTAAAGTAAATTATATTGAATCATATCAGTTTTTCAAAAGTAATCTGGAATATTTATTCAGTTTAGAATATGGGGGCCAACATATTAAATAGGACATGGCACTTGGTTTTTAATAATCATAGCCCAGAAAGGGAGACACCAAAAATTTAAGGAAATAGCCATGAAATTGCTAACCGCAGTAATAAAAGCATACATTGCAGAGACACCAAGAAGGAAATCAGCAATTCTGCTCAGATTGGTAGCAGAGCAGTTCAGGAAGGATTTTACAGAAGATGAGACACTTCATCTGGGTGTTGAAATGCAGTAACATTTCAAATGCAGCAGAGGAAAAAAGGGCATTTGAAACAGAAGCACGGATGAATGAATGTGCAGAGTTCAAAACGCTGCACATAGTTTATCTATGTTTGGAGCATTTCACTTCAGTGGAGGAGGAGCAGGAAAGAAACTCGGGGAGGTGGGTAAGGACTGAACTTGGAGGACTTTGTGGCAAACTATGAAGTTGCTAAATGGTTTTGGTGAAGAAGTCACATGCTCAGTAAGCCAAGCAGATACTTAGTTAAGTATTCCACGGTATTAAATAGCTGAGCACACACTAAATAAACCCTTCCTTAGACTTACTTCAGCTTCCCATATGATTATATACATCTGTCATTTCAATATGCCATAGCTATATACTCACTAATATGTATTCTTCATCTTTGACTCAAATTTTTCATTTCATTTACGATTGTCAAGTTAATGTTTTTGTTTACTTTACACATTTTTCATTTTATGAAAAGCAAAGGTCAGATTTCTTTTAGAGTGCTTATGACCTGCTACCATTTACTTAATTATTTCTGAGAAATCTTAAAGTCATATCCAAGAAGCAAACATCTTAGATTGAAGTAAAAGAAGCAGAAGTAAAAGCCAAAAAAAAAAAAAAAAGGAAAACAACTCTTACATGTTTTAGCTTTACTATATTCTGTGTTTAGTATTTTGTTTTTAGTATATCTAACTATGCTATATTCTTTAGTCAATTTTCAAGTGTCTTAATATTAGTTATGGTTAATTTTATTTTCAAATTATTTCTTTTCAAGTTATCAACTTGATTAAAGAGCAATTATATATTGCCAAAATCTATTATTTTTATATCCTTTTCTATCCCTATACTACATGGAGACTTTATAACTCAAAGTATTTCATTGTCCTTGTATCCAGGAAGTGATGAATATATATCTTTCATCTATTCATGTATATTCCAGCAACTATATTTGGTGTTTCCAAGCCTAGCTCATTTGAGCAAACACTGAAAAACAAGAATACTGCTTAAGGTGCTATTCTAATTATTTTGAGATCCACATTATCTAACTCCAAGATGGAAATTGATTCATAGTAATTGGATTAGGAAATGTCGTGTGAAACATTTCCAACTCACTAAATTCTCAAAAGTGGTCTACTCTGCCCATCATACCAGTTGAATGTCCCCAGTAAAAATACCCCAAAACTGGTCTCTCCAAAATTTAAAAATTTTTTAGCAATAGTTCACATAGGACATTTTGCTGTAACCACTCTCACTGTTCTGACAAGTAGAAAGTTCTGTATTTGAACTAAATACTGTTTGGTATATATGAGTTTACTTCTGTACAATGTAAGCTATACTGAGCAGCTCCAATACTCAAACTCTTAAGAAAAAAAACAAAAGGCTGAAATAGCATCACTCGAATGGCAAGAATTTGATCATCTTGCCCACGCTCTCATTCCAAATGCAAATTTAAGTAGATGTTTGTATTTGGCCCAAAACATGATGCTTGATGCCAACAATTAAAGTTTACTATACTTTGGAGGCTGTTACATCATAATTATGTTTATTGTCAACATATAACAAATTTTCTGTATTTTTTTTTTTAATTTTTTTTTTCAACGTTTATTTATTTTTGGGACAGAGAGAGACAGAGCATGAACGCGGGAGAGGCAGAGAGAGAGGGAGACACAGAATCGGAAGCAGGCTTCAGGCTCTGAGCCATCAGCCCAGAGCCTGACGCGGGGCTCGAACTCCCGGACCGCGAGATCGTGACCTGGCTGAAGTCGGACGCTTAACCGACTGCGCCACCCAGGCGCCCCTCTGTATTTTTGAATATACATATATTTGTTGTCTAGCAGTGGTATCATTATGAAATAAGAAGTGTTATACTTTGTCTTACATTTATGGTCTGGAGACAACACGAAGAACTGAAAGATGACTGGTAACCTAAAATTGTGTTAAACCCTCATGGCTTACCCCCATCTCTGAGTTCAGAAGTAGCCTAGCCAGGAATGAATACTCTCAAAAGAGTGCAATTTCTTCTCTGGCCCTACATGCCTGAGCGAGTTAAAGTGTGAGGAGAAATGAAAGTGAGTAACAAGGAAGGAAGGAAAAGGACAAGCAAAGACATAAACAAAAGGGGCAGTGGGAAAGGACACAAGAAGATGAGGAAAAGTAGGGAAAGTATATAAAGAAATCAAAGGAGATAAATGTTTTATCTTTTAATTTTTTGGTCATTCCTCCATGTTTTGAACTGCAAGTTTAATACAAATTATCTCTTCAAACACATAATTCAAAGTATTGTCTCCTTTATAATTATTAAACATGAAAGTGGAGTACCCAATGCTTAAAATGCAGTTTAAACTTTGGTCTAACAAACTAACATTAGTTAATGATTTCTTTCTTTGATAGTGCTCTGTCCTGCCAATGAATTACGGCTGGATTCCACTGGAGTCATACTGAGCCCGGGATATCCTGATAGTTACCCAAATCTTCAAATGTGTGCCTGGAGCATTTCAGTAGAAAAAGGATATAATATCAGCATGTTTGTAGAATTCTTCCAGACAGAAAAGGAATTTGATGTTCTTCAGGTGTATGATGGTAATATCATTTATATTTACTGCATATTCATAAATTCATTTCAACTACTCTAATTTTACATGCAGACCTTCAGTATAAACAATTGCTTATATGATTTTGTTTTATCTCCCCCGTTATTTTTAGAAGTATCAATATCAAGTTTATCTAGATACCATGTGAAAACTGTACTTAAGCTTATTATTTTACAAATTATAGATTCTTTGGCTGTGGAATTAAATGTTTAAAACAAAGATAATATGTTTTAAGATACCGTTGATGATATAAATTGCTTGTGGAGCAAAATGTCACCATAGTTAATAGTACTCTAAACATGTAAAATATTAAAGATAAATTGGAACATAATTTTTCAGGTATGTCTAAATTGTATTATTTTCTTCCCAAAGGACCAAATATTCAAAGTCCAGTGCTTATTTCCCTCAGTGGAGATTATTCATCTCCTTTTAATGTAACAAGCAACAGTCATGAAGTATTTCTTCAATGGTCAGCAGATCATGGCAATAACAAAAAAGGCTTCCGGATAAGATATATAGGTATGTGATACTTACAACTTCAGTACAGATCCCACCGACATCTTCAGTATGGCTGTGGCTAAAGAGCACAGACGCAGATACTATTCAATTAGATACGAATCTAAGTCACAGTCTTGCACTGAGGTTCCTTGAGCAGTTTATGTAGCCTCTCTGTGTCTCAGTTTCCCCATTGTCATGATAATAATCCAATATCTCTCTTGTGATTTTTGAAAAGGTTAAAAGCATTTAGGGTATTTATGACATATATGTTAGTTATAAGTTAAAGTCTGGTATCTTCAATACTTTTTTTTCAATAGATTTATTTCCCTTGAATTCTTGCAAAATAGCAATACTGTTGCTCAATTGGGTGTATCAGATCTATTGAATGACTCCTTTATATGATAAGGTTAAACAAAAGATAAACATACAATGGTAAAATCTTTGTTTTTATTATCCATCCATTTATGATACCTGCTAAGTAAGTTAAATATTGAAAGTGAAGTGATCAGCACATCCTTTAAACACCTTCAGTTTTGAAAAAATAATTGTTTTGTTATTACTGCTTTTCAGTGAGTAATATTTAGAAAGATATGAAATAAAATTCCTTTTTAATAACAAGATGAAATAATTTTTCTATGCCCCTTCCTGTTTATCGGGTCTAATGATTCTGAGCCAAATATTTTCTTATTGAATAAGTATATGTAAATAGTTCTTCATTATTCAAAGTTCATATTCCTTTTTTTGTCATCCTAAATCATGTCAGAGGAATGGGTTTGTGCTCAATAACTGAATATTTCAAAACCAATCAGGCATCTCTTTCTGTATCGTGTTCTGATCATGTCTCCCCAAGCCATGGGTCATTGCTAATCAATTCAATGGAAAATTACTTTATAATTATAAACAATTCTGACAAAAATTCTAGGCATATCCTTCAATAAATGTTGAATTTCAGTTCTAAAAATATACTCTCAAATTTGTTTATTTATATATATTTGCATCTATATCATACACAAATAAAATTATTTTGTCTATTTACTTTGATTTTAAAACTATAAGATGATAGTTTGATTTTAATTGATTAACATTTGTCTTCTACATATTAGAATTGACTTATCACTGACACCATAATACCAATATGTATGTAAGTTTTATCATACAATATATTTATGTTAAGTTTTAATAATATTATTACATATGCAAAGAAGTGTTTTAAAAAATTTAAGCATGCACAGTCATCATTAAATTTTTTTCATATTTCAATCTATATTTCTATCATATGAACAATATAAATGTCTTTTTATTAAATTTGTGCCCAAAGATGGAATTTAAAAGTCAGCACATTAAATGTATTTTTAACGATCATAATAACTTAAAGGGAAAACATTCAAATCAATCAATTATAATCATTAGATTGACTATATTATAGACTAAACCCTTATTTATGTTGATATTTCTGAAAAGTTTTGATATAAACATATTGAAAGCACCACTTTAACCCCAAGAATAGCTTGACATATTGTAAATTTTTCTTTAGAAATAATAGGTTATGACATATGTATTCCAGGTCCAATCTCTTTCTTACTAGTTACCCCTAAAGTCTTATTTTCTCAGATGAATACATTGAAGTTTCAAAGGGTAAATGGATCCTGCCAGGCTGAATAGCCTTAAAAGTACATATATAGGAAAAAGCTATTTGACATTATCTTTTGACATTTCAGACTTCAAAAGATGAAGAAAGTTTCACTTTATTGACATTTTTTTCACCATATGTAAGCACTTTTGACAGCATGGAAACTCTTTAATAAACTGGGAGAGGGGATTATGGAGTGTGGGGGGTCTATTTAGAAATCAACCAAAATGAAATGCTTGACCTAACATGATATAGGTGTCTGGAAATACCTTCAAAGTTACATGTAAATAACATGCCCTAAAATATTACTACCAAGACTGTGGCATTTAGTTTCTTCAAATTTTTAAAATTGTATGTATTTATTTTGATAGAGAGAGCAAGCAGGAGAGGGGCAGAAAGAGAATCCCCAGCAGGCTGTGCAGAGACCAATGTGGGGCTTGAACCCAAGAACCACAAGATCATGACCTGAGCCAAAACCAAGAGTCAGACACTCAACTAACTGAGCCACCCAGGCACCCTACATATGGGTCTTTCAAATGACAAGAAGTACAGTTTCTAAAATTCACTGAAATATTTGTAGGGCTTTTCAACCTGTAGGGTGTTAAGAAAATATGTGTATTTCAATTCAGAATGCATCTTCCATGATGATAAAAAATTAAAAGAAAGCTCAGAGATAGTTTTGTCTCCCAAAAGTTATTTCAACAGATTGTGAAGAAAAGAGAAAATTATATTATGTTCATATGAAGTAAAATTCACACAGGTGGCAGTTGCCCTATTTTAAGTACTAGTATTCACTTAGATTTTTTTACCATGCTGTATTGTAAAGAATTTCTGATTCATTAATTATACAGTGATTCCTTTGTCTTTTGAAAAGCTTTCTACTGTAGCACACCAGAATCTCCGCCTCATGGATACATTATCAGTCAGACGGGTGGACAACTTAATAGTGTGGTCCGCTGGGCCTGTGACAGAGGATTTCGACTCGTTGGAAAAAGTAGTGCTGTGTGCAGAAAGTCTTCCTATGGGTATCATGCATGGGATGCACCGGTCCCTGCTTGTCAAGGTGAAGTATATTATCCCCAAATGCATTAAAAGATTAACCTCATTTAACGTTTTCATTTGGGTCATTGGAACTTCCCAAACCATAAATATTCAGAAGCATAGTATAGATGCCCTTCATGAAAGTAAGACTTAAAAATGCAGAATGATAAATTTGAGAAACGTGATACACACTGTTTTATAATTCATTTGTTGTTGTGTGATTTATGCCTTTCCTGTAACCACTCATACACCTATACAACTTTATTGATACGTCTACCATTCTCGTGACTTTGTTGTCAGAAAATGATCGACCCAGAGCTGGAGACTGCATTAATGTGAAGTCTGCAGAGAGAAAGCAGAGGATAAGAGTGGGCAGGGTCACTGAAGATGCACTCTGAGTATGCAAAAATGTGCTCTCAGAGCAACAAATTTAAAATAGGAAAATGTAGCTGACCACCACGTTATTTTTTTTTTCATCACTGTTTAGCTAACTTAACAGAGATGTGTCTTTCCCTTTCACTTGCATTTTATTAATAGTTGAGGGGGTGTCTGGGTGGCTCAGTTGGTTAAGCATCCCACCTCAGCTCAGGTCATTATCTCATGGTCCATGAGTTCGAGCCCCGTGTTGGGCTCTGTGCTAACAGCTCAGAGCCTGGAGCCTGCTTCAGATTCTGTGTGTGTGTGTCTCTCTCTCTGCCCTCCCCCCCCCAACCTGTGCACTCTCTCTCTCTCTCTCTCTCTCAAAAATAAGTAAACATTAAAAAAAAGATAAAGAAACAATTGAGGCACTGTCTGAGCATTTTATTCTGACATAGCAACAGAATTTCGAGCTTCTTATTCAACAAATGGCACATTTTTGATCTTTGGACTAGATCTTGTCTCTTAGCTAGGTACAGTCACAACGACAAATGCAATATCAGTTATACAAGAGTTTCTAATGTCATCGGACTCAGAAAAAATTTTAATACTTAACATATCACATTATGTTTCAATATGAAATTTAATTTTATATTTGATGTATTCTACCCAGCATATAGAGTCATATTAAACAACTAAAACCCCTTACATTAAAAAATGCAGAACGTTCTAGTTGATAAATAATGGGGCTTATCTATAATCTGCTTATCAGAAGGAATTTATATAAAACAAATAAAATATAAAATATATCAATTAAAATTTAAAATTGAACAACAGCAAGTTAAAATAAGCATAGGTATTGATAGACATCCAAAATGGGTTCTTTTACCTATTAAACTACGATTTTAATTCACAAAAAGATAACTCTCATATACATGCATAAATAAGTGAGAAATGAAAAAAACTGTTGTTTCCTTGGGGAAACATTAATCACTTATTAGAAATCTGTGAAGAGTTATAAACTTAGTGGGTAACCCCAACATTGAGAAAGCTGACTTCGTGCTGAATAGATATATTTTGGTAAACTATCAAAACGTCTGCTTTTCTTTGCCTAATGAACAGTGGCAGTATTCACAAATTCTTAGTATTAATTTCCCTAAACTGTTTTGGAAAAGAATTTTTGATCTTATAATTTCAGAATCATGGGAATTTAGAAAAATATATAAACAATAACCTCTAAATCACATATATTTTAAATAAATATTATAATGCTCTGACACTGAACTAGTACATTTCAGTTGTGTAATTATTGCTTATCTATATAAGATATATATAATAATCTTTAAGAAACCTTTAGCAAATATAATTAACTGTTGGTTGAAATAAAAAATGTCCTAGGGGCGCCTGGGTGGCTCAGTTGGTTAAGCGACCGACTTTGGCTCAGGTCATGATTTCGCAGTCTGTGAGTTCAAGCCCCGTGTCGGGCTCTGTGCTGACGGCTCAGAGCCTAGTGCCTACTTCAGATTCTATGTCTCCCCCTCTCTCCACCCCTCCCCTGCTCACGCTCTGTGTCTCTCTGTCTCTCAATAATAAATAAACATAAAAATATTTTTAAAAAAAGAAATAAAAAAGTCCTAAACTTTCTAAAATTTTGAAATTGCTTTCTATAATCAACATTATAATTTCATTGATTTTTTTTGGTATGCAATATGACATTTACATATGGAGTAATTTTTTCCCCATTGTTCCTGATTTAAAATTGTTCCACAATTAGAATAGTTAAATCAAAATGCAAATTAAAAAGATATTCGACATAGTAAAATGATAACATATTTATAATTCAAGTAGTCATTTCCAAAATTGATCTTTTATTATCATGAAAACAATTTAAAAAGATTATTTAATAAAAACCTTTGTTGTGTGTGACCTATCCGTAGTTGAATAGAACTAATTAAAATGAAATGGTTAAATGTCATTGGGAAGAGCTATTTTTTATGCAAATTTTTGTTTTGTTCCAAATTTGTTTTAAATTCTTCGATCATTTTTATTCTTTTTTCCTTCAGTCTCCTTATGCGTCCTCGTATATATTTACTTGAACTACAATTGCACAATGTGAGCACAGTAAAAGATAGAAAATTTAGTCTGCTATCTCTATTGGGTTTGGGTAGGTGTTTTATTTATTTGTCTATACATCAAGTGACCCTTCATTGATTTCCTCTCCTTCAAGAATTGAACCAGTCTCATCCCACTATACAGTTGAGTATAGTACAGTGTTATATAGAAACAGTTTGCATTCTCTGCCTCACTTTCAATTTGTACTTTTTTTGAGTGAAGTGTCTTTGACAACCACTTGGTGATGACAGTTCTTGTGAACTTGATTTGTTGTCTTTTTATTGCTGAGAAGCTAAGTTGTAATCTACCCACAGGCATAGTTGTTGTGCTATCATTTTAGTGTGTTGTCGTTTTCTTAGTTCTAAAATATAGCCATTTTATACTAACCGCATATATGGAACTTATACTATTTAAACTATATTTCCTTTATATTGTGATCTAAGTTCAACCTACACTACTCCAACAATGTATAGTTTATTTTTTAAAAATCAGTAAATACACAGTCTTTGGTGGGGTTCAGTAGGGAGATCACTTATGACAAATTGAAATTTCCTAAAGTCCTAAGTGGAAATATAAGCATTGCTTGAACAGACATCAGGGAACCATTTATGTTTGCAACATGATTTTGAAGACTCTATAATTAGATTGCACGGATAATAACATAATTGTATGAGATTGCTTATATAATTTATTAAGTCAACATCGCTGCTTCTCTGTTCATAATTTGCAGGTTATCAGACTACAAAAGATCAAACCATTTACCAGTAGGAAGTCTGCCATTCAATTTTGTGAATTTCATATAGATTTCACTAAGATCTTTTCACTTTATAGTAAAATGTGCATGGGTTAATTAAAAATAAACACCTAAATAGTAGTTTTTCTAAGAGAAATAGAAACAAATTTAGGTTGAAATGAGAGGTAGGTAACTAGAACACAGGTCTGTAAGTATTAAATCAAACTCATAGCTTTCTGTTCTTTTATTTCCTTTAATATGAGAAAAATATAGATATAATTAGAATATTTTATAGGAAACCTGTAAGATTGGGTATTTCAGAACTCAGAAATTTTCCATTTCATAGAGGTAATACAGTACATATGCCAGATATTACAGTATTCCAGCTGGTTCTGGATTGTACCAGTAACCAAATATACTAATTTTTCTGCAGACATATGCATAAATATTTACACATATCTGAATATGATACAAAATTTACAAATAATCTCATTTTAGTTAGTGTCTTGCTGCCAAATATATTCATTGAAAGCTTATGTCTTTTGTTTGTTTGTTTACTTTTGAAGACACAAATAATGTCCTTGAAGAGCAAAGATGGCAAACAATTCATCTTAGAGTGTATCTGTATAGTCATTTGAATTTATAAGATGTGAACATGTATAAGATTTGAAAATACATGATATACAATTAACTAAAATAAAAATGTTGACTGCAGTTGTCACATTATAGTAAAACTAATTTCACCTACATCAGATTTATTGCAGATGAAAACCAACACATCTAAGACATTTCAGTGAAATGCAGGATTATTCAAACTAGGTTTAAGACAATATTTCCTGGAACTGTATTTGTTAAACATATCCATACCCATGATATTCTATGGATGGTGCCTAAGCACATAGAGTTTGGACCTAAGACAAAGCAATATCCAGCTTCCAGGTAAAATAAACCTATGCATCTATGCATTGTATTCCTGGCAAAAATCTTGATGAGTATTATTTACCAATACCTTTGGAATCTTTAATAATTATCTCTCAAATGTAATTGACCAAACTTGCTATGTGGTGGCCCAATTATGGACTAGCCCTAGATACACTCTATATTTACCCAATTTTTATTCTTACATAATCTATAGAGTGCTGATAACCATGCACACACTGACAAGAAACCAAGTAAGAAACCAAGAAATAAAACATTAATAATGTATGGATTCACCAATCTGAAACACATTCAACAGGAGTTTGAAATAAATTATTCAAAAAGTTATAGTTCAGGAAAGCTTTTCTAGGAGATATTCTGAAATTGTTTCAGAGGAATTAATAAAATCTCAAATTGTTTTACATGCCTTACAATTGAAGAGACTTATCTACTAAATTAAGTATTTTTCTATTTCTGTGATTTTGTATGTATGTATTTGTTCTAGCAATTTCCTGTGGGATTCCTAAAGCTCCAACAAATGGAGGAATACTCACAACAGACTACTTGGTAGGAACGCGCGTTACCTATTTTTGTAATGATGGATATAGATTGTCATCTAAGGAACTTACCACTGCCATATGTCAGTCGGATGGAACTTGGAGCCATCATAACAAGACCCCTCGCTGTGTTGGTATGTGTGTTGAAGAAATGGTATCATTTGTGTTTCTATTCACATCTTGTATGTTTTAAAATTTTATGTATTGTTTGCATTTTTCGAACTAATCCCTGGACTGAAGTGTGATATCTAAGAGGGAAATAAAAGTTAATTAAGCTGTCTTATACTATGTACAATTGGAAGACTGTATAAGGACTTTCCACTCATTTTTGGAAACTCCTAAATATGTATGTCAAAAAACTAAAGTGAATTTTATTTTACATAACAAAGTTCCACTTATTTTATAAAAATCCATCCATTAGTGAACATGTATTTTCTATATGCAAGTCCTTGAAAAAAATGTAAAGTTTTATAATTTATTAAATTATATTCCAATACATTCGGCTCTGATTTTTATAAGGATAAAAGATATTGCTGAAATGATGCATAACTTTCAACTTTTGTCGGTGTTCTTCAGGTTACTTGCATTTAGAATATTCCCATTGCTTTCATTACTACTTTAATAGGTAAGTGAATATTAGGTAATGGTGACAGAAAATAATTCTGATAAAATATTTGTTAGCACAAGAATTGTGAAATATTATTTTAAGTAAGGTTTTTTATTTGTCTCTATATTTCACTTATTTCTTCTCACTTAATACTAACGTTTCAATTTAGTTGGCATTTCATTTAAAATGAAAGTTGTTCAATTATGTACAGTCTTAACATAGTGTTTAATAATGCTTCTGTTTTACTCGTGTTGAACAGGTTTTGAATAAGCCAAAGTTTGTAACACCTTCTTGCACAAAAACACCATTCTCATAAAACAAATTTCCTCAAAATATAATCCTTCAAAATTTCTAAATTAGTAATAATAGGTTGTTTCCATATCTTGTCTATTGTGATTAGTGCTGCAATGAACATGAGAGTGCAGATATCTCTTTGAGATCCTGATTTCATTTCCTTTGGATGTATACCCAAGTTGGGATTGATGAATCACATGGTAGTTCTCTTTTTAACTTCTTGAGGGACCTCCATACTGGCTCTGCATATATATATTCCATAATGGCTGTGCCAGTTGACATTTCCACCAACTTGTACTAGGGTTCCCTTTTTTCTGCATCCTGTCATTTATATCTCATAAAAGTTGGGAGAAAAGATTTCCAAAAGAATACTTTTAAATCAGCTTCAAAGAAAAGAGACAATTTTAACAAACTAATATAATTGGAATTACCATTAAAATATATTTCATGTATTTCTATATTAAGGAATAAATTTTGATATGATAATCCAAAAAAAAGAAAAGAAGAAAAGAAAGAAGAGAGTAGAGGGAGGTAAGGTAGTAATAAGAATTCTGTGTAAATAGAATAATATGTACACAGACTTTGAAGTGTGAAATAGTAGAACATGTTCAAGGAACTTCAAGCAGTACCATAGATCTGGGGGAGTAGAGAAGATTAACATGGAAAATAAATTCTTAAAAATGCTAAAAGACTTGTATGGCACAGTAGTGAATGAATTAAGGCAGTGGTGATGTAGGCAATAGAATAGATTAAGTTACAGTGAAGAAGTACAAGAGACATGACTGACTTATTAACATTTATGTTCTTGGTTTTTGTATAGTTGTTACGTGTCCAAGCATCAATTCCTTTACCTTGGAACATGGAAGATGGCGAATTGTGAATGGCTCCCATTATGAATACAAAACTAAGGTAGTTTTCAGCTGTGACCCTGGTTACCATGGACTAGGCCCTGCTTCTATCGAATGCCTTCCTAATGGTACCTGGAGTTGGAGAAATGAAAGACCATATTGCCAAAGTAAGTAGCCAGTCTGCTAAATTTATTTCATAAGCTATTCTTGATTGAATTGCTTGAGCACTTCCTTTTCCAAACACACTTGAACAATAATGGATTGATATTATTAAAAAGGTCATTTATTCCCATTAAATCTTAAAATTTTGTAACTTTTTTTTGAGTAAATGCTTATGAAAAAAGTATGGGCTTTAGATACAGAAATCCTGTGTTTGAATTCTATCATTTACTACAAACTGATAATGCCTCTTGCATACTGACAACTTGCCAGGCACTGCTTTTAGCCCTTTACATGTATTAATTCATTTATTGCTTAGTTCCTATCCTATGAAGTAGTTGTTATTATTACACTTATTTTGTCAAAAGGAAACAGAGCCCTGAGTTTAATCATTTTACTACAAATCAGAGCCTGTAAATGGTGGAGAAATGAGATTCAGTCTAAGCACTCTATACCATCTGGCTTTTAATCACTATATTATATGATGTTTATTCTCTGTCATCCTAAATTTCTTAAGCTAGGTAATTACAATAATACCTATCTTTTAGTTACTATAATGATTATGTTATTATAAATGATATTATGTTGAAAATATCAGCTAGAACCTGATTCGTAGCATGACGTCAATAAATATTTATCGAAGTGCCTGGATGGCTCCATCAGTTAAGTGTCATACTCTTGATTTTGGCTCAGGTCATCATATCACAGTTGGTGAGTTTGAGCCCTGCATAGGACTCCACAGTGACAGTGCATACCTTACTTGGGATTCTCTCTTTCCCCTCTCTCTGCCCCCCACCCCTGCTTGCAATCTCTCTCTCTCTCTAAGTAAATAAATAAATGTAAATAAATAAATAAATAAGTATTGATTCAAATGGAACATATTATCATATTTCCATGCATCTCATAATATAAATGGGCAGTATCTAATATAGATAAGCTAACTGAACGTAGGGTATTCAAATGTAATATCTTGAAATTCCTTTGAAATTTCTTCACTACATTTTTTGAGTATTTACTCTGTGCCAGGAAATATGCTACACTGAAAATGTATTCTGTGTCCAACACAACTCTAAGGCATTTATGACATAGGCACTCATAATTTATAAATAAACTAATAAGAAATCAGATATCTAAATAGGATTATGATTGTGATGATTAAGAAGCTTAACAGAGCAGGCAAAGGTCTATATGGAATAAGTACACAAGTATCTATTATGATTTTAATTATGAATATTCAATTATTCAATATATTTTTTAATGTTTTATTTGTTTTTGAGAGAGAGAGTGTGAGTAGAGAAGGGGCAGAGAGACAGGGGGACAGAGGGACAGAGGGCTGTGCACTGACAGCAGTGAGCCCGATGCAGGGCTCAAACTCAGAAACTGTATGATCATAACCTGAGCCAAAGTCAGATGCTCAACCGACTGAGCCACCCAAGTGCTCTGCAATCTGTTTTTTAATATTCATATAAAGGGTTTGCCTTTTTTATAAGAAAATCATATTTATGGAGTAAAATTTCAAAAAAAAAGTTGTCTAAATTATATTTGATATTCTAAAAATATGACATCTATATCTGTAAATTTTTGCCCTGTTCTTTCAGGTTTTCTCCCAGGATCTTTCTTTGCCTCTAGCATCATTGTTTTTTCAGTATTATTTCATTAAAAGGGCACATGGGATAGGGATATTTCAAGGAGTTAGGTAAAAAGTATCTACAAAAAATCAGGCATTCAACAAATGTCGTCTGGTTCTTTTGTGATGCTTAAGAAGGTTTAAAGATACATAAAATGAGGTCCCTGCCTGCAAGTAAGAGTGGGGGAAAGACAAGGAATCTAAGGATTGCAGTTCACTGAGAAAATTTATTCACTCTTAAAATAATATAAATATTAGTATTATCAATATTAATAAATATTATACCTACCTCAAAGGGTTGTTGAGGGATTAGTTCAGAACAGTCGCTATATGTAAATTTTTATATGCAATAATTTAAAGTTTGCAAATTTTCTATTTGTCCATCTAATGGCCACCTAAAGCCTAGAGATGAAACTCTGAGTTGGAGCCAGAATAAGACAGGTGGGCTGGTGGTTAAGTATTGGATTCTGGAGTTTGACCACTGCGTTTTAATTTTGATTTTGCTATTTACAGGCTTTGTAACCTTGTTAAAGTTACTAAACTACTATGTGCTCATATCTTAGTACATACAATTCAGATAATGACCACACCTGCCTCAAAGGGTTCTTTTAAGAATTACTTAAATTAGAGCACTAGTAGTAGTATCTGATACAAAATAAGCACTCAATAAACATTATCCACTATTGTTTCTTATTCAAGAAAGACATTTCATTTGTAGTGTTTAAATTCAAGGGAGTCCTAAGAGCTGCGTTCCAAATGACCTAGTGAGTTGGTCTCTTTTCGGGTTTTTAAAACCTACAAACAAAATGTGAAATAGAATTATATCCAATAATGTTTTTTTGTGAAAATCAAGTGATATTTTGCATGTAAATCTCTTTATAAACTGTAAAGATCTCAACCAAAATTACTTGTCATTACAAACATACCTCAGAGATACTGTGGGTTCAGTTCCAGACCACCACAATAAAGCCAAAACTGCAATAAAGCAAGTTAAATGAGTTTTTTGGCTTCCTAGTGCATTATAAAACTTACATTTATACTATACTGTGGTCTATTCATGTATAATAGCATTGTGTTTACAAAAACAATGTACAGACCCTAATTAAAAATTATTGCTCAAAACAGTAATGGCCATCTGAGCCTTCAGTGAGTGGTCATCACTGATCCCAGGTCACCACGAAAAATACAATAATAAAAACTTTGAAATATTGTGAAAAGTACCAAAATGGGGCACAGAGATACAAAGTGAGCAAATATTGTTGGAAAAATTACACTGATAGGCTTGCTCTGCGCACAGTTGTCACAAACCTTCCTTTTGTGAAGGCACAACATCTGCAAAGCACAATAAGGTGAGGTATTCCTGTACTATCTTAGCACTGTTTTAGGTACAGAAGAAACTTTGACCCAGGCAAATCAAAAGGATTTCCCAGTGTCACTTTGTAAATCAGAAATCAGAGAGTCAGACCGGTGAATTACCTTTTTCTCATCTTGTGATTTTTTTTTTTTTTTTACAACAACCTGCTTGAGTGACCAGATTGGCTAAGCACAAATGCAAAGAAAATAGCTTCATTACAAGTCACTGTCACTTAGAAGGTTTTATGAGACTTGAAGTGGATCAATTTTAAATTATGTCATTTCCCCTGCATTTTCACACTCATTCAAACTTTTTTTTTTTTTTTCACAAATGTCAGTTTCGATTATAAATAAGTCAGATCATAGACAATTCAAACTGTTGAAAGCATGATTTTGTTACAAGTGCACACTGACTGTGTCTTTAAGTGTTTTTTTTTTTTTCCTCTTCTGCCTTGTTTTTAAGTTATTTCCTGTGGAGAGCTTCCTACACCTCCAAATGGAAATAAGATTGGAACTCAAACTTCATATGGCTCCACAGCCATCTTTACCTGTGATTCGGGATTCATGCTGGTAGGCTCTGCCGTACGGGAATGCCTTTCTTCAGGTCTCTGGAGTGGATCTGAAACCAGATGCCTAGGTACGGATTTTCGAATTATTTTAACCAACCACACCCCCTGCCCCCCCCACCCCTAGAAAGGAGGCAGACCTTTTTCCATAATAAGAGATGACCATTTATATCCCATCGGTAAGGATGCTAACCAGAAAATGCTTAACTTTAAAAATGTCTCATGGTAGAAAAGCTATTAAACGGATTACTCTTAGAGTTAATCAACTAGTATTTGAAATGAGAATCTTAGGTCATTAAGGTGAGATGCATTTTCTTCCAGGCATTGTGAAAATAAAAAGGTGAAAACTAATTGCCGAAAATTATACGTCTGCATACTCAGCTGGGTTAATCACTGTAGCAGTTAATGTGTTCTAAACTATAGTCAATTCTCCTTTCACCTATTTACTTAAAGGTAATGATCAAAGGAGAAAAATGACTTCCACATTCAAAATCTTTCTCCCTTTTAATTTCATAAGATTTCAACATGTGTAATATTACTTTCTAGCAAAGTTTTTAAATACAATTTTTTTTCAAACCTGATTTTAGGCAAATTGGATTTTTCCCCTTAGGGTTTTTAAATTCATTATTAAAAGAAACTGTTCAGTTAAAGAAACTGAACTAGCTAATTCTGCTTGCCCCTCCTCCTTTATTATTAAAAGAGTATTATGATTTATGCTTTATCTCTTTTTCAAAGACTAAAATAATTTTTTAATATTATGAGAGTGGTATGATTTATGCTTTATTTTTCTCCAAAATGATTTCAAGATATGACAGCAAGTACTGAATTAGGCATAATTAAAATTGTTCTAACAACTATTCACTTATCTGCTGGGAACAAAGGATACTCTTTTTGTTTACCAATTTAAAAATTGCTGACTGTTATGAACAGGTATTGAAAAATATGGACAATGTTTTGCCTCTAAATATTCACTGAATTTAAGAATATGAGGCATGGCAGAAAAGTGTAGCAATTTAGATACATATTGTTTTGCTAATAAGCTTGAAAATATTCGTGGCAATACAATCATGATTTGAAACTTAAAAAGGTATAGCTAGGGGTTTTGATTAAAATCCTATTTTTCTCGGGGCGCCTGGGTGGCGCAGTCGGTTAAGCGTCCGACTTCAGCCAGGTCACGATCTCGCGGTCCGTGAGTTCGAGCCCCGCGTCGGGCTCTGGGCTGATGGCTCGGAGCCTGGAGCCTGTTTCCGATTCTGTGTCTCCCTCTCTCTCTGCCCCTCGCCCATTCATGCTCTGTCTCTCTCTGTCCCAAAAAAAAAAAAAAAAAAAAAAAAAAAAAAAAAAGTTGAAAAAAAATAAAAAAAAAAAATCCTATTTTCTGCTCTCAGACATATTTGTTAATAGGTATACTTGGAAGCGTAGAAATAATGGTTTCTTTATGACAGCACGTATATTTGAATATGCTATAAGACGATAGCATAAAAAGTGGTACAAAATTAAGATCTTTACATATTCACATAGGATTAAAAAATCAAAATATTTTGAATCCTTCCCAAACTACAGGAAGGATTACTGTAGTAAATTACAGATTACTAAATTACAGGTTACTTTAGTTTATATATAAATTTGAAAATGTACATATAAACTAAATTTGAAATACTATATTTTTTGGCTCTATGTCCTGATAAAGTATATAATATTGTGTATTATATACTGAATATTGTATATAGAGGGTGGTTTTATTTACCCGTTTAGAATCCTGATTCTGTTCTTTGAAGAGATAGGTCATAAAAGGAAGATTTGTAAGAAAACATTGCCTCTCGGTCTATGAAGACAACATTGCCATCCATTGCAGAGGATGTAGGTGTCAACACCTAATACAAATTCCAAAGGATGTTGGTCGAAGGAAAGTGCAATTGCCAAGCAAGCAAATCCCTAGAATCTTACTCTTGAACTTGATTTTAAGGATTAACGTAGTTCAGTCATTCTCATTTTTGAAAAAAATAAAAACGAAATGAAAACAGAAGAAGCAAACAAACAAAAAAACTTGCTCTTTATAGCCCCAGACACTTTTGGCTAAGAATGGCCACTGGAATATGCTTATATTTTTTTTCCATAAGTATAGTGCCTTTATTCCCAATCCCCCAGCCCTTTATTATAAACTTTTCAATTTTTCAGTTGAAACACTAGGCAGTGACCCTTGACATATGCGTGTCTCTATGCCCACCACCTAGATGCTACAATTAGCATTTTTCGTATTTGCTTATCACATATCTATCTATCCTTCCAGGGCTCTATCAATCCATCAGTTCATTTTTTTTTAATGCATTTCAAAGCAACTTGTAGAATTCAGTGCACGTTTTTTGTTAAACATCTCAGCATGCATCTCATGCATATCATTCCCTAAAGTTTAATACTTGCTTATTTTCTTAATTCTTTTTTACCAAGGCAAAATGTGTATACAATGGAATGTACATCTCATAAACATGCTCATAAGCATGAGTTTTGTCAAGTGGTTTTGTTAAACCACTCTGTAGTTATAGAATATTACAGTTACCTAGGAAGAGTTCCTCATGGCCCTGTACAATCTGCAGCTCCCCCAACCCTGTGACAATAATTGTTTTTTCAGCATATGTTAGTTTTCCCTGTTCTCGAAATCCATACAGATGGAATTCTACATTAGGTACTGTTCATGTAAGACTTCTTTCATTCTTTTTCATCCATGCTGTTGTGTGTATCACTACTTTTTTCATTGTTGAGCAGAATTCCATTATATGAATGTCACATGTTGGTCAATCTCTTAATGGTAGACACCTCACCCTTGTCCAGTTTTGGGGCCATTATCAAAAACAAGTTGCAATGAATATTCATGTAAAAGTCTTTTTTTGTGAGTATATGTATTCATTTCTGAGAGATTTGGGAGTAGAATTCCTGGAAGACTTCTTGCCTCACATTTTTTCCAGCATGTGGTATAGCTAATCTTTTAATTTTATCCGTGCCATTGGGTACATAAAGGTATATTATAACACTTTAATTTGTGTTGTCTTGATAATTACTGATAGAGTACAATTTCTTGGGCTTTCTGGTTGCAAGGTCTTCATTATTATGTATTTTATAAGTATTTTCTCACAGCCTGTGACTTGTTTATTTTTCTTTTTAATGAGCAGAAATTTTAGACTTTGTTAAAGTCTGTCTTTGCTGGTTATTGCTTTCTGTGTCTTGTTTAGGAAACCTTTGCTCAACCATAAGTCACAAAGATTTTCTTTCATGGTTTCTTCTAGAAGTTTTATAGTTTTTGGCCTTTTATATCTATGATTTATTTTTAATTTGTTCTTGTATGTATAACAAAGTAAAATTGAGGTTTAGTTGTTTTTTTTTTTTTTTTAGAAGGGTATCTGGTACTATTTGTTAAATAGGTTTTATAATAAATCTTGAAATTTTGTATGTATATCCTCCAAATGTGTTATTAATTTTTAAGATAACTTTAGATACTGTATCTTTTCTAATCTCATATATGTTTTAGAATTAGCTTATCAATTTTTATTTTAAAAAATCATCTAGTAGAATTATTATCAGGATTACATTGAACCCATAGATCATTTGAGGAGAATTGGCATTTGATAGTGTTGAATCTTTCAACTAATAAACAACATATTTAGCATATTTATTCATTTATATAGGTCTTCAGGGTTTTTCTTCTGCAGTAACAATATTTTGTATCTTTAGCATAGAGATCATGATATATTGCTAAATTTATTCCTGAGAATGTTTAGTGTGTTTCTAATATTATAAATTATATTGTTCATTTTCAATTATGTTTTCTATTGAATTAAAATTTTCACATTAATTGGTTGCTGCTAGTATATAAAAATATAATTATTTAAAATATTTATCTACGATGCCTGCCTGGGTGGATCTGTCGGTTGAGTATCAACTCTTGGTTTTGACTCAGGTCATTATCTCATGGTTCATGAGTTCAAGCCCCATATTGGGCTCCACACTGACAGTGCAGAGCCTGCTTGGGATATTCTCTCTCTCTCTCTCTCTCTCTCTCTCTCTCTCTCTGTCCCTCACCCACTCATGTTCACTCTCTCTCTCAAAATAAATATTTTACTTACTAGATACTGGTTTATTAACTCAGAAACAGCCAGATGAAAGATTAGCATAAGGTAAGGGATGTGGGAAGGGTGCAGAGCATCCATGCTTTCTGAGGGCCCCACTCTCCTTAATCTCCTAGTGTGCATCAACCCACAAGCTCTCTGAACCCTGTGCTTTTGGTTTTATATGGAGGCTGCGTTACATGGGCATAATTGATTAAATCATTGGCCATTGGCAATTAATTCAACTTCTCTTCCTTCCCTCTTCCCCAGAGTTTACAGGGGTGGAATTGAAAGTTGCAACTTTCTAATCACATGGTTGGCTCCTCTGACAACCAGTCCCCATACTAGGGTGAGGTCCCAAAGCCACTTCATTAACACAAAAAAAGAGATTTTTTTTTTTTTTTTTTTTTTTTGCTCCTATCATTTAGAAAATTCCAAAGGTTTTAGGAACTCTGAGCCAGAAACAGGGACCAAGATCAAATATATATTCCCTATTATAAATCATAATATCTATTGGAGATGTCTTTATCAGGTTGAAAAGTTCCCTATATTCTAAATTTATTGTTAGTTTTCATCATGAAGGAGTACTGAATTTTGCCAAATGCTTTTTCATCTATTGAGATAATTATATACTTTTTTCTCCTTCATTGTCAATATGTCAATATCTTTTTTACTCTGTCAAATTAGAGTGGTTGATTTTATGTATGTTTCTAGATTGGTTTTCAAAAATATTAAGGAGTTTTGCATCTATTTTGATGAAGGACCTTGGTTTTTCATGTGTCTACCAGGTTTAATATTGGGGCTGATTAAAAACTAACCCTTTTTCTCTAACTTCTAAGAGTGTGTGCAATTTTTTTTTTAACTTAAATGTTTGGTTGAAACAGTAAAAACATTTGAGCCTAAGTGGTTTTATGGGGAGGAGTTTGTTTAAGAATTCAAGTACTTTAGAGGTGCCTGGGTGGCTCAGTCACAGTTGAGTGTCCAACTTTGGCTCAGGTCATGATCTCAAGTTTGTGAGTTCAAGCCCTACAACAGGCTCTGGGCTGGCAGTGCGGAGCCTGCTTGAGATTCTCTGTCTTTCTCAAAGTAAATAAAACTTAAAAAAAAAAAAAAGATTGAAAAAAAAGAATTCAAGTACTTTAATAGATGAAGGGCTATTCATATTTTCTATTTCATCTTGCTTTAGTTTTGGTATTTAATTTTCAAAGTAGTTGCCCTTCAGAACTGTTACATGTATTGGCATAAAACTGTTCTTCATTTTACCTTATCCTTT
The DNA here is from genome assembly GCF_007474595.2 of Lynx canadensis. Lineage (NCBI taxonomy): Eukaryota > Metazoa > Chordata > Mammalia > Carnivora > Felidae > Lynx > Lynx canadensis. Next base: position 26,271,554 of record NC_044320.2, read on the forward strand.
TAATCCCTGTAAACTTGTAGTGGTATCACTTCATTCATTTCTGTTATTGGTAATCTTGTTCTCTGCTTTTGTGTGCTAGATAGAATTAGCTAGGAGTTGAGCAATTTTGCTGCTATTTTTAAAGAAAGATTTTTTAGCTTAGGTAATGTTCTCTGTTGTTTTCTATTTTCTATTTTATTGATTTCTGTAACTGCTTTAATATACCCTTTCATCAACTTTAGTTTTATTTTCTCTTCTTTATTTTGTCCCTCTTTGTCCTGTTCTTAAGGTGGAATCTTAACTCATTGATTATATATCCATTTTTCCTTTTTAATAAAAACAATGCTATAAATTTTTTCACTAAGCACTGATTTATCTGTATTCCTCAAGATTTGATGTGTTTTATTTTTATTTTTACACAGAGTGAAATGTTTTCTAACTTCTTTTAGACCCAAGTGTTGCAAGAAGTGTGTTTTCTTTTAATTCCCAAATATCTGACATTTTGCTGAGTATCATATTTATCTTTATGTCATACGATCATGTTTGCATTATTTGTAGCATGCTTGTAAATAAACTTTTAAGAGTTTAGTAGTGTTATATATGTATATAAATACACAAGACTTAGTTCACAATGTTAAAGATATTACTTTCTGACCCATTTCAGCGGGTCACTGTGGAATTCCAGAGCTCATTGTGAATGGTCAAGTCATTGGAGAAAATTATGGATACAGAGACACTGTTGTTTATCAATGTAATCCTGGTTTTCGATTGATTGGTTCTTCAGTGAGAATATGTCAACAGGATCACAATTGGTCTGGTCAGCTCCCATCCTGTGTGCGTAAGTAAGCATGACAGAAGTAATTAGAAGTCTCTGTTCTCATATAATTACCAATAATTTTTTCTTAGGAAAGATGCACATACACTCAGAGACACATAAAACCATCCATAAAACCATGAAAGCAGAAGAAAATATTAGAATGTCTGTTATTATTTGTTTTTTTATAAAGATAAGAAATTAAATTCAGCTATTCTACTTAACATAAATATATAATATTTATAAGTGCATATTCCTGTATGGAAGGTGTATTCTTGACTAAGTTTTACTTATAAGGATTTTAATTTCTTGAGAGTAAATGCAGCAGCATCAATATTGTCATGATGTACTATTATGAAACTTTTTATAGTGGAAAATACTTTGGATAAATTTTTTTCTAATAATTATGATGCTGTAGTTGTTACATCAATATCATATCCTGATGGTATAATTAGTAGGGAAAAATTCATCCGACATGACATGAAGAACTGTTGTTCTCATTCCAGTTCTATTACTAATTACATGAGCTAATACAGGTCATTTAATCTCTCTAGGCCTTAATTCCCTTATATATGAAGTGAATGGTTAAAAGTAGTTATAATTATCATTCCTTTTAGCTTCAAAATCCATCTTATTCTTAAATGCATCAATATTAGATGTGCACATTTAATATAATTATAATATTTTTTCATGAAAGCTTATGTGAAATATTTAAAATTTATTTAAGTTTGTTTTAAAGCATTCTTTTCACTATTTTAAAATTCACAGGGGCACCTGGGTGGCTCAGTTGGTTGAGCATCCGACTTTAGTTCAGGTCATGATCTCATGGCCAGTGGGTTCAAGCCCCACATCTGACAGCTCAGAGCCTGGAGCCTGCTTCAGATTCTGTCTTTCCCTCTCTCTTTGCCCCTCCCCCACTTACATTATGTCTCTGTCTCTCAAAAATGAATAAATGTTAAAAATTTAAATTCATACAAAATTGTGTAACACTATGTAATGGGAATTGTTTCAATATCTCTACTGGTTCAACAAATATCTCTCTGATCCTTAACTTAATTTAGATATGAACTTACACATGAAGAATATAGTGGATTGTAAAATAAAACCTTTTTATCAATAATTTTTAAATACAGCTGCTGTGCTTTGTGCTTTCTGTTTATGGCATAGATTTGCCCAGTGGGCATTTATTATGACTGTTATAGTACAAAAGTAATAATAAAAATTGAATACTGATAATTCTTTTATTTATCTTACTCCACTGAATACCCAGCATTACACAATGTTTCATATCACAATCGATCCTATTTTGGACCTGAAAGGCAATTATCAATGTATTTCTTATTTGTGTCTTTTTTCTAATCATTTCCGTCCCCAATAACTGACGTTTATTATAATTGGTGTTAGAAAATGAGAATAAACACTAAATATGTTGTAATTGTGACATCATATGATCATACTATAAAGATTTTGAAGGCTTCAGATACATAACACATGGGACTTTTAACATGGATTCATTAGAAATATTTCACTTATTCTGTGACTAATTACATCCAAATTTATAAATTTCATTGTCAATTTTTTACACAAACAACACATATTCATTGAAGTTCTACTTTCATGGAAAATACTTCCAGGGGCTGAAATTTAATAGAATAATAGAGCATAGAGTTAACAATCGATACTGCTTTCCTAAGGGGCATATGTGTGTGTGTGAGAGAGAATGTGCACACGCACACACACATGCACAAACTGATGATTTAAAGAGAGCATATTATGCCTGGGTCTGTCCTAGATTTTTTCCCCTTTCATTTATATTCAGGTCTAGCCAACTAATACCACTGTTTTTCTTGTTGAATAATTGAGACTATAAAAGAAAATTGGCCTTTGGGGTAAAACTGGTTTCTTTATTGATAATTTTAACAAGAATAAGATGCAGTTAAATTTCCAAATGAGTAGATTGACATTAACAGCACAGCTGAAAAATAATTGCTCTTGGGTCATTTCAAAAGTCCTAAAAGTGACTATGGTTTTTCACTGTGCCCAATTATGAAGCACTATTACTGGATTTGCTCTGATTAATAGAGGGAGATGATGCAATAAAACAGTTTACAGAAAAAGAGTGGTCAGGAAAAGTCCAAGCACTACATAAAATCAGAACAGAACTCTAACCCTAAAAAACTTTTAAATATTTTACCTAATTGATACATCATTTCCCAACAAAATTGCGCTAAATTATGAAACATCAATTGTGAAGAAAATAAACCATTAAGATTGATTGTTTTAGAGAATGTTAATCTTGGTATCTCAAAATAGTAAGGAGAATTCTAATACAGCATCGTGCATTATTTTTATTGTTTACATTATATAGTCATGTTAATTATTGACGCACACTTTGTCTATTATCCATAAAAATGAATCATATAAATGATATTAAAATATTTCAAAATTAAATACAAAAAATCCTGTTTTTATATACCTTTAGTTCTCAAACTTAATTAGAAGAGGAAGATAGGTTTGGTTTCATTCTTCTGCTACTAACTAGAGACATAAACTTCAATCATTCCCAGATTTGTTTGAATTTCAGTATTTGTCCCTAAAGAGAGAGAGAGGGAGGGAGGGAGGGAGAGAGAAAGGGAGAGATAGAGAGAGATAATGAAAAGGTACCATGATTCTTTAAGCATCTCTGCATCACCTGCATAAAATGATCACAATTATAAATATATATCTATTTACTAATATAATATTTCTATCATATTAGACTATTTTGGCATTCTAAATTGCTCATTTGTAAAGGTAAAAGCACTTTAAATATATTTTCACATAAAAGTGATCTTCTTTCTATGTTGTTTGGAATGACTAACTGCAGTTGTCATGTGATAACTGATAACCAAATATTCTGCTTTGTTCTTCTCCTCTCCCTTACCCATTGCCATTAGCTGTTAGCTGTGGTCACCCTGGTAGCCCAATTTATGGAAGAACAAGTGGCAATGGATTCAACTTTAATGATGTGGTGACATTCTCTTGCAATATTGGGTATGTAATGCAAGGGCCCACAAAGGCACAGTGCCAGGCCAACAGACAGTGGAGCCATCCCCCACCAGTGTGCAAAGGTAAAAGTCTAATGATATTCCAGCTTAGAGCATGGTGGTAATATGTTGTGTCAACATATGTGACAACATCGAAATAGCTTGGGCAGATTAGTAGAAAGTTTTCAGCTAATAAACCAAACAGATTTAATATTGATGTTCTTTCATTTAGCTATGCTTTCCTTTTCTCCTTAATTTTTACCTTATGGTTTTAAAAGGTAAAGTTAGCAGGTTTTATTTTAACTGCTTAGCTTTATTATCTTGTGCCCATTTTATGGCTGCCTCTAAAAAGTCATTAAGGTCATTTTTACTTGTTTCCTTTATAAATAAGGTAACTTACCTTTGGATTTTTTTTTCATATTTTTGGAGAGACTGTTTGAGTCCTGTATTACCATTTGCCTACACTGGGGGGTTATTTATTGTTTTCTCTGTAGAAATAGATTAAAGAGAATTTTTTGGTGTTTTTCCATTTCCAAAGAAGTATGATATACTTCATATTGTCTGATAAAATACAATCAAGTTATAATTTTTCTACATTTTTTGTGGTTTAACTATAGCTTAAGGTATCATTCTTTAAATCTATACTCAGAAGAATACTTATGGAGGTACCATTATTCAAAGTTTTTTCAAAAACCTTTTCCTTTTCCTATCTTTTCAACCATATGATTTCACTTCATTAGATAGCCCATTCATTAATTTTATTCCTAGAATCTTTGATTTGATTGAATTTACCTTTGATACTCCATCTCTGACGGAAATCTATGTAGGTCTATGTATATTATTCTAAACACAACTTTCAAAATTTGTCATCTGTTTAGTGGTGAACTGCTCTGATCCTGGAATTCCAGCCAATTCCAAAAGAGAAAGTAAAATAGAACATGGAAATTTCACCTATGGCACTGTGGTATTCTATGATTGCAATCCTGGATATTTCTTATTTGGATCTTCAGTTTTAATATGTCAACCAAATGGACAGTGGGACAAACCCTTACCAGAATGTATCAGTAAGTAGATAATGTGAATTATTCCTTGAGAAAATGCCATGGAAGCAAAATGGATGTCTATTGTCTTATAAAGTATCTAGAGCTATATGTCAGAAGGATTTTGTTTTTAATTATTTCTTGTAATTTAATTTTTTATTTAATTTTATATTGTGAAACTATACTTCCCTGTAGTCTGCCACTTGAATGCCAAATGCCATTTATTATTAATATGAACGGGATTCTTTGGTTTTGAGCTTTGACAAAGCAGATAGATTATGAAAAGCAACATCTTTTATAGCCTATGATATTACCATCCCATAAAAGGCAATTATATTTTGATTTTCCTTTGTGCTAATATTTTAAATTTCATTTAAGGCTATATTAGTCTCAATGTAAACATCTACCAGGGCCTTAGAGTACTTGAGGATTTAGACAAATGTGTTACTTAAAACTTATTGATTTAAACATTTATCATATTACAGACACATACACATATAAATGCAGTAAATGTTAATACACATCATTTTTCAAGTCAGTGAACATCTATTGGAGTACACTGTGTTATATGTTGTGTTGGAGCTGTAGAATATAAATAACATAAATTATAGCAGATATGCACGAAATTCGCATGCATAGTGAGGAAATAATTTAACAGAAATAATTACGTGAGAATATAGAGAAATGAACATGAATTTAAAATATTTAGTTAGTTATTAAGTCTCAGCTATAGCTATGTCTCAAAGAGTTGATGAGTCATGAAAAGAAAGACAAGAACTTTATAGATTGAAGAAGCAGTGAATCAAAACTCATTGTGCAAGTGATTTTTGGTTATACTAAATTTCTAAATTATAAAATTATTTTATGATAATGTTTTAGTTAAAGATACTTTATAGGGTGGGATTTCTTGAAAATTTTGTGAAATCATTCATGCACTAATGAGGCAACAAAACTTTATGCAGTGCCCATTAAATTTCAGCTGCCATGCAAATAAGTCAATTGTTGATCTTTTGCTTCAAATGTATTCCACTTGTTTATACAGTTTAGTCTAATAGTTTGACTATTTCACTTACTTTACTTTGTGCTGCTATAGCATTAAAGTTAAAAATCTTTCATAAGACATATAAACATTAACTTTTTCAGATTTTCTTAGCTCTCATGCACATTTTTTGCCTTTTTAATTTCCTGTAGTATCTTTGGTAAATGCAAAGTACTCAAGGGTTTTTATTAAGTTTATATCCCCTTATGTGCTATTTAAGATTCTGGAGTTACATTGCATTGAATATTTTTCCATGTTACAACTAAAAGGGGATACACAGTTCCCAAGCTACCTCTAGGTTATAAAGAAAATTCTACAATGCACTGATATCTGATTCCACTATGCTTAGTAGTGTTTCAGTTAACAAGACACAGTATTTTCTTCATACAGCATGATTTATACATTACCAGCCAGGATTAAAATTATTCTAGACTATATATTAGATTGTGTGTCACAGATCCATCTTCAAATGAGTTCCCTCTCCTTTACCTTCAAAATCGTTCCATTTTAATTTCTGTATGGGCTCATTTTGAATCCCATATAGCATTGCAGGTCTTTATTTAGCTATTTCACATTACTTCTCTCTCTAACTTGCATATCCTTGTCCAGGCACATATATACTTCAAACCCATGCACGTATGCGTATAAACACACACTCACCACCACACACATAACAGAGTTAAACTCACTCATTTATGCATACTTAGAGTGTTCCTGCAAAACACTGGTGAGCAGGTTAACAAGATTACTCAAATAACTGCAACTTACATTTTATTTTTTAAAAGCTAGCTTTCACATGGATGTTTGACTTCGGGAGGTTAGGTATATTTGAACAGATAATTTACTTCTGATTTATAAAAAGTGGTGCAGGTTGTTCGATAGGAGATATAAAAAAATTTTATATTCAATAATTATGTATTGTAGTGATTGACTGTGGACACCCTGGCGTTCCTCCTAATGCAGTCCTGTCTGGTGAGAAGTTTACCTTCGGGTCCACTGTTCACTATTCCTGCACAGGAAAGCGTACCCTTCTAGGCCAGTCATCAAGGACTTGCCAGTTAAACGGCCATTGGAGCGGAGCACAACCTCATTGTTCAGGTACCACTTGGAAAATTGGACAGTGTGTGCTGAAAGTTGTATTATTATTGTTATTATTAGAAATATATACACAAACATCTCTAAAGAGATAAAAATAATACAGTTTTTAAAATCTCATGAGACAAACTGTAAGATAATTTATACATTTATTGGAATACTTCTTAAGACAATTTAGATTCAGAGCACAAATTAATACTCATCTTGTAGATGATAAATTACTGGTACATGTTTGAACTGTGTTGTAGCTAATGTAAATAATTAAGTGGTTTTAGGATGCTACTTTGAGTACAATGCTTTTGTTCATTAAAATGGTGAACGACTCAAGTTTGAGTATTCCATTTTAGCCGATGCAAATGTAATTTTCCCCAGAAAACAATGTTATTTAAATGATTTTTCTGTTAGAGTTCAATTCTATTAAACTTTCTACACAATCGATTACTTAATAGCATACTTTTAAAATAAAGCCCTAAATGTTTTAAATTAAACCTAGCCAAGTTTTCTGAAAGATATTAATAGATAATACATAATTTGAGTTTCTGTAACCCAAATAGAGTTATCTTATAATAAATGAATGTCGAAGCTATTAAAAATTAATAATTTATTGAACAGCATTTGATAAATCTTCTTTTGAGCTGCTTAAGCTACTGCTTTTCTTAAGAAAAATGTCACTTAGGGCACCTGAGTGGCTCAGTCAGTTGAGCATCCAACTTTGGCTCAGGTCACAATCTTGGGGTTAGTGAGTTTGAGACCTGCTTCAGATCCTCTGTTTCCCTCTCTCTCTCTGCCCCTCCCCTACTTGCGCTCTCCTTCTCAAAATTAAATAAACAAACAAAAATAATGTCAATTAAGTTTTAGATCTGTGATGTCTCCCTTTTTGATACTACTTATTATATATTTGTTTTTACCCATCAGTTAAATGTTGGTGCTTATTTTTCTGCCTGTTGTTTTATTTATATTTTGCTCATTATCTTTATATTATTTTCTCTGTGGAGATCATAATGATGATGTAACATCGAGTTGTTTTCCCTTTAGAAGTAAAAGTTGTGAAATGGGGGTGCCTGTGCAGCTCAGTCAGTTCAATATCTGACTTCGGCTTAGGTCATGATCTTGCTATTCAAGGGTTTGAGCCCCCGCTGGTCTCTGTGCTGACAGCTCAGAGCCTGGAGCCTGCTTCAGATTCTGTGTCTCCCTCTGTCTCTGCCCCTCCCCCAGCTCATGCCCTGTCTATCTCTCAAAAATAATTAAACATAAAAAAAGTTTACAAAAACGTTGTGAAATGGTTACTTATTTCAGAGTCTTCTTATAATTAGTGGTTAATCCCTGTGAAGTAACTACCTAGGACTTCAAATTTAGTCTATAGATTTAACAAAACTCTTATTTTTAATGTGACCATAATGTGACTTTAATGAGAATTAAAACTCTTATCTTACAGTAACTCAATTAACTCAGATAACTGATTATGCATAAAAACATAAACCTATATTGAGGCGCCTGGGTGGCGCAGTCGGTTAAGCGTCCGACTTCAGCCAGGTCACGATCTCGCGGTCCATGAGTTCGAGCCCCGCGTCGGGCTCTGGGCTGATGGCTCAGAGCCTGGAGCCTGTTTCCGATTCTGTGTCTCCCTCTCTCTCTGCCCCTCCCCCGTTCATGCTCTGTCTCTCTCTGTCCCAAAAATAAAAACGTTGAAAAAAAAATTAAAAAAAAAAACCTATATGCATATATCCCAATGTATTAGAAAACTGCTTCTGAATTGCAAACAAGAATGCGCATAGATATTTAAAGTGGAATAGTGATCTTAACATTTTGTGTGGTTGTTAATATTACATCACATGAAAATGAGGTGGTGTAAAGAAGGATTCCAAATACACAGGGCACGTCAAAAAAGCCATCTACACACAGCATTTTCAATGTATATGCCTTCAAGTTTCTCTCTCTCCTTCTTTCTCTCTCTTAATGTATAATATAGTGGCAACTCTGATTAGAATTATTTAAGAAATGATAAAGGGACTGAATAAATCTTAATGTTAAAATCAAAAGATGAACACCTAGCCATGAGCAAAATCCTTGTTAGGAACTTAAGTCAGAGGCCCCTGGGTGACTCAGTTGATCAAGCATCTGACTCTTCATTTTGGCTCAGTTCATGATCTCATGGTTTATAGAATAGAGCCCCACGTCGGGCTCTGTGCTGACAGCACAGAGCCTGTTTAGGATTCTCTCTCTCCCTCTCTCTCTGTTCCTTTACTACTCATTGTCTCTCTCTCTCTCTCTCAAAATAAAGAAATAAACATTTTTTAAAGGGAGCTTAAGTCAGAATTTCTAATCTTTGTTTACAATTTATTTTTATATTTTCATATTGGAAAGAATATAATTCATGTATCTTTGATCAGTGGCCATTGGTAGAGAAAATTAGGGGGTGAGATTTTAGTCTACAGGATACTGTATTGTAACATTTACGTTTTCCAGAACATTACAGTTCTAATTTCACACACAAAAATATTTTCAGCTATTAGGAAATTCAGAGAAGGAAACATGCAAATTATCAAATACAGTTTTTAATTTTAGTTTTATAAATTCTTTGTCATTTGAGCTCATAGTATTATCAATTATAAATTTTCCATTAATTTGGTCATTATCTAGGTTTTGAGATACTGATAAAATGTCCTTAGCCTGTTTACTAGGCCCAAATATCACGGCTATGGCAAATAACATTATGCTCTGCATGATTTACTTTTTCCTTTAGGCCTTTTCTATGACTGGACTCAGATGGAAATGTGAATTATGATTTTGTCCAGTCAGTTTATCATATTAAGCGGGCTTGGATGGCTCAGTGAGTTAAGCACCCAACTCTTGACTGTAGCTCAGGTCTTGATCTCAAGATCATGAGTTCAGGACCTGAGTTGAGCTCCACTCTGGGCATCTAGCCTACTTAAAAATAAATGAATAAAAATTTTTAAAAACACAGCATGCACAAACACAAAAGCCTACAAGCATTTGGACTAAATCATGAACATAGTCAACGTTTAATGAGATGAATTAATCTGAACTGTATTGAATTTCAGGTGATGCTACTGGTACCTGTGGGGATCCGGGTACTCCTGGTCATGGTTCTAGACAGGAAAGTGATTTCAGAACCAAAAGCTCTGTACGTTTTGCTTGTGATATTGGTTATATCCTTCATGGCTCAGAAGAAAGAACGTGTTTAGCCAATGGCAGTTGGACTGGAAGGCAACCAGAATGCAAAGGTAATCTAAGCAGAAACTAAATACACTGAAAGGATTGAAATTTAATGTGCATCTAAATTCAATTGGTCACTATACTACAGGTGCGATCACTCTTAGCCATTCTTCCTGTCCCATCGCTGGAATAAAGGCATTAGTATTACATTTAACTGACCTCATCCTATAGAAGAACTATGATAGATAATAATTATAAAAAAATCTCTCATGGGCTATGTATACACAAACATTATTTAATACAACAAACATCGCGATGGGAAAAATTAAAAATATTTCTTAAAAGCATTTATATTTACCTCTTCACCACAGACCTTTACGTAATAGACACTATCAGGGAAAAAACACATTGTTCTTAACATTAGTTCAAGATCTGTTTTAGTTTTCAGGTTTGTAGAAATGGAAAAATATAGGAAGATGCCTAATTATAAATGAAATTTTTATGTATAGAGTACAGTTGTTGATAGCTTGAATCCTTAAAAATTTTGGTGTTTAAGTAAAATTGTTAATCATTCTGACTGACTCAGAGTTAACATAATTAACTCTTCACAGATTGGCTAGAAAATGAAGTGTCGCTGAAAAATTATCCATATAATTTAAACTGTTCTTTTTGAGATGACTTTAGTGCAAAAGCTAAACTTACAAAGGTATTTATGAAATGTACTTGATGTTTTACCAAATGTAACAGGTTTTATAAATAGAAAATAAGTCCCAATAGAACCTTCTTGACAGTTTCCTGATTGATTATATTTCAAAATCCTTTGACGATGTTTAAAATTAGTGTCCGCATTCTAGGAAAGAAGGATAGCTATCTTTTTTTAACATTACCAAATTTAATCTTAATTAAGAGACTTGCAGCTCAGTTGCTACTATAAGGGAAACAAATTGAGAAACAATATTGCTGAGCAAAAGACAATAAGACTAAGATCTTTAATGACTCCTCAAACTTATTTTCCAAAGGAAAAATCTCTATAAATATATTGTACATGGGTGATCCTTTTGTTCGGCTGAACTACAAAATAGTTTTTAGATGAAATGTGTGGTGCTGACTTTGTTTTGTTAGTATGTATATTATGGATAAAAAAGAATGAGGAGTTAGAGCAAATATAACAGAATTAACTTTTTCTCATGGATGGAGTTCATACAAATCATTTAAGAAAGCATTCTAGTAGATGAGTAGACAGAAGGAATGAACAGAAAACACAGAGGACCCAAAAAACAGTATTGTAACCTATAGAAAAAAATTCTACATAACTACTTGTCAGAAAATTAGAATTGATCATCAAAGCATCATTTTTCACCTGTTTAAAAATGAAATTCTAGTGTATGTACAACAAAACTAGAACTTGAAAACATTTCTAGAGGTTTTTTTGTCATAATATTTTAGGATAGGATAATTTGATAAAATACATATTTATTCATAGAAAATATATAGCTTTGATTTATTAACTTCATTTTTGAGGATTTTTTCCTAAGAAAATAAAAATATTAAAGAAAACACACAATTGTGATGATGCAATTTTATATTTCTAATTGGTTATGACCAGCAACAATTGAAAATAATTAGACAGCAGTAGGAAAAATATTACATAAGCAATCCTATGTTTACATGGTGTAACAGTATATCATCAATAAAATATTAGAATAAAGGCCATGAGAAAATGTAAATTTCTCATGTAAATTTCATGTAAAACTGTTAAAAATTAAGATTCAGAATTAGGCACTCTAGTAAAATTCATGGGAAATGATATTTATTTAAAACAAAGAATAAAAGGCAGTACACAAAAATGATAATAGGACAGAGTGGTGAAATTTGGAGGATTTTATTCTCTTTCTTCCAAATGTTTTGTAACATTATATTACTTTAGTAACAGTAAAATATAAAAGCTTTCATAGGATGTATGGATGTGATGAATAAAACACATGAAAATAAAAATATCAAATGTTTTAAAATAATTTAATAAATAGAAAATACAAATTTAAAGAACATAGCATTTTGATAAACTGACAAGGATTTTAAAAATGATGGTGTGTGATGTTGCAGAGAACGTGTGAAAACAAGCAAAATTTTTTTACACCATTGATACAAGTGCATTGTTATAACATCTTGGGTAACTCTATATATACTTCAAAAAAGTAAAAACATTTTTCAAAAATAAAAATCATTGAGAAATTCCACTTCCAGAAATTTATCTTAAAAATACCATATGATTTCACTCATGTGGAATTTAAGAAACAAAACACAGGATCATAGGGGAAAAAGAGAGAGCAGAAAATCAAGAAACAGACTCTTAACAATGGAAAACAAACTCATGGTTACCAGAGGGGCAGTGGATGAGGTGACAGATTAAGCAGCGTTCTTGTGATGAGCACCGAGTGTTGTATGAAAGTGTTGAAGCAACAAATTGTACACCAGAAGCTCATATTACGTTGTATGTTAATTAATTGGAATTTAAATAAAAACTTAAAAAACGGGACCTATGTACACAGTTGTACACATAAACTAGAGTATGTTAAACTGTATTATATGATAAAGAAAAAAAACTAAATTAATTTCATGTTGGTCAATAGGAGATTGGTTAGTTAAGTCATGAATATACATATAATAGAAAACTATCCAGTTACTAAACTTTATGAAAGAAGGATGCCCTAATTATAATGCTGAGTAAGAAAAATAAGATTACAAAATAACATATTTCTATCTTTTAAAAGGGTATTATTTTACTCCTGTGTACTCTGTGCTTAGCACAGTGCCTGAAATAAACATCATGATGAATATATATCCATTTATATATATTTGCATATGCATATTAATATAAGTATATATAAATATTTTACCAAGTGCTATCTCTTGGTGGATTTATACATTACCTTTAATTTCTTCTTTATACTTTCATTTATTTTTTGACTTTTTATAAATAGCTATCACCTTGATAAAAAGTGACAAAAAAGGTACAGTAATTTTAAAAATTATCTCTAGTAACAAAAAAGGGTGAACATAAAATATGATTCATATAATGTATCTGACACACAAAAATAACCAACTGGCAAAAATATATCATGTTTAAGCCTTTCATTTACTAGTCTAAATAAAATCCAATACTCTCATTATACACTATCAGAATCATGCTTATGAATTTGTGCTAGTTGAAAATCTGCCATTAACTAGTTGTTAGACCTTGGGCAAGTTACTTAATCCTTGTGTGCCTCATTTTCCTACCAGGGAATGGCAATGATGTTAATATCAACTCAGAATTTTTGTGATATTAATTAATATTGAAAAAGTTGTGGCCGTCACATAGTAAGTGCTCAATGAATGTTAACCATCATTTGTATTTGATTAGGTCAATTGACAGCTGAGAAATGACTCTAGGAGAAATGGCTTTGTCAGCTAGTAGTAAACATAAATGGAGCTATGTTCACAGATAACAATCAACTCCCACTTTTCCCAAATGTCAGTATTACAGAGGCAAAGTTGTTATCGCTGCTCTTGCTGTGTCCAAAAAGCTGTCAGCTTTCACGCATGATAGATTTGCACTTACCTCCTATCATTTTAAGTTAATTTTACTTGTGTAATTCAGATAACATTCTGAGTAAGAGAAATGTATGTATTGAGGGGGAGGAATTAGAGACCAGAGAACAGGAGTAATAGTGTGATTTGTCTGTACCTGGAAACCACCCTGACTAGAGAAGTTCTTGATTTTTATTGTGCAAGAGATAGACTGAACCTGGGTCCTTATAACAACATGCAAACTACATGACATCTTAAAACAAGGATGATGTTTTTCAAATCTTTCTTGTGTTGTGTCAAGGCTATGGGGCATGACACATAACAGATAGATATGACCAGATTATTATTTTAGGCAGGTACTAATGGATATAGAAGAGGATAATTACTCTTGACAGCACATAAAAATATTTACTGTATCATATATTATTTGGAGTATGACTTTGTTGTATTATGTATGAAATGTGTAAGTTTCCTATCTACATACACGTACACACAAACATACAGTACTATTACAAAGGAATGGCAAAATTAAATATTCGAGATGCAACAAGTGATTTAGAAGGTACTTCTAAAACTATAATTACATTTCATATTCATAAAGATAACCTTAAACTACAAAGTACTAACATACCCTTTTATATTACAGCAAAATTTAGTATTATGTCTAACATAGGCTTGCTTTTAAGAGATTTTAAAAATTCACTTATGGCACTAATGACCAAAAGTTAAAAATAATACAGACTATCTAATCATATAAGGTATTTGTGTTTGTGATTCTTATTTAGGATATGTTGCAAACTTAATGCCACACACTCATAGAATTTACTTTGTTTTTATTCAGTTTATTGTTTTGTACACCTTAGCCCAGAAATAGAGATAATAAAGTTTTAATGCAAATCAGTTATATACTTACATAAATAAAAATATACATGGATGTTTATAATACTTAAATTGTTCATTTTATATCTATCCTCTTAGTACAATTAAAATAAATCTGTCACATCTTGTTGTTACATCTATTCCAGTTTTACATGAGTTGTTTTTTAGACCGACTCTTCTAATCCTTCTTTGAAAGATTTTGTAGTACCCAAAGGCAGTACTCTCAAGTAATTACTTTACGGTGTAATGTTTCTACCAAAGGCACTAAAAAAAGTCTTCAAAAAGTAGCCGTGATTTGCATCCCAGTAGTTAAACTAATAGAGTCAATATAAATTCATCTTGAATTTCAACTATTTATAAAAGATAATCCAATGCTTCTTTTAGAAGCTTTTGTAGCTCCTTTGGATAATTTGAAAGAATCATTTAGTCATTACCTTTTTGTGAGAGGAATTCTAAAAACACTTTTATATCTAC
The DNA here is from genome assembly GCF_007474595.2 of Lynx canadensis. Taxonomy (NCBI): domain Eukaryota; kingdom Metazoa; phylum Chordata; class Mammalia; order Carnivora; family Felidae; genus Lynx; species Lynx canadensis. Next base: position 26,286,647 of record NC_044320.2, read on the forward strand.
TCTTACCCGTTTTGTTTTATAGCCATACAGTGTGGCAACCCAGGCACAACAGCCAATGGAAAAGTCTTTCGGATTGATGGCACAACGTTTTCCAGTTCAGTTATTTATTCTTGTATGGAGGGGTATATCCTTTCTGGACCTTCAGTTAGACAGTGCACAGCCAATGGAACATGGTCTGGAAGCTTGCCTAACTGTACAAGTAAGTTTCTTGTCATTAGTTTAAACTATCACTAGTTATGTGAAACATATTTGAGCATATAAATGTGTATGTGTGTGTTTTGCATTTAATCAAACCATGCCAGGTTGTGAATATTGGTATTTGTCTTCCAGAGTAAAAGGGGGTAGTAGTGTTATAGTTAGAATGTGCACCAGTGACTTTAAGTATCAGTTGGCTTACCAAGGTACTTCACTGGCAGAGGAAAGAGGAATCACAGAACATCAGTGCTGTTAATTATAATTTAACCGTTCTTTAAGGATAGTGATGAATTATCAGCTGTAATTGAGATTAAATATACGAAGGAAGCAATTTTATTTTGTCCATCTAATGCACATCAATAACTGACTTGGTTTTAAAATTTCTAAATGAAGAACATGTTGTTTCTGGGACTCACAAAGCTATTGGGCTTTTGTCAAACGTAGGGTTGCGAAGGTCAGTAGTTGCTCTCGACAGTGTCAGTGGTGGAGCAGCCCTGGACTGACCTAATAATTTGCAGAAATCTAACTGAGGAGACAGGCTTTATACTGTGTGCGGGCCAATGACCCATTCTCTTCCCTTTAAAAGTGTAGCTCTTTTGTGAGTATTTGCATTTCCTGAATGACTGGCTCAGATGAATCATCCCAGAGGAGGATGCCATCAAAGCCACGTCATGACCTCCTGTGATAGGAGACAGTTGCTTGTAGTTACTATCTTGCCTACAGAGATTGTGTGTGCAGTGACAGGGCTGTTGAGGTGCCTTGTGTGTATAGTGTCTCTTCAAAGGTGAAGGGAGACTATGGCTAGGAGACTATAGAAGTGACCACCGAATAGAACACATTAGCCACATCTATAATAGCAAAACGTTTTCCAGTTGTTCATTCGAGTCAGTAAAAAGTAATATCCCTGGCCCTATGTCAGCCCCAGGCATTGTTACATCTAATCTTTTGGATAATTCTTTACCTGCCCTTGGGCAAGTCCTCACAGACTCATCAGTATTTTGCTGAATACTCAGGGAGTTCTCTTCCTACATCTCTCTTTCTGTGCATGTCCTTTCTGGTACTCTGTCTCACAAACTCTATCCATTTTGCTCTCTCTGGGCTCTTAGATCAATCTCTTCAACACAGGGAGTCTGCCTGGGGTCCTCCCCTCTGTGCCAAAGCCTGGAAGTTCTTCTCTAAAGGCAGTTCTACTCTAAAGGCAATCATAGGACTCATCTCCTTTGTTTTCTGTCTCTCAAGGATCACGGTGCTTCTGTGCTTTCCTGCCTGATGAAACCTGGTTTTTGTTTCGTGTGTGTGTGTGTGTGTGTGTGTGTGTGTGTGTGTGTGTTTTCTTTTCTTCTGGTTGTTTCAAATGGAGAATAAAAATATGTTCCCCCTGATTTCTCCACTTTGAAGGAAAGAAATCCTTCTGTTTACCTTGAAAAAGTCACATTTTTTGTGATACTGAAAAATACAACAATTAACAAATATGATTTACTATTTCCATACTATATTACCCCATTTGAGTCTTTAGAACTGTACCCTGGTGTCTTTTAAATATCAGCTCAAATGAGGGTGCCTGGTGGCTCAGTCGGTTAAGCGTCCGACTTTGGCTCAGGTCATGATCTCGCGGTCTGTGAGTTCGAGCCCCGTGTTGGGATCTGTGCTGGCAGCTCAGAGGCTGGAGTCTGTTTCGGAGTCTGTGTCTCCCCCTCTCTCTGACTCTCCCCCATTCATGCTCTGTCTCTCTCTGTCTTAAAAATAAATAAAAACGTTAAGAAAAAAAAATTTAAATATCAGTTCAAATGACACATTTGCCAAAGCCTTCTCAAGACACTTCCTCATATCCCTTTTAGCTAGAAGTGATCTCTTCATGGTGTATAACTTTTTTTTTTCTAATGGAAATTACTTTTAAAGCTGAACAGTTAACTTTATAGGGCAGTAGTAACCAGGTCTGTTTATCTCAGTGACTTTCTAGAGTGGAGCACAGAACCTAATATATGAGTGATTAAGTACTTAGTTGTTCACTAACTGAAATATCTAATTTTCATTTTAACTATTAGTATACACAACTTACCATTTCACTCCATTTTAAAATGTTTGCAGAAAGGACTTGTAATTTTGCAGATAACATGGCACATAGTTTCTGGAAGATAGTATGTGTTTAATATACAGTTATCAAAAAGATGAAATAATGAGTATATTCACAGTAAAGGAAATCTGTTGAGTAACACATCTTTTGTTTTCTGCACAATGAATAACAATTTAATTTCATCATAGATAAATACCTAAGTCTCTTATTTAAGTTGTTTTCCAATTTTAGTAAGGATAAATAAACATATCCCAATTTTTGAGACCGAAAATTGCACCTAATTGGATCATTTTCATTTTTCTTTAAATTTTTAAATCAAATTAAAAATCACCTAATTCAAGACAGATTGGTTACAAATAGTATATCAAAAATATGAAGAAAGTTTCTTGCCTTATGTCAGTTCTTCAAGGAGAAATGTGTTAAATAAGGTATTTCAAGCACTAGCTTTTAAATGATGAATTGCTATTAAATTAAAAACAGAATTTGTAACAGTTGACTTACTTTATAGGCAAAAAAGTGCCAATATCCCAGTAGCAATCCAAACCAAAAGCAAAAAGAAAAATATCCCTAAAAAAGGAGCACAGAGAGAGGTTTCAGTGGAAATTAAAATAGGCTAAGCTTCTATAAAGAATCTAACATACTGATAATATATGTGGTAATAAAACTGAATTAAAGCAACTGTCTCGGATTTCATCTCATTAATTTACAGTGGAAGTTAATTTAAATATATGATTGATAGAGCCACGTAATTTTGTATCTGGAAGAGATTGCATCATAGACTTACATGTGTAGATCAGGAAACTGAGGCACCAAATCATTTAACTGACTTATTGTCTATTGTCAGAGTTCACTGCTAAACAGTTATTTCTGCCACACACATGGATGGAATTTTCCATTAAATTCAATTATTTTATATATAAATATACACACACATACATATGTGTATACATATGTATGTATGTGTATACATATGTATGTATGTGTATACATATGTATGTATACACATACATACATATCAGAAAGGTTAAATTCAAATAAATATTTTTTTTTTAATTTTTTTTTTCAACGTTTATTTATTTTTGGGACAGGGAGAGACAGAGCATGAACGGGGGAGGGGCAGAGAGAGAGGGAGACACAGAATCGGAAACAGGCTCCAGGCTCTGAGCCATCAGCCCAGAGCCTGACGCGGGGCTCGAACTCACGGACCGCAAGATCGTGACCTGGCTGAAGTCGGACGCTTAACCGACTGCGCCACCCAGGCGCCCCTCAAATAAATATTTTAATAAATTTTGATTTAATATAATTGCCTTTTTTTTATAATTGCCTTTTGTAGACATCATTTTTTAGCATGTATACACAATACTTAAATGTAAATTTGAAATGAATTAAGTTACATATGAGGAAAATTTAAAGTGCCTGAATTAAATTTCCAAACCAAAGCACTGGCAGCATTTCTTGGCAAACCCACCTAAACAAAACAAAACTTTCCTTTCTTTCCCCAAATGGTTATTATTTTTACTCATAAAGAATAATATCTGTTATTGAGTGTTTGCCAGTGGTTAGGATTTGTGCTAAGTGCTTTTATACAAATCCTCTCCTTTATTTCTAATAACAAATCTACGAAATATATACTATTATCCTTTCTATTTCACATTTGAAGATATGGTATCTTACAGAGAAAACACAGCTGTATTCCTCATGGTAACACAACTAGCATATGCAGGATCTAAGATTTAAAATCAAATCTATTTGACTCAAGAAGCAATTTTCTCAGGTTCACTTCATTCTCTCCTTTTGTATTTTTCCTCCTTTTTTTTTCACTTTATTTTCTATCTTCACTAGAATAGTCAAACATATTTGCATAGTATAAATATAAGACATTACTTAGAATGCATATGGAATTGTTTCATTAATTTATGGCCTATTCTCTATTTTTTTTCAATTCCTCTGCACTTACCATTTTGAGTTCTACAGGAGCATATTATTTGTTAATGAGTTGACTACTTGTAAGATTTGTTTTTTTCAATGATACTTTCTGCTTAAAATCACAATTTCCTCTTATACCTGTCAATAATTTTGTTGTGTGTTTCAAGATGAATGTCCAAACATACAGTACAAATATATATAAATAATAAATCTGCAAATCTTGCAAGAGATGAAATATTTTGATGAGTTGAGTCAAAGGAAATGAATCAGGCTACTGTTGAATCACATACATAATCATTGGCAAAGTGGATCTGCTAGAATTGGAACAATATCAGCTGAAAGATATAAAATCAACAAGACAGATGATATGATAAATGTTTCAATATAGGATGATTCAAACATAAAATAATTAATAGGGTCCCTTGAAGAAATTAATAAAACCCTTAAAATATAGGTGAATGAATTATCCATTTACAATGATGTGGTGAAAGTAAAGTGAAAAGAATTCAATTCTATTTGGATTTTTTTCTACCTTTTTTAAAATAAAAAATTTTGGTCACTCTGAGTGGTTTTTTTCCCTGGGCTTGTTATCCTTAGGAAACTAGTTCCTCTTATGTAGTAAAAATCAGGGTAGTGATCTAATTTTTAAAATATAATTTTATTTTTTAACTTACAGCAGGATATATTTTATCTAAAAATGCAGAATTGTGGCTATGTATGGTAATTGGACTACTTATGGATTCAGTTAATAAAAATAATTTATACAAAGCCTATTATATTGAGGTACTGTCCCAGGAACTGAGAATACAAAGTCCAGTAAGTAAGGTCTGTGGGCTCTAGTATTTCATAGGTCTGTGAAGAAGCATTGATATTCCAAGCACTTTCGCTCTTTGAGAATTTTCCACCATGGTGATTTGCATATGTACCTTTCATTTGCTTGATTGGCTAATACACACACACACACACACACACACACACACATTCCTTTTCTGTCCTTAAAAGAACCACAGTCCAATCACATGGGTAGATTTGCCTTGTTCATTTTAATGATTTTTGGAAACACTTTTGGAATAAACATAATTTAATAATAATGGTAATGTCCCCACACTGTCTCTTTCACATCTAACCAGAGTAGAAATGTAGTAAAGATGTAAAATTTCCCTTACAAAAATTCTCCTAATACCTGCTAATATTCAGCCTGCTTAAGATTATAAATGAATTGAGAAATTGCATATTTAATTAATCTTTCTCTAAAATCATGCCTCATGAAAAGAACTCTTCCGTCTTCTCCAGACAGGTACTTATCCAGAACCCACTACCAGTTCTGGAGTGTGAAACTTCCCCCAAATAACTAGTTTTGTCTTGGGTAGGTAAAAGAATATATCATGAGATGAAGGTCATGCATCTAAATATCATGCACACTTTTGCAGAGGAATTATGTTAAGAAACATCCATGAAACTAAACCAAGCTGAAAGGAAAAGAATATTTGCCATAATACTAAGAAGCTTATAAAAGTACTCTGATTATAAAATTTGATGATGTTCTTTTCTGTGATGTTCAAAATGAGAAAAAAAAGCTAAAAACTGGGCGACTGGGTGGCTCAGTCAGTTAAGTGTCCAACCTTTGATTTTGACACAGGTCATGATCTAACGGTTCATGAGTTTGAACCCCTCATCGGGCTCTGCACTGACAGTGTGGAGCCTGCTTTGGGATTCTATCTCTCCTTCTCTCTCTGCCCCTCCCTTGCTCACATGTAAACACACTCTCTCTCTCAAAATAAAATAAATACACCTAAAAAAAGAGCTAAAAACTAAGCACAAGCAAATACTCATTAAAAAATGAAACAGGATCCTTACAGAGCCACCTTTGATACCTAAAGCACATAGTGCACATAATATTTTGGGAAGAAGATACAATCTGCACCAGGACAGGGCTTGTCAAGTAAAGTAAGGATTGGCTTTAAGTGCTAAGAAGAAATAAAGTCAATTGTTTCTTGGAATTTTTTTAACCCACTAAGACTCCTTCCAAAATGATTAATGTCCTGTATCTGGCAGGTCTTGTCGTTTGGGCCAAGGACAGCATACTCAATCAGATCCAGTGATAAATGAACCTCAGGCTTTTGTTCCAAATAACCAGGGCAGAAAAGGTCCTTACTGGATCTTTGTTACTAAACTGAGAACTCTCAAAGATTTTGCTTTCTTTTTTTTTTTTTTTTTTTTTTTTTTTTTTTTTTTTTTTTTTTTTTTTTTTGTAAAAAACAGGTCAGGGATATGAGGCTACTCTCACATAGGAGAAAACTGGAGGAGATATCTCAGCATCAAACTGCGTAAAGTGAAGCTAAAAAATCATCTAAATCTCAAGGAGAGAGAACTATCTCTGAGTGTAGTAGTTCTCAAACATGGGTGATTTTGCTTCCCAGGGCATATTTGGCAATGTCTGGAGATATTTTTCTGCTGTCATAGTGCAGGTGAATGAAGTACACTATTAGTATCTAGCAGGGAGAGGTCAATGCTAAACATTCTCAAAGCATAAAGCAACCCCCTACAATAAAGAATTCGTTTGTACCGAGTATCAATAGTCCTGAGCTTGAAGTTGAGAAAATCTACCACTGAGATCTAAAAAGGAAACCAGTGTTTCAATTGGGAGATTATATAAAATCAGAAGCGTTATCAGAGAAATGACCACCTTTCTGGAACTTCATTCTGCCATGGTAGAATTTTTTCTTGGCTTGAGACCTGGAACAGTACGTGCCTGAGCAAGAATGTCCATTGCTGCATTGTCTCTAATAGAAAAACAGTGACTCGGGGCTCAGTTGGTTAAGTGTCTGACTTTGGCTCAGGTCATGATCTCACGGTTCATGGGTTCAAGCCCTATGTCAGGCTCTGTGCCGACAGCTCAGAGCCTGGAGTCTGCTTCGGATTCTGTGTCTCCCTCTCTTTCTGTCCCTCCCCCACTCATGCTCTGTCTCTCAAAAATAAATAAACATTGAAAACAAAATTAAAAAAGAAAGGAGTAACATAACTCAACCATCAAGGGTTTGGTTATACAAATTATATTTTATGTATATCCATGTAAGGGAATATAAGTGTGATTACTGTGATCCTAAGTTATTTAAAAATACATATGTCTATTTCTCACTTAGGAAGTTAAAAGAAAAAGTAGCTTTGAAGTGGCACAGACTAGAATCATCACAATTGTTTTACTTTTAGCATAGATATCATCTACTTAGATTTATCATAAATGATGCCAAGTGGGCCTCAATTACATAATAGAAACTAATGAGAAAAAATCCTCCCACAAAAGCCAATTCAAACCTTTAAAACATTGTATTTTTTTTGAGAATTTGATCTAATCATTTCTTACATATCATTCACATATTTATTCTTTAAAAAATATTTACTTAATCTTTTTTTAATAAGTTATATACTAGACTAGGTCCTGAAAATACAACAATGTAGAAAATAGACAAAATAATTGTCTTCATGAAGTTATTGGTGTGTGTGTGTGTGTGTGTGTGTGTGTTGTGGTTTTGGAGTGGTGGAGGTCCAGAGATGACAGCCAAGAAAGAATTCTTGAGATGTCTTCGGTGTAAAAGGGTGATTTTATTAAAGCACATGGGACAGGACCCGTGAGTGGGAATTGCTGCACCGGGTTGTGGAGTAACTGGTTACATATCATGGAGTTGGGAAGGGAAAGGCAAAAGGGAGGCCTCTTAGAAGGACATTCGTATGCTAAAGAGGACTTCTAAGTTACTGAGGCCTTACTGTTGTCAAGCTAAGGTTGTTTTCCCCTCTAGGAAGGCATTAACATTAAGATAGTAGGGGGCTCCTGGAGAAATGTTATATTCTGTATTTGCCTTGATATTTGTCAGTGGGCTGCAGGTTATAAAGAAATTCAATTTTACCTCCCATTCTTGCCTTTGTTCCCCACATCGCTGTGGAGGGGAGGGTGATATTGGGACACCAGGAAACTGAGTCTGTATGTTTCTGGAGATTAGGCTATTGATAAGATTGCCTTTTTCTTTTCATTTACCAAGATGTTTGTAAACTGATGGAGACTCATGTCCTCCTTGACTGTGATTTCTATCAGGTAACCATTTGATTTCTCCTCTTAGCTTTAGGGCAGTCAGGAATGTCTGAGGAATGCCACACAGATCCCACTTGCGGCGGTGGGGGTGGGGGGGCAGGCATTGCGGGCATGTGCTTTGCCCTCTGCTTGCCTTATGCCCCCTCATCATGGGTACATGTGCCCTGTGTGCTTAGGGGATTTGGTGACTTTTGAAGAGATTTTTCTTGAAAGAAAACCCAGCATCCCATTGTTATAAACTGATGTCTTTGAATTTTAGGGCAAAGCCCCACATAGCCACTATTCTAAGGCTTTGCCTGGAAAGAGCAAAAGCCTCTTTTTTGTTGCTAGAAACAAACTAGTGGCAAATGAAAAGACTGTTGCTATTGGAAACTGCCTCTTTGATGGGCCTTTGCTTCACTAGAAAGCCACCAACAATTCCTTGTGAAGCCCTTGTTGTCAGGCATTTCATCATGAGGCTGCCACATATGCAAACTCTTTCTTGGTGCCTCTTTGTAAAATAAGTCCTCTGTCCTCTCTTTCAGTAGCTGTACCTCAGCTTGTGGGCCTTAGGACCAGGTTAGCTGTTCTTTCTTGCCAGGCTTCTATTTCAATCTGTAAAGTGCTACCTAGAAAATAACAACAGCATATATGTGTGCTCTTTAACGTCCCACTTCTTAATTGGAATGTAGGTTTAAAATTTAGGGGTGTGCGTGTGTGTGTGTGTGTGTGTGTGTGTTACATATACACACACACACACATATATATATACACATATACACACACACACACACACACATATATATATGTATGTATACATACACACCCAGATGGTAAAAGGAAACAAAATAAATCAAAGGCTTATACTCACTTTTATATAGTTGTAAATTTTGAAACAAAACTGAAATTTTGAAATGATATTCCTGGTAAATAACCAGGATTTGATTTCCTATTCAACTCAGTTGCATAATTTTAAAAATCGTTTCCTGTACAATTATTAAAAGAACAAAAATTATCCTATATATGCAAAACTCTTAGTAGGATCAGACAGAAACTCTCACTGGGTGTGATTTAGCAAACTGTCCCCAGGGCTCCTAGGATTATCAGGTGAAGTGCAGTGAACATTGTTCTTTAATTTAAATGCCATTAGTCACGGTCTTAAAACTTCTTAGGCTTAGTGGATTAGAATAATATGACAGAAATCTTGACATTCATAATATTTAATGGTAAATTAAGAAATACAATGTAATTGAAGTGCTATTAAGGTCTTCCATGCCTTAATCTGCTTTTAGTCTTTGACCCTAGACCTCCAAAATACTTCTTTAATCTTGTCACCCATCCTGGTAACAATGATTAGGTGATCAGGGAATCTTTGCTGAAGAATTAATTAAAATTAGAAATGAAAGAATATAGCCCCGGTTTACCTGATGAAATTATTTACCCTTTTATGAACCAAACGATTGGGGGTGCCTGGGTGGCTCAGTGCTTAAGCCTTTCCAACTTCCGCTCAGGTCATAATCTCACCTCTTGTGAGTTTGAGCCCCATGTTGGGCTCTGTGCTGACAGCTCAGAGCCTGGGATTCTGTGTCTCCCTCTCTCTCTGCTCCTCCCCCACTTGCACTCTGTCTCTCTCTCTCAAAAATAAATCAACTTTGAAAATTATCTCTGAGCAAAAAGATTTAAAGGGAAAAAAAAAAGAAAAGATAATAAAAGCCAAGTAACCCCATGTGTTTTTTTTTTTAAATCTTTAGAAAAGAAACAGTGTAACCTTGTATTTTCCTTTTTCTCTTATCTGTCAGAAAGCTTTTAGATAATTGCTTGCCCAAATCAAGCTCAAACCACCTACCACAAAACAGCAAACGCCATTGTCACTTATATATAATTTCTGTTATGCCTTGTTATTAAATATCATATTTCAAATTGTTTTGCCTTTTCTCTGTTGTCTTAGTCTTTCTGAAAGATTTTGGGTGGCATTATAAATGATAATATTATATATGTAAACAGAACCAGCTTTATGGACTAATACAATTGATAGAACCTCATGATGGGGTTTTGGGGTGATGGGGGTTCGTTGGGTTTAGAGCTGATGGCCAAGAAAGAATTCTTGAAGACACCTTTGGTGATTTTATTAAAGCACAGGGACAGTACTGTGGGCAGGAAGAGCTGCACTAGAGTTATGACAGGTAACTCATTATGTACCCTCAGGGTAGGAGAAGGTCAAGGATAATGTCTGGAAGGTATTTTGGAAACAAGGTTTCCAGGACCTTGAGGGGCTTGCTGTTACTAGGGAAACACCATTTGTTACCGTTTAGTAAAACCTCAGTCATGAGACCCTTCGGATGTCTATCAGGGGTCATAAATTTGGAGTATGGTTGCCAGCATATATCTTGGGGGAGCTGAGGTAAAGGAAGTTTCCAAAGGAATTTTTATATGTTCAAGTAGATTGGGGTCAGTATAAAGTGAAACCAAGATTCCCTTCTACCCCTAGCAAAGTGTCCTCATCCAGGCAGCTGAGCTCCCAGAGGGAGGTCACTCTGCCAGTTTCAAGGACTTGTTAGTGGGCTGTAGGCGCTATGCCCATGCTTCTTCATCACCTCATGCTCAAAAGGGTCCTGCGCTGAGGTTTAATGCTCTGTGATGACTGCCTTAAAATTCTTAATTTCAACTTTAAATTTGTACTTTGTAACTGAGGTCTGTATGGGACAATGGAGTATGTGCTGAGGGTTTGGAGCCTCTGCTCATGCACAGTCTGCCTCTCTGCCTCCCTGTCTTCCTAGGATGGGTTATAGGCCACGTGCTCCCTACCATGTTGTGCCCCTGGCCTTGCCTGACCTCCCCATTCCCACTCCTACTCGGGGGACACTGGTGTGCTCTCCCCAGTCAGTCCATAGCAACATCAGCAGAGGGAGGCTCACACTGCAATTGTCTTCCATCCCTTTGTGGGGCCCTGAGTGCAAGCATGAAACAGGTAGGGGGTGAGTATATTTGCAGAGTCTTAGCACAGAGCAGGACAGCAGCTACCCCTCCCTCGGCTGGCAACGATAAGGCATATTTAGTAAGAACTTGACGCAAGCCTCTCATTCACCCCAAATCCAGAAAGCGAATGCCTTCCAGAGTGGAGGTGGCAATTTCTTGGAGGTCATTCTTTCACTTGAGTTGGCAGTGAGTTGGTGAAAATGGTAAATTGAGTTCTCTGTCCCTAGCAATGGTAGCTTCATTGCCACAAACCAAGTGTCCTGTCCTGCATGTGATAGATTCACATTGATGTATTTTTTTGCATCTAGCATTGTTTTAATTAAAAACTATTATAATATCCAGCTGAGTGACACTAGGCAGAAAATATGCTCTCAGTCCAGTCAGCCTGATAAATTAGAGATTCCAATTGCTATATGTGGAAATATGTAGATTTCAAATATTATATTAGAAATCCTGATTCTAGGGGTATCTGGGTGGTTCAGTTGGTTAAGCTTCTGTCTTCTGCTCAGGTCATGATCTCGCAATTTGTGGGTTTATGCCCTGCGTCAGGCTCTGTGCTGACAGCTCAGAACCTGGAGCCTTCTTTGGATTCTGTGTCTCCCTCCTTCTCTGCCTCTCCCCCACTTATGCTCTCTCTCTTTCTCCCTCTCTCTCAAAAATAAATCAATGTTAATTTTTTTTAAAAAGAAATCCTGTTTCTATAGGATGACTTCTACTTGATCACCTAATGCAGATTAAAAGAGGTTAACTGAATCAGTGTTCCTTACAGTATAATAGTACATTAACCTACCTTTTCAGAGTCCAAATGCAGTTTCTGAGCCACATGCATAGAATCTGTAATAGGCATAGCTGATCATAATCAAGAGTTGCCAGCGTGTGGCTTAAATATGCTTATGTTTTGTGATTAAAAATGAATATGCTAACCAAATTTCCTTCATATATATTAAGTGTGCCATATGCTTACTACTTCTCTCCATTAAATACGTGGCACATTAACCATCTGCTCTTCTCATCCAATACTGATAGTCATCAGTTGTGGAGACCCAGGTATACCAGCCAATGGACTGAGATATGGAGATGATTATGTGGTTGGACAAAATGTTTCTTACATGTGCCAGCCAGGCTACACAATGGAATTCAACGGTTCCAGAATTAGGACTTGTACAACTAATGGCACATGGAGTGGAATAATGCCAACTTGTAGAGGTAGGATAATTTCTCCAATATTTGTAAGTGATAACCACCATGTATTTACTTTTTAACATGCCATTTTAAGGTTAAAAAGCGTTTTTCTATTATTTCACTGTTTTCTGATACTAAAAATTGCTGCAGTTTTTATTTTAAAACCAGGTAGATAATAACATATATATGGACTTTAAAATGATATTTCAAGAAAGATATTATATCTTATCGTGAGTAATGACAATGAACTTTAATGCAACCAAAACAACAAAAGTATCATGTTCTCTGATATGCGCTCACTATCATCATTTATATTGAGGGGAATATTTAAAACATTCTTAATAAATTAGAATTTTAATTTGATGATCCACTTGGGCCAAGTAATTCAAAGATGGGAGGAAAACTTTCTATAACTTGAGAATAATCATACTGAATTAGAAAACTAACTTTTCATAAAGAATCATGTTTCTTAAAAGAATGCAATCTATAATTAATCTTTTAGTTACTGTAGGCATACATTTGCTACTTTAATGCTGTGTATTTAATGCTGGAAATATTTTTATAATTTTTTGCCAATTTTTATGATTACTTATGTAATACTGCAGATGTCATGCCGGACAATTCCTATTGTTTCATAATAATACTGAGATTTCTCATTCAGGTGTCTTTCTAAATATCTGTGAATTCACAGTTTAACAAAAAGGATAAATTCAACATGTGTATCTTTCTTAATTACACACATTATCTTGTGTGTATTCTTGATTATCTGTTTCTGAATCAGATCACTATCTACAGTTAACATTTGAAAATATATGAATATTATATATTTTAGAGGTTATTTCATACGTGATTAATTGAATCTGATAATGGGAATGTTATATAACTCAAAAAAATATCATATATGATGCAAGTCATAAAAATCCAGTTATTTCTCATTTTTGGATTTTGCATTGGTTACCCCCCCTTTTTCCCTTCACCTCTGTCACATTATCCTACCCATTTCTGCTTGAAGCCAACTTAAAACAAATTTTAGGAGCATGTGGGTGGCTCAGTAGGTTAAGCTTCTGACTTCGACTCAGGTCATGGTCTCATGGTTTGAGAATTTAAGCTCCTAAATTTGGGCTCCTCTCTTGTCTCTTTCTCCCTCTCTGTCCCTCCCCTACTTGTGCTCTCATCTCACTTTCTCTCTCTCTCTCAAAAATAAGTTAAACATTAAAAAAAAAACAAATTTAAAAATTAATGTTTAAACATTTAATAGTTTATTTTAAAACCCTACAGTAAAGTTTTTAAAAAGTATATTCATTTATTTTGAGACAGAGAGAGAGAGAGCAAGTGGGGAGTGGCAGAGAGAGAGAAAAGAAGAGAGAAGGAGAAAGGGCGAAAGGGCGCCATCAGCACTGAGCCTGACGTGGGGCTTGAACTCACGTGAGTGTTGGGAAGGGGCAGAGAGAGGGAGAGAGAATCCCAAGCAGGCTCCACACTGCCAGCACAGATCCTGATGTGGGGTTCAAACTCACGAACCATGAGATCATGACCTGAGCTGAAATCAAGAGTTGCATGCTTAACTGACTGAGCCACCCAGGTGCCCCACAGTAAATTTTAACATATGAATTTAAGTGGTTAATAGAACCAATTTGGATATTTTAATGAGATACATAATCTAGGTTTCTTTTGCAAATGTCACAGAATTACTTGCAAATTCTTTGCTACAATGTTGACACTATATATAGCCAAACAGCCCAGATCTTCAGTCTGTCTAAAGGTCATTGGAAAGTAATCTTATATAAAACCAATAATTTATCACTTACAGTATACTGAATGGTCACCCTCTATTTTCTTCCCTTAGATGTCAGGCAGCTCTTTATTTTGTAAGAGTATCTCTGACAACCAGTAGCCATTATGTTGCCAAGAAATAGTCACATTCTAGAAGGATTAATTCCAGGGATGTTTCAGGACTACTACTAGGAGAATAAAACATGTCACACCATATTGTCCTCCAAAAGGTTAAATTAGCACATATGCTTCTTCTAATGATTTTTTTTTTACACCCAGGATATTTCAACAGCTGTGTCTAATCGCTTTTAATGTAATTGCAGCTGTTACCTGCTCAACTCCTCCCCAGATCTCTAATGGAAGGTTGGAAGGAACAAATTTTGACTGGGGCTTTAGTATTAGCTACATCTGTTCTCCAGGCTATGAACTATCCTTTCCTGCTGTTTTGACCTGTGTAGGGAACGGTACCTGGAGTGGGGAAGTACCACAGTGCTTACGTAAGTATAATTTCTGTATTTGAAATTATATTTTCTTCTTTTCACTCTCGTAGAGCTCCTTCACTTAGGACAGCTGTTACTTAAAATTTTCAGATTTGGCTAGAAGAAAAATGAGCTTGTTAAAGCTCATTTCAAGGTATAATAAAATTCAATAGAAAATCATATTTACCAGTGTAGCTACTTTTCCTGTCATCCAACTCTTGTGTTCTTTCTGCTCTGACTCTAAATATTAGGCTGAACTACTTTGTTTTCAAATTTGTTTAAAAAAAAGTTATTACTCAAAATAAAGTCCCTTTAAGATGAATTCTACCCCTGGAAAAGTATTCTTATTTATGTCCAGTTTGTCTCAACTGAACACTCTCAGTTACTCCCAAATTTCTTTCCACAGTAAATCCTTGTCACTCTACATGGTCATTCAAATCAAGTTCTTATGATGGTATTTGTCATGATAATGATTGTGATTATACATCTAAAATGACTAGAGTAGGGGCACCTGGGTAGGTCAGTCGGTTGGGTGTCCCACTTTGGCTCAGGTCATGATCTCATGGTTTGTGAGTTCGAGACCCACGTCGGGCTCTGTGCTGACAGCTCAGAGCCTGGATCCTGCTTCGAATTCTGTGTCTCCCTCTCTCTCTGCTCCTCCCCTGCTCATGCTCTGTCTCTCTCTCTCTGTCTCTCTCTCAAAAATAAACATTAAAAAAAAATAAAATGATTAGGGTAAGCATGGAGATGAGGGATTATTATGATTTTCTTACAGAGGTTACTTTACAATATATATTCCAGCAAGTGTCACTTTGAAATTAATTTGGAAGATCACAAGACAAAATAAAACTCGGCGTTGTGTTTTACACAAATTATTGTAGTACGTGATATGTGCAGTGTTCATTCTGAGGTGTCCAGTGCTATCCTGTTCCTAGTCTTCCCTTCCTCCTTCCTTCTCTTCATGAGGTAAAGCATCACCACCCCTCAACCCCCATCCTCATAGCCTTGAACGTTAAGCAGATCTAACTGATGAGACGAAACTGCTTGGAACCCTCCAGTCTTCTCTCATTCACAGTGGAAACCATATTGTTTAAAGGCTAACGTACTTTTTTTTCTTCTTTCCTTCTGACCTCATCGTATCCTACAATCCCCAACACTTCTAGGTTGATGTCATGATGTCACACAAATTGTCCCTTAAAATTCTGATATATGCTAAGGATCAACTTAGAAAAGACCAGTGTGTTCTAAATAAGACTAGATATTCTATGGCTATCTCACAACAGATAAGGACAAGGAGATTTACAGAGATGAGTTTATGGTAAAATTTGTTTGATATGACTGGGAAAATCTCAATCAAGAAGTTATTTGGATAGAATATTTTATTTTTAGTTCTCTTAAAATGCAAATGATAATGCACTACCTACGACTGACATTGAATTATAACTATCCATATATAATAGGGTTAACTGTGTCCAAATTGCTTGACATATATTATTTCTACTGCACATAACAGAACTCCTAGTAAGTATGTTTACTCATGACATTTTAGTTAATAACATCTTGGGCTCCGAGAGGGGAATCAAATTGTAAGGACGCTGTGTGACTGTGTCATCGTTTAAGGCACCAGCTACATGGTTATGTGGCCTGCGGTTGCACTGCTACTAATTGGAAGACTATGAATGCCAGTTCAGAGAAGGTAGACTAAAGAGACAATGCTCTTATCCATTGAATAGCCAAACAGATTCATTCTAGGGACTTTATAGAAGGGAAAGTCTTTTGTCTTTATTTTCACTCAAAGTATGTCCTTTGATCTTAAAGTTTACGTCATTGCGAACTGAACCCTTCTGAAAATCAATCCTGTTGATTTAAGCCTCTAAGCTGGACACCAATAGGTTGTTTGGTTTTAGTACATGAAAGTCCACAGATAGAAAACAACAGAATAATAACACAGTGGGGGGGGGTAGGGAGCAGGAATGAGGAGTTTATGTGGTTGTGTCTCCCTCTTTTGTTGAATAAAGATAAGTTTCTGAGATGAATGACTCAACAGAAATATGCAAGACAAACTCTTCAGAAGTAGGTTACAAAATAACTTGGCAATAGAAATGATTGCTAAGGTGAAAAGCTCACTGGTAATCTCTGCTGAAGAAATAGCCGTTGACTTCAACATGTGCTAAAGTTACAAAGATTAATAAGATGAAGACCCTGGCCTTTAGGATTTGATGCTATATTGCTAGAAGTGCTTAGAAGCCAACTAGCACAAAGATTCACAATATCCAGGAAATGTTGAAAATTAAAGCAAAGCACAGTAAACAAATGTTTACCTGTTGCTTTACTCTGACAATTTCCCCTAAATTTATGTTGTTGAATATTTATTTAATAATTACTTTTACTTCTGTTTTAAAAAGAAAAAAAAAGAAGTTCCTAAAAAAGAGGTTTGAAAATTCAGGTTTCTCCTGGAGTCTTGAATTTCAGGAAACAGCTTTCTTTGAACACTGAGCTAAAACTAAAGTGTTCTGTTTTTAGGGTATTTATCCATTCCTATTTGCCTGGAGCGTTCCTAGGTGATTCCTGTTGTCCTGGTAGATGTCCTACCCAGTTAAAGGTCCCCGTTCAGCCTCAAAAACATCTTTGGTTTGGATAATACACCATTTTAAGGGAGTGTTTATACTGAAAAATATTTGGATGTTACCGTTTGTTTGCCTTATAGGAAATAAGCTTTCGGTGCTACATCTGCAAATTTAAAAACCAAGTACAGTTAAAAATCATTAAAATGGAAAATGTATGTTATGTATTTTCTACTACAATGAAAACTTGAAAGCCTGTGATATCTTTGCCTCCATTCTGCATGCTCACTCTGCCCCAGCGTCACTGGCCTTAGGCCTTCTTCACATGCTAGACATGCTCCAGCATAGGGCTTGGCAACACTGTTTCCTCTAGCTGGAATGCTCTCCCTTGGGGTATGGGCATGGCTGCCTGCTTAGTTTCCTCCAAATCTTCCTTCAATGACAGACACCCTGGTCACCTTGTTTAAAACCTACGCCTTATCTCTCACCATCTATCACATCCACAAATTACTTGGTCCAAATCTCCTTCCTCCACACTGTTTCTCCACAGACGACTCCCTGCCTTCCCACATACTATCTTTTTTACTTACTATGTTTATTTTTTTTGTTTGCTTCCCTCACAAATGCATAAACTCCACAAGGGAAGGAATCTTATTTTGTTGACTGATAAGTCCAAGTACGTAAAACTTAGAATAAGTTCTTTTAGTTGTTGGGAATTATATGACAGACACAATAATCCATTCTATTTGTTTAGAAACTCTGCCAGGATGGTATTTTCAATAGTTGTTGTGGAATTTTGAGATTCCTTGGTTTTGTATAGATTTGGACTGTACGGGGCTTCTTTACTCTTTAAAAGACACTCAAAAATCCCCCACAATGCTTCAAAGAGGAAGACAACAAAATACTGGGATATGTGCTCTGAGTGTTCAACCGAGTACAGCAGAACAAAGAAGTGTACCTGTTATATGCGTATAAAAAGAAAGAACAATCTGGAGAGTACAGCCTAGACCACTGGTTCCTTCGACAGAACTATCTGCAAATCACATGCCTTTTCAGAAGTATACGCCAACTCTGCAAATGATTTGTACAACGATGTGGTTTGATTCTGGTCAATACAAAACAACAACAAAAATACAAAAAAATTCTATAGTTGCTTAGGTGGTCTCCTAGGTGGAAAACATCTCAATCAGACTATTTTTAAACATATCATGCTGAGTCCTACATTCAATATATATCACATAGAAGCTAAAAAAAATTCTGTGGGGCACATTAACGTGAATAACCTGTCACTATAGTTCAATATCCCAGTTATTTTCATCATTTTTCTAAACTGTTGCTCTGATGAATCCTAAATCTTTGTTATAATTTTCTTTTCATTTCCAGCAAAATTTTGCGGTGACCCTGGTATTCCTGCCCAAGGAAAAAGAGAAGGCAAAAGTTTCATATACCAGTCAGAGGTTTCTTTTAGCTGCAATTCTCCCTTCATATTAGTGGGATCAAGTACCAGAATATGTCAAGCAGATGGCACTTGGAGTGGTTCGTCACCTCATTGCATAGGTAATATTAATTAAAGGTTGATTATTCTTAGTAATTTTGGAATTATTGGATACTAGTTACATTGGATAAACTAGGGGTGACTACATATGAAAAATAAATGTAAAATACAGAAGCAATTAGAAGGCGTTGAAAATGAACACAGTTAAAACATATGATGTTATATTTAGCATTTAAAACTTCCTGAAGATACACTCAAAATAATTTCTTGTTTATCAGTAAAATGAGAAAGAAAAAAACCTCTCAGATTAATAGAAGTAAGTACTAGCATTTTTGTATACAAATTTTGTATACATTTTTACAGCTAATTTATCTTATTCAAACGACAGGAAACTTGCTCCAAAAATTTTAAAAAGGTACACCGATTTCAAAATGGTTTTAAGCACATTTCTGTAATCTTAAATTAAATGCCACATTTGGTAAACCAACCAAATAATCTGTCATACAAACTAGCCAATTTAGAGACTACTAGTGCTACCATTTTTATATCTGAATCTCCTATAGGTGTCCATGAAAAATGAAAATAACTAAGCCTGTTTCTGGAAAAACTCTTGCTTCTTGAGGGGAATATTATGCTACCTAGATTATAATTTAGCAAAGTCCCTAAACAAATGTTTTATGCACGTGCTCTTCTTTCATATCCTTCATTTTTCCTTCACTTTTCATCCACAGTGAGTTGGATGTCGAGTGCTTTTATGTTAGAAGGGTTCAAAGTTCAAGAACTGCAAAATTCATGTAAAATGCAGTGCACCTGAATTCTTGCTTTAAGATTAGCAGACTTCTGTCCCTGGAGAGATGCTATTAGATTTATACTCTTTATTATTACCCCTGGTCCTTTCATTGAGCCCCAGATCACTCAAAATTGTTTTGTATGAGAGGAATATAGATTAGATATAATTATAAGTTTTAAAGGAATATTACGTTTATAATCTTTATTTTAGAACCTACGCGGACCTCGTGTGAAAATCCAGGAGTCCCAAGGCACGGGTCTCAGAATAATACATTTGGATTTCAAGTGAGTACTTTAAATAAATATTTCTATGTACTATAAAACTAGATCAAAAGGCTTCTTTGATTCATGCACATATAATCCTGTTGGCACAAACAGAAAAACATCATGCTTATAGCTGTATTCATAAACATAAAAAGGTAAATGGCAGAAAAAGCATGAACGTAGAAGGAGATTAGGAGAAGAAAAATATGGTTTAAGAAAATAGTATAAGTGATTATGAGGATAAAATAAAAGAAACATTGAAGATAGCTGTGAGCATAAGAAAAATCGACAGTAGTACATAAGAAAGGGGTAAATGAGAATAAGTGAGGGGGTAAATGAGTAAATTCTAAAGGATGATGTAGAGGACTGAGGAAAAGTAAAGATAAAAGATGTTGAAGAACGAATATATAAAAATGTGGTTATCTAATAAAGCAATTAGACTGAAACATGTTTCTCTTATAATATGCATATAATAGCTAACTATTTTTAAGTGTTTTCACTGCTATGGGAAATGTCTGAGAAAATAATTTAACCTATATTTAGCCACATAGTTGATTTGTTACAGTGGAATTCTTTAGCATGCCCAGTCTTGTGTGGCTGACTTTCTTATTTTCTCTTTTTCCAGTTTAGATTTTATGTAGAGATTCAGCAGGTTTTTCATTACAGGGGCCTAACAGGAGCCAAAGTGCATAGTGACTCCACAAGGAAATAGCCAATATACATATTACCCAATTGCCTTGTGTTTCGGGGTTTTCTAAATTGTACTATTTTGTGTGAAGCTCAGTGGGAACCTGAAAAACATCCATTTCTAAAGGAAGTACTCATCAAAGTTGCCATATTTTTGTTGCTAAAAATAGTTTCCATTTATCGACAGTCCAGGCACAGTACGAACATTGATTTGATAGCATTTCCAATTCTTCTGGTTTGCCTCAGGCCTGTCTACATAATATAAAAGTGTAATAAAAAAGTGTCCCAGTCTCTATTATGTGGTATTTTTAGAAAACTTTAGATTCATATCTTTATAAAAGGTTTTATCAATTGATCTAAATAAATCCTGAAAAATGGACAACTAGTTAAAGAGCATTAGTCCTCATCATATAGATGAAGACACTGGAAAGGAATTTGATTTGGCTTTGATCACAGAGCAAGTCAATGAAAATATCCTGAGAGAATACAGAATTTTGATGTTAGTGTCTGTGTACTAAATCAGGTGATTTTTTGAAGAGTAGGAGTCCTTTCTAATAAATACCCTTTGAAATAATGAGAATGGAAATGAGTAAGAATGAGTTTAGTATAGTAGTCTAATGAAATGAATAGAATCATTAACTCTGCATTGTAAGAATTCTATTATAACCATTGAAAAATATTATTCCAAAGTTAACCTAACCCTGAATTCATATTATTTAGCTAATAAACATTCATTGGATCATCATATTCTACTTAGATAAATATGAATAGACTAGATTTTAAAAATGATAAACTCTCTACATAATTACATTAATCTTTATAAAAATTATAAATGATGTACTGAGTATGTTAAATTAGGGACATCAACTTTCTTACATACATGTGACTGGTGTGTGTGTGTGTGTGTGTGTGTGTGTGTGTGTGTGTGTCTATACATATTTAAATATATTTACTAAATCTGTATAGAACCAATGGGAATGTTAAAAGTTTATATAATTCTCACTAATATTAAAATATTGGTAGGTTCCAAATAGAATCCTGGAAAAGCCATCTTTATTGGTTGAGAAAACTCTTGCTTACAAGTTAACAGAAGCTATTTTGAACTAGCTTAAGACTAAAAGCATTATAAGCTATGTGCAGGTAGACCCTAAGAAAGGGACCCCAAGGCACCCCCAAAGACTCCAAGAAAAGGGATCCAGGCAAGACTTATCAAGCCCAGAATCTAGGAACTGGGCACCAGGACTCAGTGTTTTCCACTACTCTGTGTTTGCCTACTTTGATTTTCTGTCTGCAAATTGACCTTATAGCCAAGGGTACATTTTTCTAATTATATTTCAGCCACATACAGAAAATGATTGTGTCTCAATCTCAGTTCCAGATTTCTAGAGAAAGAATCAGGATGTCTCAACTTTTGTATCTACGCATGATTTGATCAGGTCAGCAGTGACTTAAGTAAAATTACAGCTGTTAGAAAGCTCACTTCTGAGAGGAATAAGAGAAAGGGGAAAGTGATGAATTACACAGGCACTCAAATCATTTTCTTGATTTTTTTTTTCTTCGGTGTGTTTATTTACTCTTTTTCTATATAGATTTATATATTAGTTTTTTGGACACAGCCATAATTATTAACATATAAGGATATATTACCTGTTGCCAGAGATGACAAATACTCCAGTGTTGAAAAAGGTACCCAACATAGTTTCTCTTATATCTAAAATATAGTTGGAATAATTTTTGGCTAAAAATAGATTGGTAGTGAAGGGAGTAGCTGTCAAAGTGATTGATACAACATCTAGATTAATTATGGAGTAAATTCCAAACACACATATTTCACTAACTGCCATATTACTCTTTAAATTGAGATACAGGTTTTGGAAGACACATCATTAGTAGTTAAGACTTGTAACATTAAAGTTATTATAAATGTGAAATGTTTATAAACTGACTCTTGGATATTTAAGCCCAAGATATTGAACACTAAGATATTTAGCCCTACCAAAATGACCATGGTGATGATGTATGATTTCCAGTTTATAATCGAAATTAGTACATAAGTACATTGAATGGGGCAAACGTTATAGTGTTTTATTACTTTGAAATGATGACTTTGATGCCATGCATTTTCAAACACAAATCTCATAAAATCAAATTCATTTTACTTATTTATTTTATTTGAGAGAGAGAGAGAGAGAGAGAGAGAGAGGGGGCACAAGTGGAAGAAAGGGTCAGGGGAAGAGAGAGAATCCCAAGCAGGCTCCACACTCAGCATGGAGCCCAACATGGGTCTCAATCCCACAACCCTGGGATCGGATCATGACCTGAGCCAAAATCAAGAGTCAGATGCTCAACCTACTGAGCCACCCAGGTGCCCCCAAATCCAATTTTTAAAATTAAAAACTTATAATTTTTTAATACAAACTTATAGTATAATCTAAAATTCAAAAACTTTTTAAACCAGGAAGCTCAGGGCCAAAATTGATGCTCAATGAAAACTCCTTGGATCTTATCTTATGCATATGTTTTTATCCCTTCATTTTTATGGTCCTTTCCTTTTACTTCAATTTTATTAATCAAAATCTATGTGTCTTTTACTAGAAGCTACTTCACTTTTTCTTGGATACAATGTTTAACACAAGCACAGAGTAAAAAGTATAAATATAAAAGGGTTGTTAAGATATATTACAGAGATACCGACTTCAGCCAGGTCACGATCTCACGGTCCGTGAGTTCGAGCCCCGCGGCAGGCTCTTGGCTGATGGCTCGGAGCCTGGAGCCTGTTTCCGATTCTGTGTCTCCCTCTCTCTCTGCCCCTCCCCCGTTCATGCTCTGTCTCTCTCTGTCCCAAAAATAAATAAAAAACGTTGAAAAAAAAAAAAGATATATTACAGAGGAAGCCTATAAATTGTAAAGCCATATATATATATGTGTTATATAAATATATATCAAATAGATATCTTTAATATGTGATGTTAAAAATCAGACACAAATAAATACAGTGATGGAAGTTCTAGGAAAGCAAGAATCATTTGCTATGAAATATCATGGAAGAGAAAGATCTTACTTAGAGTGTTCTAAATTTATACAAAATTTCTATTATGCCTTGATTAGCTATCTAAACTTCACAGTTAGAAACTAAGATATAACATATAAAAGAAATAAGGAATTAAAGAAGATAAATTATATTTACCAAGTAGACATGTCTTAATATTTTATAATGCTTTTGTACAAAACGTGCGATTTGCGTCCAACTTAAGTTTTATTTAAACATTGGCTGCAATTAAAATATAAATGGATAATTTTTAATTCCTGATATAAAAATAATATTCCATGTTTTTTTTTTTTTTTTTTTTTTTTTTTTTTATAAATTTTTTTTTCAACGTTTTATTTATTTTTGGGACAGAGAGAGACAGAGCATGAACGGGGGAGGGGCAGAGAGAGAGGGAGACACAGAATTGGAAATAGGCTCCAGGCTCTGAGCCATCAGCCCAGAGCCCGACGCGGGGCTCGAACTCACGGACCGCGAGATCGTGACCTGGCTGAAGTCGGACGCTTAACCGACTGCGCCACCCAGGCGCCCCAATATTCCATGTTTTTACATTGCATATAATTGGTTATCCAGAGCACTTTTTATTAGTAAATATTGGTGAGAAAATTGTGCCTAAATTATTTTTTCAAGAATTTTTTGAATTGGATAATGTAAAATTATTTTTCCCAAAGGTAGCCAAATTATATTATTCACATTAGAAGTTAAATTAGAATCGGAAGGATATAAAATCACTAGCTGGAAAAGCATGGAGAGCTATATAAAATATACTATTAAGTGGCTAATAACTAAAAAAGTGTCTATTAATGCACTGTTATTTGGAGAAAATTCTGGTAATTTATTTAACTATAATAAATTCTGAATAAAAATTAATTAGAAAATTTCTTTAATTCTAGTTATATTAGATATTTGGTATAAGTATTTGTGAATTTGACAAAACTAGTTATTACATGTATTAGTGACATATAGAAAGTCTTTAAATAAACTTTACATCTCTGGTATCTGGTTAATATCTAAAGCAGTATTTATGATGACTTCAGAAAAGTTTACAGAAATAAGGGGAAAAGTCTTACAAGTAAAAAAAAAAAAAAGGCTTTGTAATCCCACGTTTCTTATATCTTATGATCATCAAGTCTTAATGAAGCAGCCTAAATGTACTCCTCAAAGAATAAACAGTGATTTAGCTTCATGCTATGTAAAGTGTAGAAGGGATATCCCTGTATGTAAAGAAACTATAGACATGTTAAATCTTTTTAGTTTTAATTTATTTTTAATTTATTTTTTAACCTTTATTTATTTTTGAGAGAGAGAGAGACAGACAGACAGGCAGAGTGTGAACAGAGGAAGAGCAGAGAGAGAGGGAGACATAATCTGAAGCAGGCTCCGGGCTCTGAGCTGTCAGCACAGAGCCGACAAGGGGCTCGAACTCAGGAACCACGCGATCATGACCTGAGTGGAAGTTGGAGGCTTAACGGACCGAGCCACCCAGGTGCCCCAATATGTTAAATCTTAAGTTAGGTAATCAACTGATTTTGTAAAATTAAATTATTAGTCCCCATTCCTTCAGTTGATTTACCATTTTCAAGAGCTCTTGGTGCGCACGAGGGAGTAACACAGTCCCTAACCTAGAGAAGCTAACTTCTAGTGTGTGGGTGACTTTATAGGATAGATGATAACATTGGTAACTTTGAAAGTTGCTAAGGAAGGACATAAAAAAAGTTCTCCTACTCTGTTGCTACAGGGAAGCCTTTCTAAAAATGTTGTCTCAGATAAATCTTTTAGGATAAGAGCTAGGAAAAGAAAGTTGGGAAAGACATTTCATGCAGGGTAAACAGCATGAAAATATGCATGCATTAAGGGAACAATAAAAATTTGTTGTTATAAGAGTACAATTTGAGTAAAAGTAAGTGGTCAATGAAGAAACCAGAGGGATTGGCTGTGGTCAGGATATGGAGGCTTTCATTTGACAAGCTAATACAATGTAACTTAACCTATGGGTGATAAGCAGTAAAGATTTTAAGAAGGAGAATGCGGAGGTCACACTTTCATGTTGATTATTCTGACTTTAGTGTCGAAAATAAATTTAATTGTGGTCAAGATTGGAGAAATGGAAACAAGTTATATAATTATCACAATTGTAGTTATGATTATTGTAATTATAATTATGACAGTAGTTCTCAAAGTGTGGCCCCTGACCAAGCGGCGGCAGTATTAATTAGGAAATTGTGGGAAATACAGATTCTGGGCCTCCCCCACATCTACCCAGTCAGAAACTCTCCAGGTAGGCTCAGCTATCTGTGTTCTGGAAAGTCCTCCTAATTATGATATCTGCTACAATCTGAGAACCAAACCTGTAGAAAAGATACGGAGGACTAAAACAGGATATAAAAGTGGAGAAAGACAGAAGGGGGCAGTTTGTGAAAGATTGAGGAAGTAAAATTATCAGTATTTGGTGGTAAATTGAATGAGGGGAGATTCATGAGTAGAAGGTGGCAACATTAACTGAGTTTGAGCCTAAAAGTAGGATTGCTAGAGTGGTGGAGGTGATGGGTTGCGTAAAACCAGTTTGACTGAAGAACAGAATTGCAAAATCTACCTGTTGAGTCACATAAACTAGTCCATATAAGAAATGGACTGGCAGTTGAGCGTCCGACTTTGGCTCAGGTCATGATCTCGCGGTTCGTGAGTTCGAGCCCCCCATCAGGCTCTGTGCTGACAGCTCAGAGCCTGGAGCCTGCTTCGGATTCTGTGTCTCCCTCTCTCTCTGCCCCTTCCCCATTCATGCTCTGTCTCTCAAAAATGAATAAACTTTAAAAAAAATAAAAAAAGGGGCGCCTGGGTGGCGCAGTCGGTTAAGCGTCCGACTTCAGCCAGGTCACGATCTCGCGCTCCGTGAGTTCGAGCCCCGCATCGGGCTCTGGGCTGATGGCTCAGAGCCTGGAGCCTGTTTCCGATTCTGTGTCTCCCTCTCTCTCTGCCCCTCCCCCGTTCATGCTCTGTCTCTCTCTGTCCCAAAAATAAATAAACGTTGAAAAAAAAAAAAAAAATAAAAATAAAAATAAAAAAAAATAAAAAAAGAAATGGACTACTCCAAGGGCGCCTGGGTAGCTGAGTCAGTTAAGCATCCAACTTTGGCTCAGGTCATGATTTTACTGTTTGTGAGCTGGAGTCTGGCATTGGGCTCTCTGCTGGCAGGACACAGCCTACTTTGGATCCTCTGTCCCCCCCGCGCCCCCTTCGTCCTGCCCCTCCCTGTTCTCTCTCTCCCTCTCTCTCCGAAAAATAAACAAACAACAACGACAAAACAGAAATTGACTAGTCCATGCAGCACCGTCTTGCACAACTTCAGAGTATGTGAACTGCATGTCCTGGAGCACAATTTGAAGGACTTCATTTATGTTGAATTCAGGGTGCACAATACTCCCTGGAGCTGAACGGTGTAGTGGCCCTGGACAAAATGGGTCCTTGAGGGGGGTAAGAGATCTCAAGGCTATCGTGAGGATGTCTTGGAAGAGAAAATGTAAGATAACTGAAAGAATAAGTGTTGCTATCAGAGAGCAACCATTGGAATGGAATGTTTCTTGTATGGCATCATTCTGGGTTATAATGAGAATATGAGAAATGGTAGCATTTAGCTGGTCTCGAGGTCCAAATGGGATCTTGGATCAAATTATGTCACCTTAAGCTCAGCTTCATGTTGTTTTAGCAAGTGCAAGTAGGAACTAAGTGGGAAGGGAGGAAACAGGGTGTTTGTGAAAAGTGCTTCGAGGATGGCTGATCACTCTCAGACTCTGGTGTGCTGGGGAAGGCTGAAGTGGCAAACACTGAATATCCCTCCCCTTGTCTTCCAGCTGTAATCATTTAATAAATCTTGATGATTTTTTTCCTGTAATGTAGTTTGAGCTAACCACGTCCTTCCCAGGTCTACTCCCACATGTTCAGCTTTTAGCCATTCAAATCTAATCCAGTAGGGCTGGCCTCATGATTAAATTGCTGCTTGTCATTCTTTTTGCTGAGTAGTTTCTTTATGCAGTGGCTAAGTTAATTTTCCAAAGATGATATTTTCAACACAAATTTTTCTTGCTCTGAGAGCTCTAGCAACTTTATGTTTTCATTAAAAAAAGATTTTAAATGCCATGGCCTACCATTTGAGACTCTTCAGAAATGGATTCTTACTTATGTCTTTGACTTAATAATTAAAGCTAGGATTTATTTAAAACCTATGTGCCATCCGTGTATGGAGTAGATTATATGCCCTATTTCATTTAATTCTTAAAACAAATCTCAAGACAAATAATATTACCATCTTTATTTATAGATTAAGTCTCAAAGAGGAAATATAGCTTATTCAAGCAAGATCAGATCCAGAGTTAAAACCACATACACATTTCTGGGGTCTGTTTTCTTTTTCCTTTTTTTTTTTTTTTTTTTTCTGGATCTCACTGCTTCCCGCTTTACCTCCCCTCAACTTCTCAGCTCACCGTGTGAAGTATCCATGCCAATCAACCAAACGTACTTTCTCTTTTCCTGAACTATATGATGTCTATTTTAACCTTTCTGCATTTTCTCATCATGTTCTTATCTTTTCTACTTCTATATCAGTTGTTCTCAAACGTTATTGTTCATTAAAATCACATGGAGGACTTGTTACAACGTGGCTTGTTGGTCCCCTACTCAGAGTTTCTGATTCAGTGGGTGTGGAGTAAGTAAGGTCCCCGAATTTGTATTTCTAGTGACACTGAGGTTACTGGTCTGGGAACCACACTTTGAGAGCCGTGTTCTATGTTTTTATCTAAATTTCACATCCTTAAAACTTAGTGCAAACTTTGCTTGTCTTCCAGTGTGTATTTTTTACAATCCCAACCTTCAGTAAACACATTTGCATCTAATCTCATATTGCATTTACTGTCTTCCATATTCATTTGCCTCTTACACTGTTAGTTATCTTTATTTCCCTTTCTAACTTCATCCATTTTTTTTATCTTTATTTAACTCTCTGTCTTGTAGTCACATGTAGCTTATTGGCTTTTAATATCATATATTTTCTTTAAACGACCATGGCAACATGTTTGGCACCTATACAAGCATTGGATACTTAAATATTTGACAATGATATGTACACAAAGAGATGTAAATTTATCCTTAGTTTTGATTTTTCCCCAATTTTATTTTAAATCAGTTTTAAATATCTTTTTCTTCCAGCTTTCACCATGCAGAATTTCTTTTGAAAGCATTTTCTCATCCAAGGTTTTTTCTATGTGTTGCCATATTTGAAGTTGCATTGGTATGTTTGTTTTTTTTCCTCTGAAATCTGCTATAGGTAGGAAGTGTTGTGCAATTTCATTGCAAAAAAGGACACCTTCTTCAAGGGTCTACAACACGTACTTGCCTTCCCGACCTCACATGGAGTGGAATTCAGCCTGAGTGCATACGTAAGTACTGTGGGTATGAAGTTATACTTACCACAGATCAGAATTTATATACATTTTTTCTTACAAGTGGGAAATAAATCTGTATCTACACAAAAGATGTATTACGTGGATTTTTTTAGATTATGATAGAACATAATTTACATATATTACTTTATTACTGTAAAATAAAACTTTATTACTGTATCATAATCCCAATGCCAGTTAAGGAGCATTCTTTTTAAAGAAGTCAGAAGGCATGAGGCACAATTTTGTTCTTTCTTGCAAAGGTCTTTAATTGTGTTCAGCTTGGCCATCTGGTAATTTTAAATGATTATTAGTTTATCAATGCATAGATCTGCACCTGTGAATCTGAAGTGCATTGAGGAGGCTCCAATTTAGTGCCTCTTAATCTTTCATCACTTCTGAAACCCTCTGAGAATGACGAAAGATAGAAACATTCATGGAAGGAAATACACATGAACATCTTGACCAAAAATTTGAATACTATTTCAGGCTTTCCTGGAGCTGCTAAATGTGCACTGACCCTAAATTGAGAGCACCTGTTGTACAGATTAAAGAACAAAACCCAAGGTCATGAAGCTGTCTTTTCTGACTTGAAGTTAGAAATAAGTTTCAGCTGGTGAATTACTTATCTCTTTCCCTCCCACTTTCTTTCTTTTTTTTTTTTTTTTTTTATCTCCTTTCCTATCTTTTAAAATCATGAGCCTCTCAGGGAAAAACAATAAAGAGTTAGCAGGAGTAGAAATACTCATTAGAATGGTGTCCAGCTTTTAGGGTTTGCTGAAGTCTAAATAAGTCTTGTGACTTCACTCTAGCCCTGTTCAGAACCACTCAATTGATCACGGGAGCCTCTGTGGACCCGCAGCTCACTGAAAAGCAGCAGAACACTCCACAGAGAAGTCATGTCACATGCCTGGTTGGCTGAAATTTAAATATAGCCGAATTCCTTAACAGAGAATTCAGTAGAGTACATACTTTAGAAACTGTGTGAGATGTCACTAGGTATTTCTTAGTAAACCAAAGTTCTTTGATGACTTCAGTATAGGATAGGATTTATTTTTTTATTTTTTATTTTTTTTTTTTTTTAGGATAGGATTTAAATAAAGCTGTTACTGAAAGTATCTCAGACTGCTACTATGTGCATAATGTGAGGGTTAAGAATGTAGTAGAGACAGACTATCTGTTTATCCTTAGCATTATTTCCCCCCAAAGTATTGAATGTCAATAACTGAATTATATTAAATATAAAACATGTAACACACTGTTTATCAGATAATATTTAAAAATGTTAGCTCTTATTTATAGTTTTGTAAATCTCCATTGGGAAAGGGGTGGAAATTTGTTTTTTCAAACAAATTTGTCCACAGAACATTTTTTTTTCAGAGACAAACTTTTAAGTATCCATATCCAGGAACAAATGATCAGAAATGCTGTCTGGTTTAGGGAGAAAATTCCTTGTAGCATCCATCTCTGAGAAAAGGAACGTTATTTGTAAGACATAAAACACGTAAAGTGGGGGCAGGGCCAAGAAATGGCATACCAGTGGGTAAAATAGAACCAAGATAGCGAATCAAGAGTGGGAGGAAGCATGGAGAAAAGGAGACAAAAGTTAAAAGAATGAAAACACTGCTACTTATGGACCTAAAATATGACCAGAAAATTTCACATGTCAAAATTATTAAATTGTACTTTCTACTTTAGGAGATATTAATATCAGAATGACATGTTGAGCTGTGATTGTATTTAACTTTAGAAAATGTTTTTACAATTTAAAATAAATATAAAAAAATAATAAAATAATATTCCATAAACTGGCATAGAAAATCTGAGTTTGTCAAACTTTGACAGGTATCTTACTATAGGACCTCTTACATCCTTTAAAATGCTAATGTTTAGGGGTGCCCGGGTGGCTCCGACAGTTAAGCATCCAACTCTTAATTCCAGCTCAGGTCATGATCTCATGGTTCGTGAGCTTGAGCCCATCAGCTCTGTGCTGATGATGTTGGAGCCTGCTTGGGATTGTCTGTCTCCCTGTTCTCTCTGTCCCTACCCCGCATGCTCTCTGTCTCAAATAAGTAAACTTAAAACAAAACAAAAGCGTTTTTAATAAAATAAATAAAATACTAATGTGTATTGTGTCTAGAATAGTGATATAGTACACATATGTTAGCTTAATTATCCTCAGCACGTTCCCCCCCCCCCCTCAGCTTACCTTTTAATAGCTACCAGTGTTCCACAGGTTATTGCTTAGGACATGCTAGTCTATGATATTAATATGTATATTGACATTGATACATTTTCCTTGAAAAAATTAGAATAACTATGCAAAGGTATATTTATCTTTACTCTTATCTCAGAATTTTCTTAACATGTATATAAAAAATGAACACTTCTCTCTTTTCTTAATATAGCCCACAGCTGTAAACAACCAGAAACTCCTGCTCATGCAAATGTAGTAGGAATGGACCTTCCATCTCATGGCTATACTCTCATTTATACCTGCCAGCCTGGCTTCTTCTTGGCAGGTGGAACAGAACATAGAGTGTGTAGGTCTGATAACACCTGGACTGGAAAAGTTCCTGTTTGTGAAGGTAAGTTTTCATTATAGAAGCTCTTGACAGAAGCTGTTATACTATTTCAGCCTTCCTAAAATGCAGGAGACAAACACTCAACTCAGATTAGCTTAGGAACTAGAGAAGTTTGTCAATCAACTCCAAGGGTAGGCACTTTTGGATCCAGAGGCACAGGAATATTATTGAGGTCTTTTTGTAGTTTCTGTTCTATGATCTGTTTTCTCTTCTTTATTCCTTCTTCTAGTTATTTAATCATGGTAGGTGTATTAGCTTTCTGGGCTGTTGTAATAAAGTACCTCAAGCCGGATACCTTAAAAAAGCAGAAATTTATTCTCTTACGGTTCTGGAGGCCAGAAGCCCCAAATCAGGGTGTTGATAGAAACATGCACCCTCTGAAGTCCTTAGGGAACAGTCATGCTTCATCTCTTTCTTGTTTATGGCAGCTTCTGGCTATCCTCGGCTTTCCTTGGTTCGTAAGTTGCCTCACAGCAATTTCTGCCTCCATCTTCATGTGGCTTCCTTTCCTTTCTCTGTATGCCGTCTCCTCTTCTTAAGAACACTAGTCACTGGATTTCAGGACTATATCACCTCTGGATCCCCAATTAATTACATCTTCAAAGACCCTATTACCATATAAGGCCATATTTTGAGATTCTTGGTGAACATGAATTTTGGGGTCACATTATTCAACCTACCACAGTAGGGAAAATTGCTTCCAGCATCGCTGGGCTGATATCTTTTGGCTAGAAAGAGTTTTTGCCAAAACTTCTTGATCAGGAAAGCACTACTCAGGAGTCTGATCAGTTTTAAATGGAACCTGCCTCCAAATCTGTCATTCAGCTAGGGTGATATAGTATTTTGACCAGGAGTGTCTACTTCTCTTGCTGCTTCATCAGGACAATCCCCATCTGAATAAGATGTAGTGAGTTCACCAGAGACAAAGGGTTATGTGTTCAGAACAAGGAATAAAGGAAATTGTTCTAGAATTCTTGATAAGGTCATCAATAAATTCCTTTTCCTTTCTTTTTTTTTCAGCCCTTCTAATTCCTCTTCTCTTGTAGCATTCACACATGTTAACGACCTTCTCCTTTTTGAGATGTTTTCACTCTCTTCTCTTAGCAAGAACACTTCTCAGTTTGCTTTAAATTTTTCATGAGATTGAAAGATTAAAAGCCCATTTAAATCCAACAGGATTTCAATAACATTTTTATCTATCTACTTTGCTGTTTATCATCACTACTATGGTAGGCTAACTCAGCATTATCTGTACTGGGACTCCTGCAGCAGCCTTATTTCCCTTAAAACCTTTTAAAGACATTATATTGTTCTAAGGGAGAAGACGACCCCTTACACAGTCTTCACTGCGTATATACTGAATGTCATAGCTCCTATAACTTTACAGGGACATCCAGTAACCCACATGATTTCCTTACTTTGAACTACCTTTGATTTGGCTTAAAACTTCAATATTAACTCCTTAGTTTTGAGTCTTTCCAATTTCTTATAACATCATGGGTCACCTTAACAAATTTTTATTTTTAACACACACCCTACTAAATTATTTCTGCCTTTGTGCAACAGGAACATACCCTTAGCCTTCAGCTATCATGCTGTAATCAACTGTTTGCATGTTGGTTTATGAATTTAAAATAAGAGAATCCTAAAATGAAAAAGCAGCACTAATCTTTGCCTCATCCCCCTGGCCTACAATGGGGTAATTATTGAAGTTGTTAGCTGCACAAAAAAAGTGTTGAGTAGGTACTGAGATGTTAGGATGAATAGGATATTTTGGAGAAAATTATATGCTATGCCTGAGAATAAAATGAACAATGCATCACTGTGTGTTATTAATTATATTAACTTCTGTAAACCTACTTTTTTTTTTTTTTTTTATAGCTGGTT
This sequence comes from Lynx canadensis, assembly GCF_007474595.2. Classification (NCBI taxonomy): domain Eukaryota; kingdom Metazoa; phylum Chordata; class Mammalia; order Carnivora; family Felidae; genus Lynx; species Lynx canadensis. The sequence goes on from NC_044320.2 coordinate 26,320,067, forward strand.
CCAAAATATTGGTGAAAGATCCGAGACCTGCTCTAGGAACACCCAGCCCAAAGCTAAGTGGTTAGTAATTTCAGTAGTTTTTCTGTAAGTCATCATTTCTAAAAGTGATCTACTATTTCCTTGACAAAGTGAACATTTTATATATATATATATATATATATATATATACACGGAAATATATATATATGGAAATATATATATATGGAAATATATATAGTATGTATATATATATACTATATATGTATATATATGTATATACATATGTATATATGTATATATAGTATAATATATATATATATATATATATAGTATGGAAAAAAACTATGAATTAGACATGCTAATATTCCAAAAATAATGCTTATAGTTCTCTCTATAAAATATCCCTTCAGGAGTATCTGAAAATGACTATACTATAATGGCAATACTTTATTTTTTTTTTTATTTTTATGCTTATCTATTTTTGAGAGAGAAAGAGAGAGAGTACAAGCAGGGGAGGGGCAGAGACAAATGGAGACACGGAATCTGAAGCAGGCTTCAGGCTCTGAGGTGTCAGTACAGTGTCTGACGCGGGGCTCGAACTCACTAGCCGTGAGATCCTGACCTGAGCTAAAGTTGGACGCTTAAACTTGAGCCACCCAGGTTCCCCAGCAATGCTTTATTTAAAACATTAAAACAAAAATTAGATAAATGAGATATTATATATAATTTTTAAATATATATTTTTTAAAAAGGAACCAAATACACTTGGTATGAGAGCAAAAGTTCAGCAAAATCTTCTATTTATTTTCAATTATTGATTTAAAAACCAAAATGTTAAATTTAATCATTAAAAACGTGGTCTCTTAAGTCCTACAACCTTAATTTAGTTACCAGGTTATATACCCCCTATGCTATGACTTTAGAAAAGTTATATATCTGAGCCTCCATTTTTAATCTACGCAAAAGAAACATGATTAGATTATTATAAATGAACTTCATGAAAATGAATTGTGAAGTGCTTAGCCCATAGTAAGACCTCAGTATATGAGAGCTGCTTTTTTTAGTATTAGTCTGTATTTTATTTACACTATATAAATTAAAAGCTACAAATAAAATTAAAGACAGCATTTATCTGTACTTTGGAGATAGATTTGATCTAGTTACATTAAGCCAGAAACAGTGTTAGGTTCTAGTTTTAGTTGCATTTAGAAGTTCTTAAGGTACATGCTATAAAGCTGGAGTACCCACAAAAAATAAGTCTGAAATAGTGATTTATTCAATGTGCAGTGGAAATAGACTGAATGTCACTAAAGCAATCAGAGAATATGTCAACATAAGAGAGTAAGTTTAGCAATGGAGTCAGAAAACCACAGTGGTCAATCAATGCAGACTTTTCCGAGGGAGATGGTTTATCTAGTAGTAGATAAGTATTTTGAATAATAACTCTAGTACATCAAATGTAAAAGTGGACTGTCCCAGGCAAAACATGACCTATGGTCACCAATAAATAAATCAGACAGGCAAAAAAAGTTAAAAAGAATATGGAAGAACAACACAATTAATTAGCTTGACCCAATTTTCATACATAAAGATTTCTGTATCAAACAATTATAGAATATATATTTTATTCAAAGCACATGGAATATGTATAACAATTGATTATATATTAAATAATAAATACAAATGCATAAATTTCAAAGCAAAATTAGCCTTCAGGGCTGATATCTGACCATGATGCAAGTAAAAGTTGATAAGAAAATAGGTCCATTTAAAAAATTTCTGAATACTTAGACTAAAAAACAAAATCAATATTTATAAGTAACTCCTAAATTAAAGAAGTAATTTAAAAACTATATAACCCTAGAATTTAGGTATATTGAAAAATCTAAATATCAAAACTTTGGCTGTATACCAAAAGCGAAGTTGTGAGGGGAATTTATAGCTTTAAATTCTTACATTAGAAAAGAAGAAAGCCTCATAACTAATGAATTAAGTATCCTTGTTAAGAAGATATATATAGTAGAACAGAATAACCAAAAGAAAGCAGAAAAATAAATACAATAACAAAAATGAACTAACAACCCTCCCCCCAAGAGACACAATGGAAGAAACAGAGCCAAAGGTAGTGTTTTGGGGGAAAAAAGTGGAAAATTTCTGGTAAGATTGATCGCAAAAGAAACAAATATTAAATAGTATAACAAAAGGAAATGTGAACATAACTACATTAGCATTGATTAGATCAATTATAATTATATTAATTAAAACTATCAATAACAGTCAACTCTAAATAAATGGACAAATTGCTAGAAAAGAATATCTTACCAGACCTAGAAAAGAAAACTTGAATGATCCTATAAAACTAAAGTAGAAGTTGAAAACTATTTCCACAGAGAAAAAAACAGGTCTTTATGGCTCTACTGATGAATTCCACCAAACTTTTCAAGGAGCAGAACAGATCATCCCATTTTATAAAATCTCTTCTAGTCAAGAAAACTCATTCTATAAGTCCAACATAATTCTAATAACTCACAAAGAGATTATACAAAAGGGAAAATTGCAAACTCATTTGACTCAAGATGTACAGATAAAAATATCCTACGTAAAATCTTAGCAAATCAAATCCAAAATTATAAAATCCAACAGAATGACCAAAAAATGACACATCAGAACCAAACTGGGTTCATGATAGATATGCAGGAACATTTTTATGTTAAATAATCCTTAAAAGTAATGTGTGAATTACGAGATTAAAATGCAAACAATGTTGATCAGCGCGATACCTACACAGAAAATAATTGATAAAATCAACACCTATTTATAATTTTAAAAGATGCTTCATAAGTTGGAAAAGGAAAGGAATTTCTTTAACCTGAGTAAAAATATCTATACTTCAATGTGAATGTTGTCTTAAATGGAATAACATTACAAACATTTAATTGAAAATCATGAGGCACTCTGATTAGATTACTCCAAAATAACAGGAATGATATTTGGGAATTGTGTCAGTCAGGAGCATGATACTACATTTAACAATGCTATGAAGCCTGTGAAGTAAAGTTTAAATTCTTACGTATTGAAAGAAAGGATAATGCCATCTTAGTCTTCTTTTCATTGATATCCACATCAGTGGTAGTGGGATGGCATTTTAGAGTTTCAAAGAACTGCCAAATACACATTCATATCTAAATCTCAAAATAGACTAAACATAGAAGTATTATCATTCCCAGTGTACATGGGAATATAAATAACCAAATAGTGTCTGCTTTGTCCAACCTGAATTATATTTCTCAAAAAGTAGAGAGTAGAAGTGGCATTGTGGAGCCAGCAGGTAGAAGTTCAGCATAGACCATTCTGTACATTCTTCCAAGCTTTGCATTCAGTGATGTCATATTGGTAGTAGGTTGAAATCTGTTATTATGGGAATATATACACTATGGAAATCAGCAAATACTGCATATCGGTTTTGTTTTCCTGGAGACCCACTAGTTAAACATTTACTACCACATCAATGATTAAACCTGATGCAATATACTTTGCTGCTACTACTACCTACTTCTTTCTGTTGCTGTTTTCTCCTGCCACTGTGGTTCTCTTTAATCTCCTTCAACCAACAGGATTTCCTCTAAGCACCACGGATAAGATCATCAGGTATAACAGATTTTCTTTAAAGGTTCAGAGAGAGCAAAGAGTAATCACAGTCCAGGTCAGGTGGCAATAAACGTAGAGACAACCACACTTAAAGGGCGCCTACTATTTTTTAGGCACTGCCATTAGAATATCTTTCTCCCTTGCTCCTGCTCTTACTCTGCTGGGAAGATGCTATTTTCTCCAAATTCCAGGTCTTTCTAGTGCAGGCCAATATAGCTCATGACTCCCTCCTGTAAACTCGTTTTAGGTACTTTTTTTTTTTTTTTTTTTTTTTTTTTTTTACAAAAAACTTTAACATGCTTACCACATATCGAGGGCTTTTTACTCATACACTGTATCAAAGTTTTAGGTAAAACTCCCCTATACATACATAGCATAGCATTCCCCTAGAGGGTACATAGCGGTATTCTTTGAGGTTTGGGAAAGGAGTGCCAGTACAAGGATGACTTTGCAAAGATCACAAAGCCAGAAACATGGATTATTCATTATACTTACTATGTGTCTGCTAAATATATATTTTATTAGCAGTTGCGTAGTAAGTTCAAAGCTCCACAGTCTTCCTGGTAATCTGAATAATCGTGGCAGCAGCAGTAGTAATGGCAGCGACTAACACTCAGCTAAACACTTCACATTCCTTATCTCATTGAACCTTCCTCACAACTCTAAGCCAACCTCATTTTACTTAGGAGGAAATATAGGTTTAGAGAGATAAGTCATTTATCTGTGTGCAAAACCACACGGCTTATAAATCGCACAGGGGGGACTTAAATATCACAGCCTAACTCTAGTGCCTGCAGTTCTAGTCTTTCAGCTACTTTACTTTTGAATTACCAGAGGAAAAAAAATCACATTGGGTGAATATTCAGAAAATATTCAACTCTTGACCATAATTTATATTTTCTGTATTTTATGTCTACAGTGGTTTTGTTATTTTCGTTTGTTGAGTAGAATTCAGGGTATGTAACCCAGTCTCTGTGATCTGGGACATAAGAAGTGTGATGCGTGTAGAGAAGAGCAGGTGACAAACTGTCAATAACTTGTTAGGAAAAAAAAAGACTTTTCCCTACTCTGTTATTCACTCACTTGCACAAATAAGCATGGCTCCCTGGAATAGCCGCTTTGGGGGGATGTGCTTTATTGTCATGTATAGGGTTAATGGAAGCTTCTCTCAGCCTCTTTTCAGGAACTGAGTAGACTTTGCCATTCTTGACTTGCATAACTATATATTACATAACTAATTTATATAAATATAGTGCCTTATTTGGATATATCTAAAATGAAGAGCATTTCTTATTTAGAGGAAAGTTTTCTAACATTTAGAATGTTATTTGATTCTACCAAATTCATCTCTCTCTCCCACGAGAGTTGGGCAATTTCTAGTGACAATTCCTTTATTTCTAAAAATACCTATAAAATCAAAGCTGTCAATATGGTGGAGCCCTGTTCCTCCTCAGGAGCATCTATTATTGGAATAACTGAACTCAGTATTGTGTAAGGGGGGCAAAGGAGCACCCCTCCCGACAGTCTTTCAGGGCTATGCTGCAGGCGGGGGTTAACTCTATGCTCTTCCTCTGAAAAATCTATTCACAGTGCCAGGAGAAAACAAGGCCTTTTGGGACTTGTATGCAGACCGACTTGGCTTGGTAAAATCACTTTATCTTCCTTTTCAAAGAAATATGTTCCTAAAGGAGACCAAATACAAGTAGATTTGATGTTTAGCTGGTTCTGAATATAAGTGTATGTCTTTAATTGGTGTTGTCCATCTTTAATTGGTGACTCATGTATGATTACAAACCTAGGTTATGGCAATTTTGGTTTATTCCCCAAAACTCGAAATAAATCTGAAGAATTCACTTTATATTACACACGTCACATAATTGTCTGTTTAGCAAAATATCGTTATTCACTGAACTAATATTCTCTAACCCACTATTTAATGTTTATATTTACAGGGCACCATAAAATTAATGTGTGTATTTAATCTATTTGCAGTTCCTGATGACGTGTTTGCCCAAAATTATATATGGAAAGGCTCTTACAATTTCAAAGGAAGGAAACAACCCATGACCTTGACAGTTACTAGTTTCAATGCTTCCACTGGAAGAGTCAATGCAACACTCAGCAATAGCAACATGGAACTGCTACTTTCAGGTATCACATTAAAGATGAGCAAATGACGCCTTCATGCTTTCACCTCCATCATTTCATCATATGAGTAATTTTTATACTGTGAAATATTTCTTAAATTTTAATGACATTCATAATTATCCAGAAATAAAGCTTTCCAATCTTTGGATTTATACAGGAGTATTACTACACAAATGTAAAACTCTGATGCCAAAATAAGCTCACGCATGAATATTTTTTTTTGCAAGTTAGTTAACATACAGTGTAGTCTTAGCTTCAGGAGTAGAATCCAGTGATTCATCTCCTACATACCATACTGTCTTAATTATTACAGCTTTGTAATATAGGTTAAAGCCCGGGATTGTGATGCCTCACGTTTGTTTTTCTTTTTCAAAATTACTTTGGCTATTTGGGGTTTTTGCGGTTCCATACAAATTTTAGGATCATTTGTGAAGAATACTGGTGTTATTTGGGTAGGGATTGCATTGAATGTGTAGATTGCTTTGGGTAGTATTGACATGTTAATAATATTTTTTCTTCTGGTCCATAGGCATGGAATGTTTTTCCATTATTTTGTGTCTTCTTCAATTTCTTTTATAAGCTTTCTATAGTTTTCAGCATACAGATCTTTTACCTCTTTGGTTAGATTTATTCCTAGGTATTTTGGTGCAGTTGTAAATGGGATTGATTCCTTGACTTTTCTTTCTGCTGCTTCATTATTGGCATATAGAAATGCAACTGAATTCTGTACATTGATTTCATATCCTTCTACTTTGCTGAATTCATGTATCAATTCTAGCAGTTTTGGAGTGGAGTCTTTTGGGTTTTCCATGTAGAGTATCATGTCATCTGTGAAAAGTGAAAGTTTGACTTTTTCTTTGCCAATTTGGATGCTTTTTCTTTCTTTTTGTTGTCTGATTGCTGAGGCTAAGACTTCCAACACTCTGTTGAACAACAGTGGTGAGAGTGGACATCCCTGTCGTGTTCCATGATCTTAGGGGGAAAGCTCTCAGTTTTTCTCCATTGAGGATGATATTAGCTGTGGGCCTTTAATATATGACTTTTATGATGTTAAGATATGTTCCTTCTTTGCTGACTTTCTTGAGGTTTTTTATCAAGAAAGAATGCTATATTTCGTCAAATGTGTTTTCTGCATCTATTGATGGGATCATATCATTCTTATCCTTTCTTTTCTTAATGTGTTATATCACATTGATCTGTGAATATTGATATCTGTCTTTGCAGATATCATTGATATCTGTCCTGCAGCCCAGGAATGAATCACACTTGATCATGATGAATAATTCTTTTAATGTACTGTTGAATTTGATTTGGTAGTATCTTAGTAAGAATTTTTGCATCCAGGTTCATCAGGGATATTGGTCTGTATTCTCCTTTTTAGTGGGATATTTGTCTGGTTTGGAATCAAGGTAATGTTGGCTTCATAGAATGAGTTTGGAAACTTTCCTTCCATTTCTATTTTTTGGAACAGTTTGAGAAGAATACATATTAACTCTACTTTAAATGTCTGGTAGAATTCCCCTGGGAAGTCATCTGGCCCAAGACTCTTATTTGTTGGGAGATTTTTGATAACCGATTCAATTTCTCTGCTGGATGGGTCTTTTCAAATTTTCTATTTCTTCCTGTATGAGTTTTAATGTGTGAGTATCTAGGAATTTTTCCATTTCTTCTAGATTGTCGAGTTTGTTCATAGCATTCTCTTATAATTTTTCATAGTATTCTCTTATAATTGTTTATATTTCTATGGTGTTGGTTATGATTGCTCCTCTTTCACTCATTATTTTATCTATTTGGGTCCTCTCTCTTTCTTTTTTGAAAAGTCTGGCTAAGATCTTATCAATTTTGTTTATTCTTTTAAAAAACCAGCTCTTAGTTTCACTAATCTGTTCTACTGTTTTGTTTTGGATTCTATATCATTTATTTCTGCTCTAATGTTTATCATTTCCCTTCTTCTGCTGGCTTTGGGCTTTATTTGCTGCTGCTTTTCTAGCTCCTTTAGGTGTGAGGTTAGGTTGTGTATTTGGGACATTTACTGCTTCTTGAGATAGGCCTGAAATGCGATGTATTTTCTTCTTAGGATTGCCTTTCCTGCATCCCAAAGAGTTCGAACTGTCATGTTTTCATTTTCATTTGCTTCCATGTATATTTTTATTTTTTTCTTTAATTTCCTGCTTAATCCATTCATTCTTAAGTGGGATGTTCTTTAGCCTCCATGTATTTGGAGGATTTCCAGATTTTTTCTTGTGGTTGATTTCAAATTTCATAGTGTTGTGATCTGAAAATATGCATGGTATAATCTCAATCTTTTTTGTACCTGCTGAAGGCTGTTTTGTGACTGGGTATGTGATCAATTTTGGAGAATGTACCATGTGCACTTGAGAAGAATGTGTATTCTGCTACTTTAGGATGAAATGTTCTGAATATATATGTTAAGTCCTTCTGGTCCAATGTGTCCTTCAGAGCTATTGTTTCCTTATTGATTTTCTGCCTAGATGATGTGTCCATTATTATAAGTGGAGTCTTATTAATTTAGGACTTAGATTTAATTTACTTATTAGTTTCAAATTAATTGCAAGTCTCTTACAATTATGGTGTTCTTATCAAAAAGTTTGTTCATGATTAATTGATTTATGTATTTGGGTGCTTTCACTTTGGGGGCATAAATATTTACAATTGTTACTCTTCTTGATGGACAGACCCCTTAAATATGATATAATGCCCTTCTTCATCCATTGTTACAGTCTTTATTTTAAAATCTAGTTTATGTGATTTAAGTATGGTTACTCTGGCTTTCTTTTGATGTCTATTAGAATAATAGATGGCTTTCCGTCCTCTCACTTTCAATTTGCAGGTGTCCTTAGGTCTAAATGAGTCTCTTGTAGGCAGCATATAGATGGATCTAGGTTCTTTGTTTTTTTGTTTTTTTGTTTTTATCCATTCTGATATCCTATGTCTTTTGATTGGGGCATTTAGTCCATTTACATTGAGTGATAATTGAAAGATATGAATTTAGTGCTATTGTGTTATCTGTGGATTTCATGTTTGTAGTGATGTCCTCTGGTCTTTTGTGGTCTTTGCTGCTTTCCACTCACAGAGTTCCCCCTTAGGATCTCCTACAGGAATAATTTAGTGTTCATGAACTCATTTAGTTTTTGTTTGTCTGGGAAGTCTTTATCTCCCCTTCTGTTCTGAATGACATCCTTTCTGGATAAAGGATTCTTGGCTGCATATTTTTCCTATTCAGCACACTGAATATTTCCTGCTACTCCCTTCTGGCCTGCCAAGTTTCAGTGGACAGGTCTATTACTATCCTTACATGTCTACCCTTGTAGGTTAAGGACATTTTGTCCCTAGCTGCTTTCAGAATTCTCTCTTTATCTTTGTGTTTTGCCAGTTTCACTATGATATGTAATGCTGTTGACCTCTTTTTTGTAGATTTTAAAGGGAGTTCTCTCTGCCTCTTAGACTTGGATGCCTGTTTCCTTCCCCAGATGAAGGAAGTTTTTGGCTATAATTTGTACAAATAAACCTTTTGACCCTTTCTCTTGCTCTTCTTCTTCTACAACTCTTATAATACAGATATTGTTTCATTTCATGGAATCAGTTAGTTCTCTAATTCTCCCCTCATGATCTAGTAATTCCATTTCCCTCTTTTTTTTCAGCTTTATTATTTTCTATAACCTTATCTTCAATTTCACCTATTCTTTCTTCTGCATCTTCCATCCTCTCTGTCACTGTGTCTAGTTTATTTACTAGACCTTTATTAGTCTATTACTAGACTATTATTATTAGTCTAGATGTCATTTACTATAACATCTCAGTTATAGTATTTTTTAATTTATCATGACTAGTTCTTAGGTCTTTGACCTCTGCAGCAAGAGTTTCTCTCATGTCTTCTATGCTTTTTTCAAGCTCAGCTATTACCTTTGACTGTCATTCTAAATTCTTGTTCAGATATATTATTTATTTCTATTTTGAGCAATTTTCTGGCTGTGATTTCTCCTTGAACTTTCTTTTGGGGAGAATTCCTCCATTTTGTCATTTTGTGTGTTTTAAAAGCTTGTTTTGTGTCTTGCACCTGAGTCATTCAAGGATATTTTGATGTGGCTGGAATGAGACATCATGAAATAGAAAAGAACTTTTAATTTGAATAACTAATTTTTTCTGTATTCTCATAACACCAAAGAGGCAAGATCAGTGACCTGTAAGCTATTTTATGGACACAAAATCATTTCTTCAAATGACAGTATTTAGGTGGACACCATAGTTTAAGACAGAAAAGGTAGAGCTACACTACTTTAAACAAGCATAAGGGATCCCCTATCCAGCTGTTCAGCTTTTTCAAGTTTCTGTGTCCTCTATCTAGTATAAATTTCCCTCATTATCTTTGATTGTTCTGGTTTTACTGACATTCAGATATTTTCTCAAATGTCATCTCATCAACAGTACTCCTTATGACCCCATCTAAAGTAACTTTCTCATTATAAATACAGTCAGACACACTCTTAGACAGTCTTACCTGTTTCACTTTCTTCTTTTCACTGTTTGAAATTAGTATAGTATTAGTATAGAGTAAAATGGTGTTACAGGATGTGATATGATATTTTGTACATCTATACTCCAACAATGTAAGTTCTAAAAGGGAAGCTCCCTTGCCTTCCAGGTCATCACTGCTTCTCAGAAGCTAGAATAGCAGCTGGAACAAAATAGGCCTCAATGAATATTGTCAAAGTAATGAATTTGAATTATTGCTCTCATTTAAAAATATTTTTAAATATTCATACTGCAAATATGTAATATATTTGTTTAAACTTCTTGCCTGTATATATATCCTAATTAATTATTAATAATAATTTGTGGTATCAATGAAATAGAAAATAAAATCATAATTATTGATCTTGCAAATTTTAGGATACTATCAAACATAGTTTTGTATTATTGAGTGATTCCCCATTAAACTCAGAGTTAAAGTATTAATAGTTAATATGTATTATATTTTAAAAACTATACACAGCTACAGTGATATAAACTGCAAGAAGTTTTATATTGGCAAAAGAAATTCATTTAAATTGTGACTACTGATTTAACTTTGAGACATAAACATTTTTTTTTATTTTAGAGATTTCTGAAAAATAAATGTATACTGAATCTAATCTGGAAAAATTTCAAAATAAATTCCTGCAAATATATAAAAACAAATAGATTAATTTGCCATCACAGTGTCCGTGGAAATCAATTATGATATTTTCCCACCAATATTATTTTTGATCACTTTTTTGTCTTCCCTTATTAAATGTAACCACTTAGGTCAAGATCTATGTGTCATCTTTGTATTCCCAGTCCATTCTTATGATACCTTATTACATAGGTGAAAGATTAAATAAATTAATGAATGAGTCATATTTCCACCATTAGTTAATCACAAAATTTTTACTTAGAATTTTTTTTCTCCTGTTTTTCCCCTAAGCACATTTATATTTCATATTATTCCTACTTGTAGAATACCCACTGTTTATGAAAAAAAAATATGTATATATTTTTACTTTTTTATGCTATTTCCTATATTTACCTTCTTAAACTAAAAATTTTACTTGATCTTTAAGACCCATTCAAATACCTTTTCTCAATAAGCGTTTCCTGATCACTCCATTGTGAAATGATCCCTCTCTGTTCTGGCCTTTTATTTATCATATTTTTTCATGTATTTTAGTTGATTATATATGTGACTTACATTTCCTACTTCATTGGAAATGCTTTTAAGCATCCTATCTTTAGATAGGAATGTATATATTCTTCTTTGTGGCTCCAGCAGCACTTACAATACTCTTTCACAGGGTTGGCACCCAATTTATTATTAAGAAACCTATGAGGGATTTTAACGTTTGTTGTACATCCTTGAAGATTTTAAATCTTACTGGGGAATGAAGTCATCTTATTTGTAATATCATGGAATGATGTTATTAAGAACAGTAATACTTAATTTTAATAACATAAGTAATTTCAACCCCACAATTAAAATTCAAGTTGAGAATTTCAGATGAGAGATTAACATATACTGTAGGATTTGTAGAAAGCCTTATGAATGAAGCTGGCCTTGACTTGGCCTTGTTTGATTCCTTTTCTTTTCACATATATTACCTTATATATTTAAGGAGTTAAAGATAATATAATGAAGCATAACTATTTACAAAATTAGTAGACTAAAATGTCCTTACATTTTACAGGGGTGTATAAAAGCCAGGAAGCTCGCCTAATGTTACACATCTACCTTATTAAAGTACCAACGCATGCTTCTGTGAAGAAAATGAAGGAGGACAATTGGGCCATGGATGGCTTTGTAAGTATAGTGTTTTAAATATCTTCTGCTGATTTTAGTAACCAATTTGTGCTTTGGTTTGTCATTAAAATTCCAAAAAAAAAGGTGGTTTTCTAAATTGGGCTAATTATGAATACACATGCACATATAAAATGGGAAAATTACTATTATGGGTAAATTTTTTGTTTGGAAAAAAGATTCAATGTAAATACTTAGTAATCTAGAATGTTATACCTAGGGTTATTGGATTCTGATTAATATGCTTATATTTGTAATGTTTATGTGTATGAGAGTCATAGTTTTTCATTGCTTTCATCAAATGTATTTTGTCTATGACCAGTACTATGCAAAGTAAATCTGGATAAAATATAATTCATTCTTTGTCTGGAATTACTATTTAAGGCACATACAACATATTTACAAAATGCATAAAAAAATTAAGTATGCCATTACATTTAAGTTTTTTTCTCTAAATTTAACAGATTTAGAATATTTTATAAAGTTGTTTATGAAAAGAAAGTTATGTGAATTACTTCATTTGGGGAGATGGTTGCCATAGCTTCACCATGGAGTCACCCTGTCCTATTCAGCCCCTTACATGAATGGAGTTTCTAAATTGGCAGTTGGAAGTAACTACTCTTCCATTCACAAATTGACCTGGAGTCTTTGCTAAAAAACAATGAGGAGAGCTCTGACTATATCCCCTCAAGCAACAGGTCTTCTTTTACAAGGAAGATCTAGAAGGAAAGATAGTAGGTCGTAGGTTTCTGTAAGTTTAGTGCCTGAGGAGGTAAAAACATTTATCCTATTTCCCTATCTGCTGTTATTCATGGAATTGGAAATGAATTCATGTCTTCAATGCACTCAAATAGTTTAGTTGTATTATTTTATCTAGGAAGCAAACAAAATGAATTCATTTGTTTAAATATTAGAGTTTAAGCTATTCTATTTAGAAGCATTTCATTTTTAAAAATGACCAAAATGAGTGTGATGTCTGATGATAAAGAATAAACCACTTGTTTCTGAAATGTCAAACTTCTATGGATGGATTGGTATGATATTTTGCTTTTTAGGGTGAGGATTCAAGGTTTTTAACTTTTACAATACTATACAGGACTTGGGTAACTTGGTAACTTGGGTAACAATACTATACAGGACTTTTACAATACTCTAAAGGACTTGGGTAATTAAAACAAACTTCAGAATAAAGTCACATTACTAGTTATCAGGAACACTGGAATATGTCTATTTTTAATTTATTTATGAAATCAAATCACATTACATAAGTAAAGCATTTTTTAAAAATAGGATTTTACACACATGCAAGGTACATGTAATAGCATTTATAGCAATGGACACAGCCACAAAATCTTGGGGTCAAACAACAAGTATTTCATTCTTTCTCATGTATGTGGGGTTAGTTGTGGGTGTTCCACTTGAGGCTGTGGTAGCAAGTTCAGGTCTGCTCCAGATGTCTCATTCTGGGGCCCAGGCTGGAGCACATTCTCTTGTCAGAGGTCAGAAGCTCTGAGGGGGAAAGTGGAAACATGCCCCCTTGCTTTAAATAGCTCTAATGAAATATAACTCATCTTCCTTACAATTCACCCATTTAAAATATGCAATTCAGTGGTTTTAAGTATATTGACATGTGTGTTACCGTCACCACAGTTGATTTTAGAATATTTCCATCACCTCAAACAGAAACTCCACACCCTTTAGCTATCACCCTACCCATTCGTCCCTCACCTCCACCCTAGCCCTAAGAAGACACAAATCTATTTTCTGGAATCTATAGATTTCTCTGTTTTGGATGTTCATATTTATGGAATCATATAATATGTAGTCTTTTGTGTCTGGCTTCTTTCACTTATTTTCATGGGAAACATGCCTTTTAAGGCTCAGACTTAGAACTGACCTACTGTCAGTTCCACCCATGAATCATTGGCCAAAGTAAATCACAAGACCAAACCCAATGAGTTGAAAGGGGCATTCTTCCCATGAAGGTTGGTGGGAGGGGAAGACGGAGTGCATACATGCTAAACAGTAATCATATCTACAAAGTAGAGTTTTATTATATTTTAATTTTTAATAATTTTTTAACATTTTATTTCTTTTTGAAAGACAGAGACAGCATATGTGGGGGAGGAGCAGAGAGAGAGAGAGAGAGAGAGAGAGAGAGAGGAGACACAGAATGCAAAGCAGCTCCAGGCTCTGAGCTGTCAGCACAGAACTGATGTGGGGTTTGAACCCACGAACTGTGAGATCATGACCTGAGCCAAAGTCAGTCGCTTAACTGACTGAGCCACTGCACACCCCAATTTTTAATTGATCATTTGCTTTATTCTGTTTAATCATATCATTGTCCTCCCTCTTTTTCTTAGAGGGGGGAAGGGCAGAAGGAGAGGGAGAAGGAGAATCTTAAGCAGGCTCCATGCCTAGGTTGGAGCCTGACTTGGGACTCGGTCTCATGACTGTAGGTCATGACCTGAGCTGAAATCAAGACTCAGATGCTTAACTGCCTGAGCCACCCAGACTCCCCTAATTGCCTTTTTTTGACAGTAGGCTTCTTAGCCTAAGAGAAATCTATATATCTATATAATTATATTAATGACCAACCCCCTATATTCTAATATCCTAATTACTTAAAAACAAAAATTTTCTTTTGCTTTTAATGGCAAATTTGCACAGTATGCCATGTTTTATATCAGAGGGAAATAAAGAAGAAGGAACTCTGTATAATATTCATTTAAGTGTAAAACTGGATATTTATTAAGGCTGGAAAATATAGCCGGCTCCAATCCTCAGATTTAATCAACCTTACAAATATTTTTAGGTTTCTGCTGAGCCTGATGGAGCAACTTATGTATTTCAAGGATTTATTCAGGGCAAAGATTATGGGCAATTTGGACTACAAAGACTAGGTAATGTATTCATTTTCATTTTCATGTAGTTCCTTTATTACTCTAGACATCATAAGAAAATACAGTGTATTCTGTACATTAGGCACACTTACTACATTTTGAATTTGGCTTTGTCAGGTAAGTTATACATTGAAAAATTTGAAAGGCTTTTAAATAATCACACAAAATATTGATTCTCTATGTACCGATGCTGTACAGGGTTTGGTTTTTGTCAGATGTCTAATAAATATGACACACTGCCTTGCCTTTAGCAAGGAAAAAGGAGAAAAGTGATACAGATAGAAAAGAAAATATTAAACTGTAAATTATTTTATTTTATCTCATGAGAACTGCAGTACTTCTCTTCAGTTTGAATATTGTTGTAACTTTATTTCTCTTTTGAAAATGTAATAGCACTTTGAAAAATTCATACGGTCTGAAAAAGAAAATAACTTTGAGGAATAGACCCCTTTTTGGGACTTTGTGCTATTCAGCTATGTAAATTTTCTGTAGTGGGAGGCATAGGGTTTTTTCATTCTTCTTTTAAACTCTTTTAAAATATACATAGACATTTAATGGTCTTGCTTGAATATAATTATTGCCATAGCTTTCGGTATATAATTTTCCTAAAGTATATTGTCTTCCATTATTATATAGTGGTATTGACATATAAAGAATAAACTCAGGCTCTAAAAACTACTACTTAGTATTTATCTTAAAAATTCCATTACTTTGAATGCTTATGTAAATATTCTGAGTCCCTGGAAAAATAAGGTAGGTAAGAAGGTATTAACTTGGACTAAGGTGTGACTTAATTGAATATAACTGTTTATCAAAAAAATAAATTAGCTTTCTCTAAGTAAATAAAAATGATAAGATGTTCATTTCAGATAATGTCTTGGCCTAAAAGTATGTTAGTTTTGAAAACCAAATAAAACATTCATTAATACAGTACAGTTACACAGTTGTGCAATTTAATGCAAGATGTTTACACATACTAGTCTCAAAAGCATCACAAAAACTACATGTCTAAGACAGAACCTATAAAAAAAAAGCAGCTATTTCTTTCTGGGGAACCTAAAAACAAAAAATAACATGTCTGTTATTTTTTCTTCCCTTGTCCTATGCCAACACGTTGACAAACCTGATTTTCTCATTTCCTAATTGTGCTAATGTCTTCACTGTTTCCCCATCCCCAAGTAGAACACTTCTCAGCCTGTGCTCTCTTACCACTTATCCTCACAAACAAGTTCTGTTGATTTTTAACTACAAAATGTTCCCCCATTTCTGTCTTTTCATGCTCTTCCTAGTATGTTAGTATAGAGATCAATTTCCACTTCTATTTGGGTTCTTCCTCTAACCATTGATGTACACGTGCTTCCAGTCTGGCTTCCCTCAAGTTCATTCATTCCACCCTACCCACTGTCCTAAATTGTGTGTCTTATCATAGGGCCTTTTATTTCTAAATACCTCCACTTGTCCTTCACTGTAAATAGATACAAGTTTGAATTCTTTAGAATGATATTTATGGCTTTTTGGGGTCTGGCCATAGCTTTTTCAGGTTAGCAGCCTATTCCTACCACACAGATAATACTTACCTCCACATCTTTTCCACACAGCTACACCTAGTGCTTGTCACGTCTTCTAAATATGTCACTCACCCTCCTATTTCTAAGCTTAAGATGGTCCTGCTTCCTCCTCCATTCATTGTTCTACTGACTCTTCAAAGCCAAGCTCATTGTATTCTCCAAAATATATTCTTATATACCACCAGATGGAATTACCCCTTCTCTTCCTAAAGCACATTGATCATTAATTCATGCCTGATGTATATGCTTTTTTGTGTCATTGTATTCTTTCTACAACTGTATAAACTCTTCAGTTCAGAGACTACTTATTTTTTATTCTGTATCCTTTCCTGGAAAAATATCTTATACATAGTAGACACTGCACAAACTTGCATGGAAATGAGTTGAAGGAGTTTCCTGAATTATTTTTGTTTACTATATACATTTCCAAGTAGGTATCTTGACAAGGAAAGAAAATAATTGATTCATAAAAATAAAAAATCATGTGATAAAAGCAAGTTGATTTTTTTTTTTTGATTTTATAGGACTGAATATGTCAGAAGGCTCAAATTCTTCAAATCAACCTCATGGTACAAACAGTAGTTCTGTGGCCATTGCTATTCTTGTGCCTTTTTTTGCACTTATATTTGCAGGATTTGGATTTTATCTTTATAAACAGAGGTAAGTTTGTTGATTTTACCTATAAAACCTTTCCCAAATCTTCCATTTCATGTTCTTTTTACTACTCTAGTTCAAATTGTAACTTCCATTTTTTTTTCAGTGTGTGCCAAATAGTGCAACAGGTTTAAAAACCTGGTTCCCCCTGCCTGCCCCCCACCATGCCAACATCACAAAACAAAAATTGCTCAGTGAATTTGCACATTCACCTTAACCCTTATTACTCTTGTCTGTCAATTTCCTGGCACGTACTTAATTGTATAAGTTAGTTTTACATTATCCATGATAAGAATTTAGAGATACAAAAGCCAGGTTAACGTTGACATTGAAGAGGTGATACCTGCTGCCACATTTATTTAGAGAAGTGGAGAGAAGTTTGTGACCAAACCTCGTAGCGCACATCACAATACTGACCAGTTTTACCCAGGCAGACAGTTGGTAAAGTCTTCTAACTGTCTCCTTTCCTTCTGCTGCTTTTAGAAGATTATGCAATCAGTATGTTATATTTCTGACGTATCTAGTGTACGATTATCCATATTATTAGTTGGTCCTTGTTTTACTAAGTCCATTACAATAATCCAAGTCAGGGGCTTTATTATGTAATTGTCTGCTATTTGGGACTATCCTTTATCAAGAAAATATATAGAGAGACAACCAGATAATTCAATGAATATTACCTAAATGCATTTTTCTCAAAACTGATGTTTGTATTACACGTTTCAGTCTAGATTACCTAAGAGTTATATATATATATAATATATATATATATATATACATATATATATATGTAATATATAATATTACATAAATTTGTAATAATTGAATATTAGCAGCTGCTTAGGCCTTGTCAATATCAGATTTTATTTACAACAACAAAAAAATCATCACTATATTTATTTATAAAGAAATCTGTTCCAATCCTTTTTTTGTTTTTAAACTATCTTTGTAAAAAACGCATAACCTAAAACCATTTAAACCATTCTAGGCATATAGTTCAGTGGCATTTAGTATACTCACTGTGTCCCAGAGCCATCATTGCCAGTTCCAGAATATTTTCATCACTCCAAAAGGAAGTTCTGTGCCCATTGATCAGTCATTCTGTATTCCTACCACCCCTGCCCTAGGCAACTGCTAATCTGCTTTCTGTCTGTATTTGTTTGCCTATTCTGGGTATTTCATATCAATGGAATCAGGTAACATGTGACATTTTCTATTTAGTTTCTTAAACTTAACATAATGTTTTCAAGTTTCTTCCATATTATAGCATTTATCAGTGCTCCATTCCTTTATATGGCTGAATAATATTCTGTGGTATGTTTGAATGTGTTCTATTTAAATATGTCCATTCATCATGTGATGGGCATTTGGTTTGTTCCTACATTTTGGCTATTGTGAATAGTGTTTATATATACACTTGTGTACAACTTTTTGTTTGAACACATGCTTCAATTCTTTTGAGTATATACCCCAAAATAGAATTGCTGGTTTATATGGTAATTCTACATTTAACTTACTGGGGAAGCACCAAATTTTTGCAGAGCAACTGCACCATGTTATATTCTCACCAGCAATGTATAACTGTTTTACTTTCTCCGCATCCATGCCAACACTTGGTATTTTCTGTTTTCTTTTCTTTTTCTTTCTTATTTTAATTATAGTTACCCTAGTATATGTGTAAAGTGGTATCTCATTGTGGTTTGGATTTGCATTTCCCTAATTACTAATGACATTGAACATCTTTTCACTGCTTTTTGGCCATTTTTCTTTGAAGAAATGCCTGTTCAAGTATCTGCCCATTTTTTAATTGTGTTGTTTGTCTTGTTGTTGATTGTAAGTGTTCTTTATACATTTTGGAGAGTTGACTCCTAGCATACATATGGTTTGATATATTTCTTCCTTTCTGTGAGTTGTATTTTCATTCCCTTGATAGTGTCTTGTCCTTTGATGTACAAAAATTTCTCATTTTGATAAAGTCCAACTTATCTATTTTCTTTTGTTATTTGTGTTTGTGGTGTCAGAGCTAAGAAACCATTGCCATATTCAATGTCATGAATCATGGTCAGATTTACCTGTATGTATTCTCCGAAGAGTTTAATAGATTTAGCTCTTATATTTAAAAGTTTGGTTTGTTTCAAGTAAATTTTTCACGGCATAAACTATCCTGAAACTTGACATTATTTTCCATAAAGCTGTTGTTTAACATTAGTAAAATGACATTTCTTTTTATCTTCATGATTCTTGTCTAATTAGAAGGAAATGATGTTGTTCCTGGTTTTTATTGTGAATCTAGTTTGAAAAAAGAGAGACAAATACTTTCCATTAGAATTATGCACCTGGCAAGAGCAAATTTTAAGCAATATGTCTATATAGGTAATGTCATTGAAAAAAACTTAAGATAGCTTTAATCAAATTTATTGCTGTATAAATCATCTAACAATTGTTAGTATGGAGAAAAATTCAGAAAATGCATTAGGGATAGTAATAGAATAGAATAGAATAGAACAGAACAGAACATAATAGCAAATAAAGTAAGATGAAATAGTTGAAATTTGTGATGTTTGGATGTAAACAAAGGAATTGAGAAACCAAATTCTTTTAAGATGTATCCATTTTAGGAATTAGGTCCCAGAAACAGGTAGGGGCAAGTCTGCCTTTGTACCATAGCAAATGTCCTCAAATTATGCAGTGGGGTGTGGGAAACTAGAAATAAGAATTTCTCAAAAGAGAGGGAAATAAAGAAACAAAGCAGGAATTCAAGATCAGCAGGTTATGCCAACCATCCTAGGACCCGTGTGTTTTGTTAAGTAAAACCAAATGTTCAGTTATTAATAACTCTGGAAACTATTTTCATGACTTCATTATCTATAGTCATTTCTTCTTTGAGATTTTGAATTTATTGTTCTGGTGTATATCATTTTTTCAATTTAAACTTTATTTAAACCTCAGTTAGGTAATGTACCATGCAATATTTGTTTCAGGAGGAGAACTCAGTGATTCATCACGTACATACAATACCCAGTCCTTATCCCAAGTGCTCCCCTTCACACCCATCACCCATCTAGCCCATCTCAAACCCACCTCCTTCCACCAACCCATAGTTTGTTCTGTATCATTAAGAGTCTCTTGTGGTTTGTTTTCTCTTCTCTCCCCTCTTCCCCTATGTTCATCTGTTTTGTCCTAGATTCTGCATATGAGTGAAATCATGTGGCGTTTGTCTTTCTCTGATTGACTTATTGTGCTTAGCATAATATATTCTAGCTCCATCCATGTTACTGCAAATGGCAAGATTTCATTCTTTTTGAGAGCTGAGTTATATTCCATGTATATACACCACATCTTTATCCATTCATTAATCAATGGACACTTGGACTCTCCCCATAGTTTGACTATTATTGATAATGCTGCTATACACATCGGGGTGCATGTATAGGCTTCAAATCTGTATTTTTGAATCCTTCTTTGAGATTTTGAATTTATTGTTCTAATGTATATCATTTTAAAGAAAATTGAGTACTTATGTTTCTGGGATACTCCAAGTATCTTCCCAAATTAGGCCTCAGTGTTAGTTGTCTGCTCTTTCTGAAATCCTTTTTTAATTAGTGCAGAACTGCCTCCTCTTTGTTCTTCACGTCTCAGATTACATTTTATCTCTGCAGAGGTACTTTTCCTCATTACTCCTCCAAAAGTGGGGCCCAGTTCCTTCCTGTCATATCAACTCTTTTCCTTTTCATCAGAACAATTCTCATTACCTACTTTTTGTTTTATTTATTATTTTTTAATAAATATTTATTTATTAATTATTTTCTATCACTACAGTGATATGCCTAGGATCCATATGCATATGCCCGGGATCATGCTTGGTACATAATGAATGCTCAGTAAATATCTGATGGATGAATGAATGAATGAATGAATAGTAATAAGATTTAAATTTTATTTTATCATAATTTATACTATACATGCTAGTTCATAACGATTATTGTTGCATCAGAAAATTTAAATTTATGAGATTAGTCATAATATATTATTGATACTTGTATTACTCAGATTGGTACTGTATATTAATACGTATTATATTAAATAATAAAAGTCACTCAGGATTTTAAAGTGACAGGTAAATTGTTCAAATTTGATCTGTTGAGTTTATAATTTCTCAATTAATGCTTTGAGGTTACATTATGCAGTAACAATGATAACTCAAGTATGTTATGTTTGAGCCCCACTCTGCTATTTCTAGAAAGTTAACACATAGCTAATCCATGTTCTCATCAACAGGACTGCACCCAAAACACAGTATACAGGATGTTCAGTTCATGAAAATAACAATGGCCAAGCAGCTTTTGAAAACCCCATGTATGACACCAATGCAAAGTCAGCGGAAGGGAAGGCAGTACGATTCGATCCCAACTTGAACACTGTCTGCACAATGGTATAACACGGCAACTCTTTGCCTTCTTCAGAAGCGTGGAAATCGACACAACACAGTGCACATTTAGTTCACTGCTAAACAAATTAAAGCACACTTTTCAGGACTTGCTGGGTCACCTTTTCCTGAGGAATGATAGAGAAGAGTGTTTTTTCATAAACTGGACCCTAATTCTTCTTCATGTTTACCATGGAGAGTTTTACAGAAATTTGGCTGCACTCTGGGAGTGCTTACTCACAGTTTATTTGCTTTTTTTAAAAAGGAGATTATTCTAAAACATAAACTTCTTTGCATATATTGGAGGAGCATCCACTATCAGTATTTCTGTGCTTTATAAAGTATATTAGAGGGACTGGGTTTAAAAAAAAGATATAGGGTAGAAAATAAGAGCTATACTTACAAAAGTCAATAGACCACTGACTTCTCTTTAACAGTCATGAGCCACATCATGCCCATGAGTCTATTTCACACCACTCTGTCAGCTACTCATTTTTGTTAATCGAGTCATTGTCTTCCTGATCTCCATGGTTATTTCAGATTGAGTCATGCCCTCAAATGTTTATGAGCTAATTTATGCCACAGAAGAGATAAGATTGCCTTCTCTGATTTGATTCCTTCTGGTACTTGTCCTTCAGTATCATATTGTCTTCTATTTTTATATTGGTCGTCATAGTTTCTGTAAATGGCAAGATCATTGTGCTGTTCTCCCAATTTCCCTCATTATGCTATAACCGAGATTATTCACTAAGCCATGGGGCGGTGTTTAAAACCTTGCTTCGATCTGTTTTGTCACCCAGAAACCACTCGAGCTGGCAAAAATTATCTATAGTAATGATGATTTTGCAGTTATTTGAGACACCAAACTTACCATCCTTTACCACACTCTCCAAAGTTTTCGAAAGACCAAACAGAACCTATTAATCTGTTGCATTTAGTTGATGATATATGCCATTTTCCTTCCAAATGAGCCTTCAAATTTATTTAACATTGTTTTGAACTTTTATCAACAATGAGTTAAAAATGTAAGATTTTAAGCTTTGAACTTTTATCTAACAGTGAGTTAGACATACATTTTGGCCCAGCCCATAAATATAATGACTACAAAAAATTTACACTTTCAAATGACCAATATAAAGTTATTTCCTAAAGGCATAGGTTTTCCAAATTTTCACACATTTTAAACTTTCTATACTCTTATTCGTAAGAAGCATGTTTCAGATATGACAGGTTTCTTTCACTGTCAAATTAAGATACACATTTGCAAGTTATTGGTGGCTCATTTACAACTGTATCACGGTAATGCCAGCATATTGGTTTAATAGGTCATTGTCTTCCTTTTATAGCATGTTTTACTTCATTGAATAAATTATGTACCCAGTGTGAACTCTTTGTTGATGTCCCTCTCAAATACGGATAACTCTGTAAACAGTCTCGACTTTTTGTATCATGAGACAGAGTGCCTAAGAGAAATCATTGCACCCAGAAGCGCTGCTTGGATCTATCTCTACAACATTTAGTGAATTTCTTGTAAACCACTTTGAGATACATTGTTTTGGAAATTCATACAATTTTCTCAACATTGTACTCTACTGACAGGATGCTGTTTTAAATTTTATGCCATCAGTTATTTATTCTTGTTTATTCAAATGACTGCAATAACAATGATTCATTCATTAATGTTAAGGTTAATACATTTAAGATCTTGTTTAAACAATGTTTCTTCTGCAACTGGCTACTCCTCTTATATTAATGCATACACTTTTGTAAAGAAGTATATTTTTATGAAAAAAAAACTTTGTAAAAGTATGATGTAAATTTTCAGTGCAATGTAAACAAAATAAAAATGGATAATTGCTTTTGTAAAATGTGTATTCTTTTCAAAATTGTTAGTATACTGGATAGCAAAAGGAATAAACAGCCTACATTTATTTGGTGTTTTAAAGTTCCAAACTGCATATTATATATACTTATTTAGCAACATAGTAATGAGACATGGGTGTTTTTCTTTATATTTTGCCGTTCCCCAAGTGTGACACTCTTTTAGAAGTAAACAGATTCCCACTAAACATTACAGTATCCTAACAATCTCGTCTTAGAATTTTCCTTAGATGTAAATATTTTAACACTAGTATCTAAATTCGGGTATATCTGATGATTTCCAATATTTCTGTAGTGTATTTTGTAGAGATACTTATTTTTAGCATACTTCCAAGGTATGGACTTAATCTTTTGAATAGCTACATTAAACTAATAGCCAAAAAAATCTATTTGCCAGGGTAACATGTAAAATTTTGTATTCAAGAAATTTATCAAGTTTACAAAGTTTATCAAATTTATAAAGTTCAAAATACAAGTTACGTTCAATTTTAGAAGAGAACTTTTTCCCAAAACATATTGTCTTTATATTTCACAGCCTCAAACTCTGTTAAAAGTCTTTCTCTGTGTATTACACTTTCATTTGAGAAATGAATGCTTCTTGATATAATTATAGTTTCTTTCTTTTTTTTTTTCACGTTTATTTATTTTTGAGACAGAGAGAGACAGAGCATGAACAGGGGAGGGGCAGAGAGAGAGGGAGACACAGAATCAGAAGCAGGCTCCAGGCTCTGAGCCATCAGCCCAGAGCCCGACGCGGGGCTCGAACTCACGGACCGTGAGATCGTGACCTGAGCTGAAGTCAGAGGTCTAACCGACCGAGCCACCCAGGCACCCCTATAGTTTCTTTCTAAACTTTAACTGTATTACTTCCACCATACACTCATTTCATGTCTTCTAAACTTTCCCTTGTTGCTGTTTGTCCTTATTTTTATTCCTCTCTGTGCTTTTTTCCTTCCTTTTTCTTTTCTACTTTTCAATTTGCTTTTTCTTTTCTGCTATATTTCTTAATATCCTTTTCTGTTTTACATGTCTTCTCCTTTTTAGCCTTTGATTATTTCTCATCTTAATGCCCAGTTTCTCCTTAATCTTCTCAAAAGTTAGCAGCAATTTTAGTGGAAGCAATATTATTTTTATTTTTTACCAGCTTTATTGGAGTATAGTCAAGCTATTTAAATTTCATGGCATGATGATAAATATATATTTTTTATGAGAGCATTTAAACTCTACTCTCATTAAATTTCAAGTAAAGAAATTATTTTAAAGAGGCTTCTTGTACTTCCTTATGTTTAAGAACATTAAACCAACAGGTTCTACCCAGGATCTCTTGATACTGGAGCCTAAGGAGAATGATTGTGGAAATAGACCAAAGGGTCAGATTTCTTTTTAACTTATCCTTTGCACGTACAAGTGAGAGAAAGAAAAAATGAAACAGATATAACATTGGCTTAAAGAGTGAACAAAAATAACTAGATGATGCTCTCTTAAGGAGATTAAGAGAATACATTGTCAAAGTATTAATCTGTGTATTGATATCTATAAATTTAAAATAGGCACAGTTTAAGTAAGGTAAAAAAAATCTCTTCTGTAGCTTATAGAAATTCATGAGTCTAAGAAATATTTTAGAAGAAGTAGTTTGAAATTTGCCTGAAAAAAATATTGATTTGCTGCTTTTTTTTAGGATAACTTTGGAGGAAAGGGAATATTGATCCAAGAAGATATACATGTTGTAAAATTCTGAGAAATATCTTTCTGTCATCACTGCATGAGCTTGGTATTCTAAAATAATGTAAGAGCAGATTTAAAAGTTACTAGGGAGTAGAAATGGCCACTGGATATTAGATTTCATTCTTCAGTGTACAAGCAATGAAACCAGTGATCACCTGCCAAATACTTTCCCAACTTTTAATAAGTTCCCATGTGTAATAATTTTTATTAGCCTTGAAAAAGAAGTATATTCTATATATTCAAATTCATAGCTATAAATTGTATTGCAAATCACAAAACAAGAAATCTGTGTTTAAACTTTCATAAGATCCAAACATTGCTTGTAACTATTAGGATATCTATGAAAATAGGATGAACCCAGATGCTTTCACGGGACCAATAAGATAAATAGTTATAGAGGAAAATGTAGAACCATCTACATAGTATGACTTAAAAGGAACCTAAAGGCCTTCATTCTCAGCAAGTGTCTTTACACCCTTGAGATAAGATTGGTATCTCCTGAAGGGACTTGCTAGAATGAAATGCTAGAATATCTGTATGTTAGATATTCTGGAAATGTTAGAATGTCTGGAGAATGTCATATAATAGCATTATAATCCCAATAGCCAATGAACACAGCCAATATGAAGCAAGTCTGTAAAGCTAGCATTCCTAATCCTATTTTTAAACCAATACTTTTCCCAGACTATGATACTCTTTTTGGAATGATGCTTTTAAATACATAAAGTGAAATACAAAGGAAATTATAAATAAATAGTAAAAAAGTTACAAAAATATTTTGTGTTATATATGTAACAATGTGCATATGTATAAATATATACTAATATACATATGTATACATATATACATACTTCTTTACTATACATTAAATATGTAGCTAATATTGTCTGTAATTTTGTAGAGTATTATAAATAATAGTTTGAGATATTTGTGACATTTCACATGACATGAAAATATCTGTGATTTTTATTAGTGACAAAATCAGAGATTATTTTTGCCCAACTCTTTAACAGAAAGAAAATACTATATTTTAATGAAAATATCAGTGAAGATAAAGGTACAACTTTTTCCCATGCAAGTTTCCAAACTCTTTGAATTCTACTGGCATATCAAGTTAATAACCCTTCCGTAGAGGTTGGAATTCACAGCAAGTACTTTGAGGGGGCAGGGAAGAAGCAAACATTGATTGCTCTCTTGAGCTGTTGGCAATGAAAATTGAATGTTTAATTTGAACTTTGGTTACCAAATAGCAGCATAAAGTCAATGGACTCAAAGAAGGAATCCCCAGTGAGAAGGTGTAAGTATAGATAGTATAATGTCATTAATCAATTAATTTATTAAAAGCAAATATTTTCTAACATTAAATATATGTATATTACTTTACTGGGAGGTATAAAAGATATTGGATGAGTAAAAATATAAGAAACACATGGATCTTATCCTGAAGTAACTTAAAATCTTGTCAAGCTATTAAACAATTGTTAAAATAATATGCCACACAATAATCCTGTGCAGTAACTATTCACAATTTCAATGAGGAATGCATATTTTCTCTTCTATTTCATCTGTGTGTCTTTCCAAAGAATCTCTATGAGTTGAATGAAACTTTATCTATCAAATGTCATTTTCAATTTAATGGGGGAAAAACACCTAGAGTTTCAATAGAAATCAATTAAACAAGACAAGACAAAGGTCAAATTTTTATTTAAAGATATGCTATTTATTAAGGGAAATCTGTCTTCCTTTTCACCTAGTAGTTCTATTCAATAGGTTATTTTTTTAAAAAGCCAGAGAGTGGGTATTTGACATGGATTTTCAAATTATGTATTATTTATATATGGTGGAAAATATATCACTAGCTACCAGTGTGCAAGTATCATAAATGTTCACTGACCTGGGGATCTTTTGAAAGGACCATACGTTTGTAACTGTTAAAATCATATTTCAAGGTTAATGACATGAAGATTTCAATGTTTAAAAAAAAAAACTACTCGTTTCTCTCTCTCTTCTACTCCCTTTTCTCTGCCTCTCTCCATTTTTCTTTTTTTCTTCCAAATACATGCATATACAGACATAAATGTCTTGAAACAAATTAAAATAAATAGTAGTTATGATCATCAGGATTGTAATGATTACATACATATTTTTTTGTTTTGGGTTTTTCCAGAGTGCATACATTTAATTTTATTATAAAAATATAATAGTTTTAAATAAAAAAGGTAGCTTAAAATTTAAAAGTAGTTTTTACTTTTTTTTCTGATAATTTTGCTTAGAAGAATATCCACGCCTAGAAGTGATAGCAGAAGAGCCTGAGCTTAGGACACTCATGTCCACTGTGTCAATATGAATAAAAACCCAAAGAATTAAAAGGGATAATGTCTACACAAAACAAATTGTTTAAATGAGTTAAATAAAAGTGAGAATAAAATTAGTAAACCTATTAATAATTATTTTTGTCAAGTATCTATATTTTTTACTTTCCTTTTGTGGTTTGCATTGCATCAAAATTGCCTGGAATAAAATATTGCATGAACAGGTAGTTTTTTCCTTGAAAATTAAACTTCCTGTAAAAATATAAAGTATGAAAAAGATCCTGAGCCAATTTTTTTTTATTTTGTATGTTTTAAAAAATAAATATTTCTCCAAAAACTGTAGTAGTAGATGCTTAACTTTATAGAATAGTTTTTAAATGTCAAAAATCTTAAAAAGTACTTGACCAGGAGTTGGCTTTCTTATGATTAGTCCTGTGAGTCTATGGAGTTATGAATCTCTTTTTCTTTAAAGCAGTAACATTATCCAACCGAAGCTTCTTATTTTACATTGCATTTTCCTGTTACTAAGATGTATTTAAAGTACTTTTCCTTGAATAGTGTCACTATAACTAAGTGCAAAGCATCATTATTAAGTGGCACTTTAAAATATTCCTTAGCACTAAAAAGGAGCAGAAACCTTATTATTTGCCCAGGAATTTAATAAGTGGTTTCTTTATACAAAGGGCATTTTAGCTGTTTGTATGCCCCTTCACCCCTACTCACCACATGATGTAGCTAATGGCAAATCCTATCAGTATCTAATTTGTGAAAGCAAAGCTCAAATTTTTACGTATAAATGATTTGATGCACTTTTTTAGTAATAATAGACTTCAGCAATACCTTGTTTAAAATTGCAATTTCACTTTCAGCTCTCTGGATATGACTGATATCAGATGACAAAGATGCATATTTAGAGAATGAAAGTAAAAGTAATTTCGGTATAAAGTATGGAAAAGTTAATGTTAACGGAGTCACTTTAAGAATCAACAAAGTACATTTATTCATAAAATAAGTTTAATATGTAAACTATTTTTGAATGGCAAAACTAATAGTTCTTGTATAATACTTGTTTTGGAAATGCAAATCTATGGGGTTTGTACAGTGATAACTCACAATCTACC
This sequence comes from Lynx canadensis, assembly GCF_007474595.2. NCBI lineage: Eukaryota > Metazoa > Chordata > Mammalia > Carnivora > Felidae > Lynx > Lynx canadensis. Next base: position 26,348,766 of record NC_044320.2, read on the forward strand.
TTTAAGTAACATTATACTTCTTCATGCATCATGTTAAAACCTTACAACAGTATACTTTCATTTCTTCCCCCCCAGGCATTTTACCATTGTTTTCATACAGTTTGCTTTTATTTTTACTTATATTATAAAACCCACAAAGCATTGTTATTAAAAGTCAACTAAATTTTAAATAATAAGAAAAAGGTATGTTTATTTACTTACATAAACCATTTCTGGTGCTCTTTATTAGTTGTATAGATCCAGAGTGACTTCTGTCATCATTTCCTTCCATCTGAAAGACTATTTTTTTGTTTCTTTCTTGTTTAAATGTTAACATTTTGGGCGCCTGGGTGGCTCAGTCGGTTAAGCGGCCGACTTCGGCTCAGGTCGTGATCTCACAGCCCGTGAGTTCCAGCCCCGCATCGGGCTCTGTGCTGACAGCTCAGAGCCTGGAGCCTGTTTCGGATTCTGTGTCTCCCTCTCTCTGACCCTCCCCCGTTCATGCTGTCTCTCTCTGTCTCAAAAATAAATAAACGTTAAAAAAAAATAAATGTTAGCATTTTGACAAGCTTAGAGGAAGATCTTTTGACAATTATGTTTTGATCGTTTGAAAATTCACTGGATGGGCTCAGTAGTAGAATAGCGATGACAGAGGAAAGAGACGATGAACTTGAAATAGAATAATATATATCATTCAAACTAGACCATAGAAATAAAAATGATTGAATAAAAAATGAACAGAGTCCCAGAGACCTGTGAGAAAATATCAAAAGGTCCAATATACATGTTATTGGAGTAGTAGGAGAGAAGAAGTTCGGGGCTGAGCAATTCTTTGAAGAAATAAATGTCAGAAGTCTTATTAAATCTGATGAAAAACAAACTTATGGATTAAAGAAGCTCAGTGAGCACCAAGGAGATGCATTCAAAAAAATCCACTTCTAGACACATCGCAACTAAATTACTGAAAAAGCAGGTGGACATAGATTGAGTAAAGGAGGGCAAAGTGATGAAAGAACTATATCCCTATAGTGATGGAAAGCTCTGTTCTCCCTTATGTCTTTTCAGAGGCCAATTTGTTAGAACACAGAAGTTAACCAGAGATTTTCTTTAGGCTGTGGTACTCAAGCCAAGTCTTATGCTCTGAGCAACTTTAGAAATCTGCAGACATGTTTGGTTTTTATTAAAATAAGCTCTTCACCTCTAGAGTGCATCCAGACATCTTGGTCTTTCAGAAAGAGCTGTAGTCTAGAGAGATCCAACATGAAGCAGGTATAGGGAAAGATGAATTCAGCTTTGATGATTTCCCATCAAATCTGAAGACAGGAAAATAAAACAAGACAAAAGCAAATTTCACAATTTCCCAAGAGCGCCTTCCAGCTTGAAAGTTTGACTTTATTCAACAAAGATACAACCAAGCTATTGTAAGCTCCTAAACTGTTTCAAATTCCTTCTCATCTATAAAGAAAAGTTTAGGTATTGCAGTTAAAAGCATGTTGAGGAACTGAAATGCGGATATGAGAGTCTATAAACTGTGACTGACAGCAAGATGGAAGTTCAGCTCTGTATTTCTCTGGTCCAAAGTCATACCCCTTTTTCCCATTAAGAAAAATCCATATGTATAATTTATAAACAACATCTCACTTGTCAAAAACAAGACACTCTTAAAAAGCCAAGAGAAAAAATAGTTGATTTATACAGGGAAGAGTTAATCAAGTTATAACATTCAGAAAAAAATAAATAAAACGGGAACAATTTTCAAGGGTTTTACTACGAACAAGACTGGTGAAATCTCTTGAGGGTATCAGGGGCATTATATCAAAAGGAAACTTATCACAACAATCTCTTTAGGAAAAGGAGGGTACAATTAATAAAACCATACTCAGAGTTTTTTGTAGTGGGAGGAGTTCGACAGGATTATTAGTGTTTCAGCTGCCTAATGCTGCAGCTAGTTTCTGTTTTCCTTGAGTGGCAAAGAACTAAAGAGGGATAGAGGTAGACACCTTTGACTTGAGAATGTGTATTCCATGAACTTCGATCATTCATAGAAGGGAATGCTTATCACACTCAAAAGAGAAGTTTGTTGTTTATTTTTCTTAAGTTCAAGAAAGCATCTGAAAATAAAAGAGAAAAGGAAAACAAAGGAATGCAAAATAATTAGGGAATTGTTCAAGTCAAGTGAAATACAATGATATTAAGGACATTGAAAAGGTGTTTTTTGTTTATTTTTTAAAAGTATGTATGTCGTGGGGCGCCTGGGTGGCGCAGTCGGTTGAGCGTCCGACTTCAGCCAGGTCACGATCTCGCGGTCCGTGAGTTCGAGCCCCGCGTCGGGCTCTGGGCTGATGGCTCAGAGCCTGGAGCCTGTTTCCAATTCTGTGTCTCCCTCTCTCTCTGTCCCTCCCCCGTTCATGCTCTGTCTCTCTCTGTCCCAAAAATAAACGTTGAAAAAAAAATTTAAAAAAAGTATGTATGTCGTACTTAAACATCTTTTTTCTTTAACCCTCTACTGTATTTGGCTTTCTATTTTATTGATCCCATATAACCCTCGTCAGCTCTCTCCTTAACTCCTCCAGAGTACGCACTACTCATTATTAGAAAAATTGAAGAAATAATGTTGCCTGGGGGCACCTGGGTGGCTTAGTTGTTAAGCATCTGACTTCAGCTCAGGTCACAATCTCGTGGTTCCTGAGTTTGAGCCCCACCTCAGGCTCTGTGCTGACAGCTCAGAGCCTGGAGCCTGCTGCAGATTCTGTGTTTCCTTCTCTCTCTGCCCCTCCCCTGATCATGCTCTAACTCTCTCTGTGTCTCAAAAATAAAAAAATAAAGGAAAGAATATTGCTTGAATTATTTGCAAGTATACACTACATAATTTCAATTGGATTCTCTTTGCTTCTCATCACTTTGTTTATTGTTTACTGCTTTCATTTTTTCAGACACATTTTATCCAAATAAGCTAACAGTCATATCCTTAACTATTTCAAGAAATTCCCATGGAATGCTTTTAATTTCTTTCCTTTGTATCTTTAAAAGTCTTCTTATCTTTTAGCCTTTCTATTATCAATTTGCGGTCCTATAAATTTATGTGTTTCCACTTTATTTTCTTTTATCTCACAACTTTTCCCTGGTGGCCTGTCATTCTTCACATTTTTACTATCACCACTTTGTAAATTACTCCTAAAAATCAAGTCCTGGCCAATTCTCCCATTTGAGAAACATATCAAAAAACTATTGGCTGGATATTTCCAACTATAAGGTTTTTCCAGCTTCTTAAATTCAACATTTTTGAACTTGAACTTATTATACATTATGATCAATTCTCTTAATTACCCTAAGTGCATGAATGACATCACCAGATCTACCCAAGCTAGAAATCTGAGCTCTATCTGATCGAATTACTCCTTTCAACATTATTGTGTTGAATATTTTCAATCTCAAACTTCCTGCATGCATTTCTTCTCATATTCTCATGCTCAACATTTTAGTTTAACTATTGTTGGACTATTGCAGTGATCTCAATGCAAATTTACCAACCTTAAATATATTTTATGCAGAAATGTAAGATTAATTTTTGTAAGCCCAGTCATATGAAAATCACTCCCTACTCTGAATACCCATGTCAACTAAATTCTCAATGTCTCTGCTGGAATTTGAGTTATTCTGAATTTTTCCCCCAGACTTTAGTACACAGTATTGGTTGCCTACCTACAGCTATCTTCCATTCTTCTACCTATATCCCCAGTCTTGTTTGTTAATAGAGCCTTCTGCTTCTACCATTTCCCCACAGACACTAGGAAAATTCTGATTAGTTTAAGCCTAGAGAGGTTTGTACTATTGCCTTTATCAGTGCTTTGTTAAGGATGAAGCTTGTGAACCAATCCTACCTCAAGAGGGAAAGTTTGCTAACATCACTTGCAAACTATTTAACTTTGGACTGATCTTTAACTTCTCAATCTCTCAGTTTTTTCTTCTGAAAAACTGGAATAATAAAGTACCTAATTTTGGGGGCCATTATGAGGTTAAATAAGTTAGTACCAGTAAAACACTTAGAACAGTGAATGGCCCAATCAAAATGCTCAATAAAGGCTATGTATTGTTGTTCTTTTATTTTTGTTTACATTCTTCCTACTCATGCAAATTCCCAGGATGGTCAGGTAGCCCATCTCCATGTCATAGGTAAGATATTGCTATGGAGAATTTGCGTTCCTCCAAAATTCTACCCCCACCCCTCACACCAAGGTGATGCTATTAGGATGGGAGGCCTTTAGAAGGTGGTTAGGTCATAGGAGTGGAACACTCATGAGAAGGATTATTGCTCTTTTCTGAAAGACCCTAAGAGCTAGCTTGCACTTTTCTGCCATGTGACGTTACAGTGAGAAGATGGCAGTAAGGAAACACGCTCTCACCAGACAACAAATCTGCCAGAGACTTCATCTTGTACTTCCTGGCCTTCAGAGCTCTGAGAAATAAAGTCCTGTTGTTTATAAACTACTCAGTTTACAATTATTTGTTACCACAGCCCAAACAGACTAAGAGATTCATTTTTATTATGAGGTTTTGTTTAACAGGAGACTTCCAGTCTCTAAGTCAAAGGAAGAGAGGTATGAAGCATGGACAATGACCATCACTTCCTTTCATTGTCCATTGTCAGAACTATCACAGGAACCCAACTTAATGTCATGGGTAGCTGAGACACGTAGCATAGGATAGGAAATATTTGGTCAAAACCGTCTCTGTCACAGTTCATTTTTCTGCTCGCCAAATCTCCCTTTGCCACCTCTTTCTACACATTAAACACACTTGACTGCTTTCTAAGAGACACATCTTAAAATCCCATCCAAGCTTTATCCAGCTTCAACTTCAGGGTCTACAGATTGTGGTACTCTCTCCATTAGGACAGATGAAGCTACTTTTTGTCCAAGCTACCTGCTTCCTTTTCCCTGACCACATACACCCGTCAAGGAATGTGGTATTAGTTTCCTGAGGCTGCTGTAACAAATCACCACAACCTAGTGACTTCAGAGAAATTGATATCTCATAGTTCTGGAGGCAAGAAGTTTAAACCTGAGCTGAGTTGTGCTCCCTCTATGGGCTCTAACAGAGAATCAATTTTTTGCCTCTTTCAGATTCTATTGGCTGCTCTGAGATTCCTGGTCTTGTGTTGTGTCACCCCACTCTCTGCCTCCGTCTTCATATGGTATTCTCCTCCTTCTGTTATTTCCTTTGTATCACTTATGAAGACACTTATGATAGCACTTAGAAATACCTGAAAGATACAGAATAATTGACTCTTCTCAAGGATATTTATTTATTTATAATTTATTGTCAAGTTGGCTAACATACAGTGTATACAGTGTGCTATTGGTTTGGGGAATAGATCCCCATGATTCATGGCTTACGTTCAATGCCCAGTGCTCATCCCATTAGAGCCCTCTTCAATGCCCATCACCCAGTTTCCCCTCTCACCCCCATCAACCCTCAGTTTGTTCTCTGTATTTAAGAGTCTCTTGTGGTTTGCCTCCCTCTCTCTGTTTGTAACTATTTTCTTCCTCTTCCCTTCCCCCATGGTCTTCTGTTAAATTTCTCAACTTCCACATTTGAGTGAAAACATACTTGTCTTTCTCTGACTGACTTATTTCACTTAGCATAATAGACACTTTTCAAAATATTTAATTTGATCTCTCCTACAAAGATTTTTCTTTCTTTTTTCTTTCTTTCCTTCTCTCTCTCTCTCTCTCTCTTTTTTAAATGAGGTAACATTTACAAGTTCCAGTGATGAGGACTTGATATTGTTGCATGACCACTATTCACCCGACCACAAAAATGATAAAGATATTTTGGCAGTAGAGAATTTGGCACAAGGAATTAAAAAAATAAATGGTGGGGCTGAAGCACAGAGAGCAAAGGAGAGAGAGTGGGAAGATAAGCTAGAGAGAAAGGAGGAATCAGATTAATAGAGCTTTGTAGGACACTCTAGAGGATACTAATTCAAGCTGATCCAAGGCCCCATAATGTATTCATTCTTTTTTATATGTAATGTAGATTAAGGCCTCATTTTAAGATGATGTAGAAACGGAGATCTCCCTTCCTGACAGACTCAGCTGTGAAAAATGCTGTTAGCCAATAGTCTCCAGCTGCTATATCTTTGGGATCTGCCATAGCATTCACTTTGAGGTCGTACTTTTCCTGTCTCTAATAGTTCAAATACGTTTTTTCCCAGTATATCTTTTGTACTTCCAATACCATGCTGTTTGCTGTAAGACCTGAACAGGCACCATTGGTAAGTGGAGTCATCCAAGAAGGCAGGTGTTTTTATGGAGTTACCTGGCAAAGAGGATTACATCCCAAGTGGTATGTGGGGTATGAATTATCCTCGGAACAAGGTGGCAGCCTATTACTAAAGATTTCACTGGTGATTATCTGAGAAAATGGTATGGTGAGGGGAACTAACTTGCCAGTGCAATGATTCAGATATTTGAAAGGTATAGGAGAACGATGTGTAAAAATGAAGGGTAACTAGCTGGTTATTACTAAGCTGTATTAATTCTTCTAATGGAGGAAGAATACTTTCTTAACAGAAAAAAAATCAGACTTATTTCATTTAACTTCTCTTTCCTATAAAATGAGTACTGTTAACATGTTTCAAGTCATTAATATTAGTTAACTGATCAAATTAGTGGGAACTTTATCTAATACTTACATTGTTATGCTAAGCAATGGTTTTCAAATTCTACTGTCACCAGAGTTTCCTGAGACCCTATTTAAAATACACAAAACTCAACAATACATTTTGACTGAATAGTTCCGGGGACAAGTCAGCATTTAGACAGGCATTCCAGAGTATAGGCTTCCTAAAGAGCCTTAAAGAAAGTATACCTAGATTTGAAATTGAATGCTGTACTCAATAACATATCAGAATATACATAATATTAATTTCAAGGTTGTTTTCATGTAAAATTTGGAACTCTGATGTTCTCATTATCTTTTAGAGTAATGTGATTAGAATAATTAGGGTTTGGAAGGACAGGCCAAATCTTAAATAATATTCTCTCATGTTTATATGTTTGTTCTGATCTAATGAAGCTTGAAAGAGTCCAACTGTTGCCCTAATGTCTGATATATTTAGTAAAAATCAAATTAGTCATATCTCCCTTAGTTCCTTTGGTAAGCTGCCTATCTACACAGCTCACCTGGAGAACTCACCAGCCATAAACAGATGAGACAAATCATAACTTTGTTTTTGAGGAGCGAAAAATAGTCATCCCAAAATACCAGATTAATCTTCCCCCACTCCTAGTAGGCTGCCAGAAAAGGTGGATGGAAAGATACCTGTGAATTTACAAACTGAATACTTTTGTTAATTAAATGTTGTTATAAATGAAATAAAGGGGGGGTTGTTTCAGAAGAGAATTATTTTGCCTAGTAGGCCACAATTCCTAAATATAGCTGCTAAATCAGAATTGTGTATGTTGGGAGTCTAGAAGGAGAAGCAGAATGAAAAGCTCTAGTGGAATTTCATAACGTTTTACAGCTTCTCGTATTTGCCTGGTTCAATTATAAAAACCTGAAATACCACTGCATTACATTAGTGCACACAACCATCTTCTCTCAATAGCACGATCATACGAGTTTCCCTGCTCGTCTGTCTGCTTTCACTCTTGTGGGCTTCTAGTTCTTTTTCTTTTTCTTCTTCTTTTTTAAAACCTTTATTTAAATCCAGGTTAGTTAACATACAGTGTAACAATGGTTTCAGTAGAATTTAGTGATTCAGCACCTATGTGTAACACCCAGTGCTCATCCCAGTGAGTACCCTCCTTAATGCCCATCACCCATTTAGCCCATCCCCCCACCTAATACCCCTCCAGCAACCCTCGATTTGTTCTCTGTCTTTAAGAGTCTTATGGTTTGCATCCCTCTCTGTTTTTATCTTATTTTTCCTTCCCTTCACCTATGGTCATCTGTTGTGCTTTTTAAATTCTGCATATGAGTGAAATCATTGATATTTGTCTTTCTCTGACTGACCTACTTTGCTTAGCATAATACACTCTAGTTCCATCCACATTGTTGCAAACAGCAAGATTGCATTCTTTTTGATAGCCAACTAATATTCCATTATATATATATATATATATATACACACACACACACACACATATACACACCACCTCTTCTTTATCCATTCATCAGTCAATGGACATTTGAGCTCTTTCCATAATTTGGTTATTGTTGATAGTGCTGCCATATACATCGGGGTGTAGGTGCCCCTTCAAATCAGCATTTTTGTATCCTTTGGATAAATACAACTGGATATGCTGATCTTTCTAAAATGCTGATTATGTCACTCCCACTTCTTATTGTTTTCAGGATAAAATTTCTATTTTCCACCAGTCGTGACTCTCTAACACATTATAACGTGCATTTCCCTGAAGCATTCTAAGCTCAAGCTATACGAAACCATTCTCTATTTCTGTACCCAAAACCTCTTACCTGTTAGACCCTGAGCATGTTCTTTCCTCTAGTTGAAACACACTACCTATCTCCACCCTTCATCCTCCAAGTGTGTTTCATCTAATTATCTTTCTTTGAATGTCAGCTTGAGCATCACGTCTCTGAGAAGCCTTCCCAAGACTGTGACCTTCCTATGTGCTTTTTAAATGTCATCTCCTACTCCAACCATAGCATTCATACCGTTGTAATTTCTTATTTACTTGAATGTCTTTACTATTATATAGACTATTTGCTAGGGAGGTCAAAGCTGTTTCTGCTTTCTTCACCACTATTCTTAGAGCCTAGAAAGGGGCATAAAGTGTGGATTTTACTAGTCAGGAACATGTACTAGTAGTTGTGATTGTGGTAACTTCAATAGCTGCAATTCTTAGAGTAGCGAGAAGAGTTTAATTTAGAAAATTCTGACTTACCGTATTGAGAGACATTATTATTCTCAAAAAGCCTGAGTGCACACCAGAGGCAAGCCATATGGCTTTCCTGTAATCTCCAGCCTGTAATCAAGGAGAACTTTTAAAAGAGAGTTGGATCCAGAAATCCATTTACTCATTGGCCTAGAGTTATCTGTGTCTTTCCCTCCAAATAACAAAATTGCAAACTGTCACCTTCATTATCCTGCGGTAAATGTTGAAGAATTTGGACTTGTTAAATACCCCTGTACCAGGGCGAGAGTTGTATCATCCTTAATGTGAAACACACATACCTCACATCTGCAGAAATTTTAGCTGCTTGGAATTAATTGGAACTATTATTTTCAGGTTTCCTTTTGACAGGAGATATTTTAATTCATATGTAATTTATAACAGCTCATACTATTTTGCTCATTCAATAATGCATCTCTCCTTTCAGGGAACATCACTTACATCTGCTGAATTGAGAGAAGCTAAGTCTATTCACTGAAAAGTCTCCTTTATCCCTTATTCTGTATTTGCTAAGTTGATTAACATTCTTCTTGTGGGAAACCACAGGTTCAGTAGACCACAGGTCTTTCCACAAGGGAAGAAAAGATGGCACGAGACACTCATGCCAGAGAACTTAATTTCATAAAGACACTATTTACAAACCAGTAGGTGGGATAATGGGGCTCCTGGGGTTCGCAACAGCACTATTTAAGCACAAAGGAGCATGATTGAGGAGTAGTCACCAGAGACATGAACCCGTAACCTGCAAGGGCTTTAGAGTTTGGTGGAGGATCTGCAACTCTCATCATCCAGTAGGAAGGGAGTCAGGGAAGACTGCTCCCTGACCTTGCTCCTCTCTTGTCTCTTGATTTCCTCTTATGCTTCTCATTTGTAATGCAAATAGGCATTTGTATTAATCGTGGCAAGCAGCAAACTCTTCAGAATAAGATTGCATAGGAAAAAATATCTCATGTAAAAGCTTTCAACTAAGAAGTTTTATGCCCAGGGAATTAGAATTATTTCTGTAGGGATACATGCACACACACACACACACACACACATGTATTTCTGCAGGGACATACTAATACATACATATATAACTTTATTACCTATATAATAATTGTGTGTATATACCCAAATAATTCTGGCCTACAAAAATCACATATTTTTGGCCTGCCTAATAAAAAATTTATATAAAACTGTAAATAAAAATATGTCAGGTTATTTTTGTACCACGTTTTATAATGTCTTCACTTTCATTTTATATTACATTCCCATTAAAGACCCATTTTTATGAAAACTTTTTGAAAATTATTAACTACTTCTGATTAAAGGTAAACCGTATTAAAAAAAAGTATTTGCCAACTTTTTAGCCTGATTCCCAAAGTGGCTGAATTAGCTCTCATTGAGTTTAAAGTGTTTTATGAATGTGATAATCTACATAGTTGTGAATCATTTCTTCTCTGATAACCTGCTCAATAAGAACAATAAGGTTTTCTTTCTTAAAGCTTTTGGAATTGATTGTCAGCTTGCTCATACCGACAAATGTGCTGCTGAGGGAGAGCTTTTTCATCTTATTGACACGGACTACATCATAAACCAAAGAACTGGAAGCCTGACATCCAAACAATTCAGGCTGCATCTACACTGTTTCAAGAGAAGCTTTTGGAAAACAAATATTTCTTGCAAACTGTCCGACTTGTCTACATAGATTATATGGTTGTGAAAAGAAGTTGACTCTTTTCCCTATATTAAATTCACTGTTATTGTTGGAATGTGCAAACCCAGCTGTACTCCATTTTCTGGCCTTTAAAAAAACCTGTCCTGCCCTGTTATAACTAGGTGAGAATAGATGGGCTGGTCCTTAAAACTGATCTGTGGATCAATACTAATCTCCTTTCCTTTCCATATCTTCCTGTAAAAATGGAAAAAATGACATGCTTAAGGTGGCATTTCTGCATAAACTTCTATTCCCAAAGCCCAAGAAAAATACACAAAATTCTTAAATTCCTACACATGCAATCGTTGATACATCTTATATTTAAATTTCAACTCAGTTGAACCAATAAGTATTGATTACACAATATGAGAAAGATACAATAATTAAAATATTTCACCAAAATACAAAAAATGCTGACTCTGTGTGGAAATCCAATTGAAAGGATTAACTCAGCATCCTCTATTACTTCTTGGACATCATGTTACCCTTTCAACTGAATTTCCACACAGAATCAGTACTAGATATTAGGTACATACATGTGCTGAGGTCAGCTCTAGTCATTTACTCAACAAATATTTATTGAGTAGCCTCTATGTGTCAGGTATTTTTGCTTGTGCTAGAAAAGTTAATAATGACACCTTACTGAGTCATTAGTCCAGAGAAGTAATCCTTTGACTCTTCAGTGATTTTCTGTTATCATTTCCAAGTGAAAGTAACTTGATTTGAAACAGCTATTCACTAAAAAGATAATAGTGCAACAATAGTTCGATCTTTTCTTTCCAATCAATATAATGAACTTGAGGTTAAGGACTTGGCCTGGCTTTAGTTTTGGAGTTGGAGATTTTCACTAGAGTCTATTTCTTAAAATGTATGCCCCCAACCTTCTGCTTTCTTCAACAGAAATTTTCTCTTACAGCATAGCTGGTCTATTTAGTGCCTTTTGCTTATTTCATGCACTGTATTGCCTTCTTGTCTAGTTAACGCCCATCCCACCCCCATGAGGAGGAAAGAAGTCCTTTTGCAATGTTAGCACCAGAACTATGAGCTCCTAGAAGTCAGGGCCTATCTGAGAAAGAAAGCTGGATGTTAGCAACTTTTGTGGCATTGCTCATAGCGGGGACAGAAACTTGCAACCAGGGTTCCTACAGTCATTTAGTCGACAACCTCCCATAACTGCCAACCTAAATAGAAAGCATGCCAGAACCCAGAATTGGAGAAAGTGGGGTTATTTGTTCTCTCTTTTTCATGTTATCAACATACCGTAAATATTACATTCAGGTTGATAACTAATTGTAACCCTAATGCTAAATAACCATGGGACTTCCTTTCACTACTGTGACTAAGCTTGTTGGAAAATAAATCATGGATGATACTATTTGTCATGGAGCTGGCTTGAGGATGGAATGAACATTACATGTGAAAACTTATAATCCCTTTAACCAGATTGAAGCTCCAATAGATGAAGAATCACCTTTGCTTTGTTTACCAGCAAATGAAGAGCAATTTCACTGAGGCTGGTACATGGTAGAGGTTCACCAAACATTCGTCATATGAATGAAATCTCTCTGGGGACTCTTTCATCCCTCACATTTGTATAGTGCTGCAAAGAATCACTTTGGTGCTAATGTTTCATAAATATATCCAGAAAATAAAATTGAAAGGGTTAAAGAGCGCCACCAACTTTCGCATTGGTACTCCTTTCTTTCAATAAAGTAGGCAACTCAAGTCATACAAATATTTTGCAGTGCATTCCATACAGATTTCTTATATTAAATGGAAAATAATTGTTGGCATTATAAACTTACTTATTTTTGTGGACTTGCATTGAAGTTAAAATATTGCTCACTAGTGGGCACCTGGGTGGCTCAGTCGGTTAAGCATGCCACCTCGGCTCAGGTCATGATCTCACTGTTCATGAGTTCGAGCCCCGCATGAGGCTCTGTGCTGACAGCTCAGAGCCTGGAGCCTGCTTCAGATTCTGTGTCTCCCTCTCTCTCTGCCCCTCCCCTGATTCCTCTCTCTCTCTTTCAAAAATAAACATTTTTAAAAATTAAAAAAAAATGTTGCTCACTAGTATTTTAAACTTTTCTTTACCATATAAATTTTCCCATTTTTCTTCTTCACCGACTTGGATGGAAATATCATATTTCTTTTATTTTTTGTATTAATACTGTCTTGAACACCCATGTGCTAAGTTATAACCAGAATCTCTAGGGCTCTTCATTCTGTTCCTAATTTATACATAACTACACAAGAATTCTCAGTTCAAAGGGAAAATGCTTACTTCCATCTTATACCTTCTAAAAACATTGCTGGAGAAAGAGTTGGAGAATGTGGTCATGTAGTCACTTCGCTGGTAGACTGTTTTTGTTTTTGTTTGTTGTTTTTTGGGTTGTTTGTTTTTTTACTTTCACTGCTTTTGAAGCTCTTGAAGCTGGACCCACATTTTAAATAAATCTCTGATTATTGTTGCGATTATATCCTTACTTACGGATCCAGAACACAGACATCACTGGTGCCGATTCATGAGTTCCCAAAGTGCCAACTTCTCACTTTTTTTTTTTTCAATTTCATGTTTGGACATTTCTTTCAAAGAATTCCCTACATGGCAGATAATCTTTTTTTGAGAGACACAATTATTTCAAGCTACCAGAAAACTTTTAACAACTTTAAACACCAAAATACAAGTAAAATTTGACTTCAGTATTTTAAGAGAATCCTTGAGCACTGTAAAAAGTTGTTTTCTAGTTTCAGGGTTTGAGATGTATACTTTCAGTCTTTTGATTCACTAAAATTTTGCCCAGAGGCTTAACAGGCTCTGAAAATAAGCTCATTCCACTTTCAAAAGGGAATATTTTTTACCTTTTCTTCTTTCTTATATTGACATTCCAGTTGCCGAAAATAGTATCTGTAAACATAATTCTTGTTATATTCCATCTTTTCCTGGCATGCTCTATCTATTTGATCACTAAGTTACTTGATATTTAGAATAATTAGTTGACGTCATTCTTCCCCCACCTCCACCTCCCCCTCCCCCCCCATTGCCAATATTCTACCTCAGAGTTTTATGATTTTATGCCTGGAAAACTTTATATTTATGCTCTTATTTTTTTCTTTTTTTCCCCCTCTCTTCTAACCTTTTTGGGATGTTCTCAATTTATTCCTTTGCTTCACAATTCTGAATCTAGTGAACGCCTACTTGGGCCAGGCACAATGTTAGATCCTGGGAATAATGCAGATCAATCTTTGTCTTTAGAGCTTAGAGCAATGAGAAATGTAACCTCAGTGTAGAGTAATGGATGCTTTACTTGAGGAAGTACTGGGAAGGAAGAGAGACTGTAGTAAGGGCCAACTAATGTTATTTACAGATGAAAAATGATAAGAAAAAGCATTTCAGAAGAATTTTGGTTTAACCAAACTAAGAGAATGTTTAAATAAACATTTATCACTACACAGTTGAACTCTAAAGGGCATATTTTTCCAAGTATGGACACATGGATAACCATCACATTTATATAAGGCAAGGAAACCCGTAGTGATAATAGTATTGATCAAAATAGCTATAATTTATTAGAACAACATTTTTATTACTGTAGCTATAGAGTGAAACTTAATTTGTACCCATGACAAAATGACCAAAGAAATTAGTATGATATTCTTATTTTGGAGGAAGTGTCAAATACGTGAAAAGCTATCTAAGGACTTATTAAGAAATAAATGCTAGAAATATAAGTCCCTGCTTTCCCTGTCCAGTCTAGTCGTGGATTTTCCAGATTTGCCTTCAGCATTCAGGCTAATTCACATCTTTAAAATAAAAACTAGTATTTAAGACCTATGGACTGTCTGTTAGAGACTCTTTTTGTATCATCAAATAGAGTTGGAGACTTTTTCCCTAATCAGTATATGGCAAAAGCTCCAAGGCATCAGTGTGTAACACAGCATAAGGTACCGATGAAGACATCTGGCTGAAAATAAAGCCAGATCAGGTTTGGAATCTGGCAAGCCTTTTATTATTTGTGTGACTTTAAGCAACTTATATAGTTCCTTTAAACCTTAGCTTCTCTACTTGCAAAATGGAAATGTATTTAATATCTGTAGCAGGAAAGAGTTATAAAGTTTAAAATAGATAACATATAGTGCCAGAAATAGTATGCATTCAATGTTTGCTGTGACCTCTCAGGACACCTATTATTACTATTACTACTGGTTGTACTGTTACCTCCACTATTGCCTTTACTACTAATGCTACTGTTATTACTACTCTTATTTCTAATACTCCTACTATTGGTACTATTGGTACTAATGGTACTATTACCATTATTGGCATCAGTCAGCCTAACTGGATTTTAATCCAGTACTATTGTATCAAAAATGAGTTGGATCTCTTCTAGACAAAACAATTTTGGAGTCAAGGGAAGTAATGCAGCTTAGTTTTGTATTTAAGTTTTCTAATAATTTTAAATTCTATTGGGTTAGTGTGTCCTGTAATGTACATATGGTATTAGCTCAGTACTGCATGCTTATGATGTCTAAATACACAAACTAAATTTCAGAATATCTGTTCAAAATATTTTTCTCATAGGAGTGCTTAGTCAAATGTTCGCAAAGTACTAGTCTAGAAAGAATACAAGCAAAGAAGCAACACGTTGCAAATATTATGATAAATCCTATGGCAGAGAAATAGATATGAAGGTCCCATGTAAGGGGAAATATCTAACCCACTACTTCATGCTATATTTGACTTATGGGGCCATGGCTGGTCAGCATCTTGAAGTCTGCCCAGTGCATCATAAGGGTGATTAAATGGGCCAATCAGAGTCTATCAGGAATTTGAATTAGGAATGTGGAAACAGACTCCGTCAATTTATAGTGGGAGCAGAAGCTGAAAAGACAAAGTGGACATGTTTGAAGCAGAATCCAGGTGATATAAATAACTGAAGATATAAATAACTGAAAATACAAATGATGTAACTTGGAGAATGGAGAGAGAGAAAAAATGTGAGATGATTGTAGGAGCAATAGAAACAGAGATAGAAAGAAGCTGAGTCACCACAAAAAAAGAGTAATAAATTCTTGCTATTGCGGGCACATAGAGATAATCTGATCCTTAGAGTTCTTGTGTATGCTCTAATTTCCAAATTATATGTTATGCTTTTGGAGGCCCTGGTATATTGCCGGTCCTAGAATTCTGTAAGATTCTGTTGTCTTTATTTCCATGTGTACTTTCTTCAACATGCTCCCGATTATTTGGGGTAACTTTATTAATCCCTAAGTCTTTGTTAAGCAGGTTCAAATCTCAGGCCAAAAGCAAGTGTGGAAGAAACGTAAACTTAATTATTTTTATATAACTCCAGTACTATTTTGAGGCACAATTCCACCATCTAAGAGAAACTAAATCTTGGTTAATTCTGTGTCATTCTAGAGACTTTAGGGTCCCCCACTGTTGCTCCTGGCATGCTGTCCTATGGTTCTCAGGTATTGATAGGGCAGGAAGTAGGGATACTTCACCTGCTGTCTGGTTGTCTTCTCTTCCCACTGGCGTTCATTACATCCGCAACAGGAAATGCGTTAGATTCTTGATAACCAAAAATTGTTTCCACATTTTTCCTTGCTTCCAACTGTAGCTGTGGGAGCTATGGAGTTTAAAGGAGTTGTAAAATTTCTTTCACTAGTCCTCTGCTCTTCTCAGAAACAACATCAAAGACACTTTAAACTTTGGGAACCTCTGAGAGACTTTCTGAGACTTATCTAGATTGGAGTGGCATTTCTCTGTTCCTGAAACTGGTTAGTTCTCTTTGATTCATGCAGTCCTGAGGCAAAAGTACATCTTCTCTGAGACCTCAAAATCTAGGAGTTTATTTCCTCTCTCCCTCCACTCTGGTACTTGTTCCAAGTTTTGTTGAGGGGGGAGAACTTGAGCACATATTTTATTCATTCTAATTCAAAGGAAATTTTCCTGAGGGGGAGAAGTTTCTTTGTTTGTTTTTAAGGTTTATTTATTTTGAGAGAGAGAGAGAGAGAGAGAGAGAGAGAGAATGCAAGCAGGGAAGGAGCAGAGAGAGAGGGAGACACAGAATCTGAAGCAGCCTTCAGGCTCTGAACTGTCAGCAGAATCTGACAGAGGGTTCAAACTCATGAGCCCTGAGATCATGACCTGAGCTCAACTGACTCAGTCACCGAGGTGCCCTGAGGGAAAGAAGTTTTTGATCATACAGCAAATCAATTAAATAACCTTTCCTTGAACGTGCCAAAATGGAGCAGACACATGTTGCATTCTTAGACTTGCATTTTTAGAAAATGACTTCTGATTTCAAAATGTCAGGCCATTTTCCACTTTAAAAATGAAGTTTATTTTGAGCTAACATTAGGACATTAAAAGCTGAATTATTTGGTTTATGTGAACCTAACATTCTCACCTAGATTCTAATTAAGTAAATTTGTTAAGTCTTAATGTAAATGTAAAACCACACTGATAATTTGCAAAAACGTTCTCTCTTTGTTTACAAATATTTTAAGGCTTTTTTAGCATTATATTCTCTATTAAGCCATTGATAGCATCATTTTGTTAGATGGTAGGACTTGATTTGGCAAATGCACTTTTAAGGAAACTGACATAGTAAGGTATTTCTCAAAGATGAATAGGTAACCATAATTTGATGATGGCAGTTATCTGTTTATCAATGCAGTATTATATGAAATGTTCATCCACATATGTATTACCTATTGCTAATGCAGTGACAAACTTTCTTAGTTACTTTAGTTATTTATTTACATTATTTTATTTTAACTTTATTTTTGAGAGGGGAGAAGGCTGAGGGGGAGAGAGAGAGAGAGAGAGAGAATTTTAATCAGTCTACATGCTCAGCATGAAGTCTGTTGCAGGGCTTGATCTCATGACCATGAGATCATGACCAAGCTGAAATCAAGGGTTGGACAATTAACTAACTGGAGCCACCCAGGCACCCTGAGCATAGAGGTTTTGATGAGTTTTCCATTCTTTCCTGAGGGAAACATTTTATTTAACAAACCATTTTTTTTTACCTAGTTTTTTAACTTAGTTTTTTTCATGTTTTTATTTAAATTCCAGTTAGTTAACATGCGGTATAATATTAGTTTCAGATATGCATCAGTTTTTAACAGAATAATACTAATTTTGACTTCCCTTCCCCAGAGAAACAGATGATTTGTATTCTATTACTTTGGAGACTTTTAAAAAGAAGAGAAAATGAAATACCTTTACTTAGGCATTATCAGAAACAGACTATTAGAGAATCCAACAGATTTGAGATCCAACAAATTGAAGCCAATGGCCTCTGCCACACTATTCCCTCTGATTTCTCCTCCTGGGTTGTATATCATATCATCTGTCTTAGCATGGAGTGTTTCTAGCTACCATTTATTGTTATACAACATTATAGTACCAAATACGTTTTTTGTATTTTGCATTGTTTTTGTTTTGTTTCACAGATTCCCTCCTCCAATCTCCCCTTCACCATCTGCCTACCATATTATTCTCCCTCTTGCAAAATGAACTAATGCCCAGAACAGGAGAAAGCAGAGTGGTGACAGCATTAAGAGGTAGGAAAGGGCCAGAGGAAACCTGGCTGAGCCAGGATAAAGATCTGGTTTCAGCATTCGGGCACTAACATTCTACTGTGTGCAAGGCATGATGGAGAGAGACACTACCCACTTGGTATCCCTTGTTCCTGGCATACAAAACCATTCCATATATGCTAAATGATTAAGAAATTTCCTTTGCTATCTAGGGGATTATGTATTATTTGAGGAGGGAGCCTGTTTTCGTTGAGGTTGTTGAGTGTATGTCTACGTGTAATTTACTACCACACTCCCACTGTTTGCTTTTGGTACTATGTTTCCTTCCGACTCCCTTGAGGGAGTCAGGGCAGCAGAATACTAAGAGAGGCGCTGCAGAACTCTAGGAATGGCCTGGGTGAGTGGGACGGGGACAGTTGACCTAGGCCTTACAGGAACCTGCAGTGGCAAAAGAGAAGAGCGGTAACTAGTGCCAGAAAAAAGGATCCTAGGCAAGTCATAGAGACCTGGAAGCTACAGCAGAGATTATGGAATCCAAGGGAACATCTTGTCTTCGGTAAATGGAGATATCTTCAATGGGCACTTGATACCAGCTCTGAGAGCCCTTACCCATTTCCTGGCACAATGGGGGTCAGATGTATGCACTCTCTATCACACCAGAAGGATTGTGCTAATGTGTCACTCTTGTGAGCATCATATTCATAAAATGATGAACAACTAGGGGCACCTGGGTGGTTCAGTCAGTTAAGCATCCGACTCTTGGTTTCAACTCAGGTCATCTTTTGCAATTTGGAGTTTGAGCCCTACATTGGGCTCTGCACTGACAGCATGGAGCCCACTTGGGATTCTCTGTCTCCCTCTCTTTCTCTGCCCCTCTCCCAGTCGCTATCTCTCTCTCTCTCAAAAAAAAAAAAAAAAATGAACAACTATACTATTCTACCACATTTCTCTTGCTCTACACCTGTCTCTTTGTCAATAGAGTGAGTCCCTCAAGAGCAGGGACCATCCTGTATCACCAATTGCCCTCTTCACTCTCACCCTGTCATGCTTAGTAACAAGTATGTTTTAATATTTAATACATGTTTGTTTCATAAATAAATACATTTAGAACAATTTACAACCTAACTCCTTAAAAGGTGACTGAAATTGGACCTCAGTAGATGGCCTGGATTTCAGCTATAACATGAGTGATATTTACAGATGGCAATGACTTCAGATTCCAAAACACTGTGGTCTGTGCGGTAGTTTTGATAGGTGATAGGTTTCTTATCCAGGAGACATTTAAACAGAGAGCAGGGAGGTAGGAGTTGGGGCAAAATGGGTGAAAGGGAAAGGGAAATACATGCTTCTAGTTATGGAATGAATAAGTCATGGGATAAAAGGCACAACATAAGGAATATAGTCAGTGATATTACAATAGCAATGTAACCACACAGATGGTAGCTATGCTTGTGGTGAGCATAGTATAATGTATAAACTTGTCAAATTACTAAGCTGTACCCGTGAAGCTAGTGTAATATTGCATGTCAACTATATTCAAATAAAAAATAAAAATAGTTAATAACTTCAACCATTCCAAATTTCTCCTTGTGTTACTATATCACTTTGTTCAGATCATAATAGAACACAAACTCTTAATTGTACTGTAGTCCATGTTTTATGCTGGCCTGAGAGTATTTTAAAAGCAGAAACTCTTTCTTATGTTTTACTGAATTTCTACCAAATAAGTTGTCTCGACCAATGGGAGGACAGTCAACAAATGTGAGCTCGGTTCTCTGAGATGAATCCCTTGTTGTTATCAATGTTGTTACTGATATCAGAAAATCTTTGCTATCAGAACCATTTAGAATTGGCCATGGAGCTTTGGCCCCAATGCTTGTCATATAACAAAATGTATGGATTTTTCACGTTGTTAGGCACAGAGACAGACAGTGTGACACAACACACTGTACAACATTTGTTAAGGCAAATATATCTTGCAATGTAAATAGATAGGTTTCTCACATAACATTCAACTGTGGACTGAATACATGTCCAATACTGAGCTCTTTCTCCCCAGACATGCTTCACCTCTTCTATTTCCCCTTCTGGATTAGGGCTATAAATCTCAAAGGCGGGAGCTACAATCCTTCTTTCCCCCAACCCTCACATGGAAAAATCACTAAACACATTGTTCTCCATAGTTAATATTTCTAAAAATCTTTTGTCTTGCCACCTTCTCTCATTGTTTGGACTTCAGCATAGCTACTTGCTTCTCAGTGAAGTCTTACTGACTGATTCCTCCATACTGGGTCAAGTCCAATGTATATATGTGCCTAAGACTCAGTGTATCTATACTTTACGGACTGTATTAAGACTACTTTAATTTTTACCTCTTGAACTAGCTCATTTTCACTGAGGGCTAGCCTTAGTTTATTTATGATCCCCACTGCCTACTCTACTGATGGACTGCAGTAGAAAGCCATCAATCCACTGTCTCCTCCAAATAAATCTAGAGATGACTCTTAAACCTCGTTTCTTTTCATATAAAATATTACTCTTAAGTAACTTAAAATAATAATGGCAGCAAATTTAGCTATCTTTAGTATGCACATATATATTTGTGGACTGAACTATTCAACAGTAATATTAATATTCTAATAATATTTTTGTGGAGTCTGTATCTATCCCTGTAATTGTGCTAAAGTCAGAATTGGAAATGGTGTTGTCATGTAGGTTTGATATGTCCTAAACAGTTTTCAAATAGGCGTGGATCATGGAACGCTGTCTTTCCAATTGATATCTAAATAATATGATTTGAGTTTTTGGTTCATTTGCTTCATGTCCACATTCATTCACTTGATTCAGTTAGCAGACATTTACTGAACAGCTGATTGACATATGAAAATTGCAGAACTTCAGTGTTTATAAAGAGGAATGAATTCACTCTCTGAACAGGTTTACAATCTGGTAAGAAAAAGACATGGATACAAATAGAAGAAAAGTGTTCTTGTGGTTAAGATATAAATGCTTAGATTTTAGTGTAGCCAAGCAAAAGAGGAGAGGTTAGTTTTAGGAAAAGGAAGGACAAAAGCATGTATGACAAATAAAGCTCTACTTGTAGACAGAATTAGATCAGAGATGATACCCTTTCGGGACATACACTAGTAAAAATAACCTAGGGTTCTTACTGATCTCATTAATAGTACACATTTATATGGTTTTTAAGGCATAGCCTCTTTGCTGATGTCTGCCCTTTCTCTATTCTGTTCACCTGGGTTTATTTATTCTGGTATTGAGGAGTAAATGGGAATATATTTGGCCATTGCCTCAAAGAGAACCTCATCAGTAATTTCATGAGACTAAATTAATCTGATATATCAGCCTTCAACATTTCAGAAGGCTAATGATGTAGGCAGAATAATGGCCCTCCCACGATGTCTACAACCTAATCCCTGGAACCTGTGAATATCTTAGGTTACATGGCAAAGGGAAATGAAGGTTGCAGATGAAATTAATGTTGTCAGTGAGCAGACTTTACAATTAGGAGTAATCTGGATTATGGGGGTGGAGTGTCCAATGTAATCATAAGTGTATTTAAAAGTAAAAGAAGGAATCATAAGACCTAGAGAGACAGGAGCATGACAAGGACTCAATCCAGGGTTACTGAGCTTTGAAGACTGAAGAGGGAATCCCAAGCAAGGATGGCCTTCAGGAGCAGGAAAAAGACAGGAGATAAATTCTCCTCTGGAGCTTCCATAAAAGAAGGAAAGCCTGCCTACTTTTTGGTTTTTGGTCTTTGAGACTCATGTCAGATTTCTGACCCACAGAACTGTAAAAGAATAAATATGTGTTGTCTTAAGCCTCTGACTTTTAAATAATTTGTCAAAGCAGCCATAGAAAACAAATATAATTATCTTCAATAGCCTTCTCTCATTTAGGAACTTGGAGTATTTTTTTCATTAATTTGTCCTGGTTCCCAACCCCTAAATAAACTATAAATTGCAGGCCTATCTGGTTCAAATCTAGCTTCAATTTAATCACATGTATGTCTGAGGCACTTGCTATGGACTAACAATTTCTTTTCACATAAAACTCAAAGTCTGATGAGAGTAGGGTAAAAAGTAGAACAATGACTTTTTGATACTTCGTTAAGTGCAACCCATGGAAAGCCCCACGTGCAACATTCAAAACCAGAATACCTAAACTAGTTTGAAAAACTAATATTTCCATATATATACACAATGGAGTACTATGTGGCAATGAGAAAAAATGAAATATGGCCCTTTGTAGCAACGTGGATGGAACTGGAGAGTGTGATGCTAAGTGAAATAAGCCATACAGAGAAAGACAGATACCATATGGTTTCACTCTTATGTGGATCCTGAGAAACTTAACAGGAACCCATGGGGGAGGGGAAGGAAAAAAAAAAAAAAAAAAAGGACGTTAGAGTGGGAGAGAGCCAAAGCATAAGAGACTGTTAAAAACTGAGAACAAACTGAGGGTTGATGGGGGGTGGGAGGGAGGGGAGGGTGGGTGATGGGTATTGAGGAGGGCACCTTTTGGGATGAGCACTGGGTGTTGTATGGAAACCAATTTGTCAATAAATTTCATAAAAAAAAAAAAAAGAAAGAAAAACTAATATTTAAGTAGTGACCTCAGTGAAGACTAGAAGTTATCCATAAGTAGGGACTGGGTTATCGAATCTGGGGATCAGGAACTGGGTATATTCCTTCAAATAGGAAAAAGGTCACAAATTTCTCTTTAGGGAGGTGAGGAAAAACAACAATAACAACAACATGCTCTCTCCTTTGATAAAACCCTTTGATGAACCTTCCCCCATATGCTCCACTGATCAGTGTTTTCCACCACAATCTGCTTAGAATGCCTCTTTCCATTTGTAGTAATACATCCATAGTTTACCTACTTAAGATGTATAAAAAAACATCTTCTTTCACATCTCATTGCTGGAAAGGATCTTTTTGCCTACTTCTTTAGCACTTTATCTGCTCCTCTCCAATGGCATTTATCACTCTCTCCTTTGTGGTACAGTTATTTTTGAGCATTTCTTACTTCCCAGACTAGACTATAGATTTTAGCTTTTCGTGTTCTTGGAAAGTGTGAAAGGGCAGAAAGCAGCATATGGCGTGATAGCACTGGGTGTGATGTAGAGATTGAATCTGAAAATAAGTTGGAAAACTGAAAAGCCTGAACATGCTGAACAGGGATTAAGAGCTGAATGGAGGCCCTGGTAGCATTTTAGCCTTTTCAATTTCTCACAAGCCCTGTAGCCACATATGGATAATCGTTTCTCAGTTAAACAATTGTTATGACTGCTATTTCCAGTTCTCTGCCAATTACTTTAATCTGGAGATAAACTACAGTGTTCTATTTAAGCAAATGCATCTGAAGGATTTCAACTTTCTGCCACCAAGGGAGCTGGAACGTTCTAGTGATAAGCATATACCTAATGTGAGAACATATGGAAGGAAAGTAAAATAGAAAGAGTTAACTGAGTTTTCCCTACTTAGCACAGAATATCTGAATATTTGAAAACACTCCCATATTGCATATAGATATTTTAGTGATGAGCAAATTCTGAAAGTTGTAGTTTTAAAACCCTTCTGTAAGACACTGTCCAATATCTCACTACATGTGTCAGGATATGTTAAATTGTATTGTAATAAAACTAAAAAACTCACTGTTTTAAAGCAATTTAAAAAAAAAGACTTCTCAGTCTTTCTGCAAATAATTCGAAAGTTGCATGGGGTGTACTACTCATAATCCTCATCCAGGGACCAGGAGATGAATCCCTACCATCTAGAGAGTATTTGCTACAGCTGTGGGAAAAGAGAACATGAAGAATTGTTTGCAGTTACCCTCAGCTGCATATTATTAACGTAATCATCTTACGTGATGAGATCATCCCGTACTTCAAGGGCGTGAGGACATGGAATCTTCTCACTGACTCAGAAGAGGGATAGCAGAAATATCGGTGAGTAATAATGCTTACTATGTGTATTTATCAATGTGCACTACTTAAAAATAGTATTTCAAATAAATATGTGAAGAGCCAAACTGCAAAACAAGACCAAACAAACAGAAACTTCATTAGTCACCAGTGGAACTGATTGTTACACAAACTACTTATGAAAAATGGTGATTAAAAAATTAAGCACACCTAGCTTTTAATGGGAGTTATATAGGATAACCAAAAGTCCATGAGTTGATAATGGAAGGTGCTTATTTACAGAAAAATGACAACTAGTAATTATAGGAGAAATATCATTGAGTTACTGGGAGTTTTCAACGCTAAAGAAACAACTGACTCAGGAAGAAAGGTCAGTGGGGGCTAAAATCAGTATGAAAGGCTGAATAAACCTGGATATTTCCATGCAATCAGATTTTAACCACACAGTTTACTTGCTGCTCACGGCAGTCGGGGCGGGGGGGGGGGTGGGCGCGGAATGTGGCTTCATAATGGAGAGATCTAGCTGTATCTCCAACTTAAACCTGCCAATAATCTTATCTGTACTAACGGGGCTGGGGGAACAAACAGATTTGTGTCTTCATTACACAGTGTCAGCTGTGAATTTTTCTTGCCAAATATGTTTACCCTGTGTCTACTACCTTCTTATCTAGCTTTGTATGATATTTAGCAAATAAGAGATAGGAGTTACATGGCAAACACATACCTACACACACTAAATTTATTTATTCAGATAATTTCAGAAGATGAGACATTCTACAGGATAACTGACTCAGCTTCAACAAATTCGTGTCACAAGGAAACAAAAGTTAGGCAAGGGGGGATTATTCTAGGTGAAAAGAGACTCAACCGGTAAAGTATCCGAATGCAAACTACGTGGTCTTTGATTATATCCTGAATTAAACAAACCGGTTTTTGAAAATTGAGGAAATTTTAATACACCAGATGCAGTAATTGTTGCCAGCTTTTATGTATGGTAATGATTAGTGGTAATGTAGTAGAACAGATTTGTTTTATATAGTTAAGATCCCTAAGACATCTAGGGATAAAATACAATGGTGTATTTAATCTATTTAAAAATATTTCAGTAAATATCAAGCAAATGTTGCAAATATCTTTTGTTGTTACATGTTAGTTCCTCTTGTTGGTTCTCAATACTCTCTGGAGCTTCCTGGGTATAATCTGAAACCAGCCCCTATACCATCCAGGGTATAGTGAGGGACTGAAGAAAGAGGCAGGACACCCCAGTTTGGTAGGTGGCAGTTTGAATAAGCAAAGGAAACTTATATATGAGGCCCATCTTGGGCAGCAGCAAAACAAATGGATCCCCACACCAGAATCCCAAGTCTTAAATTTATAAAGAGGCCTTAACAGGGTTTAGTTACATGTACCATGTAGGTATTTTCAATATCACATCACCATCTCAAGGCTGTGTCCTTAGAGCAGCCTCTGGGAGTGTGAAAGGCAAGTGGAACCCACATTCCAAGGGCAGAGGAGGGAGCAAGGAGCCTCAGAGTGCCTGGGTCTACTTCACACATCAACCAGGCTTTTCAGTGACCTCCCGCAAAACCTCTATAGCGTTGTATGTGAGTAGAAAGTGAGTCTTAGTCACCTTTGTAATTTCAGCATCTAACATGTGAGTAGTATGCAGTGGTATCCAACGCTGTATATTAAAGTGATTAGTATTTGAATTCAATGAGTGGATAGTTGTTGGATTCAGGATGAATAAATGAGATAATTCAAATGAATATTTAACTTTTACAGTGACCTTTTTTTGTCATAATAAATTCATATGCTCCTACAAAAATGTTACAGGTTTCTTTAGTAGATTCAGCAATATTGTTTTTACTACAGTAAAAGATGGAACTGAATAATATTTGGTGCAAGCTATAAGATATTTCCGTACTAAGCCATTTAAATACATGTATCAAACACATACAACTGGATGAACTTCATTTGCTTGACACTTTGAATGCTTTTAATCACATGATGGTTTTTTCTTCAAGACAAGAATTAATAGCCTCTGATCTCATTCAATGTTTATAAAATCTAAAGAAAAATAGTTTCTTTATTTTCATTCTTCACAGAGTAGCAAAGCATTACAACAACTAATTATTCCCATGGATAAACTAGAACTGTCCTTGTCTTCATGTCTATCTTTTTTTTTTTTTTTTAATTTTTTTTTTCAACGTTTATTTTTATTTTTGGGACAGAGAGAGACAGAGCATGAACGGGGGAGGGGCAGAGAGAGGGAGACACAGAATCGGAAACAGGCTCCAGGCTCCGAGCCATCAGCCCAGAGCCCGACGCGGGGCTCGAACTCACGGACCGCGACATCGCGACCTGGCTGAAGTCGGACGCTTAACCGACTGCGCCACCCAGGCGCCCCTTCATGTCTATCTTAATATTCTCCTAAGATGTTTACTTCTCTCTACCAAGCTATATTATTTAGCATGTTAATTCATGAATTAATCTCCACATTGCACTTATTCTGTCATACCACAACAACTTTGATTTTGAATGTATTCTATGGCATGCTTTTGAATTTATATTGCTCTAATATTTGATCTGAAGTTTTTAAGTGAATGTGCACACCCATGACCATATCAGAACTTTTCTGACAATATCAGATAAGCTGGCCTAAATTGGATAAAATGTGTATTGCTGGAAATAAATCCTATCTTTTAGTTAGGTTCCTATTTAGTTCTTTTCTACCTCAGCAACTGTGCTAAATAAAATATTACTGATTGACAGGTTTATTCAGTGCCAAGTAATCTCATGCGGTACTCATGAAACGCTGAAAGAGAAACACTACAGTATCTTCCAGATACGGAAACTTCTATAACTTCACTCAGAGTCACTCAGCTGGTACATGATAGGTGGATGAATGCCTTCCCGTGTGGCCTGTATAACTTGGGCTCTCCTGAGAGGCAAGCGTGCAGGCGTCGCTCTCACAAGTGACTGCCTTGTTTTGGCAGTGGAAGCACCTGGCGAAATTGACAAGGGATCGTGGGGGAGATGATGAAGCTGGGAGAATAGCGAGGGCTGCCCTTCGGGTTTCCCCTGGGATGCACAAGGAGATGAAGTAGCCCAGCAGGGCAAGAGTGATAGCAGTCGAACCCCTAGCGTCCAACTTGCTAGTGAGCACAGAGGGACATTCTCGAGTCTCTAGATGTACTTGGCAGACAGTTTACTGATGAATGTAGTCGTGGCGTACAGGCACGGTAAACACAAAGCCAATCTTACAATTTTTGATTGTACGATTTTGATTTCATACAGTCCTTCAAGCTAGTAAAAGGATTCTGATTTCATACTTGTTTTTGTACTATCAGTGAAAAATCTTACGATCCCATTACTACTGCCTCACCTGAATGCATAGGGCAGATCTACCAGTTATTCTTGGTTTATTTTTTACCTGGATATGCTATATATTAGTCAAAAATAAGGATTTCTTAATTTCTGTTTTGGCCAGTAAAATCCATTCACCTGTAGAATTCTAAAAGCATAAGACTCTCTCACACTTTCCTTTTGGTGTTGATGAATGGAAAGACTGTTAAGGAGAAATGAATCCGAGAAGTAAGGAAAGTATTGGAGACCATGTAAAAGAAGGATTTAAAATAGAACATTAAGCAAATAACCAAAAAATCCTGAAATTAAATAGTTTTCTTACATTAGGTAATTTAACTTTGCCCAAGCATCTTAAATATCATATGTGATTATGATAAATCCATACCTACCTGTGAAATCATTCTCTCTCCATTAAAATCCTACATTTATGTGCATGTATTTAGATAACAAATGAGCTAGATTATTTCCTAATTACTTATATAAAATAAGCGCATCCGTCCTTCAAGCAAGAGACTGTAGTCTCTACTTAGGACTAGACCAAAATCTAGATCTAGAATTCTAGCTAGGTTTTGGCCCTACTAACACAAACACTTACTGATAATTAAGTCTTCTAGGTTCAAATCTAACTTATTTCTGTAGTTTTAAGGGTCTTGTCAATCAATTCATGCAGAATTCCTAAGAAAAAATATAAAATATACAAAATCTTCATGCTATAAACAATAAACTATCATAATGATTATATGTACTTTAAATGTATAATTATGTACTCAGTATAGAAGACAATCACATTGGATTATTAATATTTGTGTAACTGGAAGTTTGTATAAAATAACAGAAATAATATCAAGATTAACCCTTGAAAGTGTATAGACCAGGGCAAAATAAACACATGAAAATTCTCTGGAATATACTTTATATAAGCCATAAATAACCTTTTTTGATATGCTACATTGAGACTTACATAATTGATATATCCCTGGGGAAGAGGCTGTATATAATTTGTTCAGTGAAAACCTTAAATGCCTCACTGAATGAGTCTCAACTGAATGTTTTCTTGTTTCATAAATGTTCAATATACTTTACAATCAGTCTTCAACTATATTCCTTGTAGAACGCCTTCAGAAGTATATGAGATTGGTGCGAGTATGTGTGTTTATAACATTTTCACATACACTGGAGATTTCTGCAAATTCTGAAATTGGCTTTGTCACTGCGTGCAGGTCAAACCATTTTGCCAAACGAGATTCCATTTGCAAACATTATGATTACTTCTCCTTTGAAAAGTCATCACAAACGTATAAAGCATCTGTTGTAAATGTCTATTATAAATAGAAAATAAGAATTTTGGTTACATTCTGGGTTGTCAAAACTCAACAAGTATTAGAAATTGTTGACAAAATTTCTAAAGGTGCAGTTGGGCAATTTTATCATTTTCATGAAGCTTCCGAGATCATCAGTGCATTGTATAAATCAGTTGTGCTTAATTTACCAAATCATGATGAACAACTCAAAACAGCAACAACTGATCATAGAGAAAAATTATCAATACAACAAAAGACTCTTTAACTCAACTTTCTCCAATATATGTTTTTTGAAACTGATGTTAGAACTTTGATTTCATACTTGTCTTTACACTATCACTAAATAATCATTTTTAGGCAACTTAATAACATAAAATACAAAAAATTTAAGAAAAAATAAGAATTTTTGCAAGTCCTCCATTCAGCAACATGCATAAAATTATATGTAAATTACAAAGTGATAACATATTTCTTACAATAAAGCTTTCCTAAATCAGATATTTCTTTTAAATTATTCATTCAAGTTATTCTTCCTAGGAATTAGGATATATTTAAACCTTTGTTATATTTTGTTTTTCTAATATATTTCATGAAGAAACTATATAAAAATACTTGGCTATTTTTAGTGAATATGGTGGAGTTAAAAGCATAAATGAATTTTGGGAACAAAATTTCATGAAATTGTCTACCTGTCTCTGAGTCTTTATATTTTTAAAAATTAAAAAATATATATATATTTAATTCCAGTATAGTTACAGTGTCATGTTAGTTTTAGGTGCACAATATAGTGATTCAATAATTCTATACATTACTTAGTGCTGATCATGATAAAGTGTACTCTTAATCCCCTTCACCATTTTACCCATCCCCTGACCCACCTCCCCTCTGGTAATCACCAGTTTGAGTGAAGAATCTGTTTTTTTTTTGTTTTTTTTTCCTCTTTTTTAGTTTGTTGGTTTCATTTCTTAAATTCCACATATGCGTGCAATCATACAGTATACGTCTTTCTCTGGCCGACTTATTTCACTTAGCAATATGCCCTCTAGATCCATCTATGTTTTTGGAAATGGCAAGATTCCATGCTTTATATGACTAAGGAATATGCAGTCATGTGTATGTGAACCTTTGGGCTGCTTCCATAATTCGGCTTATTGTAAATAAAGCTGCAATAAACATAGGGATGCATATATCTTTTTGTTGCAGTGTATTTGTATTCTTTGGGTAAATATCTAGTAGTGGCAGTACTAGATCATATGGTAATTCTGTTTCTAATTTTTTGAGAAACCTCCATACTGTCTTCCACAGTGGCTGAAGCAGTTTGCATTCTCACTGACAGTGCATGAGGATTCCTTTTCCTCTGCATACTTGCCAACACTTGTTTCTGTGTGTTTGAGTTTGGCCCTTCTGATAGATGTGAGGTGATATCTCACTGTAGCTTTAATTTGCATTTCCCTGATGATGAGTGATGTTGAGCATCTTTTCATGTGTCTGTTGGCCATCTTTAAGTCTTCTTTGGAAAAATGTCTGTTCATGTATCGTGCCCATTTTTTTTTGAAAAATTTTTTAAGTTTATTTATTTATTTTGAGACAGAGAGAGTGAGCAGGGAAGGGGCAGAGAGAGAGGGAGAGAGAGACAGAATCCCAAGCAGGCTCTGTACTGTCACCACGGAGCCCAATGTGGGGTTTGAACTCACAAACCATGAGATCATAACCTGAGCCGAAACCAAGAGTTAGACACTCAACCAACTGACACACCTAGGCCCCATGTCTTCTCTCCAATTTTAATTGGATCATTTGTTTTTTTGGTGTTGTGTGAGTTCTTTATATATTTTGGATATTAACCCCTTGTTGAATATATCACTTGCAAATATCTCCTAACATTCAATAGGTTGCCTTTTAATTTTGTTGATGGTTTCATCTGCTGTGCAGAAGCTTTTTATCTCGATGTAGTCTCAAAAGTTTATTTTTGCTTTTGTTTAGCTTGCCTCCAGAGACATATCTAGATTGCTGCCTGTGCTCTCTTCTAGGAATTTTATGGATTCAAGTCTCATATTTAGGTCTTCAATCCATTTTGAGTTTATTCTTGTGTATGGTGTCAGAAAGTGGTCCAGATTCATTCTTTTGCATGCAGCTGTCCAGTTTTCCCAGCATCATTTATTGAAGAGACTTTTTCCCATTGCATATTCTTGCCTCCTTTGTCATACATTAATTGACCACATAATTGTGGGTTTATTTCTCAGCTCTTTGTTGTGTTCTACTGATCTGTGTCTATCTTTGTGCCATTGCCACATTGTTTTGATTACTATAGCTTTGTAGTATAATTTAAATCTGAAATTATAATACCTCCAGTTTTGATCTTCTTTTTCAAGATTGCTTTGGCTAATCAGGGTCTTGGGTGGTTCCATAAAAATTTTAGTGGAAAATGTTGTTGCTATTTTGATAGGGATTGCATTGAATCTGTAGATTGCTTTGGGTAGTATGGACATTTTAACAAAATTTATTTTTCTAATCCATGAGAATGCAGTAGCTTTCAATTTGTGTCATCTTCAATTTCTTTTATTAATGTCTTATAGTTTTCAGTATAGATCATTTACCTCCTTGGTTAAGTTTATTCCTAGGTACTTTATGATTTTTGTGCAACTGTAAAAGGGATTGTCTTCTCAATTTCTCATTCTCCTACTTCATTATTAGTGTACAATAATGCCACACATATCTGCATTTTGATTTTGTATCCTATGACCTTACTGAATTCATTTATCAGTTCTAGTAGTTTTTGGTGACATCTTTAGGGTTTTCTATATATATTATGTCATCTGCAAATAGTGAAAGTTTCACTTCTTACCAATTTGAATGTCTTTTATTTCTTTTACTTGTCTGATTGGCGTGGCTAGGACTTCCAGTTCTGTGTTTAATAAAAGTGATGAGAGTGGACATCCTTGTCTTATTCCTTATATTAGGTCAAAAGCTGTCAGTTTTTCATCATTGAGTATGATATGAGCTGTGGGTTTTTCATATATGACCTTTGTTATGTTGAGGTATATTCCCTCTAAATCTACTTTGTTGAGAGGTTTTAAAATGAATGGATGTTATACTTTTTTTAAATGCTTTTTTTTTCATGTAATGAAATGATCATATGGTTTTTATCCTTTCTCTTATTGATTTGATGTATCATGTTGATTGATATGTGAATATTGAACCACATTTGCATCCCAGAAATGAATCCCATTTTATCATGGTGATTTATTTTTTTAATGTATTGTTGGGTTTGTTTCACTAATATTTTGTTGAGGATTTTTACATTTATGTTCATCAGAGATATTGGCCTGTAATTCTGTTTATTTGTAGTTCTTTCTCTGGTTTTGTTATCAGGGTAATGCTAGCCTCATAGAATAAATTTGGAAGCTTCCCTTCCTCTTTTACTTTTTACGGGTGTTTGAGAAGAATAGGTATTAATTCATATTTAAATGTTTGGTAGAATTTGCCTGTGAAGCCATTGGGTCCTGGACTCTTGTTTGTTGGGAGTTTTTGATCACTGATTCAATTTCATTGCTGGTAATCAGTATGTTCAAGTTTTTTATTTCTTTCTGATTTGGTTTTGGGGTGTTATGTGTTTCTAGGAATTCATCCATTTCTTCTATGTTGACCAATTTTTTAGCATATGATTTTTCATAATACTCTTAGTACGCTCCTTTATATTTCTGTGGTGTTGGTTGTTATTTCTCCTCTTTCATTTCTGATTTTGTTTGAGTTCCCTCTCTCCCTCTCCTCCACCTCCCTCCCTCTCTCTCTCTCTCTCTCTCTCTCTCTAATGAGTCTGGCTAAAGGTTTATCAATTTTATTGATCTTTTCAAAGAATCAGCTCCTGGCTTCATTTCTAGTTTCATAGCATTGCATTGGAAAAGATGCATGATTGAAAAAAATTCAATTTTTTTGAATTTGCTAAAACTTGTTTTGTACCCTAATATGTGATCTATTCAAGAGAATGTTCCATGTTCATCTGAAAAGAGTGTTTATTCTGCTGCTTTAGAATGGAATGTTCTGAATACATCTGTTAGATCCATCTGGTCCAATGTGTCATTCAAAGTCACTGTTTCCTTGTTGATTTTTTGTTTGGATAGTCTATCTCTATTGTTATAAGTGGGGTATTAGTATCCCTTAGTACTATTGTATTACTATCAATTACTTCCTTTATGTTTGTTAATAGCTGCTTTATGTATTTTGGTGTTCTCACTTAGGTTCATAAATATTTACAATTGTTATATCTTCTTATTGGATTGTCTCCTTTATGATTATGCAGTGTCTTTCTTTGTCTTGTTACAGTCTTTGTTTTAAAGTCTATTTTGTCCAATGTAAGTATCGCTACCGCAGCTTACTTTTCACTTCCATTAGCATGATAAATGCTTTCCATCCTTTCACTTTGAATCTGCACGTGTTTGGGTCTGAAATGAATCTCTTGTAGGCAGCATCTAGATGGGTCTTATTCTTTTAACCATTCCATCAAACTGTGTCATTTCTTTGGAGGATTTAGTCCATTTACATCAAGTGATTATTGATAGAGAGTATATACTTATTGCCATTTTGTTACTCATTTTATGGTTGTTTTTGTAGTTCTTTCCTGTTCCTTTCTTCTCTTACTCTCTTGCCTCATGATTTGATGGCCTTCTTTAGTGATATACTTGGATTCCTTTCTATTTTTTGCATATCTATTACTGGCTTTTGATTTGTGGTTACCATTAGGTTTATATATAGCATCTTATGCATATAGCAGTCTATATTAAGTTGATGGTCACTTAAGTTTGACCTATTCTAAAACCACAAAATTTTCAATCCTCCACCCCACCCAAGGTTTAGTTATGTCCTGTCATGTGTCATACTTTACATCCTTTTATTATGTAAATCCCTTGATTGATTTTTATAGATAAACTTAATTTTACTGCTCTTATGCTTCCTACTTTTCTAACTCTTACTTTTGGTCTTTTCTACTCAAATAATCCCCTTTAACATTTCTTGTAGGTCTGGTTTAGTGGTCATGAATTCCTTTAACTTTAGTTTGTTAACTTTAGTTTCTCCTACTCAGATTGATAGTCTTGGGGACAGAATATTCTTGGTTGGAGGTTTTCTTTTCTTTTGGCACTTTGAATATATCATGCCACTCCTCTCTGGCTTGCAAAGCTTCTGCTGAAAAATCAGCTGATAGCCTAAGGGGTTTCCTTTGTATTTAATTGTCTTCTTTTCTCTTGCTGCTTTTAAAATTCTCTCTTTATCACTACTTTTTGCTGTTTTAATTACTACATGTCTTGGTGTAGACCTCCTTGGGTTGATGTTTTTCAGGGACTCTCTGTGTCCCCTGGATCTGGATTTCTGTTTCTTTCTCCAGATTCAGGAAATTTTCAGCTATTATTTCTTCATAAAATAAGCTGATGGTTTCACTGAGTTCCCTTAATCTATTCTTATTTTTTATTCATTTTCTTATCTCCTTTTCAGCTTGATTGCTTTCCTTTACTCTGTCACCTTGGTCACTGATTCATTCTTCTGCTTCTTCTAGTCAACTATTTATTTCCTCTAATGTATATTTAATTTCAGTTATTAAGTTCTTCATCTCTGGTTCCTTTTTTATGTTTTCTATTTCCTTGTTGAGGGTCTCACTGAGCTCTTCCACTCTTTTATCCAGTTTAGTGAGTCTTTTTATGACCATCACTTTAAATTCTCTATCAGGCATATTACTTATCTTCATTTAGTTTAGCTGCCTTGCTCTGATTTTGGCCTGTTCTTCCATTTGGGACATCTACTGTCTCTTGATATTATCTAACTCTCTGTGTCTGTTTTTCTGTGTTAGGAAGGTCAGCTATGTCTTCTGCTGTTGAAAACAGTGGCCTTATGAAGAAGAGGTCTTGTAGTGTCTGCAGTGCAGTGTCCCCTGTTCACCAGAACCTGGCATATCAGGGGTACCTCCTACGTGTGTTTCATGCACCCTACTCTTGTGGCTGAGTCACATTTGCCTTCAACCCACTCATCTGCAATGGCTCTCTTTGCCTGTTGTGGGCAGGGTTTGGTCCCTGTGGACTAGTATGGGCTTGAGTTGGGGAAGACCAGGTGCTTGTTAGAGCTGAGGTCACACCAAACTGCAGCGCACTCTCCCTGTGTTGTCCCTGAGAAGCTTTCATTGGTGGGTACAGCCTGCAGTTAAAGCAGATGTCTGCCTCCAGCCTACTTTTGGGGCTGGAGTCAAATTGTCATTTGTGGTTATCTTTCCCTCTCCCTGGGAAAATAGTCACTTTGTAGTGGTGCTGACTTCTGTTGGGACTGATTGCACAATGCATGCTTGTGGCACCACTTTGGATTGACTCCTGCTGAGGCCAATTTGGAGGGAGCCAGTTCACAGGAGAATGCAGTAGTGGAGCACAATGTTAGCAAGCTAGGTGGAGAGTGTTCATGCTGAGTTGGTTCCTGCAGATGTCTGTGTATCTAGGTTGGGAGGCAGGGTGGGAAATGGTGCCTGCCAGCTCTTTTTTTTTTTTTCCTGGAGAACTCTCCCAAAGATCCCCACCCCTCTGGCTCGTGCTCTGATGATTAGTAAACAAATCTCCCCCCTGTATATCCCAGTCTTTTATGCTGTATCTCAGTGGAGCTGTTTGTTATGCTACCTCTTTAAGAGCAGGGACTCAGGGTCCAACTGGGCTCCTGTTCTTGCAGAGCTAAGCCTGCCGATTTTTAAAGTTCCAAATGTTAAACTCCACTGATAGTAAGAATGCATGAAGTTAAGCCAAATGTGATGGGAATTTGTCTTCCCAGTGTGGGAAGACACTTTCTCCCACGGACAGTATCATGGGTCAGCTTGGTTCTTGACTGAGTCTCTGCCCTCCCTCCCCTGTGGCATTTTCTCTACATTTAGCTTAGGAGAATGTATTCTGCCAGGCTTCAGATCATTTTCTGGGTTATTTAAATGGACATGCATGTTATTTGGGTGCATTTGTGGGACTGAGTGAGCTTAAGATCTTCCTATTCTGCTCTCTTCCCCAGTTCTTCTCTGAATCTTTAAATGCAACAGTTTCCCATAACTCTAATTTATTTATTTACTCCAGCAATATTTATGAAATGGTTACTGTATGCCAGACACTATTTAGATCCTAGAAAATAGTGAATCCAACCAAGTCCCTGCCCTCATACAGTGTATTTTATACTGGAAAATCCAGATAAGTAACAAATACAATATGCTTTGCAGAAGAATACAGCAAATGAATAGACACAATGATGCATTCATGGAACTTAATCTAAATTTGAGTTGCCAGAGAAGCCTTTTTAGGAGGTGTTATTGAGCAGAAACCCAAAATAAGTGAGGGACTATAAAGAGTTTGGAGAGTAATATTTCTGGTAAAGGAAACAGCCAAGTACAGGAAACCTGATTCAAGAATCTGGCTAATTAGAGGAATCACAAGAAGATCAAATTATCCAGAGTGCAATGAATGAGGGAAGAAAGAGAGAGGGTAGGGCCATATTACTGTAGTACTTGGTAGGTCAGGATGAAAATTGGATTTTATTCTGAGTTTGATAGGAATCCATTACAGAGTACTGATGAGGAGAATGACTTGATATGATTTACATTTTCAAAAGATCATTCTGGCTATATGATTGATACTTACCAGTGGGATAGGAGAAAATATTTGTAAATGATATGCTGGATAAGGAATTAATATCCAAAATACATAAGGAACTTCTACAACTTACTAACAAATAAACAAATAACCTAATTTAAAATGGGCAAATGATTTGAATAGACATTTGCCAAAACATGACATACAAATGACTAACAGGTACTTGAAAATGTGCTTAACATTACTAATTATCAGGGAAATACAAATCAAAATCACAGTATCACCTCACACCTGTTAGAACATTTATTATCAAAAAAAGTCAAAGGATAGCAAATGTTGGCAAGTGTGTAGAGACAAGTAACCCTTTGTAGACTACTGATAGGAATGTAAGTTGGTGCCACCGTTATGGACAACAATATATACATTCCTCAAAAAATTAAAAATAGAACTGCCTGTGATCCAGAAATCCTACTTCTAGGTATACATACAAAGAAATAAAGCCTTCATCTCACAGAAAGTTCTGCACACCGATGCTTACTGAAGCATTATTCACAATAGCCAAGGTTTGGAAACAGCCTGTCTTTCAATTGTTGAAAGAATAAAAATATGATGCACATAGATACTAGAATAGTATTCAGCCTTAAAAAAGGAAGGCAATCCTGCCATTTGTGACAACATAAAATTCTGGAGGATATTATGCCAAGTCATCATGTTGTACTCTTTAAGTATATACTTTTTTATGTGTAATTTTACCTCTGTAAAGCTTTGGTGGGAAAAAAAAATTTACAGGAGGAAAGTATGAGTGGAATCAGCAAGACCCAGGCATTCAACCAGTAGTTTGCATGTAGAGAGTGACTACAGTGATTTGCATTAGTGTAGTAATAAGAAAAGAGAGAAGGCAAAAGACACTGAAGATTTGGGAGTTGACTAAAATTGAATATAGCTGCTATTAACTGAGTTTGGGAGAATCTGGAGGAGGTAATTAGTGATGAATAAGAATTCTTTTCAGACACGTTAAATCCAAAACAGCAATCCAAATGGAAATGTTAAATAGGTTGTTGGATATATATGTCTGGTATTCATATATACCATATATACCAGAATTAGATACACATATTGCACTAATCAACATATATGTGGCTATCTGTGCAATCCTTTTAGAAGGCCAATTTACATCTCTTTTATATTGTGTTTTGTTGTTTATTTCAACATTTACTCACTATCTACAGAGCTTGCAGGATCAGATAAAATCTCTTCTTTTTACCAACTCAAATCCTGCATAACTCCCAACTATTGGAAAATTCTGAGCCCTCTGCCTCATAAACCTCCTTTTCTATCTTTCATTCAAATAACAGGATTTAAAGACAACTGAAGTAAAAAAAAAACAGATATAATAATAATCTAAGAAATAGTTGAGAAATAATTTAATAGTCCATTGCTTAATTAATGAAAAACATCCCCAAACCACGAAATGTTAATGTCCTTTTTTCTTTTTAAATA
The DNA here is from genome assembly GCF_007474595.2 of Lynx canadensis. Lineage (NCBI taxonomy): Eukaryota > Metazoa > Chordata > Mammalia > Carnivora > Felidae > Lynx > Lynx canadensis. The sequence goes on from NC_044320.2 coordinate 26,386,631, forward strand.
CATTACTATAAAAATATAGCCAATTGTATTTTTGAAGTTCTCAACTTGTAAATTCACATTTGGAAGCTACATTAAATCATTTATATTTAAGAATGGACTTTGTCAGATTAATGAGAACTAATTAATCGTAATTATCTACATTCTTTCCCCAAACTCCTCTTGCGACCATTGGCACATATTCATAAATTGATGTCTGCCACTAGGGATACAAACTTTAGCTACAAACAAAATAAAGTATTTGTTTATTAAAGATTTAGTTTTGAATTCCTTGGTTCAATTATACCTATTATAAATAAATGTAGCAGAAAATTCAATGGGTATTGTATAAACTGTTATCCACATTGTCATCTCTAGGAACTGACAAGAAACTATATTGTTTTTACTAGCACTGATTATATGAAAGTCAATGTGTATTTATTTAATGGTCAACAAATGTTTCTTTAACACCTACTCTGGGTAAAATACTGTTTTTGGTTTTTGAAATACATTGGAAAGAAATCAGATTCAAAATCAATATATTTTCCATGTTACTAGCACACTTAGCATTCTAACAATCCTGTGTGATGTATAAGTTAGTTGTTTTAACAAAAATACTAAGTAACCAACATAAAAGCCCATGGCTTAAAGCAAATAAACACTGTTGTAGGTTCAAAAGTCTACAAATCAATTGTGGATATGATGATGTGGGTGGGTTGGACTCAGCTGGATGGCTCTGCTTCAGTCTACAGGTTGATTGGACATGGCTTTTGGCCATGGTTTGGGCTCAGGTGTTTCTATGTGGTTTTGTTCTTGAGTTCAAGCTGAAAGGAAATCAATACACCAAAGTCCTGCTCTTCTCATGGCAAATTACAAGTGTGCAGAACACATTTTATGAACTTTCCATGTCATATCTACAATATCCTGCTAGCCAAAGCAAACCATGAAGACAAGTTTAAAGTCAATAAGTACAAAACCATGGCAAAAATCTTGATATATGATAGGGAAGAGAAGATTTGGGAAAGAGAAACAATTCTACCAGAATAGTAGGTATAAATATTATTATCATTTTAAGGTAATGTGTAAAGAAACTATTGCCTGTTCCAAGGTCACACTGCTAAAAAGTGTGGCATAGGTGAAATCCAGCATTATCTGATTCCAGGGACTAATCTTAACTAACAATTGGCTATGTTTCTGGTTCCTTATTTATAGAATGACATTATAAATTTATCGTTAAATTAATTGCTAAGGCATTTGTTATACTCACAAGTGTAGTCCAGTTAGACTGCTCTGTTTCCTTCTGTATCTCTCTCTGTCTCTGCCTCTGTCTCTCTCCCATTCTGTTTGTGTAAGTGTGTGTATAAAATTTTCTGACACAAGATATAGAATCTAAAAATGTTATTAAAAATAAGTAAGCCTGCTATTATGGAAAGCATGGAAATTTGAAATCAAAATCAACAATGGGTTTGTACCCTGGCTTGGCTACTGCACAGCCATATGATATTCAGCAATTTGTCCCTCTGAATATTGGCTTTATTTATTATTATTAGCTGAGGCAATGTTACCTATATGAAATGTTTAATGCTAAACAAAAATGTTATTCAATGTCCCAGGTTTATACTTAAGAGTTTACAGTGTCTGGTTCATAGTTTCCACCGTCTCTCCACTTCCAGGTATTTAATTATGTTGGTCTGTTATGCACATTTCATCTGAAGGAGAAACATTATTACAATTTAGAGGAATTAGAGATATATAGAGATATATTAAATATAAGACCTGTGATATCAACAAATAGCTCTTATAGGTCAAACATAATTTTATGTGACTTAAAGATTTAGTTACCATTTTTCATTTTTTGAAACTAAGCAACAAAATGTTTTGTTTATATTCCCTCTCCGATACATCTGCAAATGAAATGAAATATTGCCTAATTTTGGCATTTAGAAAATAAGCTCTGCATGCTGATGACTAGCAAATTTGAAAATCATATTAGTGGTTTCCCATACAAATTTCACTTATGGATTATCTCATGAATTCCTTAAACCTAAATTATCAGAGTTGAATTACTAAAAAATTAAATGCACACCTATAGACAAAATCATATAAATCCTTAAGTCCATATTACCATGATAATAACCTACCATTTACTTTTCCCATTTGTGTAAAAAATAACTTGTAAGATGCATGATTTTTAAAAAAAGACAAAAATGTGAAATTTTTACAAGGACAAAGGTGACTGGTGAGTTAGTACTTTGCTTTATTAATTGAAGTAAATATTGATAAGAGTTTCAGATATCAGAAACCCCTTGCATACTTAAATGATGTCTACGGGATATGGGCATTTTTTGAGAGTATAATTTAATTTCTTCATATACATTCAGATGATACTGCATGTTAAATATTTCTATGATGTTAAATATTTCCTGTCAGTTAAGGTAGCAAAAAGAAGGCTAATTCTGATGAACTTTCTTGTCTATCCTATATTCAGTGATACATTGGGGAGGATTAAATGTGTGTGTGTGTGTGTGTGTGTGCACACATGTAAATATATTATGTCTAAATAGGGTTTATTTCTGAAATAGAAAGGTGATTTAATGTTAGAAAATAGAATTTGTTATGTAATTGAATTATATATAAATTATTAATAAATGAAAAGGAAAATCATATACTTTTTGGAATAGATACAGAAAGTGTACTTTGACAGACACTGAAAAGAAATGTCTTAAACTAATAGAGGACTACAAAATCTATGCATGTAGGATGTCTTTCAATTTATTTGTACTTTTAATTTAATTCACCAATGTTTTATAGTTTTCAATGTATAAATCTTTCATCTCCATAGCTAAATTTATTTTTAAATATTTTATTTTTGATGCTATTATAAGTGAAATTGTTTTCTTAATTTCCTTTCCAGGTAGTTTGGTCTCATTGTACAGAAATACAACTGACCTGTATATTGATATTTTATCCTGCAACTTTACTGAATTTATTCTAACACTTCGTGTGTGTGCATGCGTGTGAAGGGAGTTAGTCTTTGGTATTATCTACATATAAAACTATGCCATCTGCAAATAGTTAATTTTACTCCTTCCTTTCCGACTTAGATGCCTTTTATTTCTTTTAATTGCCTAATTTATCTGGCTATCACTAGTAGTATGATTAGGAGTGGTGAGAGTGGAATGATTTTGTTTCTGATACCAGTGGAAAAGCTCCTAGTTTTTTTTACCATTAATCATGATGTCCATTGTGGGCTTCTCCTATATGGCCTTTATTATGTTGATGTAAAATATTTCTATAATATGTTGAGGGTTATTGTCATGAAAAGATGCTGAATTTTCTCAAAAGTTTTACATCTATTAAGATGATAATGGGATATTTATCCTTTGGTCTGTTAATGGGGTATATAACATTACTCAATTTTCATATGTTGAACCACCTTTTAATCCTAGCAATAATTCCCACTCGATCGTGATGCATGATCCATTTAATGTGCCATTGAATTCAGTTTGCTAGTATTGTGTTGAGGATTTTTGCATCTATATTCATCAGAAATATTGGTCTGTATGTAGTTATCTTGTGATACTTTCTTTTTTCTCATGACATTTTTTCTGGTTTTGGTATCAGGATAATGCTGGACTCATGAATAAGTTAAGTGTTTTTTCTTCAATATTTTGGAAGAGTCTAAGAAGGAATGTTATTAATTCTTCTTTAAATATTTGGCAGGATTCACTAATGAAGCCATCTGTTCCTGGGCTTTTCTTTGCTGGGAGGTTTTTGATTACTGATTGAGTCTCATTACTCATGATTGGTCTGTTCAGATTTTCTATTTTTTCATGATTTAGTCTTGGTAGGTTGTGTGTTTCCAGGAGCTCTTAATATTGTGAAAATGTCCATAGTACCCAAAGTGATTTAGAGATTTAGTGTTATCCCCATCAAAATCTCAATGGCATTTTTTTTTTACAGAATTAGAAAAAACTCTCAAATCCAACCCTGGTATCTAAAATAGTCAAACCCATAGAAACAGAGAGTAGAATGGTTGGTTGCCAGAGATTGGGAGAAGCAGGAAATAAGTAGGTATTGTTCAATAGATATAAAGTTTCAGTTCCACAATATGAATGTATTCTCGAGATATACTGTATAATATATTGCCTGTAGTAAACACAATATTGTGCACTTAAAAACTTAAGAGGGTAGATCTCATATTATAAGTTTTCCTATCACCCTAACAAAGGACAAAGAAAAGGAGGAAACCTTGTTTGTGGTGTATGCATGTATTCAGACTCATCAGGTTGTACACATTAAATATATGCAATTTTGTGTTTGTCAATTATACCTCAATAAAACAATTTTAATGTACTATTTGAAACAATAGCAAATATAAGTGGCAAATAATTATATGCAATCTATTTCAAATCAGTTATGCACAAGATACATGAGGATAGCAATATAGAAGGAATGCAGGTGGAATTCTAGCTCTACTTTAGGTGGAATTCTAAGCATTTATTTATTTATTTATTTATTTCAATGTTTATTTATTTTTGAGAGACAGAGAGCATGAGCAAGTGGGGAAAGGGTAGAGAGAAAGGGAGAGCAGAGGATATGAAACAGGCTTCATGCTGACAGCAGAGAGCCCCATGTGGTGCTTGAACTCGTGAACCGTGAGATCATGACCTGAGCCAAAGTCAGATGCTTAATCGACTGAGCCGCACAGGCACCCCGAGGCATTTATTAGTTGTAAAGCCTTCAATGGTTACTTATCTTCTTTTTACCTCATTTTATTCCTCTATATAATTTAAATAATTATATTGTCTACCTCATCTACAGTGTTGTGAGTTTTAAATAAGCTATTACATGTACTTAGATGAAACCTAGGACATGATAAACTGTCAACAGAAGGTTGCCCATTATTATTATCTATCTTTTATTCAGGACTATATTAAAGGTCCTACCTAGTGTAATAAGAAAAAAACATAAATTACAGAAATAGGATTCAAAAAAAAAAACCTGTCATGATGAAAATTTCAAGAAATTATAGAAAATTTTAATAAGAAAAGCTTATGTTTCTAATGGTAACAAATGTATATAGTATCTACGAATATATCTAACAAATTATGTGCAAGACATTTATGAATGTTATAAAAGAGAATGAAATAGGTTAAAGGAAAAACTAAATACATGGTAGAGATATACCATGTTAAAGAATGTGATGATTTAATTTGTTAAAAAATAATCCTATTTTAAAAATAACTTGTTATAATAGAAATAGAGAATGTGTTTTTACACATATGTAACTTGAAAAACTCGTTCTCATAATTACATAGGGGGTACACAAAAAAGAATTTAGGCAACTTTGAATATTATATCTTGATATGTAATTTACTCTTCCAGATACCAAAATTATAGGAATTCCGTAGTTTTAAAATAGTGTGGTTTTTATGTGAGATTATAAAGACTTTTCTGTTAAAGTTTATTCATTTATTTTGAGAGGGGGCGAGGGGCAGAGAGAAAGGGAGAAAGAGAATCCCAAGCCGACTCAGGGCTGTCAGCGCAGACACACACGGTGTTCAATCTCATGAACCATGAGGTCCTAACCTGAGCCCAGATCAAGAGTCGGATGTTTGACTGAGCTACCCAGGTGCCCCTTTATGAGAAATTAAAAAGGGAAACCAATGGAAAAGAACAGAAAAAACAGAAGTAGTCCCACAGACATAGGTTCTTGATAGATCCAAATGACTCAGGAAGAGGGAAGAATGGACTATTTGATCAATCATGTTGATATAATTAACTTTCTTTCTGGCAGTACAATAAATGAGGCACTCTATTTCATACTATAAACAAAGATAAATTCCATATTGATTAATGACCTACATGTGAAAAGCACTTCTTTGACACATTTCTTCTCAAAGCATAAAATGCAATCATCTCAAAGAAATTTACAGTCTTCTTTAAAATTAAAACTTGTGGGGGCGCCTGGGTGGCGCAGTCGGTTAAGCGTCCGACTTCAGCCAGGTCACGATCTCGCGGTCTGTGAGTTCAAGCCCCGCGTCAGGTTCTGGGCTGATGGCTCAGAGCCTGGAGCCTGTTTCCGATTCTGTGTCTCCCTCTCTCTCTGCCCCTCCCCCATTCATGCTCTGTCTCTCTCTGTCCCAAAAATAAAAAAACGCTGAAAAAAAAAATAAATAAAAATTAAAACTTGTGTACCACAAAACATCAGTAATAATGTTTTTTAAAAGCCACAAAAACAAAGCAACAACAAAAAACACAAAAACAAGTCATGTTTGGATAGAAGATATTTGTAATGTATTTATGAAGGTCAATGGACTCAGTATAATACAACTCAATAAGAAAAGCAGCCCTATGGCCATTACAAAAATTGTAAATATATAAAAGGGCAGTTCACAGAAAAGGAAATAGGCCAAAAGAAAAATGACAATCTTGCCAATATGTATGAAGGGCTAATTTAAATAATGATACAGCACTTTACAATTAACATATTGACACAGTTTGACAGTGCTAATATAAAATGCTGGAAAGGATGAAGAGAAGTAAGAATGCAAATTCATTACATGGACATAACCGGTTCATGGAGCGCTTCCTGCAGGAGAGGAAATGTTTCAGGTGTTCGTCTACAAGATTTTGCCACTTTTTATTAATTATGTGAGTAACATCTTCCGGCAAAAAAAGTTCAAAACCAAAGCAATAATTTTTCTGTTGATAGTATTTCCTGTCATATAAGTTTAAAGCAAAGGTTTACTTTTCTGGAATTATAATACTTCAAGAATCAGAAAAAAAAAAAAAAACAAGCAGAGCATTTCTAAGTGAAGTGGGAATGATGAATTAAAAATGACCAACCAGGGGCGCCTGGGTGGCATAGTCGGTTAAGCTTCCGACTTCAGCCAGGTCACGATCTCGCGGTCCGTGAGTTCGAGCCCCGCGTCGGGCTCTGGGCTGATGGCTCAGAGCCTGGAGCCTGTTTCTGATTCTGTGTCTCCCTCTCTCTCTGCCCCTCCCCCGTTCATGCTCTGTCTCTCTCTGTCCCAAAAATAAATAAACATTGAAAAAAAAATTAAAAAAAAAAATGACCAACCACTCTTCTGATTTAGATTCTATGTACAACATAATCACTTCACATCTGATGTCTTGTAATCCTTATTTTTTTTTAAAATGCAATTCCTTGTTTCAGATTAAAATTCAGAAATTGGTGGCCCCATATTGAGCACTGCATTGAGCCCCACATCGGGCTCCATACTAACAGTGTGGAGCCCACTTGGGCTTCTCTCTTTCCCTGTCTCTCTCTGCTCCTCCCCGACTTGTTCATGCTCTATCTCTCAAAAGAAGTAAATAAACTTTAAAAAAAAAAAAAAGGCCAACTGATAAACTTAGTGATAGTTGACTCATAGTTGCTTATGTTACTTATAATTTTCTCATGTTAATTAAATTTGCATGAATATGAAAATTCGATTTTATGACTTTTTACATGAAATTAGCAAACATGGTTAAAATGTTTGTTAATATATTTTAATTATATATAAGGCAGAAAAGAAGAAATTTTGGCTTTCTGAACAAAAGCATAAAAATCATAAGAGCAACAACAGGTTTTAGAGTAAAAAAAAAAATTGATTAAATTCTGGCTCCATTACTCAATAGTAATACCTTACTTAAGTTACTTTTATTTGCTTATTTTCTGTTAGTTCATTTTATTTTTTTTTCAATATATGAAATTTATTGTCAAATTGGTTTCCATACAACACCCAGTGCTCATCCCAAAAGGTTCCCTCCTCAATACCCATCCCCCACCCTCCCTTCCCTCCCACCCCCCATCAACCCTCAGTTTGTTCTCAGTTTTTAAGAGTCTCTTATGCTTTGGCTCTCTCCCATTCTAACCTCTTTTTTTTTCCTTCCCCTCCCCCATGGGTTTCTGTTAAGTTTCTCAGGATCCACATAAGAGTGAAACCATATAGTATCTGTCTTTCTCTGTATGGCTTATTTCACTTAGCATCACACTCTCCAGTTCCATCCATGTTGCTACAAAGGGCCATATTTCGTTCTTTCTCATTGCCACATAGTACTCCATTGTGTATATAAACCACAATTTCTTTATCCATTCATCAGTTGGTGGACATTTAGGCTCTTTCCATAATTTGGCTATTGTTGAGAGTGCTGCTATAAACATTGGGGTACAAGGGCCCCTATACATCAGCACTCCTGTATCCCTTGGGTAAATTCCTAGCAGTGCTATTGCTGGGTCATAGGGTAGGTCTATTTTTAATTTTTTGAGGAACCTCCACACTGTTTTCCAGAGTGGCTGCACCAGTTTGCATTCCCACAAACAGTGCAAGAGGGTTCCCGTTTCTCCACATCCTCGCCAGCATCTATAGTCTCCTGATTTGTTCATTTTGGCCACTCTGACTGGCGTGAGGTAATATCTGAGCATGGTGTTGATTTGTATTTCCCTGATAAGGAGCGACGTTGAGCATCTTTTCATGTGCCTGTTGGCCATCTGGATGTCTTCTTTAGAGAAGTGTCTATGCATGTCTTCTGCCCATTTCTTCACTGGGTTATTTGTTTTTCGGGTGTGGAGTTTGGTGAGCTCTTTATAGATTTTGGATACTAGCCCTTTGTCCGATATGTCATTTGCAAATATCTTTTCCCATTCCGTTGGTTGCCTTTTAGTTTTGTTGGTTGTTTCCTTTGCTGTGCAGAAGCTTTTTATCTTCATAAGGTCCCAGTAGTTCATTTTTGCTTTTAATTCCCTTGCCTTTGGGGATGTGTCAAGTAAGAGATTGCTATGTCTGAGGTCAGAGAGGTCTTTTCCTGCTTTCTCCTCTAGGGTTTTGATGGTTTCCTGTCTCACATTCTTATACACTAACAATGAAGCAACAGAAAGACAAATAAAGAAACTGATCCCATTCACAATTGCACCAAGAAGCATAAAATACCTAGGAATAAATCTAACCAAAGATGTAAAAGATCTGTATGCTGAAAACTATAGAAAGATTATGAAGGTAATTGAAGAAGATATAAAGAAATGGAAAGACATTCCCTGCTCATGGATTGGAAGAATAAATATTGTCAAAATGTCAATACTACCCAAAGCTATCTACACATTCAATGCAATCCCAATCAAAATTGCACCAGCATTCTTCTCGAAAGTAGAATGAGCAATCCTAAAATTCATATGGAACCACAAAAGGCCCTGGATAGCCAAAGTAATTTTGAAGAAGACCAAAGCAGGAGGCATCACGATCCCAGACTTTAGCCTCTACTACAAAGCTGTCATCATCAAGACAGCATGGTATTGGCACAAAAACAGACACATAGACCAATGGAATAGAATAGAAACCCCAGAACTAGACCCACAAACGTATGGCCAACTATTCTTTGACAAAGCAGGAAAGAACATCCAATGGAAAAAAGACAGTCTCTTTAACAAATGGTGCTGGGAGAACTGGACAGCAACATGCAGAAGGTTGAAACTAGACCACTTTCTCACACCATTCACAAAAATAAACTGTTAGTTCATTTTTAAAATGGGGATATTATTGCCTCTCTTTCAATCTTGTTTGGGTCCTGTGTAAAGCAACATTCCAAAACTTAAGGGTGTAGGTATTGAGAAAGATTTGGCAACTTCTCCTTTGGCCCTTTTGGAATTCCTGAACTGCAAAGAAATCTGGTTACCCTACCGGAAAGAACATTTGGAGAGACCAAATGGAGAAGGATGGTCTTAGAGAATGCATGAACAGGAAAGAAGTCTGGCCATCCAATATTACATTAGAGGATCCAATATTACATTGGAAGATCCAAATCACTTCAGCCACAAAAAGAATCTAGGTGAGAAGAGCAGAACTTTTCAGTTGTACCAAATCAACCCACAGACCCATGACGTATACTGAATGGTTACTGTTTTAAGCCCTTCAATTTGGCACAGTTTGTTAAGCAGCGACAAACAACAACAATAACAAACCTGAATTATGTCAAATATCTTACAGAGCCATCATTCATTAAAATAAATGTTGTGGCGGAGCAACTGAGTGGCTCAGTCGATTAAGCTTCCAACTCTTGATTTTGCTCAGGTCATGATCTCACGGTTGGTGTCACTGAGCCTCGTGTTGTGTCGAGCTCCCTGCTGACAATGCAGAGCCTACTTTGGATTCTCTCTCTCCCTCAGTTTCTGCCCCTCTCCTGTTCTCTCTCTCTCTTTGTCTCTCTCTCTCTGTCTCTGTCCCTCTCTCAAAATAAATAAATGTTAAAACAAATACAATAAAATAAATATAGTGCAGCTTCTATTATATGCTAGGCCTTGAACTGAGGACACAATGGTGCCAACTGAAAGTTCCAGCCCACATGAAATTAGTTTATTAGAGTATAGACATGAAGTCAAATGATTAAAATAAGGTGTTGCGAGAGAACGTTACAAATGCTGTGAGGAAATACAATGCACTCACGACCATTATGGAAAACCATGGGGAGGTAAATTTGAATTGAAATGAGGATACATAGGCATTAAACTACGTAAAGTGACAGTGGGAGACACACTTTCAGGAAAAAGAGACAGCTGTGCAAATGTTTTTTAACAAGAGCAAAACATTCAAGGGGCTCAGAGGTAACTACTGGGGCTGGAACACTGGGAATAAAGGAGAGCGGACAAGGGGCGCCTGGGTGGCTCAGTCGGTTGAGGGTCCGACTTTGGCTCACGTCATGATCACAGTCCATGAGTTCGAGCCCCGTGTCAGGCTCTGTGCCGACAGCTCAGAGCCTGGAGCCTGCTTCAGATACTGTGTCTCCCTCTCTCTGTCCCTTCCCTGCTCATGCTCTGTCTCTCACTGTATCTCAAAAATGAATAAATGTTAAAAAAAAATTTTAAAAAAGAGGACAAGAGGCAGTTGCTTTTAACTATATTCTATTGGTATAATTGTATGCCACCAAAGTATCCTAAAATTATATGCCTGCTAATTTGGAAGTAGTATACAGTTTTATAAATTCTATGTTTCACATTTTCTGTAAGTTAAATGTGAGAATACCATGTGCCAATTTTGTCCTTTGAAATATTTTATCATTAAAATTATATATTGAAGTATTTCCATATCTAAGAGGGATAAACCTGAGGAGACAGATGGCTAAATGCTGGCAGATAAATAAAAATGATGAATAATCAAGAAAGGTTACTAACAGTCCATTTGTCCACCACATTAGTTCAATCTGCTTCTGTCTAGACTACAAGTTGAATATTGGCTAAATTTTTAATGGGGAAAATAATTTTTATGCTTCATTTTTCTGATGAAACTTTTGTTTATGTGTTAGTGTCAACCATATGTCTTTGTACTTACATTTTATTCTTAAAGTGTTGCATGTATTTTGTATTCCATCACTCTTAGAACAGATATTAATATTATATGGTTTCGGCCACAACCGTTATTGAAATTTTTAACTTGTCTTTTCAAAACTTCTTTTTTTTTTAATTTTTTTTCAACTTTTTTAATTTATTTTTGGGACAGAGAGAGACAGAGCATGAACAGGGGAGGGGCAGAGTGAGAGGGAGACACAGAATCGGAAACAGGCTCCAGGCTCCGAGCCATCAGCCCAGAGCCCGAGGCGGGGCTCGAACTCACGGACCGCGAGATCGTGACCTGGCTGAAGTCGGACGCTTAACTGACTGTGCCACCCAAGCGCCCCTAAAACTTCTTAAATTTTTGTCAAGATTGTGGCATTTTAATAACGCAAGAGTGACTTATTTAATAATTAAAAATTATCTGAATGAATAAATGCTAAATATATTGAATAAGAATAGTCAGAAAAAGAGTTTACAGTTAGAATTTAATGCATATATAATTAGTTGAAGGGTTATTTCAACTTATTTTTCTCTGCCTAATCTCTTAGACAACGAGCTGAGGGTGACAGAAAATAGCATTAATAACCCAAGAAAAAAATTGACCCAAATAAAAAAACGTTAGAAGTTCAAAAAAATTCAAAAATAAATATTTGAAGATCTATAGTTCAACTTGATAGCTTAAACACAAGAGTTTAGGATCAGTACTTCTTAAAATCCCAGTAGATTACAATGAATACATAAAAAAGTCATAAACCTCCAGGTACAAATGCAAGAAAGGAGGTAACACCAAAGAACAGATGTCAAAAAATTTTGCAGAAAAGAAAGTGAATTCACATATCAGGAATGAATTGGTAAAATGCAGAAAGCTGAAAACTTACAAACCGCAGAGGAAAGAACATGAGCCAGCAAGTTAAGGGGAAAACTGGAGGCATTAGTTAACTGTGAAGATAGGTAGAGAGCAGATAGTTTGAGAAGTATTTCCACACTCAGGGTGTCACTCCCAATCCGCTACAGCAGGTGAGTATCACTCTCCTATTCTCTCTGAAGAAAGGAGGCATACTGGTTACCCAGTTCAAACCAGACAGGCTCTGGTCTCGTGCCTCCCGGCTCTCCAGGGGTTGCTTTTCTACTGAAAACTGAAAATTTCTACCTTCCTCCCTTAACTGGCAGTGAGAACTCTGGCAGCCAAGTTTATTGCTACTGCCCCTCCCGGACCCGCCCTCCTCGAAAGCATATGTGCACACACACCCTTGTGAGCTGGGTCACATCAGCAGAATATTGGTGAGACCCAGAAAGAGCTGTGTAATGGCTGATTATCACCCCCCCCCCACACACACACACCTTATTCCACTCTAAAACCCAAGATAACAAAGTATGCCCCTTAAAGAGCTCTGTAATAGTTTGCTAAATCGGCTGGAAGGAATTACCACAACTGTGGTTTACAACCACAGTAATTTTTTCTCTCACAGTTTCGGAGGCTTTAAGTCTGAAATCCAGATGTCGTCAAGGTTGTGCTATCTCTGAAGGTCTTAGGGCCGAATCTTTCCTTGCCTTTTTCTAGCTTCTGGTACTTGCCAGCAATCCTTAATTTCTTTGGCCTGTATTTTTATCACCAGCCTCTGCCAATATCATCTGTGTCTCTGTGTCTGAATTGCCCTTACCTCTTATTCAGACACAAGTCTTTGGATTTAGGGCCCACCCTAATCCAGCAGCATCTTGTTTTGTAAAATTCTAAGTTTCCACTCTCAACCCAGTACATTTTTAATGTGAATTTTACATTTTTAATATAAATAGATACCAAGGATTACTAGACATTTGAGAAAAGCATAGGAGAAAGATAGACTTGGAAGACCAAAGTATAAAAAAAAAAAAAAAAAAAAGAATTTGAGAAATAAACAAAAATCAGTATTTTTAGAGATCCAAATGAAAGTATTATACTCATGAAATAAAAATTCAATGCTATTTAAAAAAAGGAAACAGAGAATAAGATATCTTAAAATTGTAAATATGATAGTAAAAAAACTTTAAAAAATAGTTAACATTTGGAAAATAAAGTTGAGAAAATTTCCCAGAAAGTAGAATAAAAATAAGGAAAAAATAGTAGCAAAAAGATGACAAATTTAGATGCTCAATTCAGGCATTTTAGCATCTGATTAATAAGATTTCCAAAAAGAGACAACAGGAAAAATAAATAGCAGGGACACTGGCTTTTCAGAAAAAAAAATTAAAAACCTTGTAAGTGCCCATACTGGTGGGAATGAAAACTGGTGCAGCCACTCGGGAAAATAGTATGGATGTTCTTCAAAAAATTAAAAATAGAACCATCCTACGACACAGAAATTGCACTACTGGGTATTTATCCAAGGGATACCCTTATGCTGTTTCAAACGGGCACATGCACCCCACTGTGTATAGCAACACTATCAACAATAGCCAAAGTATGAAAGAGCCCAAATGTCCATTCATGGATGAATGGATAAAGAAGTGGTGTATGTGTGTGTGTATATATATATATGTGTGTGTGTTTGTGTGTGTGTGTGTGCACGCACACACACACACACTAGAATATTACTCAGCAATCAAAAAGAATACACACCCAATACACACACAATAGAGTATTACTCGGCAATCAAAAAGAATGAAATCTTGCCACTTGCAACTATGTGGATGGAACTAGATGGTATTATGCTAAGTGAAATTAGAGAAAGACGAATATCATAGGACTTCACTCATGAGGACTTTAAGATACAAAACAGATGAACATAAGGGAAGGGAAAGCAAAAATAATATAAAAACAGGGAGGGAGACAAAAATATAAGAGATTCTTAAATGTCGAGAACAAACAGAGGGTTACTGGAGGGGTTGTGGGGGGGGATGGGCTGTAGGGGTACAGGTAATATAGTTGCAAACTGATTCAGAACAACTTTAGAAGTTGAAAGACATTAAATGAACACTTAAACTTTTGAGTTAAAATAAGTTCAGATCTATAATTCTGGACCACCATGCCATTAATCAAGTGTGAGGGCTTGAACATATATGTAAATAGATACAGATACAGGTATATAACTATCTTAATATGTATAATTTCAGAAGTATATTTCTTTATGCATGCTTTCTCACGAAACTTCTAAAGCTATTTTCTACCAGCATATAACACACATATTATTCATGAGCAATTTGATTAGATGTGAAAGGAAACAGATTCATTATTGCTTAAACAAAATGAAATTTTGAGGTAGAAATTCCAGCACAGCTGGATCCAACCTCTAGATTTTAATAAAATCCTTGTCTGGCAGTGGCTTTGTCTATTAACAACTGCTTCCTTCATCTGGCTTCATTCCCAGGCACACTCTCCTCCTTTACTCAGAAGGACCCTCCCTCAGTGTCCTCTAGAAAGATACATTGTTTCTCTTGAAGCTACATTTCTCCCTGAATCTCAACATTCCCCACCCCACCCCCAAAATCACTGGCATAAAGATGCTAGTTTCTCTGTTTGTCCAACCTGTATCTTCTTTTAATAGAGACATGGGATCATGTGATTGACAGATGGAAACATCCAAAATAGAGAAGAAGGAATTTTAGCCAATACTAAAGACTAGATGCACAAATACATGTGACAAATGTGACTGGTATTTACTGAGTTTTGTGCCTATCAAAAATGTGTGGTTCCATTTTCTATTTGAGAAATACAATCTAATGTAGATGGTGATTTAAAATCACAGTGAAATGTACTCAAAACACGTGACTTCAGCCTCTTAAAAACACCTCCCTCAGCTGTAATATAAAGATATGTTCTTTATTTCTGTGTATATTTTAGATATAATAATTAACCTTTCAAAAAGTCTTTTTTCCAAGATCTCAGATTGAAAATAGGACAAACCTATCATTTAATGTTTATTTGCACAAAAAAACTTATTTTTCTCAGGAAAATATTAAACAAGCAAAAAAGCAAACACAAAAGCCATGCATCTGCAGGTCGCTTTGTATGTTTTATTTTTGAAAAGAATGAAAACAACTGTACAGGTTTTATCTTCCCTTTCCATTATCTCCTAGAAATCCTGAAACCCAAATGCACAGTTCAAATTTCTGACAACATCTATTCCCTTCTGGTTGTTTTCAATAAAGGTTCTGTGTTTTATATTTCAAGGTATGTTCTGCTAGAACGAATTCATGATAGTATAATGGTTGAGAAAATAGAGTTTTGGGAGCACCTGGGTGGCTCAGCCAGTTAAGCATTCGACTCATGATCTCGGCTCAGGTCGTGATCTCACAGTTTATGAGATCAAGCCACAGTTCATCTGACAGTGCAGAGCCTGCTCAGGATTCTCTCTCTCCCTCTCTCTCTCTGCCCCTTCCTCCCTCTCTCAAAATAAATAAATAAACTTAAAATAATAGAGTTTTAATGTAACACTGGTTTTTAATATATGTGTAATCTAATGGGCTACTTAATCCTAAAATTCAGTGTTTTCATTTGAACACAGGGGTAATAATGTCTACCTTACCAGAATATTGGGAGAATTAAGTGAGATAACACTTAATAGTTATAAAATTTAGCACCTGTCCATTCATTTATTATTCATACTAATGTTATAAACACTTAGTAAACATGTTACATACCAGTTATTACTTGTAGATACAAATTTAGTGAACAGATATATATTATGACCTCATGAAGTTTAGGTCATTAAATTCTTAATAAACGGGGGCTACAATTACTAAAACTGTAACAAGGTAAAACTACTGTATTTATTTATTTACTTAGTTAGTTAGTTATTTAGTTATTTATTTATTTAGAGACGGAGAGCATGAGAGGGGGAGGGACAGAGAGAGGGAGAGACAGAATCCTAAGCAGGCTCTGTGCCATCAGAGCAGATCCTGATGTGAGGCTGGAACCCACAAACTGAGATCATGACCTGAGCGGAGATCAAGAGTCAGATTCTTAACAGACTAAGCCACCCAGGAACCCCTAAAGCTACTTTAAAAGGGCTAACATTGATGGGGCATCTGGCTTCTCAGTCACTGGAGCATATAATTCTTGGGTCCTGGGTTGAAGGCCCACATTGGGCATGGAGTCTATGTAAGGAAAGGACCCACATGGAACAACAGTAATTATAAAATCATGAAACTAAATTTTATTTACCTCAGATTAACCTGATTATTTTTATTAACATATGTATACTCGATCGTTCATGTCTCCAACTAATATGTGATTTGTAATGTCTTATCTACATACATTCATCTTTGAAATCTTGACACAATCTATAAAATTACTCTGTTATCAAGATGAGTGACAAAATGGTACAATAGATGAAAATCCTTCCTACTCTAACTTTAATGTGGTTTAACTAAACTGAGACATCCCTGTCTCCCATCGCAGCAACTAAATTGTGAGTCATTGGAGAAAAGATTTCATGTCTGTCTTTGTATCCAACACTGGGATGAGCACGGTTTTTCATACTCCAAATAAGTCATTTGGAAATTGACATGAACTCTATAGATTCGGTGTTGAGTCACCTCTGTCATCCCAAGTGAGCAAGTTCAAGTTTTGTGCTCACAAAAGAGAAGAGTTAAACAAGGTGATCATTCCCTTCTCCGTCCTATCCACAACTGTACCTTATATTTACTTCTATCAGTGTCCTCATTATACACAGTCATAATTTTTCTATTATATAGTAAAAACAGTAATATTTCATTTGTAGTACTTACTCGATACATTCAGACACACAGTAAATATTTGTTAAATAAATAAATGACCTGTAGACTTAAAGGATGTATTCTTATTATGTTTGCAAAACACATTATAGTAATTTAGTGTGTTAATAACATCATACCTTATTTTAATTATTGAATTGTACTTATTTTCTCCTAAAACATTTGGGAATGCATAATGAGCAATTAGGGAAATGTAATATTTTTTATGAGAGTTGCTAGATGAATTATTAAGAAAGGATTTCCAGCACACCTGCACAAACACATTTGAAAGCAGAAGATACAGAGTTGTTTGCATTGCAGAAAAATGCCACGGTGATAAAACAGAAAAGATCTGCATTATAATTCATTTCCAAATGGCACACTATTACAAAAGTTGAGTCCCACTAAATTATAGTGGAAATGCACGTTCTTTAAAAATAGATTTTCATAAAAAACTTCTAAAATTCAAGGGACTGAGTTTGCACTATTCATGATGTATAAATTGCACAACTAACAGTGAAATTCCAATTAAATATCAGTCATTTCTGTTTTCCTTCAGTCACGAAGACAATTAGGTGAGCTTCATTTCAAAAAAGTGACTTGTCTAGTATATCATAAGCTTTAATTTTAAGTTGAAATGGTTAAACTGTTTAACAAAAAGAAATGTCTTTGAGCATGTGGTGAAGTTTATAGATTAAAACAATATCATCACTTTAAAGAATTACTGAAAAACATTTACATAGATATCCAAAAAAAGTAGGAAGGTAAAAACTACTTTTCTAAAGGAAAGAAGTATAGTTTGTTTTTTTTTTTCTTTCCTTTTCTTTGTCACAGTGCTATTTGACCACCATTGGGTAGTGTCTTGGGGTTCTAACTGCTGACAAAAATAAACCTGAAAATTCTCTGACTTTAGCCAACAGATTACTTTTTGATTATGTACTAGTCTAATATGGAAGCTCCTAGTTCATGAGTAGTGTTCCAGCTCAGGGCTTGTTAGGGACACAGGGACCTTCTATTGTATGGTTTTGTAATCCCCTAGACCTTCAGAGTCTTCTGTCTCAGGTGACAGGGAAGTAGGAGAGCGATAATATACATCAATGGTCCCATATAGACACAAGGCACCTGTCATCCCTGGAAAGACAGCTATTTCTTAGTGATATCACTGTACTGGAGAAAGGGCAACACGCATTTATGGTAAAGAGGTAATCATCTCCTCTGCATGCTTTTCAGGTCACTCTCACATAGAAAATTAACTTTAATATTCTGGCTTGGAGCTCTGTAAGACTTTAATTTGGGTGTTTTTCTCTCTAATTTGGTAATGGATGGCTTGGTAAGAATGATAAACGATCAAATAGGCAACAGATAAAAATATTTACATGAATAAGTTGGGATTAGAAACTTCTGATACACATACGCTTTTATAGCACCATCTTCACAGAGTTTTTTGCTAATATCTGTAGCATACAGAGTGGTGTTCAGTTGGTATTTTCAGTTTTTTAATAAAACATACTCCCTTTAATTAATTTACTTGATTCCTCCCTTGTGACCACCTTTAAGAATATGGGTAAGAGGTGGCAGCCTTTGAACAATCATTTTTTTAAAACAAGGAAGAGCTATAAATACCCTCAATGAAGCCAAAATTGCAGTTTAAGTCATTGTGGTGCTCTTTCCTAATTTGATGTTCAAGCAAAGATTTATTGAAATCTTTAATTAATATAGATGAAAATAGAATGAATTTTCTATTTTAATGAATGAATGAATATAGAACTTTGTTTTAACAATTGGGTTATATCTTCTAAAATATTTTGTTCTTTACATAAGGAAATTTTTTTGAAATAGAATTCCATTTTTTTCTTTTTTGATCTTACGAGCTCTCTGAACAGAGGCTCACATTGTTAATAAAATAAATACCAGGGGAGACAGAGAAAACAGAAAGGGTTGAACATTCTGTAAATGAAAATATCTTCTCTTGGATAATCAGTCAGTGTAGGAGTTTCCAGTTTTATTAAAATTTAAATAAAAATATAACATATACAAAGTATTGTAGAATATAAGAAATATTACATGATGCTGCTTGTGAGTAAAATTTGGAATTCTCCTGTTGTTAAGAGGTTTATTAAAAATTTACCTTTTTGTTTCCTTTTTTTTTAATACATTTATTTATTTTGAGAGAGAGAGAGAGCACACATGGACGTGTAGGGGAGGAGTAGAGAGAGATCAGGAAAGAGAATCCCAAGAAGGCACCACACCCAGCATGGAACCTACATGGGGCTAGACTTCACAATTGTGAAATCATGACCTGAGCCTAAAGCAAGAGTCAGTTGCTTAACCGACTGAGCCACCCAGGAGCCCCTCCTTTCCTTTCAAAAGAATTATGTGCTTTGTTGCAATGAACTAATTAGAATGAATATGTATGTTCAATATATGCCTCCTCCACTAGATTGCTATTTGATGAAACTGAAGATCATAGCTGTTCTTTCACCACTATAATCCTAGTGCCCAGTACAGTTATGCACCCATAATTATGGTGACCACATGCTTCAGATTTTCCAGGCTTTTCTTGGTTTAAGCCTGTAGTCACAGCATTATTTTAATAGCATGTTGTTTTATTCCCAAAACTTAAAGTTTAGACAATAAAATATATGGTCCCCTTCCCATGATAATTGAACTGGAAGTATTTATTAAATATTGACTGAACTGATTGCTTTATTTTTTGAGCCACTTAAAAAATATTTATTGATCCAATATTGTGTGTTACACACTCCTTTGCCTTGAGATACAGCAGTGAGAAAGACATATATGGCCTGTATGATCACAAGCTAGTTTATTCAATAGCTGAAAGCATACACAATTCTGGTGGGTCTTTATGTGTATCTGTGTGTGTGTGTGTGTGTGTGTATACACATGTATAGATAGATACGTAGTTATACACAAATATATATTTATACGTGTATATATTCACGTATACTGTTTTTATAACCTTTGTCCTGATTTCTTTTTGTCCTGATTTTCTTTTTGTCCTGATTTTCTTTTCAGAATCTAGAATCTCTATCACTGTTTTTTTCCTTTACATTTATTCTTTTATTTTGCATTATCAAACTATTAAATTTCTTCTTAAAAATTTAAATTATGTTAAAATATACACAACATAAGATTTACCATCTTAATCACTTGGAAGGGGTGAGTTTAGTCCTGTTAATATATTCAATTTGTTCTACAACAAATGTCCAAAATTTTTTCATCTTGCAAAACAGAAACGATATATCAAACAACCATTCTCTATTTCCTCCTCCCACGCAGACCCTGGCTACCCCCATTCTACCTTCTGTTTCTATGAATTTCACTACTCTTGATACCTCATATAGGTGGAAGCACACTGTACTTGTCTTTTGTGACTAGCTTATTTTATTTAGCATAATGTTGTCAAAGCTCATCCATATTGTGGTATGTACTGGAAATACCCTTCTTTGTAAGGCTGGATAATATTCCACTCTATGTGTATACCAGATATTGTTCATTCATTTATCTGGCAATGACTACTTGAGTTGCTTCTATTTCTTGGCTATTGTGAATAATGCTGCTATGAACATGAGTGTAAAAATATCTCTCTGTGTCTCCACTTTCAATGTTTGGGGGGGGGCAGGTATATACTCAGAAGTGGGATTGCTGGATCATATGGTATATCTTTTTAATTTTTTGAGGAACTATTCCATTGTTTCATAGCAACTCTACTCTTTTACATCCCTACCAATAGGACACAAGTGTTCCAATTTCCCTACATTCTTACCAACACTTCTTTTCTTCTTCTTTTTTTTTTTTGAATGTATTGACCTAAAGGTTTTCATGCAATTTAGTTATTGTTTTAATATCTGTAGAATCTATAGTGATATTTTCTGTTTAATTTCTTGGTAATATGTATTTCACTTTTTATTTTCTTGGTTATATATCCATGTATACAAGTATTATAGAAGACTGTTGGTCAACTTTTCACTTCTTTGGGCATTTATAAATGTCCCAATTTTATTGATTTCTTATTTATTATATATGATCAGAGGACATACTCTGTTGGCTTCATTTTTTTTTTTTTTTTTACATTTATTGATACTTATGTACTAAGAAGCCCAGGGCATATCTAGGTGAGTGACCATATGCTCTTAAAAAGTATTTAGGGATTCCTCGGCAGCCCAGTTCACTGAGTGATTATTGATTTCGGCTCTGGTCATGATCCCAGGATCATGGGATGAGCCCCACATCAGTCCCACGCTAAGTACGAAGCCTGCTTAAGATTCTCTTTCTCTCTCCTTTTGCCCCTTTCCTCACTCACATTCTCTCTTTCTCAAAAAAAAATTAAAAACTATTTAAATTTTGTAGAGAACACTATTATGTAAATATGAATTAGTTTAATGTGGTCAATAATATTGTTCAGGTCTTATAGTCCTATTGATTTTTTGGCTTGATGTTCTATAAATTAGTAAGAAATGATGTCAAACTTCCAGATTTGGTTATAGATTTGTCTATTTTTCCATTTAGTTTTATAAGGTTTTGCTTTTTATATTTTGGAGATCAATTATTAGATGTGTACACATTTATGGCTATTATGTCTTTCTAATGAATTGACTTTTTCATTATTGTGCAATTTCCATCTTTATATGTCAAAATACATATTTCCTTGATGTCTATTGTTGTTTAATATTAATATAGTCACTCTAGCTTTCTTCTTCTTCCTGTTTGATATGTCATTTTCCAAATTTAAAATATTTCATTCAATCTGTGTCATTCATATTTAATTTGTCCTTTGTAGACAATACATATTAAGGTCCTGGTTTTTGAATGTCTGAAAATATGCATCATTTATCTTTATTATTTAGTTTATTTACATTTAATGCAATTGTTAGCATATATAGATTCAGGACTCCCATCTTGCTCTTTGTCCCACTTGTTTTTTGTGTTTATTTCTCCTTTTGAATATTCATTTGGTTAATCAATTACCTTCTGAGTTCATCTTACTTCATCTATTGGCTTTTGTTGGTCTTATATATGGATAACTTTTATTTATTTTGTATTGAAACATATTTGAAATATGACAATTTCAAGTATAAGTTTAAGGTAGTAAACGTTAGTATATAGCATATAGCATATAATGTTTGGTTTTCTATGTAGAAATAATATTCAACGACAAAAAAGAACTAATATTCAAAATACTTGACAACTGATATGAAAATACTATATTCTTTTCTTTTTTAGATGTTCTAAAGTGTTTGTATTCTAAAACTACTTAGCAAGTGATAAAAGTTGATAGTCACATCATTCTATAAATTTCCAAATCTTTTTATAAGAAGCTTGTTAGATGCAGATTTTACCAGCTAAAGAGAACTCTGAGCCCAGAACTAAACCAGAGTCTTCCATTATATAGTGAGCTGTTTAATAAGGAGATAATTTTCTTTAAAAAAATAATACTGTTTATGATACTACAGTATATCTGATTCTGTTGAGAAATACCAATTACCTATACATCATATTTCTATTTTGGATCATATGCATCTACTTTTTATTGGGTCAAAAGCTACAAATAGAATTGCTGGGTCATAGAGGATGGGTATGTATACTCTTATCAGCATTGTATGTTAGTTTGATTGTTTCATATTTCCATCAGAACTTGTGCCATTAAACAAAATGTATGATACTATCAGTTTACCCATAACTTTTTCCTGTGCCATTAGGCAAAGCATGTGTAACTTCCAACAACTTTCATCCCCCAAATCTAGAATTTTCTTTCTTGTATTTGGAGTAGATTTCTTTAAGTGCTTTGCAGCTTTGCATTGGTTTATGTTTTATTATATTTTTCTGTCAATATTGGTATTGGGTTTTAAAGAAAATGCCTTAATAGACATGTGAATGGGAAGTCATGAGAGTGTCCATAAGAAGATTTTGATCAAGCATGATTTAAAATAGGAATTCCATCTCATTTTATTGAAACATTCCATTTTATTGCCATCTGACAAATTATTTTCTCCTATTTACATCTCTGTTAATCTTCCTTTGGTGACATCGGTATCAGTCGAGGTTAAATCAGGAAAAAAAAAGCCATTTAATAATTTGAATAAGAAAAGTATAAAGATTTGATGGCTATAATAGGTTAATAAAATAATAGGATTGGCTAGTAAGTAGTAAAGAAACCTTTAAAGAATTTAGGAATATCAAATATATAAAATAATAATGGACAATATAATATGACATAATAGTCACTACCCTAAGGCTGAGACAGTGCTCTTAAGGAAGAGTTCCCTCCACTCCAAAAAGGAGATCCAGGCCTTGCTTGGATAGAGTCTAACTATGACTCACTGAATGGCAGAGAAATGGCTTTTGTGCCAGAAAAACTTATAAGAAAAATCTTCTATAGGATGCCAGGAAAAGCTTTTCATAGGGAGGTGTTTCATTACGGGTATTCACTACAAAATTATGTGGTGGAGTTGCTGGCAGAAGATGCTGGCTTTGGGTGATGCTGGGGGCTAAATTGAAGGAAGCAGATACTGAGGAACCCATGTGCACTGCAGGAAACGGATGCTGGGAAAGCTAGTGCTGCAGGAGGCTGCCAAAGATGCACACCCAAACTGGGAAGCAAAACCATTTCCTCCTGCAGTGTCTCTCCATGGCCCATGACTGACAAAACTGGGCTCATGGCAGCCAACAAAGAGAAAAATATATTTAAAGGGCTGTGGTTTATTTTCACAGAGCAGGCAAAAAGGGTGAATTTGGAGTAGAGAGGCAATAAGTCAATAACTTGGTAATGCCACTTTCTGGCTCTTATGCCTTTGTCCAGGCATACACAGGACAAAAGTTTCCTCTCTATCCTTTCAATTTTTGGCTACCATTTCTTATCACTGAAAATAAGGAAAATTACTGTTTTTGTCCCATTGTACCTTAATTTGCAAAACATCTGGACTATAGAAAGAACTTAATGAAGAGTTTTGAGTTTGTGAGGGTATACTGAATAAGGTAATACCCAAATTTAAATCTCAGCATCATGCTTTTCTGTAAGCTACTGACCACATTCAGCATTTACTACAGTGTAAACTCATTATTGTTCAGATCTGCTCCTCTTTTTATTGTCACTGTATCGGTAAATGGCACCATTTCTTGACCAGTAACCCGACTTAGAAATCTGGAACTCCCCCTTCTCTTTTCCCCCCATTCTACATATTTAATCAATTAGAATTTAAGGACATTATTACTCATTTGTTGACTGTATTCCCTACTGTTATTTTCTTGATTCTGGTCCTTGCCATAGGTCTTCTAGATTATTGTGATGTTCTCCCTGCTGGCCTTCCTGCCTTCAGTTTTACAAGCCTCTGATTGATACTTTATACTGTTGCCTCAGTTATCTAATAAAATTAATATCTTATCATGTGGCTACCTTGCTTAAATCCTTTCAGAGGTTTCCTGTTTCTTAAAGCAATGTTTTTCAACTGTGCTCTTAGGAATCCCCAGGTAAATGCAGCGACCTTCAAGTGTATGAAGAGGAAAAGGAACAGAGAGAGGGCGGATTCTGGAATGTACATTCTTTCTTCCTACTAAGCAGCTTAATTTGAGCTCTTTTACATATTTTTTGTAAGATTTTTTTTTGACTACTGTGTTTCACTATAAACAACTATAGCAAAATTTCAACTAAACAATTTTAAAAACAACTGAACTAAAGGATAAATTCCAAGCCTTTGATATGGCATTCACAATCATCTATAATCTGGCTTTTGAGTAATTTTTAGCCTGATATTTAATCCTTCCTACCCTGCCAAGAGAACAAAAATCAACTGCTCCTGTACTCAATTATTCAAAGTTCTCTAAATATGCAACATTTTAAAACTTACTTGTTATTTCAAGAAACAAGTTTTGAGTACTAACTATGTGCCAGCTACTGTACCAAGTGCTGCAGCATAGTAGTGATCCAAACAGAAAAACAATAAATAAATAAACAAACAAACCTATACTATAAGTACATGAAAAATGCTATAAAATTACACAATAGTAAAGTGAGATAGAAAGTTTGTGGGATATAGTTTAATTTATAAACATAGTGGCCGGAAAGAATCTGAGGAGATGGTAGCATATGAGTAAAGCCTCAAAGTTGATGAGTGAAGTAAGCATTCTAGACATCTGAGGCAAGAACTTTCTAAGCAGAGAACAGAAAATGTCAATTCCCTCAGGCAAGAGTGTGTCTAGAATAGTGGAAGAACACCAAAAAAGCCAATGTGGCTGGAGTAGAGGGAACAAGGAGGAAAAAAAATAGTGGGAGATGAGATTAGAGGCAAGATGGGAACCAAGCTGTTAAGAATTAAGTAGGTCATTACAATACTTTTGGCTTTTATTCAGAACAATATGCTCTATTAGTTTCCTGGGGTTGCCATAACAAAGTACCACAAGATGGGTAGATTAAAACAACAGAAATTTATCCTGTCACAATTCAGGAGACCAGAAGTTCAAAATCAAGGTCTCAACAGGGCCATGTTCCCTTTGCAGGAGCTAGGGGAGGATTCTTCTTTGGCTCTTTCTAACTTCTGATAGTGA
This sequence comes from Lynx canadensis, assembly GCF_007474595.2. Taxonomy (NCBI): domain Eukaryota; kingdom Metazoa; phylum Chordata; class Mammalia; order Carnivora; family Felidae; genus Lynx; species Lynx canadensis. The sequence goes on from NC_044320.2 coordinate 26,412,189, forward strand.
CCATCAATCCTGGCTGTTCATTGCCTGGCATCTAAATCACTTCAGTCACTGCCTCTGTCATCAATGGCATTCTCCCTGTGTGTCCCCCTCTCCTCTTCTTATAAGGACACTAGTCATATTGGTCATACTCCAGTATGACCCCATATTACCTAATTACATCTGCAATGGCATATTTCCATGTAAGGTTACTTTCTGAGTATGGGGTCTTAGGACTTAAACATTATCTTTCTGGGGACACAACTCAGCTCTAAACACATGGGCGGCCAGAGTTTTTATACATAAGTTATAGGATCAGACTTAGATTTCTAAAGTATCTTTCTGGCTGGTATATTTAAAGACTAGAGAGACCAACTTGGAGGCAAGGAAATGAATGAGTAGGTGATGATAGATGATTGGATTAGTAGAGGTGGTGAGAAGTAGTGGAATTTAGATATATTTCAAAGGCAGAACTGACAGGATTTACTAATAGTTTTATTGTAAATATGAAGGAGAGAAGTATAGTTAATTCCAACATTTTTGACTTAGGCACGTAGAATTATTGACAGAGGAGAAAATGTAAAAATCGATTATAGAAATATAACACGAGGCATTCAACTGAACATAATAAATTTGAGAACTGCTTTAAACGTGTCTATATCCCATACAGTTCAGCATTTCTCCTGATATTTTATCTTTTAACAAAACATGCTGATTAATACTGTGTTTGCTGTGGCTGCTGTAACCAATTACCAGAAACTGAGTGGCTTAAACCAACAGAAATTTATTTTCCCAAAGTTCTGGAGGCCAGGGTTGCTTCCTTCTGAAAGTTCTGAGGAAGAATTCCTTCTCTCCCTCTCTTCTAGATTCTGGTGTTGACCAGCAATCCTTGATGTGTCTCAGCTTTACACATTCATCATGCCAATCTTCAGATTGCCACCTTCTCTGTGCACCTTTCCCCTTCTCTTTTAAGAACACTATTTAGATTTAGAGCCCAGCTTAATTCAATATCTCATCTTAAGATCCTTCATTACCCCTACAAAGACCCTTTTTCTGAGTAAGTTTACACTCACAGGTTCTGAATGTACATATTTTCTTGTAGAGGAGGGTCATCATTCAGCTCACTACAAGTAGTTACCTTAAAAAAAAAATTGGCTTTGGTAGACTTCTACTTTGTGCTTGCAAGTTCCATTACAGTCTTCTTCTCTAGTAGTGTTGGAGACATGAAGAATGGATAAAATTCTCACTTTAATATGTGGTTAAATTTGAGAGAAGACCAGAAATAACTTGTCATTCTTTTTGACCTTTCCAGTTACACATGACTGACACTTCCCTTTCAAGGACTGTACGTAGGACACTTAATGATAATATGAAATTTACACAGATGGCAGCAACTAACTTCCTCTGGCCTGATGGTAGTAGGAGAGGTGTTTAATACTGGATGTACTATGATCTGCTTATGCCTGCAAGATGCACAAAATCCCAAGCCTATGGTGAACCCAGTTAGGAGAAACTGTAGGCAAATGTAAGCTAGGTGTAAGTGAAATACGTACAGGAAATCACTGAGAATTCCTTTTGGAGAGTACAGAGCCAGTAATCTGAATGCCCTTGTGATAGTTTTATTATATAATATGTGTTGTAGCTGTAGAATATATTTATTCATTTTATTGTTTGGTAATGCAATAAGCCCTTTTTAAAAATATTTATTTTTGAGAAAGCATGAGCAAGGGAGGTGCAGAAAGAGAGGAGGACAAAGGATTTGAAGCAGGCTCCTCACTGACAACAGACAGCCGGATGTGGGGCTCAAACTCACAAACCCATGAGATCATGACCTTGAGCCGAAGTTGGATGCTCAACCGACTAAGCCACCCAGCCACCCCAGTAATGCAATAAGCCCTTTAACACCAAGAAGCTCAAGTAATGAAAGTGATTATGTAATTAAACATTTAATACTGAATTGGTTTTTAAGAAAGTTGATAATCAACATGTGCTTGCCCAATATGTAAAGGCTTTTCTCATCCACAATATGGGTGCTATAGTCTAAACTGTCCTTCCCAAATTTTCTGTTAAAACTCTACCCCCTCATATGACTGCCTTTGGATATAGAGCCTTCAGGGAGGTAAATGAGGTTAAACGAGGTCATAAAGGTGGGGTCTTCATCCTATAGAACTGGTGACTTTATAAGAAGAAGAAGAGAGAGAGATAGAGATTTCTTTCTCCATGTGGGCATACAGAGAAAAGACCACATGAAGGCACAGCAAGAAGGGGCCATCTATAAGCCAGGAAGAGAGTCCTTACCAGAAGTCAACAATGCTGGCACTCTGATCTTGGACTTCCCAACTTCCAGAACTGTGAAAACTAAATTTCTGTTTGAGCCATGCATTCTGTGGTACTTTGTTATGGCAAAGACAGTGGGCCAAAGTGACTACATAAAAATCAGAAGGCAAAAATTCAGTTCCAACAATTATAGTTATTTAGCAAAATTTCACATGGTATTGATTTAATCTGTGCAACTGCAGAAGGTGTGTTTAATTAATTACTTTCTGAAGTTTGGCTTTTCATTTAAATAAAATCTCTTCTAGGGTTGCCTGAGTGACTCAGTTAAGCATCCGACTTTGGCTCAGGTCATGATCTCATGGTTCATGAGTTCGAGCCCTGCGTTGGGCTCTGTGCTGACAGCTCAGAGACTAGAGCCTGCTTAGGATGATGTGTCTCCCTTTCTTTCTGTCCCTCCCCTGCTTGCAGGCTCTCTCTCTCTCTCTCAAAAATAAATAAGCATTTAAAAAAAAAACAAATAAATAAAAATAAAATTTCTTCTAAAATAATTTTGCTCATTTGGGATTTTGCATTTTCCTGTGCTCATATGAAAAACGAAGTCACAGCTCCATCAACAGAAGTACTTCACGGTTATACGATGCCAGTTTTACGTCAAAACTGTTAAATGCTTCAAATAAAACAAAAACAATTCCAATGATGGCTTAATATTTTTTATTCAAATCCATGAAATAACAGTAAGTATTTTGAACATTTATAGTGATCAGGTGAAATATCTGACAAAACTGCGATTGTTTATTAGAAATTCAGCAAAAAGTTTCAGTATTTAAGGTGATACGAAGTGATGTTTGAAAAATAAATTTTGTTGCAGAAAAGTTTTGAGGTAAAAACTGAAAAGCTATCCAAAAATTGGAATTGGATGCATATACATATACATGCTATACATTACATAGTAAAAATGAAGTTCAGGGTCTTTTTGGTAACAAACTCTTGTTAAATACAAAAATATTTTCAAGTATAGAAATGCTTTCCTTTTTGCTGCCCATGTAGAAATATTTGAGCCTTTAAAGAATTACTTTGTAAGTGAACCTGTCCTTTAATAGTATTGAAAGATTTTGTAAAGGAGTTCTGTAAATTTTTGCGTATATTTTATGCCCTGATTTTTAGCACTCTTTTATTTTCAAAAGTCCCGATTCTGATAACTTACATGAACACTAATTGTTGACGTCTAATTGCACATTTCAAGAAAGCAGTTGGATGGGTGTGTAGGGAAGGCAGAAAGTGTCTAGACCAGTTTTGCAATTTGGAAGTCACCAGTATATAGATGGAAATGTAAGCCATACAACAGAGTTTGTCTTTCACTCTGAAAAGAAAAACAAATAAGAAATCTTTTAAAAGTAAAATCATAATCATCATTTTAAGTGTGTATTAAAAATTAGCCTTCAAACTGAGTGTCATAACACTTACTGCTTTTAGGACTGTTGTGTTGTATCACAGAGTCTTGTTTTTCATAGTAGAATATTACCTAACTTAGATTAATAGTTTTGTGAACACAGACACAAATATCTGGCACAATACAATTTCATAACTCATTCATTTTGTAGTTTTCAATATTTAACGGGAATTACTATTAAGAGTAGCAATTCCTACATTTTTTTAATGACTGCATTCTCCAAGTCGTTTAAAATAACTGCTAATAGTATTAACTAAAATTCTGTATCTTACTGCAAGAAAAATGCTGAACAAAAAAAGAAATGTATACTTATGTTTTTTCCCACTTGGGGTGGGTGGGGAAGGTACCTCTCTAATCTGGTTGTTCTACCAGAAACTCAACCAAATGTACAAAAAGCTAAGCACAGGTTCCTATCCCTTGTAATTATTCCCCGAATCTTCAATTTTCTGTTTCTACTTTGGAATCACCAGTTAGTTTACTTAGCTTTAAATTTTAAACTCACTTCAGATTCTCTTCATTTTGTTTTCTAAATGACCAGGTCTCCAGCTCTACTGACTGTAGCCTCTGCAATGTTCTCACAACCAAACCTCTATCTGTGCTTAGCATATTATGATATCCATTTAATTTACTGAATGTTTAAAATATTTTCCTCACTATTATCTCTGCTCCTAGCCTTTCCTATCTCTAAAACCTCCTTACACAATGTTATCAATTTAATCTTTCTAAAGAAGGTCTGTAAGCCCTTCACCCCCTGCCTAATAGCATTTACAACCTTTCATATGGTTATTGGAAAAATTCATATTACTTAAACCAGCAAGTAAATCCCTTCCTACTTCCTAAACTTACCTTCCGCTTTTCTATTTTACATGGTATGGTCTAACCAAACTGAACCACGCACTTTTTTCCTACATATAATATGCATTTTGTCTCTTCAATTCCATTCCAGAAATTGTTTCTTCTGCCCAATTCTTCCTTCCTTCACTTCTGCATAGCAAAATATATGCAATTAAATGCCACCTGGCTTCATCAGCCTGTGTGTAAAATTGAGCTGCTGAATTGTTTTTGTACTTCATTTTAATTTTTTATTATAAAAGCAATATATGTACATGGTTATAAAAATTCAATCACTATTCCATCTCCCAGAGACATTCTTTTTCCTATTTATGTTTATTTTGGTGGTTATTTCCATAGCTCCAAAGAATGCAAATTGGTTTTACATCAATTTTTAAAATCTAGATTAAAATGAAAATGAAAGCCTTTACCTTTCAAAATTTACAAGTTAGACAAATTTTTTTGGTTGTCATTTGCCTTACCAAAAATCAGTCTCTGGACATTGGATTTCCAGTCTATCTACAGGTTACTGAATGCTTTATTTCAGACCAACTTCAGTACAACCTACCCACCTTTCCTCTATTTACTTTCCTTCCAGTACTTCATTCCAAGATTGAGGAGAGACCCTTCCCTAGATCCCCTGAAATAAAAGTCAATAAAAGTGAAAGTTTTAATAAGATCAGAGGTAGCTAATTGACTTTCCAATGCAGAAAATAAGATTGAACTGCTTCTAATTCTGGTTACTTTCAGATCCATTCCCACATTTCAAAATGTTCAGGAAATGGCCCTCCCAGTTCAGCTGTTGGTCTGCCTCTATGGGTAAAATTAGCTTATCTTTTCTTAGTAGGAATGCCCTTAGACACGTCTACACTGCTCAAAGTGGAGTTGCAAAAATCTTGCAGGACAGAGAAAGGTGTGGTGTGCCTCTCCTCTAAGTCGAAATAGATCTCCTAAAGCCTTGTTTTCTGTCTTCAGATCTCTCTTAAGACAAATGAAAAATCAGAATATCTGCTTCTTTTAAGAGAGGTCTGCAGGGTGGTCTTACCTTACAGCCTTTAAAGTTGTAACCTCCCAAATTTACATTCTTCCTATTGTTGCAAAAATTAGATTGTGGAAGCATGTAAAAAATATCATATGTAGGATAACAGTGTTATAGTCTAAACAGAGCTTTTGCAATTATCGTAGTCTTCCATTTATTAACCATACATAAATAAGATTTGAGCATTTTGTTAATTCTTTCTGCAGTCTTCCAGCTCTGTAGTCTCATCAGATGCTCTAGACACACACACAGATATACAAACTTTTCACACAATCAGGTAATAAAAAATAAGTAATAAGAGAGATTAAATTCACACTTAAAAAGGACAGTTTTCATTAGGAGTAACATGATCTGTAGTAATGAATTTTTTCTTATAACAAAAGTGGTCTCTTAAATGATCACAAAGAAAATCCAAGATGTTGGCTATTTTGTAAATTTATTGCTATGGTGATAAGGTCCTTAGAACAAAAACTTAGAAATTCCAGCTTAAAGGACCAAGTCTTTCCTCAACAGTTTAAAAACTTTGCAGAAGGGAAGATTTCCTATTCCTGTGGCTGAGAAAGGCAGCCTATTTTGAGTACCATATGGAGATATCTTTAGTTACATGTGTAGAGGTTGATGCCAGGTGAACGAGGCCACAAGACAGTGAAAGAACTACTTTTTTTTTCCTTTTTCTATGACAAGATGCTAAAATTTTAAAATGAGACATGCCATGCCATAGGTAGGTGAAACTCACTTCAAAATGCATAATTTATTAAGGAAATGAATAATAACATATTCGATGACAGTTGGACCTCTCAGTCAGAACAAGGTTATTTTTTTTAAAAAAGCCAGGATATGTACTTTGAAGAAATGATTTAGTCAAAATATTTTTTTTAGTAAAATTATTTTAAGAGAAAAATGTAGTATATGGTATTTCTAAAGTTGGCTGCAATTAAGACCCCCCCCCCCTTCCCAAATTCATGTTAAGTACAGTGACACTTTCTATCTAGAGGTAAAGTCTAATTCTTTTTTTTTTTTTTTTTTAATTTTTTTTTCAACGTTTATTTATTTTTGGGACAGAGAGAGACAGAGCATGAACGGGGGAGGGGCAGAGAGAGAGGGAGACACAGAATCGGAAACAGGCTCCAGGCTCTGAGCCATCAGCCCAGAGCCTGACGCGGGGCTCGAACTCACGGACCGCGAGATCGTGACCTGGCTGAAGTCGGACGCTTAACCGACTGCGCCACCCAGGCACCCCAAAAGTCTAATTCTTTCTTTGAATCTGGGTAGTACTGTGGCTCAATTGTAACCAATAGGAAGAGGCAAAAGTGACAATTAATGTTTGGTGTCTCTGCCATAAAAGATAATGAAGCTTCTTTTACCTGGGATACTCATTTTGGAACCTAAACCACAATGTGTAAGATGCAAATACCCTGAGGCCACCAGAAAGGCCAAATTAGGTTTCTGTCTAAAAGCTTCAGCTATGGTCCTAATTGGTAGCCCATATCAGCTTCTAGATGATTCCACGTGCTAATGATCAAGTCACCTCCCGACTTCACGGGTTCCCAGGATAGGCTTCTGATATCACAGAACAAGAAAGGCCATGCCCATTGTGCTATGTCAGAATTCCTAACCCAGAGAAACTTTCAGCACAATAAAATTAATTTTTATACCAAGTTTTAAAATGGTTTATTACACAGCAATAGCAGCTGGTACAGAGCCCTACACTGTGAGTATAAATGAAAGAGAGGTGCAGAGCTCCTGAAGAGACACCTGAGACCTGAAGTGTTCCTGAAACCCTGTATACATTCTTTGTAGTTGAGGAACCCCAGGACTGACACTTAATGCAGTCAAAGTGGTCACGGCAGACTAGAAGGGAGAAACCAGAAGACTTCCCACTGATGACAAGGAATATATGACCATTTCCTATGAGCCAGAAGTAGGCAAAGTGGAAGAGACATCTGACATAGGAGCTTTTCCATGTCCTATCAAAGAAGACTGTCTGGGAGAATGAGGGAACTCTATAGGTAATGCCTGAGTGTGGAGCTGAGATATAAGTGTCTAGCTGAAGGAAAGACAACTGGAGGGATCTTTGGTTAGGAGAGCCCAGCAAGAGATTTTGGAAGAAACTTGAAAATTGTCCAGGATTAAAGGAGTTTTAACTATCTTCAAGGCTTGAATAGATAAAAGCCAGTTTACAATAGCACAAGCCAAGAAATTTCTTTTTCTCTCTTTCCTTGATTTTCTTCCAAAATTGCAGTTATAGTTATGGGAGAGATTAGAAGAAAACGTAAAAAATGAAAAAACAAAAGCAAAAGCAAGAAAACACACACACACACACACACACACACACACACACACACACACACAGACCTGTTGTAGAAAAAGAGAATGTGATTTAGTAGTGTCTGTTCATTTAACTCCTAGTAACTGGCTGGAAGGCAAAGAATATGGCCCCAGACACAGATGAGCAGATGTGGCTGTCAGTTAGTGGAAGTCCTCTTTTGATTTCCCCCCTATTTTCTGAATTAAATATTTACTGGGAACATCCCCAGCATGGATCTGGAAGAGAATATACATGTTTGAGGAAAAAGGAAAAGTTATAAAATAATCATCAGAAAGAGTGATAGAACTAGTAACTGTTTAGCGACCAGAATTAATAATGCAGCTGAGGTTGGTGTCACAAATTTAAAGTGATTAAGACTCAGTGTAGTTAACTATTACTCAGCCACGTTTGGCTGTTGGATGGGCACATGGAGTAGGTCAGTAGTTGAGTTTAACCAGCCTTGAGGTTTTGCCAGATGAGGGTGTTGAGTAGTAATGAAAAAAGGAGTGATATTAATCAGTACTTTGAAATTGAAGCAGGGTAAGCAGAAAAGTGAGGCATTGGTGAAGAAAAGTAGAAGGTTAGTAGGATCAAAGTTGGAGGTTCTGAGTGGTTGGAGTAGGGAGAGAGAGGAGATGAGAAAGAGAGCAGATAGACGTTATCTTATTTGAATAAATCAATGTTATGTTTGAAGTTTAACTTATATTGGCCCATTATCAGAATAAGTTTGTATTTATAGAATTATATATTATTTATGCTAGAGAAATAATAACTAGGATATTAAACCAATTAGAAAGGCCAAGGATACAGCATGAGTTCTTTATATGCCATATGTCACATATCTCAATTATCCTAATTATGGAGGCGTTCAGAAGAAAATATAACAACTAAAATACTTCACAAATGTTTACTACATTCAAAAGATACTTTTACCATTTTTCTGTTTTTAGTGAAGTTTATTGCAGTCAACCTACCCATATTAATATAGAAATTTTAAATGAGCAAAGACAATATCTGCTTTGAATGTCAAACTATTCTGACAGGCATTGGGAGGGTTAGTAATTATAATATTTGGGAATTTTTAAAAAATCCATTTTGTTATTTAATTGTAATGAATACATATCTTTTTTCCCAACACACACATATATTCTGACACATTCATTAACATTTAAAAAAGATGAAATGCAATCAGATAGGAAATGAATGTGCAGAATTGCATTCCCTTCTCTCAGTATGAATTACAATCTAATTCTTAAACAATATATACATGACATTTAGTATTCTATATATTCTTTTCCACTTTTCCTTTTTAAAGGACTTAATTTATTCACCAAAGGCTGCAATTTTCAGATTATTTATAGATACAGAGGCCATTAAGTCTTGCTGCATAAATGGTAAATAATGACACCATGAAAATAATCTTTTAATATTACTTTATGAATATGTATGGCATTATTGTAATATTCATTTTGAAAACTTCCTTATAAACAGGATACATGCAAATAAAACAAGCAGTCAGTATTCCAGTCATATTGGTTCGGTTCATAAATTTTATATGAATAATTTATATAAAAATCCTAAAAAATCTTCAAATTATCTGGTAGTTCTCCAGATTAGCACTTACTTTTAAAATTTTAAAAAGTTCCCTTTGCTTCTCAGTAATAGAAGAACAGGAGAAAACATATTGTAGCATAGGTGAAAGATGCCAACTAAAAACTTCTTTGTCTACAGTTTTCAGGAATACTGTTGAAAAATTAAAAACAAAACAAAAAAAACAATAACAAGCTAAATCCACTGCTTGCTGAATTTTATACTTCAAATTTGGATCTAATTAAGTAAGCATTTTATTTTCATCTTTGTCTTCATTATTAGCTTTGAACCACAATTAAGAGCTTTAAAAGTGTTTTTATTGTCAAAGATATTACAATATGAAAAAGCTGAATGAATCATGTAAGCTGAATTGCTATAATTTTCATTTATATTTTTTCTCAAAAGCAGTTCATAATTATAATTATTAGATACTGATTGTAAATGCCCTACACATTAATAATGATGATATGATTTTAAATTTGCCCCAAAGCATGGTATGTGAATTAAATTGCCCAACTCCAGTAGGAACTCTTTAATAGGAGACAATCTATCTACCTTTTGTGGTTTAAATAGATTAAAGTACATTTATTTTGGTAGAAATTGATGGTTAAATCTGGTGACCAATAAATGGGGTATCTTCCAAGAAAGGGTCTTATACTCCATTTTAGTTAGTAATACAAAGAGCTACCACAACAAAGAAAATAGTGGGATAGGTTTTAAAATTATTACTTTGTATAAGGAAAAGTCTCTTCACAAAACAATTGATACTGCCTTTTTTGAAAATAAGGGAATACTAGATTTCTTCTTTTTAGGAATACTAGGTGTTTTTTAAAATATGCACCTTTGTATTTTTTTCTCAGGACAATTCTATGTTTTAATATCTGTTTCAAAGGAATATATTTAATTTTTGGATTTTCAGACCCAGGGGAAGGATTAAAAGCAACAACAACAACAGCAGCAAAGCTGTTAAAAAGACACATTTGAGTACATGGTAAATGTAGTGAGAGAAGAGTGCTAACTCAGGCAAATCTAATTTTAATCTTACACTTCAGCATGTATTTGCATTGTAAATTTGAAAAATGTTTTACCATTTATGGCTCTGAAATTTCTGATTTGTAAAATGGAGAACATATTACCTAACTGAACAGTTATTTTGGAAACTAGGAGAAAACTACAAAGAGGGTATGGCAGAGTCCTAACATATAGAAGATGCTCAATGGATACTAGTGGTTTCTATTTGCAGTGTTCCCAAAGTCCTTGCATAGATGGAGCTTCCTGTTTGATGTTTCACATCTTGACTTCATACTAAAGAGTAGGACAGATCTTGCTTTAAAGGCTGAGAAGCAGCCAGGTGTTTTCTCCCTTTTAAAGAAAGGTGGTGGCAATCTGGCTGCATGTGATCCCATTTAGGTATCATTGTAACAAAGGCATTTGGGCTCTCATAATTGCAATTTAGGGAATGTAGATTTGGCCAGCAACCCACACACAAATCCAGGTAACAAAAGCCAAAGGTTTTTAAAGATTAAAAAAATGTACATAATATATACATACATATGTATATAATTTTATACACACACACACACACACATATATAGTTTACAACGAATTCTGATTGGCATTAGAGGCAGAAAATTAATCTTAGCTGAATATAATTTGTTACTAAGCCTCTCACTAAGCAAACTTTTTATGGTAGCAAGTTGTATGTTTTCAGGCTGAGTCCTTAGAATATTTGTGATTTGGCCCAGTCCAAAAGTTCATGGTTCTTCGTGGTGAAGACATGCATAGGCCCATCTTCTTAATGGCCTCCCAGCTCCATTTTAAAATAAATGGACCAACAATGAAGCAACAGAGAAATCAAGGAATTGATCCCATTTACAGTTGCACCAAAAACCATAAAATATGTAGAAATAAATCTAACCAAAGAGGTGAAAAATCTATACACTGAAAACTATAGAAAGCTTAAGAAAGAAATTGAAGAAGACACAAACAAATGGAAAAAGATTCCATGCTCCTGGATAAGAAGAACAAATATTGTTAAAATGTCGCTACTACCCAAAGCAATCTACATATTCAACGCAATCCCTATTAAAATAACACCAGCATTCTTCACAGAGCTAGAACAAACAGTCCTAAAATTTGTATGGAACCAGAAAAGACCCCGAATAGCCAAAGAAATCTCGAAAAAGAAAAACAAAGCAGGAGGCATCACAATCCTGGATGTCAAGCTATACTACAAAGCTGTAATCATCAAGATGGTATGGTACTGGCACAAGAACAGACACTCTGATCAATGGCACAGAACAGAGAACCCAGAAATGGACCCACAAACATATGGCCAACTAATCTTTTACAAAGCAGGAAAGAATATCCAATGGAATAAAGACAGTCTCTTCAGCAATTGGTGCTGGGAAAACTGGGCGACAGGCAGAAGAATGAATCTGGACTACTTTCTTACACCAGACACAAAAATAAACTCAAAATGGATGAAAGACCTAAGTGTAAGACAGGAAGCCATCAAAATCCTCAAGGAGAAAGCAGGCAGAAATCTCTTTGATCTTTGCTGCAGCAACTTCTTACTCAACATGTCTGCAGAGGCAAAGGAAACAAAAGCAAAAATGAACTACTGAGACCTCATCAAAATAAAAAGCTTCTGCACAGCAAAGGAAACAATCAGCAAAACTAAAAGGCAACTGACAGAATTGGAAAAGATATTTGCAAATGACATATCAGATAAAGGGTTAGAATCCAAAATCTGTAAAGAACTTATCAAACTCAACACCCAAAAAACAAACAATCCAGTGAAGAAATGGGCAAAAGACATGAACAGACACTTCTCCAAAGAAGACATCCAGATACCCAACTGACACATGATAAAATGCTCAACATCACTCATCATCAGGGAAATACAAATCAAAACAACAATGAGATACCACCTCAGACCTGTCAGAATGGCTAACATTAACAACTCAGGCAACAACAGATGTGGGTGAGGATGTGGAGAAAGAGGACCTTTTTTGCATTGTTGGTGGGAATGCAAGCTGCTGCAGCCACTCTGGAAAACAGCATGGATGTTCCTCAAAATACTAAAAATAGAACTACCCTATGACCCAGCAGTTGTACTACTAGGTGTTTATCTAAGGGATACATGTGTGCTATTTTGAAGGGACATATGCACCCCCATGTTTATAGCAGCACTATCAACAATAGCCAAAGTATGGAAAGAGCCCAAATGTCTATTGATGGATGAATGGATAAGGAAGATGTGGTATATATATACAGTGGAGTATTATTCAGTAATCAAAAACAATGAAATCTTGCCATTTGCAACTACATGGATGGAGCTGGAGGGTATTATGCTAAGCGAAATTAGAGGAAGACAAATATCATATGACTTCACTCATATGAGGACTTTAAGAGACAAAATAGATGAACATAAGGGAAGGGAAACAAAAATAATATAAAAACAGGGAGGGGGACAAAACAGAAGAGACTCTTAAATATGGAGAACAAACATAGGGTTACTGGAGGGGTTGTGGGAGGGAGGATGGGCTAAATTGGTAAGGGGCATTAAGGAATCTACTTCTGGAATCATTGTTGCACTATATGGTAACTAATTTGGATGTAAATTTAAAAAATAAAATTAATAATAAAAAATAAAAAATAAAAAAATTATTAAGGAGTAAAAAACAAAACAAAACAAAACAAATATAAATAAATAAATAAATGTAAATGGAGACTGAGCCCTTTACTTGTGGGATCTGATGCTATCTCCAGGTAGCTAGTGTCAGAGTTGAGTTGAGTTGAGTGAAATTCTCAGACACCCTGCTGGCATCTGAGAATTGCTTGGTGTTCTATGGTAAGCATCTCCCTACACACACACACACACACACACACACACACACACACACGCACACACACACACTCTGGAATTGGGTCTGGGAACCTAAAAGACTATGTGAAAATAAGGTGAACTCTTTATCTCTCTGCATTACAAAATGAATTCTAGATGGAAAAAAGACTTAGATATGAAAACTAAGCTTTAATGTTTTAAATATGTATTGGCTATCTTTTTCAAAGCTACAAATCCCCACAAACCATAAAAAACATAAATTTGTCTACATTAAAATAAAAAAAAAACACACAAAAGTTATGTGTGAGAAAGGTTGATAAAAAATAAAGCATCTGTAACAAATTGGTAGAAGAATTTTAAACATAAAACCAAATAAAAGTATTATTCATAACACAAAAATAATTATTAAAATGGTAATGTAATACCTCACCCCCAACATATATACAAAGGTCCAAAGAATATTAGTGAAAAATTTAAAAATCCAAACTATGGGAAATCAGATCTGCAAAGACTCAATGTATCACTTGTATCAGAGAAATGAAAATATTTCCAAATCTATGAGATATGATTTCACACTTAACAGATTGGAGGAAAACTTCTAGAACCAAATGCTATCTAAAATGTGGGAAATAGAAACAATCATGTGCTCATAATAAATTATATAATGGTATAATAATTTTGTATAGCACTTTGTCAGTAGCCAGTAGAACTGCTTATGTGCTTTCCCAACACTCCAGCAAAACAACTTCTATGAATATATGCTGGAAAGATCTCAAATAATGCACAAAAAAACTTGCTCAGAGATGTTAATTCCATCTTTTGCAATTAAAACAAATTAGAAACCATGTAAATGAGTGAACCAGAACTACAGGCATTGAGGTGGACAAATTTTTGAAACATATTTAGTGAATATCTAGAATTCATTTTGTAATACAGAGAGAACATATTAGTGAACATATTGCTAAATGACATAAATGATGTACTATCATTTATGTAAAATTTAACACTTACATAAACCTTAACACAATGTTATGTGTTGCTTAGGGTTGCATAAATATGTAGTAGAATATAAAAACATGCAGGGAAAGGATGTCCACCTCCTTCAGGATGATGGTTATCCTTGAGGACTTTGGTTTGTGTGGAAGGGGTTACTATATCTTTATTTTATGTCTTTAAGAAATCTAAAACACATATGGTAAATAGTAACATTTGTTATACATAGGGTGGGAGTGCATATACTAGGGTAATAGTGTATATTAAAATACTGTTTTTATTTTCTTTATGTTTAAAATATTGTATGCATTGCTTTCCTATTGGTGCTGTTCCAAATTACCACAAATTGGTAGATTAAAACCACAGATATTTATTACCTTACATTTTGGAGGCCAGAATTCCAATAGTTTCATTAGGGCAAAATCCAATTGTTGACATGACCACACTTCTTCTGAAGGTTCTAGGGGAGAATCCATCCATTGCTTGTTCGGCTTATGTTGGCTGCTGGTGTTCTTGGCTTTTAGTCCATCATTTCCTTCTCTGCCTCAGTTTTTACATCACCTTTTTCTGTATGTCTAATCTCCCTCTACATCTCTTAAGAGGCCACTTGTATGGTATTTTGGGCCCACATAGATAATTCAGGATAATTCTGCCAAAAATTCATCATCTAAGATAACATGCACAAGTTTCAGGAACTAGAAACCTGAGATCTTTGGGGGCTACCATTTAGCCCACTGCATTTTATAACAAATTAAAGAGAAGAATCAAAGAAAAGAATCAAACTGAAGAACAGTATTTATTTCCTTTCTTCATTGTGTGTGTGTGTGTGTGTGTGTGTGTGTGTGTGTTCTGTTTTCAAGAAATATTTGCAGAGGACCTATTATATACCAGGTATACCTTAAGCTTTGAGGATACAGTAGTGAATAAGATAAACAAGGTACCTGACTGAAGGAAACTTATATTGGAGTAAAAGAGGCATAGTCAATAATTATGTAAATAAAACCACTGTGAAGTATGATACATGTTATGCAGGAAATATATAATATGTGATCAAAAATATAAAGGAATGCAAGAGAACTACTTGTGTTACTTTTCTAGGGAAGGCCTTTGTGTTTGGGGACCATTCAACTTAGTACTAGGAGGTTAAGAGTTGGTAATACAAAGAACCAAGGAAAGAGCTGATAAAAGTATAATACCTATAAAACCTGCAAAGCCATATATGTATAATTATTTCTAATAAGTTTAGACAACTTGCTATGTTGTCTTTGAAAAACAACATGCATAATTCAAACTAGATCTTTTGCAGAGTGAATTTTTTTATTCACATGCAATGGAAGAAACTTCTTCCTTCTGCTACATTCAGTTAATTAATATAATGCATTTAACTGCTATGTGGTAGCATTTGGCCAAAATGCATAAATGCTATAAGAAGAGATGGATTTATTTGCATGCTAAAAGGAGTCACACATTATTGCTAATGAAAGAAGAAAAATTCTTACTGCAAAACATTAAATTATGGGAATAAAAATACTTGAGTGTCTTACCCTATGAACTATATATATACATACACACACACACACACACACACACATATATATATATATATATATATATATATATATACACATACATACCCATGGAGATGATGAAAATCTTTATGCCTGCAAGAAATTATAGCAAGGCAACTTCTTGAACAGAAATAATTTTGGAGTGAGGAAAGGTCAATTTCACTAGGGGATACTGAATAGAAAGAAAACAAAGCAGGAAACAATCAATAGAAAGGGGGCAGAAGGTCATTAACTACGGGCAGTGCTAATTTTTGTGTGAATTTAAAATGAAGACTATGTAAAGATGTTTTGGAAAGTTCATGCTTTATGGGGCACCTGGGTGGCTTAGTCTGTTGAATGTCCAACTCTTGATTTTGGCTCAGGTCATGATCGCAGGGTCATGGGATTCAGCCCTGTGTCAGGCTCTGTGCTAAGCCTGGAGCCTGCTTAAAATTCTCTCTCTCTTCCTCTTTCTCTCTCTCTCCCCTCTGCCCCTCTACCTTGAGCATGTGTTTTTCTCTCTAAAATAAAAATATTGATAAAAAATAAAATAAATAAAAGCATATGCCTTCTAAGTCTAATGTCATGGAAATTAAAATGTTGCAAGAAACTATTCAGAAACAGTGAGGGTACAATTTACAATTGAGTCCCTTTGCCTAGAAATATCTCAATAATTTACTCTGAAGTTCAGATTTTAAGAGTTTTCTTGATCTTGTTCAGGCATATGAGAGTGTGGCAGCAGCAACAAAACTTATTTTCATAAAAGAAGCCTAAAGAAGTAACTCCAGCCTGAACTCCCAATGTTCCCAGTTGTGTATTATCTCTGAACAACAGGGTAGCATGTGATTCTTGGAAGCAAATGCTCTTGTCATCCGCTCCTATACTGACCACAGTACACCAAGAAAGGATTTTAGCATTTGATGTGGGAAGAGATTCTATCATCGTAGCAGGCAAGGTTTATTTTATGGAGTTTGAATGTACAAAGCAGTTGTGTATAACTAACTGAAACTAAAAAGAGATACATATCATTTCTCAGTTGGAAAACACATATTTTTTCCTTCAGAGATCTTATTTTTTAGAGCAGTTTTAGGAACACAGCAAAATTGAGCAGAAGGTATTGAAAGTCCCTGTATATCTCATACTCACAAATATGCATAGCCTTCCTCATTACTAACATCCCCCACAATAGTGGTATATTTGCTACAAATGATGAACCTATACTGACACAAAACACCCCAAATCCATAATTTACATTAGAGTTTACTCTTGGTGTTGTACATTCAAAGATTTGGGCAAATATATAAAGATGCATATCAACCATTATGGTATCTTCCATTATAGTATCTTCCACTGACCTAAAAATCGTCTGTGCTCTGCCTATTCATCCCTCTCTCCGTATAAGCCCTCGAAATCACTGATTTTTCACTGTCTCCATATTTTTGCCTTTTCCAGAATGTGTACAGATGAAATCATACAATATGTAGTCTTTTTAGACTGGCTTCTTTTACTTAGTAGTATATTTTAATTTCTTCCATGTTTTTGCATGGCTTGATAGATCATTTCTTTTTACTTCTGTGTAATATTCCGATGTCTAGATGTACCATAGTTTGTTTATGTATCCATCTACTGAAGGACATCTTGCTCACTTCTACGCATTGGCAATTATAAAGAAACCTGACATGAATATCTGTGCAGGTTTTTGTGTAGATGTGAGTTTTCATCTCCTTTGGTTAAATACCAAGGAGCGTGATTGATGTATCATATACTAAGAGTATGTCTAGTTTTTTAAGAAACTCCCCAATTGTCTTTGAAAGTATCTGTACCGTTTTGTATTCCCATCAACAGTGAATGTGAGTTTCTATTGCTTCACATCCGTGCCAGCATTTAGTGTCATCAGTGTTCCGGATTTTGGCCATTCTAGTAGGTGTGTTTTGGTATCTTTTTTGTGGTGATTTGCATTTCCCTACTGAAAAATTATGTGGAGCATCTTTTTATTTGCTTATTTGCTCTCTGTATATCTTTTTTTGTGAAAAGTCTGTTAAAGTCTTTGACCCATTTTTCAATAAGTTGTTTTCTTATTATTGAATTTTAAGAGTTCTTTGTATATTTTAGGCAACAGTTCTTTATAAGATGTGTCTTTTGCAAATATTTTATTTCACTTTCTCATTTTATTCTTTGGAGTAGATTTCACAGAGCATAAATATTTACTTTCAATAAAATCCAGCTTATCTATTAATTCTTTCATGGATTGTGCCTTAGGTCTTAAAAATCTCTGTACTCAAGATCATTTAGATTTTTGCCTATGTTCTATAAGTTATACAGGTTTGTGTTTTACATTTATTTTATTTATTTATTATTTATTTATTTTTAGTGTTTATTTCCTTTGAGAAAGAAAGTGTGTGTGTATGCATGAGTGAGGGAAGGACATAGAGGGAGAGAGAATCCCAAGAGGCTCCACACTGACAGTGCAGAGCCCAAGATGGTCTCAATCTCATAAACTGTGAGATCATGACCTGAGCTGAAATTAAGAACCAGACACTTAACCGACTGAGTCATTCAGGTGCCCCTTACGTTTACATTTATTGATTTTTTAAAAAAATTTTTAATGTTTATTTATTTTTGAGAGAGACAGAGACAGAGCTTGAGCAGGGGAGGGGCAGAGAGAGAGGGAGACACATAATCCGAAACAGGCGCCAGCCTCTGAGCTGTCAGCACAGAGCCCGTCGCAGGGCTCGAACCCATGGACTGTGAGATCATGACCTGAGCTGAAGTTGGACGCCCAACTGACTGAGCCACCGAGGGCCCCCCCCTTACATTTACATTTAATTCTGTGATCTATTTTGATTTAATTTTTGCTGCATGTAGATGTTCAGTTGTTCCAACATCATTTGTTGAAAAAACTATCATTACTCCATTGCATTACATTTAGTCCATTGTCGAAGATCAGTTGACTCTAATTACGTCCATTTCCAGGCTTTCTGTTCTCTTCCATTGATCTAGTTGTGTATTCTTTCACCAGTACCACAGTGTCACTTTCAATATGACATTCATTGATTTCATTGTAGCTTTACAGTAAGTCCTAGAGTTGAATAGTGGCAGTCCTCCAGCATTGTTCTTTTCCTTCAATGTTAAATAGGCTATCCTGATTCATTTATCTTTCCATATAAACTTTAGAATCAGTTGTTGATATCCAAAGTAACATGCTGAAATTTTGACTGGGATTGCATTGAATCTATAGATCAAGTTGTGTAAAACTCACACGTTGATAATTTTGAATAGGCCTATTTAAATAGTTTATTTCTTCTGTGTCAGTTTTGACAGACTGTGGCTTTCAAGGAATTGATCCATTTTATCTAAGTTATCAAATTTGTGGGCATTGAGTTCATATTTTTCCCTTTATTATTCTTTTAATGTACACGGTGTCTACAGTGATGTCCTTACTTTCAGTTTTGATATTAGTAATTTCTGTGATCTTTTTATGTTAGTTTGGTTAGAGGGTTTTGATTTTGTTGATGTTTTCAAAGAGCCAGCTCGTTTTTTATTTTTTAAGTGATTTTCTCTACGATGACCTGTTTTCAATTTTATTATTTTTTTCTTCTGTTTACTGTGGATTAAATTTGCTCTACTTTTTCTAGTTTGCAAAGAAGGAAGCTAACATTTATGATTTTAGATTTTCTCCTTTTCTAATATATACATCAACCACTATGAATTTTCCTGTAAGCACTGCTTTTGCTGCATCCCACAAATTTTGATAGGGTGTGGACACTATCTTTTGAATACATTGCTTAAAAAATAAGCATAATTCAAGTGCAGTAGTCAATATTTTTTTTTTACTTTTAAAGATATGTGTAATTGTGTGTGTTTAGTGTTTTTAGATTATAACTATTATTATTTTGTGGGGAAATTAATTTTTAAAATATAGAGTACTAATTGCATGGGTAAGAGTGAACTCAGGAATTCACACTCTAACCTTGATATTTTCCTCTTCTGGCATCAGAATCATACCTTCTCTTTTGAGATCATTGAGATTTACTGCCATTTGACTACTGTTTCACCCAATTCCTCAGTTAAAAGAAAAATAAAAGGTTCACTGATGAAGCATCCTACCTTTTACAGGTATCTATAAAAATTATCAATAGGAATGTCCTAGAGACACTGAGAACTGGATCTTCCAGAACCAGCAGCATGAGTATTTCTCTTTTTATTCAAAATACACTGGTACATTAAATACACTGGTAAAAATTATTTTTCCCCATAAGTCAAATTGTCAGACTATTTATTACAAGTTTAGAAACAAGCCTTATCCCTATGCCCAGGTTTGATCAGAGTCGGGTAGGGAACCTCTCATTGTGGAGAATAGTCATTTCTCCAACATGTGCTTATTGACTTATCAGCCTGCTCTTTTTTGAAATACCATAACTTGCATACTATATCTGAATTGTATCTTGACGATAATCTTTTGGGGAAATTGTGTCTGTGAAGGGTGACGTTCTTCAAAACGCTGCTACTTATTTTAAACATTTATATTAACTTAATTTTGTAAGAAAATTTACCTCTTGTACTGAACGCATTAAAAAAAAACTTCCTTCATTGCTGCAAACATCAACAATTGTTTTGGAAATTGTGAAGAGAATGTATCAGTAACTCAACTTGTGTATACCTGAGAAGTGTTAAATTATGTGGTGATATATAGTCATACCTTGTTTTATTGTACCTCACTTTGTTGTGTTCACAGATACTGTGACTTGCACAAATTGAAGTTTGTGGCAATCCTGCATTGAGCAAGTCTATCAACACCATTGTCCAACAACATTTACTCTCTTCCCTTCTCTGTGACACATTTTGTAATTTTCATAGTATTTTTAACTTTTTCATTATCATTATTGGAGTTGCCACAATTTCATGATAAAACTTTTTAATAAATGAGAAGTCGCCTCTTATGGGTAAGTAAAGAAAATGGTTTCTTAAGTTAATATCTATTCCTGGTGAAGATGCTGTGAAGATTGTTGACATAACAAAGGATTTAGATTATAAAAACTTGGTTGATCAGCAAGGTTTGAGAAGATGGACTCAAATTTTGAAAGAAAGTCTACTGTGGGTAAAATGCTGTAACAGGTTACATGCTACGGAGAAATCTTTCATGAAAGGAATGTGGCAATCCAAGTGGCAAACGTTATTATTTTGGTTTAAGAAATTGCCATAGCCACCCCAGGCTTCAGCAACCACCTCCTGATCAGTCAACAGCATGAACAGCGACAGCAACATCAAGATCCTCCACCAGCAAAAATATTACAGCTTGTTAAAAGCTAGATAATGTTGAGCATTTTTTTTAGTGATAACATATTTCTTTTTTTTAATTTTTTTTTTAACATTTATTCATTCTTGAGAGACAGAGAGACAGAGCATGAGTGGGGGAGGGGAAGAGAGAGTGGGAGATACAGAATCCAAAGCAGGCTTCAGGCTCTTAGCTGTCAACACAGAGCCCGACGTGGGGCTTGAACCACAAACTGTGAGATCATGACACGAGCCGAAGTCTGACGATTAACCGACTGAGCCACCCAGGTGCCTCAGTGATAACATATTGCTAACTTAAGGTATGGACGTTGTTTTTTTAAGACATGTTATTTCACACTTAATAGACTACAGTATAGTGTAAACATAACTTTTACACGTATTGAGAAACAAAACAAATTCAATTGACTCACTTGATTGCAATATTTGCTTTATTGCAATGGTCTAGAACCAAACCTGCAATATCTCCAAGATATGCTTATATAGCATGTTTTCATCCTATTAAAACTATCTTTAACTAGGTTGGTTTTTTCCTGACAAATTATTTCCATGTAGATAGAGCTTAAATCAGACTTTGTGGCTATAGTTATTAATCATGTATTTGTTACTCTCCTTGGTTGTCAGCTTCTTATAAACATAGTATCTTACATTAATTGATATATTAATATATTACATTTATATATTCATGCCTCATATATGAATAATGAATAAATGTATATATAGTATATCACTGAATATATAGTAACTAAAAGGTTGATGTTCAATCATTTATTAGTAGATATGAGAAGAGTTTAACATTATTTGAAATTTTGTATCTTTCTTTTTGGCATTGTATTGACATAAACAGCTGCTGATCCCTAACAGACAAAAGTGCTGATGACAATATAGGGTAGCTTAATGTCTAGTTATCTATGTGTTTTTCAGGACAGCACTTGCTCTGGACATCATATAAACATTTTGCTAATTATACGTCCAAATGGGATTTGATGAATAGCTAAGTCTCACTGCTATATAATACACAGGGAAAATCATGTGTTTTATTTAAGGGAATGTATAAGTTTAAGTAGGAGAGTTTGAATAGCACATTTGCTTCTGACTACCAAAGTCCCACCTCTCACAAGAGAAGCTGGAGACAAACCAGAGCTGTCCTTGTTCCTGTTCCCTTTCATAGAACATAAACGAGTTTTGATCATAGTTAATGGGACCTAAAAAGAAGTACACACTGGAGCTAATGGAGGAAAATTCACTGAAGGAGAAGCATAGAAGAAGAAAAAGATAATTCCTTCCTCCATCTTCTGTAAATTGGCACATATACATAAGACGTATGGATCCATATCAGCTGTCTATGATCATGATGGAAAAAGCCTAAGAATGAAGCCAATAATTTTGACAATTACAGATATAAAAAAACCAGAACAATCCTGGTCCTTGATTATATTACCAGTTTGGAAATGTCTTCCTCCGTATTTATTTTTATAGGAGATTCTTTAAGCCTCTTTCAATTAAATATTGTTTTCCTTGCAATCAGTATAACTGATACATATACTTCATCCAATCCATCTATATTTTCTTTCAAATTTCCTGGGAAAACATGTTTCAAATTGATTTCTCAATTTTTTCTAACTTCACCGGCTATGTTACCACCAGCTCTCCTTGGAATACCCCAGTAGTCTCCTAAACGTTTTCCTTGCTTCCACTGTAGTTGCCATTTAAATCACTGTGCAACTAGAATTGTCTTTTAAAAAATATTCATTATTGTTTCACCTTCCTGATTAAACTTCTCCAGAGATTTCCCATTGCAGTTAGGGGAAAAAATAAACTTCATGTTCTGGATGTGGCCTTGTGTCATTTGCTGTTGTCTGCTTTTCCATCCTTGTCTCATACCATTCTCCAACTCATTCACTATTGCTGTAGCCACATCAGAAACGTTGTGTTTTACAAACATGTCAAGATGTTTCTATCTTAGGGCTTTTTCATAAACATTTCTGCTGCCTCTACTGCTTGTCCTACTGGCTTCATAACAACCGAATGCTTTTTGACATTCACACCTCAACTCAAAATGGCATCTCCTCAAGGAAACTTTCCATGGCGACCTACTTTGAATTAGCCATCTGATGACTTCCTTTCATATTACTCACTTTAACTATTCAAATAGTATTTCTTGCTATGTTTTCTTTTGCCTTGTATCAACTAAACATTTTTTGTTTGACCTCTCTTAGTAGGACAGAAGTTTCCTGTAAGAAGAAACCTTGGGTATCTTGATTTCATGTTGTACACAGCTAGAGCACCACTGCATTCAGAATAAGCCTTCTATTTACATTTGTTACTTATGAAAAATCTCTCAGTCCCTTGTCATTCGTCCAATATTTTTATGCTGGCATTTTCATGTTTTTTGTTGTTGTTGTTGTTGTTTTTTCCTCCCTGCCTTTTTGTGCTTAGTTAGTATAAATCCAATCCAGAGGACTTCATCACATTTGGATATATCAGCAAAATTCTATTTTCAAGCCTGGAAAATTACAGAATTTCTAGAATATAGCAAAAAAAAACATTTTATGGCTTTTATAGTATTATATCTAAATATTCAGCCCAACTTTTTTTTTTTTTTCAAGGAGATCTCTATATGTTTGTCCTGAAGGTCCTGAGATTGCATCTTGGAGTTTTTTCCAATATGTGTTTTTTGCTCCCAACTCCTTTCTCCATCAAAGTAGTGAAAATAACTATATTGTATGTCTGAAACTAACATTACACGGAATATTAACTAACTGGAATTTTAATAAAATTTATTTAAAAAATCAGGAACAAAAAGCAAGGAAAAAGAGAATGCCTGATGGTTCCAAATTATTGCCTATAAGATTCTTTTTCCCCTTTCTGGATTTTTTTTGGGGAATTATTAAATACAAATTAAAGTAATTTTTTAAAAGAAGATTTTATGCTGTTTCATTTTCACATTTTAAACCTTTAAATAAAGACACTAAATCACAATGAACATATTGAAAGAATGTGTTTAATTGATCTGTAGATGGAATATGGTTTTAATAAGGTGCTGTGGACTTAAATGAGGAAAAGCCTCTAAAATCATAATTTGATTTTAATATTACTAATAAAACATTACTGTAGGCTCTTAAAAATTAGAACATGATTTTAGTGTGTTACCACTTAATTCAAGACTTTTTCAGAGTATAGGCCATTCTTATAACTCCAGTGCATTGCAAAGTGTCTGACACCTAAGAGGTATGCAAAAATTTTTATTAAACTGGTCAACAGTCCTCATTCATGATCTTTGCAGTGATAAGTTTAAAAATAGAACAAGGACAGACAAGCAAAAGTCTTCCATGCTATTGTTGAGGGGAAAAAAAATAAATAAAAGCAAAGCTTTTATGTAGTTCCATAAACCTTGAAACTGATATTTTTTTTAAAAATTTTTTTAATGTTTATTCATTTTTGACAGAAGGAGAGAGACAGAGCTTTAGTGGGGGAGGAGCAGAGAGAGAGAGGGAGACACGGAATCTGAAGCAGGCTCCAGGCTCCGAGCTGTCAGCACAGAGCCCAACATAGGACTCAAACTCACCAACCGTGAGATCATGACCTGAGCCAAAGTCGGACGCCCAACTGACTGAGCCACCAAGGTGCCCCGAAACTGACATTTTGAGTAGAGATCTTGATCCTCTTAAGCACAGCTGATGCTGCGTAATTCATAGCATTCATGTGTGTCATCCCATTATCATCCCTACCTCATCTCACACCAAATTACCCATGCTTGTATTTCCATGTTCCCTGGTCTTTGATTTTACCTTTGATTTCCTGGCCTTTAAACTTTATTTCCCCTTTGTATGAATCTCTACTCAACTGACACAGACCTCGTGCATTGGCTAATTCAACCCCAACCACGCTGACCCTCTTCCTTATGGCCTTTCACTCTGGAGACTAGAAAATCTAGACATTTCCCTCTCAAATATCTTTTCAGCTCAAGATGGGCATGTGGCAAAATTCTCACAACTGGGACATAA
Organism: Lynx canadensis; assembly: GCF_007474595.2. Taxonomy (NCBI): domain Eukaryota; kingdom Metazoa; phylum Chordata; class Mammalia; order Carnivora; family Felidae; genus Lynx; species Lynx canadensis. The sequence continues at coordinate 26,437,349 of NC_044320.2, forward strand.
AAATAATCTTATGGGGGGAAAATATTGCTTTCTTTACCAAAGAGCCAGAATTTACTAGAGTTTTCCATCTAGTTCTTTCCTAGATGGAACTGCGGTATCAATTTTTTAAAGCATAAAAAAGGTCAGTTGAATCAAAGAGACGCTGGACCTCATTTTACTCAACAACTGTGGCTCACTGACAATGCTGGCAGTCTCCTACCTCTACATTTTTCATCATTAAGAGAAACAAATCTCTATTTATATATTCTAGTGAAGGCCAAGTTCTGTATTACCAAATAATAGACATCATCTGTTCAGATGCAGCCAGAATATTACCTCTTCTAAGATGAATTCAGCAACCCTTCTGGGCAGAGACAATGGTGCCCTTACCTGGCATCCCACTATTCTTTGTTTATAGTGCTTCTTTAACCTCAGTGTCCCTATTATTTAATGGTCTGCCCACTATGGTATTTTTCTTACTTGCTAGACTGTGTGTGATCTTCTTGAGGTCATGAGTTGTATTTTATTTATTTTTAAAGCCACCAAATCTAGACTGTGTCTTGGAGAGTATAGCCTTACAACAAATGCATATTAGATTGAAAATATTTTAATTGGAGCTGGGATGGGGTAAAACAATTACACTGTATTAGATATTAAGAGATCATTGCTAATTTTATTAAGTGTGAAAATGCTATTGTGTTTATATGAGAAAATGTCAGTTTTTGGAGTTGTATTTTGAAGTATTTAAGTACTGTTAAAAAAAGTTCAAATGAGTAATCTTGAAAATCTAATTGGCTTTATCAAATGATTCATGAATAGCTAGTAGAAAGCTCCAAGGAGCTGTACAAAAAAGAAGATTTTTAAAGATAGAGGGTGGAAAAAATGAATTGGTAAGCAAGGAATGTATTGTTTTAAGCAAATTCGCCCTCCTAAGGGTGATGGAAGGAGTCTATAAGTGAATTACCTCTTGATATTGACCAGGAAATTTTAGTTTGTCTGGTTAAAGGTTACATTTCTGGTGGGGTTGAAACTTTAGTTAGGTTAGGTATTAAGTTGATTTATTGACTTAGGGCTTTAACGTTAAGTGACACCTTTTTGGGCCCGTGTTTTTTTTTTTTTTTAAACAGTACAAATTATATTATGTCTTAAGATACTTTATGAAACAAAATGAGGTGAAGAGTGATAAAAATAAGTGTGCAAAGTGTAGATAATTTTTGATATGTTCATAGACAATTTGTTTCACTCTACGTTTGTGCATGTTTGGAAATTTTCTTGGCAAATTTCATAGCTGGGCCAACGTCTATAATTCAGTTCCAAACACGTATTCTTTTGGAATTCAATTGAAACTTTCCAGTATATTTATAATTATAACTTTAATCTTAAGGAAATCTTCCTAACAAATAACTTGTATGTGAAAAAAACAAGCACTTCTAAGTACAAATTATGATTCACTTCTTTCTACTAGCACAGTTCTTCTTCTTCTTTATTTACTTTTTTACTTTTAAATTTATTTTGAGAGAGAGAGAGAGAGACCAGGGAGGGGCAGAGAGAGGGGGGGAGAGAGACTCCCAGCAGGCTCCACACTGCCAGCACAGAGTCCGACACAGGACTCAGTGTCACGAACCATGAGATCATGACCTGAGCTGAAATTGAGAGTCTGATGCTTAACCAACTGAGCCACCCAGGTGCCCCTAGTTCTTATTTTAAAAGTATATAAAATTCATATAAGATGCTACTATTGAACTTTTATTTTGCAATCAAGCTGTTATTTTTATATTAGAACACAAAAAAATCATTTTTTATTAGGAAATATGAAAATGAATTAAAGCAATATTGACTCCTAACCCTTATTAACATAGGATTAACTTTCAAAGAATAGGATTGATTTAGCAAATATCGATTCATTTTAACTCAGGACAAAATTACCCTGTAAAATAATCATCAAATGCTGAAAAAATACATACTGAGACTTGGCCACATTCTGAGAAATGGATACATTCCATGCACATAAAATACGTAAAATTAAATTCATGAAAAAGAGTAATTTAAATGCAGTCAAAGGGGAGTTTGAGTGGTTCAGATAGAAAAAGTTCTTTTAGTCAGTTCCTCCATTTATTTTTATGTACTTATAAAAATATAACTTCTTCCCCATTTACTTACATGAACCTTTACATTTCCAAATTTCAGAAAACAGAAGCTTTAAGTTCTAGAAAATGTTGGCATCCCCTACCTTAGATAACACTAAAGTCCCTGAGGTAGTCCTCCTCCTTAAATACTTATGCTAATTGAACCAGAAATTCACTCTGATAGCCTAGGGGTGTTAAAAGGTGATCCTGTGATCTCTCCTCTTTGCCTCTTTAAATTGTTCAGGATTCTCCATAGCAAATATCCCTAAATCACTTCATTAAACCAGGTGACCTCTTCCTATTTCTCAATATATTTTTCATTGGCACACAATACACTATACTGTATCCATGATTGTACTGAATATGGGTCAGAGGGGTAGAAAAATCATATTACATACCAACAGATTTATGCCATAGGAATCATTCTCATTTTCCCTGACTTCATTCTATATATTTATATAAGGAAGAAAAAACATTTTTCCTTCTGAATCTTTCTGATTTCTTAGCTGAGACCCACTGTAATAAAAGATTAACAAGAAAAAAAGTTTATTCACATGTCTACCTCATGTACCCACGGGAGATACCCAGGAACAAATAAGTAATTCCCCAGAGGTGGTTTAAAGTCCAGGATTAAATACTATCTAAATAGGGGAAAAGGAGGAGAGATACAGGCCACTTAATGGGAGAATAAATGATATTTAGGAATGATGAAGTGGCTCTTAGGAAAATAGATGGGAGGTAAGATAGTTTTTGACAAAGTGCCTGGGTGTGGTTTTTGACTTTTAGTTTCCTTTACTGTGATGAGTCCATTATCCTTGGTTAATAAACTCCTGAGGAGAAAATGTATGACAATTGAGTTCCTTTTTGAGGATCTGTTGTTAGTCAGAAAAGGGGAGTTCAGAGAAAGCCTCTTTTTGCATTTGTTCTTTTTCAAGTGCCTACAGCTCAAAGTAATCAGGACATCAAAGTGGAAAATTTTAAGGTGGCATACCTTCAACTCCTATGGTCATATTTTGAGGTGGCATACTTTACTACCCTTCACTTACTGTTGCGACCGGCTCAACAAACACCGAGATCAGGGTCCTGAGGGTAGGGGAATGTAAGAAAAAAAGAAGAGAAGCCAGTTTGGGAACAGGAGGGTCCCCTGGGCTGATGGCCCAAGTGACGGCTTTAATGTTGCTGTACACAATCTTTTATAATATAAGACTCTTATGAATCAGGTCATTCTAAGAATAAACAGGTTTCACATGATCGCTGCCAGCCAAAACATTTAGTTCTGTGTACCTTGTGAACTTTCTAAACGGGTCACAACAAGACCTTGTTGATAGATTGCTAGCAAAACACAGTTCCCATGTTTGTTTCTATTTGACCCGCGGTAGAAAAGGGGGGTAACATTAATGCCAACACCCACAGACCACAGGCTTCAGGAATTAACTTTCTCAGCCTTGACAAGGCTTTTGTATGCCCTTGCAAGTGGGGGAATAGGAGGGGGAACCACCGGGTTGGCTGAGTCAACAGGGAGCCGTTGCTCGACCCGGTCTCAGCCTGGCACCGGGCCCGGCCTCCCACAACTTACAAAGCCTATTATCTCAACATTGGCCTTCCTTTTCTGTGTGTAACACCCTGGAAGTGGAGTTCTGTCTTTTGCTCTTGCTGCTTTTCATTCAGAATGTGATATTCTATAGGCTTGATAAATACACTTGTGTATTTATGTTGTGTGTGCATTTTGTTTTGGACTGCAAGAGCAGATGGGAGATAAATTCATTCTACTCTTCACATTTTAGGACCCTGTTATTATCAGCATGTGTAAGATGCTCCTCTGGTTAACTTTTGCTATGACATGGCATAATGTGTTTACTTTGTTTTATCTGGACCTATCAAACTCCGTTCTTTTGCTCTCAATTTTCTCTTCTTTTTCTCCCCTTTTATAAGAACCGACTCTAACATGTTCAGACTCGGCCCTTGGATGTGACGGATCTTCGAAGAAATATATTGGGTATTATGAATCTACATATCTGATTTAAGTAACTTGTATCATGGTGTAAATATTCTCCTGTTTCCTGCTTTAAAAAGATATATCAGAACTCTTATGATCTATCCAAATTGCTGTAGCTTCTCTATCACAGTTAATTGTGGCATTGATTTCAAAGGATGTCTTGCCACATTTTCATAATCATTTCTTTTTTTTAAAGTTTATTTGTATTTATTTTGAGAGAGAGATAGCAAGTGGGGGTGAAGAAGAGAGAGAGGGAGACAGAATCCCTGCACTGTCACCACAGAGCCCTATACAGGCCTCAAACTCATGAACCATGGGATCATGACCTGAGCCGAAGTCAAGCAAGGCTCTATGCTTAACCAACTGAGCTACCCAGGCACCTCTTAATCATTTCTTTCTGATGCATATTAACTGCCTGTATTTCCCTGCCACCGCGCCCTACCCAAATAGTGCTAGAAACTACATAGTTCAGAGAGATTTCTCTGAGGTCTGTATCCAGAAGTCAGAATATTTGTTTTTCCTAGAGTTTATGTTTACTTATTTTCCAAATACTATCAAATTGCTTCCAAGCAGCAATGACTGGTTACACTCCCACCAGAAAAGAATGAGAGCTCCTGTTACTACATCTTAGACGGCAAATATATCATCTTTTCCTACTCATTTTGCTTAATCTGAGGGTATAAAGTGGTATCATATTATTGTTGATATTTACATTTTTCTGACTACCAAAAATGGTTGGTCTTACTTTCATCCATTCTATGAATTACCTATGAAAATTATTTTAATTTTTTCTTGAATCCCTATATTTTCTTGTTTATTTGGGAATTAATTACACATTAAAATATTAATATTCATCAGGGTTAGCTGCTGAAATATTTCCTCCCAGTGTGCTAACATCTATCAAATTTGTCTATGGTTTCCATACCTGAGAAGAAATACTCACTGTTTTATTTCTGATGTTTATTTTAACTTTTAAATGTGTGAAAAAGCTTATATGGCTGAATAAATTGCTTCATAGTGAAAGAGAAAGTAATGATGTTTTCTTTTCTTTTCTTTCCTTTTTTTTCTTTGTGGGAGAGGGAAAATCCTCAAAAGATTCAAAGGAAAGAAAAAAAATCTGTGCATTAAACACACTTCTTATACCATTCAACTTTTTTTTAACTTTTTTTTTTTTAATTTTTTTTTTCAACGTTTATTTATTTTTGGGACAGAGAGAGACAGAGCATGAACGGGGGAGGGGCAGAGAGAGAGGGAGACACAGAATCGGAAACAGGCTCCAGGCTCTGAGCCATCAGCCCAGAGCCTGACGCGGGGCTCGAACTCCCGGACCGCGAGAATGTGACCTGGCTGAAGTCGGACGCTTAACCGACTGCACCACCCAGGCGCCCCTAACTTTTAATATTTATTTATCTTAGAGAGAGCACTCCTGCATGAGTGGGGGAGGGGCAGAGAGAGATGGAGACACAGAATCTGAAGCAGGCTCCAGACTCTGAGCTGTCTGCCTGACACAGGGCTTGAAGCATGAAATCATGATCTGAGCTGAAGTCAGATGCTTAACCGACTGAGCCACCCAGGCACCCCTATACCATTCACCTTTGTAATTAATGACTTATTGTCCTGGATATTTCTGACAAAGCATTAGAAAAATTTTTTTGCAATAAATTGTTAGCAGTAATGAACTCAATAAAATAAAAGTACATGTTTAATGAGAAATTACATACCACCTTTAAATTTTCCAAAAAAGTTGATAACCGTACTAACCCCAAATATTTGATAACATTTCTCATCACCCTCAGGACTGTGCTGATATCACTTGCTGCATAAAAGTCAGATGACACACATTTACTGAGAAAGCATCATATCTACTTCACAAGTTAACCAGTATTTAAAACACTGTGTCTGGGGCGCCTGGGTGGCTCAGTAGGTTAAGCCGTGGACTTTGGCTCAGGTCAGGATTTTGCTGTCCATGAGTTCGAGCCCCGCGTCAGGCTCTGTGCTGACAACTCAGAGCCTGGAGCCTGTTTCAGATTCTGTGTCTCCCTCTCTCTGACCCTCCCCCATTCATGCTCTGCTTCTCTCTGTCTCAAAAATAAATAAACGTTAAAAAAAAATAATGAAACACTATGTCTGAAGATGGAAACTGAACAGAGGCGATTGCGTAACTGTGTAAAGTATGACTTCAGTTTTATATCCCTATTCTGCTAAATAAATTTCTCATTTTTGTTATCGTGTGTGTGTGTGCGTGTCTGTGTGTTTGTAATGATGAAAAGTATGATGAGAGTTATTGATGTGTTAGAGCCATTAGAAGAAGAGCTTTGCAAACTCACACTGTACCAGTAAATCAATGTTATCAGAAACCCAAAGGGAAGTCAGTTAATTCCAATAACATCATTTGTTCATCTAGCTTGTGCATTAAAGAAAAAAAGTGTGGAAGTTCATTCTGTCAGAAACGTCTGACATTTTTGTGAATGGTATTTTAAAGTCAATTAGGAGGCTCAATGTTAAATATGAAATTGCATTTGCCATGAATATATAAATACAAATTTGGGGAGCAAAATGTGGTATAACCATTGTTATTACTAATTTAAGAAGCTTCTGAGCAGAAATATACTTGGAACTTTTGGAATTTATGTATTTTTTGAAATTCTTAGAATTTACAATCACCTTTGAACAAGTGAAAATGGTCTATCAAAGTAGAAGTGGTATTAGTACAAAATAGTAACTAATTTTACATATGCAGAATGTTTTTAAGAAGATAGTATCTATTTATTTTAAAAGTCAGCATTGCATAAATGTATTGTAAAGGAGATTTTCATAACATTTAATTTTTTAAAGAATTATTGATAAATGAAATTTTCTAGAATAATATTAAACTTTTTGTAAATGTTGGATGCATTTTATTCAAACTCAGCTGGAAACTTTTAATTAAAGTACTCATCACCAAAGATTGGGGCAAATTCAACTTTAACGCTTTCTATAAGTTTTAATTATTGAAATTAAACTTCTAAAAAAGGGAAAACAGTGAACTGCATTTCTCTGTAACCAAGGTAATAAATAAATGATATGATAAAAATTCAAATGATGTGTAATATTTCATTTTGAAATTTGATCTTTGTTCTTTATAGTATATCAAATATAGGATGAGTTGTTAATGCTCTTTTATGTTTTAAATAGGTTTATATTCTAGTGGAATATAATGAAATTAAGGCCTATATTTTGTAGTATCTAAATGTAGCTAAATATTCAGTAGTCAAAATTATAGAAAACTGTTCAGTTATTTTTTATCTTGTAAAAATACTTTTTGAAAAACAATCTGAGTGAAGGCCAAAATATGGTGTTTGTAAAAATATTTTGGCTGATTTATTTATACATTTCAATGTGAAAAGAAAAATAATATCAAGCAGCATATTTATTTTTGAGTCTTCCAGGTACCTCAGCATCTGGGAAGAAAATGTTTTTTTAATTAAAAATTATGATCTACTGAGATAATGCAGTTGAATTTTTTAATGATTTTAAATTCAATAGTATAAAATACCATTATGGAGAAAATTACAGAGAATTTTATTTAAAATTAATGATAATAAGAATGCATTCCTGGAACCTCTTGTTGACACTTAAGGATTTAGGTGGTGTCTGAAGAGATTTGTGTACGACTAAAAGTTATTAGGATATCGGCTGTGGATCATGCTTTATTAATGAATTTTACAACTTCTTACACTATTTAAAAATTATATCTGCGTAGTATTTGGGATCTTCTCAAAAAAGAGCACTCATATCCATTATAAACTTAAGCAACATATCTTTTCAAATAAGTACGGCATGTGGGTCTCTAAGGTGTGGTGTCATGATTCAGAAGGGCTCTGCTAGTTGTGTAAGGGACCATTGCCATACACTCGCACATTCTAGTCTGCAACTCCAAGTAAGTAATGTATTATATTCTCCACTTTAGTCCTTCTGGAAAAAGGGCTCTCTGACTAAAGGATTCGATTCTTTTTTTTTTAATGTTTATTTATTTTTGAGAAAAAGAGAGAGAGAGAGACAGAGTGTGAGCAGGGGAGGGGCAGAGAGAGAGGGAGACACAGAATCTGAAGCAGGCTCCAGGGTCTGAGCTGTCAGCACAGAGCTCAATGTGGGGCTCGAACTCACAAGCTGTGAGATCATGACCTAAGTCGAAGTCAGAAGCTTAACCAACTGAGCCATCCGGGCTCCCCAAGGATTCAATACTGATAAGACATTTTATTTGTCTCTTTAGTTGGGCATTTGTTTTGGATTTGTTTCTGGTAGTTTTTGATAATCATACCTTATTCATTTGAGTTGTATAATAGGATCACTCTGGTTTAACTATGCCCATATGCTTAGGAGACTATGAAACTTATTTAGTTCACACTGATAAATGTGAGATGGTGTCTTGCCTAGGAAATGCACATATTGAAATGTTCTAATGAAGTTTAGGATTTCTTGCAAAGGCAAAGTAATGAAGTAGTCACACATAGGCCAAGTAAGTAACAATTTTTTAAATTAAATACAATAAGTAAAGAACTATCTAAAGATAGAAACTTAAGGAACATTTTACCTCAAAAATTGTAGCCAAAGAGAGTAAAAATGACAAATTTGTTATTTACTGGATCAAATGACACTGAACCTGCTTTGGATTTGACCACAAAAAATAGGTAAAAATCAATGAGCTATCAGGAGAATTATCACTTATAGGTGTCAGAGATTACAGTATAGAGCTAGAAAAACAGCTGGAAATTTGAAGGGAAAAATCAGAATCCTGAAAGTCATTAGAGTGCCTTCTAAATATAGAATATAGATTACACAAGCATGACTGACGGCTAAACTATGTGAGAGAGAGACACTGTGGGCAAAGTAGAAAGACAGGCAGAGAGAAGAAAAAACAATCTGTTCCTGAAAGATAAATCAATGAACTAAAGGCAAATAAATAAAATTATTCAATTTTAGGAACAGAAAAGTTTTTCTAAAATAACTGATAATAAACAGAACCTCATAGCCCCGTGGGGCAACGTAAGCCAGTCTGACATATGGTCAAAGATATATAGTAAATGAGTACAGAAAGAAAGGGAGGGAAAAAAATATTGAAGAAACAGTGGGCAAAACTTTTCAAATTTGAGGAAAGCATTAATTTACAGATTCAAGAAACTTCAGTTAAGTTAAATACTTCGCCAAACTTCAGTTAATATAAATACAAATAACTCTCTTCTAGATGTATCAGCGTCAAATTGTTGAAAGAGAAAGAGGAAATCTTAAAAGCAAGCAAAGAAGAATGGCATGATACAAACAGGAACAAATGGATGACTTTTCATCAGAAACTATTAAAGCTAGAAACATTGGAATGACTTATTCCTAGTACAAAAGAACAAAACCCTATCAGTAAGTGTTTATATCCCCCCAAGTTGTCCTTTAAAACTGAAGGCCAATAAATCCATTTTTTGAGTAAAAAGTGAGAATGTTTTGTGTTGTCTCTAGATTGCCACTATAAAAAATGCTAAAGAAACTCCTTCTGTCTGAAAGGAAATGTCACTTGATGAAAACTCAGATCTGCAAGTTGTGGAAGGGAATTTGGGGGGAAGAAATATTTTTAGACTAAGAGGTACATTCCATGTTCACATTGTGGTAATTAAATAAATGTATTTGTCAAAATTTATCAAATTGCATATTTATGTTGTGTGTAAATTATACCTCAATAAAATAAGGGTTTCAATGGAAAAGCCCTCAGATTGGTGCAGTAGGGTGAAGTTTCTGATTTGGTTCTTACTGTGAAGAAAATAATTTCACATTACTATCTACATCATTACACTTCTAATAACTCCTGACAGAACCTGGAAGAAAAAATGCCAATAATGAGAGTTCAGCATAATTGTAAACAGGATAGTTACAAGTACTGGGATAATTGACATTTCTTTAGGGTAAGATTCTTCCAATTTAAAGTGCTTTCAAGTGGATAATTTGACTTACATAAGTTGTTAATGTTTGTTTTTTTTAATTTTTTATTTATTTTTGAGAATGAGAGCAAGCAAGCATGAGTGGGAGAGGGGCAGAGACAGAGGGAGACACAGAATTCAAAGCAGGCTCCAGGCTATAAGCTGTCAGCACAGAACCCGACGCAGGGTTTGAACCCACAGAGTGGTGTTCATGACCTGAGCCGAAGTCAGGTGCTTAACCAACCGAGCCACCCAGGCGCCCCAATTGTTAATCTTTTAAAGGCAGCGGAAGTACAATTTGTCAGTTCTATAACTGGAAAGATTTAAAACATACAGTTCTCTTTTTGGCTTTAAAATAGCTAAAACTTTTAGCTTTAAAACTTTGGAAAATGAGCAAGATTTCTAATAAGATAAAAAGAATTGAATAAATTAAATCCTAAAACTTATATGTAGGATAGAGTGGGAAAGAAAACAAGACTTTCTCTAGTCTTTAATGAAATTAATTTTCTCAGTAGGTGAAAATGATATTATAAAGAAAAATATGGAAAAATAAAGAAGAAATGTAAAATTGCTATTAACATTTTGTAGCCTGTTATAATTGTTTGTTGCCTGTATTTAAAAATGGTCAAAACACTTAAAAGAACCTTATATATTATACATTAACAAGTTTAAAACATTTATTTTGTAATCAATATTTATGAATTTGGAAACCTAATTTGTTGAAATTATACTTTTTATTTATTAGCTCTATTCATGTACCAATTTAGGAAAAAAAATTTTTTTGGATATCAACAAATTCTTTAGGATAAAGAATTAACAATAATCCCATAAGAGACTCTTAAAAACTGAGAACAATCTGAGGGTTGACGGGGGGTGGGAGGAATGGGAGGGTGGGTGAGGGGTATTGTGGAGGGCAACTGTTGGGATGAGCACTGGGTGTTGTATGGAAACCAATTTGACAATAAATTTCATATTAAAAAAAGAACTAACAATAATGATAGAACACATACTGAAAGAAATAATAGCTACTCTTCTTGCACGTAAGTCTTTGAGGGGAAAAAATCAAAATATACAGCAGATAAAAAGATATCTTTCCTGGGGCACCTGGGTGGCTCAGTCAGTTAATCATCTGACTCTTCAGCTCAGGTCATGATCTTACAGTCGTGGGATGGAGGACCATATTGGGCTTTGAATGCTGAGCTTGGAGCCTGCTTGGGATTCCTTCTCTCCCTCTCTCCACCTTCTCCTGTGTGTGCATTCTCTCTCTTTCTCTCAAACTAAATAAGCAAACATAAAAAGAAAAGAGTTCTTTCCTTGCAAAAAAGAGTCACCTTAGCAGTTTTCTTTCTTTCTTTCTTTCTTTCTTTCTTTCTTTCTTTCTTTCTTTCTTTCTTTCTTGTAAAAAATTGTTAAATGTTTTTATTTATTTTTGAGAGAGACAGAGACAGAACAAGCAGGGGAGGAGCAGAGAGGGAGAGGGAGACACAGAAGCTGAAGCAGGCTCCAGGCTCTGAGCGGTTAGCACGGAGCCCAATTCAGAGCTCAAACTCACCAGCCATGAGATCCTGACCTGAGCCAAAGTCAGATGCTCAACTGACTGAGACACCCAGGCTCCCCATTTCTTCCATTTCTTTCTTTAGTTCTCCTGGACCATGCCAATTTTTTTGGTTTTGTCATATTTCAGGAAATAAGAGGCACCTATCAAAAGACAATAATATTCTAGAAGTGTGATACCATTAACACAGCATGATAAATGAGGCTCCTTATGAAGGCCACTCTTAACTCTATGACCCTTTCCAAACCCCTATCATAAATTCATGTACTATTTGTTTGTTTATTTAAAAATTTAAGGTCCTTCCCTGGAAAGGCAGAAGGGGAAATGTCTGATCAAAACTTTCAAAATTCACCCCTGACTTTTATCAAATGTTGAGGGCAAAAATTATATTGTCCCTAAAATTTACCCCTTTTTACAAAAATCAGCAAGCCAGTGAACAAAAACCAGCAGGGAAAGGTATAGAAACAAACAATATGCAAGGATAAATCAATAAGCATTGAATTATAATTCATTAATTCTGACATAAAAACTTAAAAAAAATCCTACACTCATGTCAAAAGTAGTATAGACAGCAGGGGACACGTGGACTCTCTCAATACTAATAATGGTAATAGTTGGGGTTTTTGTTTGTTTGGTTTTGGTTTTTCTTTTGTAACAGGCAGTGTTCAAGGTCATCTGCACATATTAAGTTCTTCAGTCTTCGGATCTGACCTGTAACTATTTTTGCAAATGTAGAACCAGGGCACATAGAGGTTAGGTGGTACACTCCAGTGACATAGTTATTTCATTAGACCAAATTGTATCAGGGTGAAGGTTGAGATAAATGGCCTAAGAATCATAGCTTATTAATTAAAAAAAAAAAAAAAAAGACATTTAAATACTACTACTATAATAGACTTGTCCTATGCACCAGCAATGTTGCTAAAAAAATTAATAATATAATTCAGTCTCTCTACATTAAAATGTTAAAGAAGTAATGCATAATTTTAATATAAAGATGCTAAAAGAAAGGTAAGTATGAGAAAAATTACAATGTAATGGCCACATTAGTTCCTTTTTCTCACATTTACTGTAGTACTCTGCTTTTGAGTATGTTCTAAATCTTTCTCCTTTACTGAATTGAGCTCTGGCCATGAAAATCTGTGTTCAAAGAAGCAAATAATTGGATTCAAAGAAAAAAAAATGTTTAGAGACTGAAACTAAGAATGATTATTTACTCCAACTGGATGGCTTCCAAGTTGAAAATCAAAAGTACTTCATTAAGCCTTGAAATTTCTGTTGATATTGTATAAAAAAGTAATTTCTCTTGTTTTAAGATAAATATGTTTTCCTGTCCTGGCAACAAAATAAGCACAGGTGAACATGTTTTTGATTAAATGTATATACAAATTTATTGAAGTAAGGTTAAAATATATGGGAGCAGGCAATCCAAATGTGGAATAACTAATTTTTCTCTCTTAGGCCTGATGGTGTTTTGGCATGAGTCTTCCCAAGCTGTGATATGAACAAAATGTGAGTGTATGCTTGCTTGAGCCTTGCCCACTTGGCAAGTTATGGAACAGGAAAAAAAAAATGAGGATTTTGAGTGGGGAAAGTAGACGGGTTGGTCAAATTCCCTTCCTTTAGTGAAATGTATATTTGTGTATGGGAAAAATGGAAAGAGGGAGAAACCAGTAATGGACCATTTTAAACAGTGGGAAAGTCTAGAAGTAAAGTCAGTTAATAAAGGAGCAAAATATCCTGAATCAAGAGTCGAGGAAAGAAATAAGTATTTGGTGCATGCACAGGTTAGGGTCTGGTGGGAAGAAGCAGCACTTTGCCTAAAACAGGCTAATGTCCGGCGGCATACCTGTGCAGAGCTTGGACTTAGCCAGGTTAAAATAGACAATGAGTGATAGATTTTAAGTCAGTTCTGGTGAAGTAAAAGTTGAGCCTCCCTGCTTCTTACTGAATAAGGGAGAATATGAGGAGAGAGGGACTCAGATGAGAAAGTGAACAAAATGAAGAACGTTGAAAGGAAGCAGTTCTTTCCAGAGGCATCATGAAGGTGGAGGCAAGGTATCATGGGCTCTTCCCTTTAGGAAACAAGTGAGCTTTCCAGAACATGGCAGCTGAAGGGCCCAAGGGCGGGACTACAAGGATGTAGGTGGGGAAGTCACATGTCTCTGATTGAATACAGGTACTAAATGGACATGAACAATTAAAACATCTTTTATCATTGTCAACAATTTAAAATAGTTAAAACTCTGAGAGTTTTATGGGCAAGAACCACCCCCATAAAACCCAGTCTGTTAAAAATAGATTACTGGACCCACTCAGATAAGTGCCAAAACCAAATCAAATGTTAGATAATAAATAAATAACAACTGCAATGACTGACAAACTCAGTTTGAGGTACTTAAACTGATAAATAAAATACAATTCACAGCAGGTCCTACACTTCCAGCCTACTTCTAAGAAGTAGAGAGTGCAAGCAGATTTTGAAAACCTGATTAGCTAAACTATGACTGTGTACACATAAACCAATTTAAAGCCTTATCATAAGCTCTTAACAAGTATAAAGTCTATGCCAGACATAAAACTGGGATTAACTCTGATAAAATTACTGCAGGAAAGCTTATATGGATACTTACATCTGCACCATGACCATATCCAACTTGTATTCATAGATATCCAGTTAAAAAGAACCTCATACTATCAGGATTATCATTTTTAAAAGTCAAGGCCAGCTTCTCATATCTTACTTGTCTGTCCACTAAGCAAATTCTGGCCATAAAAAGTCATATTGGATCTCTGTTGGATTAAACAATGTCAGATGTTCTCAATAGTTTACAATGTCATTAAGTACCAGTAATAGAAAATTTAGACTCCTTTGTCCCATTGGAAGTAAGCACTTTCCCAGTGGAATATTAATATTTCACTGATTATGAAATAACATAATAACACCACTGTTAAAGCATGATGCTTTAGGCTTCCCTCTGGTTGGACAACTTAAGACTACACCATGAAAGTTTGCTTTTCTAGACATGTTTCCCAACTCTTTGGAGAAACAAGTATTTGAAAAATATACTCCATAATTTCTGCTCCTGGTAGATAATATATTTTGAGACTGAAGTAGATCTTGAGGTCTATGCTTTAAATTAAGTAAAGACTTGATGATGAAATTCTGAAAAACTTCATTAGGAAACCATCCAAACATATGCTATTTGGGATACCATGAGAGAGAGTTGAGGCAATCTTATTTTTAGAACTTCTAATCATCATTATATTTATCTTTTGTTGGCTTACAAAGTCTTTGGTTCCTTGATTGATTCCACCTGCTCTAGAAGTTCACTATGAGACTCCAGATAAGCGATATACCTGTGATTTAGGGGGCCTTACCTTTTAGATAGTACTTGTCCAGTGCCAGTTGTCCATACTAATTATTTCTATATTCGTTGTTTTGCATAACTGATGATTCTGGAGCATTTTCCTGCTCATTCTTTAACAGAAATTTTAGTATACTTCATGATTTCTCACTTGAGTTAATTCTCCAAAATTCACATGATACATCATTTTTTGTAAATGTTTATTTTTGAGAGAGAAAGAGAGCGAGTGAGGGGGGGGCAGAGAGAGGGAGGTTGAGGATCCAAAGAAGGCTCTTTGCTGATAGCAGAGAGTCTGATATGGGGCTTAAACTCAACAACCGTGAGATCATGACTTGAGCCAAAGTCGGATGCTTAACCAATTGACCCACTCACATGATACATCTCTTAAAAAGAAAGCAGTTCTAGGGTCACTCTTCTTCTCTTCATGAGTAAACATCTTGCTACTCTAACTTGGTACATTTAATACTTTATTGATCAACCAGGCCAGAGCAGGGGGCGGGGAGATGGGAGAAACAAGGTTAAACAAAAAATTTAAAGTAAAACAGGAAGCCTCCAGGAATTGACATGCTTTTCTTAATCCTGTTTAAAGTATAAGGAAGATGAGAGCATAATCTGTTTTTTACCTTCACATAAACCATTTCTACTTTATGAAACTACTCCAGTTGTCGGATTTGTGCTTCTCTTTTGCAGATCATAATTTAACTCTTGTTATCATTCCCATCGGGCTGTCCTTCTAAAACAAAATTCATTTTAGTAGTACTCAAATATATTGTTTTGAACTAACTACATCAGCCACATAAGTAGCACAATGTGACCATTAACAGATGTAAAGTTCGTCATTGCATTGATGTTCAATAGTTGTGCATATTCACAATGGAGACTTGGATTTCAAATGCACTGTTACAATATGTATCATGCATTACTCAAGTACAAGTCTGGCCATTTATTTTGGATAAAAGGCTCTTTTAGTTTCTGAGTTCTAATTTTCCTTACTCATCAGTTTTTCTAATTAAGCACCTTCAAGAACAGACACTGTTGTAGGTGCTGAGGTTTAGCAGTGTGCAGAACAGATTATATTTCTGTCATCTTGAAGACTATGATTTAGTGGGAAGGAAATAGTATAATGAAGAGTGCATTGAAGAAAAACAAAGGGCAAAAAGGGACAAAGAGTGGTGGAAATACTATTTTATGTAGAGAAATCAGAGATGAGGCAAATGATAACATTTAATGTTTGGTAATGAGATTTTCAGAGTATAACAACAGATATTTCTCAGAGCTACTGATGAAGCTAACCTATCAACAGCCTTTTAGTGACCACAAAAATCATAGTTTTTTTAGGAAGCATTTTCTCTTTCTCTTTCCCTAAATATGAAGTATCCTTATTTATTGTTCAGAATGAAATTCACCATAATAATGGTAATGGTTTTTTTTTTAAACTGAGTCCCTAATAATTAAAGAACAATTAAAATTGTGTATATAGAATAATTTTGCTTCTATTGTCAATGGAATTAAAGGAAAGGAGTAATGATGGTGTTACAAGTGAATTTTAATCACTTATATACGTGATTATATAATCACTTATATAACATCCGACTTTGGCTCAGGTCATGATCTCACTGTCTATGAGTTTGAGCCCCACGTTGGGCTCTGTGCTGATAGCTTGGAG
This sequence comes from Lynx canadensis, assembly GCF_007474595.2. Lineage (NCBI taxonomy): Eukaryota > Metazoa > Chordata > Mammalia > Carnivora > Felidae > Lynx > Lynx canadensis. The sequence goes on from NC_044320.2 coordinate 26,453,981, forward strand.
CCCGGAGCCTGCTTTGGATTCTGTGTCTCCCTCTCTCTCTGCCCCTCCCCCGCTCATGCTCTGTCTCTCTGTCAAAAATAAATAAACATTAAAAAAAAGTTTTAATTGAGGCTATCTTATCAATGTACCCAATGCTACAACTACAACATCAGGCACTGGCACTGTGAATTGTGGTACAAATTTTGACCCATTTAGGTGCCTCTGCTTGTAAATCACATCTCTTCCTACTTGTTTGTTTTTTAAATGGTATAGACTTTTAGATTGTATTCAAAGCGTAGGACATTTTCTGGCCATCTAAATAAATCCAAAATGTAATGAACTAATCTGAAAGCACTCTCTGTGGCATGTGAAACACTTTAAAACTGGCAAACTCCACTATTAATATTTTCTATCTTGTTCTGATTTCACTTGGTATCAGATATTAACTTGCCTAGACCTAGCATTGTGAGAATATATAAAATATTTTAATGTAAATATTTTAAAGCAAGAAGTCTGCTTAATTTACCACAGTGTCTTGGAATGTCTTAACTGCATACCCCATGAACCTGATTTTGCCTTAGATATTAGTTTCTTTGGATATGACTTTGAAATATTAGGAATTTCATAGGTTGAATGCTAATGCTACATCTTTCAAACTCTTCTATAGCAATCTTTATCTCAATCATTTGGCACGTAGAACAATTGTGATGTTAATTTACATTTTTATTATGAACAGCCAATTAACATGGGCTGTTGCTGAAACCCTCCTCTGAATATAATGCTGAAGATATTACAGAAACATGAGTGAATTTGACAGATCCTGGAACCTAACCTCCATTCAGAAGAACTGAATGGAGATAAATTTGTAGAGGCCAAAGATATTTGATTTCAGCATAAGAAGGAAATGAAAAGAACTGAATTTCTAAAAAAAGGAAGAGGGAAGAGTGCTTTTGCTCTTTTGCTCACTTCCTCAGGACAAACTCAGTGACAGTCCCAATTTTGTAGGTATACATCAACAGCACAGTACCTGGCAGAGGGCTCAGCGACCGAGTATTCCCTTCTCTCTTTACTTCGCTCCAAAGATTATATGATTAAAACACAGAAGGGCAACCTTTGGAGGAGACCCAGAGAAAAAAAAAAAGAGTTTGAGGTGAATTACGAACAAGAATGCTACCTAGCAGGAGAGGATGGAGATAGAGGAAGGCTAGCCTATAGTTACCACCAGAGACTGCCCGGAGGCTTACCTTTTCCTCCATAAATTTATGTGAAATGAAGCAAAATTAATGGATCTCAGAAAATAATAATTTTAAATAAGCATAATAAATATCTTTGAAGACATAAAAAGGATAATGGAAAGATAAAGCAGGAGGAAGTGGTCGTTAAAATAGCTACAGATACTGCATACAACATTTTGAAATAGGCTAACAGATGGTATAGATCAACAGGAAAATAAATTAGTGAGTCAAAAATCAGATTGAGGAACTCATCAGAGGGCATTAAAAGGAGATGACCAAATAGAAAACTTAAAGAAAATAAAAGTTTAAAAAATCAGAAGTTAAAAATATAAGTGTCAACAAGCTATACAGGTAGGGACAAGAAAAATACATAGAGGGGAGGAAATATTACATGAAACAGTTATTTAAAATTTCCCTAAATTAACGAAATATATGAGAAGTTTTAAATAAAACTTACACTAAACAAATCAAAATAGTCACATCTAAATCTATCACGTATAAACTTCAAAGCTAAGGAATTATAATAAAGGTCCCAAGAAAGAAAGTACATACACACACACACACACCCCACATTGACTTAGATTTCCCACCAGTATTACTGAATGTAAGAAGAAAATAGGGTAATCTTTTCAAAGATTTAAAAGAAAAATTTCAAACTTGCAATTTTATATATATTCCCTGGAATATCATTAAATGCAACCAAAATAAAGATCCTTATTTATTATTTTTTTAATTTTTTTAATGTTTATTTATTTTTGAGAGAGACAGAGACAGAGTGCGAGTGGGTTGGGACAGAGAGAGAGGGAGACACAGAATCTGAAACAGGCTCCAGGCTCTGAGCTGTCAGCACAGAGCCCGATGCGGGGCTCGAACTCACAAGCTGCGAGATCGTAACCTGAGCTGAAGTCCGAGGCTCAACCGACTGAGCCACCCAGGCGCCCCAAGATCCTTATTTATAAAAGTATAGTTCACCCTTGAACAACACAGGTTTGAACTGCATGGGTCCACTTATATGTGGATTTTTTTTCAATAAATATAAATACGGTAATATAAATGTATTTTATCTTCCTTATGGTTTTCCATTTTCTTTTCTCTAGCTTATTTATTGTAAGATAATGGTATGTAATACATATAATATACAAAACAAGGATTAATCGACTATGCTATCAGTAAGGCTTCCAGTCAACAGTAGGCTGTTAGTGTTAAGTTTTAGGGGACTCAAAGGCTATACCTGCATAAGGGTTGATGCCTCTAACTCTACATTGTTGAAGGGCAAAGTATAGATGTTTTGTCACACACACAAATCCCTAAACTTTGAAATATTTATGAAAGAAATACTCATACAACAACAACAAAAAAAGAAATAAATACAGGAAAATATAACTAGTTATTATAAGGAAAAGTAAGTTAGTAACCTAGCAAATTTTACTGTTTTCACCTATGAAATAACCATCCCTCTTCCTCTGACTCAATCCCCAAACCACATAAATGGTAAAAACCCAGAATGAAAACTCTAGAGTGATAGCAGTGTGTGTCGGGGTGTGGGGAAATAGAAAACCAAAGGGAGGTTGTTTGTTGTGATTCCTATGGTCTGGTAGAAAAATTAGGTAAAAATAAGTAAAACTTAAGCAGAAAAAATAAGAAATATCAGTCTTCAATAGCTACGTGTAACCACTAGAGAAACAAACATTTGTATGTATACTTCCAGTTAAACATTGTGGGCTGATTAAAATGTTTGCCTTCCACTCCCTCCTAAATGTGTACTAAAATAATCCTTAATGAATAACAATGGTAGGCATGCATAGCAACAAAGAGAATGGAAAGAAAAGACAGCACTGGATTAAAGGTGTCAACATAATTTTGGAAGATAAAAATCAATAGAAAAGTGGCCACTTCTGAAAGCTGAGAATGCTAAGGCCTAAGTGTGGCAAAGAAAGCCAACAGGAAGAAAGATTCATTACTTCTCCCATCCACATTGATCAGGATTCTAGGCCCTGGATACTTCTAGGTAGTGGGCTCTAATATAAGATGGAGCTTAAAATATTGAAGGCATTGCTGAAAATTCTAGATTGCCTCCTCCATCGCAAATAATCAAGTGACCATGCTCCCACCATGAGAAAGCAAGGAAGGTTGATATCCCGGGGACATCAAGGAGATTCTGTACTCAAATACTTCAGGCCTGACAAAGGGCAATTTGATGAGGCACCTTATTGAAAATGGACAAATTCAATAAATATCACCATCCATAGTACATAAGAAGACTTTGGACCCCCTTCTATTCACCATCCAGGATCTATCAACCAGACTTAAGACCGTAAGCAAGAAAATGAAAGATGCCTCTGTGGAAAATTAAACATTCCAAAGAATGGAATGGAATCAAGGTAATGGAATTAGTTGTTTCTCCCCAAACTAGCAAGACACATTGTTCTGTCATTCTTTGTCGAAGTGCACCCACTACCACTCCCAGTTAGAAAAACCATACCATTCACTCAAGATTTTCAGTTTTAAATATACATGAATAGCCATGGACCTGGAGATATTTCAGACAAATTTTTATATCAAAGGAAAAGAACAAAGCTAGCTAGAAAAATTAAGAAAGAAAACAAAACTTCCAGAAATGATAACATCTTCAGAGATACAAGAGGAGATACTGTTTTTATGAGTAAAAATAGAATGATGTAGAAGGGAACACTCAAAAGAACAAGAAAGTTTTTGGAATGAAAAATATGAGAACAGAAGAAAAAGTAGAAAGTGTGGGAAAAAGATGAAGAACTCCAGAAAGTAGGCTGAAAAAACCCAAAAAGATGAAAAAAAGAGTAATGAAAAGACAAGAACTCTGAAAATCAACCTAGGCAATTTGTGTATCTGGCAAATTATCCAGACCAATAAATAAATAAATAAATAAATAAATAAATAAATAAATAAGAAAATGGAAAGAAAATAATCAAACACATGCTAGTCTCCCATTTCCAACAATATGTAGGATTGGATATCCTGCAAATGTTCCTGTTACAAAACAAATTAAAATGCTAGATGATATGTAAATTATATCTCAATAAAGCTGTTATGCTTTTTTTAATCCTAGATGAAATGTTTGACAACATCTTTTTAAAATACAGTGCTGAATTGAGAAACTAAGCAAGCTCCCCAGAGTACAAGAATGAGCCAGAAGCATGAATCCAGTTTAGTAAAAGTGTATTGAATCCGTGGCTGCCCTAAGGGCATCTGCTTCAAGAACTTTTAGTGGTTGTGGGGCGCCTGGGTGGCGCAGTCGGTTAAGTGTCCGACTTCAGCCAGGTCACGATCTCGCGGTCCGGGAGTTCGAGCCCCGTGTCGGGCTCTGGGCTGATGGCTCAGAGCCTGGAGCCTGTTTCCGATTCTGTGTCTCCCTCTCTCTCTGCCCCTCCCCCGTTCATGCTCTGTCTCTCTCTGTCCCCAAAATAAATAAACGTTGAAAAAAAAATAAAAAAAAAAAAAGAACTTTTAGTGGTTGCAATGTGGATAAGAACTAAGACCTAATGCTATGCAAGGTAGAGAATCAGAATAATAACCCCACACAAAATATGTGAGGGTCTACAATCTCAGTGTCATAGAAACTAAAAATAACCCATTCTGTAAAGGGAGATGTTCCTCAAATTTGTCACAGCTTCGCCACTTGTTTTTAGGATGAAAGTCACTCCTGAGAATTCTTGACTATAAGCTGTCCTTCCAACTTTAAACTGGAGTTTAAATTCCTAAGACATAGTGATATCAAAAACATCCAACCTGGGGAATTAATTGGAAGGGACCTCAAGTTAGGAGCTCCTTGAATAATCACAAATCCTTTATAGTGCATTGCACCTTTACACCAGGGATCATAAAATGTTCTCAGATGTACTGCACATGTACTCACAATTTAAAAAAAAATTACCAAATACTAGAGTAAAACAGTGGTCTATCTTCCTTATCCTCAGAGATAATCACTTTCAAGTCTTTAGTTGTTTCTTTTGTTATTTACTTTCATCTTTATAAAGAATATAAATAAGTAGTATATTTATTCTCCACTTTATTTTTTGTAGATTAGACTTTTTCCTGTTGCTATGTAAGAAGAATCTTTTAGTTTTTGTCTACCTTCCTTCCCATGAGCATTTGTTCATGTTCAGGGAGGGGGAAATATATTGTTTCTAGCCTCAGCCTCATAATATAGTAAATGTTTTAAAATCAATTTTAGAGTTCTAGAGTTTTGATTGTTATGCCTCTGTCATATTTACATTTGAGTGCATTGATTTTATTTGTAATCAGAGTATAGCTTTTTCTCCACTATAATGCATTCATTCATTCATTCGAGGTATAATAGACATGAAATGTTATGCTAGTTTCAGGTGTAAAACATAATGATTCAATGTCGATTTATATATTGCAAAATGATCATTACAGTAACTCTTGTTAACATATCTCACCAACCATAGTTGCAGAAAGTTTTGTGTGTGTGGTAAGATCTTTTAAGAACTTTTAAGATCAATTCTCCCAACAACTTTCAAATATGAGATACAGTATTATTAACTAAAGTTGCACTGCTGTACATTACATCCCTGTACTTATTTATTTTATAACTGGAAGTTTGTATCTTTTGACTGGACTCCCTTCACCCATTTTGTCCACTTCTCATTCCCCACTTCTGATACTCCTGTTCTCAGGGTCTATGAGCTTGTTAGTTTTTTGTTTGTTTTTAAAGATTCCACACATAAGTGAGAATATGCCATATTTGTCTTTCCCTGCTTATTTCACTTAGCATAATGCCCTCAAATCTACCCTTTTTGTCACCGATGACAAGCCATTTTTTATGACTGAATAATATTCTATTGTGTATATATACTACAATTTCTGTATTTTTTCATCTGGTGATGGACATTTAGGTTGTTACCATATCTTGTCCATTGTAAATCATGCTAAAATGAACATGGGGGTGCATATATCTTTCTGAATTAGTGTTTTCATTTTATTTGGATAAATACGCAGAAGTGCAATTGCTAGATCATATGGTAGCACTATTTTTTAGTTTTTTGAGGAACCCTCCATACTGTTTTTCACAGTAGTTGCACCAATTTATATTCCCACCAACAGTGCACAAGTTTCTCTACATCCTTGCCAACACTTGTTACGTCTTGTATTTTTGATGACTGCCATTCTAATAGGTCCGAAGTGATATCTCAATGCCGTTTTGGTTTGCATTTCCCTAATGATTAGTAATGAGCATCTTTTCATGTACCTGTTGGTTTTCTCTATGTCTTTTTTTGCAAAAATGTCTACTCAGATCTGCCCATTTTTAATAAGATTGCTTGGGTTTCTTTGCTATTTATATCAGATATATGAGTTGCAAATATTTTCTCCCATTCAATAGGTTGCCTTTTCATTTTATTGGCAGTGTCCTTTGCTGTGCAGAAGGTTTGATATGGTCCTACTTGTTTATTTTTGCTTTTGTTGACTTTGCTGTTGGTGTCAAATCCAAAAAATCACTGCCAAGACTGATATCAGGGAACTTACTACTTATATTTTCTTCTAGACTTTTATGGTTTCAGGTTTTACATTCAAGTCTTTAATCCATTTGAGTTAATTTTTGTGTATGTTGTAACATAGTGGCCCAATGTTATATATTGCATGTGACTGTCCAGTTTTTCCAGCACGATTGGTTAAAGAGACTGTCCTTTCCCCATAATAGGCTTTTCCCATTATTATATTCTAGGCTCCTTTGTGGTAAATTAATTGACCCTGTATCTGTGGGGTTATTTCTTGGCTCTCTGTTCTATTGATCTCTGTGTCTGCTTTTATATCAATATCATACCATTTTGATTACTATGGATTTATTATATAGTTTGAAATCAGGAAGTAAATGCCTCCAGCTTTGTTTCTCTTTCTCAAGATTTCTTTGGCTATTTGGGGTCTTTTGTAGTTCCATACAAATTTTAGGACTATTTGTTCAATTTTTGCGAAAAAATGCCATTGGAATTTTGATAGGAATTGCACTGAGCCTGTAGATTGCTTTGGGTAATATGGACATTTAAACAATATTGATTCTTCTAGTGCATGAGCATGGAATATCTTGTCACTTATTGGGGTCTTCTTCAATTTTGAAATAATTATCTCTTTTCATTAACTCTTTCCCCCCTATGAATCTGTCGTTAATGTACTCCCAGAGGTACAAAACTCTCATTAGTACTGAAGTTCGTCAGGTCACACATCCACCTGTTTCTTTCTTTACTTGCTTTCTTTTTTATTTTTTAATTTGAGCTAGCTAACATACAGTGCGATATTGGCTTCGGCAGTAGAATTCAGTGGTTCATCACTTACACACAACACCCTGTGCTCATGACCATTGCCTCCTTAGAGCCCATCCCCCATCCAGCTCCACCTGTGTTTCTATGGAGACTATCCTCTGAGCATTTTCCATCTCCCTCTCCAGATTTGTTTCTAGTACTGCTGCCCACTTACTGGTTTGCTTCTTACTCGAGCAACACGCTGAGCATCTTATCTGACACTCTTCTAAGATCACATGATCCTTAGGTTACTGTATTTCTGTTATTATTTTAATATTTTATTTATTCATTCATTTTGTGCATGTCTATCCTCCAGCTGCATACTAAGGTGGTGTGCAGTGGATTTAATTTTTATAATGTTTGCATGTCAGAAAATGACTTTATTCTAAGCAATTAATCAAAAGGGACTACTGAAATGTATAATATAAATAAGAAGATGTTTTCAGCCTCATCAGAAATTCAGAGAATCATGTTGTAGTAACAAATGTGAGAAATACTATGGCCCAGGAACAAGGATATTTCAGGATAGTGGGTGGTTTGGGGAGTGTCAGGAATGTATATCAATAACTTATCTAGTTTCATTGATATTCTGTTCTAATGTGTGTTAGTGCTACATACAATTGATTAAATATTTGAAACACTTTCTTTCAAGCATGGTCAGTTACAGAGTATTATGCTACCCAGTAAGATATGATTTCCCATGTGTTAAGTAAAGAATGATACTCTCCTCCTCTTCCTACCACCCCAGGATGAGAAATGTAGAGACTCCAGATTAGTGAAAAGCAATGGAACTGGTTTTATTAAAAAAAAAAAAAGAATTTCAATTAGGGAAAAATACAAATAAATAACTCAGCTTGTATTGGATCCATATTTACAAATAAGGGTCAGGGTGGTATGACAATTAAAAAAAAACATATTTGAAGTGTTTAATGTATTAAAAAATTAAGGAAGCCTCATTATTTTATATGTGTCAGTATAAAGATGCAACAGGAAATATCCCCAGCTTCAAGGATTTTAAAAATCATAATGAATAAAAGATTTATTCACAAATAGTTCTAAAAGAAGGTAAAAGGTGATAAGGACCATAATAAAGAAACACACTGATATTTGATATTTGGGGTATTATTTTTAAGTGAAAGGTTTCATGGTTAGGACCTTGATGAATGAGTAAAATACTAACGTGACCAGATTAAGGTATGAATATCTGAAGTGTAGTTAAGTGTTTACAAAGATTCACCATTTTTCGAAACCGTAGAGAATATTTGACAGTTTGAAATAGCTGAAATATACCAAGCAGGGTCCAACTTTATCACATATTGGTTATTCTTATGGTTTCTGATACTGACTGGCTTTGCTGATGATCTTCTGAATAAATAACAATTTATAAGATTCAACTCTTTATATATTTTTCATGTTTACAGTAGGTGAACTGACATAGTACAATATAATCACAAGCAAATTTTATATTAATTATACTTGTATAGAATTGTAGAGTAATAAGCTGCAAACTTTATACATTTTTAATTTTACTAAGAAAATTAAATTATTTTTATTTTATCAGAAAACATGTTATATATGAATACATTTGATGTATTGCATATTTACAAAAGTGAATAGCTTAATTTTAATCCCTACTAGTGTTTTATTTTTATTTATTTTTTTTAATTTTTTTTAACGTTTATTTATTTTTGAGACGGAGAGAGACAGCATGAACGGGAGAGGGTCAGAGAGAGGGAGACACAGAATCTGAAACAGGCTCCAGGCTCTGAGCTGTCAGCACAGAGCCCGACGCGGGGCTCGAACTCACGGACCGCGAGATCATGACCTGAGCCGAAGTCGGCTGCTTAACCGACCGAGCCACCCAGGCGCCCCTAGTGTTTTATTTTTATTAAATCATTTTGTTTAATACCACAATGCCAATGAGCATACCAGTGTATTATGGGTGATTTTGGAACTATTTTATAAGGTTAAAATGTATTACTCTTTACAGTCTATTTCTATTTTGTCATCTTGAAAATTTTGTAAATCAAACAGTAATAGTAATTCTCAAGATGAAATGTGTCTTTCCAAGACCACAGTCATACATGTGAGAAATCTGTGAAAAAACCACTTGAGTATTTGAGCTGATTGCATTTTAAATGAGAAAAGGAGGAAGATTATGAGGGAGGGTACTTCTTGGTGCTTAGGCTTTCTAACTCACAACTTTCATTTTCAAGTGATATTTCACAGGTCATTGGGCTCTCATTTAGAATGATTTTATAGTTGTGGGAATTTTAAAGTTCTGATTACGGAGAAAAAACATGCTTATGGCATCTATACAAATATTCTCCCTGGTCCAATGACAAATTTGTAGTGATGTAATCCATTTCTATTCTTTAAGAAAAATGTTTTTTGTTTTGTTTTTTTTTTAATCATTTCTTCTCTTTCTCTCTTTTCTGTATCACTGGTCACTGGATTTCTCTATGTGACTATATTTTATTGTTATTAAGTTGACCTGGATTTAATCTAGGAATGAAAAAAAAAAAATAACAGGGTCTCTGAATTCAGTGAGATGTGGGTTCAAATCCCAGAACTGCTATGTATCAGCTGTGTCTCTAAGCAATTTATCATGTGAGCTTCACTTTTCTGAAAAATTGGGAAAAGATATCACAGGGTTTATTAACAATCAGATGCCTCAAAGTGTTCAACACAGAGTCAGGCTCCCTAAGAGGTGTTTAATAATGTCTTCCTCTTCCTTGAGGAAAGATACCATTTCAACATTTCAGCATATGTGCTAAGTACTTTGTAATAAATTGCATCACTGTTGGTGACATACTAAATCCTTTTTAACTAGTCAACTCCACTAAAAATGTGTGAGGTTACATTTGATTGGATGTGAGTAATAATAAAATTTCTGTAATGTTTGGACTTACCATAAACATTCAACGTCTCCTTTCATTGTCATTTTCTACCTTTGCTTGATACTTAAATTATTGAAAGCATTAATTTAGCTCACCACTGCCCTTTCCATAGATTAGGCCACATTAGTTCTTAATTACATAACATAATTCTTATGCTAAAATGAGCATGAACTATTAGGTTAAACCATAAGAAATTTCCACAAAAAATTGCCATCATTCCTCTGTATTTGATCTACAAAAATGGTGACCTAATACAGTCCACACTAAAAAAAAAAAAAAAAGAAAGAAATTAAAACAACATTACCATTTGAAAAATAATAAGTACGGATTTTCTATTGTAATGAGCTTTACATTAATTGTTTATTCCTATGCACAACATTCACATATATAGGAGAGAAGCTGAGAGGTGATTGATGACTGGGGGTTCCATAAGAGAAAATGAATAGTGCAGAAAGGGATTATACAAGTAAAACTGGGAGGGGGGAGTGAAGTATATTGTTAAAAGTAAGAGGTAAATTTTGATTTGTAACTAGTTTCTCTAATTTAAGTAAGTAACTTGAGATGCCTCTCCTTGAATAAATGTCATAGAGTAATAGATTTTTAAGGCAGTATTTATGAAATTAAGATAGGCTTTAATAATATGCTTGCTTCCTTAACAGCCACTGCATTCACAGAGAACTTGAGATTCTAATATAATTCTGACAAACCTGAACAATTTCCAGGTCCATAAATAGAGGCATGGAGGGAGTTCATCAATGCATTGTGCATCTTCACTTCAGCTAAGTAAATCATCATTCCATGTAAAAATAATTCTCTTCTTAAAACATCTCCACACATTTTCAACAGTCATTCGGCAAATGATGATTTCAGTTCTTTACATAAAATGATAATGCCACCGGCTAAGATAATGACAGTCAATTTCCCACTTAAAATTTTTTTAATTGTATTCATTTTTCTTATAATGTCTAATCCTACTCGGTGTGAAATATGCAAGAAAATTCCTGGATTAATGTCTTAATTACAGTGTTGGTTAACGTTGCTAGGTAGATGATTCTTCAATTTTGAATATTTTTAAAAGTAGGCACTTTTTTTCAACTCTCTGAAAAGATAGGCTATCTGTAAATGGATGATGTAGTTTTTGTGCCCTTGTTCTGTCAGATGAGCTATTTAGGTGACAAGGATGGACAGATGTTATGCATGAACTCACCAAAGTGACTACAGCGCTAAGCTGTGTTGACTTACCCTCCTGCCAACAATACAGGCCAGTGCTGAGACCCTCATGTAACATCATTTCCTGGGGGGCTCACATTGATTTCATTTGACCTTTTCCATCAAGAAGAGGATTTTGCCTGTAGGTTTGCCTTCCTGCGCACAAGCTTTCTTCTAGTATTTACTGGTGGACTTTCAGAATGCCTTTATTGGTACTGTGAGCATGGGAAATGGTCTGTATCTGCAGGCAGCCTGACCTAAAATGAAGCAAAGCATTCCTAAGCTTACTCTTGTGTGGAAAAGCAAAGGACTGTCCATATGTGCTTGAAGTAACAGAAATACACTAGTGCCAGTCGTGGGCACCTTCCAACGTTCTGAAACATCACCGATTTCTGCCAAACATTGCAGTCTGAGACCAAGCATTCAAGCATGGGAGATGATCACCCACAATCCTGAAAAGAATAAGAGAGAGAAGAACCATTGGCTTAATTGTGATCAAGTGCCGTTTGGCATCATGTATTACTCGTATTGCAAGACATCGCTCATTTATCAAGTTAAAATTTGTTGGAAATGATTGCTCATCTTGTGGAACACTCGCAGAGCAAGTGACTCACAATCCAAGGTTTTTCTGTACTTATGAGTTATATTGATATAAAGGGTATAAAAGATATATTGTACAAATAACATAATATATTAAACTCCTTTTTGTAAATTTCATGGAACTAATTGATTCTCACAGAATGAGCTTGACAATTTATGAACTCTTCTATTCATAGCCAACCTATACATACAGCTTATGGATGAATGATATTCAAACATGAATGGTGATTGCCATTTTCCTAAGTTTGATAAGACAAAAGGAAAATTACAAAGATATAGGTAGGAATTTCACTCATTGGTTCTGATCTAGCTGACATTGGTTCTGATAGTATCCATGGAATTTCCTCATATTTCCTCTTTGCTAAATTGCAAAACTGTTTTTGAACACTGGAAGGATATTTTCTCTCTCTCTCTTTTCACTATTTGCAATGTCACAGGTGCAGTCATGACACACTTTCAAGTTCAGTATCCATTATCACTACTTTCTCAAATGTAGACAATCAACAAAACAATAAACAAAATTATGCTTTGTAATGTTTGCCAATAAATATTTCCACTATGGCCAGTGTGACATCTGCTAAGCTTGAACTTGGAAAAAGATTCTCAGGACAGTTATGTAGTATTTCTATCATCTAAAATAGATGGACATAATTCAAGTACATAGAAAATTGTAAAATGTAGAACAATAATTAGGAAGTGGTGAGATTTGTACATGTACTGCCTTTTTTAGTACATTTTATTTAATTGTTAGTATTGGATTTTGATATTCATCTTTATTAATTTTACCTTTAGTGCTCACACATGAAATGTTCTAGATCAGAGACAGGTATCTTAATATGTTATAATAAGTAAAAAATCTCATTGGATGTCCTCTCCTTTGCCCCAGGCTCTACCCCTGGGGTGACATAATGAAAGATCAGATATCCTACCCTAAGAGCTGGCTACTACATAGGCAAATAATAGAGAACAATAAATTTTCTCCATTTTTCTACTGGAGAAAGACAGTCATGTCTCTTTCCCCAAAGAAGGGAGAGAGAATGGACAACAAAGCAAAACAACAAATTTTTGTTGTTGTTGTTGTTCCTATGAGACAGATGGAAAGGATTCTGGATTCTCATATCCTGTGTTCTTACTCTAACCTTTTGGAATATAAATATATCTTTCAGGGGCCAGATAAATCCCAGGTGACTGTCTTTTATGACCTAGAGATTTCTGCAAAGTCTTGGCTTCAAACATAGGGAGGAAGCACCCCAGTATTCCTGGCATTTTGGGAGCTTAACCTAAGGACCCTGTCTGGGCTGTAACTATTTGACTCTCTTAGAAAACTTTTATAACCTTTCTGGATCAGAAAATTAACTAAACAGATAGCAATAAATACAATTCTCCAGGTATGAGAATGACCTTAGGAAGCTAGGGAATTTTACAGTAACGCTAAAAAACTCTGGAAACTTTTATTTTCCCACAGTAAGTTTAAATAATTTAATTTTTAATAATTGGCTTAATTCAAAAAATTCCTGAAAATTTAACAATTGATTTCATGAGCCAGTATGATCAGTCTAGGACACCACTGAACTATTCATCAACATGTTTCACATATTATACATGTATTTCTGCCAGGCGAAGAACTCATTTTAAGGCAAAAGATGTATAGTAATGGGCTTTCACCCGTGGCATTTCTTCTTCTTATCATAGACCTAGTCATGCTGCAACAGCTTCCAGTAGATTCAATCAGAATTTCATCTGATGGTTACACTTTATCATGTTGCACTATTATTCTTTAGGACACTATTTACTCCTTAAAACAGAGGTTGATATATATTCTTGCTTACTCCACTGAAAAAATATGAGTTCAGAAACAAAGGCGTATACGTTGAGGAGACCTCTTTCATATTAGATTTAATATTATTCACTTGTGAAATATTTTCTTGCCTTGCGCATAGCTCTGGATTCAATAGATTTAGAGGTCCTGGTGCCCAAGACTATGTTAAACTGGAAAGTAAGACTGTACTTTGCCCAATAGTTTTTGTCTCCTCATACTAATGGGTTGACAGGCAGAAAAGAGGTTTGCTCCACAGTCTGGGATGTTTGATTCAAATGCCAAAAAGAAACAATGGAATTTTTGCTACACAGTGAAGAAAAGGACTGTAGTAGGATGAATAATGGTGCCCCAAAGATCTCCCTATTCATTGGAATGTGTGAGCTATGTTATGATGCAATGCAAAAAGAACTTTGTAGATGTAATTAAATCAAAGATATTGAGATGGGACGACTAATTTGAATTATCTAGTTGGGCCTAATGATGTAATCACAAGGATCCTTACAAAGACACAAGGCAGAAACAGAGGAACAAAAGGGAAAAATTTGAAGGCACCACACTGCTGGTTTTGAAAGGGAGGAAAAGCTGAGCCAAATAATGTAATAGCTTGTGGAAGCTGGAAAGGCTAAGAAAACAGATTCTCTCATGGAGCTTACAGAAGGAATGAACTCCTGTGAATCTATTTTAGACTCTGACCTCCAGAACTATGCTAAATATGTGTTGTTCTAAGTCATTATGTCTGTGATAGTTGGTTACACTTTCCCCAGTAGGAAACTACTATAAAGGCTATATCTAGATATCTGAAGATTCACTAGGGAGGCTCCTAGTGTCCCATGACCAATAACAGAAGTCAGTGGAAAACTGTGACAACCTGATAAATACAGGATAACTTGGAACCTGTGACTTTTATATTGGAGATTTCCTGCATGGCTTAAAAACTCCTGGCTGTCTGAGGCCAGCAGTGGGTAATGGGAAGAGACCAACAGAATTAGGGGTAGAAGCAAGAAACTACGATTTTCGACAAAAAGGAGATTAAAGTGACTATAGTATACAGGGTACATACCGTATTATGAGGACAGTTAGTCATGATACTGGCATGTTCTCAGTTTTTTTGCACAATGAATGATATCCAGGAGGAATGATAGAGAGGATGCAAATTTCCTGTTGCATGGGATAAATTGAAGCTGACTGATTCACTTGTTTTAATGAGTATCAGACTAATATTTATTGTATCAGCAGATATCCATTTCTATTTCTTAATTTTTAATTTCTGTTTTGGTTCCAAATCTTTCAGATGCCAGGGGAAAAAGAAATACTCATTTCCTCTGCCAAACTATGACCTTTTAAAGTAGAATATCCCATGAGTATGCCTATTTTCATAATGTTCACTTTGGCTTCTTTACAATGGAGTTATAAAATAGAAATGCTGAAATCTGCCCCTGAATCTGTGCATTCATACATACGCCAAGTTAGTAGATAGGATATTTAAAGTTCCTTCTAGTATAACAAGTAAATAGACTTCTCTCATTTATCAAGTATGGCATATTTTATTAGTACCTAACTGGTTAGGGGAATAGAAGTTTTCATCTTAGAAGGAATGAGGTGTAATTATGGGTTATCATGGAGTAACTCATCTTCTGAGTGACTGTAATCAAACAAATAATACACTGAGATTTTCTTGGGGATGTTCAGCCAAAAATAGTCCTTGTGATAAGCTCTTGCCCTAATTGTGAAGTACTGAGTCGATCACTTTACTTAACTGCTCTAGGACATATCTTCCACACACTAGTTCATACAGATGTTACTCCTGGAAATTACACTGCAACCCAACCCATTCGTTACTGGCTTTCTTTCCATTGGACTTAAGTTCCCACATCTTTAACCTCTTCATGGAATTTACCATGGCTCTCATGGACTTAGTTCTTCATGAATTGGAAAAGCTCATTTTAATGTATTGCAGAAATGAGAAAATTTAATAATTAGAAAGATCTAAGATTTTAAAATATAAACTTGTTTGGGAAGTTATAAACAGGATAACATGATATGAATTCCCTTTATCCTTCTTGCCACTTACTTCAAAGGTAGAACAGATCTTTTATAGAAAGCTAATGTTCTGTGGATGGAAAACAGAAATAGCATATGTGATTGTAGTAAGGTTTTCCAAATTAATCCTGTAGAGTATTTTATTAGCAGTTTCCTGGTCACTCAAGAAAAGTGAAAAGAACATTGTCAGATTGGATTTGCTACTGTTGCTCAGAAAAGGGAATAATACCTATTAAAATTTTGCCAGCTGAATTTGCAGAGAGAGTTTATACCTTTGCGTGTCAGTTTCTCAAAATCGAAATGAAATAAATTCATTGAGACTTTCCTTTTCATTTCTGGGTGTTTTCTTGAGCTAATTCCATAGATTTTTCTTATTACATTCATGTATTAATTAACAATCATAGTTTCGGGTTTTAGAAATACCAGATGAGTGAAATATCAAAATACTTAAATATGATACAATTTAAGGCACTTTCCTCCACAGCTCAGGCCTTATCCAGGCTTTTAAGACTATGGCATAAAAGAGAAACATACTTTATTTCTTTTCTTTTCCTCTGTCAATTCTCTGACTCAATAGTTTCTATTCTTGGCCCTTCTAGAATCTGGTATAGAAGAAAGGAGGAGTTAGAAGATCTGGCAGTCTTATGTGACTCATGTTATTATATCTGTTGTTGTACCCTTCTGTGGAACAGAAGCTTAAAATCACGTTTGTGTGTTTTGTTTTGTTTTTTTTGTTTTGATTTGTTTTATTTTGGAATCCATCACTCTATTGAGATCTCCCCCTATGTCTTTTTCTGATATGATCATATCCCAAGCGTTAGCCACTTAAATAACTCACCTCTCAGCTCTTCTTTCTTGACACTGTATCCCATGTAGATTCTTTCTAGTTGCATCACATCACCCTGATAGGCATACCTCTTTGGTGAGGTCCTATCACCCACCTCTCTTACCATGTTGAAGCCAAAAGACATGGTAGGGGAGGTAGGTGAATGAATGCAGGGAAATAAACACTCTGACAAGTGTCAGTGACAATTATTGCTCAGTCTCTCAATGAATTCTTCCACAGTTTTGAAGACACACTAGAGATGAGGTGACAGTTACAAAATAGTTTTTGATGCACTCTCTTACCAACATTCTTGTTGGTCAAGCACATCATTTGGGAACTCATGGCACCTGCCTCCTCTTGTTTTCATTAGGTAACAGATAAAGACAAAATGAAAAATAATCTCTTTAATGGGTAACTATGTGTATTATGAATCTAGTCTCTTTACCTTGTTTATAGAACTTAACAGTATTTGGCTTTTGCCTAATCCTCCTACCACATCTTATAGCACTCTCTCCCTCCTACCCATGAGGGAACAGCCCTGGCTTTGTTTCAGAGCTTTAAACAGATGCTTGTTCTTGCCTTAAAATGTTTTGTTTGCTATTCTTTCTTCCTGGAATAATCTTTGTCCTGATATTTGCATGGCTTACCCCTTTTTGCTTAGTACTTTTGGTTAAATGCTTCCTTCTCAGAGAAGCCTACACTGACCTTCCTACTGTAGTCGCAATAAAGTCATTCTTACCACAGACTTACTACACATTTCTGTAGAAGATTCCCTCCCTACTCTTTCAACGATTTCATTCTTTCTCTTCTCTCCACAAACAGCCAACATTTCTCTCTTTTTCCCTTATTTTATGGCTTCATTTATTTCTCTGAGAAACCAGAAGCAATGGTAAGGAAACTACATTTTCCTATCACAAAATCTTTCATCTTATTTGTTTCTGCACTCATACTCTGCATTTTTCTTACTATGGGTGTACTCTCTTTACTCACATCCAAGTCCAACCTTGTCAGTGTGAGATGGCTCTCATCCCAAACAGTTCAAGGACACTGTTCAATCACTTCTCATGCCTTACCTTCACTCAGTTGCACCATCCCAATCCACAAATAAATATGCTGCAGTATCCCCTATCATAAATAAAACCTTCTTGTAGTTCCTCATTCCTCTTTAGATACCATTCCACTTTCATCTGTGGCAAGAACCCTTGAAACACTTATTTAATGTAACCGTCTCCATTTTTCTTTATCAAACAGTAGGTTTTTTTTTTTTTTACCTCCATTAAATTTCATTCCTATCTTCCAACTGAAGCCATTCTTGTGAATGTTACCAATGATTTTAACTACGGCCAAAGCAATGATCAATTCTCATTCTACCTTATTGTGCTTAGTGTTTTTCAGTACCATTTACAAACTTAAAACTGCAAAATTGAGATATCAATTTATGAATTTATCCCAGAAGCTACTCATTCCATTCTTTACCAATCTTTTACATTTTGTGTTTCACCTATGAGTACATACCAATCTTCATCTTTCCCAGGGCTTCTGCAAATCATCAGTGAGGAGTTTCATGCACTAGTACATTCATGCACGTGCACGTGCACACACACACACACACACACACACACACACAATTGATAAACAAATGCAGCCTTCATCTAGTTTTCTCCATATATTCACTGATTATGTTAGTGACTCTTATTGGTTTTTATCTGAAGTATATCTGAAATCTTTTTTCCACTTCCAATACCACCACTCAAATCTATAACACTTACTACTAGTTACCTGATAATCTTCCTTTCATTCCTTCATTCTTTCCTTTTTTATCCCCCTACCTGCTTCTTATCAATAATGTGTAAGCCCCATGGAGCATAGACCTAGCCTGATTTATTCACTATTAAATCCCAAATTCTTATAATATTGTTTGTCATGCAGTAGGTTCTGAATAACTATGAATTAAATAAATAATTGACCATCTCCTTGCTCAGAATGACTATAGAAAATACAGTAATTATTGCTATTGATGAGTTCCATTGTCAACTCTTATTAAAACTCATTGGCTTTTGGGAAATACTTTGTTCTTGATATAGACTTAGTAAATCCCCTTATTATTCCTCATGCTTATCCTCAAGATAACTTCTTTACACAAGACATTGTCAACCTATAATTTTGCCAAGCACACAATCTTTGTAACGTCTTTGTTCTTTGTATACTATTCACCTGATGAAGATCCCTAGCTTTTATTATATTTGCCTAGCATAAGACCTTTAAACATATTACACTGACAAAAGTCATTCCCTGGAGTGAAAATACATTAAATAATATTTTATAATACTATTCAGTTCACTCTTATGTTTGAGACAAAGTAATAATTATGGTTAATAAAAGACATCAAAAAAGAACAAAAATAATATATCTGGAAAAAGAATTTTATGACTAATTTATACCATGAGTCATCTTGCCTATTTAAACTAATGATTTATATTTCATATGCTCCCAGCCACTTGAATTCTCATATCCAGGGCTTTATGATGAACTCTAAGTGCTCCAAAAAACAATTATAAAAATGAGTATAATAAGTTTAGTAACTTTTTTGAGAATCTGAATTCTTTTACAAGGAATCATGTGGGTGCCTACTCTAAAGTCCCCTTTGAGGAAAGATGCATGACCTATAAATATTCGCTATCAAGTGGGTATCTACCAACATTACCCATGAACAGGAAATTTAAACTCCTAAGGACCACAGTTAGAACAGGGAATATAAGCAGTATGCCATGAGATTGTTATGTGTGCAGAAGTCTTTTCTTTTTCCTTTTTTTTTAAAGTTTATTTTTTTTGAGAGAGGGAAGAGAAGCAGAGAGACCACAAACAGGTAAGGGGGGGGGGGAGAGAGAGAGAGAGAGAGAGAGAGAGAGAGAGAGGATTCCAAGAAGGCTCTGTGCTGTCATTGCAAAGGCTGATGTGAGCTTGATTTCACAAATGGTGAGATCATGAACTGAGCTGAAATCAAGAATTGGACCTTAACCGACTGTGCCACCCAGGTGTTCCACATGTCTTAATAGTCTTAATGAGACTAAAGCAAATTGCAAATATGAAGGAATAGAGACAATGAGTAAATTATTCCTTTATATCTGCCCCAACTGGAGTCTGCTATCTGAAGAGATACATCCCTCTTGTTGACTCTTTATTTTTGTAATCAAATATAAAATTGGGTGTGTATTTTCCACCGTTTTGTTCTACCCATGTGAAAAGGACTTCCTCCCTTGATGGTCTTATGTAATGCTGATTTTTTATTTAATCTGATCACGGATACTACATATTTTAAATTGTGCTTTCTTAGGGCAAAGGCGATGTGTTATTGTGCCAACTATCAATTTCTTCCTAGCTCCAAATTTGCCTTTGACTATGTAGTCTCCAATAATAAATGGAATCCCTTTAAGCATTCTGCTTTAACATGAGCATGTCAGATTTTCTCAGAAGGGAGTAGTGGAGGGACACAACAGATGGGAAGTTCTCTTCTGTAGTTTTAGGCTGTTGTGACTGGGTCAGCACAATGGGAATAAAGAAATCTTGTGAAGCTCTGCCTGAGTTATGCTCACAGAATGTGTGCCTCTCTATAACATTGTAGCCTCAGCTCCGGTACCACCCGCCTGCAGGAAAGCTCCAAGTGCATGCAACCTGCTGCATGTTACATGCTGTTGCTGATCTCCTATCATCCATCTGCACTCTAGAGAGTTGCTTCCTTTTGGTCCAATAACCATGGCATGTGGCCTGGGGAAACTAGTCAAATTCTCTGCTATTCTGTGGGCTGAACTATACTTTCTTGAAGGAGGTCTGAACTGCAGCCTTTGGGAGGGGACCCTTTGAACAATTTCTCCTTCCTTAGATTGTCTCCATTATATCTAGGTTACCATATAGAGTTTAGCTCTATCTTATAGCTACACTCTTATCATAGTTAAATAATTGTTTATAATAAGCTATGTAGTTTTTAACTTCTAATTGGACCTTAGCATCTACCACCCTTAATAGTACTTAATGTGCCAAATTTATTTATTAAATGGATAATCAATAACATTCTGTATTCTGACTCAGTTTTCTTCTTATCATTCACTACTAGGTTACTCTCATGAACTCCTTTCTGATTAGTAGGAATATTTGCTTTCTGGGTTTCAATAGCATTTTTTAACAGTTTCCCAATTAATCAGACTTATGTTTCAATTAAATCTCTTTAACAACTCATTTCTCTCTCATATTTAAATTAATGAAAGTTAGGAAAACCCTGTTTTTTATTTGATGTTTGATGCCTAACAGCTATGTGATCTCAGTATTTCTTGACAAGGAATGAATATCAAGACATAAATCCCTTCTCTGATTTCTACCAAATCTAACACACATTTAGACTATGCAGTAAATGGATTTTACCCCTTGGCCTTAAGGTTATTTAAAAAGGAAATTTAAAGGTTATTAAACAGAAATCAGTTATATTGGTACTCAGATTATTTTGCGCTTATGACCAAATTTGTAACATCTGTCATTTTTTAATCAAGTAGGTGATCCAGCTTTGTACATTGGTTGAGACTGCACAGTACACATATTTTGAGGTCACTCTATGAGTGTGGAGAGTTTTACTGGAAAGTAGGCATGTCTTTTTATCTTCCATGTTTCTTCCAAGTTTCAAGAAATACTTTAAAAATATTTTCAGTTCTAGGCAATTTGAGTAGAAGAGAGTAGTAAAAGTATGTTGCTTTACCACTTTAAAAAATGAAATTATTTACATTATCTGAAATCCAGAAATACTTTTAGAATGAGGTTTTGATCTCCAATGCCATCAGCACGTTTATTTTCAAACTTTTCAGAAAGCCTCTCTTCTACCTAAAGCACTATCCTTTTGGTGTTCTAAACACAAAAGGTGAACAGGATAAAATTCCATCTTCAACAACCTAGTGGGAAATAGAAAATAATACAAAAATATTACAAATTATTATATCACAAGGATCTAGGAAATGTTCGGTATAAGCTAGGTATAAAAATTAAACAAAAAAAACTCCTGGTACGAATAGTGATTTTAGCAAGGTTGCAGGATACAAGGTTAATATACAAAAGTCATACACACACACACACACCAGCAAAGAACAAGTGGAATATGGAGTTAAAAACACAATGTTTTATATTACCCCCCCAATAAAATAATTGGTTATAAATCTAACAATATGTAAAGACATATACAAGGAAATCTATGATATTCTGTTGAAAGTTATAAAAAAACTAAATAGTCTGAACTAAATAGAAATAGTTTATGTTTATGAATAGAAAGACTCAATATCTTCAAGGTGTCATTAGTTTGCAGCTTGATCTGTAGATTCAATGCAATCCCAATCAAAATCCCAGCAAGTTATTTAGTGGGTGTCAACAAATTGATTCTAAAGCTTATAGAGAGACAAAAAACACAGAACAACCAAAATAATATTGAAAAAGAAGAGCAAAGGGGCGCCTGGGTGGCGCAGTCGGTTAAGCCTCCGACTTCAGCCAGGTCACAATCTCGCGGTCCGTGAGTTCGAGCCCCGCGTCGGGCTCTGGGCTGATGGCTCGGAGCCTGGAGCCTGTTTCCAATTCTGTGTCTCCCTCTCTCTCTGCCCCTCCCCCGTTCATGCTCTGTCTCTCTCTGTCCCAAAAATAAAAAAAAATAAAAAAAAAAAAAAGAAGAGCAAAATTGGAGACTGACTCTACCTGACTTCAAGTACTACTATGAAAATATCATAACCAAGAAAGTGTGGTATCAGTGAAAGAATAGATCAATAGATCAAGAGAACAGAGTAGAGAGCCCCAAAATAGACCCACAGAAGTGGAGTCAACTGATCTTTGACAAAGGAGCAAAGGCAATACAATGGAGCCAAGGTAGTCTTTTCAGCAAATGGTGCTGGGACAACTGAACATCCACATGGAAAAAAGTGAATCGAGACTCAAACCTTATTGCCGTCACAAAAATTACCTCAAAAATGGATCATAGACCTAAAGGTAAAATGCAAAACTTTAAAAATCCTAGAAGATAACATAGGTGAAAACCTATACGACCTAGAGTTTGTTGAAGACTTTTTTGATATATTGCCAAAGGCACCACCCATGAAAGAAGGAACTGACGAGCTGGACTCTATTACAATTAAAAATATTTGCTCTGCAAATGACAGTCAATGGAACAAAATGAGTGGCCACAGACTGGAAGAAAATATTCGTGAAAGCTATGTCTGATAAAGGACTATTATCCAAAATATATTATTAAACTATTAAAACTCAATAAGGAAGCAAACAATCCAATTTAAAAATGGGCCAAAAATGTGTACATCTCACCAAGGAGGATATACGATTGACACATATATGATTTGTATGAAAACATGCTCCACATCATGTATCGTCAGGGAAATACAAATTAAAACAACATTGAGGTACCACTATATGCCTTTTAGAGTGGCCAGCATCCAGTACACTGACAACAATAAATGCTGGCAAGGATGTGGAGCAAGAGGAAGGTGTATTTATCGCAATTGAGAATGCAAAATTCAACAGTCACTTTGGAAGACAGTTTGATGATTTCTTTAAAAACTGAACATACTAGTGCATAAGATCCAGCGGTTGTACTCCTTGGTATTTACCCAAAGAAGTTGAAAACTTATGTAGAGACAAAAGCCTGCACATGGATGTTTATATCAGCTTTCTTCATAATTGCCCAAACCCAGAAGTAACCAAGATATCCTTCAGTAAGTGAATAAATAAACTGTGGTACATCTAGACACCAGAACATTATTCAGTACTAAAAACAAGTGCGCTCTCAAGCCGTGAAAAGACATAGAGGAAACTTAAATGTGTATAATAAGTGAAAGTACCCTGAAAAGACTACATACTATATGATTTCAACAATATACATTTTAGAAAAGCAAAACTATGGAAACAGTAAAAAATCAGTGGTGGCTAAGATTGGGAATTGAATTGAGGGAGCACAGAGGATTTTTGGAGTGTGGAATTTCTCTCTATGATACCATATGTTGGATAGATGTCATTATACATTTGTCCAAACCCATAGAAAGTACAACACCAAGTGTGAACCCTACTGTAAACTATGAACCTTGGGTGATAATGTGTCAATATAGGTCTAACAGTTATAACAAATGTAACACTGTTGTGGGGGATCTCGATAACGAGGGAGCTATGCATGCATGAGGTCAGAAGTTATATGGGAAATCTCTGTACCTTCTGCTCAATTTTGCTATAACCCTAAAACTGCTCCTCAAAAAAAAGTCTGCTAAAAAACAAAACAAAACAAAAACTTGTTTAAGTTTCAACTTGAAATTCTTATGATGTGAGATAATATAGAAAACTTTGGGAGGAATTAAGTGGCATGGGCTAACTAAAGTTTTCCAGTAAAGGTTTCCATTCTTTCTTTTCAATATAAAATAAATGCATGCTGATTGTTAGCAAATGTACACTTTATTTAAAAATATAAAGAACAAACTATAAAAGCTGTTCTCAACCATTTTCTTCATTTTCCCATCTCAGTCTTGGACTAAGTGTGCATTGTTTAAGATTTTGGTGTGCCTTTTCCAACAGCATTTTGTATTCACTTATAAACATTGTGTTATTTTCCATTATAATATATAATAAAAAATTGAGGGGGAGCCTGGATGGCTCATTCAGTTAAGCGTCCAGTTCTTGATTTCTGCTCAGGTCACGATCATGGTTCATGAGATAGATCCCCACATTGGCTCCATGCTGTGTGTGGAACCTGCTTAAGATATTCTCTCTCTCTCTCTCTCTCTCTCTCTCTCTGTCTCTCAAAACAAACAAAACCTATGTTTATTTTATATACCATTTTATATTCCCTGCACAGAGCACTTCTTAGCATATGATTCCTCAAGGAATGTTTGTTGAATTATAAATGAATATATGTTTGGACATATATTTGGTATGAGTATAAACAGAAAAATATAATCCCAGTCAATATATTGTTCTATAATGTGCTTGCTATCATCAAACAATACATTTGAAATCTTTTTTCATATAAATATAATTAAACTACCTTCATTAATTTAAATAGCTCCATGGTATCTAATTATACCATAATGTATTAGGCCAGTCTCCAAAAGATGAGGCTTGGGGTTGTCTATAATTATTCACTAACATGCACAACCGAATATTCTCCCATGTATATTTTTGCATGGTTTTAGAATTGCTAGGTCAAAGTGTACATGGGTTTTACATTTGGTGAGTTATGGACAAGTTCTACGCCAAAAGTTTGAAGCAATTTATATTCCTGCAAATGCTGTGGAAATATTAGTGACTACATCAAACTTAGATTAAAAAGTTGGGTCTTTGTCAGATAATTGAGATAATCTCTAAAATTCAGCATTTGGATTCTTTTTTACTTAATGTCAAGTTCAATCTCTTTAATGATGATTTAGTAAACAGGAAATCACTTTTGGAAGTCTAACTAAAATGAGTTACATGGCCCCCTCATTGGGGGCCATAGCATCTGCTTGGTGTCTAAAAATGACAGAATATGATATTTCTTATCCGAAAAGCTAAGAACACCTGCATCCGGTCTGCATCTTTTCCATTAACACACTTCTTTATTAATCCATCCACTTGATAAGGTAACAATAGTTTATTGAGCACCTCTTGTTTTCTGATCACTTATTTAGGCATAGGTGATCAGGACAAACAGTCTCTGAACTTAGAGAGTTAATGGTCTCGTGTGAAGGTAATATAAATAGCATATAAATTTGTAACAGTTGCTGCATTTTGATAAGTGAAGGGTACAAAATGAGAACACATACTGACCACCTAATTACACTTTGAGTGACAAGGTAGCAGTCAGACATGGTCTTGAAGAGAAAGTAACATGCAAGCTGACATCTGAAGGAAAAGTGGGACCTGGCAAGGTAGAGATTAGAGAGAATAGTGATCCAACAAAAGAAGAATAGTGTATAAAATTCCTGGAGAATTTCTCTAAGACCCCCCCCAAAAAAACTTGGTGAATCTACAGCATTGAACAAAATGGTGTTATTTTCCCCATTTCTTTTTTCTACAGCATGTTGCAAGTTTAAGCTTATGATTTTTTTTAAAAAATAAGACATTCTCCTGCTATGTTCTTAGTATATTCCAGTTTTTACTGTAAAGTAAATTATTAATAGTTTTTTTCCAATATAGGGGTTTACGGAAAATTTTCTCTTAGTGGGGCTTAAATTTCAAAGCTACAAATGCTTAAAACTTCTCTAGCAACCGTAGCTTGAAACATTTTCTCCAGCTGCATTGCTAGGTTTGAAATCAATTAACACTGGTTTATAATTTGTAAGTTATGAATATATAACCTTACCCTTTAGTGAGATCCACAAGTTATAAAATAGCTGATAAAAATGTAGGAAACACATAATGATTGTTATTTAAACTTTTAGACTGTCAAACTTATATGGCTTTCAAAAATGGCATTAGCTCTCATAAATTATACTTGAAGTAAAATGTCATTGTGTATTTGAAAACTCTCCATTTAATAAATCATTATATGCCAGAGATGAATTCATACTGTAAGAATATCAAGTATTAATGTGATAGAATTTAAATTTCTCTTATTCCAAGTGGAATCTTTTTGTGAGACATCTGAATTAGCCAATAAAGAATACATAAAGGAATTTACATTTCTTTCCTCAGTGTCAAACAGAATTAAATCCTCTGAAATTTGCAGCCAGACTCTTCAATGTTCTAACACATAATCCTGGCAGCTTTCTGTAACTCTCATTTTAGTCAGACTTCCAAAAGTGATTTCTATTTGGCTCACATACAAGTTTTTTGTTCCTAAGTTAGTGATCTTCCCACAGAATGCATAGAATTTCTAGTTTGAAAATCTTTTATAATTAAACTTTCAGGCTTCAGTGAGTAACCTAGTACCTGACCATGCCAATTATATCAGCTGAACATGTGATCTGATCTGATTTAAAATGATAGGTATTGGTGGGCCCTCATTATTTCTTAAAAGATGCATACAGGCAAAAAAAAATTGAAATCATAAATAAGAGCAAAATCTATAGCAGTCTCACTGCTTTTCAAAAGTCTGAATGTGATGGAATAACCAGAAAAAGACACCGTACACAGTAATTTGTACTCCTGTGGAATTTCCAGGCAGAGTTTTCACATGCTGTCTGGCTATAGCCCATAATTTTTCTCCAGTTTTGCTTTCACATAATTTAGGTTGAAGCCTTGTGACTTATTTTCCATAGACGTTTCTATGCAGAATTGTAGTTGCACTATCTCATGTCTAAAAAATACTTCATTTCATCTTGTGTTTATGGATTTTTCCCCCTAATAATCATTCAATTAATGTAAATCACAGCGTGACAACAAACTTGGTGTTCAAATCATGCAAAGGAGAGTGTCCTTTGAGAGTCAAACTTTCTGAAGTCATTATTTTGTCAAAAATTATCCGTGACCACAAAAGAAAAAAAAAAACATAAAAATCATGCAACACTTTGATACGATATGAAAATAATTCTGAATTCATCAAATGATTGAAAATCTTTTAAATACCTCACAACTAGAACTAAGAAGGTCACATGCAAGGCACAAATCTCGACCTAATCCTTACTCTTTACAGAGATAAACCTTTCTTTTCACTATGAATCGGGTTTCTCTGTGAAAGGATTTATAAGCTCTTGGTCCCTAAATTGAAGTAATCCTTACCATTCCTGTCAGTCGGAATTGAAACAAAAGTTGTAAACTGCTAGGCCATTGTCAGTATAAACCTATTTCCACACAGATGATATGTGCATATTTGCAATCTTCCTGAGATAACATTTATGCTCTTTAGAGGTAAAAGAAGTTGCACAGACCCAAAAATCACAATAGAAAAAGTAATCTTATAAATCCCAAATAAATATATTTACCTAAGTTGCCTGTGTAGGGTAAGATAATCATAGTGAGGGAAATCCTGGAAATCGGATCAAATTTATAATTTAATTCACAAGTTATATGGGGTACTTGAGTATAAGGAATGGGAATGAAGTATCCGTCACCACTCTCTATGGCCAACTCCTACGGTTTCCAAGTTTAGAATACCTGAAGAATGATTGGCACAGAATTTTAAAAATAGTTGCAAACGGTGGAGTACAGTAGACCCCCTTATTTATGTATTACATTTCTGTGTTTCAGTTACCCATGTTCACCTGTGGTCTGGAAGCAAATGATTCTCCTTGTGATAAATATCAGAGAGTCAGTAGTAGCCTAACACTATGTCACAATGCTGGTGACATTCACTTCATTTCTTCTCATCACATAGACATTTATCATCTCACATCATCACAAGGATAAGTACAGTATAAGACGTTTTGAAAGAGAGACCATATTCATATAACTTTTTATTGCAATAATTGTTAAAATATTCTATTTTATTATTGTTAATCTCTTAGTATGCCTGATACATAAACTTTACCATATATATATTTATTTATGTACATATGAAAAACATAGTATATAGAGTCTGGTACTATCTGTAGTTTCAGGTATCCTCTGAGAGTCTTGGAATGTATTCTCCATGGATAAGCGGGGGACTACTGAATATTAATTTGTAAGAAACCCAAAGTGTGTGTGTGTGTGTGTGTGTGTGTGTGTGTGTGTGTGTGTATTAAAGGCTTTGGAATTTTATTTTATTTTATTTTATTTTATTTTATTTTATTTTATTTTATTTTATTTTATTTTATTTTATTTTATTTTATTTTTTATTTTTCATTTTTTAAAAATTTACATCCAAATTAGTTAGCATATAGTACACAATGATTTCAGGAGTAGATTCCTTAGTGCCCCTTACCCATTTAGCCCATCCCCCCTCGCATAACCCCTCCAGTAACCCTCAGTTTGTTCTCCATATTTATGAGTCTCATGTTTTGTCCCCCTCCATGTTTTATTATTTTTGTTTCCCTTCCCTTATGTTCATTTATTTTGTCTCTTAAAGTCCTCATGTGAGTGAAGTCATATGATTTTTATCTTCCTCTGACTGACTAATTTCACTTAGCATAATACCCTCCAGTTCCATCCACGTAGTTGGAAATGGCAAGATTTCTTTCTTTTTGATTGCCGAGTAATACTTCATTGTGTATATATACCACATTTTCTTTATCCATTCATCCATCAATGGACATTTGGGTTCTTTCCATACTTTGGCTATTGTTGGTTGTTCTGCTATAAACATTGGGGTGCATGTGGCCCTTCGAAACAGCACACCTGTATCCCTCGGATAAATGCCTAGTAGTGCAATTGCTGGGTCATAGAGTAGTTCTATTTTTAGTATTTTGAGGAACTTCCATACTGTTTTCCAGAGTGGCTTTACCAGCTTGCATTCCCACCAACAATGCAAAAGGGATCCTCTTTCTCCGCATCCTGGCCAACATCTGTTGTTGCCTGAGTTGTTAATGTTAGCCCTTCTGACAGGTCTGAGGTGGTATCTCATTGTGGTTTTTATATTTCCCTGATGATGAGTGAAGTCGAGCATTTTTTTCATGTGTCGGTTGGCCATCTGGATGTCTTCTTTGGAGAAATGTCTATTCATGTCTTTTGCCCATTTCTTCACTGGATTATTTGTTTTTTGGGTGTTGAGTTTGATAAGTTCTTTATAGATTTTAGATTCTAACCCTTTATCTGATATGTCATTTGCAAATATCTTCTCCCATTCTGTCGATTGCCTTTTAGTTTTGCTGATTGTTTTCTTTGCTGTGCAGAAGTTTTTATTTTGATGAGGTCCCAGTAGTTCATTTTTGCTTTTGTTTCCCTTGCCTCCAGAGACATGTTGAGTAAGAAGTTGCTGCGGCAAAGATCAAAGGGGTTTTTGCCTGCTTTTCCCTTGAGGATTTTGATGGCTTCTTGTCTTACATTAAGGTCTTTCATCCATTTTGAGTTTATTTTTGTGTCTGGTGTAAGAAAGTGGTCCAGGTTCATTCTTCTGCATGTCACTGTCCAGTTTTCCCAGCACCACTTGCTGAAGAGACTGTCTTTATTCCATTGGATATTCTTTCCTGCTTTGTCAAAGATTACTTGGTCATACATTTGTGGGTCCAATTCTGGGTTTTCTATTCTGTTCCATTGATCAGCATGTATGTTCTTGTGCCAGTACCATACTGTCTTGATGATTACAGCTTTGTAGTATAGCTTGAAGTCCGGGATTGTGATGCCTCCTGCTTTGGTTTTCTTTTTCAAGATTCCTTTGACTATTCAGGGTCTTTTCTGGTTCCATACAAATTTTAGGATTGTTTGTTCTAGCTCTGTGAAGAATGCTGGTGTTATTTTGATAGGGATTGCATTGAATATGCAGATTGCTTTGGGTAGTATCAACATTTTAACAATATTTGTTCTTCCTATCCAGTAGCATGGAATCTTTTTCCATTTTTTTGTGTATCTTCTTCAATTTCTTTCATAAGCTTTCTACAGTTTTCAGTGTATAGATTTTTCACCTCTTTGGTTAGATTTATTCCTAGGTATTTTATGGTTTTTGGTGCAACTGTAAATAGGATCGATTCCTTGATTTCTCTCTCTGTCACTTCATTGTTGGTGTATAGGAATGCAACTGATTTCTGTGTGTTGATTTTATATCCTGCAACTTTGCTGAATTCATCAATCAATTCTAGTAGTTTTTTGGTGAAATCTTTAGGGTTTTCCATACAGAGTATCATGTCATCTGTGAAGAGTGAAAGTTTGACCTCCTCCTGGCTGATTTGGATGCCTTTTATTTCTTTGTGTTGTTTGATTGCAGAGGCTAAGACTTCCAATACTATGTTGAATAACAGTGGCAAGAATGGACATCCCTGTCTTGTTCCTGACCTTAGGGGGAAAGCTCTCAATTTTTCCCCATTGAAGATGATATTAGCATTGGGTCGTTCATATATGGCTTTAATGATCTCGAGGTATGCTCCTTCTATCCCAACTTTCTTGAGGGTTTTTATCAAGAAAGGATACTGGATTTTGTCAAATGCCTTCTCTGCATCTATTGAGAGAATCATATGGTTCTTGTCCTTTCTTTTATTGATGTGTTGAATCATGTTAATTGTTTTGTGGATATTGAACGAGCCCTGCATCCCAGGTATAAATCCCACTTGGTCGTGGTGAATAATTTTTTAATGTATTGTTGAAGCTGGTTGGCTAGTATCTTGTTGAGGATTTTTGCATCCATGTTCATCAGGGAAATTGGTCTATATTGCTCCTTTTTAGTGGGGTCTCTGTCTGGTTTTGGAATCAAGATAATGCTGGCTTCATAGAAAGAGTTTGGAAGTTTTCCTTCCATTTCTGTTTTTTGGAACACCTTCAAGAGAATAGGTGTTAACTCTTCCTTAAATGTTTGGTAGAATTCCCCTGGAAAGCCATCTGGTCCTGGACTTTTGTTTTTTTGGCAGATTTTTGATTACTAATTTGATTTCCTTCCTGGTTATGGGTCTGTTAAAATTTTCTATTTTTTCCTGTTTCAGTTTTGGTAGTGTATATGTTTCTAGGAATTTGTCCATTTCTTCCAGATTGCCCATTTCATTGGGATATAATTGCTCATAATATTCTCTTATTATTGTTTTTATTTCTATCGTGTTGGTTGTGATCTCTCCTCTTTCATTCTCAATTTTATTTATTTGGGTCCTTTCCTTTTTCTTTTTGATCAAACTGGCTATTGGGTTATCAATTTTGTTAATTCTTTCAAAGAACCAACTTCTGGTTTCATTGATCTGTTCTACTGTTTTTTGTTTGTTTGTTTTGGTTTTGGTTTTGGTTTCAATAGCATTAATTTCTGCTCTAATCTTTAATATTTCCTGTCTTCTGCTGGTTTGGGGTTTTATTTGCTGTTCTTTTTCCAGCTCCTTAAGGCGTAAGGTTAGGTTGTGTATTTGAGATCTTTCCGCCTTCTTTAGCCTGGATTGCTATATACTTTCTTCTTATGGCCACCTTTGCTGCATCCCAGAGATTTGGGGTTGTGGTGTTAACATTTTCTTTGGCTTCCATATACTATTTAATTCCTCTTTAACTTCTTGGTTAGCCCATTCATTCTTTAGTAGGATGTTCTTCAGTCTCCAAGTATTTGTTACCTTTCCAAATTTTTTCTTGTGGTTGATTTCTAGTTTCATAGTGTTGTCATCTGAAAATATGCACGGTATGATCTTGATCTTTTTGTACTTGCTTAGGGCTGATTTGTGTCCCAGTATATGGTCTATTCTGGATAATGGTCCATGTATACTGGAGAAGAATGTATATTCTGCTGCTTTAGAATGAAATGTTCTGAATATACCTGTTAAGTCCATCTGGTCTAGTGTGTCATTCAAAGCCATTGTTTCCTTGTTGATTTTTTGATTGGACGGTCTGTCCATTATTGTAAGTGGGGTGTTGAAGTCTCCTACTATTATGGTATTACTATCGATGAGTTTCTTTATGTTTATGATTAATTTATTTAGATATTTGGGTGTTACCACATTTGGTACATAAATGTGTACAATTGTTAGGTCTTCTTGGTGGATAGACCCCTTGATTATGATATAATGCCCTTCTGCATCTCTTGATACAGTCTTTATTTTAAAGTCTAGATTTAAATCTAGACTTTCTTTTTTCTTTTGTTGACCGTTAGCATGATAGATGGTTCTCCATCCCCTTATTTTCAATCTGAAGGTGTCTTTAGGTCAAAGGTGGGTCTCTTGTCATCAGTATATAGTTGGATCTTGTTTTCTTACCCATTCTGTTATCCTATGTCTTTTGATTGGAGCATTGAGTCCATTGACATTTAGAGTAAGTACTGAAAGATGAATTTATTGCCATTATGATGCTTGTAGAATTGTGTTTTCTGGTCCTTTCTAATCATTGTTGCTTTGGGTATTTATTTATCTATTTATATTTTCGTCTTTTCTCCCCTCAGAGAGTCCCCTTTAAAATTTCTTGCATAGCTGGTTTAGTGGTCACAAACTCCTTTAATTTTTGTCTAGGAAACTTTTTATCTCTCCTATTTTGAATGACAGCCTTGCTGGATAAAGAATTCTTGGCTGCATATTTTTCTGATTCAGCACATTGAATATATCCTGCCACTCCTTTCTGGCCTGCCAAGTTTCTATGGATAGGTCTGCTGCAAACCTGATCTGTCTTTCCTTGCAGGTTAGGGACTTTTTTTTCCCTTGCTGCTTTCATGATTCTCTCTTTACCTGAGTATTTTGTGAATTTGACTATGATATGCCTTGTTGATGGTCGGTTTTTGTTGAATCTAATGGGGTCCTCTGTGCTTCCTGGATTTTGAGGTCTGTGTCTTTCCCCAGGTTAGGAAAGTTTTCCACTATGATTTGCTCGCATAACCCTTCTACCCCTATTTCTCTCTCTTCCTCTTCTGGGACCCCTATGATTCTGATGTTGTTCCTTGTTAATGAGTCACTGATTTCTCTAATTCTTAAATCATGATCTTTTGCCTTAATCTCCCTCTTTTTTTCTGCTTCATTATTCTCCATAAATTTGTCCTGTATATTGCTGGTTCTCTGTTCTGCCTCATCCATCCTTGCCATGGTGGCATCCATCCGTGATTGCAGCTCAGTTATAGCATTTTTTATTTCATCCTGACTAGTTTTTACTTCTTTTTTCTCTGCAGAAAGGGATTCTAATATATTTTTGACTCTAGCTAGTATTCTTATTATCATGATTCTAAATTCTGTTTCAGACATCTTGCTTGTACCTGTGTTGGTTAAATCCCTGGCTGTCGTTTCTTCATGCTCTTTCATTTGAGGTGAATTCCTTCATTTCATCATTTTGAAGGGAGAAAGGTAGTTAATGAGGTAGAAAAATTGAAATTAAAAAAATATTAAAATTAAAACTTAAACACACACACACACACAAATCGAATAAATGATGCTAGATCTTAGGTATGTTTTGGTCTGGGTATTGAAAGTGGTTTGATAGATTA
Organism: Lynx canadensis; assembly: GCF_007474595.2. NCBI lineage: Eukaryota > Metazoa > Chordata > Mammalia > Carnivora > Felidae > Lynx > Lynx canadensis. The sequence continues at coordinate 26,487,812 of NC_044320.2, forward strand.
GAGAAGAAAAGTGGGGGGAAGGAAATCCTTTGAGAATTTGAAAAAATGAATACACTGAAGTAGACTAAAATGAAATGATGAGAGTAAAGTAGAATTTGAAAAAACTTTCACAAAAGTAAAGGATATATTAGAAAAAATTAAAGAAAAAGATTTTTAATAAAAATTAATTATGTCTCTTTCTGTATTCAAGAAAAAGAAAGAAATGAAAAAGAGAAAAAAGAAAAAAATGGAAATCATTTGAAAATTTAGAAAGTGAATACACTGTAGTAGACAAAAATAAAATGATGGAATAAAATAGAATTTGAAAAAATTTACACAAAAATTAAAAAATAGAGTAAAAAAATAAACATATTTTTAATAAAAATTGAAAATAAAAATAAATTTTTTTCTTTCCATTTCAAGAAAAAGAAGTGAGAAAGAGAAGAAGAAAGAAAGAAAGAAAATTAAATAGATGGGCCTGCTAATAGTTTGAAATAGGACTGAAATTATTTCATTTTCCTCTAGAAGTCAGACTATGAAGCACTTTATAGTCCATAAACTAAGCAGGCTGTGAGACGTGTGTTCTTGAAGAGCAAGGTTGGCCCAGTTGGTCAGGACTTGGTGTAACTCCTCCATTCTCGACTAGATGGCACTGCTAGCCCACTGGGGTGGAGTGTTGTGGCACCCACGGGTTCGTATGCACATGCGTGGGAGCAGTGAAAATGGCATCACCCAGCTACCCAGTCTCTAGTATCAGAACTCTTTTCTCCCTAATCAGGAATCACACACTTGTCCTCTGTCTTCAGCTTTTGTCCACTCCCTACTTTTTCACTGTCCATGACCAAGCCCCAGGCAGTACCTGTCTCCTGAGTTTTGTCTCAGATGTGGCTGTTTTCCCCGGCCCCTTACTTCTTAAGGACTGTGGCTTTGACCCATTCTGCCCCTCTATGGGAGGGTCTTAGTGAGCAATGACTGGATGTCAGATGCATCCAGGAACGCTTGCGGGACCCTGCTGCTGCCAGTGCCCCGAGACTGTGGCCAGGTGCCAGCCCGCCCCAGAAAAATTTTGCGAGATAGTGTAGCAGCAGCATTTCAGGGATTATGGAAAATCACAGCCCACATCTGGCACCAGGCTTCAACCTTAAGACCTTGAACAGTCTTCAACAGTCTTCAACAGGCTTCAACAGTCTCTACCAATGTCCTTCCAGCAGTGGAACCGCTTTTCCCCATGTGGCCCAAGAACCTCCTGGACCCCACTCTGCTCCTGGGGGGAGGATGCAGATTCACCCTTCCCACCACAGCACTGCCAGGTATCGAGCTGTGGAGTTGCAGACTCTGCACTCTCCTTGTTTACAGTGTTAATGGAATTTAAACCCTCTCCTTTCTCCTTTCTCCCTGTTTAATTTAGTCCCTGTGGCTGTTTCCAATTTTCTACTTTCTCTCCAGCTGCTTTTGGGGAGGGGTGCTTTGCCCATATTCTCCCCCTGGTCTCTGTCCTCTCTCCACCTGCAAAAGCAGCTCCTTGTCTGCCAAGGCTTGTCTTTTCCCAAGTTCACCTCTCCACGCCGTGTACCTGCTGAATTCTGTGGTTCAGGTTGTGCATATTGTTGTGTTAATCCTCAAATCAGTTTTCTAGGTATGCAGGATGGTTTAGTGTTGGTCTGGTGGTATTTCATGGATGCGAGACACACAAAAAAACTCCAATACTGTTCTGCCATCTTGGCTCCTCCCCCCCCAAGTATATTTTTAACAGTTATATTATTTTATTAATTTTCTGTGGATGCCATAACAAACTGCTATAGAGCTGGTGACTTAAAACAAGAAAAATTTGTTTCTTCACAGTTCTGGAAGGCAGAAGTCCAATATCAACATCGCTTGGCCATAATCATGATATCAGGTAGAGCTGTGCTCCCTCTGGAGGCTGTAGGGGGAAATCTTTTCCTTGTCTCCAGCTCTGGTGGCTGCTGGCAAACCTTCGTTTGTGGCCATGTCGTTCCAATATCTGCCTCTGTGGTCATATTGCCTTCTGCCTACCTCAAATCTTTTTCTACCTCCCCTTATAAAGATATGCTTATTATCAGGGCCTATCCAGAATAATCTCCCAATTTCAGATCCTTAACCTAATATTATCTGCAAAGACCCCTTTTCCTTTTAAGGTAATATTTACAGGTGCTAATGACAAAAAGCAGATAGCTTCAGGTGGCTGTTATTCAACCAACTCCAGGCATGGATAATGAAAAGATTCTTACGACGGTTTAGAAATGTTAGTGAACTAGTTTTCCACAGATTTTAAAGTGTGCTATTTGTTTATCTTTCAATTTCTTGAGGAGGCCTTGACATCCTTTCCATCATCAAAGAGCAGGGAGCTCTAGAAAGAGAAGGTGGCCCTAATATTTGTTGATCCCCAGTTATGTTGCAGAGGCAACCAGAAAAATAATCCCCACCCTTTTTCAGGAGAAGTTGCTTCCGACTAATGGCAGCTAGTGGAATACAAGAGAAAAGACCAAAGTCTATGAAACACAAAGATTATTGATTTTAATCACTGTGAGAAGTTCAGTTCTCAAAGATTCCACCTTACAGATTCAAAACCACTTTTCTTATTTACAAGCCAAATTCTTTAGTTTCTCTGCTAACACTTTTACCCCAGAATTTACCCTCTCTTTATTAAAGGAATATGTTAAATATTTTATCTTGTAAAACAAACTTTTGATGGAAAACAAAAAAAAAAAATGTTAGTAAAACAAAGGGAAAATTAGTAGGTGGATCTAGTAAATAATTAAAAAGTAATTGAATCCTGATCTCAAAATTTGGTTAGTAACACTTAAATATAAAAGATTTTGCAATGCACTGAAGGCAATTGTTTAAATTATAGCAGGAAAGAAATGATAAAAGTAGTTTATTTGGTGAAAACATTTAGTTAAATAGCTTTGTCACCATGCCTTACATATTACTTCCAACCAGTTTAAAAGAAACAAAAAGCAAACCAAAACAACCCTTAGCATCATATTGATTATCTGCAAACACTCTGACTCCAAATATACAAAAGCCTTATTTAAGAGTGATGAAGGGGTAGATAATAGAAAGGATGCTATGACAAGATAACTGTTTTGCCTTGGAGCAGGTTTAAAAATTTATAACAGATGCCTCACTGAAACATCTGTAAATTTCTAAAAGCAAACTGAATTTTTTATTTTACTTTTTGTTTTAAATAAACTCTACTTTCTAAGAAAAAACACTAAAAATCAATTAACTTGTTTGTTTTAATATTTAAAGCTAATGATAAAAGCATTATTTGGTATTTGAGACATTGTGTATCCTTGCAACAAACCAAAAAGTTTACATAAGAAAATTTTTACTCTTTTGTGGCAGTCAGAATTGCAATCCAGACTCAATGTGCTCTACTTTTATTTGCATTAAGAATCATTACATACAAATTAAGATATCAGTTTTGTCATCTGCTTTTAAATAGTTGGACAAACACACTCTTTTATGTATGTCTTTTTTCTTGGAATTGAACTTTACAGGATGTTATGGGGGAGGGTTGTTGCATTTTCTGATATACCTAAATAACCTCCCGGATGGACATAGGTTAGCTAATTCCCATTGTGTAATGAAATGAGGCTAGGCTTTAGATGTAGGTATATTTAGGTTTATAACTTGGATATATCCTGAGTAACTGGGGACATCTTACTTAGTTCCTTATTCCTTATGGTTCATTGTTTCCTCATTTCTTTAGTAAGGGGAGTGAATTAGCATACATTTGCAGCTAGTGGAAAATCAACTCAAAGTGATTTAAGCAATAACAATATTTATAATCTCACATTAAAAACTCCCAAGGTATGATGACTCCATGATTAGTAAATTCAGTGTCTCAAAGACAATCAATTAACCACATTCTTTAAATCTTCCTGCTTTACTGTCTCTGAAGTTTTTATTTTATTTTTAGAACAATTCTTGGTTCAATTGGCTACAGACATTTCAGGACATATTACCAGACAATATCCAAAGGTAAAAGAGATTGTCACTTTCTTTCTTTTTTTTGAGAGAGACAGAGAGAGAGAGAGAGAGAGAGAGAGAGAGAGAGAATGAGAATCCTAAGCAGTCTCCACTCTGTCAGCGCAGAGCTCGAAGTGGGCTCTATCTCACGAAACTGAGCTGAAATCAAGAGTCAGACACTTAACTGATTGAACCACCCAGGCCCTCCAAGACTGTCACTTTTAATCTATCATTCTCCCTGTCTGTCTATCTATCATCTATCATCTATCATCTCTTCTTCATTCTTATCCCATTTCAAAAAGCATTCTGGCGGGCACTAATTTGCCTAGCATTTTGCCCAGAATGTGGTAACATAACTTTTTTTTCTAAAATGATTTCTAGCAAACTGAATAAAATTACCACAGTTGCTTTAAATTAATCATCTATGATGGTTTAAATATCAAGAATTAACAAAGTCATTTTAAATACCTGGCCATTGCATTGATTAATGAATGTTTCAAAATATTGAAGAAAATAAAGTAAACAATAAATACAAGCTATGACTAAATTTTTATTTGTACATAAGAACAGCAGAGAAATTTGTATGACTCATTACCAATTTTCATAACAAATGCAAGATTAGCTCAAAGTTTATTGAAGAACTGGCTCCACACTATCTTACTCCATGTTCTTCCACAGTCTGGAGCTCTTGTCAGCAACATTCTTTCAGAGCAGAAAGGCAAAATGAAACCTATTTTACATCTCTTGTTCACAGTGTTTTTATGGCCTATCAACTAGAAAACCAGTATAACCGTCTGTGTAATTTTATAGATTTTTTGGTTTGGAACATTCTATCATAAACTTCACATAAAATTCTATCGCGTTATGCCAAACCATGCCCAGTTTTTTTTCACCTATGGTTTCCAGGCTGAAATAATTGAGAAATATTTATTAGATGTTGAGAATTAAGTAATTTTTTTAGTTAATGTTCTTGATAATACATGAATGCTGTGCATATTTAGAAATATTTATATTGTTTAGTTTACATGAAAAATAATCTCATGCCTACAATTCTAATTAGGTAGAGAATTCTGACACGGGGAAGAAAATGTCAATCCTGCCTACTTGTAGAACTAAATAATAAAAATGTTCCTTATTAATTGCTTGACAGATAATTTTGAATTAATGTCCTTGGGCATCCTAAAATTTTGCAATATATCCTCAAAGCCTATCTCAATATTATTTTCCTTTAAAACCATATATTTTAGGATATTTAGATTAGAGTAGCTTTTTTTATGCTGTGCTCTGCTGGAAAACATCCTGATAAAAATGAAAATGAGCTGGTGATTAGAAGCAAGTTTAAAAAAATTACACCTGATATTATTTTATATGCCTCACTTTCTTATTTTGGCAAAATGACTTCTTAAAATAGAGATGAAAAGGGGAAAATCTTTAATAGAAGTATAGGAAAATGAAAAACTTACTCTGTAGCATTGCTGTTTCCTCAACAAATTAAAGCATATTATGTTCATTTCTGCATTTATATGAAGAAATTACTAAAATGTATAAAAATACTCAAGGGGAGAAATAAATTAGTTTTAGTGGATAATAACAGCTTTCATATTGGTTCATATCTTAATTGACCAGTATAGCAGTTGAAAAGCCAAGTAGGGAGAAAAATATGTATCAGACTACCTTTAAAATAAAAGATGTGCAAATTATAAAATCTCTTGTTTTACACAAATCTTCCCTTTCTACATAGTGTGAAATAAAGTAATCTGTTAGCTTAATTTTGTCAGTCTGATCCCCGAGTGTAACCAAAAATTATTTATATTTTGTGATTCATATTTATTGGCATTTTTTCAATTTTTTTTTACTTCAAAGGAACAACAAGTAGACTGACAACACATATTTCAATGTAAACAATGGAAACCAGCAAACAGTGGAATGATATGTTCAGTGTGCTGAAAGAAAAAAGTAAAGAATCCTATTCCTCTTGAATGAAGTTTTCAAAAATTAGGGTTAAACAAAAATATATTCACAATAAAATTATATGCCATAAGCAGAATCTCCCTAAATAAATTCTAAAGAACACACTTGTGACATAAGGAGACATCCATTGAGTTTGAAAGATGCAAGAGGAATGAGAGCAAAGAAAATTGTACATATGTGATACATATAAATAAAAACTGCATAAAAGATTGATTATAGTAATGTAAAAGTGATACATAGTTGAGTTCAAATAAATGTGTATGCAAAGTTAAAATATTCTGCATCACTTCCATTATCTAGGAGAAAGAAAACTATTTCATAACTTTGAACTCCTATAAATTAAACATGCAAATTATAAGTTCTTGGTAAATTACAAAAATAATTTTTGGGAAAGTATGAAGAATGACTTCTCTTCTGGTCTTGTTTGATCTCAAATCTCTTTGTTGCCCATAGCTTATTCTGCTCACTATTTCAGGAGAGTATTCCACTTATCAGCTTCCCTCATCAGCCACCTTGCTGTTGGATTCAGCTAACAGAGGTTGCTAACGGAAGCTTAAGAACAGGAGGAAGAGGGGAGCTTGGGTATTTTTCTTTGTTTCTCTCTGACTTAAGCAATATATTTGGAAGCAGCTGAGTGTCCTTCATGGTTCCACACCTTGTAAGAGTGGCCCTTATATAGTCCCTGCTTCTCCTGGATAATCTCAGCTCTTGCTTCAGTAGCACTCCTTCCTATGTTTGCATCTTTACCCTAGGGCGTGGTAAATTCTGCTTTGCCATACTTTCTGCTCTTTGGCCTCAGATATTCAATTGTTTGGGTATCCTGAATTAATTTTATCTTTAAAAAAGTACGAGGATTGTCTCATATATCCAAGCTGAGTTCAAACTTATAGAGAATATACATAAAATAATAAAAAAAAATAATTGGCATTTCAGTCCAATATTTGAGAATAGTACCATCCAATAATAACAGTTGAGAATTTCAGATGAATTATTTAACAGAAAAACTATATAATGGTATTGCAGAGTGTCCAAAAAGAGACAGGACCTAAAGGGCGTTTTACCATTGAGGGAAAGAAAGCAGACTAGATAAGTTTCACCACTGTGTGGCTTTTTGTTGAGGGCATTCTTAAGACTGAACATGTGTCAGCCAATACTCAAAAGGAGAGCTATAGTTCCTTGGCTTGAAGTGTCAGAGTTTGAGGCTCCAAATCAGCTGGAAACTAAGGAAGAAAATCCTGGGAAGGACTTCCATCTAAGGAAAGCCCCAACTCTTTATTCAAACTTTTCTCAAATCCCTGGCTGAACCCTGAGTTGCACATGTGTCAGGGAGACACTGTGCACCCAGAAGCAATGGACTTGATGGAAGGCTGAAAGAACTGAGCAAAGACCTTAGCTATTGAACATGAAGTGAAATATATATTGATGTTTAAGTCCGAGTAAGTTAGATGGATTTAGTAAACACCCAGCATCACACAAACACACCCAAAGAAAGCATAAAGCCAAACCACCACAGGATTTAATTGATCAACCAATAATGTTACTATTTGCTATGAGTCAACACAAATAATACCAGACCCCAAAGTTTCTGTACAGTCCACAATAAATATGCAATATGCAATAAAAAATTACTCTGCCAGCAACAGCTGTACCTTATATTTAATGCGAACTTTGCTATATCTCCTGGTGAAAGTATTCCTCCTTGGGAGAACAGAGCATCAAACTATGCAGAACCCAGATTTGTGAGACCACATTTACTTCTACCTCTTAGTTCCCAGACCCAGGGTTGTTTTTTTGTTTTTGTTTTTGTTTTTGTTTTCCTACTGGAATTTAGTACCATACAAAGTTCTTTGGCTCAATGTAAAAATGGATTCCTGGAGGATGATATCCCATCTGAGGTTGTACTTCTGCTTTATCTCCAACAAGCTAGTCAAATGCTCCATTAGGCCACCAGGTTCTAGGTGGAAGTATCGTATTATCCTATGCTCATTGGCTCACTTCATAACTCCTTTGCTAGAGGAAGGGATCCCTGTTTGGATGTGATGTATGTGATATTGTGTGAAATCCTATCCCACTGGGCAAACATTTTTTAATGGCACTGGCTAAGGCTCTATAGATAGGAAAGACAAACTCATATTATTTCTGTGAGAACAAATTACTTGTCTTTCCTTATGTGCTATCTTATGTCCTTTAACCTTTTCCCTTTGATTTTCTGATCTTTTCTTCCTAAGTCAAGCCATTCAGTACTGCACATGATTCCATATATAATCTAAACTCAGGGCACTTCCCTTTCCAACTTTCTCTATACCAAGATAACCATTGGAAGAATACATTTGTCAGTTTGTGTAGTTGATTGTTTAGAGCGTTATGATTAATATATTGATAGGTTTATCTGTTTTTCACTTTTATCCTAAGTGTTATGAATTTGTAAACACTTTAGTAATTAAGTTAACAGGAAGGAAAATGCCAACAGATAAATTTGGTAGTACCATTTGTCCTGTGGTTAAGGATTATGAGTTCCCTTCTCAAGGAAAGAATGGATCTGATCATTATTACTACATACAAATCATATAAATTACATTCCTTTTCAGTTTGAGAGGTGGTCATAGGAAAATACCTTTTCCATGTTGAAATTTAAATAAGCACTGTTACCTCTCAATGAATTAAGATGGAAAGTAATTATAGATTTTATTTTGTCCATGGATAGCCTTTCATGTATATAAGAAGAACCAAATGATGGTTGCCTAAAAATAAATTAGTAAAATTAACAAAATCTGTGGAAACATATCAGTCAAGGGGACAAGTTAAGCAGAAGGACACAAGAGCCCGGAGCAGCTATCAGCAGCATAATGACATGTGAGACCCACAGACAATATTACAGGGGCCAGTGCAGACACTTAATGAGGCTGCCAAGCAACCAGCTGTTGCTGTGGGGAACTGTGTTTCACAGCTTGGCATCTGGGTCAGTGTTGGCCATATGAACAGGAATATGACTGAGGGTTTTAATGTGGTAGGGCAAATGGCACCTTTTCATCATTGCGGTCACCTTTAAAAGATGATTTTTAAAAGGCTATTTGCCATCCCTGGGAGAAGATCTACTGAATGATGTCAATGTTTCAAATATTTTTATAGAAGACAACTCTGAATGAATTAAAATATTTTCACTAAAGACTTTTTAAAATCCCTCAATATTTGTTTTAGTCCTATAAAACCATATATAAATGGAAATGAGAAGTTAAGATCCTTTTATAATATTAGGGCAATGTTTTAAATACTGTAAAATTTAGCTATCATCATGGTTACTATCAAATATAACCTAATTGTAATGTTTGTACTCAGTTAAGGGGCCAGTAACATTTCCTACTTTTTGCACAATAAAATCCAAAATAGAGTAGAAATCGGAAGTCCTGGGGTATAGTTATGTTTCAATATCTTCTATGAATCATTCAACCCCTTGGGTCTTAATTTCTAATTTCTCAGAAGTGGGATAAAAAGTTAAATTCTTCCTACATCCATTAGGTGTTTAGGAAAGTGCTTAAAGAGCATTTACTAATACAAAAGATATTATTCTTATTTAATCATCACACGAACCTTAGAATGTAGACAGATCAACATGTGTTCACCATTTTGTACGCCTAAGTCTAGAAAGCTTATTTGTCTTGCTTAATGTTATACAGGGTTTTTTTTTGTTGTTGTTCACTTGTTATATTTGTTTTGCTTAATATTATACAGGTTTTTTTTGTTTGTCATGCTGAATATTACACAGTATTTTTATTTGTGTGTTTTTGCTATATGTGGACAGACCGGAATGTGGGATTCATCACTCTTGCTCCAGTAGTTTCCCACTGGTCCATGATGTCTCTATAAATTTAGAAATTACTAGATAATAAAAGATATTACTCTTTTTTGTTAATTATCCAAACTGTCAACATTCTGTGTCCATTCTATAAAACAAATTTTTTTTAAAAGCAAATTCTACTAAGATTGATGATGTTAGGGTCAATCACCTAGATGGATGGGATAGACAAGATTCTCAACTAGTGAGCTGACTAGATAGAAGGACTTCTGATTCTGAAAATGAGATGTGTTGCCAAGTTTGGAGAAAGCACCTAAAACAAGGGAAATGAGCATAGAAGGGAAATATGGGTAGTTAGGAAGACATACCTATGGGTCAAGCATCTGGAATCAGGATCCCAGATGAATGAATCATATAATGTGAACATTCCAGGCAGGACAGCCGGACATATGGTGTTAAGCTATACACATACTTTGAAATAAAGATCTCTATTGAAACCTAGAACTTGTCAGCAAGATCTCCATCAATATATATGAATTACAAGTGTTTGCTTTCTCTCTTTCTGTGAAAACCACCACCATCAACAAAATGACCACGTCTTTGTGAGACATTTTTGTGAAATCTGCAGGAGGAGCTCTATCATGTTTTTTTGTTTGTTTGTTGTTTTCTTTTTTTTTTTTTTTTTTACTTCTGAGAAACCACCTGCATATTTCTGTAGTTATATGTAGAAACAGTGCCATAATGCATGAGTTACTAAATGCATTTGAGTGCTAAACAAGTCATATTCAATATGTGTTCCCTGGAAACAAAAATCCAAACTGTTTTCATTTGAAATGTGTTAAAAAAAATCAGAAATATCACAATGCAGAACTTACATATTTTATGTAGTAAAAATAGATCAAGGAATTTTGTCAGAATTTATATTTTAAATCAGAAAATGAATTTGATGTGTCCATTTCTAAATAAGTTGGAAAGATATTAAATAAGAAGCACACATGTCAGAAAGAAGAAGTAAATTGGATCAAGCTGTCTTTCATATTCAGCAGCTCTGTAGTTCCATTTCTGGAAATCAACTATGCAGATATAGACACTGTGGAAAACAGCATGGAGTTTCCTCAGAAAGTCAAAAATAGAACTACCCTATGACGCACCAACTGTGCTACTAGGTATTTAACCAAAGGATACAAAAATACTGTTACAAAGGGGCACATGTACCCCAATGTTTATAACAATGCTATCAACAATAGCCAAATTACAGAAAGAGCCCAAATGTCCACTGACTGATGAATGAATAAAGAAGTGGTATATATAATATATATAAGTGGTATATATATATAATATTAAATCCCACATTTAAGATTAAATATATAATATTATATACAGTATTTTAAGTATATGTAATTAAAATCCCACATTTTAAAATTCATCATATTATATATATACCATTTGTTTACTATGTATATACCACTTCATATATATATGTATAAGCTATACGCATACATATGTGTGTGTGTATAATGGAATATTACTCAGCCATCAAAAAGAATAAAATCTTGCTATTTGCAAATATATGATTTCACACATATGTAGAATTTAAGAAACAAAAACAGAGGAACATAGGGGAAGTTGGGGGGAAAGAGAGGGAAGCAAACCATAACAGACCTAACTATAGAGAACAAACTGGGGGTTGCTGGAGGGAAGGGGAGTGGGGTATGGGCTAAATGGGTGATAGGTATTAAGGAGGGCATTTGTTGGGTTGAGAATTGGGTGTTATATGTAAGTCATGAATCACTAAGTTCTACTTCTGAAACCTACATTACACTCACTATATGTTAACTAACTAGAATTTAACAAAATTTTGAGAAAAAAAACAAAGTTCATTACTGTACCATTATTAAAAATATAAAAAGACAAAGTAATACAGTATTTAAAATGCACTACATATACCTGTGTGTAAAAATATATAGTAATATATACACACAGAAAATATATTTAACATATATGTGCTAAGTATATACAAGTATATGAATAAATATTAATTTATAAATATTAAACATTTTAAAAATATAAATACATATGTATTCACTGCCATGAGCCTATGCCTCACTGTTATACTTCAAAAAGGTCACTCATAAACACTGCTACTATATGGAAAGCAAGTCCCTGTGATAGACCAAATTAAGCTGTTTTCTGACTCAGTCACATGTTGAACCCCAAAGAGTATATACCCATAACTATTTATGACCCAATAATAAGCTCAGTAGATTTAAAGTGTTTTTTTTTTTTCTTGTTCACTGATCTAAATCATGATCATTATGGGCATTATAATGTTCTAAATAACTACAGGAAAGGGATCATAAATCTCACTCCAGTTTTCTCCCAGGTATCTACTTAATTCCAAATTTTGTACTTTAAAATTGATACAAAATTTCCTTCCCCCTTCACAGCAGAAGATATATGGATGGACCAGCCATAGTTTGGCCAAAATCTTGCTTTCTCACAGACATATAAAGTGAAACATTATTGGCAAATATATTGATTGATAATCTGTAGTATTTTATATCACTGTTCCCAAAATTTATTAGGAACATACTTCTTTTTTCTTGTTGAGCTTAAAGAATAATAATCTATCAGAAATATGAGATACCCTGTGGGAGAGAAAAGAGTGTCCCACTTTTTTTTTTATAGCAAGTTCCAAATAAGCATGCTAAATCTCATGTTTTACAGAAAATATGATTTATATTATTAAAATTCTGATTAAGTAAGTCAATATTATTCAATTTTTCTTTTAAGTGAGGCTGATAGTGATGCTTTATAATGATGATAGACAAAAGCAGTATTTGAAAAAGAGAAGGCTGAACTAATCAGTATTCCACAGACATAAAGAAAATTAATATTTTAATCTCAGCTTAACTATACTTCACGGCTTAATCAATCTAATATTTTTATATTCACTCTGCATTTTACATCTGTTATTGAGTCATTTAAAGGTGTACGGACTCTGGAATGGAAGAGATATCATTTAGAACCAATAATCCCATATGTGTTTAAACGTATATTATTTCCCAATGACATAATGTCTCTTAAAAGGGGAAAAAAATAATCCATATTTTATTAAGTCAGCATTTAATACTAGAGTTTTATATTATGATAAGACAAAATGAATGTCACCAAACTTTAAATTTCAAGACCGACACCATCAATGAAACATGAAGAAAAATAGATTCATTTTGTAAAAAGTTATTGTGTATTATTGAGACACACAAGTATTGGAGAAAACAATCTGTTTGGTGATATAGTCACATTTATTAGAATTTAATATAGAGGTGTCTTTTTTGAAAATTGTTTCTTATCAAGAGGCATGTTTACATTTACAACAGATGAAAAATAAATCTCATTCATTAAAAGTAACAATGATAAATAGCATCATTTGCTCATTGGAAGTGCATAATCAGATTGATTAGTGCTATGCATTAATTAGTCTATAAAATTGGAAGTTTGTGGTAATGTCAAGTAGATGTAAGGAAATAAATGAATGAATGGATAGGACTAATCAATTTCAATGTGGGATATTGTCTGAGAGACATGGAACAATTTCAGTTCTATAGAGAGTACCTCAAAGTGGTGCCAAACAATATATTCTGTCTTTCATCATATTATGTATAAAAAATGATAACACATATTTGAGTTTTGGAATTAATAAAATTTTTAGGTAGATTAATTAAAATTATTTATTTCCTTAAATAAAATTATAAGTTTAGTGTAGGGAGAACACCAAAAATAAAAGAAAAAATAAAACATATTTTACTTTATTTTATTTTATTTATTTTTTTAAATAAAACATATTCTAAAATGCATGATTAAACTAAAAGGAGATGAAGACAAATCCTTACAGACCAGACAATGAAAAGCAAATCCAGAGAGCTAAGATACCTGTGGATGTGGCCAAAGGGCATCTGTCAATTTCTCCCTAGTAGCTTTAAATTTCTCGTTTTGAAATTCACTTTCAAAGAGGCCATTTCATGAAGCTGGAATTTATGAAAGGCACACATTCATTGGAAAAAATCTAGAATAAAACACACTTAGACATAATCAGAACAAACCAAACCAAAACACCAAGTTGTTTTGGCCAGATTCTTGCCTACTATAGCCTTGAGACACAAATGTATTGTGGTGGGGATAGGTATGAAAACTTACTAAAAATTCTTACCACAATCCTGCCTCCCCTTGAGGATAGGCTAAATTACCATCCATGTGGTTCAAAGACACTGAATTTAAAAATTTAAGATAAAAAGTTTCAAGATTTTTAGCACTCCCCTAGCACTTGGCAAAAGGATAGAGAAAAGTTCTTGGATGAATTATTTTAAAATATGACAACAAATAATTCCCATAATATAGTTACAAGAGACGTAAACTCACTTTTAAAAAATAGACACACAGATCAACATGGATAATAATTTCTTTTTTAAAAAGCCACAGCAGAATGCTAAGTTTTTATGCATTACATAAAGCATACAAAATGCATGTGTTTTAATACATTTATACAAATAAAAGAAGGACCTGAAAATTTGGATAAGCGCAAGACACTATAAAAACTACTGGACAGGGGCGCCTGGGTGGCTCAGTCAGTTAGGCATCTGACTTTGTCTCAGCTCATGATCTCACAGTTTGTGAATTCAAGCCCCACATCGGGCCCTGTGTTGACAGCTCAGAGCCTGGAGCCTGCTTCAGGCTCTGTGTCTCCCTCTCTCTCTCTGCCCCTCCCCCGCTCATGCTCTGTCTCTCAAAAATAAATAAATGTCTAAAAAATAAAAATAAATAAAAATAAAAACAACTGGACATAACAACTTATAAAAATACTAAAGGGAAAAGTAAATGCAATAATTTAAAAGCTGTGTCAGCCAATTAGACACAGAATGGAGCAGAGAGATGAAATAAAACATTAGGTAAAAGGTTAAAATACATAGAAGAGTGAATTTAAAAAAAAAGCTCAAAATACATCTAATTAAGTACTAGAAGGAGATTATTGAGAGAGGGAAGAAAGACCAGGTAAAAGGAGATAATGAATAAGAATACTGCAGAATTGATAGACATCAAAACTTATACTCATGAGATCAATAAGCCTTAGCATGATAAATAATACATACTGAGAAAAACACATTTTGACACATCATAGCCAAACCAAAATCAGCCACTTCTTCCCAAAAAAGTTTTCTTCCCACCACCAAAATTCTTAAAAGTCCTAATAGTATTTAACAGAATGAAAAGAGAGAGTTTGACATTATTAATCACATGATGGAAGACAACATCATTATTTATAAGGTAGCCTTGCCAAAAAAAACTAACATGCATCTAAGCCAACCACTAATATTCTTGGATCTAGATGATAATTGATAAGAAACAACAGATAATTATAAATCTTCCCAGCAAGTGAGTGGGGATAGTGTGTGCCAGGCAGAGAAGTAAAAGAATGTTCAAGGTACAAGGTGTGAAACACTGGAGCTCATTGGGGATCAGCTTGGTGAGTGGTATTGCATTTATACAGTAAACATTCAGGAGTCCATGCAGATGGTGAAATAATATAAAGTTAGATACATTTAGATATTTCTAGACTATGGAAGAGTGTGAAATAACTGGTTATTTCAACCTGTTACAAATGATGCAAAACTAGATTCACTTCTGAGTTTCAAAGTTTTCTCTTGAATCACTTCCTGGAATTGAAAGCCATTCCTGACTTGCAACTTAGAGTGAAGAACCCTGCACATTATCTAAGTAAGGTGTCCAAAGCCTCACTTCTGCTAAGAACACTAGTGCTCTTGGAGGCTCTTTCTGCACTTGAGGGGCAGGAAAAGAGGAATTCTAACCCATCAGTTTCTCTCTCTCGTACTTCTGGGGCTTCTCCAGGTGTAAGAGCTGCAGCAGAGCAGCCAATCCTTTTTCACAATCTTAAAATATGTAAACAAGAGAGATCCCTCATACCTGCTCACTGCAGTGGCTTTCTGGTATTTCTGTTTGAACTCCCTTACTCTATACCCTAGTCTACAAACCATCGAAAATTGTTTCTCCCTTGCTGTCAGATCCGCCAATTCCTTCTTCTCCTTATTTTTGAATTCTCAAAACAGGCCAAAGTTTTAGCCAACTGGTATTAAACATAACCAAATATATCCAACAGCTCTCAAATATTTATGTAGTCATTTCCTCTCCCTGTGATCTTTGTTCCATTGTTTTTATTTGGTTTTATTAGTAGATTAATTTTCATGACTTGGCTTTTAGTAGAGTAAAAGGATCTACAAACCATTTCATATTCCATTCCCAACATCTAATTTGCTGCAGTCTCTACAGATAGAAAGGCATTCTCACTTTTTTTAAATATCAACAACCAGAGCACTATTGATTACTTTTAACAGTTATTTCAATTAAATTAAACCACTTCCTTTCGTCTTTCCCTTTTAGAAGAAAATAGCTTTTGAGCAGAACAATATCAGATGTGGAAATATGGAACGTTGTCATCAATGTGTCAATTTAACATAATTTGATAACATTGAAATTTGATCAAAGTTCAAGGTTGCAATTCATTTTTCACATTACTGTTACTCATCTTTCACTTTTAACTTGTGGGAAGAGCAAGCGACTGGTAGAAGAATGGAATGTGCATTCTAACAGTTGTTATCGGATGTAAGTGCTCAAACACTGTCAGCTTAGAAATTAAAATTCCTGGCAGATTGCAAAGCTTTCATTTCAAAACATTAGAATTACCTTTCCATTTCAAATAAGGAAAATGACTTTGACCCCATTCTAACACTTATTACCAAGAGCATTTCAGAAAGCAGATTAGTGAAAATATGCTTTCTCTTCATTAGTATTCCCTGCATCATGTAATAACTAATGATTTCTATTACTAATTATCATTACTAAACAGGTCTTATTTGGAAGCTTCATGACAATTTTTATGAATTCTTTAATTGCTATGAAGAAAGGAAACTTTTATTATATAATGATATCTTCTTTTAGTCAGTTAGCAAAATAAATTGGTTACCCACAGTGTGAATAATATTGTGGTAGACACATTCGGAAGGATACAAAGGAAGGAAATGGCATTTTCCTTCTCTTTCCTGAAGTTCATAAGATAGTAGGAAAGGCAGAGTATAGTCAAGAGAAAAAGACTTCCAGGTTCCTGAGGAGATCTCAAATTACACTGTGTTATATCTAGTGTCTTGCTGAAATAGATTCCTTATGGATTGTAAAAATCAGTAGTTTTAAAGGATGCAATTATTGGATTAAATAATTTTAATAAATCATAACCCTAATTCAAATTTTCCTGAAATACCTATTTCCCTGGGTTTGTGTCCACAGCTTCCAATATTTGTGATCAAGCTTTAGAGGAGTGGGTTTTAATAAAGGAACCTAGCTGAAATTGCCAAATGGGAAAACTGAAAGCAAACTGATTTTGGAATGAGATATGGTGGGAATGGAGGACTGGCTCACTAGCCCCGTGCTTTTAGACAGCTTGTGGTCCATTCTAACTTTGTGTTTCCTAATCTGAAAGGCGAATTTGATGACACAGAACTTCCAAGACTGTAATGAGGTTCACAAGTGATATTATATTAAAATCATGGTACAATGCAAAGGTTAATTAAATCATGGCTCATTATTTTTATGCTGAAATGTGGGAAATGATGAAATGTAAACTGATACTGGAAAATAACTGGATACTTGAAATCATCGAGGTTATTGTTTTTAAATGGTTTTGTCATTATGTCCTTTGCTTTTTTTGCTACTGTCCTCATCTTTTCATCAATGGATCACTTTGCTTCCAGATACAGGTTCAGCACTATTATCAACAATAAAACACGCTCTGACCTCAAGGAGAATTGTAGGAGACACCATCAAGTCAAACTTCCTGCTTTCTTCCAAATGAGTACTCCAGTTCTCAGAACTTACCTCTTATCTTGTCCCTATGGGAAATGTAGCTTATTGTTAAGAACAGGCTATCTGGAGGCAATGCGGTTTCTACATGAAAGCCCCTTAAGGCACAGGGAACAGTGGAGAGGAGTTAAGAATAGACCTGGAGAGACAATTAGAGACTAACATAATTCTATCTTTTACCCCCATTTCTTGATAAAGATATAGGACTGATAGATCTGAAACATAAAGTAGACATGATGTACCCATATTTCAACAAGGATTTTCAAAATATTTCTCATTACAGAAGGGTATTCTGACAGAAGTGATATGCAAATAGATATAAAAGGTTTCCTAAATTTACTATTTATTTCCTAAGCCAAATATATTTTTGTGCAGAGAGAAGAAAATGACACAATATTTTATATTTTCATTAAGTTTAATAAATAAATCGAGCCAATCAGCTACTTTAGGATGCCTGAATGAATGGTAATAGAATAGAATTCTGCTTCTCTCTGCATTTGATACATTTATCCATGAGCTTGAACAAGAAAGTAGATGAATGCTTCAGATACTTTCAGGACACACATTAACCTTAAGATAATGTGCTTATTGATAAAATTAGTATTGCAAAACAAGAAAAAAACAACATAGTAAAAGTAATCAAATGGAAATTAAATAGGGATTTTACACACACACACACACACACACACACACACACACACACACATGCACACATGCACTTTTGCTCTTTCCCGTCAGGTTGGAAAAGTAAACTTCAGGAAAAAGGCAAGGGAGATCCATTTATTACTAATTATATGTGATAATAGCTTTGGAGATTTTAGTTGCCTATATATTGTATTGTGCCAGAAATGTGGTATAATTGCCAGGAAAATAATGTGATTTTATATTGCCTCAATACTTTCAGAAATGTCAGGAAAAGGGAAAAAATAGGACACTAATGATTCTGAAGATAAGAGTATCTATCTTAGTAAGTAGCAGAAATAAGAGGGAGAAAGAAATAGAAGTAAGTATGAAATCAGAAAGGACAGAATGACATGAGGGCCTTGAGATTTCAGAAGATAACACAGAAAGAAAAGCATAGGCACTGTAAGATAACGTGAAATACCATTATTTGAAATAAGAATTACAGTTTGAAGATTTTGAAAGATACTACTAGAACAAGTAGGTGAAAGATATGAATATTTAGACTAAAATTTTCTGGATCAATTTAAATAAATGCTGTTATTTTTTCCTCCAATGAAAAAATTAAGCTACAGATGACATACAGAAAAATTACTGTTTAAGCATAGAATTCTACAAGTTTTGAAAAATCTCATAATCACATAACTATCATCACAGTCAAAATATAAAGCAATTCTATAAATCCTCCTAAAATTCTGTTGTCCCCCTCTGTAGATCATACCTACAATTATTTACAATACCTGATGTCTTGAAATGTCTGGGCTGCTGTAACAAAAATACCATAGAGTGGCTTATAAACAGCAGAAGTTTATTTCTCATGGTACAGAGACTGGGAGCTAGCCGATTTGGTGTCTCGTGAGGGTCCCTTTGTTGGTTCATACACAACAACCTGTTCATTTTATCCTTGCATGTTGGAAGGAGCAAGGGAGCTTTAAGGGGTCTCTTTTGCAGGCACTAACCCCATTCATGAGGGCTTCACCTTGTGACCTAATCGCTTCCCAAAAGCCCCACCTCCAAACACCACCACATTGGGGAGTAGGTTTAAACATATGTTTTGTTGGGGGAACATAAGCAGTCAGTCTATAGTATCTGGCAACAAATCATCTGCTTTCTGTCTGTATAGTTTAGCCTTTTGAGGGATGACATATAATGAAAATATCATAGAGTATGTATCCTTTAGAAATAGGCTTCTATCACTAACGATAATGCATTTGAGATTCACCTACATTTCTGTGTTTCAGTAAATCACTCCCTTTTATTGGTGAATAGAATACCATTACATACATGTACCAGAGTCTGTTTAGTCATTCATATATAAAAGGTATTTTTTGTTCTTCTAGTGTTGGAGTTTTATAAATAAAATTTTTATGAACATTATTTTTATGAACATTATTTGAGTTTTTGGTAGGGTTTTTTAATGTTTTATTTATAAATCCTTTTTTAGGTGTGTGATGTGTAGATATTTTCTCCCAGTCTGTGGTTTTTCTTTTCATTTCCTTAATAGAGTATTTTGAAGGGCAGAGTCTTCAATTCTGAAGACGGAAAAATCGTTAGTATTTTCTTCTACAGCTTCAAATAGACATCTAATTTAATCCGTTCTTATATCATATGATGCAGATTATAATTGTATTGCATGTTTTCTATAACACTGTAATATATTTAAAATAATATTATTTCTAGTCTTGTGCCTGTTTGGCCCAGAGTTTTGTGTTTTGTTTTGTTTTGTTTTGTTTTGTTTTGTTTTGTTTTGTTTTTAAGAATTCATTCAATATTCACGAAAATATGGAAAAAAACTAAAAATGTAATTGTTAAATAAGGATCTATCTACTTTCATTTATGGGTAAAGAGAATTCTCATGATTTTTTAGTGTTTTAAAGCATATTCTACCCAAGGTTTTCAAACAAAAAAGCAAAACAACATAAAAACTTCATGCTAAACATACTATAGGTTGATTGAGTAGAATAGCATATGAAAGTTAAAAACATATATTCCTCAAAATTCAGTAACATTAATTCATTCTTTTTACCTTGTGTCAGATGCCCTGAATTCTGCTAAAAATACCTGAAATATTACACAGCTAAGTTTGAAAAAGTGTGGTTAATTTCTATGTATTGGGTCATTTCTATCCTTAGAAATTTCTAAATTTCTTTAATGTACTGCCCATTAGCCCACTTTTGTCTTCACACTATTCATGTGAAGTCAGAAAAAATTAACTTTCCTTTATGCAAGAGAAAACTGACATATACTAAGATTTAGTGACTTTCCCAAGGTCATAGACTGAATACAGAAATGTGACTAGGATTTGTTTTTCAACATTCACCCTGAGAACTTCTCTTTATATTCCACTGCCTAGCATCTTGTTTACTAAGATATTAATATGAATTTCCTTCTTCCTTAGCATTAAATGGAAAGTTTCTGCATGCATTTTCTTAACAACCTCTAGTTTATAGAATAGATCCCATGTCAAAAATCAAAAAACAGATTATGCAAGAAATCATTTTAATGTTGCTCTACCTATCTTAATATGTAGTCTTTTAAGGGAGCTAATTTATGTAGAAACTAAAATATGTTCTACATTATTTAAATTAGCTTAATCTACAGTTTGGGGTAAATATTCTTAAATTTCACATTTAAATAATTTTTAATTTATTCACAAAGTGATAAAAAAAAGTTGACAATATAAATTAAACAAACTTTGGTATTATAAACCAATGAAATGTTATGATTGCACCATCTGCCAAGTAAATATCCTTTTTCTTTGATTTTATGACAAAATGATGGTTGTAAACACTTTATTAACAAGCGTATGTTGCATTTAGAAATAGATGCCTTGTCAGGACAATTGTATGAATTTATAAAGAAAAGTTAATGAGTCACATGGTTCTAACTCAACTGTAATATCAAAGTCCAGTCATTTCTTAATAACATATTTATCATTCATGTTATGCAGTTTTTAAATCCAACGTGGCATATTTATTATGTGAAATTAAAACTACCCGCCATACTTCATTTCACACTGCACACAGAAAAGATCAGACAACACAATGTAATTCTTAGCACCTTGATCTGAAGTAAATTTTATTCTTTAAAGGCCTACAATATTTCTCACACAATTTTCACTTATTAACCATGACTCACATGTAAAGGTAATACTGGAAAATAGAGTTTATGATTAAAAATATCAAAGGTCACTCAAAGAAAGAGGATATTTTGGAAAAATTGTATTTGTCATCTTCTGTTGCCTGCCTCATCCCCAGATTTTCACACAATTCTTGCCATCTCCTTCCATATGATTAGCCTCAGAAGAATAATTTTATAAAATAGATCCTCCCTTTATAAAGTTGACTGGTTAAGTGGCAGTAATCTGATCTAAGTTATGTAGATTTTAGATTTTAGAACGTGCAGTACTAATCAATCTTTGGGCATTTGGATATAACATGCTATAGCATCAGTGTTAAGTTTGTTAATAAAATAATGGTTACAGTAGTTTAAGTGAATAGAAGCTTATTTTTCCCTCCCATCGAAGAAGTCCGGAGGTAACTGTTTTTCTGTTGATTTGGTGACTCCATAATCACGAGGGTGCTGTGTTTTTCTGTGTCTAGTCTAGCATCCTTAACCCTAATTTTCATTTTCTTATTGATGTCATCACCCAAGATGGCTGCCAGCATTCCTTCTGTTGCATTTGCATTTCAGCCTGTAGGAAGGAGGGATGAAGGAACACCTCAAATGTGTTAAGTTTTATTTCCTAAGAAATTTCGGTTATATCTCTTGGCCACCACTGTAAGAAAGGAGGCTGGGGAATGTAATCTTTATTCCTTGAGGCAGGGTAATCATCTATAAATCGTGCTTCTAAGTAAAGTTGCAAAACAATGGTATTAGATCAGTAGTAGGAATCCCTGTACAACCCTTTGTTAACCAGAATCTTGTAATATTGCCAAGTCAAGAACTGTATTCTTTTTGTCTTCTCCTTAATTTCTTTGCCTTCTCTTGCCTCAATCTGAATCCAATCAAATAGTGCTTAGCACCTTATTTTTTCTTAATTTATAATCAGTCTTGCTGTATTTGAATTATTGAAGTATTGTCACATTCTGGGGTAAATTAACATTATCATAAAATAGTTACAACTTTCCTTTTTACAGTAACTATAATTTAAAAATATTCTTATTGTTGTTTTTTTTAAGTTTAAAAACAATTCTATGATATAGGCATTATTCTCTGTCTTTGACATATAGGAATTTGAAGAAAACAAAAATAATTACTGATAAATTACAGAATGGGGACTCAATTGCAGGGTTTAAATTCCAGACGTAACACTCTTTTCACAAGGTGTTAACACTGATCAGAGATGAAGTTGGGTGTCAAGAACAGAAACAGAGGTCTATGGTATGGCAGGCTGATCATTTTTTCTCACTCTTGTCTGTTGTTCCTTGAATTTTTGCCTCTTTTATTCTTTCCTAACGGTCTTTTCTGTTGTGTTTTTTTTTTTTTTAATTTTTTGGTTAGGTTAATGATGGAACACAACCACCAGCAGCCTCTAAACCTTACTATCATGACAGCGTGATCTGGGTTTACCTAAAAGTATTTGCTCCATCTCACATCAGCGGTCTCTGATCACTTTCATCTCCGATCCCCAGGACATTTCAGTTGACAATGCTTTTGACCTCAAGCTCCAAAGAGCAAGGCAATCTCTTTGACAACTCACTCCCATATATTTTATATAAATTGGAAAGATTTGTTTATTCAGTTACACACGGAATAATGATGCTACCACATTTATCTACCTCTCCCATATTCATCTATTGTTTCCTTCTTTAAGCAGATATTTGAGAAATATATACTATGTACTGGATACTGTTAGGAAGCTAACAATACATAAATTATCATATCCGCACTCAAGAAGTTGTCAATCTAAGGTTTAAGACAGCACAGCTATGTGATACATACTGATGTCATAGAGTGCAACAAATCACTTACGAAATTGCCTGACTACAAGGATTGCAATATAATATCAGCTACAATATTTGATGTGTGCTATACAAATCTGTGTACATATTTGGTATATAAAGGGTTATTTTGACTGTTTCTATTTAACTGTGAGGTAGTGATCTCTCTGACAAGCATGATAACCTTCAAAGTGCTCCCCAAATTCACTGGTAATCTCAACCAGCTCCCATATTCTCAATGTTTATTGTTCATTTTCTCCTGTTTCCTGCTTCCCTTTAACATTCTTAAAAATGTTCAATCTGAATATGCCATCCTCAACATAAGACACTCCCTCGACTTCTCTCTGGTTATGATGGCATCACATTCTGTCACTTAATCTGGGAACCCAGAATCACTGGTAACAAACATTCCCTTTCTTTAGTTTATCATGCCTAATTAGCCACCAACTCTTTCATTTTTCTTGTTACTATTTCACAAGTGCTCTTTTCTTTCTTTTTTTATATCTACTATCCTTGTCAGTCTATGGAACATAATAGCTTAATTTTCAGGTCTGGCATCAATACAGTGAACTGTATAAAATGATTTAGGTAGCCAATATAGAAATGATGGCTTACCCAAATGTATAAGAGCTGGATAGTATAGGGATGAAAGACTATCACTGGATAATTGGAAGAACTGCCATAATTTCCCCAGAATAGTGATTTATGCTTTACTTCTACCTGCCAATGCATACATGAGTTCATCTCATTTATAAATTCTATCCCAGGACCAACTGTAAAGGAGATGCTTTTCCATACTGCTTGTGAGACTGAATATTGAAGCCATCATTTGGGGGGGAAAATGTTGGCATTATATATTAAAAAATAGAATAAATTCAAACATGAAATATCATATAGCCATGGAAATGAACTCCCTATAACTATATTCAATGTCATGCATGAATCTAGTAAAATAATATTGAGCAAAAAACCATGAACTAAGAATATATCCTATATGATGTTCCCCCTAAAATAAAGATGTATGAAACATCACTATGTGATTAGTTATACAAGTTTAGGGAGAAGAATTTAAAAGGAAAGGGAGGAATGATCAGTCCAAAATGTATATTGACTCTAATATTTTAGTAAGGGAGAGAGGAAATAGCAAGTGGAAGGAAGAAAAAAGGTTTGGGAGAATACTAGAAATATTCTATTTCTTGCTCCCAGGGAAAGTAATATAGGTATTCCCTCTGAGATATGTCATTCTGCGTATGTTTCTTTAGGTATATTATAATTTTCAGTACAGAATCATTTAAAACTACAATATCTAGGGGAAAATTCTGTTTAATTTTCTTTGCAAAGTATAAAAATAAAGAAGCATAGTACAAAAAAGGAGGACTCATCAAGACAGTAACAACAAAATGTTAAGGAGATTCAGATAACAGGCAGGAGCAGTGGATGTACTATTCAATCTATTGTGTTGCTCTGGTTATGCTTACAAGGATTCATGCTGGGTCATATGAAACATGCTTATCTAAAATGCCAAAGTGGAAACTTTCCTATCTTCTTGTGAGCAAGGGCTCTTTCTAATAAGAATTAGGAGAGACCACAATCAGAAAGTCTCATATTTTGAAGCTTACAGCAGTTTTAAAAGTTATGGAGAGACTTATTTATTACTAAAGAAAAATAAGGACTAAAACAGTTACCATTTTAAGGTGAAAATAATAGAATAAGAGAAATTTGAAGAGAGATAATACAAAATTGCCAGGTAATAGGCTGAAAACCAAATCTAAAAAGCGAAGGAAATGCAGTAAGCGTACTTCAGGCTTTCTACTACATTAATCTTCTATTCTACAGCTATATAAATCTCTAGTCCTGAAGCAGTTTCTGAAAATTTCTTTATTAAGATTAGATTTCATGGATTTATATCCATAAAATTTAACTTTAGATTCCAATTTTATGGGAAGTCTATGTAGAATTGAATCTTTTTAATAAAAACCTATATGTACTAAGAAGAATACTTTTTTTGATACTGATTTCGAATTCTAAACCATACAACTTACAGTAAACATCTCTGAGGTTAAAGCCTATGCCAGTTTACATCAAGGATATGATCAATATAATCCACAGGTCATGGTTGACATTTTCTTGAGTATGGGAGCCACTATAGTGAACATTCTGTCCAGTAATGACCAATACCATTGAAAGTTGGATCATGTATTTGTTTTACAAAACATACATACCAAACACTTTTAGTAAGTTAATTAGTTTATAATTTTTTCCATTCCTAAGTTTACACTGTAGGAGTCTCCTCTGGTCCGTAAATAATGCATATTTTTTTTCCTCCTCTTTAATGTGTAGCTACCAATCTCCCCAATAATTACTGTATCTTTCCCCCTCCCTGATGGACAACCTGTCCCTAATTACTTTTAACCACTTCTTGCTTAAGAATATTATATTTTTTGATCATTTTTGTTATCTCTTGTATGATCTAGAATCCCAGGAGGTAACAGATGGCATACTCAAAAATGGGATAATTAAGAAGAATTTAATAAAGAAGCTAATTATAAACTTTTGGGTGAAGTTAAGAAAACCATTAAAGAGAGGTGTGCAGTACCCAAGGGCTAATGACCCTGAATGAACAAGGGGTAAGAGAGCGTCCCACGAGTCAAAAAGAACTATGTACAACAGTTGCAATATTCCCTAGAAGCAGTGAAGGAAACCTAGGCAGTACATACACTGGCCATACTCTAGCCCGTCCTATGTTCTGCTAATTCCTCCCACTAGCTGAAATTGTAACCAGAAGGCAAAGGAGCCTGGTTGGCTGTTCATAACGAATGAGCCTCCCAGGAATACATTGCAAGTCAGAGACAGACAAAACAAAGAAAATGTCTATCACATGTTCACAAGTTAACACAGGTAAGAAATTACATTTTTGTTATGGTACCTTATAATAAAATACAAGACTACTATATATTTTCTTTTGAAGTTTTTTTTTTTGATGAATTATCCTGTAATATTATTTTTTGCACATTATGAACTTTGTATCCTATCCATTTTACTTTTTAATTTAATTTTTTAATTTAAAAAGCATCATGAGTTCTGAGTCCTATTAACTCACTAGTTTCAGTCTTTCTACTCCATCGGGAGAACATGGATTTACAGTCAGACAAGAATGACTTCAATTCTGACTCTTTTATCTTTGCAAGATATGCTAATTAAGTGAGCCTCATTTTCTTCCTTTGAAAAATGGAAGTTGTAATAATACCTAATAGTAAGTTTCCAAAGGAATATAATTAAAGTATTTAGAAATCTTTAATACAGTTCCAGACTTGAGCTCCCTCCAGGCAGGAACTGAAATGAATTCTTGAATGCATGAAGCAGAAATGCAAGACAGGGAAGTGAAACAAAGGAGATCACCAAAACAAGAGCGCACTTCTGAGTTCACTACTGCCATGGGTCACTGGTGTTTGCTTGCATTGGTACATTCTGAGAACCCTTATTAAATGCATTTTAGAGTTTATTACCCAGAGAACAAAAGGATGAAACCCATATCCATCAGTTCTAATTCCTTACTGACCATGGACTTTCCCTCCAGTGTTCACTCCCTCACCTCACCTTGTACTTGCATGAATGCACATAATTTCCTTAACACCCCACGCAAAACCAGTTTCTGCCTGAAACTGGTTGCTTCAGGCATGGCGGGAGTAAGAGTTTGGAATGAGAGGATTTTGAAGTGGTGAGTAAGGAATGTTCAGTACAATTCCTGACACATGGTAGATATGCTACGGACTATAAATATACATATAATATTACTAGTAGTAATTAACCACCAAACACTGAAATAATATAATAAGCCAAAGTGTATGAAATTACCATTTGTAAGATAAAATGTTCTCATAATTTGAACACAGTGCCATACAGGTAAAACAAAGCTCTGATGATGAGTTCAATCAATTGAAAACTCTGTTTAATTTCTCAGAATTTTCATATACACCTCTCTTTTCTGTAAGTCCATGCTTATTTTGCTCTCTCTGAATGATATATTTCAAATTCAGCAACTTCATCTACTCATTTTTATTAAATATTTACTGTGTGTCAAATATTGCACCATGTCCCGAGGATAACAATGAACCTAAGAGTTTCAAATCCCTATGCTCAGTCTAGTGGTGGAGACAAATAATTGAGGGGGAAAGGGCTACACATTATATGAGATGCTGGTAGGTATAATGGAGGACTCTGAGAAGTGCTGAAAATGAAGGGAGGTTCTTCACATTTTATCTAATGTGGTCAAAGAAGCCCACTAGACATGAAACCAGTGAGGACGCAATGCATGTGAACACTGATGGAGGAGCTTTCTATGTATTCAAAGCAATGGCCTTGATCATGACTTAGGTATTCAAGAAAAAGCTAGAATATACAAGACTCACATATTTTTTTAAAAAGGTAGCCAGTGTGGCTAGAATGGAGTGAGTGACAGGGAAAATAGTGACAGAAATTAGAGAGGTGGCAGTTTCAGTTCATATATATAGCCTTCTATGCAATAGTTTCGAATTTGGCATTTACTTAGTGAAGGAGAAAGCCATTGGAACGTTTCAAACTGAAGAGTGCCAGGATTTGAATTACATCATAAAACGATCACTCTGCTGTGATGAGAAAAGATTTTACAGAGGCAATGATAGAAGTAGGGAACTTATTGCAATAATGCAAGTTATTTGATGTTACATTAGTACAATGTGGTAGCAGTTAATAGTAAAAAAATTATGAGATATCCAAAGTATTTTTAAAGTATTCTAGTAGAGTCCTTTGTGATGGGTTTTACAGTGAGTGTGAAGAAGAGAGGGGTCACTAATGACTGAGGCTTGAGGACCTGAAAGGATGCTGCTGCCATGGACTAAACAGAGGAAGATTGAAGAAAAAAAAAAAAAAAAAAAAAGACTTTGGAAGGAACAATAAGCTTTTGATATTGACATGTGAAGTTTGAAATGTATTTGTTGTCCAAGCAGTGTTGGAGATATTGGATAGGCTTTTGGATAAATGAAACTGGAGTTGAAATAAGAAGCCTAGGATGCAGATAAAAACTGGGGATTTCCCAGTAAATTGATGTTATTTGAGGTTCCATACAAGTTTTAGGATTGTTTGTTCTGGCTCTATAAAACATACTGCTGTTATTTTGATAGGGATTGCCATTATGTATAGATTGCTTTGGGCAGTATAGACATTTTAACAATATTTGTTCTTCTAATCCATGAGCATGGAATGTTTATCCATTTCTTTGTGTCATCTTCAACTTGTTTTATAAGTGTTCTATAGTTTTCAGGGTACATATATTTTACCTCTTTGGTTAGATGTATTCCTAGGTATGTTATAGTTTTGGGTACTATTGTAAATGGGTTCAATTTCTTGATTTCTTTTTCTACTGCTTCATTATTGGTTTATAGAATGCAACTGATTTCTGTATGATGATATTGTATCCTGCAACTTTACTGAATTCATGTATCAGTTCTACAAATTTTTGGTGGAGTCTTTTAGTTTTCTAAATAGAGTATCATTTCCTCTGTGAATAGTGAAAGTTTGACTTCCTCCTTGCTGATATGGATAACTTTTATTTCTTTTTGTTGTCTGATTGCTGAGGCTAGGACTTCTTGAACTATTTTAAATAACAATGGTGAGAGTGGACATCCCTGTTTTGTTCCTGACCATAGAGGTAAAGCTCTCAGTTTTTCCCCATTTAGGATATTAGCTGTAGGTCTTTGGTATATGTCCTTTTGATGTTGAGGTATGTTCCCTCTGTCCCTACTTTGTTGAGTTTTTTTTTTTTTATTATTAAGAATGTGTGCTGTATTTTGTCAAAAGTCTCTTCTGCCATCTATTGACAAGATCATCTGCTTCTTACCCTTTCTGTTATTAATGTGGTGTATCATGTTGAATGATTTGCTAATATTGAACCACACTTGAACCCAGGAATATATTCCACTTGATCATGCTGAGTGATTCTTTTTGTTGTACTGTAGGATTCAATTTTAATGTACTATTGGATTCAGTGATCTTGTTGAGAATTTTTGTTTCCATGATCATTAGGGGTTTTCGCCTGTAATTCTCCTTTTGAGTGGGGTCTTCCTCTGGTTTTGGAACCAAGGTAATGCTGGCCTCCTCAAATGAGTTTGGAAGTTTTCCTTCTATTTCTGTTTTTTGAACAGTGTGAGAGGAATAGATATTACCTTTTAAAAAAAATGTTTAGGGGCGCCTGGGTGGCGCAGTCGGTTAAGCGTCCGACTTCAGCCAGGTCACGATCTCACGGTCCGTGAGTTCGAGCCCCGCGTCAGGCTCTGGGCTGACGGCTCAGAGCCTGGAGCCTGTTTCCGATTCTGTGTCTCCCT
Organism: Lynx canadensis; assembly: GCF_007474595.2. Classification (NCBI taxonomy): domain Eukaryota; kingdom Metazoa; phylum Chordata; class Mammalia; order Carnivora; family Felidae; genus Lynx; species Lynx canadensis. The sequence goes on from NC_044320.2 coordinate 26,517,460, forward strand.
CTCTCTCTGCCCCTCCCCCGTTCATGCTCTGTCTCTCTCTCTCCCAAAAATAAATAAACGTTAAAAAAAAAAAAAAAAAATAAAAAAAAAAAAAAAAAAAAAAAAAAATGTTTAGTAGATGCCTAGGTGGCTCAGTCAGTTGAGCATCTAACTCTTGGTTTCTGCTCAGGTCACAATCTCATGATTTGTGGGTTTGAGCCCCACGTCGAGCCATGCATCAGGCTCCATGTTGATGGTGAGGAGCTTGCTTGGGATTCTCTCTTGGGCGCACGCACATTCTCTCTCTGCCCCTTCCCTACTCAGGCGCTTGTGCGCATGCTCTCTCTCTCTCTCAAAATAAATAAATAATTTTGTTTTTAAAATAAATGTTTGGTAGAATTCCCCAGGGAAGCCATCTGGCCCTGCACTTTCATTTGTTGGGAGATTTTTGGTTGCTGATTTAATTTCATTGTAGGTTATCAGTCTTTCATTGTACAATGAAATGTACAATTTCATTGTAGGTTATCAGATAACCTACTGATAACTCAGTAGGTTATCACAGTTAACCTACTAACTATAGGTTATCAGTAGGTTATCAAGTTTTTTTTTTTCTGTTTCAGTTTTGGAGTTTTTATGTTTCTAGGATTTTATCCATTTCTTCTAGCTTGCCGAATTTGTTGCATATAATTTAGATTATGCCAGTAATATTCTCTTATGGTTGTTCGTATTTCTGTGGTGTTGATTGTGATCTTTCCTGTGTCATTTGTGATTTTATTTATTTGGGTCCTTTTAATTTTCTTTTTGATAAATATAGCCAGGGGTTTATTAATTATGTTAATTATTTCAAAGAACCAGTTCCTGTTTTAACTGATCTCTTCTACTGTTTGCTTCTGTATCATTTATTTCTGTTCTAATCTTTATTGTTTCCCTTCTGCTGTTGGCTTTAGACTTCATTTGTTATTCTTTTTCTAGCTTCCTTAGGTGTAAGGTTAGGCTGTGTATATGAGAGTTTTCTTACTACTCGAGGTAGGCCTGAATTGCTATAAACGTCCCTCTTATGATTGCTTTTGCCGCATCCCAAAGGTTTTGGAATATAGTGTTTTTACTCTTATTTATTTCCATGTATTTTATTATTTCATCTTTTATTTCCTGGTTACCTAATACTTCTTTAGTAGGATATTCTTTAACTTCCATGTATTTATGTTTTTTCCCATTTTTTTTTCTTGTGGTTGACTTCAAATTTCATAGCATTGTGGTTGGAAAATATGCATGATATCCTTTCAATCTTTTTGTACTTGTTGAGGCATGATTTGTGATCCAGAATGAAATCTATTCTGGAGAATGTCCCATATGCACTCAAAAAGAGTATATTCTGCTGCTTGAGGATGAAATATTATGTATATATATGTTAAATCCATCTAGTCCAGAGTGTCATTCAGAGCCATTGTTTCCTTGTTGACTTTTGGTTAGATGATCTCTCCATTGATGTAAGTAGGGTGTTAAAGTCCCCCACTATTACAGTATTATTATCAATTAGTTTCATTATATTTGTGATTGTTTTATATATTTGGGTGTTTCAAGTTGGGGCATAAATATTTACAGTTGTTAGAAATTCTTGTTGGGTAGACCCTTTTATTATGATATAGTACCCTTCTTTACCTTTGTTACAATCTTTGGTTTAAAATCTAGTTTATCTGATATAAGTATAACTACTCCAGATTTCTTTTGACATCCATTAAAACAATAAGTGGTTCCCCATCACTTCACTTTCAATTTGCAAGTGTGTTTAGGTCTAAAATGAGTCTCTTGTAGGCAGCATATAGATGGGTCTTGGTTTTTTTTTGGTTTGTGTGTGTGTGTGTGTGTGTGTGTGTGTGTGTGTGTGTATGTGTGTGTTTAATCTATTTGATACCCTATGTATTTTCATTAAAGCATTTAGTTCAATTACATTCAGAGTGATTACTGATAGATATGAATTTAGTGTCATTGTATTACTTGTTAAGTTGTTGTTTCTGGAGATTTTCTTTATTTCTCTTTAGTCTTTGTCACTTTGGTCTTTTTTCCAACTCAAAGAGTCCTCTTTGATATGTCTTGTTGGGAAGTTTAGGGGTCACAAACTCCTTTAGTTTGTATTTGTCTGGGTAACTCTTTATCTCTCTTATTTTGAAGGGCAGGCTTGCTGGGTAGAGTATTCTTGGCTGCATATTTTTCCCATTCAGCATACATTCCCAGTTGAATACATCATGCATTCCCTCCTTGCCTGCCAAGTATCTGTGGATAGGTCTGTTGCTAACCTTATTTATCTTTCCTTGTAACTTAGGGACTTATTTTATTTTGCTGCTTTTTGGATTTTGTCCTTATCTCTATATTTTGCAAATTTTACTAAGATATGCCTTGGAGTTGGCCTACTTTTGTTAATTTTGATGGGAGTCTCTGTGCCTCCTGGATTTGGATGTCTTTTTCTTTCTATAGATTAGGGGAGGTTTCAGCTATAATTTGTTCAAATAAACCTTCTGCCCCTTTTGCCCACTTTTCTACTAGGACTCCTATGAATGCTATTATGTTTAATGGAGTCTCTGAGGTCCATAATTCTACATTTGTGATCCAATATTTTCCTATTTTCTCTTCAGCTTCATTATATTCCATAATTTTATCTTCTATATCACTTATTCATTCCTTTGCTTCTTCCATCCTTGTGGTCATTACAGTGAGTTGGTTTCACATCTTGGTTATAGCATTTTTTTATTTAGACCTGACTAGTTTTTAGGTCTTTTATCTCTGCAGTAAGGAACTCTCTGGTGTCTTCTATGCTTTTCTCAAGCCAAGCTAGTATCCTTATGATTGTTCTTTTAAATCCTGGATCAAGAAGGATACGTATATCCGTTTTGATTAGATCCATGGCTGTGACCTTTTCTTGTTCTTTTTTGGGGGGATGAATTCCTTTGTGTTGGCATTTTATCTAGGTCTCTGTCTTCTCCTGTGTATTAGGAAAGCCTGTTATGTTTCCTGCTCCTGAGAGTAATGCCTTTATTAAGAAGAGGTCATATATTTTCATACACCTGGTGCTTCAGGAAGTTTACCTGGTCTATGCTATGTGCACTCTATTGCTGTGTTTTGGCTGCTCTCTCCCTCAGGTCAGTCCTCTGCAGAATTTCTCCTTATCTACAGTGGGCAGTGTTTGGATCTTGGCCAGAGTGTGGTGAGTTTTAATTAAGTGTGCTCTGGTCTGCTTGTTAAAAGAGACCTGATTGCTATTTTCACTAGAGCTGAAGCTTTGCAGCACATTATGGTCAATAGACTTGGTGCATGCAGGGGGTTTGTGGTGGTCCCCTGCAGGAGGGGTCAGCTGTTCTGGTTATCAGGCATACTTGCCCTAGGAAAGCAGCATCTTCAATGTGTAGGGGAATGGGGCTTGGTGCAAGTCATTTATCCATCACTGTTGGCACTGTGCTGCTTACTGAAGTTAGTTTATGCTGAGGGGCAGGGGAGACAAATGGCACCAGCCCTCTCCCTCATCCCCGGTGAGGGGAGTCTGTACCCATTGCTGTCCAGGAAGCCATCACAGAACAGTGAACTATCTCCCTTTGTATGTCCCAGGTATTCCTCAGATCTCTGTCTTCAGCCTGTCTGTGTCTGGGCCATCTGCCCACCAGACAGTGCACTGCACCTGTGTTTTACCCCAGGCAGACCAGATGAATTTAAAACTCCAAATTTTAGGGACCTGGCATGATGCATACCTGTGCTGTTCCTCTGGGGGAGGGTCTCACTGTGCTGGGAATGGTGCAGGTTTGTCCCAGAAGGACAGTCGCACCAATGAGCAGGAACTTAGAGTTTGGAGTAAAGCATAGCAAAAAGCCAGTGTTCAGGTTAGCTGACCTCAGCAAGTGTCTCTGTGCCTCCTATGGAGGAGCATAATGGTGCCTGCTGGCTCTTTTGTTCCCAGAGAAGCAATGCCACCTCTCCCAGATGCTACTCCAATAAGGTGGAACTGTCTCTCCCAGTGTGTCCCAGGGGATCCTCAGGTCAAACCATCTGTTCTTAGGCTTCTGTCCTCTTTCTCCATAGGAGCACCATAGTGCCCGCTAGGCTCAACACTAGCCACCACATGGACTTCTAAAACTCTAGTCTTTGAGCTCTGCTGGTTGTAAAAACTCACAATAATCAGCCCCTCTTATTTCTCTAGTCAGTGGCATTGGGTAATTGTTTTACTTGTGTGATCCTCTGTGTGCTTCTCTCTCTCTCTCTCTCTCTCTCTCTCTCTCTCTTTCTCTCTCTACCCCCCCCTCCCTCACACTCTTGCTTCTTTTTCTCTCTCCCTCTCTCTATGATCAGGGCTCCCTCCCCTCCATTACACCCCATTATCCTATTTTTCCCCAAATCATATCTCTACACCTCCTACCTTCAATGATGTGGCCTCCTCTCTCCCTCTAGTTGTGCAGTTTGTTCTGTCAGTCCTCAGATTGACTTCTTGGATGTTCAGAATAATTTGATATTTATCTAGCTGTGTTTAAGAGACAAGGAAAGCCTAGGGTTTTCCTACTACTCTACTATCTTAGCTCCCTACCTTCATCATATCCTTATGGTTGTTTCTCCTGAAGCCACATATTTCATTGGAGAAGCCATTATGATTACCTACCTAAAAGAATCAGTGAGCCTCCTTTCATTTTAAGTATACATAGAATGCATATTTTATCATGTGTATATTATTATTAGATGCATGTCTGATCAAGAATTACAACCCAGATTTTATTTAGAGATATAGCTTAACCATTAGGCATTTAAGCCTATCATTAATTTCAAAAGTTTCTCAAGAACAAAATTAAACAGATTTTAAGCTTCCCGTTTGTGTTAAGGAAGAAAAAGACCAATCTCAGCAGTTTTAAGATTTCATAAGGTCTAGGTGGCTTCCCCTAAAGATACTTTAGGGGGATGGGTAGATATGACACTGAAGGAAACTATTGCACGTGAAGAAAATAGATCATTTGGATTTAGTCAACCTTCCAAATAGGGCCTATTCATTTCCATTTTATAGCCATATAACTGCTTAAGTGTCTATATTGACTATTGACTTCTACCTACAATAAATGACAATTAAGAATTCATTTTCTTCCTTTCCTTTTTTCCCTTTCATTTTGATCCTGTTTATGCTCAGTATGGAAAATGTAGCTACTGTGTTATCGTGCCAGTCATCTTCCCTGTCATGAATCATCCCTCTTTGAAATGACACATTCTGTATATCTGTTGCTCATTCATTAAAATACCAGGAGGCTGTGTTAGTTTCTATATGGTGGATTGTTTTGTCAAAGCAAACAAGTAGAGTCAGTAGCTATTTTTACAATCCTCTAGACTCCAGGAACTAAGAAGTAAATGGCCTCCAGGATCAAACATTGACCAATATTATCACAAATGAGAAACACTGTTTTTAAACATGATAACCTTTCTGGATTTTATTTCAAATTATATGTATTTTTACTATCTTAAGGTCTGTTTGGGATACTTCACAATTGCCTAATGGCTTTATAAAATTACAATGTCACCTCACAAAAAAAACTCCAATATAGAGACTTGTATTTTCAACAATTCCATATATCACCCTCTGGATTCTACTGGCAAGTAATCTCTAGAATTTGTTTATTCTTGACTTCGGAAAGTAGATGGACCCTGCTCCTTGGGAAGGTATTGCAATGATTGCTCATTTTCTCATGTTTGGAACCAAAACCTTTTTTTTTTGAGACAATTGTGTAAAGATAAATTCTATGAAACTTCTCACTTTTAAACTGAGTATTTTTCCTTCTACTTGGCATGTCTGCAAACCACATATAGCCTTACAATCTAACTAAAAATATATAAAATCTTTCATGGAGAACATTGTACATATTATCTGAGTTCAATTCAGTGAAGTAAGTTGGGAAAACTCTACCTTAAGGATGATATTTTACTTGCCTTGATATATAAGAAAAATTGATCCTACTGCTTAGTCATATGCAATAAGCCATAAATGCATACAATAAAAAACAGACCCATTTGCACAAAGATATAATACAGAATCCAAAAGCAGGCTCCTATGGAGAATCTTAAAAAATGTATTATAACTTTTTAGAAATAACTATCATTACCCTAGAGAAAAATTACCTATTATTAGAAGAGAATTTTAAGAACTCTCCTTAAAAAAACTCATTGAGAACATTCCAGAAAACATGACTTTAACACCCTGATTTCTACATTTCCTAGTTAACCTAATGACTAATTAGAAGAAAGATGTTTATTCCTTTCTAACAACAACTCCCCCTAACTCCTTATATGTTTGATTATTCATGTAGTCTCAATATCTTAATATCTAAATATTCATGTAGTATTATTGTTATCTTGGATTCTTATGCTTTAGAAGATAGGGATAGCTTTAACTGACTAATATGGCACCATGTGCAAATTGCCAGTCCATGAAAAAGTTTAATGCTTATAGTTTTATTTCACTATAGCAACAGATATGGATAAGACCCTTGTATTTTACATGAAGCCATCTTGACAGATTTTTTAAAATTTCCATTTAATGCAAACCTCAAGCCTTAGAAATGAATTGGAAAAGTTGGAGTTTTCAAATAATAGAGCAAAGAAAGAATGACAGTAAGCAGTTTTGCTTATTCAGGGTATCAGTGAACAACTTTAGTTCTGTTTCTCTTTGGCTGTGGATAACTGAAACTAGTCATTACCATACCTGTCAAGAGCAAGTAGCAAAAGACATAGTTCCATCAGAAATATACATCAATTCAGATCTTCTATGGTTACTCAGGGAGTTTGAGGTCCCATAGGAATGGATTAGAGGAGCATGAAATATATGTCAAACTCAAGGATTTTTTTCCTGTGAAACTAAAAGAATAAGCAGTATTAGTTTTCATTTGATGAAGCTACCCATATTTCAGTATGTCCTTTCAAAAATTGAGAATATTTAAAAATTGAATGTTCAAATTAAAGATTATTGTCATAAGTTATGATGTATTACACATGTAATACATGTGTAAGAGTAATACATGTATTTGTAAGAGTCAGTGTGCCTCTAACTCTGATTTGAAAGCCATAAAAGTTAATATTAAAGTGAATATAGCATTTGATCTGATAAAAATCAAATTTAGTTAAATGAGGAACTGAGCCTGTGTCAGAATACAGATGAATGCACTAGAGGTGCTTACTGATTCCAAGAAATGATTATTTTTTCAACTTTAAACTTTTAAATGAACAAAAAAATATAGTAACTGCAGAACTATCAACTGGATCATATATTTTATATAATAAAGTCTCAACTAATAAATATTATTTCTGAAAATATAAAATCTCTATTGATTCATGACTTCTTGGAGGAACAAATAATTAGGGAGCACAGGAAAGTCGAAATGTGTAAAGACAGAGATACCAGTAGAATTGGAGAAGAAATATAAAAGGAATTTCTCTAGTGGTTGCAGGGAAAGGTCACTCAATGGAGACTTTTCCAGAGAGACCCAAGTTTCAGGAGAGGGAAATTTGTGTGTGATTGTGGGTGCATGCATTCAGTTTCATAAATTTGTATTAAGTGTTAGGCACCGTGATGAGTAGTAGAGAGATGATAATATATGCAATATTACTGGAGTTAGAGTCAATTTTATTGATTATTGTAATATATAAATGCTATATTAGTGTATCAGTTAAATATTTTAGGGTCCAAACTGAAATATATAAAACTAAAACTATTTTAAAATATAAGTACATTCGTTAATCTAAAAAAACTTGGAAGTCAAAGGGTTCCAAGGCTGGCGAATACAGCAGATCAATGATATTAGGGCTCTGGGTTGCCTTCTCTGGGATATTTTTGTCTTTTCCCTTAGATGCCTGTCATTGTGTAAAATATCACATTGTGTGGCAAAGTACAAGATAATGAATGCTTGAGGAGTATTATGGTATGAATTGTGTCCCTCACTCCCAAATTCATATGTTGAAGTCTTAAACTTCAGTACTTTAGAATGTGACTATATTTGGAGATGGGTCATTAAAGAGATAATAAGTCAACAAGAGACTATTAGAATGTTCCCTAATCCAGTTTGACTGGTCTCCTGAGAAAAAGATGGAATTTGGACACACAGATAGTAGGGTACATGTGCACAGAGGGACAATCATGTGAAATGACAGCAAGAGGATAGCCATCTGTAAGCCTAGCTGAGAGACCTTAGAGGAAACCAACTCTGCTGGCATCTTGACTGTAATCTTCTAGCCTCCTCCAGAACAGTAAGAAAATAAATTTCTGTTGTTTAAACTACCCAGTGTCTGGTACATTGTTATGGCAGCAGTAGCAAATAATACATGAAGCATTTGGAGAAAGTGCACTTCCTTATGTTTCTCTCTTTATACTGAGGAGTAAAATCTTTTTCACTTACTCTCAGCAGATATTCTCTCAGGTCCTTACAGCTAATACTGAGTCACATGCCCATTGTCTACATGCAGCAAACAAGGCTCCATATGTACACATTTGGTATTAGAGCCCATAGAAAGTGATGTGAGGTCTTTCTGGCAGAAAGAAAGAGGCTAGAATTTGCAGTTGAGTTGGCAACTAATCATTTATGTAAGTTCCAGGTCTTACATAATATGGGACATTTACCCAAATTTTAAAGTTTAAGTAAGCCAGTTTGTAAGATTTTGTACAAATTAGGGGAAAAGGTATCTTTGTTAATTAAGTTTAATTATACTTTATGACCATCTGCTAACAGTTTGTTGTAACAACAAATCTACTCTAAGTGAATGGTACCTTTTGGAGTTGTGGTGGCTTTGGTTTTAAGAAACCATATATGGAGTATAGAAACCTTGATGTGAATCATAAGGGATATGTGGAAATTAGATAAAAAGGGGACGGACTGTGTTGTAGCAGAGGATACAAAATGAGCAAAATCACAGAGAATTGAAAGACCATGCAACAGTGAAGACATACAAGCTGTTCCATATTATTACTAGTTAGGGCACATGTTAGAGAGCAATGGGAGCTGAAATGGAGGAGATTGACAGAGCCTGGTCATTATAGTTCTGGAAGAGTGCCAAATTTTATGGCTTGAGTAGATATAGATGCATCAGTATAATCAATGTGTACAAGAAGAGACAATACAGGAATAGAAGGTAGAAATGGTTTGGATGTGATGCATATGACACACTTGTAGAAGCAACTCTTGAATAGAGTCTAGAACGCTAACTTTGTTATACATACATAGGTTCTCATTCTTTGTTCTTTATTGGCTATAAGATTATGGGAATATTATTTAACATCCCTAGGCCTTAGTATTCTCATATGTGAGGTTTAATATAATTATATTTGTGCCTCAGTCAAGGGTTTTGTGAGGACTATATATGGTAATGCATGTTAGACTAAATATTAAATAAAGTTTTATACGTTAATAAATTTCAGCTATTTTTCTTCACTCTTCCTTCTATTCAGCCTTCTTCTCTCCTTTCTATTTATTGAAATAAAGATGCCTGCTGGGTTTTTGTGTCTAAAACCCATGAAGTAAGTCAATTTTAGAGATAAATAAGGGAGACATCATCATAAAGTGATTGTTAAGATTTTGAAAGTGGATGATATTATCTGGAGAGCATATCTGAAAGTCAGAAGAGCAGTGACATTTTCCAGAGCCATGAGGAATGCTAATTTTTAAGAGATGGGAGAAAAAAGAAATTTCTGCTAACAGGTTTGAGGGCACTCAAAAAGACAGTAGGAAACTTAAGAAAAAGTTCATATGACATGCAAAGATGTTAAGAATTTCATGAGGAAATGAAGTTTTAAGCACGATAGTTAGATTCATGTAAACCCTATATAGCAGAAAATTATATGCTACTCAAAACGTTTAGAGAGCAAGAAATAAGAACAATAATCTCCCATTGATTTTACCTTCATGGAGTTCATTGCCAGAGAAATTTTACCTACTAACTGGGGCAGAAGGGAAGGAGAAACAAGAACGTCCATTCCTTTATACTAAAAAACAAATTTAAAGTATGGTAGTAATGAAACTGTACTGAGACTGTACCAGACTTTAAATTGTTTTTTTTTTATCTTGGCTGGGGGAGTTTGAACAGATTTATAGGATGAGCAGAAGATGATATAAAAGGGACAGGAAAAGATCAAAGAACAATGGAGAATCACTGACAGAGTTGTTTCAGTGTAGGCAACATGATAGCATGAAGAGCAGAGTACTTGACTTTTTATAAACAAATGGAAAGCTCTTCAGAATCAACCAAAAAGGATACTAACAAGGATTTATAAGTGTATAGGTGAAATAAAAGAAAGGATTATTTCTGTGGATTGCTAACTGGCATTGAGAATGGACGGTAACAAATAGTTTCACAACAACCCAAACATATTTACCCCACTGCAGTGTAGCAATGAATGGAGCATACTGAGGTGCCAGGGTGCATATGCAGTGCTAAAAGTTCAATGGGCAGAATCTAAGGCAAATAAATAGTATTATTTCACTATATTGTCTTCATTTGTCACCTACTGGAACACCTCCAATCATAGAAGAGATGGTAGAATTTACCAAGAAAAGTTTATATAAGAACCAAAAGTTAATTGTAGAGCTTCTTTATTGTCATTGAAAAAATGGTTGGAAGTTGTAGCATGTCATATCTGAAGTAAACTGCATCTTCTAGAGGCCAGCAGTAGTGCGTGGAGACTGAGCAAAATGGATGCCTGTTCTCCAACTCAGTTCATAAATGGGCTTTATTTGAGGAGACCATTTATATTTGTTGCCAGTAGAATATATCTCTATCTATCTATCTATCTATCTATCTATCTATCTGCTTCTGACTTATGTAATTTGTACCATAGAGTTCATGATAAAATTATGAAAGGAGATTAATAATGGTCTCAGCTCTAAGTAATTTCCTATCTTCACATACTGCTCATTTTCTCTCTCTGTTTCACACAAAAACATTACTTTGTGACCAATTTTAATTAATTCTGATTAATATTCAAGGAGAATAAAGTTTTTGAGGAAAATAAATTTGGAGAGTGAATAGAGAGAGTGACACCCTGCTGGGAACCAGCCTAAAAGATTTTGGATGAAATTCACCAACCCACCTTGTGCCACTACTCTGTGAACTTGGGAAACATACTTTCTGAAAGCTCAGTCTCTGAAACTATATGCATTCTCAGGTTTTATTTCATGTATGTATAAGAAACAGCATTTATAATGACTTTCAAGCTCTGTAAGATCTGACACCTTTCTTTCTGCCTTCACTTCCTACCACTCTTTTTTTCTACTAACTTCACTTCTACCACTGGCTCTCTTGAAAGTCCTGTACCCATCAAACTCACTTCTAGCCCAGGGAATTTGTATATGAGTTTTCTCTGCCTCTGGTGTTCCTTCTCCAGATATCCTCATGCCTGGTTTCTTCACTTCCTTCAATGCTTGCCCATATGTCACCTTATGGGTGAGGCCTTCCCTTGTGGGTATTCTGTACCTCTTCCCCTACTGAGCACAACTTGTCATACAGTGGTTCCCCTGATCTGTGTTTTCACTGTCCATGGTTGCAGTTACCCACTGTCAACCAGGGTCTGGAAGGAGATGATCCTACTTCTGACATATTATCAAAGGGTCAGGAGTAGCCTAACCCTACATCACAATACCTAGGTCATTTACCTCATTTCATCTCATCACATGGATATTTTACCATCTCATATCGTCACTAGAAGAAGTGTCAGTATAGTATATTAAAATATTTTGAGAGAGACCACATTCACATAACTCTCATTACAGTATATTGTTATAATTGTTTTTTTTATTATCAGTTATTGCTGTTAATCTTTCACTGTGCCTAATTTATAAATTAAACTTTATCATAAGTATTTACATACAAGAAAAAACTGGTATATATATATATATATATATATATATACACACACACACACACACACACACACACACACACACACACACTATAAGTATATATATATAGGTATATATAGTATATACAGTACTATCAGTGATTTCAGACATCCATTAGAAGTCTTGCAACATATGCCTCATGGATATGGGGTGGAAGGTATTGTAATTGCCTTGATTTATTTTTCTCCATAGCACTGATTGCTATTTGATATGTAGTAATACAGAGAGGGCAAGGTCTTTTATATTTTGTTTAGTATTATATGCGTAACAATTTGTACAGATACTGAAATGGTAACTTTTTATTGAATGAGTGAATGAAACTAATATACAATTATTAATTATAATTTAAATATATAAGTTTATATGTAAATTGTTATTAATATTCATGTCTTCATAATATAAAAGAGAGATGATGGCAATATTTTTCTACTAAATAACCGATAAGAAACATTCCACTAGTAGCCCAAAATATTTTTTGAGGATAGTTGGATAAAACACCCTTTCTGCAAAACAAATGACTGTCATCTGCAGGATGATTGCCATGCTAACTATGCAAATCTGCCATAACTACAATAGGAAAGGTGCGTGTTGCATTTGGGCAAAGCATCATTATGTGTGTGGGGGGGAGGTGGGGCTCTGGTTGAAAACTTTCACCCAGTTCTGAGCTAGAGAATAAAAGGATAACATATATTGTCATCTCCAAATTTAAGATTCTTGGGTTTTAAAACAAGTTTTTATAGGCAAAACAATTATTACAAGAAACAAATACTTTTTTTTAATTTCATTTTTTGGTGTGTATGTGTGTGTAGGGGGAGATTTTTAAAAAAAATAATCAAAATTCTGAAAGATGATACATTTCTTTCTTTGGGATTAAAGAATACATTTATTTCCAAAATATAAAATTAAATGTATGCCCCCAAGTAATAGTTATATATATACTTAATTCATGCATTATTGTATTAAATAGTGAAGTATTCTAAACCACTAAAACCATACAGATATCAATATTCTTAATATACTTAAAATTATGCTTATCATAGAAGTTATTCTGAATTACCATTATATAAAATCTCTACACGTTCTACAATATGACACACAATCTTCTTATAAAATTTTATATTAATTCTTTCAGAAAGAAATAAATACATATATTTTCAGTTAGAATAGTGGCATGGTAGGGCAGGTCCAAAGTAATGAATAAGTGATTGTAAAACTTGCCTCTATTTCTCACATATTGAGAGTGACAAAGTCCTAAATTTGAAAGAGGTCTCTCGAGACACACATATTCTGCACAGTAACTTGAACTGAGAGTCTCTTAGATCAGAGGAAATTGAAATATCATTAATACAGAAAAACATCTTCTAGGAGTGTGCATCAATTCAACACTTCAGTTCCCAATCCTGCAATAAAAGCAGATTGCTCCATTTATCACTGATCTTATTACATAGGGTCTTTCAATACAAGGGAATGAATGTACTTCTATATTTGTGTCTAGAGTAGTTGTTAAAGAATTGTTTTGTAAGCTCTAAACTCCTATTTAAAATAAGTAATGGTGTGCAAGGTGTGTAGTGAGTACATAAGAGATCTTAAGGTTTCCCAGTGCCATGTTAAATTCTGAAATGGGACATGATTCTCGACTCTTAGATGAGAGGGAAAAAGTCACCCACACTTTCCTATAGCTTTTCAGGGTAAGAGAGATTGACATAAGACACAGAAGAACATTAGAATACCCAGGAGATGATATATAATATATATATCATATATATGTGTGTGTGTACATATATGTATGTAATTGAGTGTAAGAGAGTGCTTTTTCCAGTTACTGACATCAAAATAATGATTCAATTTTGAGTCATAATTAATCACAATTAAGTTGCTATTATTAATTATTAAGTACTGAAATTTAGAAATTCTTTACTTTTTAATCAATAAAAGAAAATTTATGTATATATACTTATAATTACATCAATTTTACTCAACCTGTTTTATGTCATGCTTTATTTGTTGGGAGAGAAAAATATTGAGGTACTACTGATATATACTAAGAGAATTAAACAATAGATAGCCATTGTATCAATTAGCTTTTTTTTTTAATTTTTTTTTTCAACGTTTATTTATTTCTTTGGGGACAGAGAGAGACAGAGCATGAACGGGGGAGGGGCAGAGAGAGAGGGAGACACAGAATCGGAAACAGGCTCCAGGCTCCGAGCCATCAGCCCAGAGCCTGACGCGGGGCTCAAACTCACGGACCGTGAGATCGTGACCTGGCTGAAGTCGGACACTTAACCGACTGCGCCACCCAGGCGCCCCTGTATCAATTAGCTTTTGCTGTGTCTATCCCAAAAGTCAGTGGTGTACAACAATAAACATCATTTCTCATGTGTCTGCAATATTCAGCTGATGTTGGTGTTATTGTGCATCAATAAAGACAGCAGGAAATGGTTATGATAGGAAGGTTTACATTATCTGTTTCTTAAGCATAAGGGCAGATTCACTGAAAGTTTGTATCAAGTATTCTCATTCTTATCTGTTTTCTTTTGGGTTCTCCAACCCAAATGTTATTGACTGTGTGATGAAATACATTAAATAGATGTCATGAGGATTTGTTTAGTAAACTTTCCAAATCTAGGTAGACCAGGTCGTAATCTGTCACTCTGCACATAATATTTGCCAACAAGTTTATAAAAAGCTATATGTCTTTGAATTTTAACTGAGCCTCATGTTTTTATAGAGGATAGCATTTTAAATTGAATTTGCACTATGCCCTCATGAGTATTGCTTTTATAAAACTGTAATCCTATAAAAGCTTATAATTTTATATAAATTTACTTTGCTTAAATGTACACATTTTTGCAAGCTTCATAAATATAGAAGTGATAAGGGTATATAAAAATATTTAGTAACAATGATATCTGGGAAAGTTGCAAAGGAAACCTTCTATTTACCCAACACTTTGTTGCAACTATTAAAGATATTACACTAATTTATATAATTAATATTTATTTATTAATTTACACATTTATTGAACACATTTATTGAACATTTATTGCTAGGTATCAAGAATACTGAGGTTGAGGTTACAGCAATTTTAAAATATTAAAAGGTGATTTCTACAGAATTTTGTTCTGATGAGAGAAAAGCAAACAAATATATGATTATAAAGTATGTGAGTTGTTAAGGGTTATGGAAATAAAGAATGTGAGCTAAGAATTGACAGATATTAATAGAAGTTGTTATTTTACCTTTATCTTTCCTTTTTGCTGTTGTCATTATTTTATTTTGAATCAACATTTATCAAACACAATTTCGGTAATATATATGTACAGTATAGAAGGCAGTAACAAAACAAGCTCGTAAACCCATTAAATCTAGGTCAAAGCTAAACATCCACAGTATCCCATAATCCCCAAACATAGCTCTTCCTAAATACATTGATCTCTTCCCCCTAAAGAGGAAATCATAATCCTGAATTTTCCTAAAGAGAAAAAAATATATTGCTTTAAAATTTTTTTCTATAAATGGAAACCATATTGCTTTTGTTTTTCTATGAGTGACCCTCATATTTCATTAAATATTATATTTTGAGATTCAGTCATATTAACGTATATAGAGTAGACCTTCACTCTCATAACTGTGTAATATTCTATTACATGACTATTCAATAATTTATTCCTAATCTGACAGTTTCTAGGGTTTTTTTTTCTTGTATCATGAACAAGACATGTGAATATTCTTTTAGCACTGCTTCTTGTTCATCCATATATGAAATTCTAGAGTATATACATATTGTACAATGGGAGTTGTAAGTTCAATATGCTCAATATTTGTAAATAATGCTAAATTGTTTTCCAAAAAAAATTGTACCAATTTATTCTCCCTCTGGAAGTGAGGAACATCTCCAATTGCTCTTTTCTTCACAGATTCCTAGCATTATTAACTTTTTAAAATGTTGTTTGTGAAATACTACTTCATGATGGATATATTTTAAATTTTACTAAATGAGAAAAGAAATGAATATTATTTTCATATGTTCAAGTATATCGTTATCATATTATTTATCACTCAGACTAGGACACATTTAAGAGTAAAAGGGAATGACAAAATAATTCAAGGAAAACCTTTTAAGTATTTACTTATAAACATACTGATTTATAAAATTGCCCTATTCAAAAATTATTTCCAAAATATTTTTCTACAAAAAGATATAAAATAAATTTTAAAAATTTATTTAAATAACAACATAAAATCTAATCTTTATATTAATGATGTCATGTTAAAAAATAGCATAAACAAAATAAATATTTTTGTAGATACATACTTGAATTTTATTTTACCCATGCAGGGCCCTTGCTTATAAAAATAGTATGCAGGTACTGTAGAACTGGTAAACCATTTTATTGCCATCTCTGTAAGAAGTTGTTTCCATATAAGACTGAATATTTATGGGCTCTTTATTCCAAGGTCAATATGTCCTCTCTAACACAAAAACATACTTTGATAATATTAGCTTTTTGGTAATTCTTGATCATCTGTCAAGGAAGTCAGGGTATGCTATTTTGTATATCATGGTCAATAAACGTTTAAAATGATAAATGATATTTAAAAAGTGGTCTGGATTTCCATTTCTGACATTTTCCAACAATTTTTGTTAGACTAACCTTCAAAGATAACTGAATGATGTATAAAATATCAATGGCATTAGGGGCGCCTGGGTGGCGCAGTCGGTTAAGCGTCCGACTTCAGCCAGGTCACGATCTCGCGGTCTGTGAGTTCGAGCCCCGCGTCGGGCTCTGGGCTGATGGCTCAGAGCCTGGAGCCTGTTTCCGATTCTGTGTCTCCCTCTCTCTCTGCCCCTCCCCTGTTCATGCTCTGTCTCTCTCTGTCCCAAAAATAAATAAAAAATGTTGAAAAAAAATTAAAAAAAAAAAATAAAATATCAATGGCATGAGAACACCGGAAAGGAAAAAAAAGATAGTTAGTGGAGGGGAGTAGACACGGAATGAGGGAATGGTACCGCATACATTTCTTGTTTTTGCATCCGTTAGTTTGAGGGCCTGCCCAGGAAGGGCTATGGTAGATGATAAAACTATAACAGAAAATCTGCAGCCTTTCTGCTCCAAGATTCAGAGAACAGAGTCTGTGACAACCATGGACACTGACAAGGTAACATGGGGATGTGGAATCCTGAAAAAGAAAAGTCCAGAAAGAGGAGCTCAAAATTCCTGTGAATGTATTCAGTCTACATCTCCAACAGACCTCTGAACCATACGTGCATGGAACGGAACCCATGGATAACAGCTAGACTAAAATTAGTGAATGGAAACTGAGCTGCCATATACAAGAGAGGAGAGCTTGTAGTTTGAGTCAGTTAAGTTCCTGATGAATTAAAACAAACAAAAAAGAATCTATATTCTTCAGAGGGATATAACAAAGCTAAAAATCTTGAATACATGTCACTTACAGTGTCCAGGACGCAATTCAAAATTGGAAACAGGAAAACCGCTACTACTTAAGAGAAAATAAAATCAACAGAAACCCAAGATGAATGACCCCGATGTTGGGATTAGCATACCAGGACTTAAAAGAAGTAATCACAACAGTGTTTAGAGACACAAATGAAAAACAAAACAAAACAAAACAAACAAACAAAAAAAAAAAACATTGGGAGGGCGCAGGAAGATGGCGGCATAGGAGGACGCTGGGCTCACCGCGCGTCCTGCTGATCACTTAGATTCCACCTACACCTGCCTAAATAACCCAGAAAATCGCCAGAGGATTAGCAGAACGGAGTCACCGGACCCAAGTGCAGACGAGAGGCCCACGGAAGAGGGTAGGAAGGGCGGCGAGGCGGTGCCCGCTCCACGGACTGGCGGGAGGGAGCCGGGGCGGAGGGGCGGCTCGCCAGCCAAGCAGAGCCCCCGAGTCCGGCTTGCAAAAGCGGAGGGGCCTGACGGACTGTGTTCCGACAGCAAGCGCGACTTAGCGTCTGGGAGGTCATAAGTTAACAGCTCTGCTCGGAAAGCGGGAAGGCTGGAGGACAAAGGGAGGGTGAGCTGCGGAGCCCCCGGACGACAGAGCTCAGATTGGCGGGGAACAAAGGCGCTCGCCAGCGCCATCTCCCCCGCCCATCCCCCAGCCAAAATCCCAAAGGGAACCGGTTCCGGCCAGGGAAATTGCTCGCTCCGCGCAAACATCCAACTCTGTGCTTCTGCGGAGCCAAACCTCCGGCAGCGGATCTGACTCCCTCCGGCTGCCACAGGGCCCCTCCTGAAGTGGATCACCTAAGGAGAAGCGAGCTAAGCCTGCCCCCCCTCCCGCCGTGCACCTTGCCTTCCCACCCCAGCTAATACGCCAGATCCCCAGCATCACAAGCCTGGCAGTGTGCAAGTAGCCCAGACGGGCCACGCCACCCCACAGTGAATCCCGCCCCTAGGAGAGGGGAAGAGAAGGCACACACCAGTCTGACTGTGGCCCCAGCGGTGGGCTGGGGGCAGACATCAGGACTGACTGCGGCCCCGCCCACCAACTCCAGTTATACACCACAGCACAGGGGAAGTCCTCACCACACCAGGGACTATCCAAAATGACCAAGCGGAAGAATTCCCCTCAGAAGAATCTCCAGGAAATAACAACAGCTAATGAGCTGATCAAAAAGGATTTAAATAATATAACAGAAAGTGAATTTAGAATAATAGTCATAAAATTAATCGCTGGGCTGGAAAACAGTATACAGGACAGCAGAGAATCTCTTGCTACAGAGATCAAGGGACTAAGGAACAGTCACGAGGAGCTGAAAAACGCTTTAAAGGAAATGCAAAACAAAATGCAAACCACCACGGCTCGGATGGAAGAGGCAGAGGAGAGAATAGGTGAACTAGAAGATAAAGTTATGGAAAAAGAGGAAGCTGAGAAAAAGAGAGATAAAAAAATCCAGGAGTATGAGGGGAAAATTAGAGAACTAAGTGATACACTAAAAAGAAATAATATACGCATAATTGGTATTCCAGAGGAGGAAGAGAGAGGGAAAGGTGCTGAAGGGGTACTTGAAGAAATCATAGCTGAGAACTTCCCTGAACTGGGGAAGGAAAAAGGCATTGAAATCCAAGAGGCACAGAGAACTCCCTTCAGACGTAACTTGAATCGATCTTCTGCACGACATATCATAGTGAAACTGGCAAAATACAAGGATAAAGAGAAAATTCTGAAAGCAGCAAGGGGTAAACGTGCCCTCACATATAAAGGGAGACCTATAAGACTCGTGACTGATCTCTCTTTTGAAACTTGGCAGGCCAGAAAGAATTGGCACGAGATTTTCAGGGTGCTAGACAGCAAAAATATGCAGCCGAGAATCCTTTATCCAGCAAGTCTGTCATTTAGAATAGAAGGAGAGATAAAGGTCTTCCCAAACAAACAAAAACTGAAGGAATTTGTCACCACTAAACCAGCCCTACAAGAGATCCTAAGGGGGACCCTGTGAGACAAAGTACCAGAGACATCACTACAAGCATAAAACATACAGACATCACAATGACTCTAAACCCGTATCTTTCTATAATAACACTGAATGTAAACGGATTAAATGCGCCAACCAAAAGACATAGGGTATCAGAATGGATAAAAAAACAAGACCCATCTATTTGCTGTCTACAAGAGACTCATTTTAGACCTGAGGACACCTTTAGATTCAGAGTGAGGGGATGGAGAACTATTTATCATGCTACTGGAAGCCAAAAGAAAGCTGGAGTAGCCATACTTATATCAGACAAACTAGACTTTAAATTAAAGGCTGTAACAAGAGATGAAGAAGGACATTCTATAATAGTTACAGGGTCTATCCATCAGGAAGAGCTAACAATTATAAATGTCTATGCGCCGAATACCGGAGCCCCCAAGTATATAAAACAATTACTCATAAACAGAAGCAACCTTATTGATAAGAATGTGGTAATTGCAGGGGACTTTAACACCCCACTTACAGAAATGGATAGATCATCTAGACACACAGTCAATAAAGAAACAAGGGCCCTGAATGAGACATTGGATCAGATGGACTTGACAGATATATTTAGAACTCTGCATCCCAAAGCAACAGAATATACTTTCTTCTCGAGTGCACATGGAACATTCTCCAAGATAGATCATATACTGGGTCACAAAACAGCCCTTCCTAAGTTTACAAGAATTGAAATTATACCATGCATACTTTCAGACCACAATGCTATGAAGCTTGAAATCAACCACAGGAAAAAGTCTGGAAAACCTCCAAAAGCGTGGAGGTTAAAGAACACCCTACTAACGAATGAGTGGGTCAACCAGGCAATTAGAGAAGAAATCAAAAAATATATGGAAACAAACGAAAATGAAAATACAACAATCCAAACGCTTTGGGACGCAGCGAAGGCAGTCCTGAGAGGAAAATACATTGCAATCCAGGCCTATCTCAAGAAACAAGAAAAATCCCAAATACAAAATCTAACAGCACACCTAAAGGAAATAGAAGCAGAACAGCAAAGGCAGCCTAAACCCAGCAGAAGAAGAGAAATAATAAAGATCAGAGCAGAAATAAACAATATAGAATCTAAAAAAACTGTAGA
Source organism: Lynx canadensis (assembly GCF_007474595.2). Classification (NCBI taxonomy): domain Eukaryota; kingdom Metazoa; phylum Chordata; class Mammalia; order Carnivora; family Felidae; genus Lynx; species Lynx canadensis. Next base: position 26,537,927 of record NC_044320.2, read on the forward strand.
GCAGATCAACGAAACCAAGAGTTGGTTTTTTGAAAAAATAAACAAAATTGACAAACCTCTAGCCAGCTTCTCAAAAAGAAAAGGGAGATGACCCAAATAGATAAAATCATGAATGAAAATGGAATTATGACAACCAATCCCTCAGAGATACAAACAATTATCAGGGAATACTATGAAAAATTATATGCCAACAAATTGGACAACCTGGAAGAAATGGACACATTCCTGAACACCCACACTCTTCCAAAACTCAATCAGGAGGAAATAGAAAGCTTGAACAGACCCATAACCAGCGAAGAAATTGAATCGGTTATCAAAAATCTCCCAACAAATAAGAGTCCAGGACCAGATGGCTTCCCAGGGGAGTTCTACCAGACATTTAAAGCAGAGATAATACCTATCCTTCTCAAGCTATTCCAAGAAATAGAAAGGGAAGGAAAACTTCCAGACTCATTCTATGAAGCCAGTATTACTTTGATCCCTAAACCAGACAGAGACCCAGTAAAAAAAGAGAACTACAGGCCAATATCCCTGATGAATATGGATGCAAAAATTCTCAATAAGATATTAGCAAATCGAATTCAACAGCATATAAAAAGAATTATTCACCATGATCAAGTGGGATTCATCCCTGGGATGCAGGGCTGGTTCAACATTCGCAAATCAATCAACGTGATACATCACATTAACAAAAAAAAAGAGAAGAACCATATGATCCTGTCAATCGATGCAGAAAAGGCCTTTGACAAAATCCAGCACCCTTTCTTAATAAAAACCCTTGAGAAAGTCGGGATAGAAGGAACATACTTAAAGATCATAAAAGCCATTTATGAAAAGCCCACAGCCAACATCATCCTCAACGGGGAAAAACTGAGAGCTTTTTCCCTGAGATCAGGAACACGACAGGGATGCCCACTCTCACCGCTGTTGTTTAACATAGTGCTGGAAGTTCTAGCATCAGCAATCAGACAACAAAAGGAAATCAAAGGCATCAAAATTGGCAAAGATGAAGTCAAGCTTTCGCTTTTTGCAGATGACATGATATTATACATGGAAAATCCGATAGACTCCACCAAAAGTCTGCTAGAACTGATATATGAATTCAGCAAAGTTGCAGGATACAAAATCAATGTCCAGAAATCAGTTGCATTCTTATACACTAACAATGAAGCAACAGAAAGACAAATAAAGAAAATGATCCCATTCACAATTGCACCAAGAAGCATAAAATACCTAGGAATGAATCTAACCAAAGATGTAAAGGATCTGTATGCTGAACACTATAGAAAGCTTATGAAGGTAATTGAAGAAGACTTAAAGAAATGGAAAGACATTCCCTGCTCATGGATTGGAAAAATAAATATTGTCAAAATGTCAATACTACCCAAAGCTATCTACACATTCAATGCAATCCCAATCAAAATTGCACCAGCATTCTTCTCGAAATTAGAACAAGCAATCCTAAAATTCATATGGAACCACAAAAGGCCCCGAATAGCCAAAGGAATTTTGAAGAAGAAGACCAAAGCAGGAGGCATCACAATCCCAGACTTTAGCCTCTACTACAAAGCTGTCATCATCAAGACAGCATGGTATTGGCACAAAAACAGACACACAGACCAATGGAATAGAATAGAAACCCCAGAACTAGACCCACAAACGTATGGCCAACTCATCTTTGACAAAGCAGGAAAGAACATCCAATGGAAAAAAGACAGCCTCTTTAACAAATGGTGCTGGGAGAACTGGACAGCAACATGCAGAAGGTTGAAACTAGACCACTTTCTCACACCATTTACAAAAATAAACTCAAAATGGATAAAGGACCTAAATGTGAGACAGGAAACCATCAAAACCTTAGAGGAGAAAGCAGGAAAAGACCTCTCTGACCTCAGCCGTAGCAATCTCTTACTCGACACATCCCCAAAGGCAAGGGAATTAAAAGCAAAAGTGAATTACTGGGACCTTATGAAGATAAAAAGCTTCTGCACGGCAAAGGAAACAACCAACAAAACTAAAAGGCAACCAACGGAATGGGAAAAGATATTTGCAAATGACATATCGGACAAAGGGCTAGTATCTAAAATCTATAAAGAGCTCACCAAACTCCACACCCGAAAAACAAATAACCCAGTGAAGAAATGGGCAGAAAACATGAATAGACACTTCTCTAAAGAAGACATCCACATGGCCAACAGGCACATGAAAAGATGTTCAGCGTCGCTCCTTATCAGGGAAATACAAATCAAAACCACACTCAGGTATCACCTCACGCCAGTCAGAGTGGCCAAAATGAACAAATCAGGAGACTATAGATGCTGGAGAGGATGTGGAGAAACGGGAACCCTCTTGCACTGTTGGTGGGAATGCAAATTGGTGCAGCCGCTCTGGAAAGCAGTGTGGAGGTTCCTCAGAAAATTAAAAATAGACCTACCCTATGACCCAGCAATAGCACTGCTAGGAATTTATCCAAGGGATACAGGAGTACTGATGCATAGGGGCACTTGTACCCCAATGTTCATAGCAGCACTCTCAACAATAGCCAAATTATGGAAAGAGCCTAAATGTCCATCAACTGATGAATGGATAAAGAAATTGTGGTTTATATACACAATGGAATACTATGTGGCAATGAGAAAAAATGAAATATGGCCCTTTGTAGCAACGTGGATGGAACTGGAGAGGGTAATGCTAAGTGAAATAAGCCATACAGAGAAAGACAGATACCATATGGTTTCACTCTTATGTGGATCCTGAGAAACTTAACAGGAACCCATGGGGGAGGGGAAGGAAAAAAAAAAAAAAGAGGTTAGAGTGGGAGAGAGCCAAAGCATAAGAGACTGTTAAAAACTGAGAACAAACTGAGGGTTGATGGGGGGTGGGAGGGAGGGGAGGGTGGGTGATGGGTATTGAGGAGGGCACCTTTTGGGATGAGCACTGGGTGTTGTATGGAAACCAATTTGTCAATAAATTTCATAAAAAAAAAAAAATCATTACCAAAAAAAAAAAAAAAAAAACTCTGAATATTTGTTGAATTAATTAAAGAATGCAAGAAGGAAGAAAGCAAAATGATTAGACAGTTATTGTCCTGAAATTTTCACTACATTAAGAAAATCAAAGCAAGACCTGGTCCAAGGAGAAGTGACATTTTTAATTTTGGCAGAATTCAAAGTGGCTTATTATTATACTTATTTGCCTGTTCCAAAACTCCTCAAATGCTTTTCTGTAACAAAATGCACTCATTGCTGAGCATAGTCCTGAAAGGCTGTCCTAGATGACATGTTTATAAAATCCAGGTGTGTCTGCCTCCTCTTTTAACATAGCTGAGTGGGAAGCTTAAACCCACTCACTTATTCCCGGGGACATGATATGAGCCAAATGAGCGAATAATCCCATTTCGAAACAATTTTGAGAGTTTAAATTTCAGTGATAAATTCATACTGGATTAGGACCCAAATGTTAACTGCACCTGTTGTTCAAAGACCTTCTCTAATTATATGTTTATAAGTGTAGGCTTTTTGATATTATCTAGAGTGTATACTTGCAGATTCACACAGCTGTAAACAAAAACTTAGAAGTTAATTTGCCTTGTATGCAAATAATGCCATAAATTTTTATAATTCTTTTAATTTTATGAACACTTTGATGAACGCTGTCTATAATTTATATTTACAGTGCCCCTGTGTTCATAATGACCTTGTAAAATAATTAGTGATATTATTTTATTCCTCATTTTTTAGATGTTAACTTGAGATACAACGTCATTAAGTTTTTACCTGAGGTCACACAGTCAGAATGGAGCCATTAGCCTTTCAACCCAATTCCTGACTCCAAATGTTGTTTATAAGAGCAGTTGTTCTCAAACTGTGATGTGCATAAAAATCACCCAAGAGCTTGTTAAAATGGAGATTACCTTGGTCACTCAGAGGTTCTAACTCATAGTCTGGGTGGGGGACATAAATATTAATTTTCATTAAGAGTTGAACCACATTTTAAGAAGTGCTGTATCACACCATGTGACTGTCAGTAAGTATGCCATGTGATTTATGTTTTTGTTATGTCCCTTGAAATGGAGCCAAATATAATAGAATGTGAGACTACAAATTTCATGAGGGTACAGCTAGGAACAATTTGTCTCATTATTTTATCCTGGGCACCTAAGCATCTGGGAAATAGTGTGATCTTCGCCATTTATACAGTGAATTAATGTATAGTATTCATAACTTTAAGTCCAAGTGGTTAATTTTGTTTCACATAAATTAATTCTGCATTTTCTCTCCATATTATGCATATTAAATATAAATTACTCTCCAATAGTTCAGTAGGTGACTTCAAACATGTCAGTTTGCCCTCCTGCGGGTATATGCACATTTCAGCCTTAGGGACTTTGATTTCTCTTTTCTCTAACTGAATGGTATTTTGTTTTGTTTGTTTTGTTTTGTTTTTCACTACAAATTGCCACATGGCATCACTCCATTTACTCAGTCCTTTTTTTTTTTTTTTTTTTTTGTCCAACATCTTATTCTGAAAATTTTCAAACCATAAGGATGATTGAGTTGTAGATAAAAACCTATATACCGTTACCTAGAATCTAAAATTCACATTTTATTTTACTTTCTGTAACATATATCTGAACATTTCTCTATCCATCTATCCATTCATCAATCCATCTTATTTTATACGCACTTTGAATTAAGTTGCAGACATTTGTGCACTGCTTCCTAATTATTTTAGCAGGCATTAAAATTAACTAGAATTCAATATTATTTTATGTTTATTTTTTCTTGGATATAAATTTTTCATACAACGAAATGCTCAAATGCTAAGTAGATCATTACAAGAGTTTGACAACTACCTACAACTATGTAAACCAAACATCTATCAAGGTACAGTATATTACCATCGCTCCAGAAAGTTCCCACATAAAGCTAACCAGTCAATACTGCCTGTACAATTCTCTCTGGATCAAACAGCAAACTGACTTTTTTTTTCCCCTACCGCACAGATTAGTTTGTTTGTCTAACATTTCATATAATTTGAATCATAGCATATTTTCTTCATGTATTGTTGTATTCTTCCATTCAGCAAAATACTTTTGAGACCGATCTATGTAGCTGCGTGTAACAGTAATTTGTTTCTTTTGTATTGGTGGCCATTACTTTGTTTTTACATTCCCCTGTTGATGAACACCTGGAAAATCTTTAGTTTTAGTTTTAGTGAAAAAAGCTGCTACCTATTTTCTTTTTTTTTTTTTTTTCCAACGTTTATTTATTTTTGGGACAGAGAGAGACAGAGCATGAACGGGGGAGGGGCAGAGAGAGAGGGAGACACAGAACCGGAAACAGGCTGCAGGCTCTGAGCCATCAGCCCAGAGCCCGACGCGGGGCTCGAACTCATGGACCGTGACATCGTGACCTGGCTGAAGTCGGACGCTTAACCGACTGCGCCACCCAGGCGCCCCCCTATTTTCTTTATGTGAACGAATCTTCTTATGAGTGTTATCCGTTCTCATTAGTTGTACCATCTTGATTGTACACTCTTACATGAGGATCGAAGTATGAGCTCTAGTTGCGTCAGAGTCTCAAAATACTTGGTGTCATTAGTCTTGTTAATTTTAGCCATTTTTTAGTGTGAAGTGATAGCTCATTGAGGTAATAATTTGTATTTCCATGGTGGCTAATAATGTTAATGTCTTTTTCATATCCATATTGATTGGATATCTTAATTTGTGAAGTGTCTATTAAAATCGTATGGTATTCCAAATGCTTGTATGTTAGAACTTTTATTACTGTAGCACGGATACCTGAACCTTTTCATTTTTAAAAATCTTTCTATTTTTCAAAATAGGTAATTTATAATCGCAATTACTTTTTCTTTGGTCCTTTGTCATCATTCTGCCTTTTAAGCTAATACAGTGAAATATGTATGTCAGTTAGTGTTTTAACAATTCTAGAATTTTTAATGGTTCATTTTAGAGTTTTCACTTGGAACTGAAATTTTTCTATTTGTTAATTCATTACAATGTTTTTTTTTATTTATTTATTTTTTATATATATGAAGTTTATTGACAAATTGGTTTCCATACAACACCCAGTGCTCATCCCAAAGGGTGCCCTCCTTGGAGGGTGGGTGATTGCTCTTTTTATTTTATTTTTTTTTATTTATTTTTTTTTATGAAATTTATTGACAAATTGGTTTCCATACAACACCCAGTGCTCATCCCAAAAGGTGCCCTCCTCAATACCCATCACCCACCCTCCCCTCCCTCCCACCCCCCATCAACCCTCAGTTTGTTCTCAGTTTTTAACAGTCTCTTATGCTTTGGCTCTCTCCCACTCTAACCTCTTTTTTTTTTTTTTTCCTTCCCCTCCCCCATGGGTTCCTGTTAAGTTTCTCAGGATCCACATAAGAGTGAAACCATATGGTATCTGTCTTTCTCTGTATGGCTTATTTCACTTAGCATTACCCTCTCCAGTTCCATCCACGTTGCTACAAAGGGCCATATTTCATTTTTTCTCATTGCCACATAGTATTCCATTGTGTATATAAACCACAATTTCTTTATCCATTCATCAGTTGATGGACATTTAGGCTCTTTCCATAATTTGGCTATTGTTGAGAGTGCTGCTATGAACATTGGGGTACAAGTGCCCCTATGCATCAGTACTCCTGTATCCCTTGGATAAATTCCTAGCAGTGCTATTGCTGGGTCATAGGGTAGGTCTATTTTTAATTTTCTGAGGAACCTCCACACTGCTTTCCAGAGCGGCTGCACCAATTTGCATTCCCACCAACAGTGCAAGAGGGTTCCCGTTTCTCCACATCCTCTCCAGCATCTATAGTCTCCTGATTTGTTCATTTTGGCCACTCTGACTGGCGTGAGGTGATACCTGAGTGTGGTTTTGATTTGTATTTCCCTGATAAGGAGCGACGCTGAACATCTTTTCATGTGCCTGTTGGCCATGTGGATGTCTTCTTTAGAGAAGTGTCTATTCATGTTTTCTGCCCATTTCTTCACTGGGTTATTTGTTTTTCGGGTGTGGAGTTTGGTGAGCTCTTTATAGATTTTAGATACTAGCCCTTTGTCCGATATGTCATTTGCAAATATCTTTTCCCATTCCGTTGGTTGCCTTTTAGTTTTGTTGGTTGTTTCCTTTGCCGTGCAGAAGCTTTTTATCTTCATAAGGTCCCAGTAATTCACTTTTGCTTTTAATTCCCTTGCCTTTGGGGATGTGTCGAGTAAGAGATTGCTACGGCTGAGGTCAGAGAGGTCTTTTCCTGCTTTCTCCTCTAAGGTTTTGATGGTTTCCTGTCTCACATTTAGGTCCTTTATCCATTTTGAGTTTATTTTTGTAAATGGTGTGAGAAAGTGGTCTAGTTTCAACCTTCTGCATGTTGCTGTCCAGTTCTCCCAGCACCATTTGTTAAAGAGGCTGTCTTTTTTCCATTGGATGTTCTTTCCTGCTTTGTCAAAGATGAGTTGGCCATACGTTTGTGGGTCTAGTTCTGGGGTTTCTATTCTATTCCATTGGTCTGTGTGTCTGTTTTTGTGCCAATACCATGCTGTCTTGATGATGACAGCTTTGTAGTAGAGGCTAAAGTCTGGGATTGTGATGCCTCCTGCTTTGGTCTTCTTCTTCAAAATTCCTTTGGCTATTCGGGGCCTTTTGTGGTTCCATATGAATTTTAGGATTGCTTGTTCTAATTTCGAGAAGAATGCTGGTGCAATTTTGATTGGGATTGCATTGAATGTGTAGATAGCTTTGGGTAGTATTGACATTTTGACAATATTTATTTTTCCAATCCATGAGCAGGGAATGTCTTTCCATTTCTTTAAGTCTTCTTCAATTACCTTCATAAGCTTTCTATAGTGTTCAGCATACAGATCCTTTACATCTTTGGTTAGATTCATTCCTAGGTATTTTATGCTTCTTGGTGCAATTGTGAATGGGATCATTTTCTTTATTTGTCTTTCTGTTGCTTCATTGTTAGTGTATAAGAATGCAACTGATTTCTGGACATTGATTTTGTATCCTGCAACTTTGCTGAATTCATATATCAGTTCTAGCAGACTTTTGGTGGAGTCTATCGGATTTTCCATGTATAATATCATGTCATCTGCAAAAAGCGAAAGCTTGACTTCATCTTTGCCAATTTTGATGCCTTTGATTTCCTTTTGTTGTCTGATTGCTGATGCTAGAACTTCCAGCACTATGTTAAACAACAGCGGTGAGAGTGGGCATCCCTGTCGTGTTCCTGATCTCAGGGAAAAAGCTCTCAGTTTTTCCCCGTTGAGGATGATGTTGGCTGTGGGCTTTTCATAAATGGCTTTTATGATCTTTAAGTATGTTCCTTCTATCCCGACTTTCTCAAGGGTTTTTATTAAGAAAGGGTGCTGGATTTTGTCAAAGGCCTTTTCTGCATCGATTGACAGGATCATATGGTTCTTCTCTTTTTTTTTGTTAATGTGATGTATCACGTTGATTGATTTGCGAATGTTGAACCAGCCCTGCATCCCAGGGATGAATCCCACTTGATCATGGTGAATAATTCTTTTTATATGCTGTTGAATTCGATTTGCTAATATCTTATTGAGAATTTTTGCATCCATATTCATCAGGGATATTGGCCTGTAGTTCTCTTTTTTTACTGGGTCTCTGTCTGGTTTAGGGATCAAAGTAATACTGGCTTCATAGAATGAGTCTGGAAGTTTTCCTTCCCTTTCTATTTCTTGGAATAGCTTGAGAAGGATAGGTATTATCTCTGCTTTAAATGTCTGGTAGAACTCCCCTGGGAAGCCATCTGGTCCTGGACTCTTATTTGTTGGGAGATTTTTGATAACCGATTCAATTTCTTCGCTGGTTATGGGTCTGTTCAAGCTTTCTATTTCCTCCTGATTGAGTTTTGGAAGAGTGTGGGTGTTCAGGAATGTGTCCATTTCTTCCAGGTTGTCCAATTTGTTGGCATATAATTTTTCATAGTATTCCCTGATAATTGTTTGTATCTCTGAGGGATTGGTTGTCATAATTCCATTTTCATTCATGATTTTATCTATTTGGGTCATCTCCCTTTTCTTTTTGAGAAGCCTGGCTAGAGGTTTGTCAATTTTGTTTATTTTTTCAAAAAACCAACTCTTGGTTTCGTTGATCTGCTCTACAGTTTTTTTAGATTCTATATTGTTTATTTCTGCTCTGATCTTTATTATTTCTCTTCTTCTGCTGGGTTTAGGCTGCCTTTGCTGTTCTGCTTCTATTTCCTTTAGGTGTGCTGTTAGATTTTGTATTTGGGATTTTTCTTGTTTCTTGAGATAGGCCTGGATTGCAATGTATTTTCCTCTCAGGACTGCCTTTGCTGCGTCCCAAAGCGTTTGGATTGTTGTATTTTCATTTTCGTTTGTTTCCATATATTTTTTGATTTCTTCTCTAATTGCCTGGTTGACCCACTCATTCGTTAGTAGGGTGTTCTTTAACCTCCACGCTTTTGGAGGTTTTCCAGACTTTTTCCTGTGGTTGATTTCAAGCTTCATAGCATTGTGGTCTGAAAGTATGCATGGTATAATTTCAATTCTTGTAAACTTAGGAAGGGCTGTTTTGTGACCCAGTATATGATCTATCTTGGAGAATGTTCCATGTGCACTCGAGAAGAAAGTATATTCTGTTGCTTTGGGATGCAGAGTTCTAAATATATCTGTCAAGTCCATCTGATCCAATGTCTCATTCAGGGCCCTTGTTTCTTTATTGACTGTGTGTCTAGATGATCTATCCATTTCTGTAAGTGGGGTGTTAAAGTCCCCTGCAATTACCACATTCTTATCAATAAGGTTGCTTCTGTTTATGAGTAATTGTTTTATATACTTGGGGGCTCCGGTATTCGGCGCATAGACATTTATAATTGTTAGCTCTTCCTGATGGATAGACCCTGTAACTATTATAGAATGTCCTTCTTCATCTCTTGTTACAGCCTTTAATTTAAAGTCTAGTTTGTCTGATATAAGTATGGCTACTCCAGCTTTCTTTTGGCTTCCAGTAGCATGATAAATAGTTCTCCATCCCCTCACTCTGAATCTAAAGGTGTCCTCAGGTCTAAAATGAGTCTCTTGTAGACAGCAAATAGATGGGTCTTGTTTTTTTATCCATTCTGATACCCTATGTCTTTTGGTTGGCGCATTTAATCCGTTTACATTCAGTGTTATTATAGAAAGATACGGGTTTAGAGTCATTGTGATGTCTGTATGTTTTATGCTTGTAGTGATGTCTCTGGTACTTTGTCTCACAGGGTCCCCCTTAGGATCTCTTGTAGGGCTGGTTTAGTGGTGACAAATTCCTTCAGTTTTTGTTTGTTTGGGAAGACCTTTATCTCTCCTTCTATTCTAAATGACAGACTTGCTGGATAAAGGATTCTCGGCTGCATATTTTTGCTGTCTAGCACCCTGAAAATCTCGTGCCAATTCTTTCTGGCCTGCCAAGTTTCAAAAGAGAGATCAGTCACGAGTCTTATAGGTCTCCCTTTATATGTGAGGGCACGTTTACCCCTTGCTGCTTTCAGAATTTTCTCTTTATCCTTGTATTTTGCCAGTTTCACTATGATATGTCGTGCAGAAGATCGATTCAAGTTACGTCTGAAGGGAGTTCTCTGTGCCTCTTGGATTTCAATGCCTTTTTCCTTCCCCAGTTCAGGGAAGTTCTCAGCTATGATTTCTTCAAGTACCCCTTCAGCACCTTTCCCTCTCTCTTCCTCCTCTGGAATACCAATTATGCGTATATTATTTCTTTTTAGTGTATCACTTAGTTCTCTAATTTTCCCCTCATACTCCTGGATTTTTTTATCTCTCTTTTTCTCAGCTTCCTCTTTTTCCATAACTTTATCTTCTAGTTCACCTATTCTCTCCTCTGCCTCTTCCATCCGAGCCGTGGTGGTTTGCATTTTGTTTTGCATTTCCTTTAAAGCGTTTTTCAGCTCCTCGTGACTGTTCCTTAGTCCCTTGATCTCTGTAGCAAGAGATTCTCTGCTGTCCTGTATACTGTTTTCCAGCCCAGCGATTAATTTTATGACTATTATTCTAAATTCACTTTCTGTTATATTATTTAAATCCTTTTTGATCAGCTCATTAGCTGTTGTTATTTCCTGGAGATTCTTCTGAGGGGAATTCTTCCGCTTGGTCATTTTGGATAGTCCCTGGTGTGGTGAGGACTTCCCCTGTGCTGTGGTGTATAACTGGAGTTGGTGGGCGGGGCCGCAGTCAGTCCTGATGTCTGCCCCCAGCCCACCGCTGGGGCCACAGTCAGACTGGTGTGTGCCTTCTCTTCCCCTCTCCTAGGGGCGGGATTCACTGTGGGGTGGCGTGGCCCGTCTGGGCTACTTGCACACTGCCAGGCTTGTGATGCTGGGGATCTGGCGTATTAGCTGGGGTGGGAAGGCAAGGTGCACGGCGGGAGGGGGGGCAGGCTTAGCTGGCTTCTCCTTAGGTGATCCACTTCAGGAGGGGCCCTGTGGCAGCCGGAGGGAGTCAGATCCGCTGCCGGAGGTTTGGCTCCGCAGAAGCACAGAGTTGGGTGTTTGCGCGGAGCGAGCAATTTCCCTGGCCGGAACCGGTTCCCTTTGGGATTTTGGCTGGGGGATGGGCGGGGGAGATGGCGCTGGCGAGCGCCTTTGTTCCCCGCCAATCTGAGCTCTGTCGTCCGGGGGCTCCGCAGCTCACCCTCCCTTTGTCCTCCAGCCTTCCCGCTTTCCGAGCAGAGCTGTTAACTTATGACCTCCCAGACGCTAAGTCGCGCTTGCTGTCGGAACACAGTCCGTCAGGCCCCTCCGCTTTTGCAAGCCGGACTCGGGGGCTCTGCTTGGCTGGCGAGCCGCCCCTCCGCCCCGGCTCCCTCCCGCCAGTCCGTGGAGCGGGCACCGCCTCGCCGCCCTTCCTACCCTCTTCCGTGGGCCTCTCGTCTGCACTTGGGTCCGGTGACTCCGTTCTGCTAATCCTCTGGTGGTTTTCTGGGTTATTTAGGCAGGTGTAGGTGGAATCTAAGTGATCAGCAGGACGCGCGGTGAGCCCAGCGTCCTCCTACTCCGCCATCTTCCTGCGCCTCCAAATATTCAGAGTTTTTAATATGTGTTGGGCACTGTTGTGAATATTCAGGAGAAAAAAGAAAGAAAGAAAATCAAATGTGTTCTTATCTTTTTAGTTTCTACAGAGATCAACAGCAGGGGATCTTTGGACATTACTGGATGACTTTGCCCTCTACCTAATGATGGGAATCATTGATTACCTTAGTGATACTGAGGTCAGAAGTAGCCGAGCTCACTCAGACTTTCCAAAGGATGGGAGAAGTTGTCTGTTGTTACCTTCAGTAAAAGACCGTAAGTGTTCTGGCTACTCTTATTTCTTTTCTCACAGTGGACATTGTCAATCCCAAGTTTCTTTTTTCTTTTGGAGGACAGCATGGAACATGTATATTTTCCTTCTCTATTCTTTAATACATATCCATTTTTATGCATGCATAATCTTTAGATAAGGAAGAAATTTTAACATAATTAGCAATCATTATATAGTTTCTTTTCCTTGTTTAAGATGTGTGTCTTCTGGGAAGGGACAAAAAATGATATTAAATTAGGGGAAATATGAAATAACTACTTGAGAAATAAAAATTTGTCAAACATAGCCGTCAGAGTAAATCGAGGACGTATAACTAGGATTATGTAGGACTCAAAGCTAACTGGTTCCACAGGCTTTAAGAAATAGAAGGTTGGGGGCAGTTAGTTAAGCATCTGACTATTGATTTCAGCTCAGGCCATGATCTCATGGTTCATGAGTTGGAGCCTACACTGGGCTCTACATTGACAGTGTGGAACCTGCTTGGGATTCTCTCTCTCTCTGTCTGTCTGTCTCTCTCTCTCTCTCTGCCCCTCCCTCTCTTGTTCTCTCTCTCTCTCTCTCTTTCTCTCAAAAATCAATAAATGAACTTAAAACAATTATTTTCCCAATGAGACACTAATTCTACCATTACTTTATTTTTTGGTATTATGACAGAAGTGAGGGAAAGAAAATCATGCTTAGGGATGGTTGAAGTTATGATGTGATGCATCTTTATGGAAAAATACACAGGCAATTCATTCTCTCACTTGGCAAAATACTAAAAATCTTTATAGTTTAAAAACTGGAGAAAATACAAAGGAGCAAAAGGTTATCCATTTGCTCTTACATTAAGAAAAACATTACCTAAACATATACATCTCAGGACGATCTCTTGAGCAGGGGAATGAGGTAAGGGAGAATTACATTTGGCTATGCCAAAAATAAAATAAAATGGCATTTTTATTCTACTGTGTGCTTGTTGCTTGCCATGAAAAGAAATCCAGAATTTATCTATTAATGGAATTTTAAAGTTCAAATACTTCAATCTACCTGTGGAAAAAGATTTTAAAAGTTATTTTTAAAATGCAATCTTTCTAAAATGCAATTTAAAGAATGAGACTTAAAAACCCTCTGGAACTATCCATAAACTTTTTTCTGGAATTTATCTTAAGGAACTTGTGATTGGTAGCTACAAGGATTTTTGCCACAGCACACTTTGGGGAAATTGTTGAAAGTACTATAGGACTTTGAAAATGTTTTATCCATGTTAGATATTGATATATGTAATAAAATTGATTTTATAGAATTGTACCTAAACTATCATGGGAAGACAAGTGTTCAACATATATATGATGAAAATATTAAAAGGCAAGCTATTTCAGAGTTTTTTTATTTTAAAAAGTAAGTATACAAAGAATTCTCCAAGGATAAATATGAAAATATTTTGTATATAGTGTCTTATTGTGTGGGTTTAGAGCAATTGGGATTTGGATCTTTGTGAGGTTTTCTATACAAATATTTCTAGATTATAAGTCAATTTTTTTAAAAAATGAAATTATCTCTTGAGATACATCATCATAGTATAAACAGAAAGGAAATTAAAGTTGAGGTCAAAGAACTGGACTTTATCCAACTATCAACTATAATCACTCTATTTAAACTCCAAGTTTAAATAATTCCCTCATTGTAAATAATGTGTGTCATATAAATCTATGCCAAAGTGAAAGATACATATGGAACACTCTATTAAGAAATATTCATTTTTCTTTTCAGCCTTCCAACAATGTTTGAAGTAGATATTTATATCCCCTTTTTCTAGATGAGGAAGCTAAATCTCATCAAGGTTAATGACCTTGTTCGCTTCTATATGACTCCTAAGGTGCAGAAACAGAATTTAAATTCAAGTTAATGTGACTTTGGAGTCTTTGGGCTTTACTCTGCAGTTGGAAGAGATAAAATGGAATAAAACAATAGCTATCCTCATTATAGATGAACAGAAGTGAAGGAGCAGTTAGAAGAATAGGCATAGGTGAAGAGATTTAAAACAAAGTTTATCCTTGAAAACCAACGGAAGAGAATAAAGAGCAAAGTCAAAATAAGAGACTAAGTTTGTTAAGAAAATACACTGAAAAGATTTTGACTCATGGTCATTAAAGAGAATCTAAGGGGGCACCTGGGTGGCTCAGTGGGTTAAGCATCTGACTTCAGCTCAGGTCATGATCTCAAGGCTTGTAAGTTCAAGCACCCCCATCGGGCTCTCTGCTGTCAGTGCAGAGCTTACTTTGGATCCTCTGTCCCCCACTCTCTCTGCCCCTCCCACACTGGCACGCTGTCTCTCCCTCTCAAAAGCAGATGAACATTTTTTTAAAAAAGAATCTCTCATTTGAAAGATGAGGATAATCTAATACTGAGCTACTAAAGAATTAATTAAAATATACAGGTATGAAAATGAAGAGCTTTAAGGGTTTTGGTTGCACACAGCATTGTATTTAATTTAGTTAGATTCCAAATTAATATAGTACAAGGGTCATAAGCCAGAAAGAGGTAGGCAGGAAGTTTCTTCCTTAAATCTTTACTTCACCTCCACCCTTACTTCAAAGACTTGGTACTAACTTTTACCTTAGCCTGGACTCTTTTTATCCAAGAGAGTTCCCTCATTTTTCATGTTTTCCAAATAATGAAATACTTTTCTTAAACTAAATTAAGCACTAGTAATATTTTGGGAAAACCTCTATTTTAAAGTATGCAACCTGAATGAATCACTTGCGTGAAAACAACTTGCTTATAGAAGTAGTAATAAAAATATACAATTAGGATTTGCAAAATTACAGTAATCAATAAAAACCATAGGAAGTTAAATTTGGGACAATCCATTGTAATGAGTGGTTAAGCCTCTAATGAATATGAGGAATCATGAATCTGAAAATTATATATTCTTTCTTCTCTGCACTAACTTCTGACCTCTTGGGAGGGCCTCACCTCACATTCACTGATTAAAAGACACACAGTAAAACATCTCCTTGGTATAGTCTATAAAACAGAATGAGTAATGCTATTTTAAATTAGTGATAGGTGAATCACAAAGCTCTGGGAAGTTGAGTTTCTTTTCCTCTTCAGAACTTTCTTTGATGAAGAAATAAGGCTAGAAAACATGTGAGAATGCATTATCTCATGAGAGACCCAGCACTCCTGTTTCAGCCTCTAGCTTTAAAATGTTTAAAAGTATGAAAGATTTTCACTCATGTAGTTCTAATCACTACATTTTCTATTAAAAATGACTTGGAAAATAGAAACAAACAAACAAACAAACAAAAAACACACCAAAGATATTTTGTTTTCTTCTTTCACGAAGGTGCCTCTTCTTAATTTTTAGGATGTATAGGAAAAAGACAATCTTCTATCCTGACTCTGGATAGGACAAGGATAACATTTGATTCTTTGCTAAATGAACACTGAATAGATATATGAATAAAGAATAAAATTAATTAGTTAACTAAAGCATAAAATTAAAAGAGAAAGAAAAGGTATAAGCAAGAGAAGAAGAAGGGGGAGGGAGGGAGGAAAGAAGGAAGGAAACCTCTTTGGCTGTCCCTTGTTTGAGTGATGAATCTCTTAGATTTCTTCCATCTGCCCTTGGAGAAGCATGTCTTTCTGAGCCTGATTTCTAAACTACATAGGGATGGAAATAAACTTTCCTGGTATAATAGAAATTCTTCTATAGCATTTTTTAATCCATCAATTAATGTGCCAAGCATTCTGCTAGTAATCCTGAAAGAACTTTTCTGAAATCAAACACTTGGTGTTAGTGTATAAAATTTGTAAATCATATGGCAAGGAAAACCATCATAAATTAAAAAAAAGCATTCTTAACTTACAAAGAAACAGGTTATTTTACTAGCACTGAGCATAAATTTTGAAATAATGTCAGTAGAGGAGAAGATGTTTTATTGGATTAGAGACACTTCTTCATATTTTTAATATCATGGAGAGAAGAATGACATATTAATTATAACATAAACTCTATCCAATTCCTTCTGCTTTTATGTATTAAATATTTATTATCTGTATAATAATAGACTAAGCCAAACCCCATTTAACTGAAAATCCTCTTATTTTTATGATTTGAAATGTATTATGCCATCTAAGAAGTCCCAGTAACTCTGCAGTTATGGATACGGAAGGCAACAATAAGTTCTTGACCTTTTAAAATAAGACCAGCATTTTCAATTGATTATGATTTTATTTACCTGATGCAAGATTTCCTTTGTGGATACTTTGGTATTCGAATTATTTTAATATTAAATAGAATAACATAATAGCACTAAAAATTGGAGGCTGGCATTTCCGTAACACATTCTGATCTATGCTATTTTTGAGAAAACACAAGCTGGGTCCTAAAATAACAATATGCTCTATTATCAGTTAAGTATTCTATCTCCTATACTGATTTTGAATAATTTTTAAAGTTATCTCAGCCTGTTGACAAAATAGTCATAGTTATACAAGTATGGTAGAATAAGAAAGAATAAGAAATACCAAGTGAAATTATAACAGAGTGGTACTGAAACAAAAACTTTCTATTTTAATAATTTTTTAAAATAATGCATTTAGCTTGGAGGAAAAGGAAATAATCAGGAAACTTTATATATTAACACCCCAAACTTTTACTTTTAAAATTGATTTCAAAGGAAAAAATAAGCAGAGCTACAGTGTTTTATTTAATCTTCATTGCACTTTTGCCTCTAGATTTCTTCTCATGCATTCAACAGATAATTTTATCTCTCACTTTAGGAGCTAGGCATATAAAATCATCTTTTATGTGATTTTAGATATTCTTCAACAAGAAATCATTTGTAAAATTCAGTCTTACACTATCTTCAAGGACAGTTTAAAGTTATCTCTTCATGAAACAAGGGGTACCTGGATGGCTCAGTCAGTTAAGCGTCGGACTCTTGGTTTGGGCTCAGGTTATGATCTCATGGTTCGTGAGTTCGAGCCCTGCATCAGGCTCTGTGCTGCCATTGTGGATCTTGCTTGGAATTCTCTCTCTCCCTCTTTCTCTAATCCTCTACTGCTTGCTCTCTCTGTCTCTCTCTCAAAATAACTAAATAAACTTAAAAACAATTTTTAAAAATGTTACCTCTTCATGGATATCATGCCTAACTTCTCTAAATATGATTCTTTGGTTATATGCCCTCTTAGTTTCCAATACCTGCTTTTCACAGCACTTAACACAATTCTAACACATTACTAACTTTATAATTAGTTACATAATGTCTCCTTCCCTAAAAAAATAAATCCTCAAGAACACTGTTATATCTCCCACACCTAGTAGCTTGTCAATAAATGATTGATACTGAGTCTCAGAGAACTTAAATAACTTTCCATTAGAAAATGACTAGCATATGGCAGAGTCAGGATGTAGTGCTCATTTTCATGTTTTTGTTTTTTCCTTCTCAAACATTACTGCTTTTTATTACCTGGAGAAAGAAAAAAGTAATAATTGATTTTAAATTCATCTGCTGTCTGTACAGCGTAGGAGGATGGATTTTTGTTGTGTTCTTCACAGTGAGTGATATGTTCTGGACTTCAGTGTAGGTAAATTATGCCTTTTCAACAAATAAACAAACCTCCATATATGGCTTGTGTTCCATCCCCTCTGTGTATTTCTTTTTCTAGTAAAAACATTTATATTTTTTCCCTCTTCACAGAGACCTGGAAATGTCAGCAACTCATCTAACTACTTAATCTAATATAAAGCAATTATTTCAAAATTATAGACAGGTCTGACTATTCAAAAGCAGTCATTAAA
The DNA here is from genome assembly GCF_007474595.2 of Lynx canadensis. Classification (NCBI taxonomy): domain Eukaryota; kingdom Metazoa; phylum Chordata; class Mammalia; order Carnivora; family Felidae; genus Lynx; species Lynx canadensis. The sequence goes on from NC_044320.2 coordinate 26,556,085, forward strand.
AGGAACAATAAAATATTTTACCTGAAAATTTCCAGATTATTTTTCTTAAACCTATCTTTCTTAACTCCAAGCATATAGTAATAGAAAAAAAAAAAAGGTTAGCATGTAAAGCATGGTATATAATATTGGATATGAGATGAGATAAGAAGCAAACGTGATGACAAATATATATGTAATAAATAATCTTATATTAAATAGGTATAGGTAGCCTTTGCATGTGACTGTCTTCTGGGCTTTGAGAATTTCTCTTTTCCTTGGCTTCTAAGACCTGGAGGTACGTATTCTTGTAACCACCTGCTCCTAGAATGAGAACCACAGGATAATCCCCTGCCTACAGTTTAGTAAATGATTCATTATTAAACTTTCCTCATGTTACCCAAAATATGCTGTTTTCTGCCAGGACTCTGATTGATACAGACAGTAAAGGAAAATATGTCTTTGCTGTGGCCCATGAAATGGTAACAACATTGTCTGGAAAAGACTGAATCCCAGAGTTCCCTTTAATCACACATGGTAAAGTGAGAAGGGGTTTTTAACAGAACTGGTTGAAGCATGTAAGAGGAGACAGACTGGGGTAAAAATGAAAAATGAAAATGAAAACATGAAAAATGAAAAAAGTATATTAAACTCCACCCTTTAAAAATAAATATTAAAAGTTGGTCCCTGACAGCTAGGGATGGGTGTGATATTTGAATTTTAATTTGAACTTTTAATGATGGCTCTTGGTGTCCCAGGTATATTATTTTAGTATCATGACTTTCTAAAATAGACAGTATTCAGGGGCACCTGGGTGGGTCAGTCAGTTAAGTGTCCAACCTCGGCTCAAGTCGTAATCTTGCAGTTCATGGGTTCGAGCCCCGCCTCCGGCTTTGGATTCTGTGTCTTCCTCTCCCTTTGCGCCCCCCCCCCCACTCACACTCTGTCTCTCTCTCTCTCAAAAATAAATAAACATTAATTTTTTAAATAGACAATATTCATTGTAACCCTTTATTCTTCCATCTCATTTTTCTCTGCATCTTTAAAAATGATTTTCTTTTCTGGGTCTCTGAATATGATGCACATGCTTAATGTGCTGCTGTATGTTTACTTTGCTTCTTGTGCACTTAGCATCCCAATTAAATTTGAAAGTAAGAGCCAATGCAAGCTTCCTTTGTTTAGTATTATTTACCAGAAGTTCTGCCACATTCATGTGATATATTCATTTGGAAAAGACTCCAGGCAACATTTTCTCCTAGATAAATTTGGTCTTTCTTTATAAATTGTCAACAGAATGCTCTGGCAGCTGGCCATTACTTTTTAATCAAATAAGTGCTCTTCACTATTATTGAAAGTCAAGAGGAAATCTATAATATAGTAAGAATCTCTGTACTTTTCTTGAAATAATAAAAGTGAAATTCAGCTTTGAGCTAGGGATAATAAGCCCTTAGTTATTACTTTAACTGAATAAACATGAGCAGGACTTGACCAACTTTTACTCTCCTGTGAAATTAGGGAATATGATTTAAATATCAATGTAACCAAATCTTTGAATATCTATCATTTATAATAGGATTTTTCTCTACCTTGTTTTTCTACAGTGGAAAAAATCTGTGTGTTGTTTCCATTGCACCATGTATGCATATGGTATTAGATTGAAAAAAGAAATCCTTATAATTGGAAGGAGTCATCTTAGTTTAACCTCTCAGCAATTTCTGGATGTCTCATTATTGTTTGCATATGATTATCTTCCATTGCCTGCTGGAAATTTTCCATTGATAGAATGATCCATGTATTTTTAGTCCAGTAGAAAGTTATTCTTTATGTTGAATGAAAATCTAGCTCATCATTGAGTTAAATTCTACCCTCAGAGATACTGCAGTACTTTACAAATCTATGATTTCTCTTCTCAATCCTCTTTTCTTTATATCAAGCATTTATTATTTTGATTTCCCCTTTATGTTATTCACTCTTCTGCTTTCCATGAATGAGCCTGGCATCTTTCTATTGTTTGTCTTCCAAATATCACTCATATATGAGGTTTTATATAAGTATATATAGCTCAAAATTACCTAATTTAGTCATCTGTTAATATTTTTAGTTGCTTCTTCAAATTACAATGTTATGTTATAAACAAGTTTTATATTTTCTTTAACACATTGACTTATTTTTCAAGAAGAAAACGTTCTTGAGGGTCTTATGAGATTCCTTAATTGCAAAACTATTAAAATTAAATTTTGGGATTGAAAGCAAATGAAAAAAAATTAAACTATTGAAATATGTACTCCACTTTTTTAATATAAGACTTCCCTCAATAATTATATAATTATTGACAATTTAAATATACTTCAATTCTTCCTTATAGCTTCATTTAATCACACAAAGGGGACAAAATAAATTTCCTAAATGTCATCCAAACTTTCAGGTGCATATATTCTAATTTTAAATTATCATGTTTATGGCCACAAAAAATATGTTTTACACTTACATATAATTTTTATATGACTCAAGGTAATATAATTATGTTAATTAACCCTGATAATATTGAGTGAGACAAAAGAGTGCTCTGTCATCAAAAGAATGCTCTGTTTTTTCTTTGCCATCAGATTGGTGAATGAATTCCCAGTTTTATACTCTATAGTTACTCTACATAGCTTTCATTATAGACATCAGAAAACATTTTTTCGTGCATATTGATGTGATTGTATTTTTTTAGATTGTGTTGACTTGATATTTAAGTAAATACTTATTCAACATAAGTTAAACACACTTTTTTTCCTTTTTAGGAATCAGATTCATTGAATTTTAATTTATACATAGTGAAATTCACCAACTTATGTATATAGTCCCAAAAGTCTGGCAAATGTATAACCACCAACACAATCAAGCTATAAAGTATTTCCACAATGCACCCAAATACCTTAGCATCCCCTTGGATGCAATCGGTATCTCTACCCCTATTTCTTGGCAACCACTGACCTAATTTCTGTCCCTCTGACTTGTCTTTTCTTAGAGCATCTCATAAGTGAAGTCATAGAGTAGGTAGCATTTGGTGTCTGGCTACTTTCATTAAGGCCAGTGTTTATAAAATCACACATGGTTTTACATTTATGAGTAGTTTGTTCCTTTTTGTTGCTATATAGTATCTTATTGTATGGATATGCCATAATTTGTTTTACTTATTCACCAGCTAGTGGATGTTTGGGAATTTTGTAGTTTCAGGTGACTGTGAATTTTGCATTACTCCCACCAGCAACTCCCACATGTATTGGAGTTTCATGTGTTCTACATCTCCAAGTAACTTTTTTACAAGTAATTTTTTATATGAAGATCTATATTCCATATCCTTCCTCTACAACTTGACCAGAAGAGTAACGCACAGAATGGGAGAAAAATATCTGTAAACTATATATCTAATAAAGGGTTAATATCCAAAACATACAAGAAATTCAAACAACTCAATAGCAAAACAATAAAAACAACAACAACAACAACAAATAACATGCTTTTAAAAAGGACAGTTTCAGGGCACCAGGGTGGCTCAGTTGATTAAGTGTCTGACTTTGACTCAGGTCATGATCTCATGGTTGGTAAGTTCGAGTGCCATCATCATTTGTTGAAGAAACTGTCTTTTTTCTATTGGATATTCTTTTCTGCTTTGTTGAAGATGAGTTGACCATACAGTCGTGGATCCATTTCTGGGTTCTCTATTTTGTTCCATTAATTTATGTGTCTATTTTTGTGTCAGTACCATACTGTCTTGATGATTACAACTGTGTAATATAGCTTGAAATCGGAATCATGATGGCTTCAAATTTTGTTTTTCTTTTTCAGGATTGCTTTAGCTATTTTAGGTCCTTTATGGTTCCATACAAATTTTAGGATTGTTTGTTCTAGTTCTGCAAAAAATGCTGGTGGTATTTTGAGAAGGATTGCATTAAATGTATACATTACTTTGGGTAGTATAAACGTTTTAACAATGTTTTTTCTTCCAATCCATAAGAAGCATGAAATGCTTTTCCATTTCTTTGTGTCCTTTTTACATGTAAAAGATATCTCAAAGTTGTTTTATAAAAGCAGATATCTTTTACATGTAAAAGATATCTCAAAGTTGTTTTATAAAAGCAGTCTCAAGACAGTGTGTAGTGCTTATAAAAGATTATTAAGGTTTATATATAGAAAGAAAAAGTTATTTTATATATAAATAAAATGAGAACTGGAAAGATGCTTAAAAATATCAACATTTTGTTTTTTTATTTAAACAAATTTTAATGTTTATTTTTGAGAGAGAGTGAGAGAGTGAGCAGGGAAGGGGAAGAGAGAGGGAGACACAGAATCTAAAGCAGACTCCAGGCTCTGAGCTGTCAGCACAGAGTCTGATGCAGGGCTTGAATCCACGAAATGTGAGATCATGACCTGAGTTGAAATCAGAGGCTTAACCAACTGAGCCACCCAGGCACCTCCAAATTATCAACATTTTAAAAAGTATCCATACACCTAAATATAGGGCTTTACCTAATATCTCTAGTATTTTCGGACAAGCAGTATACAATAAGTTGATGTGGTAATGTAATAATAGTGCACTAATAATTGAAAAATTGGGAATAGTCTATATGTATAAAAATGAGAGAATTATTAAGATATTGGTACAATGTGATGGAAGGCATCCCGTAGAAAAGTAGAAAAATGAATCTGAAAGCTTTGATACATGGTATAATTCCAGTTATACAGTAAGTATAAGTGTGTTGGAAAGAATAGACTATAATGTGACAATTGTCAATGTGTAGTGTAATATATGCAAGTTAAAAGAAAGATTAGGCAGGTACTCCATCTTGCACTACCTCTAAAGGGAAGTCATAGGAAAGGGAAGAAATAGTCTGAGTTCTTGAGGGAATCATGCTGTTGCTAAGCCAATCTTGAGTCTGTCTTCTGTTAAACAATTTGTTATGTGAAATAAACGCTCCTTATATAGACCACTTTTAAGTGGATTTTATACTACTTGCTCAAATGCAGACTAAACTACAAACAAAAGAAGAGGGCTCACAATGAATATGAAACAATTTTTTAAATGTTATTTTATTTATATGACAAATTTATTTTACTCCCTTTTCCCATGACCCTCATTCTCTCAGTCCTCTTGATACTGTGTAGAATCATAAGAATGCCTTCTAGCATGATTGAAATTATCAATGATAAAGCAGTTTCTTAAATATAGGTGTTCTAGAAACATGCTCAGTGGTCTCTCTGTGCACTCTGTTTGTGGTTGGGAAGAATAATTTGTGCAATGCTCCTTAGAAAAAATCATGACAAAGTAATTTCATGAAAGTTATGAGATAAGTCTTTAAGATCTTAATATTCATCCAACAAAGCATTTGGCAATATTTGTCATGTTGCATTTGGAAAGAGGTAGAAAAGCTTGTTTTCCACTTATGGCATAAGAACATGCAATGTTAACATTCCTTGTTCACATAGAGTGAAGTTTCTAAGGGCTTAATATAGTTGTTTTCTCAACTATTTCCTATAAAACCTTTTAACATTACTTTTAAAGAAGAAATTGAACATAACTTTATGCAATTCACAATTGTCCAAATGAACTAATACAGTCAAAAAAAAAGAAGAAAGAAAGAAAGAAAGAAAGAAAGAAAGAAAGAAAGAAAGAAAGAAAAAGAAGGAAAGAAAGAAAGAAAGAAAGAAAGAAAGAAAGAAAGAAAGAAAGCAAGCCTTTAGGGAATATTGAAGTCTGTTTTAACTGATATAATATTTTAAAGGGATAGCATATAAACAAAAAACACCCACAAAAAGAGACTTTTAAGCAAATAATAAAATTTCTTATATGTATTACCCAAATACCAATTACTGAAATATACACATAAAAACCTAGCTTGAGGAAATTTGCAAGAAAGGGATTCAAGAATTTAGTTTTCCCTGTCTATATTATGATGTAACTTCTAAAAATAATGTAAAATTTGCTCTATACATGGAAATTCAGTTTCCATATTGTGATATGAGGTTAATCACAAAAGTGAAGAGATTTTATAGATATAATTAGGATTCCTAATAACTTGGCTTTAAGTTAGTCAAAAGGGAGATTGGATGGGCCTAACTTAATGAGGTGAACACTTGTTATGAATTTGTCAAATTAACACTTTCAATGGAGCACAAGGTACCGGCTGGCAAACCTTGGCCCACACACAGACCAAACGAGGGAATGAAATAGAGGAGTTTATTACTGACAAGTCCTGTTGAAATACCCAGTATGCCTTGAGGGGCCACACGGAGAGGTCAAGCCAGAGTACAGACAGAGAGAGACAGGACCTGGAGCATAGTGCTTCATTAGGGTCCATGGATGGAGCACTTTGGGTTCCCAGGCTAAGGTCGGATTGATTAATTCAAACCAAAACAGTTACATTTGGTTAAGCCACACAAGGGTCTTATCTAGGGGCACAAAAGCAGAAAGTACTGGGAGGTAGGGAGGACTTACCAACAGCTTACAAGGGCTGTTGGGGAGGTTATATCAAGAACTCATTTTTGCTTGCGGCTCTGCAGGCTGCTATCTTGAGTATAGGCTTGCATGAGGAGACAGGTGTCAGTCTGAGGTCACAGCAGGCTACCTGACCAAACAAAATAGGTCCTAAAGCAGCAATACCCTGAAGTATCTTAGCTAAACTCTGCACAATCCTTAAAAGAGAATCTGGAAGTCAGAGACTAAGAAGTACCAGAGACACTTTCCTTTTGGCCTTGAAGAAGCTAAACTCCTGTGCAGTAGAAAGGGTCAAATGGCAGAGGATGACGGGTGGTCTCTAGAAGCTACAAACTACAAGGAACTAGATTCTCTCAGACTTCAATGACTGGGAGGATGACACCAAGCCTCAGATGAGACTGGAGACCTGGTTGACACCTTGCTTACAGCCAAGTTCCAAAATGATTGTACCCTAGTGAAGTCATGCCCAGACTCCTGGTCCATGGAAACTGTGAGATAAGTATATGGTGTTTTAAGCCTCTAATATTGCAGTAGTTTGTTATGCAGCAATAAATAAGCAATAGAGTTATAAAGTGGTGTAAAGTAGGACCAATACTAGGATCCACAAAGCATACAGTCCGGTCTCTAATCTCATGAGGCTTAGACTGTAACAGAGGAGAGAGACGAGTCATATAGTCACAATTGAAACACTGAGATATGGGCTCTAAACTAAAAGCATGTGATTTTCCCGCTGCACATAACAAAGGACTCCTTCTAGGTTCAAGGATCATGCAGTGATGTTTAATGAGAGATTGGAAGGATTAATTAGAAATAAACTTCCACCAGAGAAAAAGAAGGTGTGGTTACACAACTACCTCATTAGAACAAGATCCTATTCTAGCCTTTTCCTATTAGACAATAAATACATTGTCTTCAAGGACGACAGTGTATCTGTTTTGTCTTATTCATAGAGTTCAGAGCATAATAAGGTGCTCATTATCCACTGGATAAATAAATGAATGAATCATTGGTATCATAAGGAAGTAAGCTTTGGCTGTGTGGAAGAAGAACATTCCTCGTCTCAGAACTGCTCTTAATGGAGTAGTTGGATCCCCATTAGTGGAAGTCTAAGCAGACACAGCATGATCAGCACTCAAGAGTATTGCAAATGTACTGAGGAGTCTGTTGAAGCAATTTTAGTTTTCAGCCTATGCTTAGTCCTTAGAGTGATAAGCTGAAATCTTGATATACGTGGTGGGGTATCTTTATGCAAATCAGAAACAGGAACTGGAGAAAGGAACCATTAGACAACGAGAGTCTCAGGCCCAATAAGATACATTACCAAATAAAGATACTTTAGAATTGTAAAAGAGCTCTTTTGATGTAGAAAAAAATAATCAGGGTATTTCACCTTAGAGCTCAAATAAAATAATGCATATTCATAAATGAGGAATCATACAAGGAATGCTGTTTCAAAGGATTGTCAGAATTTCTGAGCCCCTTTCTAAGCTAGGAAATATATAAGAGAAAGGGCTTTCAAGATTTGTAGACAAGTGTACATGTGCATACTCCTTTAAGGTGAGGGAATAGTCTTTAGAATGCAAAGAATCTTTAGTGCCTTGGTTTGAAAACACACCATTCTCACTGTGTAAACTGGAATCTCAAGCTGGAGATGGAGAAATTGGGCATAAATCCTACAAACATAAGCAATGGTAGGTCAGCCTGTGAGGCCAAAACTCTAGTAGACTTTTTCTTGGCTTAATCGCCAGTGCAGATAGTTATATATAGGTATTAAAAAATTGAGCTAGGCCAATATGATTTGTTTGCATACAATGTATGATCAAAATCAGTCATCATTTATTATTTAATCTTATTTTAGATTTGTTCATAAAGTTTGGTTATGCCAGTAGACAATAATAAACTAAACACACATTTTGACTATTATTTATATTTTATTGTGGATAGTTCACATGACAATCTTGGGTAACAATTAGACACCATGAACATCAAAATAGAAAAAAAATTAACTTACATGAAATCTAATCAATAACCTCTGATGAAAAAAAATCTATCTTTGATAATAAAAGGAGTTGTAGCTCTTGGGGAGACGGGACTTGGCTTTCAGTTACTCTTATCATATCACACCCTAACTTAATGCCTGACAAATAGATTTCAAAAAAAATTTTTTTTTTCAACGTTTTATTTATTTTTGGGACAGAGAGAGACAGAGCATGAACGGGGGAGGGGCAGAGAGAGAGAGGGAGACACAGAATCGGAAACAGGCTCCAGGCTCTGAGCCATCAGCCCAGAGCCTGACGCGGGGCTCGAACTCACGGACCGCGAGATCGTGACCTGGCTGAAGTCGGACGCTTAACCAACTGCACCACCCAGGCGCCCCAAGATTTCAAAATATTTGTTGAATACATTAGTGACAGCATGAAGGGTTGTTTGTAATTAAACTAACCAAAATCATCATTTTTATTTAGAATTATATATATATATATATTTATTTTTTTAATGTTTGCTTATTTTTGAAGGAGAGAGAGTGAGAGAGAGACAGAATCTGAAGCAGGCTTCACGCTCTGAGCTGTCAACACAGAGCCCAAGGTGGGGCTCGAACTCACAAACGGTGAGATCATGACCTGAGCCAAAGTCGGACGCTTAACCAACTGAGCCATCCAGGCACCCCTGGTATTTTATATTTTAAAATATTTAACTAGATTATTTTTATTATTGAAAATGTTTTAAATACAATTCCTACATCACTGTAATAAATAAAAATTATGTTGATTTTATTCTTTAATGTATCTTCTCATATTTTATGGGGAAAATGCTGCTATGTTATAATTGTGAGTACTAATAAAATTATCCTGACAACGAGTTTTGAAAAAAAAAAATTAGCAAAATGATAAATTACTCTTAAACAACTTCTAATCCCATAAATGCTAATATGACTTAACCAGCTTCATTTTAGATAAGTAAATAATCTGAAAAAAGTAAGAATTAATTAAATTAGCTTTCAGTATAGAAAAGCTGAATATAAAATGCTAATTAATGTAACTGTTGTTGATGATACTGTCCAGAGAATTGGATATGTTCTCACACTTTTTAAGTTACATGAAATTAATTACATGGACTATTTTAAAATATTTTATTACTAACAATTATAGAACCCTATCTCCAAGAAGAATAATGTGAAGATAAATAATCTGTGAATAAACTCCAATAAAACTGAATATGGTCAACATATTTTGTTAATTAAAATAATTAGTTTAATTATTACTTAAAGTTAATTGATGCCTGAAAATTGTATTTTTTTTTAAATTTTTTTTTTCAACGTTTATTCATTTTTGGGACAGAGAGAGACAGAGCATGAACGGGGGAGGGGCAGAGAGAGAGGGAGACACAGAATCGGAAGCAGGCTCCAGGCTCTGAGCCATCAGCCCAGAGCCCGACGCGGGGCTCGAACTCACGGACCGCGAGATCGTGACCTGGCTGAAGTCGGACGCTTAACCGACTGCGCCACCCAGGCGCCCCTGAAAATTGTATTTTTAAACATCAAATATATGCCAAATTATTTGTCATGAAATTGATAATCATTAATAATTATCTGTAGATGATACGAATATTTAATACAAATTTTATTTGGTATAATTTACTTATATCAAAAATCCTTCTGAGAAGTTACCTTTACATCATGGCTTTACAGTGCTAAACATATTCAAAGATAGAGGTCTAAAATAATATTTATAGTAATTAAAAGAAAATTAGACCTTAATTATAATAGAAAACCTTAAAGTGGTATTTTCAGAATATGATTCGTATTTACACAGTTCTCTCCATTGCTATGGTAGATAAATATCAGACTTGTTTTTACTTTTTCTTAATTAGGGTAAAGTAAAAAAAAAAAAAAGAATAAAAGGAATAAGAGTGACTTCAAATGTTTGCTACAATTGGTTGTGGAACTCATTGTGTAACAAAGCACCCACAAGGTAATTCTCACAAAGAGTAGTTGCAGCCTAAGAGAAGAGATACCCCCAGTAAGGAAAAAGATGATGCTTAGTCAAGTTCAGTCAGGACAATAACTCAGAAATTAGATAATTGAGCTCCTCAAGGATAATATACTGGTTTGGTCTGGGGTTCATTTCTATAAGTTCCTATACTAATTTTATTTATTTATTATTTATTTTTAGTATACCCTATATTGAGAAGTCTGGGAGCATTTATAGACACTATACAAATGAAAAGATGCTAAGCAAAAGAACGAATGATTGCAAATACATTTGCATAGAATTAAAACTGTAAATAAAACTTAGGGATCAGATATTTATATTTTCTGTTTATTTCTTCTTTCCTTATAGCAATACAGAGGTGAAAAACCAGGTAAAACAAAATTGTTTGTAAAATCTTTATTAACAGTTTCCATTTTTTTGAGTGCCGGGTACATGCACTTAGAGGCACACATGGCAGGATTAGGAAGGTGACGTGATCTTACATCAAGCTTGTAGGTTAAATGTCAGTGCCCACATTTTATAGGTGAGGAATCTAAGAAGAATTAAGTACATTTCTAATGATTACAGGCTAGCAGGTAACAGAGATGGGATTTGAACTCAAGGCTGTGTGTCTCCAAAGTCTAGGACACTTTCACCAAAGTCCTTGGCATTTTCAGATAGGTTGAAATAAAATACATAGTGTGGAATAAATCCATGTACAGGAAAGTATTTCCTTAAAGAAGTCATAAACCCTGCAGAGTAATGGTTTTTATAATGAATGTACCTAGTTTATAACATTAAGTTATACTTAATATCTTAGTGGAAATATCTGCATTCAGAATTTTGCATTTTGTTCAATTTTCTCCAAGAACTGTACATTTTCTTGAGTGGTGTTTGCATTACAAATACACTATTGTTGGACTTTTCCTTACCAAACTGACAATAAATTCAGGTATATGTTTTTTTGGAGGAATAAGAGGACAATTAGTAACTTTAAACATTCTAAACATGTCCAAAAATATTATAATGTTTACTGTTTGTTGGGTCACTTTTTACATAGGTTACACTGTTTAATTTTTTTTTTTTTTAAGTAGGCTTCAGGTATGAAACAGGAATAAAAAGTTTTGTTTTTGACTTGTTAGGAATTAGATTCTTGAGGGTCCTATGTAAATGTTAGCTAGAAGGAATTAGATATAAGAGTTAAGTTCAGAAAAGAAGTCTGAATAGAAGACACTGAATTGGGAATCAATAGAACAGTGGCATCAGCTAAAGCCATCTTTGTGGTATGGTCATACTGCAAGAGTTGTAGACTGAGGAGAGAACATACCTGCAGTAGAATACTAACATTTAAAGGACTGATAGGAGAGAGTAAATCTTAAAATGACGCTGAGAATGAATCACTAGGGGAAACGTCCATAAGGAGAAAGGGGTTAGAGGTGCAAGGAAAATATGTTTTTCAAAAGGAGGTTAAAAGCTTCTGAGATGTCTACTGATTTTATACCATGGAGACCAATGGTGACCCGAGGAAAAATGTCTTGGTGCATCATGGGGACATAAGCCAAATTTTAGTGTCATAAGGAGTAAATAATCAGTGAGCAATTCAGAGTGGAAGGTTTAGGCAACTTTGCCAATTATTTTGGCTATAAATGTAGGTAAGAAACAGAAAAAATAATCGTGAGGGAGGTGCAGTAAGGAAATGTCCGTGATTCTTTTTATTTTCTTTAATTATTTTTATATAAAAGATACTGAGCAAACTTACATGCCAGTGAAAAACAGTGAAGATGTTAAAGCTATGGGTGAAAGAAGCACTAAACAAATGAATATCCCTCAGAATTTTCAGCGTAATAGGATATAAATATTAGAAAAACTGAATTCTGAAGTATATATGGAAAATGTGTTTGTCTTTTCTCCTTACTGTCCTTGACATCAGGAGGAAAACTGAGTATAATAACATATATTCCTCTTGTTTTTACTGGAATGAAAAAAGCAGGCCCTTTCCTGTGATAACTAAGGGGAAACCTAATATGAGGTAATTTATTACATTTGCTACTCTGATAAGAGACTTCATATGGATGAAAACAAACCAAACTATTTTACAGAGAAATGGGAATTACTCTTTTCACAGGAAATGGTAGACAACTTGCTAAACTAGGAAAATTTTTCTTCTGCCATATGGATTTAAATTAAACCCTGTCTCTTTCCACCTGAGTTTCTGTCCTTGAAATATGTATGTGTGCTTGAGCTAACAGGTGCACTAATTAGTGAAATGTCATGTTTCAAGCTCTTAGGGATGAGACTAACAATAAAGATGGATTCATGGCTATTTCAACGGTAGAGTCCAAGAATTCATTTCAACACTACCACCACCTTCTCCTCCACTACCACCCCAAACCCATTCTCCACCTGACAGTAATTTACAGGACTTTAGTAGCAAAGGGCATCACTACTTTGGAAGCTAAGTCAATGATAGTCACACTCAAATTGTGTAAACGAATGGGAAAGGAGAATTTAGGTAATAAGACCCACTGTTATGTATGTGAGTGGGTTTTCCTTGGAGGTGCTGGAGATTTCTAAGGCAAGATTTATTGAAAGATTCACTTGAGAAATAGGAACCCAGCCTCAGGACAAGGAACAAGTTAGGACCTGGGTGGCATTCCCCATGGAAATACTTGGAGAAGACTAACTTTAAAGATGCTTTCCTTTGGGATCCAGGGTGGCTCAGTCAGTTAAACATCTGACTCTTGATTTCAGCTCAGGTCATGATCTCACAGCTCATGGAATCGAACCTCTGTGCTGACAACTGACAGATTCTTTCTCTCTTCCTCTCTCTCTCTACTTCTTCCTTCCTCCCTCAAAATTAACAAATAAACATTAAAAAAAGATGCTTTCCTTGAAGTCCGATGGAAGCATTTTGTCAAGAGTTTACCCTTTTGTCTCCTTTGTTGTAGTTGCCTTTTAAATTGTGCCAATTGATAAATGAGCAAATTCTTTTCTGACTGTAGTCTTGGGGAATCAGAAGACGCATAATAATAATTGGAAAAAACAGTTCTAATTCTTTCTGCTCACTGGTTCCCATAACCATGAAACTCTTTACTTTCTCTTTAATGCAGGTAAAAAGTCAAAACACACAGAAAAGAAGGGAAAAAACTAATCAACGTGTTGATAGTCCAAATGAGATTGACATGCAAGGTTGAGGATGAGGCCATGGGAATAAATAGCAAGGAGGGAAGTTTACTGTGGATGAGTAAGCCAATAACTGAGAGAGAAAATTACAAAGTGAGATAGAAATTTTATATCTGGATGGTAAGAAACTCATAAGAATAGGTACTTTAAAATAATGGTCGGGAATTATCAGTGTGGAACTAAGATGACACAGGTCCCACCTCTGCTTTGTGTGGTTTTTTTTCTAAAGCATGAGATGTGAAGAAACATTTTCTAGTGAATATAGTGAGAAAAGTAATGCCTTCAAGAAAAAAAAAAAAAAGCTATGTTTCAGTTTAGCTAGATGCCTAACGGAAGGGTCCCTGAAAAATTGATGATACAGGTGTGGCAGACAAAATAATGGCCCTAAAATATGGCCACAACCTAATCCTCAGAACCTGTAAATATGTTGTCTTACATAGCAAAAAGGACTTTGAAGATGCGGTTAGGTTAAAAGCCTGCAGGTGGGGGATAGCAGCCGGACTACCCAGGAGGGCCCAATCTAATCACAAGTCCTTAAAAGCAGAAAACCTTTCTGGGTTGTGGTCAGAGGGAGATGTGACTATGAAAAACACATCAGAGAGAAAACGTGAAGAAATGGATTCTCCCCTGGAGTTTCCAGGAAGGCATGAGACCTGCCAACTCCTTAATATTGGGACCTCTGGCCTTCAGAACTGTAAGATAATGAATCTGTGTTCTTTTAAGCTACTAAGTTTGTGATACTTGGTCAAGACAGCTATAGAAAACTAATATGTGGAATTTATTTATCATGGAGTGAAGGAGCCCGTGGGGTAGAAGGTAACATGGGAGTAGTGGTGTCCCTTGTATAAAGCTGTTGTAAGAATTAATGAGATTGAATATATAAACTGCGTAACATGTTTTTTTGGAACATAGGCTTTCAGAAGGGGTAATTATTACTTAATTTATTTTTGGTGTTATGGATTAAGAAACATGGTTGGCACTGCTGATAAAATGCTGAAAAATTTATATATGGAGTTACTTCCATGTAGCTCACACTCAGATTTGTGAAAGCTGAGTCATTATTTCTCAGTAATTGAATAGTTTTGTGTTGAAATTATAGTTGAATGGTGGACCTCCCCCAAAGCAAATATTTATATTTATATCTACTCTTTGAGACTTAGTTTTCTTATTTATAAAATGAAATTTTCTTATCTAGTTTCTGAAGTGCTTACAAGGACCAAATCCCTTATGTCAAAGTGATTGAACAAGGACAAAACATTTTAAGTGCATGGCTTTAAAATGTTAATGCGTGTGTGTGTGTGTGTGTGTGTGTGTATTTAAAAGGCTTGAGTGTAGTTCGTGGTGACAAATACAGCAACTATTCTTGTCTTTATCACTCTATTTTTGGCTACATTCAAAGTGGTAATAGAGATGTTCGAAGTAGCATTAGGTAATGTGAGCTTTCACATTATTAGCCGTGGAGTCTGTTAAGCCACCCATTTATTTGTGGAGCTGCCATGGCTTCACAATTAAGGGGAAACGCTAAAATCAAGGAAGTGTTTCTTAGTAATTTGTTGAGGATCAATTTAATTGTCCTTTGGCACTCAATGCTACCGAAACTCAATAAATAGTTCACTTGGAGGAAATGTGATGATGAGTAAAACCGATAGGAAAACAAGATAGTCACTCTTAGTCACTATACAGCTTTTGTCCCAGAGATAATGCTATCATGTTGCGCCTAAGTTAAATGTTCCAACCTGGAAAAGTTCAAACATAAAAATAAGAATCCCAGTCACCTATTTAAGTATATTCAACACCTAGTTATTGAGCAAATAAAAAACAAAAGAAAACAAAACATGTATGCACTGCTAGTGTCCTACAAAGATGGATTAGAAAAAATTTCTACACTAAATGGTAATAAATAACAGTAACTCATTTTTATGTTCTGTAGTTTACAAAACATTTCATGTATTTTATTCAAAAAGTCTAAAATCTAGTGAGCGAGAGGAATACATGAGCAAAACTGACTTTCTTGAAAGCTTAAGGAAACTAAGAGTTTAAGTTACAAGAGAGAGATCAGTGATTTGGTCTGGACAGTTATTAAATGGCTTATCATTTCATCTTTAGATGAAAAATCTGGGTTATGCTATACATTAGGACAGGAAATTAAATAGCAAATTCTGCTATTCTGTAAAGGAATTAGGTGTGGTTATTGCAAATTACCAACTTGTAGTGGGCGCTTTTTTTAATCAGCATTTTCAATGTATAAATTGCATGTAAAAAATTCAGCTTTTTAAAAAAAGTGTACAACTCTGAGTTTAAAAGCATGATAGAAAATATTTCCTCATGCACAGTGTTCCATCTTGCCCTTTTGCACTCAACCCATTCTATAGCCCATTACTGGCTCCTAGCAGCCATTTCTCTGCTCTGTGACACTGTAATTTTACCTTTTCCAGGATATCACATAACTTAACCATAGAGGTGAGAGTCTTTGGTCTGCTTTCACCAAGCATATTCCTTTTAAGTTTCATCCATTTTGTTGGGTGTATCAGTAGTTAATCAGGGTCAACTGCTTTTATTTTTGTGTAGATTTGCATTGTAAGGATCTACCACAATTTCTTCATCAGTTCATAAACTGATGGATATGAGGTTTGTTTCTAGGATCCAAATATTCCTAACACATAAGCTGTTAGGAACATTTAGAAACAAGTTTTTGTGTGGAACATATTTTTTTCATTTACCTTGAGTAGTTCTGGGGAAACGATTTTAAGGATCTTCTAAGGAACTGCTATAATATGTTCTGCAAAGTGTCTAAGACATTTTGTATTGTCACTAGCAAAACATGAGAATTCTGCTTGTATTACTAGATCATCACCAATTTTGGTGTTCGTTTTAGCCATTTTCATTGATATTTAGTAGTATCTCATTGTGGTTTTACTTTGCATTTCCGTAAATGACTAATGAACATCTTGTAATGTGTTTATTTCTCAATCTTAGATCTTCTTTGTGGGTCTGTTTTAATCTTCACAGATTTTTCTTTTTATTAAGTTTTTGGTCTTCTCCTTGCTGTATTGAAAAGCATTCTATATTCTGGATGGAAGTCCTTTATCAGATATGTTTGTGAACATGTTCTGCAAGGCTGGCTTGCATTTTTTAAATGGAGTTTGAGGTTTTTTAAATGCTCTCTTAACCCAGTTTCAAGGCCCTGGCTTGAGGCAGGTCAGTTCTCCTCTTTGAACACTGATTAGTTACCTATGGTAACCACTTTACTTTTCAGGCTCTCCCACTCTAGTGTGAGACCCACAATGCACCTGTTCTGCTTACCGCAAGACCAGGTGCCAGACAGCTAGGGACACCCCTTAATCCATGAGCCGATGAAATTATTCCAGGCAAACAATCCGCAGGAAGCCTGCAAAACCCAGCTAATCCCACCCTGCTTGGCACACATAAACTTCACCCTAAGGCTCCAATTTGCTGTTAGCCTGTCCTGGGGCACAAACCTCTGTGTGAGCCTAGATAGCATCATAATCTTTTTTGGAGCTGTAACAGAGAGCTCTCATTTCCAGGTGTTCGGTCGTGAAGTGTGTTGTGTCCCACTACCAAAAGAACATTTACATGTTAGAAAACACCTTTTTAGTCTGTTAACAGTGTTTAACATGCAATATTTTTATTAATTTTTTACTAGGAAAATTTTTTAAAGAAGTTTAAGTTCACAGCAATTTTGAGGCAAAGGAACAGATTTCTCCTATACTCCCTGCCTTTACACATGCAGAGTCTGTCCTATTTTCAATATCTCCTACCAGAGTGGTATATTTGTTACAACAGATAACATTAACACATCATAATCACCCGAAGTCTATACTTTACATTACCATTAACTCTCGGTATTGTACCTTCTATGGGTTTGGATGATTATATACTGATATGCACCTATTATTTTTACAGAGTATTTTCCCTAAAAGCCATCTATGTTCTACTTATTCATCTTCCACCTCCTCAACCCTTGACAACTATTTTTTTTCAGCCTTCATAGTTTTGTCTTTCCAGAATGTCATACAGGAAAAATAGTACAGTTTGTAGCCTTTTGAGATTGGCTTCTCTCATTTAGTAATATTCATTTAAGTTTCCTCCATGTTTTCTATAGCTTGATAGCTCATTTCTCTTTAGCCCTGAATAATATTCATTGCCTGGATGTACCACAATTTATCCATTCCCTTACTGAAAGACATCTTGGTTGATTCCAAGTTCTGGCAATCATAAATCTGCTATAAGCATTTGTGTAAGGTTTTGATGTGAACACAAATTTTTAACTCCCTTGGGTAAATGCTAAGATGATTGCTGGGTTATATGGTAACAGAATAGTATTGCAAGTAACCACTACACTGTATTCCAAAATGGTGGTCCCATTTTGCATTCCTAGCAGTAATGAATGGGATCAACCTGCCATTAGCCTGTTGTTCCATATCCTTGACAGAATTTGGGGTCAATGCTCTGAATTTTGGCCATTCTAATAGATGTAGAGTGAAACCTCACTACTGTTGTTTTGGGTTCTATATATGCATATGCATGTGTATAATATACATATAATATGCATATAAATGTATATGTTGTATACATATCTTTTTTTATTGATGATGTAAGACCATATTAGCTTTAAGTGTACAACTTAATGATTTGATAGGTGTATGTATTGCAAAACTGTTACCACAAAAAAAATTAGTTAACATCCATCATCACACATACAATTTTTTTTCCTGTCATGAGAATTTAAGAACTACTCTTAACAACCTTAAAATACACATTGCAGTATTGTTAATAGTCATAATGTTGTACATTATACCCCCAGGATGTGTGTATCTTAGAACTAGAAGTTTGCAACTTTAACCACTTTCACACATTTTGCCCATACCCAGCCCTTACCTCTTCCTCTTTTTTTATTTGTTTAGATCCCACACATAAGTGAGATCATATAGTATTTATCTCTCCCTATCTGACATATTTCACTTAGCATAATGCTGTCAACATCTTTCCATGTTGTGACAAATGACAGTATCTCCTTTTTATTGCTGTATAATATTCCATTCTATATACTATAATATTACAGTATATTATAATACAACATAGAATATTCCATCATATATGTACATGTATACAATATTACATAGAATAATCCATCATATCTATATCACATTTTCTTTATCCATTCACCTTTGTGTCCATGGCTTGGTTCTTATAAATAAACATGGGGGTACAGATATATTTTCAAGACAAGGATTTTGCTTCCTTCAGATACCCAAAGTATAAATGCTGAATCATGCAGTAGTTCTATTTTGAATTTTTTAAGGAACCTTCATACTGTTTTCCAAGTGGCTCTGCCAATTTACATCCCCACCAGTAGTGTACAAGTGTTTTCTTCTCACCACATCCTTGCAAACACTTGTTTTCTGCTCTTTTTTTCCAACAATAGCGATTAAAAATTTTTTTCTAAGTTTATTTACTTTGAGAGAGAGAGCAAGAGCACAGCAGGAGAGGAACAGAGAAAGCGGGAAAAAGAACTAGAATCCAAGCAGGCTCTGCACTGTCCGTGCAGAGCTGGATGTGGGGCTTCAACTCAACAAACTGAACCATGAGAACATGACCTGAGCTGAAATCAAGAGTTGGACACTCAATCGACTGAGCCACCCAGGTGCCCCGATGATAGCCATTTTAAAAGATGTGAGGTGATATTTTGTTGCGGTTTTGATTTGTACTTCCCTGATGATTAGTTCTGTGGGGTACCTTTTCCTGTACTTGTTGGCCATTTATATGTCATCTTTGGAAAAAAGTCTATTCAGATCTCCTTTTCAAATTGCATTTTTTTCCATTCAGTTGTATGAAGTTATTAAATATTTTGTATACTGATCCCTTAACAGGTACATGATTTGCAAATATTTTCTCAAATTCTATAGGTGGCCTTTTTTCCACCTTGTTGGTGGATTCCTTGCTAGACAGGAGCTCTTTAGTTTGATATAGTCCCACTTCTTTATATTTCTTTTGTTGCCTTTGGTTTGGTATAAAATATATATAATATATAAAAATATATATTTAAATATAATATATTATATATATATAATTGCTAAGACCAATATCTAGGACCTTACCCTCTATGTTTACTTGATGAATGCATGGATTTGTGTCTTAAGATTAAATTAATTTTGAGTATATTCTTGTGTGTGTTGTAAGATGGGCCTAGTTTCATTCTTTTGCATGTGGCTATCTAGTTTTACCAACGCTATTTGCTGAAGAGCCTATCCTTTTTCCATGGTATATTCGTGGCTCCTTTGTTTTAAGTTAATTAACCCTATATGTGTGGGTGTCTGTCTGTCTTATTCTGTTCCATTGTTTATGTATCTGTTCTTATGCCAATACCATACTGATGTGATTACTGTAGCTTTGTAATATAGTTTGAAACCCGGAAGTGTAATGCCTCCAGCTTTGTTCTTCTATCTCAAGATTGTTTGAGCTATTTGGGACCTTTTATAGTTCATTACAAATTTTAGAATTTTTTGTTCTGTGAAAAGTGCCATTGGAATTTTGATAGGAATTGCATTCAACCTGTAGATTTCTTGGTAATAGGGATATTTTAACAATATTCTTTCAGTCCATGAACACAGAATATTTTTTCCATAAATTTGAGTCTTTTTCAAGTTCTTACATTAATACCTTACACTTTTCAATTTCCAGGTGTTTCACCTTTCTAGTTGAATTTGTTCTTAGGTATTTTATTTTTGATGAAATTGTAAATTGGATTTTTAATTTCTTCATTATTAATATATAGGAATACAGCTGATTTTTATATATTGATCTTTTTTATCTTGCATATCTACCAAATTTGTGAATTTTAAGTTTTTTTGGTGGAATACTTAGGGTTTTCTATGTGTAATATTATGTCATGCACAAATAGAAACAGTTTATTTTCTCTTTTCCAATTTGGATGTAATTTATTTTTCTTGTGTAATTCCTCTGACTAGGACTTCCCATGCTATGTTAAATAAAAGTAGTAACAATGGGCATCCTTCTCTTGTTCCTAATCTTAGAAGAAACACTTTCAGCTTTTCACATTGCATACAATGTTAGCTGTGAGCTTGTCAGATACAGCCTTTTTTGAGATTTCCATCTATGCCCACCAGATTGAAAGTTGTTATCATACCTTGACATTAAATTTGTCAATGTTTTTTCTGCATCTTTTGAAATGACAATATTTCTCTTCTTGTCTCCATGTGCTGTATCACATTGATTTTCGGGTGTTGAACCATCCTTGGAATGGTTTATCCTTGGATAAATTCCATTTGACCCTGACATAAGTCTTGAAGTTGGATAGTATCTGTCTTCTGACTTTGTTCTTCAATATTGTGTTGACTATTCTGCATGTTTTTTCTCTCCATATAAACCTTGGGATCGTGTGTGTGTGTGTGTGTGTGTGTGTGTGTGTGTGTGTGTGTGTATTTATATATGATATATAATCAAAATGAATTACTGAAATTTTGTTTGGGATTGCATTAAATGTATAGAAAGTGGGGAAGAATTGACCTCTTGGTAATATTGAGTCTTCATGATCATGGAAACAGACCTAATTTTTATTTCATTTTCTAACACTACAAATTCTTTGGGGAAAGCACACTCTCTCCTTTGCTTTACATATTTTTGGAGGGCATTTAAAAAATTGGGGGCAGAAATATGTTCTGAATGGATAAGCAGATTTTTTTTGTAATTAACTTACTTTATTTTAGACAGTGAGAGCACAGGGGACAGAGGCAGAGAGGAGAGAATTCCAAGCAGGCTCTGTGCTCAGCTCAGAGCCCAATGTGGGGCTCAACTGACTGAGCCACCCTGGCACCCCAAGGATAAGCAAATCTTAATATTCCATATCTTCATGTGGAATTCAGAAATGGGAAAGTATTATTAGAATCTCAAAATAAAAAAAAAAAATGTTTTAGGAATTTGATCAAAAGAAATAGTGGCTTTCTCCTTAGGAGATATCAGATGAAATCCTATTTCTCTTCATTTCTTTCATTCTAAGGTCTCTTTCTCAAATTCTTCCATATTTACAAATATATTCTTTTTACTGTGTGTGTATGACTTGTGGATGATTTATATCATTCTACTGTTTTCTAACTTGCAGTGCTGGCATTAAAAGTCTCATGTAACTCTATTTTTTACCTTGTAATCTAGTAGTTATTCTTGAAGCATACAAGATTTTTCTCTTTATTCCTAGAGTTAAGGAATAGATCCTAATATACCTAACTATTTGCCTAGTATTTGTTTATCCTGTTTGGAATTCAGTGAAACCTTTTAATCTATAGAACCTGATCTTCTTCCAACCCAATGATGTTTTCTCCCATTTATTTAATTCTTGTCTCTTTGATCTGCTGTTTTTTACTCTTTCTGTAATTCTATTTGCTGTGTGCTTTGAAATTTTTCTTTAATTCTGAATGAATTCCTAATTGAGCATCATTTAGTAATCTAATTCAGCGACCATTTTTTTCTGATTTAATTCAAATAAAATATAGCACACATACTTAAATATTCTCACTATCTACCTACCTACGTATTCTTGAAAACATTTTGTACTATATTGAATCATCCCAAGTACTCTTAGTTTGCTTCATGTCATTCTCTGTCTTATAGCAGTTTGAACTCATGATAGTATGAGTGCTGTTTTTTTCCATCCCTTCTGTTTACTGGGCTTTCTTAGGTTATATTCTACTGCCTACTTATATACCACTCTTGGAATTGAGGTCCAGCCCTGGAAATCCTTAATAGATGACAGTCTTGTGAGTAATGAGAGGGACCAAAACTCTGTCGTATGTGTTGGTGAAATCCATTCATGAAGTTCATTTTATCCCTTTCATGCTCATCCATACGGTCTTGCTATTCTCAGGACTTCTCATCTGCAAAGTTCAGTGCTATTCCTGCCTCAGTAGTAGAAATAACTCAAACTACCAATTCTTCCCAGCAGCTATCAAGGGGTCCATGACACCAGAAAATGCTTTCACGGACATGCACTGGACTTTCTCATCCAAGCTTTGTTTACAGAATTCTTCTTATTCTGACCCTCATCTTAAGGTTTTTCATGTCTGGCCCTCATTTCATAGCAGAAAATATTTTTTGTGTCCATTATCTCTTTCCAGCATCTTGCAGAGTCTGTTGTCTTTGTGTTATGTTTCCAGGTGCCATGTTCTTACCAAATTCACAGTCACAAAGCTCAGGAAAGCTGGCTGCCGGTTGGGTTGAAATCAGGAGTAGAAGATAACAGGGATATCCTAAACTCATTTTAGTATCCAAATGGACTTCCTAATATTGATTGTCCATGTGGAAACGAGGAAGACTATCACCACAATGAAGAGAATGGCATGGGCAAGATTTAAAGTGGAATTACCTATGTAGAAGCCACAGAGAAGATGTCTTTTGTTATCATTTGGTCCAGGTTATGAAGATTTTTATAAACCAGGATATGGAGTTTAGTTTCAGTCACTTCTAAAAAGTGAGAATTTTAAAGAAAATATATGGATTCGAATTGGAGGAGAAAATTGTCATCAAGATTAGTAACAATGCTATTTTAGTTAGGTAGAAATGAGTAAAGTCACAGTGAAGAAACTGTTCCTGAAACTAATGTCCATGTGCCTCTCTATAGTTCCCCACCTACATGGGAGTTATGTCTGTCATGTGATTACTACAAGCCAAAGCAAGCAAGTGAAAAGAAAGGGTGTACAGTACAGTATTTCTACTACCAC
Organism: Lynx canadensis; assembly: GCF_007474595.2. Classification (NCBI taxonomy): domain Eukaryota; kingdom Metazoa; phylum Chordata; class Mammalia; order Carnivora; family Felidae; genus Lynx; species Lynx canadensis. Next base: position 26,579,448 of record NC_044320.2, read on the forward strand.
TCTTCTACTCTCCCAGTCTCTGGATGGATGATGACACAGTGATCTGAAGCTCTGTGTCCCTGACTTGCTGCTTCAGAGAGAACTGCTCTACCCTCAGCATACCATGGTGTGAGGGAGACATTATGTTTGCTTGTGTTTAGCCCCTAAATTGTGATTCTTCTGATTCTAGCAAAGTCTATCCAGTTCTGAGTAATACAGAAGAGCCTGTTACCAAGGGTAACAGTGGGAATGGAAAGAGAATAATCCAAAAAGAATATTTCTGAAGAGTCATACAGAAAAGCTGCCTGGCTGAATATAAAGTATGAAGAGAACTTTTCTGTTCCCTGCTGCTTTCACCCTTAGACTCCTGGTAGTCCTTCTTATACTCACTTATATTTCTGTGCTGGATTTTTGGTTCTTACTGCCATGTTTTAATTCTTCATATGTATGCAAGCAATGACAGTAGTTCTCCATGTGTTTTTCTTGTTATAATCTCTGTCCTTCCTGTTCACTGACAAGCCTCAGAGACTAGATTTGCTACAGCTCTAACTGTCCTTCTTGGACATCTGTGTTTTACCAGTGTCTTTTTTCAACTGTTTCCACAGTAACAAATTATGAGCAAAATGCCTAGGAAGCTGTTCTGAATTTCAGAGGACTTTTCTGACTTATTTTTCAATATTCGATTTAAACTTTTATGTCAGCCATTACCACATAATGTTATAAAAATACAAACGCATCCTTACCAAAATAAATTAATCCCAATCCATGATAAAAATTTATATTATATTTTCTCCCAATATTTGCTACACAAATTTTCTAATTGTTATAATATAATGCATTTAAATTTAATTTTTTAATTACAAAAATTATTATGAAATGTTTACCTTTAAAAATCTAAAATCAGAAATTATGTTGAAGATTAATTTCTAAATTCAGAATTTTATAATGAAAAATAACTAGTTGGCTTGATTCCTTTAATTTTTTCTACTTAATCAAGTTTGTACTGCTGATAGATAATTGCCAGCACAGTAAAAATATTTTTCATGGACCTCAAATTAAAAAAAAGAAGCTAATATTTTTGAGGCTTACTAAGTGCCAGAACATTATAAATACGTCGCTTACAGGCTGGTGGGGGTGGGAGGGTGCGTCCTACTCACACCTTCTACTGTTTTCCTTTCTCATTTCTTCAAAAGTCTCTACTTTAACCTCCCCGCTCGTCTCCCAGTGGGTCAGACTCACTTGACTCCCGCATCCGCGTAAATAGAATGGCATTAAATGGTCCAGGTCACGCCCCTACTTCCCCAGGTAGACTGGTGTGTACGTCTCCCTCCCCATAATTCCTCACATCAGGCGTGCACAGGATCCAGCCTTAAATTTAAGTAAGCCGTACAGGGAAGCAGCTGTCATGCCAAAGGAAACCACTGAGTTTAATCACCAGTTTGCAGCAGCAGTGAGGGCCACGTGCACGGGAACTGCCCCGTGCAGCCCAGGCTGGTCTTGTAGCGGGTGCGGGAGCCGCTCAGACGGGGGCGGCTGTTCCCCTAGCTTGGTTCGGGGGTTTATGTACATTCTGCTCCCCCGTTTTATGGCTAACTCGTCCTGCCACAGGTTGCGTGCCTCCAGTCCTGTTGGTTTCTAGCAGCTCGTTCATGGACAGAATGAGAGGAAATAAGCCCTAATGCAGCATCTCCTACCCTGTTGAGGCGGACAGTAGGGTTCACTGGGAACCGAGAGGACCCCACAGCGTGGCCACTGGGTGTCTTCACTAGAAGGTCTTCAGTTACCCCACAGACCAGAGGTTATTTTTTGATAACCCCTACCTGTTGGAGTCTTACTACACTTGCTGGCATAATGGCCCGGTTTTCGACCCTAAAAGAAAAAGATTAAGGGTGTAACTTTTCATAAATTCAAATCTCAATAGAAACATCTTAACCTGTCTAAGGAACCATAAAAGCTAGTTAGCTGCCTAACTAGCTTTTTTTTTTTCTTAACTTTATTTTGAGAAACCGAGACAGCACAAGTGGGGGAGGGGCAGAGAGACTCCCAAGCAGGCTCCGCACTCAGCGCGGCTGACAGGGCTTGAACCCATGAAGCTGCAAGATCCCCACCTGAGCCGAAACCAAGAGTCGGACGCTTAACCGACGGAGCCACCCAGGTACCCTTGATGGATTTTATCTTAAATGAAGCTCCGTTTCAGGCCTGAGAGACCTTGAGATTCAAGCCATTATCACTATCCCAGAGAACAGAGCTCTGGATGTTCAGAGGCCCCAAAATCAAACGTATGAGAAAGGCAAGGGCCCTGTTCCCTGGCCTCTCCCGGTGGAGCTTGCTCTTACAGTGTAGAGCGGCCAGAAGCATAGGACAGTCAGGGCTCCTGGCTGGCTCAGTTGGTGGAACGTGGGACTCCTGATCGCAGGGTGGGGAGTTGGAGCTTCACATTGGGTGTAGAGATTACTTACAAATAAAATCTCTAAAATAAAAAGCGTAGAGTTTAAAAAAAAAAAAAGTCGCTTATAGTTATCCCATTTTTCATAACAGTTTAAAGTAGATGTTATTGTCACAGGCCCCCCTTTTTTTCAGATGAAAAATATGAAATGTAAGAAATAGAATTTTGGCTCTGGGCTATTTCATCGAAGTTCTTGAACCTACCCTGTGGTTATAACCTCAATTCCAGAATATATAGTTTGAATAAATATATTCAGAAACTTATAAAATCCCCATATTGTTTCCATTACCAGTACTGCCTCTACCTGTCAAAATTGTAACACAAATTCCATACAGCATTCCAAAGGTACTGCAGAGATCTTTACTATCAAGAACAAAACTGATGAAAGACTGTTAACTCCCACCACATTTCTTCACCTCCCTTTGACCTGTGATGAAGAAAGTGGTCCTTGGAGAATCACCAGGAATTATCATAAACTTTTTCAGTTGTTGATACAATTGCAGGGTTTGTTCCAATTGTGCTTTTATTGCTGGAGCAAATCACACCCCACAATACCTGCACTGCATTTATGCAATCATTTATCTCCTGTACACCTTTTTCTCTATGCCTATTTAAAAAGAAACCAACCAGGGGCTCCTGGGTGGCTCAGTCCGTTGAGCTTCCAACTCTTGATTTTGGCTCAGGTCATGATCTCACAGTTCATGGGTCTGAGCCCTGCTCTGGACTCTGCCCTGAGCATGGAGCCTGTTTAGGATTTTCTCTCTGCCTCTCTCCCTCTCTCAAAATAAATAAATAAATAAACAAACAAACAAACAAACAGCACATAGAGAACAGTTTCCTTTCATTAGCAACACACATCCACTCTAGTGTCTTAAAACTGTACCAGGGCACCAGTTCTAGGTCCTAATGTAGTGCACAGGGATCTTGAGCTCCTCTCTATTCTGTAGGGTATCATACTAGTCCATTATTCTGAAAACATATTAGTTGTATCTGAAGAGTAGCAAGTTGGGACTACTTAAGATGAATTTAATAAGAAACCAGAATACCAGAAAGTAGGAAATCCCAAAAATCTAGAGGTCTGAAAGCTGAGTGAAATTTATAGGTGTCCAGCTATCTCCAGAAGGTTGAATTCTCCTTTTCACAGGAAAGACCATTTGCTGCATCTGCTCCCCTACCATGGCGAAAGCAGTAAGGATCTCTTAATGGATCTCTTTGGATTTTGGAAGCAACATATTTCCTCATTTGAGTGTGCTATTCCAAACCAATTACAAAGTAATCTAAAAAGGCTGTCTGTTTTGAGTGAGACCCAGAATAAGAAAGGATTGCAGTAAATACAATCTCCCTTACAAGCTGTTCTACCATTGGGCCGAAAGATCAGCAATCTGGTAGTGCTCGAAGTGCCTGTGGCAGTTAGGAATGCCATATGGAATATCTGGCAAATTTCTAAAGGTGAATCATCTCCTAGTCCTTTGAGATTTTGAGGCAAGTCCTTGCCATCCTCTGCAGGTAACTATTCTCCTTTTGAAATGCAGCTTCTAGCTTGCTACTGGGCTACTAGAGACTAAAACTTGAAAATGATGAAAGGTATTCTCTGACACACCAAGACCTAATTGTTGGGTTTTGCACAGCAGCACTCCAGTGTCAAATGGGGGTGGTGTTTTGAGGATTAGGCTCAAGCCCTGGTAGCACAAATAAGTTACATAAGTAAGTGGCCTATATGCCTATTCCTGTCAAATTGCTTTTCTCTCCTATTTGTGGCCTCATGGTAAGTTTCCTATGACCAATTGACTTAGGAAGATAAAAAGATAGGTGTTTTTTTTTTTAATTTTTTTCAACGTTTATTTATTTTTGGGACAGAGAGAGACAGAGCATGAACGGGGGAGGGGCAGAGAGAGAGGGAGACACAGAATCGGAAACAGGCTCCAGGCTCTGAGCCATCAGCCCAGAGCCCGACGCGGGGCTCGAACTCACGGACCGCAAGATCGTGACCTGGCTGAAGTCGGACGCTTAACCGACTGCGCCACCCCAGGCGCCCTGAATAGGGTGTGTTTTAAAGATAGTTTTGCACATTATGCTGGCAATTTCCCAAAATCGGAATTAAGCCAGTTCTACTATAGTTATACTTTAGGATGGTTTTGAAGGAGAGAAGTAAAAGGGGAAACTCCCCCTTGAAGAGAACTTTGAGTAGTGTGCTTGTATACATTTTGCCTGGAAGTAATTATGGTCGGAGATAGAATCTCTACTAATTCAGTAATAGTGGTCAGTGGTTTGGGCAATATGATCCAGGACTTGGAAAAAACACAGTACTGAGAAACTGAATATATAATGACAATGGCTAGAACCATATATAAAAATAGAACTCTGATGTACAATCTGAAGAAAACTGCCCAGAAAACCACCCCTGTTATCTACAATAAACAGCCCAGGAAACCAGCCTGCTGTAAATCGATTTATAGGAAGCCAGATTGTTATGTTTGGTAACAATACAGGCAGTTAAACAATTAATTTCTGTAACAATTGAACGAACATGGCCAGGACTTGATTAATAATTGACAGCTTTCCTATTGTTTGTCCCTGCTTCCAACTTAGTACCAACTAGAGAAAGCCAAATATGTACCCTAATCAATCACATAGATGTTTCCCTTCTAGGTAGCCCATTTTCAGCTTTTCTATACCAACAATTTCCAATCAGTGCATACCTGAAGTTTTCCCTTTTTTCCACTATAAAGCTTTCTCACTCTTTCCTGCTTTTGAGTCGCTAACAATGCCAGTCATGGTGGCTAACTCCCTTGCTATAGCAAGCTGAAGGAAAGCCTGGTTTTTATTTGGCTTGGTCTTCATTTACACATTTGAAAATTTGAAAACAAAGAGTTCTGAGGAAGAGGTATGTGGATAGAGTTTGCTGAGTGGATGCAGTGTATGAAGATATTAGTATCTCATGTGTATGCTCACCAAGGGGCAACCTCAGCAGAGTTGGACATTAATATTTTGGGGGATGAGATGACCTTCTGCATAGGAGTCATTCTTTTTAACCCAGAATTCCTTGGGTGGGACCCTTTTATCTGAACACTGAGATTTTTTTTATCTTCTTTTCAGGTTAAGCTATTTTCAATTTAGTCTGGCTAGTTCTTCTTTCCAGATAGTTCTTCATCATTAGGAACACAACTAATTGCCTAAAACTTAGGTTTTCATACCTATCATTTTTCTGTTACATTTATTACTTTTTCATCTTGGGAGAACTTTCATATTCTCTAAATTTATACTTCATCACTTCTATTCTTGTTTCCTACGTGTCTCAATTCTGTTACTACATTTAAAAATTTTTTTAAACATTTTTATTAGTTTTTTGAGAGACAGAAACAGCATGAGTAGGGGAAGGCAGAGCCCGAGGGAGACACAGAATCCAAAGCAGGCTCCAGGCTCAGCACAGAATCCTGACACTGGGCTTGAACCCACGAACCAGGAGATCATGACCTGAGTCAAAGTTGGCTGCTTAACCCACTGAGTCACCCAGGTGCTCCCTGTTACTACATTTTTATTTGTGAATTTTGATTTGTTGGATTTCATAAATTTGTTGAATTATCCTTTAGTTTGTCTCCTTAGATCCTATAGTCTCCATAGATCTCCTTTTTGATCTTGTTTAATCTGATCCTTACTTGATAAAGTTATAAATAATTTGTATTTAGTTTTAGTTGAACTTTCAATGCACAATTTTGTATATGGCATCTTTAGACAATAATTTCAAATATTATATAACAAATATTGTCTTCACAGCTTTTAGATTTTATATCTTTCCCAGGAATAAATTCCCCACACTAGATTATTTTTCTATTATATTTTACTTTTTTTTTTTTTTTTAATTTTTTTTTTTTCAATAACGTTTATTTATTTTTGGGACAGAGAGAGACAGAGCATGAACGGGGGAGGGGCAGAGAGAGAGGGAGACACAGAATCGGAAACAGGCTCCAGGCTCTGAGCCGTCAGCCCAGAGCCTGACGCGGGCTCGAACTCACGGACCGCGAGATCGTGACCTGCTGAAGACGGACGCTTAACCGACTGCCGCCACCCAGGCGCCCCAATTATATTTTACTTTTAATTTTTTTAGTTTTGCACTTTATTTGTAAATCTTTAAATCAGTTAGAATTTATTTGTGCAACTGTATTTATGAATTTAACTTAATTTCCCCATTATTACTACATAATTGTCTGAATGTTTATGGAATTGTAGATCATTTAGTCATTGGAAAAAACTAGTAAAATATTTCACGTTGATTACTTATTAAAATTATAAGCCATCATATACTTCACTGAAACTATGAGTTAATTTAGTTGCAGTGAAAGAATCATTTGTACCACAAGAAAGTACTTAAATTCTACAAATAATTATTTCAAAACATGAAACAAAGCAATTTCAAATATAGACTAAAATGTTTGACAATTCTCTATACCCTCTACTCAATATTGCTGTCAACCTAAAACTTTCAAAAAAAAAAAAACCTATTTAAAAAATTTGACAATCATTTTAGCTGAATTTCCAAAGTGAATTGATCATTAGTAACTAGAATGACTTTTCTAGAAAAAGTGATACAGACTAACTTCATTTCTCTTTCAGCTGTGCCTATTGAGATTAATACCAGTCTCAGGATATTTATTCTAATGTCTTATTCTAAATATTTGCATTTTCCATATTTAGTATAGTATCTGGGGTGGGATGGACATTCAATAACTATAAACTGAATTTATGAATCATAGTTTAATTGAACTGCATTTACTATATTTAAGTGACTAATGACAAACCTAAACATCATTATGTTGACTAATTAGAATTCAGGAAAATCAAAGTTCTTTTTTTACATAGCTATAATCTCTAGTATTGTTTAATTCTGGTGTAAATATGCAAATATTACTTAATGCCATATCACAAAAGATGCTTTTTATTAAGCTGTGAGTTCCATGTGCTTGTGCTAAATGCCTCAATGTTTGTTATTCCAATTACATGGTACTTATACTGTTTTCTTTTTTTTTTTTTTTCATTTTATGTATTTTAGAAAGTGAGCAGAGGAGGGGGCAGAGGGACAGGGAGAGAGAGAATCTTAAGCAGGCTCCACACGCAGCACAGACCCTGATACAGGGCTTCATCCCACAACCCTGGGATCATGACCTGAGTCGAAACAAGAGTCAGACCACTCAACTGAGTCACCCAGGCATCCCTCTTTTTTCTTTTAATGTTAATTTATTATTTTTGGGAGAGGAGAATGAGCAGGAAAAGGATAGAGAGGAGAGAGAGAATCCCAAGCAGGCTCTGAGCTGTCAGTACAGAGCAGGGGCTCGATCTCAAGAACCATGAGATCATGACCAGAGCCAAATCAAGAGGTAGATGCTTAGCCAACTGAGCCACCCGGTGCCCCTATTTTCTTTCAATTGACATCTCTTGAAGGCAATGGAAATCAGTTTTCCAAGCCCTATTATCTCTTCTCCATCTATTACAAAGCCATGACTTCAATCAAAATGTTTTAAATATCTCTGATTTTAGTAGTGGATGATAATAGTAAAACTCATACATAGACAAATATTACTGATTAGATAATTGGTTCACTAAGTTAATAGGTTTATTAAAGTATTTATATTTTTCTAAATTGTACCATTAAATCTTTTTAAAAAATTGTGTAATGTTTCATTTATACTGGCATTTATGAGGTTCCAAAAATGAATAAGGTAAATTTCTTAAAATCTGAGTCAGTAATCAAGAACTATTTAAATAAAAGGCAATATGTAAGAATATCTCATCATTGATGTGCTTGCAATCCAGAGTTATTCGAGTTAGAATAATTGTGATTATTTATAATCAGAATAGTACAAATTTTAAATGGCCCATATTCAGCAGATTGCCAACCACCATATGAATTTTACAAGGAGTAATATACTTCCTCTCTTCTGAAACCAGGAAAAAACAAATATATGAACCATAGGAAAATGAAATTAACACTCTGCTATAAAAATTCATTATTTCAATTTTCTTCTGTTATAAAATTACATAATTTCATTTTATATTGTTCTTACTGTTCAATTGAAATAGAAAAGAGAGCAGTTTGCTCTAGTGTAAAGAATAAAGGTTTGACAAACAATTATTTGGTTTTAATAAGATTTTATTTTATAGATTTGATTTTATTTCATTTGATTCCTTAAGTTGTAGTAAGAACAACAACATGAAATCTACACTCTTAAAAAAATTTTAAAGTATAAATTTAACTGTCAGCACAATGTTGTACAGCAGATTCTCTAAAACTTATTCATCTGGCATAAGGTTTTATTGGTTTTGATTTTTAATATGCTTTGTCACAATCGAATTTTTGTTTCTTCATCTGGTAAATGAGGCTAATAATCTCTCCTATTTCACAGGATTAATCTAGATATTAAATAAAAGAATAATAAAAATATCTTTTGTAAATAATAAAGTGAAAATAAAGGGTATAAGTTATTGCATATAATAGTTTTAGTGAACAATTCTATGTGGCAAATATAAAATACATTTTTATAACAAACCTTTGAAGTATTATCATCCCCATTTTATAGAAGAGAATACCAAAGCAGATAGATCTTAATTAAATTGCCCAGTGTTATATAGCCTGTGAATAGTAAAGATGGAGGCAAATGCAGGTAGTTTGTAGAGCCTATGATTTCACCACTATGCTATACTGCCACTATTCTACTCAAATGCTTGGTTAAAATAGGAGTTACCTGGGGTGCTGGGGTGGCTCAGTCAGTTAAGCGTCCAACTCTTGGTTTCAGTTCAGGTCATGATCTCACGTTAATTGGATTCATCTCCATGTGGGACTCTGCAGTGACAGCATGGAGCCTGCTTTGGATTCTCTCTCTTTCTCCCTCTGTCTCTGTCCCACTACTGCTCACATTATCTCTCTCTCAAAATAAATAAACTTAAAAAAAATGGGAGTTACCTTGTACATAAAAATCACCAGTCTTCTCTGCTTGTAGAGATAGATACATTTTCTTTATAGTAGTTTAAAATTGTTCTGGTTGTGACACTAAAAACAAGTGTTGAGGGCCTCTTATATAAAAGTACAGAAATCTCCACATAAAACACCTGTGGTTTCACTTTTTAAAATGGCTGCTGAAAGTGTAAATCTAACGTTGCTAAACTATGACAGGATGTGAATTAATCAAAAATCTTTTCCTCATGGTTTTTCTCAGTATATTTTTTCTTAGTTTTGACCTATTAAAATGTCTTTCTGGATCCAAATAAGGGAACATAACACTTCATACTCTTCCAATAGATAAATTACAAAAAACTCCTGTATGAAGAAAAACCATTTACAGGTTTCAACAAACTGATGTGTAAATATACTGTCAGTACTACCAAGGTAGTCTATAGATGAATGTAGTCTGTCTCAAAATTCCAACAGCCTTTTTTACAGAAATAGACAGGCTGATCCTCAAGTCATATGGAATTACAAGTGGCCTCCAATAGCTAAAATAACCTTGAAAAAGAGTAAAGGTGGAAGACTCACACTTGTGAAGCCTATTAAAAGCTATACTCGTCTTCAAAACAGGTTGGTATTGGCATAAGGATAAGCATATAGACCAGTAGAATAGAACTGGGAACCCAGAAATAAACCACACATCTATGGGCAGTTGATTTATGATAGGGATGCCAAGTCATTCAATAGGAAAAAATAGTCTTAAAATGGTGCTGGGATGAACAATTGGATTTCCACGTTCAGGGTAAAAAAAAGGGAAGTTGGACCCTGACATCAAACCTTGTACAAAATTAAGACAGAAAAACAAACATAAAGCTAAATCATAAAATGCTTAGAATAATACTTAGGGCTAATTTTTCATGTTTTGGCTTTGGTAATGAATCCTTAGGACACCAGATAAACAATCTTGTTGCTTGTGAAGATAAACAGATAAATTGGACTTCATCAAAATTAAGAACTTATTTACAGCAAAGGACATTATCAAGAAAGTGAAAAGACAACCTACAGAATGAGAGAAATATATACATGATAAGAGTTAATATCCAGAGTATAGAAAGAACTTCTAAACTCAAAAAGACAAAACACCCAATTTAAAAATGGGCAAAGGACTTGAATAGACATTTGTCCAAGAAGATCCACAAATGATCAGTGAGTATATGAAAAGATGCTCAATAGTGTATTCATTAGGGAAATGTAAATCAAAATCATAAGATACCACTTCATACCTACTAGGATGGCTCTAATTAAAAAAAAAAAAGAAAATGGCAAGTATTGGTGAAAGGTAGACAAATTGGAATTCTTGTACATAGATAATGGGAGTGTAAAGTGGTGCAGCTGCTGTGGAAAATGCGACTCTTCAAAAAGTTAAACATAGAACTATCATGTGACCCAGCAGTATTTCTTTTAGGTACATACCTAAAAGCATTGAAAATGGCCTCAGATATTTGTACACCAGTGTTCATTACAGCATTATTTATAATAGCTATAGGGTGGAAACAACCTTGCTTCCATCAATAGATGAATAGAGTAAACAAACATGATATCTATGTATAACAGAATATTGTTTAAAAAGGAAGGAAGTTTGATACTTATTACAACATGGGATGAAACCCTGAAGCATTATGCTAATGAAATGGAACCAGGCACAAATGGTAACATTGCATAATTTGACTTGCATGAAATATCTAGAAGGTGCAAATTCATAGAGACAGAGTAGATTTGAGGTTACAAGGAACTGGGGAGAGGAGAGAATGGGGAGATATTGTTTAATAGTTTACTGAATTTGTTTAGGCTGATGAGAAAGTTTTCAATTAGTAATGATGACTGTGCAGCATTGTAAATTAAAGTCATGGATTTTACACTTAAATGGCTAAATTGCAAATTTTGTTAAATATTTTTATCAATTTTAAAAAATTAAAAATACTCTTCAGCTCAAGTCAAACACACTTCAAAATAATACTTGACTTATCTTCTATTTCACCTTCAATATCTGAACCAAGCTATAGACCAAGTACGGATATGCCCTATTTATTGCAGTTCTATTTTCCAACACTACTTAACTCTCACTGAGTTTCAAACTCACTTGGATATTTATTGGCATGGTAACACAGTCCTGCAAACATAACTAGGTTGCAATCAATTTTTAAGAGACATAAGGAATCTTTTGCATATTAAAAAGATATTCGAAACTTCTAACTGTACCCAACTTTACAAAGGCAAGAAACCTTGTATACTGCCCAATTGTGAAAGCCTTATAAGATTCAACTTATATTAGTTTCAAGTGTACAGTATAAGGATTCAACCTAACAGCATATGTCCAATAAAAAAGATGAATATTTGTAAAAAAAACTTTAAATGTTTGGTAAGTAATCAATATAATAAGATACTGATGAAAGGACAAATATAGGTTAATAAAACATAAGAGGCAAGAGCTAAAACAATTGATTTTGAAAAAGGTACCCAGCAATTCAGTGGGGAAAGCATAGTGTTTTCAACAAATGGTGCTGGAAAAACTTGATATAGCTATAAGGAAAAAATTAAACTCACATTACACACAAAATTATCTCAAAATTGATCATAGACTTGAAGTACAAAAACTAAAATTATAATACCTCTAGAAGAGGTAAATAATTATGTCTTAAGATTTGCCAAAGATTTGTTGGATAGGATATAGAAAAGCATGAGCCATAAAAACAAATTTGAAAAAAAAAATGCTTTTGAAAGTCCTCTAGAATAAAGGTAATCCATACAATGAAAGTTGTCATGATTCATGTATCTGGAAAGTATCTTGTATACAGAATATAAATATTTCCATCTCCAAGATAAAAAAATGGCTGATAATTTACACAGGTACTTCATAAACAAAGATATATTAATAGATAATGAACATAAAAAGATACCTGACAGTAGCCTTCAGAAAAACATACAAACCAACTAACATCATTGAAATAATTCAATGACACTGATGATGTCAAGTGTTGGCATGGAGAAAGTACTGGTGAATGTTCGTACCCTGCTGCTGCAAACGTAAAATGGCATAAAGCTCTTTGCAAAAGTAGCCATTTTTTTTTAAAAAGTTGAATATATACCTTTAAGATGATTCCAGCCATTCCAGTTCTAAGCACTTGCTCTAGAGAATAAAACCTATTGAAGATTCATTGGAATCTGACTTAATTGATCCAAAACTTTGGATCTCCTATTAAAACATCCTGCAATGTAACATCCTACTACCACTATTCACAATTTTTTCTACTCTTGATAGTTGATAGTTTTATTCACTCAACCCCTCGATTTGCCTTTTCCTCCTCAATCCAGTCTGTTTCCAGTACATTTAATATAAACTGTATTAACCAAAGGTTTTAGTTAACTTCATTCTGTCAAAGACCGTGAGCAATTCTTAATGTCTTATACAAATTATCAGCAATACTTATCAAGATTAAACACCTTTTCCACCCTGAAATATGTTTTTTGTCTTTTTTGTTGGTTTGTCTTAATCGTGCCAGAAATCGTATTTCCCCTCTCAGTTACCATTCTCCACACAGTTCTTGCTGCTGGCTTCTTGTTCACAAGATCTCGATGTGTGCTGCAGGGATTTATCATTGCTTTTTTTTTTTTTTTTTTTTTTTAACTGCACTGCATTCTCTCTTTATGTCACACACTATTTATTAGCTTATATTTATAAATTAACTCCATATGGACCTCTTCTTAGTGCCAGAGTGTACACAGTTGCTCTCACTCATAAACTTTATTTGAATGCCCAAAATGTATCTCAAGCCTAAGATGGTCAAAACATAATTACGCTGTTAATCCCCAATCTTTTATCCAAGATTGATTTCTATAACCACAGCAAGGCAAGGGTGTAGTGATGGGAGCAGCCTTTCCTAATATAACCATCTTAGCATGTTAGCCTGCCTACATTCAAAGACCTCACATATTGAACTCCCAGTCGAGGTAAATAGAACAGCAAAATATTAAAAACCTAAAATTCTCTTTAAAATAGAAGTATAAAGAACACTATAAGTTTTTTTTTTTCCTATTCAGTATGGTGACTGTCGAGATTTTAGAGATCCCTGTTTCTTTCATAGAGGATAACTAATAAACACAGTGCATGCTCTATAATAAACACAGTGCATGCTCTATACTCTTCAATTTTATTGCTGACCCTGTTTATTACAACATGCTGGTATTTCTTCTAACCCTTTATTCTCTCTTGCCTTCTGAATCATTCTTCTCCTGATTTCCTTCCGAATAATCTTGACTCTCTTTAGCCTGAAGTATGCCCATTTTCCTGTTTGTCCTTTGAGTTTGATTTGCACACCATCCTCTGCCCTATCCATATATTTTTTTCTCTGTAATTCTTCCACCTGGCCATAGTTTTGCCACTGAGTCATGCAAGCCAGGAACATGAGAGCAATCTATTTTCCATCTGTATCAACACTATAGTCGATAATACTGTCAGTTTTATCACATAAATATTTTTCTAGTCTAACCCTTTTCTTTTGCCAGCTAGGCCCTTATTACTTATTACTTGTGTGATTCCAACTAACTGTATCTTATGTGACCTGGTACCTCTCTCATCTTCCTCCTTTCTCCATTTTTTAATTCCTAGATGTCTATTGTTTTTATATTGGCCTCGATGAAATTGCCATTTTTATCATTAAAAATGCTTAAACATCAGCATTTTCATGGTGTTTGACCAAGGTTATGCTTTAGTAATACTTAAACAGCCTGAAGTTTTTAGAATATGTTATTTTTCAACTCCAGGACTCTATCTTGTCAAGAAAAATTATCAAGTTCCTGATTTCAGAACCAAAAACGCATAGCTTTTGTTGATTATGTCTTGCTTAGGTCGCAGAATGATCTTTGCCTCCTTAACTATTCTTCATAATTATATTTAACCACATCAAATAACCGCATCAAATAACCACGGAGCTTTTAACAGACTTCGAACTAACCCACACAGAATAATTGTGTATAATGGTAGACAATGGTGTGTTCTAAGAGCATGTTTGTCTACTCTTCTGCACCGTTGGTCTTATGATACTGAATAAGGGATATGAAGTCTCCAAGGTTAGTTTTCTTTATTAGAAATGTGAAAGTGGTAAATATAAACCTGAATAATATAACTCCTAGATAATTGTAATGCTATATGGTAAAAAGTATTGCAAACTTTAAGATTTATATTGATATTAATCATTCATAGACTTCCAAAAGAAAGCCAGAACCAGATAATTATCATCTATATATTACAAGTCAGCTTTATAAAATATTAGAAATAAATTACTGTATTAAAGCTTAATTTGAAATAAAAATCTAAGGAAAAAATATCGCTACAAGTAATAGTAAGAAACTCTAAAATCCCACCAAAAAGCTATGGTGTTCCCAAAATAACAAACACATTTCTCAAAATAACAAACACAGAAATGTAATTTTGTGTGTATCTCAGCCAGTCCCATAATATTATTTAAATTATGGGTGCTTAAAAATATCTAAGAATTTCATTTCCCTAATTATTATTGTAGTTTTTATTGTCTCCTGTCTTAATTTTAAGAAGCTATTAGAAATAAAAAGGTAAATTTCTACTGTGTTGTCTCCTGAATTCTTTAGATAGCTTACAGATTATTTTAATGTAACAAAAGATGTTTTATGTAATGTCAGTACAATGAGAATAGGCCTTCACCATATTTTTTCTTTGGAACATAATTTATGAGAAATTAGGATTACTAAAATGAACACATAAGAGGATGATTTTCCTGCAAGTGATTGAAACCTTAATAATGTTTAAACAATGAGGTCACACAGTACAATGTGTGAAGGCTGACTGTACAATAGATGCTATCTATCTAGGATCCAGTTTCGTTCCATCCATTTCCTCTTCCAATCCCAACATGAGTTGGGTCACTTAAGATTCTAACATGGTTTTAGCAGTTGTGTACATTGTTTCTTCCACAGAAAAATATCCAGAGGCAGAGAAGGCAATTTCTCTTTGATTTTTATATTTCTACCATGGAATAAAAGCTTTATCAAGTAGATTTCCTTCTTCCTAACTGATGATACATAAACCAGTCATTGGCACCAGGAAAGTAATTATCTTGATTATCTTGAGTGTAATTACCTGTGGCTGGGGAGAGGCAAGCCAGGCTCCCATACCTGGATAAAATTTGGTTTTCTTAGCCAGGAAAAAAAAGGGAAGAATGGCTGTTGCTTAGGAATGAGATTTCAGAGGCTTACTCTGCACTGAACTCTGTTCTAAACCACAGAGTAAGACTGCAGCGTTCAAAATGTATGTCTACATAGTCACCTTAGGGGATGATATAGCAATGCTAACACAACAAAGTAAAAGATAAGAAGGGAAAGAGGAGAAAGAGAAGAAAAAGGAGAAGCAGAAGAAAGAGGAAGGAATAGAGTAATATCACAATGCAATAAATGGAATGATTCCAACAGGTTATCCTAGAGAGGTTTTCAGGCCATGGCAAGCATCAGATTTACCACAAGAAATCCCCAAATTCACAGATCCCACATATTATCTTCTGTGTGAATAAAAATTTTCTCATATTTTTATGTGATAATAGGTGCTACTGGAATTAACAAAATTCAAATTATATATATATATATATATATATATATATATATATACACACACACACACATACATATTATTACTGGAATCACAGCTTTTATTTTAAAACCACTTATAATCGATATATACTACCTACTATATTGGAATCTGCGAACAGGTTTTTTTTTTTAATCAAGAACAATGGGACCACTAATGTTTAATAAAGATATAGCGGGAGCTTTAAAGTGAAAACCTAAACATTGTGCCCACTGCATCTTCATTTGTACCTTCATGCTTAGAGTTTTCTCAAGCTAAGTCCTCCTGTGGGATCCAGCTTTTCCATGAGACACATCACTAGACTCACAGGGCTAATGATTTATTCTCCTGAATTGCTACACCAAGGGTTATACATCATAATGTGGGTCACCTCTAAGTCTCCTGAGTGCAATGTATGTAATCAAGGGGATCTCACCTCGTGGGTGGAAAGTATCCTGAAGCATAAGGTTATTTCTGATAAATAAATGTATATTGGAAGAGAGAGGATTTTGAAGTCTAGTCACCCTTGGACTTAAGATTTTCTCAAGTCCAGATTGAATTCTCAAGGTTCTCCTACCAGGATCAGAAAAGGAAGGAATTACTTTACACCAGAGAGGTCTGAACAAAACATTACAACGTGAAAAGAATTTGAGTGGGATACATAATGATCACTATGATTATCAGTATGTTATAAAACAAAACAGTGCATTCAGATGGGTTAAGCAATAATTCGGAGGTGGGCAAGTTCAAGATCCCATAAACAGCCAAAAAGGTAAGCTATGAAAAATTGAATTACTGGAAAGTACATTGGAAGATTGGATTGAAACCAAACTTTGGTATATGTGGTAATCCCCACATCCCCCCTTGAGAAAATAAGCTCCTCAACTACAGATGGGGCTATGGAAATAAATAGGGAAAGGAAGTTCTGATGTGAGTTCAGGCCTTAGGCTCATGGGAATTAGACTGCCTGGGTTTAAATCCTGAATCCCCCCACTGAATGACTTTTGGCCCATTATTTTTTTTCTTTTAATTTCTATAGAAGCAGGAAAATAATATTATCCACCATATCCATTTGTGAGAGTTAATTGAGGTATTAAATATTTGGTAGTTATGAAAATGCCCACAAGTTAATGTGTTCGATAAATGTTGACTAACAGTGTTTCCAGCTCCCTTAAGTTTATATGAGACAGGAGAAAGAAATGCATGATGAAAACATTTGAAATAATTTACCTTCTAAATATGCAGTTCAATATTTGGACAAGTACATTATCATGTAGCCTATCTTGTTATCATTGTTTATTTAATTCAGAATATTTTTCAGTATGTCAGTGTTGAACAGCTCTTTATTCAAAAGCCATATAAATACATTATATCAATGTATATATTTTTTTCAAAGTGATCACTTTGCAAAAAAAGATAATTGTTAAGAGAAATTCAGTGTATTTTATACACATCACATATTTTTCTTCAGATAATAGGATACCAGCAAGCAGGATTATGTAAATGCAGACTATAAAAGCAGCTTAGTTCAATGGACTCACTGAGGGTCATGCATTAACAATTTTATGAGCAACCCTATGACAAGAAAGGATTTAAAATATTAGATGACAACATTCAATTGAATTATTTCCTTCAGTAGGGAGTTCTGAGTTCCTGTTTGAGAGCTCTTTCTGAACAAAGGCACGTTGTATATTTTTCTTGACAACTTACATTTGTGCTGAACAAGTCAGACATACCTTATGGCAATGTAATCTCCCAAACATAGTTTGGGTTTTGTTTTGTTTTTTTTCAAGCACAAACAAGGCTCTAAGTAATTATCAATAGATAATGTGACATTGCTCTGCGTGTAAGCATGTGATTGACAGTAACTGCATCATATAATAAATGGCAAGGAAAAATTAAATCACAAAAGCACAACAAAAATATGTATCGCTATCATCATTTAGTTCCTTGAATATCAGAGAATAGTCACACTATATAGACATAATTGGGGAAAGGAATATAATGTGCAGTATTTATAGACTTGTTACCATGTGCCAGGCATTATTTAGACTGAGATTTAGATTAATCCTTGAAACTACCTGTATTAGGTATCAATGCTCCATTTTATCTATTAAAAACAGAGGCTTACATTTCAGGCCTGTGTCAACGTAGGGTCTGTGCTCTTATTTACTACACTCCTAAAATTACAATATATGAACTTTTGCATCAGAACTACTAGAGACACTTGATAAAATGCACATTTCTAGGACGCACAGCAGAATAAAGTTGGGCTCTCTGGAGACAGGGTCTAGGATGTTAATTTTAACATGTTTCTGGGCGATTCTGATTTTCAGCAAAATCTAACAAGTGCTGCTTTAATGACTAGCAAAGTGCTCCTAATTACATTCCTAAATCACATAACGTTAAAACCGTTTTTATAAGATAAACTGAGTTTTAAAGATTTCATTAATTTGAAAGTGTAATAAGCTACATATATTGCACTGAATAATGGTTAATTTAAGCTATGGATATTTATAAATACTGTAGTAATATAGCCAGCAAATAAATAACGTCTTTGAGAAGGAGCCTCCAAAGACTTATGTTCTTATTCTATGATGTCGATGGTAGTGATGGCTGTTTATAGGAGCTAGGACAAAAGTTTAAAACATGATCTTTACTTTCAAGTTTCCAACAAATTGTGGTGTTCATTGTTGGCTCCATAATGGAAGTCCTCTGTCTATTGATTAAAAAGAGAAGAGAAATACATTTTGGTTAGTTTAATATATTCTGCTTTAAAGATCTAATCATTAGTCTGAATTTTTATTTTTGTATATTTTTATTTTACATTTAATCTTTTTCTGAAAGTAGCAAGTAGAATTTGCCCCATGCATGATAAACACTATAATGCATGCAAGTATCAAAAGCCATAAAATATATTAGAAGTTCATCAAAAAATATTTTGGTGGTCTTAGGGTAATTTTTATGTTAAAACATCCTAAAATGCTTTAGTATGATTTTAGATCTATGACTACTATAATTTTGTAATGTGTTATATGCAGATCACTATTGGGAAACAAAACTGGTAATTGAATGTATTTTAGTGAAAATATAGCTGAACTTTAAGCTCTACCAGCTTAAAGTTAACAATTTTAGAGATACATGGGATTATAGAGAATACAACATGTGCAAATTATACATGTGCAAAGTGTAAAATAGTTTCAAATATTTGTTATTTTCTCAGGATATTATTATACTAGCTCTATCTAGTGGTCACATACACATATTACACTTATAAATTAAGAAATATGCTCTAATTTGCAATTATTACTGTCCATTTTTTGTAAACTAAATTTCAAATGATTTACAGGTGCAGAATTGTCACCCTACCTTATTCATTGTTATTAAGCTTGCTTTGCAGTTTTCTCTTGTGTGTGTAGCAAAAACACTTAACATGTGATCTGCCTTCAACAATTTTTTGGGTGCACAGTACACTATTGTTAAGTATAGTATAATATAGGATAGCTTATCTCTATCACCCAATCATCATGTATAAATAATGCTTTATACCTGTAAAATAGTGACTCCCCATTTCTCCCTCCCCCCAGCAGCTGGCAGCCACTATTCTACTCTGTTTGGATGTATTTGACTGTGACAGAAGTCATTTTTAAAACCAGGTTTAGTTATTAGAATACAGATTTATTTTGTCATTGATTTTGACGCATAGAATAATTTAAATGAAATAACTTAAAATATTTTAAAAGCTGAAAATAAACCTACAAATTAGATGGGATTAGAAAATGCAATCTTAAAAACACTATTATTAGGTAATGATAACTGTAACAGGGTATAACTTTTTAAAAAACTTGATAAAATATTTCAACGTAGAAATTGCAGCTCAGATTTACACTTTCCAGTGAAATGATATTTTTATTCATTTTACCCAGGAATCAAATATTGTTGTTAAAGAGATTTACATATCATATAAGTAACACATAATCTAATTTTCTATGCCTTCATGTAAACAATGACGGTTATCAATTAAAGAGTTATTGAGCTATTGTCTTAAAAATACGAATCAAAGATAAATGGCTTTAAACAACAACCTTTTATTTATCGTATCAGTATGTGTTTCATAGGGATTTTTCTGTTGATCTGGGCCAAATGTATTTACCCTCCTCTTAGCTCACTGATGCATCTGTGGTTAGTTGCCAGATCACCTGCTGGGCCAGTTGGGGACTGTCTGGTCCAGGAAGTCTTAGCTGGGGTGATTCCTCTCCCAAATTCCTCTAGCAGCATAAATATTTATTTGTAACAAAATAAAACATAAATACATAGTGGTATGTTCAGACTATACAAAAGTTAACAATGAATTAACCAGATTTATATACATCAGTATAGATAGATCTCACAGCATACAGTTTTGGAAAGCAAATTACTGAATGATGCAAAATTTAATTAAAATGCTAAAAATATTACATATTTTTCTTATGCAGATATATGTAAGTAATTTTAAAAATAATAAACAGTGTATGCTGAATATACGATACTAACAATGTAATGTCACAGGGGAGAACAGCATAAGGCAATTGAATTGAACCTGTAATGTTTTGTTTCCTTAAAGCCTGCAGCAAATTTGTAAACAAAACAAAATCATTTTGCTTCAAAAATACCTGTTGTGCACCTTAAACTACCACAATGTTATATGTCAATTATGTCAGTAAATGTGGGAAAAATACCTGTTGTAGAACTGTCAAAGTGAATTCCCATTAGTTCTAATTTTCACATCTTTATTCTATGTTTTGTCTAAATATCTACATTGGAGTCAATATGGAATATCCTGTTTTGTCTCTGTCCATATCCTCTAACCCTCAAATCTAGAGTCTCCTCTCCCTCCTCATTACTCTCATTCCAATTTTAATGAGATCCCTCAATCCTCTCACCAGCCTATTGCCTGTTGCCTTTTACTTAATTGGTCTTCCTGTCTCTGGCTCATCCACAGTCTGACTCATCCTATGGCTGATCAATGTTTGTCAAGTGCAACACTGATTTAATCCTTATCCTGCTCAACCACCTTAAGTGACATCCAAGTATCAATTAAATTAAACACAAATCCATCTGCCTGATTTTCAAATAGTTCCACAAAATGGCCTCAATGGAACTTTCCAGCCTATTACCCACTTCTACACACTTACATAATATTGCAGTTGTTCAGCACAAATAATTTTCCTGAACAAGTTTCATGCTTTGCCACCTTTATTCCTTTGCATCTGTTAGTTCTTAAGCCTGGAATAACTTCTCCAGACAAATGACTTGCTGAAAGCCTATCCAGTCCTCAAGGGAAAAACTTCATTAATCATGTTGTTTGGTGATATTTTCTTGATACTGATTGACCCTATCTCTATCCTTCCCAAAATGTGACATATTTTTTTCTTTTCTTTTAAGGGCTCATGGCACTTAGCTTGTACATTTTAATGACTTATGAGTACAGGTAAATCTATATTAGTCTTAAACCTTTTGTAAGCAGTTAACCTTGAGAAAGGTTAGGATTTATACCAATCACATCAGCTATACTATAGTTTAAGACATCATTCATCTTAGTGTGTGTGTGTGTGTGTGTATACACACACACATACATATATACATATATATATTATATATAATATATATTATATATATTTAGATCTATAATTTATAGGCTTCAAAAAATGTGCTGAAAATTATTTAGAATTAAAATCCTTAAGGTAGAAAAATCAAGGTGTGGCACTTATTAGCAAGTAACTCAATATTTGAGTAACCACCTTAGCAATCTCTTGAAGGAAACATGTAAAAACCCAAAGTCAGCACTTCATAAAGAAAAAATACCTCATTTATGTTTTTTTTTTTAAATTTTTTTTTCAACGTTTATTTATTTTTGGGACAGAGAGAGACAGAGCATGAACGCGGGAGAGGCAGAGAGAGAGGGAGACACAGAAACGGAAACAGGCTCCAGGCTCTGAGCCATCAGCCCAGAGCCTGACGCGGGGCTCGAACTCACGGATCGCGAGATCGTGACCTGGCTGAAGTCGGACGCTTAACCGACTGCGCCACCCAGGCGCCCCCTTCATTTATGTTTTAATGAATATTGTTCAAGGTTGTTGACCTGAATAAAAAGAATTGTTCAGGACAGTATTGTTTTAAGGAATATTTATATTAACAACAATAATTAGTGGATTACTTATAAGTATTTTTAGTTATGGCTTTACCATATCCTCTTGGCAATAATAGAAAATGGAATCTAGGGGCACCTGGGAGGCTCAATCGGTTGAGCAGCCACCTTCGGCTCAGGTCATGATCTTGCAGTTCGTGAATGGAGCCCTGCATGGGGCTCTCTGCTGGCAGCTCAGAGCCTGCTTCCATGCAGTGTCTTCCTCTCTCTCTGCCCCTCCCCTGCTTGCGCTCTGTCTCTCTCTAAAATAAATAAACATTAAGAAAAAAAATTTTTTTAAAAAAGAAAATGGAATCTAGCCTTTGTTCTTGATTAAATTAATTTCATTTCAGTAAACCAATTATTCCTTTACTGTTTTATGACCATATTAAAATAAATGTTTATAAAGTTTCTGGAAATTTCAAGAGAACAAATACTGAAAAATATGTTATAGATAATTTAATGACAAAATTTAATTTGTGATGAATTATAATGAGATAGAGGTACAGAAATTCTCTCTCCCTCTGATTTAATAGAACAAAATACATTCTAGGTAAGTGAGTAGGATAGGGTAGCCCAGCTTTCCCAAAACTGTGTTCTGAAAAATAACTTGAAATATTACTAGATGTGAAGTGAAAAGGAAGTTTTGAACTTTGGAGGAAAATTTGGCTACATACAGTCGCCATCTCATGGAGCACTACAATGTGAAGTAACATATATGGAACTCTTAACACTTTTGTTATAAATATACTGTTTAAATATATTTAGCCTGGCATTTCCCAAATATACCATACAGAATCATTTTTATGGATAATGCTAAATAAGATTCCCATCAATGGTCATTTGTACATCAAATATTTATTATCTTCTACAATCCAGCAGTCCTTTGGCACTGAGTTTATAGAAATAAAGGGCATGTTCCTTACCTCACAGAATAATAGGATAACATGTGATATCGAAGGATAGAAATATAGAGGGTCATGCTGTGGACACAGAATGTTTTCCTGGTCCCAAAAGCTAATTATTTAGATATCACTGATAGGGGGTGGGCTAAGGCAGTTTTACTGAAATAAATATCTGAGCTGAGTTTTAAAGATTAGGAAGTTATGCATACAGATAGGCAGAGTTGTAGTCTGTAAAAACTAAAGGGAGCTTAAAAAATAAGGTGAGACATTTGAAGAACAGTAGGTGATTTGATATATTTGTAATTTAGGAGGAAGGAGAGGGAAGAAAAGACATCAGAGAGGGGGGCATGAGGCAGATCCTTCCTTTGTGGCAAACTAAAACTTGTGGACATCAGGGTCCACTGGAATGATTTAACAAAGTTGACATAAGCCAACTTGGGCTTTAGAGTTCTGTGAATGAATAAGAGTGAGGACAGTAAATGTGCCGCCTGGGTGGCTCATTTGGTTAAGCATCAGACTTGATTTTAGCTCAGGTCATGATCTCACATTTTGTGAATTTGAGACCCACATCAGGCTCTGTGCTGCCAGTGTGGAGACTGCTAGGGATTCTCTCTCCCCCTCTCTCTGCCCCATCCCATCTTGTGCATGCACACACTCTCCCTCTCTGTCTCTCTTTCAAAATAAATAAATAAACCTTTAAAAAAAGAGTGAAGACAATAAAGATGCCTGCAGACTGAAATATACACCACAAGATTATCATTTTTTAGAGTGCATTTCTTCATTGTTTTATACCGTTCATATTAATTTATATCTGGCCAAATATTAATCCCTTGTATTCTTTATATATTCCTGTGATTCCATTCAACAATATTTTCCATCTGTCTTAAAAACTGCTTTTGGAATTTTCTTTATTGTAGGTTAATTGTTGATAGTGTTTGTTATTCTTTTTTATCTTTCAAGTTTGTATTTAAATTCCAGTTAATTAGCATATAGCATAATATTAGTTTCAGGAGTAGAATTTAGTGATTCACAACTTATGTATAATACACACAGTGCTCATTATAACAAGTGTCTCCTTAATAATCATCACCCATTTAACCAATCCCCCTGCCCACCTCCCCTCCAGCAATCCTCAGTTTGTTCTCTATAGTGAGGAGTCTTTTATGGTTTCCTTCTTTTTCCCCCCACTATGTTCATCTGTTTTGTTTCTTAAATTCCACATATGAGTGAAATCATATAGTATTTGTCTTTCTCTGATTTCACTTAGCATAATACACTCTAGCTCCATCGACATTATTGAAAACAGCAAGATTTCATTCTTTATGGGTGAATAATATCACATTACGTGCGCACGCACACACATACACACGCATATACATATACCACTACTTCTTTATCCATTGATCATTCGATGGATGTTTGGGCTCTTTTTGTAGTTTGGCTATTGTTGATAATGCTGCTATAAACATTGGGGTATGTGTCTTTTTAAATCAGTATTTTTGTATCTTTGGGTAAATACCTAGTAGTGTGATTGCTGGCTTGTAGGGTAGCTCTATTTTTAACTTTATGAGTAACTTCTATACGATTTTTCAGAGTGGCTGTACCATTTGCATTCCCACCAATCGTGTAAGAGGGTTCTCACTTTGCCACATCCTCGCCAACATCTGTTGTTTCCTGTGTTGTTAATTTTAGCCATTGTGACAGGTGTGAAATGGTATCTCAGTGTGATCTTGATTTGTATTTCTCTGATGATGAGTGATGTTGAACCTCTTTTCATGTGTCTGTTAGCCATCTGGATGTCTTCTGTGGAAAAATGGCTATTCATATCTTTTGTCAATTAACTGGGTTATTTGTTTTTCTTTTGGCATTGAGTTTGATAAGTTCTTTATAGATTTTGGATACTAACCCTTTATCTGATATGTCATTTGCATATATATTCTCCCATTCCTTTGGTTGCCTTTTAGTTTTGTTGATTTTCTCTTTAACTGTGTAGATGCTTTCTATCTTGATGAGGTCCCAATAGTTCATGTTTATTTTTGTTTCCCTTGCCTTTGGCGACGTATGTGGTAAGAAGTTACTAAGGCCAAGCTCAAAGGGGTTACTGCCTGTGTTCTCCTCTAGGATTTTGGTGGTCTCCTGTCTCACATTTATGTCTTTCATCCATTTTTCATTTATTTTTGTGTAGTATTTGTATATTACTTTCAATTTTGAAGAATATTTTAACTGGGTATACAATCTAGCAGTTCACGTCATTCAGGACTTTTAAGATATGCAAAAGTCTTTAGGCTTCCATTGTGTGTAACTAAACTTTTATCATAATGTTGATCTTCTGCAGGTAAAATATCTGTTTTTTCTACCTGTTTTAAAGTTTTTTCTCTTCATTTTTCTTTCTCAGTAATTAATAATAATCAAAATAAATAAGCATATTTATAATTTTCCTTTACTTTTTAACTTCATTGAGGAATAACTGAAAAATATAAATGAGTATAAAGTGTACAGTGTGCTAATTTGATATATATATACATTCTAGAATGATTACCAAGATTAGGACAATTAACACATTTATCTCCTCACATAGTTGATATAGGTAATTCTTTCATGGTGAGTATAGTTAAGATCTACTCTAAACAACATTCAAGTATACAAGTCTGTCTTATTAGCTGTAGTCACCATGCCATAAATTCCTCCAAACTTACTTTTTTAAAAATTATTTGTATCTTCTGACCTACGTCACAAAATTTCCTCTTGTTCCCAGGCCCTGGAAACCACCATCCTATTCTCTATGACATTTCCTTTTATTTTTCTTTTTAAGATTCCACATATAAGTGATACCACATAGTATTTGTCTTTCTGTTTCTGGATTATTTAACTTAGCATAATGCCCAAAGACCCAAATGACAAGATTTAGATCACAAATAACAAGATTTCCTTCTTTCTCTAGCTGAATACTATTTTACTATGTGTGTGTGTGTGTGTGTGTGTGTGTGTGTGTGTGTATAAAATATTTTCTTTATCCATTTGTGCATTCACAGACACTTTGGTTGTTTCCATATCTTGGCTATTGTGAATAATTCTGCAGTGAATATGGGTGTGCAGATATCCTTTAGAAACACTAATTCCTTCAGATATACACCCAGAAATTGGATTGCTGGGTAGGTATGTTTTTTAAACCACCATATTGTTTTCCATAATGGTTTTACCATTTTAAATTCAGACCAAAAGTGTATAAGGGTCCCCTTGTCTCCACATCCTCATCAATATTTGTTATCTTTTGTCTTTGTGATCATAGCCATCCTAACAGGTGTAAGGTGGTAGCTCATTGTGGTTTTGATTTGCATTTTCCATATTATTAGTGATGTTCAGCACTCTTTCATATAACTACCAGTCATTTGTATGTCTTCTTGGGGAAAAAATGTTTTCAGGCCTGCTGTCCATTTTTAAACTATTTACTTTTTTCCCCTATTGAGTTCTGTATGAGTTCTTTATATATTTTAGATATTAAAACCTTATATGGTTTGTAAATATTTTCTCCCCTTCTGTAGGATGCCTTTTCAGTTTATTGATGTCTTTAGTTGAATGTACCCCAAATATGTTAGTTTTTGTTGCCTGTGCTTTTGAAGGCTTGTCCAAGAAATGAGGACTAAGACCAATTCAAGAAACTTTTTTTCTATGCTTTCTTTTAGTTTTGTAGTTTCAGGATTTAGGTTAAATCTTTGATACATTGTGAGTTAATTTTGTGAGAGGTCTAGTTTCATTATTTTGTCTTAACCAGCACCATTTATTTTATTTTTTAGCACTACATATATTTTTATTTTTATTTGTTTTTTATTGTTTTAATATGAAATTTATTTTCAAGTTGGTTTCCATACAACACCCATGGCTCATCCCAACAGGTGCCCTCCTAAATGCCCATCACACACTTTCTCCTCCCTCCCACCCCCCATCAACCCTCAGTTTATTCTCAGTTTTTAAGAGTCTCTTATGGTTTGCCTCCTTCCTCTCTCTAACTTTTTTTCCCCCTTCTCCTCCCACTGGTCTTCTGTTAAGTTTCTCAGGATCCACAGAAGAGTGAAAAAATATGGTATCTGTCTCTCTCTGTATGACTTACTTCACTTAGTATAACAGTCTCCAGTTCCATCCACGTTGCTACAAAAGGCCATATTTCATTCTTTCTCATTGCCAAATAGCATTCCATTGTATATATAAACCACAACTTCTTTATCCATTCATTACTTGATGGACATTTAGGCTCTTTCCATAATTTGGCTATTGTTGAAAGTGCTGCTATAAACATTGGGGTACAAGTGCCCCTATGCATCAGCACTCCTGTATCCCTTGGGTAAATTCCTAGCAGTGCTATTACTGGGTCATAGGGTAGATCTGTTTTTAATTTTTTGAGGAAACTCCACACTGTTTTCCAGAGCGGCTGCACTAGTTTGCATTCCCACCAACAGTGCAAGTGGGTTCCCATTTCTCCACATCTTCACCAGCATCTATAGTCTCCTGATATGTTCATTTTAGCTTCTCTGTCTGGTGTGAGGTGATATCTCAGTGTGGTTTTGATTTGGATTTCCTGATGAGGAGCGACGTTGAGCATCTTTTCATGTTCTTGTTGGCCATCTGGATGTCTTCTTTAGAGAAGTGTCTATGCATGTCTTCTGCCCATTTCTTCACTGGGTTATTTGTTTTTCGGATGTGGAGTTTGGTGAGCTCTTTATAGATTTTGGATACTAGCCCTTTGTCTGATATGTCATTTGCAAATATCTTTTCCCATTCCATTGGTTGCCTTTTAGTTTTGTTGATTGTTTTCTTTGCAGTGCAGAAGCTTTTTAGCTTCATAAGGTCCCAGTAGTTCATTTTTACTTTTAATTCCCTTGCCTTTGGGGATGTGTCAAGAAATTGCTGTGGCTGAGGTCCCAGAGGTTTTTTTCCTGCTTTCTCCTCTAGGGTTTTGATGGTTTCCTATCTCACATTCAGGTCTTTCATCCATTTTGAGTTTGTTTTTGTGAATGGTGTAAGAAAGTGGTCTAGTTTCATTCTTCTGCATGTTGCTGTCCAGTTCTCTCAGCACCATTTGTTAAAGAGACTGTCTTTTTTCCATTGGATGTTCTTTCCTGCTTTGTCAAAGATTAGTTGGCCATACTTTTGTGGGTCCAATTCTGGAGTCTCTATTCTATTCCATTGGTCTATGTGTCTGTTTTTGTGCCAATACCATGCTGTCTTGATGATTACAGCTTTGTAGTGAGGCTAAAATCTGGAATTGTGATGCCTCCCGTGTTGGTTTACTTCTTCAATATTACTTAGCTATTCGGGTTTGTGTGTGTGTGTGTGTGTTTTTCCATACAAATTTTAGGATTGCTTGTGCTAGCCTCAAGAAGAATGCCAATGCAATTATGATTGGGATTACATTGAATGTGTAGATTGCTTTAGGCAGTATTGGCATTTTAACAATATTTATTCTTCCAACCCATGAGCACAGAATGTTTTTCCATTTCTTTATATCTTCTTCAATTTCCTTCATAAGCTTTCTGTAGTTTTCAGCATACAGACCTTTTACATTTTTGGTTAGGTTAATTCCTAGGTATTTTATGCTTCTTGGTGCAATTGTGAATGGG
Source organism: Lynx canadensis (assembly GCF_007474595.2). NCBI lineage: Eukaryota > Metazoa > Chordata > Mammalia > Carnivora > Felidae > Lynx > Lynx canadensis. Next base: position 26,608,148 of record NC_044320.2, read on the forward strand.
ATCAGTTTCTTTATTTGTCTTTCTGTCACTTCATTATTAGTGTATTAGAATGCAACTGATTTCTGTACATTGATTTTGTATCCTGCGACTTTGCTGAATTCATGTATCAGTTCTAGCAGACTTTTGGTGGAGTCTATCGGATTTTCCATGTATAATATCATGTCATCTGCAAAAAGTGAAAGCTTGACTTTATCTTTGCCAGTTTTGATGCCATTGATTTCCTTCTGTTGTCTGATTGCTGATGTTAGAACTTCCAACACTATGTTAAACAACAGCAGTGAGAGTGTACATCCCTGTAGTGTTCCTGATCTCAGGGGAAAGCTCTCAGTTTTTCCCCACTGAGGATGATATTAGCTGTGGGGTTTTCATAAGTGGCTTTCATGATGTTTAAGTATGTTCCTTCTATCCCGAATTTCTTTAGCGTTTTTATTAAGAAAGGATGTTTAATTTTGTCAAATGCATTTTCTGCATCAATTGACAGGATCATATGGTTCTTATCTTTTCTTTTATTAATGTGATGTATCACGTTGATTTTGCGGATATTGAACCAGGCCTGCAGACCAGGAATGAATCCCACTTGATCATGGTGAATAATTCTTTTTATATGCTATTGAATTCAATTTGCTAGTATCTTGTTGAGAATTTTTGCATCTATATTCATCAGGGATATTGGTCTATAGTTCTCCTTTTTTGCTGGGTCTGTCTGGTTTGGGAATCAACGTTATGCTGGCTTCATAGAAGGAGTCTGGAAATTGTCATTCCCTTTCTATTTTTTGAAACAGCTTGAGAAGGATACATATTATCTCTGCTTTAATGTCTGGTAGAATTCCCCAGGGAAGCCATCTGGTCCTGAACTCTTATTTGTTGGGAGATTTTTGATAACTGATTCAATTTCTTCGCTGGTCATGGGTCTGTTCAAGTTTTCTATTTCTTCCTGTTTGAGTTTTGGAAGTGTGTGGGTGCTTAGGAATTTGTCCATTGCTTCCAGGTGTCCAGTTTGTTGGCATATAATTTTTCACAGTATTCCCTGATAATTGCTTGTATTTCTGAGGGATTGGTTGTAATACTTCCATTTCCATTTATGATTTTATCTATTTGGGTCATCTCCCTTTTCTTTTTGAGAAGTCTGGCTAGAGGTTTATCAATTTTGTTTATGTTTCAAAATACCAATTCTTTGTTTCATTGATCTGCTCTACAGATTTTTTAAGAATCTATATTATTTATTTATGCTCTGATCTTTATTATTTCTCTTCTTCTGCTGGGTTGGGGTATCTTACTGTTTTGTTTCTATTTCCTTTAGGTGTGCTATTAGATTTTGTACTTGGGATTTTTCTTGTTTCTTGAGATAGGCCTGGATTGCAATGTATTTTCCTCTCAGGACTGCCTTCGCTGCATCGCAAAGCGTTTGGATTGTTGTATTTTCATTTTCGTTTGTTTCCATATATTTTTCAATTTCTTCTCTAACTGCCTGGTTGACCCATTCATTCTTTAGTAGGGTGTTCTTTAACCTCCATGCTTTTGGAGGTTTTCCAGACTTTTTCCTGTGGTTGATTTCAAACTCCATAGCATTGTGGTCTGAAAGTGTGCATGGTATGATCTCAATTCTTTTATACTCATGAAGGGCTGTTATGTGACCCAGTATGTGATCTATCTTGGAGAATGTTCCATGTGCACTTGAGAAGAAGGTATATTCTGTTGTTTTGGTATGTAGAGTTCCAAATATATCTGTCAAGTCCATCTGATCCAATATATAATTCAGGGCCCTTGTTTATTTATTTATTCTCTGTCTAGATGTTCTATTAATTGATGTAATTGGAGTATTAAAGTCTCTTGCAATTACACATTTTTATCAATAAGGTTGCTTATGTTTGTGATTGTTTTATATATTTGGGGGCTTCTGAATTTGGCACATAGACATTTATAATTGTTAGCTCTTCCTGATGGATAGATGTTGTAATTATTATATAATGCCGTTCTTTGTCTCTTGATACAGCCTTTAATTTAAAGTCTACTTTGTCTGATATAAGTATGGCTACTCCAGCTTTCTTTTGACTTCCAGTAGCATGATAGGTAGTTCTCCATCCTCTCACTTTCAATCTGAAGGCATCCTCAAGTCTAAAATGAGTCTCTTTTAGACAGAAAATAGATGGGTCTTGTTTTTTAATCCATCCTGATAGCCTACATCTTTTAGTTGGAGCATTTAGTCCAATTACATTCAGTGTTATTGAAAGATATGGTTTTAGAGTCACTGTATGTATGCATCTGTAGGTTTCATGCTTGTAGTGATGTCTCTGGTACTTTATGGTCCTTGCAACAGTTGACTCACAGAGTCCCCTTTAGGGTCTCGAAGGGCTGCTTTAGTGGTGATGAATTCCTTCAGTTTTTGTTTGTTTGGGAAAACCTTTATCTCTCTTTCTATTCTGAATGACAGACTTGCTGGATAAAGGATTCTCGGCTGCATATTTTTTCTGTTCATCACATTGAAGATTTCCTGCCATTCCTTTCTGGCCTGCCAAGTTTCAGTAGATAGGTCTGTCATTAGTCTTATCAGTCTCCCTTTATATGTTAGAGCCTGTTTATCCCTAGCTGCTTTCAGAATTCTCTCTTTATCCTTGTATTTTGCCAGTTTCACTATGATATGTCACGCAGATCTATTCAAGTTATGTCTGAAGGGAGTTCTCTGTGCCTCCTGAATTTCAATATCTGTTTCCTTCCCCAGATGAGGGAAGTTCTCAGCTATGATTTGTCCAAGTACACCTTCCGCCCCATTGTCTCTCTTCTTCTTCTTCTGGAATTCCTATGATATGGATGTTCTTCCATTTGATTGCATCACTTAGTTCTCTAATTCTCCCCTCATACTCCTGGATTTTTTTATGTCTCTTTTTCTCAGCTTCCTCTTTTTCCACAAGTTTACCTCTAATCCACCTATTCTCTCCTCTGCGTCTTCAATCCGAGCTATGGCTGCCTCCATTTTATTTTCCCCCTCATTTATAGCATTTTTAATTCATCATGACTATTTTTTAGTCCCTTGATATCTGTAACAATAAATTCTCTGCTGTCCTCTATGGTTTTTTTCAAGCCCAGCGATTAATTTTGTGACTATTATTCTAAATTCTTCTTCTATTATATTACTTTACGAATTGTTTTTGATCAATTTGTCAGCTGTTGCTACTTCCTGGATTTTCTTTTGAGGAGAGTTCTTTGGTTTTGTCATTTTGGGCAGTCCCTGGGGTGGCACGGAACTGCAGGGCACTTCCCCTATGCCATCTGGAGTAACTTGTGTTGGTGGGTGGGGCCACAGTCAGACCCAATGTCTGTCCCCAGCCCACTGCTGGGGCCACAGTCAGACTGGTGTGTACCTTATCTTCCCCTCTCCCAGCATAGGACTCACTGTGGAGTGGTGTGGCCCCTGTCTGGGCTGCTTGCACACTGCCAGGCTTGTGGTGCTGCTTTGACGGGATCTGGCCAAGGGCATATTAGATGGGGTGGATCTGCAAGGTGCACAGGGGTGGGAGGGGCAGGCTTAGCTAGCTTTGCCATTGGTGGTCCCCTGCTGGAAGGACCCTGCAGCACCAGAAGGGAGGCTGGCCAGTGGGAGGAATGGATCCACAGAAGCACAACGTTGGGCATTTGTGAGGTGCAAGCAAGTTAGTTGATGGGAATTGGTTCCCTTTGGAAATTTGGCTGGGGGATGGGAGAGGGAAATGGTGCTTACCCTTGCCTTTGTTCCTCTGCCTAGCTCTGTCCTTCCTGGACTCAATAACTCTCCCTTCTGTAGGCCCTAGGCATTTTTCAAACTGTGGTTCCAGCCAGTATCCCTACAGGCTCTTTGTCCTGTAGTCTTTTTAGAGGGAGGACTTGGTGTCCTCTTGCCCCTCCCACTCTCTGAGAGCAGAGCTGTTGACTTTTAAAATTCCAGATGTTAATTCCCACTGGCTGTCCGAGCTCATGCAGTCTGGCCCCTCCACTTTTGCAAGCCAGACTTCAGTCCTCTGCCTTGCCCGGCAGGCTGCCCCTCCACTGTCCGGCTCCCTCCCACCAGTCCGTGTAGCACACACTGCCTCTTTGCCCTTCCGTGGGCCTCTTGTCTATGCTTGGCTCCGGTAAGTCAGTTCTGCTAATCTTCTAGTGGTTTTCTGGGTTATTTACGCCAATATGGGTGGAATCTAAGCAATCAGCAGGAAGAGGTGAGCCCAGTGTCCTCCTACAACCACCATCTTCCCAGCAGTATCTCTCAACCAGCACCATTTATTGAATGGTGTCCTTTCAATAATGAATTGCCCTTTCCCCATTGCGTGTTCCTGCACCATGTTGTAAAAATTGGTTGACTGTATATGTGTGGGTTTGTGTCTGGGCTCTCTATTCTAGTACAGTGGTCTGTGTGCCTGTGTATGCCCCTATGCCATTTTGATAATTTATAGCTTTGTAACTGACAAGGAGCAAGGCTGGTGGGTGGAGGTTGGTGGTTGTGTTGAATCCAGCTTTGTTCTTCTTTCTCAGAATTGCTTTGACTATTTGGAGTTTATGGTGGTTCAAACAAATTTTGAAATAGTTTTTTTTTCTATTTCTGTGGAAAATGCCTCTGGACTTTTGATTAGGTATTACAATGAATCTGTAGCTTGTTTTGCATAGTAAGGACATTTTCACAGTATTCTTCCAATCCAAGAACTCATGTTATCTTTTCATTTATTTGTATCTTCCTTAATCTTTTTGATGAGTGTCATGATTTTCAGTGTACTTTACCTCCTTAAATTTATTCCTAGGTATTTTAATGTTTTCAATGTCATTGTAAGTGTCACTGTTTTCTTAATTGTGATTTCAGAGTTTGTTGGCAAGTATACAAATGCAAGTGATTTCTGTATATAGATGTTGTATCCTGCAACTTCATGGAATTTATTTATTAGTTCTAACAGATTTTTTTTGGTGGAATATTTAGGTTTCTATATAAAGATCATGTCATCTGTAGACACAGTTTTACTTCCTTCCCAAATGGATGGCTTTATTTCTTTTTCTTACCTGTTATTGCTAGGACTTCCAGTACTATGTTGAAGAGAAACAGCAGGAGTAGGCATCCTTATTTTGTTCCTGATCTTAAAGGAAAGGTTTTGAACATTTCACCATTGAGTATGATGTTAACTGTGGACTTGTTGTATATGGTCTTTATTATGCTGAGATTAATCCTTCTATACCCAATTTGTTGAGCATTTTTATCATAGAAGGATATTCTACTTACCAAGTGTTTTCTCTGCATCTTACTTGAAATGGTCATATGATTTTTAGCTCTTATTCATTGTGTGATGAATTATGCTTGCTTATTTGCATACATTTAATTATGCTTTCATCCTAAGGAAAAATGTCACTTGATCATGATGAATGACCTTTTAGTGTGCTACTGAATTCAGTTACCTAATTTGTTGAGAATTTTTGCATCTGTATTTATCAGAGATATTGGTCTATAATTTTCTTTTCTTATATGTCCTTATATGGCTTTGGTATCCTGATAATGCTGGTCTTGTAAAATGAGTTTAAGAGCATTCTCCCCTCCTCAATTTTTTGGAGAGTTTGAAAAGGATTGGCATTAATAATTCTTCAAGTGTTTGGTAGAATTCACTTGTGAAACCATCTGGTCCTGGGATTTTCTGTGTTGGGATTCAGTCCTAGTAGGTTGTATATTTCTGGGAATTTATCCATCCCAAAGGTTTTGATATGTTGTTCTTCCATTTTTGTTTCAAGATATTTCTTAATTTCCCTTTTGATTTATTTTTTGACCCATTTGTTATTTACAAGTATGTTATTTAATCTCCACATATTTGTGACTTTCCAGCTTTGTTTCTATTAGTGATTCATAGTTTTATACCATTGTGGTTGCTAAAGATACTTGGTATGATTTCAACCTTCTTAAATTTGGTAAAAGTTCTTTTGTGACCTATCATGTGATCTATTCTGAAGTATGTTCTGTGTACTTGTGAAGAATGTATATCCTGCCAGTTTGGGAATGGACTATTGTGCAGATGTCCATTAAGTTCATGTGGTCCATAGTGTCATGCAACTCTATTATTTCCTTGATGATTTTCTGTATGGATGATTTAGTTATTGTGAAAGTGGGTACTGAAATTCCCTACTATTATTATATTGTTGTCTATTTCTCCCTTCAGATGTGTTAATAATTATTTAATGTATTCAGATGCTCCAATATTATGTGTGTGTGTGTTTGCATTTGTCACATCCTCCTAATGAATTGAATTCTTTATTATGTAATGACCTTTTTCTCTTTTTATAGTTTTTGATTCTGCTGCCTTTCGGTTTCTATTCACATGAATATCTTTTTCCATTCCTTCACTCTTACCCTATTAGGGTACTTACAGTTTAAACAAGTCACTTATATACAGCATATACTTGGGTTTTGTTTTTTAATCCATTCAGCCATTCTGTATTTTAATTGGATAATTTATTCACATTTGGAGTAATTATAGACAGGTGGAACTCACTATCACCATTTTAAAAATTACTTTTTGATTGTTTTATAGCTAGCTCTTGTCTTCCTTTTGTTTTTTAGTTTGCTGACCCTGATGCCCTGATGTAGACAATGGGGGATACTTGATGGTTTTAAGTAAGAGAAAAAGTCTGTTTCTTAGTATTGATTGATTCATTGATTTTATCACCCAATCACTAAGCATGTATTAATCTCCTAATAGGTGTCAAATGTTGTGCTAATCACTGAGGATCACAGATGATGGAGACATAGGTCCCAGCTTCAAGAACCCACAATTCAGTGGTGTACTGGTGGGGGCTGATTCAAGTATGATCTGGACTCCTGCCTCCATGAGGATAGGATGCCTTTCTGTTTTGGTCAATAATTTAATTTTAGAACACAGCACATAGTATATGTTCAATAAATATTTATTGAATGAATGAATGAATGAATGAATGAATGAATTCCCCAAACCAGATTGACTCTGACAAGTGCCCTGATAGAAATGCAGGTGTACTGCTGGATGGGTGCTTAGAGCAGTGAGAGGTTCACTGTCATTGTGTATGTGCATGTGTGTGTGTATGTGTGTAAAGAAAGGGAGATAGAGGGGCGCCTGGGTGGCTCAGTCGGTTGAGCATCCAGCTTCGACTCAGGTCATGATCTCACGGTTGGTGAGGCCGAGCCCCACGTCGGGCCCTGTGCTGACAGCTCAGAATCCAGAGCCTGCTGTGGATTCTGTGTCTCTCTCTCTCTGCCCCTCCCCTGCTCATGCTGTTTCCTATCACTCGAAAGTAAATAAACATTAAAAAAAAAAAAGAAAGAAAGAAAAGAAAGGGAGATAGAGATGGGGGTGGAATCTTACTTGGACTCTGAAGGATGGATGGGATTTTCATTTTTTAAAATAACAGACCTAGAGAAGAGTGGTGTAGAGGAGAGGGCATTAGCCAAATTCAGTTTTCCACCAGTTCTCTCCTCCATTTATTTTGGGTTCTTCTGTAATAATTCTTACCACAAAGGCACGTGGCTTCCTAAACACTGGAATGATGAAAATCCTCAGGAAGTATTTATAATCTATAGAAAAAGTACTTCCCTAAACCCCTGAATACTATTAATTGGGAGCCTCCCTGCCCATGCCATTCTGAATGAACTTGTTCAGCTTATCCCCTCCTGCAGCTTCTCCCCACCCCCAGATTTCTTTATTGAAGTATAGTTAACATGCAATGTTATACTAGTTTCAGGTGTACAACATTGATTCAACAATTCTATATACATTATTCAGAGCTCAATATGATAAGTGTAGTCACCATCTGTTATCATAGTTGTTACAATATTTTGCTGTGCTTTTCATCTCTGTGACATATTTATTTCATAACTGGAAGTTTGCACCTCTGAATCCCTTTTATCTATTTCATCTATCCTCTTCTTTGGAAACTGCTATTTGGTTCTCTGTATTTAAGAGTCTGTTTGGGCGCCTGGGTGGCGCAGTCGGTTAAGCGTCCGACTTCAGCCAGGTCACGATCTCGCGGTCCGTGAGTTCGAGCCCCGCGTCGGGCTCTGGGCTGGTGGCTCAGAGCCTGGAGCCTGTTTCCGATTCTGTGTCTCCCTCTCTCTCTGCCCCTCGCCTGTTCATGTTCTGTCTCTCTCTGTCCCAAAAATAAAAAAAAAAAAAAAAATTAAAAAAAAAAAAAGAGTCTGTTTGTGTGTGTATCTGTTCCCTTGTTCATTTGTTTGTTTTTTAGGTTCCATATGTAAGTGAAATCATATGTTATTTGTCTTTCTCTAACATATTTCACTTACATAATACCCTCTAGGTCCATTCATGTTGTCACAAATGGCAAGATCTCCTTTTTTATGTCTGAAAAATATTCCACCGTGTATGTATACCCCATATCTTTAGCCATTTATCTATCAATGGACACTTGGGTTGCTTCCATATATTGGATATTGTGAATAATGCTGCAATAAACATAGGGGAGCATATATCTTTTCATATTATTGTTTTCATTTACCTTGTGTAAATTTCCAGTAATGAATTACTGGATCATATTGTATTTCTATTTTTAATTTCTTGAGGGATCTGCATACTGTTTTCCATAGTGGCTGAACTCATTTATATTTCCACCAACAGTGCAGGAGGGTTCCTCTTTCTCCATATACTAGGCAACATGTGTGATTTTTTGTCTTTTTAATTCTAGTCATTCTGACCAGTGAATCCCATTATGGTTTTGATTTGCATTTCCCTGGTGATTACTGATGATCTTTCATGTATCTGTTGGCCTCTATATGTCTTCTTTGGGAAAATGTCTATTCAGGTTCTCTGCCCATTTTTTATCAGATTGGTTTTTTGGTGTTGAGCTGCATAAGGTCTTTATATATTTTAGATATTAACCCCCATCAGATATATCATTTGCAAATATATTCCCCCCTTCAGTAGGTTGCCCTTATGTAATATTGATGGTTTCTTTTGCTGTGCAGAAGCTTTTAATTTTGCTGTAGTTCCAAAAGTTTATTTTTGTTTTTGTTTTTCTTACCGTAGGAGATATATCTAGAGAAAATGTTGCTAAGACCTATATAAAAGAGATTACTTCCTGTTTTCTTCTAGAACTTCTATGGTTTCAGTTCTGATATATTTTTAATCACTTTTGAGTTTATTTTTGTGCACAGTGGTCTCATTTCATTTTTTGCATGTAGCTGTCCAGGTTTTTTAATCACCATTTATTGAAGGGCCTATCTTTTTCCCATTGTATGTTCTTGCTTCCTTTGTCATAGATTAATTGACCTTGTAAGTATATTTCTGGGTTCTCAGTTCTGTTCTATTGACCTATGTGTCTATTTTTGTGTCAGTTGCATAATGTTTTGATTACTATAACTTTGTAGTATATCTTGAAATCTGGTATTGTGATACTTCCAGCTTTTTCTGCTTTTTCAAGATTGTTTTGGCTATTCAGAGTCTTTTGTGGTTTTATAAAAATTTTAGTATAATTTGTGCTAGTTCAGTGAAAATTGCTTTGGTATTTTGATAGGGATCACATTGAATTTGTAGATTACTTTGAGTAGGATGGACATTTTAACAATATTAATTTTTCCAACCCATGAGCATGGAATATCTTTCCATTTGTTTGTGTTGTCTTCATTTTTTCATCAGGTTCATACTTTCACCTCCATGGTTAAGTTTATTCCTAGGTATTTTGTTTTTGTGTAATTATAAATAGAATCATTTCATGAAATGTCTTTTGGCTCTTTGTTATAATGTATAGAAACAACTGATTCCTGCAGCTGTACTGAACTTATCAGTTTTAATAGTTTTTCAGTGGAGTATTTAGGGTTTTCTATGTATAGTATCATGACAACTGTAAATAGTGACACTTTTATTTCTTCCTTATCAATTTGTATGCCTTTTACTTATTTTTCTTGACTGGTGAAGGTGGGACTTTCGGTACTATGTTGAATAAGTGTTGAGAGTGGATATCACTGTCTTGTTCCTGATGTCAAAGGAAAAGCTCTCAGTTTTCTACCCTTGAATATGATGTTAGCTGTGCCTATAATATGTTGAGGTATGTTCCCTCTAAACCTACTATGTTGAAAGTTTTTATTGTTAATAGGTATTGCATTTTATCAAATGCTTTTTCTGCATCTATTGAGATGATCATATGGTTTTTATCCTTTTTCTTCTTAATGTGATATATTGATTGATTTGTAAGTACTGACTCTTCTTGCATCCTGGAATAAATCCTACTTGATTGTAGTGAATGATCTTTTAAATGTATTATTGATTTTAGTTTGCTAATATTTTTTTTGAGTATTTTTGCATCTATGTTTATCAGACATGTTGACCTATAGTTTTCGTTTTTGTAGACTCTTTATCTGGTTTTGGTATAAAGGTAATGCTGGCCTTGTAGAATAAATTTGAAGGTTTTCCTTCTACTTTTTGGAGTAGTTTGAGAATAATAGGTATTAACTATTTTTTTAAAGTTTGGTAAAATTCACCCTTTAAATAATCTGATCCTGGACTTTTTTTCTCAGGGTGTTGGAATTACTAATTCATTTCACATCTAGTAATCAGTTAAACTTTCTATTTCTTCTAGACTCACTCTTGGAAAGTTGAATGTTTCTAGGAATGCATTTCTTCAAAATCATCTAATTTGTTGGCATATAATTTTTCATAATATTCGCTTACAATCTTGTCTTCCTGTGGTGTTTGTTCTTATTTCCCCTCCACTTCTAACTTTGAGTCATCTTTTTTATTTCCTTGATGAGTGTGCTAAACGTTTATCATTTTTTTAGTATATTTGACACACAATGTTACATTAGTTTCAAGTGTACAACTTAGTAATTTGACAAGTTTATACATTATGCTACATTCACCACAAGTATAGATATTACTGTCACATTACATTGCTATTTCAAAAGTATTGACTGTATTTCTTATCCTCTGCTGTTTATTCCCATGACACCCTCATTCCATAACTGGAAGCCTGTATATCCCTCTTCCCCTCAACTATTTTTCCCAACCTCCTATTCCCTTCCCCTCTGGCAACCGTTTGTTTGTTGCCTGTATTTATAGTTCTGATTCTACTTTTTCTTTATCCATTTTCTTAGATTCCATTTATGAGTACAATAATATGGTATTTGTCTTTGTCAGTGTTATTTATTTCACTTAGCATAGTACCCTCTAGGCTTATCCATGTTGTCTCAAGTGGCACAGTCTCATACTTTTTTACAGTTGTGTAACATTCCATTGTGTGTATATAGCACATTTTCCTTATCCACTCATCTGTTAATGGGCACTTAAGTTGTTTCCATGTCTTGGCTATTGTACATGATGCTGCAATGAACATAGGGTATATGCATATTTTGAGTTAGTGTTTTTATTTTCCCTAGGTAAAAATCAGTAGTGGAATTATTGGATCGTAAGATATTTCTATTTTTAATTATTAGAGGAAACTCCATACTGTTTTCCAAGGTGCTTCCACCAATTTATATTCCCACCAACTGTGCACAAGGGTCCCTTTTCCTCCACATCCTAGCCAACATTTGTTACTTTTTTTGTCATTGTGATTTTAGCCATTCTAACAGGCATGAGGGAATATCTCATTGTGGTTTTGATTTGCATTTCTCTGATGATCAGTAATGTTGAGAATCTCTTCATGTGTCTGTTAGCCATCTGCTGACTTCTTTGAAAAACAGTTTATTCAGGTCCTCTGCCTATTTTTTAATTGGGTTATTTGTGGGGGAGGTTTGGTGTTGAGTTGGATAAATTCTTTAACTATTTTGGATATGAAGCCCTTATCGATGATACCATTTGAAAATATCTTCCTCCATTTAATAGATTGTCTTTTGTTTTGTTGATGTTTTCCCTTTCTGTGCAAAAGCCTTTTATTTGATGTAGTTCCAGTAGTTTATTTTTGATTTTGTTTCCCTTGCCTGAGGAGACATATCTAGAAAAATGTTACTATGGCTGATGTCAGAGACATTACTGCTTGTGTTCTCTTCTAGGATGTTATGGTTTCAGGTTTCAGACTTAGATCTTTAATGCATTTTGAGTTTATTTTTGTGTACGGTGTTAGAAAGTAATCCAGTTTTATTCTTTTACATGTTGGGTTTTCCTAGCACCATTTGTTGAAAAGACTGCCTTTCCCCATTCTGTATTTTTGCCCCCTTTGTCATGGATTAATTGGCCATATATATGTGGGTTAACTTCTTAGGTCTTTATCCTGTTCTATTAATGTATGTGTCTTTTTTGTCCAAGCACTATGATGTTTTGATTTGTAGTATATCTTGAAATATGTAAAAATTTGTAGTATATCTTGAAATCTGGGATTGTGATACTCCCATTTAAAAAGTTTTGTTTTTTGGCTATTCTGGGTGTTCTAGGGTTCCATGCTAATTTAAATATTATTTGTTCTAGTTTTGTGAAAAATGCTGTTGGTATTTTGATAGAAATTATATTGAATCTGTGGATTGCTTTACATAGTATGGATATTTTGAAAATATTCATCTAATCCATGAGCATGAGTATTTTTCCATTTGTTTGAGTCATTTTCAGTTTTTTTATCAATGGTCTATAATTTTCAAAGTATGAGTCTTTAACCTCTTTGATTCAGGTTACTCCCAGGTATTTTATTCTTTTTGCTACAATTGTAAATGGTGATTTTGTTTATTTTACTTTCTGCAACTTTGTTGTTAGTGTATAGAAATATTACAAATTTCTGTGTATTAATTTTGCATACTGCCTCTACTGAATACATTTATCACTTCTAGGAGTTTTTAGTGGAACCTTTAGGATGTTCTATCTGTACTATCAAGTTATCTACAATCAGTGAGAGTTTAACATCTTCTTTACCAATATGGATCTCCATTATTTCTTTTTCTTGCATGATAATTATGGCTTGGACTTCTAGTACTATGTTGAATAAAAGTGTTAGAAGTGGACATCCTTAAAGAATGAAATCTTGCCATTTGAAATGACATGGATGGAACTAAAGAGTGTAATTCTAAGTGAAATGTCAGAGAAAGATAAATAGTATATGATTTTACTCATGTGGAATTTAAGAAACAAAACAAGTGAGCAAAGGAAAAAAGAGAGAGACAAACCAAGAAACAGACTTTGAGGGAACTGATGGTTACCAGAGGGAATATGTATGTGTGGTAGGGGGGAGTGAAATAGGTGATGCGGATTAAGGAGTGCACTTGTCATGATGAGCACTGGGTAATAAATGGAATTGTTGAATCACAGTATTATATGCCTGAAACAAACATAACACTATATGTTAACTATATTGGAATTTTTTTTAAAAGTGGACTTACTTGTTTGTTTCTAACCTTAGGGGGAATCTTAGCTTTTCACCACTGAGTACAATGTTAGCTGCAAGCTTTTCATATATGATCTTTATTATGTTGAGGTATGTTCCCTCTAACCCCATTTTGTTGAGAATTTTTATCATGAATCAATGTTGAATCATGTCAAATGCTTGTTCTGCATCTATTGAAATGCTGATATAATTCTATTAGTTTATTTGACATGGTGTATGACATTGCTTGATATGCAAATATTGAATCATCTTTGCATCTCAGAAATAAATCCTACCTGATTGTGATGAGTGATCTTTTTAATATAGTGATATATGTGATTTGCTAATATGTTTTTGAGGATTTTTGCATCTTTGTTCATCAGGGACATTGGCATGTAGTTTTCTTTTTTTGTGGTGTCTTTGGTTTCAGGGTAAAGCAGAGTAAAGCTGGTATCATTTTGAGTGTATTTGAAACCTTTCCTTCCTCTTCTACTTTGTGGAATAGTTTGAGGAGAATAGGTATTAACTCTTCTTTAAATATCTGGTAGAGGGGTGCCTGAGTGGCTCAGTCAGTGAAGCATCCAATTCTTGACTTCAGTTCAGGTCATGATTTCATGGTTTGTCAGTTTGAGCCCCACACGTGGTTCTGCGCTGACAGAGCGGAGCCTGCTTGGGATTCTCTGTCCTTCTCTCTCTGCCCCTCCCCTCTGATGAGCAAGAGAGCTCATCCTCTTGCTCTCTCAAAACTAAGTAAACATTGAAAATACATACATACATAAATACATACATATATACATACATACATACATAAAATAAACATGCAATAGAATTCACTTGTGAATCCATGTGGTCCTAGACCTTTATTTTTTGGTAGGTTTTTGATTACTGACTTAAATTTACTTGTAATCAGTCTGTTCAGATTTCCTATTTCCTCCTTGCTCAGTTTTGGAAGATTGTATGTTTTTAGGAATTTATCCATTTCTTCTCAGTTGTCCAGCTTGTTGGCATTTAATGCTTTGTATTTCTGTGGCATCTTTTATTACTTCTGTAGTAAATTTCTAGTAGTGCTATTGCTGGGTCATAGGGTAGTTCTATTTTTAATTTTTTGAGGAATCTCTACACTGTTTACTAAAGCGGCTGAACCAGTTTGCATTCCTACCAACAGTGCAAGAGAGTCCCCTTTGTCCGCATTCTCACCAGCATCTGAAGTTTCCTGATTTGTTCGTTTTAGCCACTCTGACTGGTGTGAAATAGTATCTCAGTGTGGCTTTGATTTGTATTTCCCTGATGATGAGTGACATTGAGCATCTTTTCATGTTTCTGTTGGCCATCTGTATGTCTTGTTTGGAAAAGTGTCTATTCAAGTCATCTGCCCGTTTCTGCACTGGATTGTTTGTTTTTCGGGTATTGAGTTTGGTAAGTTCTTTATAGATTGTGGATACAAACCCTTTATCTGCTATGTCATTTGCAAATATCTTTTCCCATTCCATCAGTTGCTTTTTAGTTGTGTTGACTGTTTCCTTTTCAGTGCAGAAGCTTTTAATCTTGATGAGGTCCCAAAAGTTCATTTTGCTTTTAGTTCCCTTGCCTTTGTAGATGTGTCGAGCAAGAAATTGCTGCAGCTGAGGTCAAAGAGGTTGTTGCCTGCTTTCTCCTCTAGGGTTTTGATGGTTTCCTGTCTCACATTCAGGTCTTTCATCCATTTTGAGTTTATTTTTGTGTATGGTGTAAGAAAGTGGTCTAGTTTCATTCTTCTGCATGTTGCCGTCCAGTTCTCCCAGCACCATTTGTTAGAGACTCTTTTTTCCACTGGATATTCCTTCCTGCTTTGCCAAAGATTAGTTGGCCATACATTTGTGGGTCCGATTCTAGGTTCTCTATCCTATTCCATTGGTCTATGTGTCTGTTTTTGGCAGTACCATACTATCTTGATGATTACAGTTTTGTAGTAGAGACTGAAGTCTGGGATTGTGATGCCTCCCATGTTTGTTTACTTCTTCAATGTTACTTAGCTATTCGGGTATTGTGTGTGTGTGTGTGTGTGTGTGTGTGTGTGTGTGTGTGTGTTTCCATAGAAATTTTAGGATTGGTTGTTCTAGCTTTGAGAAGAATGCCAGTGCAATTTTAATTGGGATTACATTGAATGTGTAGATTGGTCTGGGTAGTATCAACATTTTAATAATATTTATTCTTCCAATCCATGAGCATGGAATGTTTTTCCATTTCTTTGTGTCTTCTTCAATTCCCTTCATCAGCTTTTTATAATTTTCAACATATAGATCTTTTACATCTTTGGTTAGATTTATTCCTAGGTATTTTATGGTTCTTGGTGCAATTGTAAATGGGATCAGTTTCTTTAATTCTCTTTCCGTTGCTTTATTATTGGTGTATAAAAATGTAACCAATTTCTGTACATTGATTTTGTACCCTGCGACTTTGCTGAATTCATATATCAGTTCTAGCAGTCTTTTGGTGGAGGCTTTGAGTTTTTCCATGTAGAGTATCATGTAGTCTGTAAAAAGTGAAAGTTTGACTTCTTTGCCAATTTTGATGCCTTTTATTTCATTTTGTTGTCTGATTGCTGAGGCTAGGACTTCCAACACTCTGTTAAACAACAGTGGTTAAAGTGGATATCCCAGTTGTGTTCCCGATCTTGGGGGGAATGCTCTCAATTTTTCCCTATTGAGGATGATATTAGCTGTGGGCTTTTCACATATAGCTTTTATGATGTTATGTTTCTTTTTGAAGTATGTTCCTTTGTGAAGTATGTTCTTTCTATCCCCACTCTTTTGAGGGTTTTTATTAAGAAAGGATGCTGTATTTTGTCAAATGCTTTTTCTGCATCAGTTGACAGGATAATATGATTCTTATGCTTTCTTTTATGTTATGTATCACATTTGATTTGCGAATATTGAACCAGCCCTGCGGCCCAGGAATGAGTCCCACTTGAACATGGTGAATAACTCTTTGTATATTGTGTTGAATTTGATTTGCTAGTATCTTGTTGAGAAATTTTGCATCTGTGTTCATCAGGGATGTTGGCCTATAATTCTCCTTTTGTGTGGGGTCTTTCTCTGGTTTGGGAATCAAGGTAATGCTGCTTCATAGAAGGAGTCCAGAAGTTTTCCTTCCATTTCTATTTTTTGGAAAACCTTGAGGATACGTATTAACTCTGCTTTAAATGTATAGTAGAATTCTCCAGGGAAACTGTCTAGTCCAGGACTCTTATTTGTTGGGAGATTTTTGATAACTGATTCAATTTCTTCACTAGTTATCGGTCTGCTCAAATTTTCTATTTCTTCCCGTTTGAATTTTAGTAGTGTGTGGGTGTGTAGGAATTTGTCCATTTCTTCCATGTTGTACAGTTTGTTGGCATACAATTTTTCATAGTATTCCCTGATAATTACCAGTATTTCTGAGGGATTGGTTGTGATAATTCCATTTTCATTCTTGATGTTATCTATTTGGGTCCTCTCTCTCTTTTCTTTTTGAGATGTCTGGGTAGGGGTTATCAATTTTGTCAAAAAAAAAACTCGATTTCATTGATCTGTTCTACTTTTTTTTTATTCTATATTGTTCCTGCTCTAATACTTATTATTTCTCTTCTGCTGGATTTGGGTTTTCTTTGTTCTGCTTCTATTTCCTTTAGGTGTGCTGTTAGATTTTGTATTTGGGATTTTTCTTGCTTCATGAAATAGGCCTGGATTGCAATGTATTTTCCTCTTAGGACTGCCTTTGCTGTATCCCAAAGGGTTTGCATTGCTGTGTTTTCATTTTCATTTGTTTCCATGTTTTTTTTAAATTTATTATTTAATTGCCTGGTTGACCCATTCATTCTTTAGTAGGATGCTCTTTAACCTCCATGCATTTGGAGGTTTTCCAAATTTTTCCTGTGGTTGATCAAGTTTCATAGCATTGTGTTTTGAAAGTGTGCATGGTATGATCTCAATTCTTTTATATTTACTGAGGGTTGTTTTGTGTCCCAGCATGTGATCTACCTTGGGACTGTTCCGTGTGCACTTGAGAAGAAAGTATATTCTGCTTTAGAATAAGAAGTTCTAAATACATCTGTCAAGTCCATCTGGTCCAGTGTATCATTCAAGGTGATTGTTTCTTTATTGATTTTCTGTCCCGATAATCTGTCCATTGTTGTAAGTAAAGTATTAAAGAACCTTGCAATTACCACATTCTTACCAATAAGACTGCTTATGTTTGTGATGGTTTTATATATTTGGGTGCTTTCTAATTTGGTGCACATTTATAATTGTTAGCTCTTCTTGATGGATAGACCCTGTTATTATTATATAATGTCCTTCTTCATCTCTTGTTATATGCTTTAGTTTAAAAATATAGTTTGTCTGATAGAAGTATGGCTACTCCAGCTTTCTTTTGACTTCCGGTAGCATGATAGATTGTTCTCCATCCCCTCATTTTCAATCTGAAGGTGTTCTCAAGTCTAAAATGAGTCTCTTTTAGATAGCAAAGATGGGTCTTTTTTTCTCTATCCATTCTGATACCCTATGTCTTTTGATTGGAGCATTTAGTCCATTTACATTCAGTGTTATTATTAAAAGACATGGGTTTAGAGTCATTGTACTGTCTGTAGGTTTCATACTTGTAGTGATGTCTCTGTCTTTTGTGGTCCTTGCAACATTTCACTCACAGAGTCCCCCTTAGGATCTCTTGTAGGGCTTCTTTAGTGGTGATGAATTCCTTCACTTTTTGTTTGGGAAAAACTTTATCTCTCCTATTCTGAATGAAAAGTTTGCTGGTTAAAGAATTCTTGGCTGGACACTTTCCAGAGGGGGCTTCTGGGAAGATGGCATCCTGTGGATCACTTAGATTCCACCCACACCTGCCTGAATAACTCAGAAAATTGCCAGAAGACTAGCAGAATGGATTCTCTGGAGGCAAGTGTAGACGAGAGGTCCACGGAAGAGGGTAGAAGGGCAGAGAGGCAGTTCGTGCTACACGGACTGGCAGGAGAGAGCCGGGGCAGAGGGGCAGCCTGCCAGCAAAGCAGAGCCCCCGAGTCTGGCTGGCAAAGCGGAGGGGCCAGACGGAGTGTGTTCTGACAGCAAGCGGGACTTAGCATCTGGGAGGTCATAAGTTAACAGCTCTGCTCAGAGAACGGGGGGTGGGGGCGGGCAGGAGGATAACTGGAGGGAGAGTTGTTGAGCCCCGGACAACAGAGCGCAGCTTGGCAGGGAACAAAGGTGCTCACCAGCACCATCTCTCTCGCCCATCCCCCAACCAAAATCCCAAAGGGAACCAGTTCCTGACAGGGAACTTGCTTGCACCTTGCCAACACCCAAGGCTGTGCTTCTGCAGATCCATCCCTCTGGCGGGTCTGACTCCCTCCCGGTGCAGCAGGGCCCCTCCCGAAGCAGATATCCCAAGGATAAGCGAGCTGAGCCTGCCCCTCCCGCCCCTGTGCACCTTGCCATTCCATCCCAGCTAATACTCCAGATCCCCAGCACCACAAGCCTGGCAGTGTGCAAGTAGCCCAGACGGGCCACACCACCGCACAGTGAATCCTGCCCCTAGGAGAGGGAAAGAGAAGGCACACACCAGTCTGACTGTGGCCCCAACGGTGGGGTGGGGGCAGACATCAGATATGACTGCGGCCCTGCCCACCAACGCAAGTTATTCAAGACAGCACAGAGGAAGTTCCCCGCAGTTCTGCACCACTCCAGGGACTATCCAAAATGACGAAACGCAAGAATTCCCCTCAAAAAAACCTCCCGGAAATAACGACAGCTAACGAACTGATCAAAAACGATTTAAACAATATAACAGAAAGTGAATTTAGAATAATAGTCATAAAATTAATCCCTGGGCTTGAAAACAGTATAAAGGACAGCAGAGACTCTCTTGCTACAGAGATCAAGGGACTAAGGAACAGCCAGGAGGAGCTAAAAAATGCTATCAACGAGTTGCAAAATAAAATGGAGACGACTACGGCTCGGACTGAAGAGGCAGAGGAGAGAATAGGTGAACCAGAAGATAAAATTATGGAAAAAGAAGAAGCTGAGAAAAACAGAGATAAAAAAATCCAGGAGTATGATGGGAAAATTAGAGAACTAAGTGACGCACTAAAGAGAAATAATCTATGCATAATTGGTATTCCAGGAGGAAGAGAGAGGGAAAGGCGCTGAAGGTGTACTTGAAGAAATAATAGCTGAGAAGTTCCCGGATCTGGGGAAGGAAAAAGGCATTGAAATCCAAGGGGCACAGAGAACTCCCTTCAGACGTAACTTGAATCGATCCTCTGCATGACACATCATAGTGAAACTGGCAAAATACAAGGATAAAGAGAAAATTCTGAAAGCAGCTAGAGATAAACATGCTCTAACATATAAAGGGAGACCTATAAGACTCATGACCGATCTCTCTACTGAAACTTGGCAGGCCAGAAAGGAATGGCAGGAGATCTTCAATGTGATGAACAGGAAAAATATGCAGCCAAGAATCCTTTATCCAGCAAGTCTGTCATTTAGAATAGAAGGAGAGATAAAGGTCTTCCCAAACAAACAAAAACTGAAGGAATTCGTCACCACTAAACCAGCCCTACAAGAGATCCTAAGGGGGATCCTGTGAGACAAAGTACCAGAGACATCGCTACAAGCATGAAACCTATGGACATCACAATGACTCTAAACCCGTATCTTTCTATAATAACATTGAATGTAAATGGACTAAATGTGCCAACCAAAAGACATAGGGTATCAGAATGGATAAAAAAAACAAGACCCATCTATTTGCTGTCTATAAGAGACTCATTTTAGACATGAGGACACCTAAAGATTGAGAGTGAGGGGATGGAGAACTATTTATCATGCCACTGGAAGTCAAAAGAAAGCTGGAGTAGCCATACTTATATCAGACAAACTAGACTTTAAATTAAAGGCTGTAACAAGAGATGAAGAAGGGCATTATATAATAATCACAGGGTCTATCCATCAGGAAGAGCTAACAATTATAAATGTCTGTGCGCCGAATATGGAAGCCCCCAAATATATAAAACAATTACTCACAAACATAAGTGACCTTATTGATAAGAATGTGGTAATTGCAGGGGACTTTAACACTCCACTTACAGAAATGGATAGATCATCTAGACACACAGTCAATAAAAAAACAAGGGCCCTGAATGACACATTGGATCAGATGGACTTGACAGATATATTTAGAACTCTGCATCCCAAAGCAACAGAATATACTTTCTTCTCAAGTACACATGTAACATTCTACAAGATAGATCACATACTGGGTCACAGAACAGCCCTTCATAAGTATACAAGAATTGAAATCATACCATGCATACTTTCAGACCACAATGCTATGAAGCTTGAAATCAACCACAGGAAAAAGTCTGGAAAACCTCCAAAAGCATGGAGATTAAAGAACACCCTACTAAAGAATGAGTGGGTCAACCAGGCAATTAGAGAAGAAAATAAAAAATATATGGAAACAAACGAAAATGAAAATACAACAATCCAAAAGCTTTGGGATGCAGTGAAGGCAGTCCTGAGAGGAAAATACATTGCAATCCAGGCCTATCTCAAGAAACAAGAAAAATCCCAAATACAATATCTAACAGCACACCTAACGGAAATAGAAGCAGAATAGCAAAGACAGTCTAAACCCAGCAGAAGAAGAGAAATAATAAAGATCAGAGCAGAAATAAACAATATAGAATCTAAAAAAACTGTAGAGCAGATCAACGAAACCAAGAGTTGTTTTTTTGAAAAAATAAACAACATTGATAAACCTCTAGCCAGGCTTCTCAAAAAGAAAAGGGAGATGACCCAAATAGATAAAATCATGAATGGAAATGGAATGATTACAACCAATCCCTCAGAGATGCAAGCAATTCCCAGGGAATACTATGAAAAACTACATGCCAACAAACTGGACAACCTGTAAGAAATGGAAAAATCCTTAAAACCCCACAGGCTTCCAAAACTCAATCAGGAGGAAATAGAAAGCTTGAACAGACCCATAGCCAACGAAGAAATTGAATCAGTTATCAAAAATCTCCCAACAAATAAGAATCCAGGACCAGATGGCTTCCCAGGGGAGTTCTACCAGACATTTATTTTTTTTAATTTTTTTTTCAACATTTATTTATTTTTTGGGACAGAGAGAGACAGAGCATGAACGGGGGAGGGGCAGAGAGAGAGGGAGACACAGAATCGGAAACAGGCTCCAGGCTCTGAGCCATCAGCCCAGAGCCCGACGCGGGGCTCGAACTCACGGACCGCGAGATCGTGACCTGGCTGAAGTCGGACGCTTAACCGACTGCGCCACCCAGGCGCCCCTCTACCAGACATTTAAAGCAGAGATAGTACCTATCCTTCTCAAGCTGTTTCAAAAAATAGAAAGGGAAGGAAAACTTCCAGACTCATTCTATGAAGCCAGTATTACTTTGATTCCTAAACCAGACAGAGAGACCCAGTAAAAAAAGAGAACTACAGGCCAATATCCCTAATGAATATGGATACAAAAATTCTCAATAAGATACTAGCAAATTGAATTCAACAGCATATAAAAAGAATTATTCACCACGATCAAGTGGGATTCATTCCTGGGATGCAGGGCTGGTTCAACATTCACAAATCAATCAACATGATACATCACATTAATAAAAGAAAAGATAACCATATGATCCTGTCAATCGATGCAGAAAAGACCTTTGACAAAATTCAGCATCCTTTCTTAATAAAAACCCTGGAGAAAGTTGGGATAGAAGGAACATACTTAAACATCATAGAAGCCATTTATGAAAAGCCCACAGCTAACGTCATCCTCAATGGGGAAAAACTGAGAGCTTTCCCCTGAGATCAGGAACACAACAGGGATGTCCACTCTCACTGCTGTTGTTTAACATAGTGTTGGAAGTGCTAGCATCAGCAATCAGACAACAAAAGGAAATCAAAGGCATCAAAATTGGCAAAGATGAAGTCAAGCTTTCACTTTTTGCAGATGACATGATATTATACATGGAAAATCCGATAGACTCCACCAAAAGTCTGCTAGAACTGATACATGAATTCAGCAAAGTCGCAGGATACAAAATCAATGTACAGAAATCATTTGCATTCTTATACACTAATAATGAAGCAACAGAAAGACAAATAAAGAAACCGATCCCATTCACAATTGCACCAAGAAGCATCAAATACCTAGGGATAAATCTAACCAAAGATGTAAAAGATCTGTATGCTGAAAACTATAGAAAGCTTATGGAAATTGAAGAAGATATAAAGAAATGGAAAAACATTCCATGCTCATGGATTGGAAGAATAAATATTGTCAAAATGTCAATACTACCCAAAGCTATCTACACATTCAATGCAATCCCAATCAAAATTGTACCAGCATTCTTCTCGAAACTAGGACAAGCAATCCTAAAATTTGTGTGGAACCACAAAAGGCCCCGAATAGCCAAAGGAATTTTGAAGAAGAAGACCAAAGCAGGAGGCATCACAATCCCAGACTTTAGCCTCTACTACAAAGCTGTCATCATCAAGACAGCATGGTATTGGCACAAAAACAGACACATAGACCAATGGAATAGAATAGAAACCCCAGAACTAGACCCACAAACGTATGGCCAACTCATCTTTGACAAAGCAGGAAAGAACATCCAATGGAAAAAAGACAGCCTCTTTAACAAATGGTCCAGGGACAACTGGACAGCAGCTCCTCATCAGGGAAATACAAATGAAAACCACACTCAGATATCACCTCACACCAGTAAGTGGCCAAAATGAACAAATCAGGAGACTATAGATGCTGGAGAGGATGTGGAGAAACGGGAACCCTCTTGCATTGTTGGTGGGAACACAAACTGATATAGCCACTCTGGAAAACAGTGTGGAGTTTCCTCAAAAAATTAAAAATAGACCTACCCTGTGACCCAGTAATAGCACTGCTAGGAATCTACCCAAGGGATACAGGAGTACTGATGCATAGGGGCACTTGTACCCCAATGTTTATAGCAGCACTCTCAACAATAGCCAAATTATGGGAAGAGCCTAAATGTCCACCAACTGATGAATGGATAAAGAAATTGTGGTTTATATATACAATGAAGTACTACATGGCAATGAGAAGAACTGAAATATGGCCCTTTGTAGCAACGTGGATGGAACTGGAGAGTATAATGCTAAGTGAAATAAGCCATACAGAGAAAGACAGATACCATACGTTTTCACTCTTATGTGGATCCTGAGAAACTTAACAGAAACCCAGGGGGAGGGGAAGGAAAAAAAAAGAGGTTAGAGTGGGAGAGAGCCAAAGCATAAGAGACTGTTAAAAACTGAGAACAAACTGAGGGTTGATGGGGGGTGGGAGGGAGGGGACGGTGGGTGATGGGTATTGAGGAGGGCACCTTTTGGGATGAGCACTGGGTGTTGTATGGAAACCAATTTGACAATAAATTTTATATATTGAAAAAAAAAGAAATCTTGGCTGCATATTTTTCCTATTCATCACATTGAAAATTTCTTGCCACTCCTTTATGGCCTGCCACATTTCGGTAGATAGATCTGCTACTACCCTTATGTGTCTACCCTTGTAGGTTAACGCCTGTTTATCCCTAGCTGCTTTCAGAATTCTCTCTTTATCTTTGTATTTTGCCAGTTTCACTATGACATGTCATGTAGAAGGTCAATTCAATTTATGTCTGAAGGGAGTTCTCTGTGGCTCCTGAATTTCAATGTCAGTTTCCTACCCCAGATTGGGGGAGTTCTTGGCTATGATTGCTCAAGTATACCTTCAGACCCTTTCTCTCTCTCTTCTTCTGCTGGAACTCCTATGATATGGATCTTGTTCCATTTCATTGAATCACTTAGTTCTCTAATTCTCCCCCATGATCCAGAATTTTTTTATCCCTCTTTTTCTCAGCTTCATCTTTTTCCATAATTTATCTTCTATTTCACCTATTTTCCCCTCTGCCTCTTCAATACTCACTATCCCTGCCTCTAGTTTATTTTGCACCTCATTTACAGCATTTTAAAATTTAGTATGACTATTTTTCAGGTCGTTGATCTCTGCAGCAATAGATTCTCTGCTGTCTACTATGTTGTTTCAAGCCCATCAATTAATCTCATGACTATTATCCTTAAAAAAATATATCTTTCCTTTAACCTATATACAATGACTTCTTATAGAATTGACCCAGAATCTTGGAACGTAACAGGAGATTGAACTCACATGATATTCTCGTTTCAATGATTTGGACATACAAGTTGATCAATAAATATGATTATAGTTAATATTTATTGAATGCTTCACAGAATTTTTATATAGTACATAATTTAATTCTTATAATCTTTTGAATTAGGGACTACTATTTTCATCCTTTATAGCTTTATAGTCAGTTAAACCGTATAGCCAATTTATAGTCAATAAATCTCAAATGTAACTGACTGTGTGTATGTGCATGTGTACATTAGCCACAGTAAAAGTTATACATAGTTTTGAATCAGATAATCTGGCTTTGGGTGGCTTTGTATTTGAAATCTACACCACGAAGCTTTCCATTTTACTGTTATTTGGAAAGGTGGTCGGGAGAAGAGGTAAAAAATAGTTACAGGAGAGGCCTTAGCTTTTTTGTAGGTAAGAGGTCCCTTGTAGATTTAGGAAAATTAATAAAATATTTATTTTGGAGTTCTCAGGAAATGTATGGGATTTGAAAGTGCCAAAAGGTAATCAGACTACCAATTACAGAGCTGTTTCAATATTATGTTTGAAAGAAGTGATGTATAAATAAGTGTCTAGAAGGTAAAAATGGAAAGATTTTTAGATTTGGTTACACAAGTAAAGGTTAAGTTAAAGGGAGGAGTCAAGAATGACTCTGAAGCATCTCTACAAGTGTCAAAGTGGAAGTTAGAAACAATATCTCTGATAGAAGGACTGTGGTTAGCAAAATGATTGTTATTTCAAATTTGGACAGGTAGAGTCTGGGATGCTCTTGGGAGAAAATCAAGGGGCAAGTAGTAACTAGTAGTAGGGTTGGTTCTACCTACTCTCTGCTAACAGAAAAAAATGGTTGAGTTCACCAGACCTAGTAGATGAGCCAGAATCACAGTGTACTAGTCTACTTTCAAGCTAAAAACATTTCAAATAAAAATATGTAACTATATAGATAGATATAAATCAAATTCATTAATATCTATTTAGTGTAACTCCTTTTCATCCATTTCTTCTTTAAGAATAGTCACACTAGGGCGCCTGGGTGGCGCAGTCGGTTAAGCGTCCGACTTCAGCCAGGTCACGATCTCGCGGTCTGTGAGTTCGAGCCCCGCGTCGGGCTCTGGGCTGATGGCTCAGAGCCTGGAGCCTGTTTCCGATTCTGTGTCTCCCTCTCTCTCTGCCCCTCCCCCGTTCATGCTCTGTCTCTCTCTGTCCCAAAAATAAATAAATGTTGAAAAAAAAAATTAAAAAAAGAATAGTCACACTAATAGGATAGCCATATATGAATCTGGTAGCTATGGCAGCTTCCTCTAAAACATTGCTTGGACAACCACTGCCAAATCAGAATCTATAATTATTCTGTTATGTGCTTTGTGGTGAAACATCTCTTCCACCTTCACTTTACCAAATGCAACTTAAAAATTATATATTATCTCTTTAGATATGTTATGAATTTTCAAGTTTTGGTCATTTTGGTCACTTTTATTGGTTGAAACTATTTTTCACCTCCTATGATACTTATGCATACTTAAATTAAAATTTAAAGTATACAACTTGATAGTTTGCCATATAGGCACATTATGAAATAACACAAGGTAATTATCTTATCCATCATTTCACAGAGTTATCTGCATATTTCTTGGGATGAGAACACATTCTTTAAGCAAATTTCAAGTATATAATACAGCATTGTTATCAGTCATATAGTACATTAGATCTCCAGAACTTAGTCATCTTGGATAAATAAAAACATATTATCCTTTGACCAACACCCCTCACTTCTCTCTCACACCTCATATCTGACAACCACCATTTGACTGTGTTTCTATGAGCTTGATTATTTTAGATTGCACATGTAAGTGGAAAGATATAGTATCTGTCTTTCTGTGTCTGGCTCATTTCACTTAGCCTAATATCCTTCAGGCTTATTCATGTTACCCCAATGGCAGGGTAACATGAATTTGTTTGATTTTTTTTTTCAAGTTAGTTAACATACAGAGAATTTCTTGTTTTTTTAAATGCATGTTTATTGCAGCAAGTGTATATTCTGTGTGTGTGTGTGTGTGTGTGTGTGTGTGTGAGAGAGAGAGAGAGAGAGAGAGAGAGATCAGATCCTAATGATTTATTTTTTTATTGTGGATAGTTGACACACGTTACACTAATTTCCAGTATACAACAGAGTGATTCAACAACTCTATATATTATAATGTTCTCACAAGTGTAGCTACTATTGTCACCATATAGTGCTATTACAATACCATTGACTACATCCTTATTATGTACCTTTCATGCAAGTGACCTATTCATTCCAAACTAGAAGCCTGTACCTCCCATCCCCCTTTCACACATTTTATCTACCTCCTCCCCTCTGGCAAGTACCAGTTTGTTCTCTGTATTTATAGGTCTGTTTCTTTGTTCTTTTGTTTTGCTTTTTAGATTCTGTAAGTAAAATCATATAGTATTTGTCTATCTCCAACTTATTTGACTTATTACTTTCAAGGTTCACCCATGTTATTGCAAACTGTGAGATCTCATATTTCTAAAAGCTGAGTAATATTCCATTGTGTGTGTGTGAATACCACTTCTTTATCCATTCATCAATCAATGCACAGATTCCTTCCATATTTTGGTTATTGTAAATAATTCTGTAATAAATTTGGGGTGCATGTATCGCTTTGAATTATTTTTTTTCTTTGAGTACATACCTAGTAATAGAATTACTGAATCATATGGTCTTTATTTTTTTGAGGAACCTCCATACTATTTTCCACAGTGGCTTCACCAAGTTACATTCCCACCAACATTGTACAAGGGTTTTCTTTTCTCCACATCCTAGCCAATGCTTTTTATTTCTTTTCTTTTTAATTTTGGCCATTCTAAGAAGTGTAGATGACCTCTCATTGTGGTTTTGCTTTGCATTTTCCTGATGGAGGTGATGTTGATCATCTTTTCATATGTCTATTGGCCATCTGTATGTGTTCCTTGGAAAAATGTCTACTCAGGTCCTCTACCTATTTTTTTAAATTGGCGTTTTTTTGAGTTGTACAAGTTCTTTATATATGATAGATACTAATGTCTTATTGGATATATCATTTGCAAAAACATCTCCCATTCAGTAGGTTGCTCCTTTGTCATTTTGATGGCTTCCATCACTGTGCAAAAGCTTTTTATTTTGATGTAGTACCAAAAGTTTGTTTTTGCTTAATTTTTCTTGCCTTTGTTGACATATCCATAAACATGTTGCTAGGGCCTATATAAAAGATTACTGCCTATATTTTCTTTTAGGATTTTTATGGTTTCAGGTTTCACATTATGTCCTTAATCTACTTTGAGTTTATTTTTGTGTATGGTATAAGAAAGTGGCCAGTTTCATTCTTTTGCATGTAGCTGTCCAGTTTTCCCATAACCATTTATTGAAAATACTACCTTTCCTCACTGTATATTTTTGACCGACCTGTCATCAAGTAATCCTATAAGTGCAGATTTATTTATGGTATCTCTAATCTGTTCCATTTAACTATAGGTCTATTTTTATGCCAATACCATAGTTTTTGATTACTATTGCCTTGTAATGTATCTTTAAATCTGGGATTGTGATACCTCCATCTTTTTGTTCTTTCTCAAGATTGTTTTTTTCAATTCAAGGTGTTTTCTGGTTCCATACAAATTTTAGTGTTATTTGTTCTAGTTCTGTGAAAAGTGTTGCTGGTATTTTGATAGAGATTGCATTGAATTTGCAGATTACTTTGGGTAGTATGGACATTTTAGCAATATTAATTCTTCCAACCCATGAGCATGGTATATTTATGTCACCTTTAATTTCTTTCATCAGTGTTTTATAGTTTTCAGAGTAGAGGTCTTTCACCTCCTTGGTTAAGTTTATTCCTGGTATTTTGTGCTTTTTGTTATAATATAAATGAAGTGTTTTATTAGTTTCTCTTTATGCTGCTTTGTTATTAATATATAGAAACTCAACCAATTTCTGTATATTAATTTTGCATCCTGTAATTTTATTAAATTTATTACTTATAATAGTTTTTTGATGGAGTCTTTAGGATTTTAGTATCATGTCATTTATGAATAGTGACAGTTTTACTTCTTCCTTACCAGTTTGGATGACTTTTATTTCTTTTTCTTGTTTGATTGCTGCAGTTAGGACTTCCAGGACTATGTTGAATACCAATGGCAAGAATATATGTTTTTGTCTTGTTTCTGATCTTAGAGGAAAAGCTGTTTTTCATTATTATAATGATAGCTATGGGTTTGTCAGATATGGTCTTTACTATGTTGAGATATAATCCCTCTAAACCCATTTGAGAATTTTTTAATAGTGAACTGATGCTGAATTTTGTTAAATGCTTTTTCTGCCTCTATTGATATCGTATTTTTATTCTTTAATGTAGTGTATCATGTTGATTAACTTGTGGATATTGAAATGTTCTTGCATTCCTGGAATAAATCCTACTTGATTGTGGTGAATAATCCTTTCAATGTATTGTTGAATGCAGTTTCCTAATATTTTTTTGAGGATTTTTGCATCTGTGTCCATTAGGGATATTTGCTGGTAGTTTCTTTTTTCATAGTATTTGTCTAGTTTTGGTATCAGGATAATGTTGGGTCCGTAGAATGTATTTAGAAGCTTTTTCCCCCCTCTTCTATTTTTTTTTTTTTTTTTTTTTGGAACAGTTTGAGGACACTAGCCATTAATTCTCTTTTAAATGTTTTATAGAATTTACCCATGAATCCATCTGGTCCTGGACTTTTGTTTTAGGAGAGGTTTTTTTGTTTCCTTGTTTTTTACCAATTCAATTCATTAGCAGCAATTTGTTCAGATTTTCTATTTCTTCTTGCTTCAGGTTTAGAAGAACATGTTTCTAAGAATTTATCCGTTTCTTCTAGGTTGTTCTACTTGTTATCCTATAGTTTTTTGTAGTAGTCTCTGTAATGTCAGTTGTTACTGCTGTTCCATTTTTTATTTTGAGTTCCCTTTTTTTTTTTTTTTTTTGGATAAGCATTCACAAACCTTTAGCAGTTATCTTTTCAAAGAAACACCTCTTGGTTTCGTTGATCTTTTTGTCTCTTATTTGTTTTTTCTCTGATCTTTATTATTTCCTTCTTTCTACTAGAGGCTTTGTGTGTTCTTTTTCTAGCTCCTTTGGGTATAAAGCTAGACTATTTGAGATTTTTTGTTTCCTGAAGTAGGCCTGTGTTGATATAAATTTCCCTCTTAGGACTGCTTTAACTGCATTCGAAAGATTTTGGAACTTTCTGTTTTCATTTTCAGTTTCCATATATTTTTTTTTCTAAATTTCCTCTTTTTATTTATTGACTCATTGGTTGTTTAGGACAACGTTGTTTAGCATCCATATTATTTGTATTCTTTCTAGCTTTTATTTTGTAATTGATTTTCAGTTTATACCATTCTGGTTGGAAAAGATGCTTGATATGATTTCAGTCTTCTTAAATGTATTGAGACTTGTTTTGTGGCTTAACATGTAATGTGTCCTGGAGAATGTTCCTTGCACACCTAAAGAAAAAAATGTATTCTGGGTTTTGTGGGTGAAATGATCTATATAAATCTGTTAAGTCCACGTGGTCTCATGTGTCATTCAAAGCCACTGTTTCCTTCTTGATTTTATTCCTGTATATTCTATCCATTGATGCAGGTGGAGTATTAAAGTTTCCTACTATTAATGCATGTTCTGTGAAAGGGAAGTATATGCAAAATGACCTCCAAAGGATGACCAAAAATAAAAGCCAACAAGTCCAGCTTGATAAGAAATGGTTTTACTAGGGGGACTTTCACTAGAAGTGTGTCTTAGGTGGCCTTGAAACAACAAGTAGGTCTCTGCAAACCTACCTCCCAAACTATCTACTTTTATAGCTCTGGAGGATGGGGAGTAGATACTGGGAGACCACTCAGGAAAAGAATGTTTGAGAACAGTTGTGTGTTATAGTCCCCTCACCTATCAGAGCAAGGACAATACACCCTAAGGGTGCACTTAAGGGTACGGTTAACAAAAGGAAAAAGAAATAATATGAGGGGCAGGGCCATGCTCAAGAAGGCTTCAGGTCACAAAGAAATTATCATGGCAGATTCCTCCAGGATGGCATTAGTCTGTTTCACAAAATGTATTGCTGTCAATTTCTCCTTTTTATGTCTGTTAATATTTGTTTTGTGTACTTAGATGCTACAATGTTGTGTACATAGATATTTACAATTACTATACCCTTTTGTTGGATTAATCCCCCTATTGTGTTGTCTCTTGTTATATTTTTTGCTTTAAAGGCTATTTTGTCTGATAGAAGTATTGTCACCCTGGCTTTTGTTTGTTTACATTTGCATGGAGTATCTTTTTCCATCCCTTCACTTTCAGTATGCATGTGTCTTTAGGAGGTAGATGAGTCTTTTGTGGGCAGCATATACATGGGTCTTATTTTTTCATTCATTCTTTCAACCTATGTCTTTTAGAACATTTAGACCATTACACTTTTCTGCTATTTTTTTTTCCAGTTCTTCTCTGTTCCTTCTTTTCTTCCTCTCTTTCTTTTTGAATCTATTATAGGTTTTTGGTTCCTGGTTAGCATGAGGTTGATATATAACATCTTAAGTATGTAGCAGTCTATGTTAGGTTGCCCATTACTCAAGTTTGAACACATTTATAAAGAATTTCATTTTTACCCTCCTCCATATTATGTATATGATGTCATATTTTACAGTTTTATTTTTGAGTCCTTTTCCTAATTTTTAATATATTTTTTCTATTTTTGTCTTTTATCTTTCATACGAACTTTAAAGTGGTTGCTCTAGTACATTTACTATGTTTGCTTTTACTCATGATTTTTTTTTCTTTCATAATTTCTGCTAGTTAGGGCCTTTTCTTTTCCACTTAGAGGTTCTTAGACAAACAGAAGTTAAAAGAGTCCACCACTAAACCAGCTTTATAAGAAATATTAATGGGATTTTTAAATCTCTCCTTCAATTCTGAATAAACTTGCTGGGTTGAGTATTCTTGGTTGTAGACTTTTTCCTTTTTGGAATATATCATGCCACTCCCTTTTGGTCAGCTGACAAATCAGCTGATATCCTTATAAGGTTTTGTTTTGTATTGCATGTTACTAGTTGCTTCCTCTTTAATCTTTAACATTTTAATTATTATTGGTGGACCTCCTTTGATTTATCTTGTTTGGAACTCTGTACTTCCTGAATGTAAATATCTGTGTCTTTCCCTAGGTTAGGAAATTTTTTAGCTATTTTTTCAAACAAGTTTTCTGTCCTTTTCACTCTCTTCTGGGACCCCTATCATGCAAATGTTTGTTCACTTGATGTTATCCAAGAAATCCCTTAACCTATCCTCATTTTTTTTTCTTTTTACTGTTCAGCTAGCATGCTTTCTATTACCTGTCTTTCAGATCACTGAACCATTTTTTCTGCATCCTCTAATCTGTTAATTCCCTCTAGTGCATTTTTAATTTCAGTTATTCTTTAATTCTAATTGAAGGGTGCCCTTCAAGTGGCTAAAGTGGGTGCAAACTGGGTTTCCCAAAACACTGTTCAGGGGCACTCTGGTGGTGTGCATGAAGTCGAGGTGGGTGCAGGCAGGGGTCTCCTGGTGTGCACTTTCTTTGTAGAAATGTCTATTCAGAGACCCTTGACCATTTTTAATTTTCTTTTCTTATAGAATTTTAAGAGTTTCTCATATAGTTTAGATATTAACTCCTTATCAGATATATGGATTGGAAATATTTTCTCCCATTTGGTAGGCTGTCTTTTCATTTGTTTCCCTGATTAGTTTTATATAATCCTACTGGTAAATTTTTGCTTTTTCTGTCATATCCAGAAATAATTACCCAGACAAATGTCCATGAGCTTTTTATTTTTTCTTCTAATAATCTGTCTGGCATTTTTTTGATGGTGTATATAGTGGAAGATACAGGTCCAAATTCATTTTTTTGCATGTGGAGAAAAATTTTCTCAGTTGACCACAAAAGCTTGAATTTTTCTGGGCTCTCCCTTCTATTACACTTGGCCATATGATTGATTTATGAGTGTACTTTACCCTTTTGATTGTTATACCTTTGAAATATTATTTTAAACCATGGAGTGTGATGCCTCCTGTTCTATTGTTTTTCTTCAATATTGCCTTGGTTATTTGGAGTATTTTAGGAT
Source organism: Lynx canadensis (assembly GCF_007474595.2). Taxonomy (NCBI): domain Eukaryota; kingdom Metazoa; phylum Chordata; class Mammalia; order Carnivora; family Felidae; genus Lynx; species Lynx canadensis. The sequence continues at coordinate 26,640,786 of NC_044320.2, forward strand.
TCCAAATGAATTTTAGTGTTTTTACTATTTCTGTAAATAATGGCTTTGAGACTTTCATATGGCATTGAATCTATGGATCACTTTAGGTTGTAAGGACATTGTAACAATTTACTCATCTCATGTTGTTATGCCCAGAATTCGTGATCCCCAAAGACCACCAGGGAGCCGAGTCTGATGCAAAAGCAAAAGAGCCTTTATTTGAGCTAGCTCGAGCTCAATCCCCTACCTGCACTGACGCAGCGGTGAGATACCAGGAAGAGAGAGCCAGTTTCAAAAGGACAAAGGTTTTACTGGGGCCTAGGGGCAGTTGGTGAAGTAATGGCTGTGGCCTCATCTGATTGGCTGGGGAAGGGTCAGAGTCCTGTTACGCAGGTCGCTGGGTGTGTTTTGATCAGGAAGTTTGAAAGGGTGAGCGGGAGGTTACTCATGGGGAGGAGGCGTGGTCTAAGTGAAGGACACAGAACAAGATGGAGTCGGCAGGCGTAGGCCCGCCCTTTCATTCCCCCCTTGTCATGTAGCTTAGGGACCATATCATGGGACCGGCTGCATTTATGGTGACAAGGGGAACAGAGTTTGGAGGTTTACACAAAGTTCTGGGAACCAAGTGTCCCTGGGGTGGCTCTAGGACGTCTGATTAAGTATTATCCACGAGCTGGTGTCTATGATCTGCCAGGTGATGTTTTGGGGGGCGTGGGGACTCCCGGCAGCATGAGCAATGAAGAGTTAACAGCGGAGTTAACAGAGTTACCAATATTAGGTGGGTCAAATGCGCTGTAGCTTGAGCTTGAGCAGGTCGTGTTGGTCCCAACTGATGGCCCATCGCGTGACGATGTCCTTCTGGATCGAGGGAGGGGTCCGCTGGCCGAACATGGGTGTGATGGACTCAGGTCGCGATGCCGTCTACTTTGAGAGCGGTGGGAGTTGTCAACACCACGATGTAGGGTCCCTTCCAGCGTGGCTCGAGGGTCTCTCAGTGGTGCCTCTTGATGTAGACCCAGTCTCCCGGCCTGTACTGATGAGGTGTCGGGTCAGGCCAGCCTTGTAGATGGCATGGAGGTGCGGCCAAATGTCCTTGTTCACCCTCTGGAGCCCTCTCAAGGAAAGAAAAAGTTCTTGATCTTTAAACTCAGCAATAAGTTCAGCTCGAAGGCTGGGAATAACAGGGGGTGGCCTGCCAAACATGATCTCGTAGGGAGTAAAACCCAGAGTGTAAGGAGTGTTTCTAACCCGGTAAAGGGCGTATGGTAGGAGAGTCACCCAGTCCCCGCCAGTCTCCATGGTTAATATGGTAAGGGTCTCTTTTAGGGTTCTATTCATTCTTTCTACCTGTCCTGAGCCCTGGGGCCTATAAGCACAATGTAATTTCCAGTTTGCCCCCACCACCTTGGCTACTGCCTGTGTTACCTGCGAGATAAAAGCTGGTCCACTGTCTGATCCTACCATGGCAGGAAAACCATACCTGGGTAAGATGTCTTCTAGTAGCTTCTTAGCCACCGTCTGAGCCGTTTCATGCTTGGTTGGGTATGCTTCCACCCAGCCAGAGAAGGTGTCTGTAAATACTAAAAGATATTTATAACCATAATTTCCTGGTTTGACTTCAGTGAAGTCGACTTCCCATTGGGCTCCCGGTCTGGTGCCTCTGAGCCTGGTTCCTTTTTTATTTGATGTGGCTCTCGCGTTGGTGAGTTGGCAGGTCTTGTAGGCAGATACAACTTGCTCTATTTTGGTGTCCTGTTGGTGAATCTTGATTCCAGCATGTCGAATTAAGTCTTTTAATTTTCGGGCCCCCATGTGAGTAGACCGATGCATGTGCTCTAATATTGAGACTCCAAGCCGGTCTGGCAGCACGAGCTCCTTGTTAGGTGTATACCACCATCCCTTTATCTCCTGGGCCATGGGGAGTTTCTTGATCCACTGTAACTCCTCCTGCGTCCGTCTCGCACAAAGCTGCTGCCATCAGTGAACCAAGTAGCCTCAGCATTGGGGAGGGGCCGGTAGGTCAGGTCCGTCCGGAATCCATGTACTTGTTCCAGGATTCCCGCACAGTCATGTAATGGAGCACCTAGGTCAGGGTCTGGCAGCAGGGTTGCAAGATTGAGGGCTGCACTGGGGTGGAACCGCACTCCTGGAGGGTTGAGTAGGAGGCTCTGGTAATGAGTCATGTGTGTTGCTCATCCATCTATCCGGAGGCTGTTTCAGGACCCCTTCAATGGCGTGTGGGGTCGTGATCCAGATCTCCTGTCCTAGGGTCAGTTTGTCTGCATCCTTGACTAGGAGTGCTGTCGCCGCAATAATTCTTAGGCATGGCGGCCAACCGGCAGCCACTGGGTCTAGTTTCTTAGACAGGTAAGCCACTGGGCGGTTCCAGGGGCCTAAGGCTTGAGTTAGAACCCCTTTTGCTATTCCCTTATGTTTGTCTACAAAGAGGTGGAAGGGCTTCGTAATGTCTGGTAGGCCCAGGGCTGGGGCACTTAGGAGGGCCTTTTTTAACTGATTAAAGGCAGTTTCTTTTTTTTTTTTTTTCAGTCCATTTAAATGTTTTCCCCTCTTTGGTAGCTTCATATAGGGGCCCGAGGATCTCAGCAAAACCTGGAACCCAGAGGCGGCAGTAGCCGGCTGATCCTAGGAATTCCCTCACTTCTCTTCAGGAGGTGGGAGTAGGGATCTTTAGGACAGTTTCTTTTCTGGCATCTGATAACCGCCGCTGTCCGCCCTCCAGGATATATCCCAAGTAACTTACCCTCTCCCTGCATATCTGAGCCTTCTTCCCAGATGCCTGGTACCCTAAGGCCCCCAGGGTAGCCAGCAGTTCCTGGGTCCCTCGCTCACAGTCTTTGGCCTTGTCGGCAGCAATCAGGATGTCATCTATGTACTGTAGAAGGGTGAGGCCAGGGTGCTCCCTTCTGTGCTCACCCAGGTCCTCGTGTAGTGCCTCGTTGAAGATGGTGGGTGATTTTTGAATCCCTGGGGTAGCCGTGTCCAGGTGAGTTGCCCACTGTAGCCCTCCTCCAGATCATGCCACTCGAAGGCAAACAAGGGTTGGCTCTGGGGTGCCAGCGGCAGACTGAAGAAGGCGTCCTTTAAATCTAGTACAGTATACCAGACCCTGGAGGGCGCCAAGGTGTTCAAGAGAGTATATGGGTTGGGAACAGTTGGGTGTATGTCCGCGACCCTCTTATTTACTTCCCAGAGGTCTTATACCGGTCGGTAGTCATTTGTGTGAGGCTTTTTGACTGGCAGTAGGGGGGTGTTCCAGGCAGACTGGCAAGGAACTAGTACCCCTAGGCTTCGTAGTCTCTGGATGTGTGGCTGGATCCCCTTCCGGGCCTCCTGAGACATGGGGTATTGTTTCATCCTTACTGGACTCTCTCCTGGCTTGAGCTCTACCAGGACTGGGGTCCTGTGAGCGGCTAGTCCCATCCCCCCGTCTCTGCCCAAACCGAGAGGAATTCTTATAGCCATCTGTCTATATTATCCTCTCTCAGGAGCGCCTCCTGGTGGAGGCGGTATTCATCCTCCAGTTTCATGGTCAGGACCTGGATGGGGTGGCCCTTGCCATTGGTGACCTGAGGCCCCCCCTTGTCTGAAAGTTATCTGAGCTCCAATCTTGGTCAGTAAGTCCCATCCTAACAGCGGGTAGGGGCATTCTGGTATTTACCATAAAGGAGTGGGATACCCAGCCCATTCCCAAATCTACTGTTCTTCGGGTAGTCCATGAATACTGGCTCATACCAGTTGCCCCTTGTACCCAGGACTTCTTGCTGGCTAGTTTTCCTTGTGGGGTGCGGAGGACCGAATGTTGTGCTCCAGTGTCAACAAGAAAGTCAACAGGAGTCCCCTCCACTTTAAAAGTTACCCTGGGTTTGGGGAGAGGGTCCGAACCCCAACTCCCCTAATCACTTAGTTCATCTAGCTCTAGGACTTTTACTCGATCAGTCTTGCTTCCCTTCCTGCCGGCCCTTTTTGAACAATCTCGGGCCCAATGCCCTATCTCCTTGCAGTATGCACACTGATCCTTCTGCAGCCTCTGCTTCCCCCCCCTCGGTGGTTCCTTTACCTTTTCTTGTGTCGTCTGCCTGCTGCCGGAGATGGTGGTCTCGTTCCTCAGGGAAGTCAGCAGTGGTAGCTAGTAGTATTCTGGCCAGGTCTCGAGTCTGCTTACTGCTGGCAGCCACCATGGCGCGAGCCTGCTTGTCCTCAGGAGGCTCCCGCTTATTATATACCTTTTCGGCTACCACCAGTAAGTCCTGAAGACTTTTTTCTCCTAATCTATCTATTTTTTGTAATTTTCTCCTAAGGTCTATGGCCGATTGGTTTACAAAGGCCATGATAACAGCTGCCTTGCTTTCCAGAGCCTCTGGATCCATGGGGGTATAGGTACGGAATGCCTCCATGATCCATTCTAAAAAGGCAGCCGGAGATTCATCTTTTCCCTGTTGTACACTTCCTACCTTGGCCAAATTGGTTGGCTTTCTAGCAGCCATTCGGAGACCCCCCATTAGAGTCTGGCGGTAGACCCGGAGCCTCTCCTTACCTTCTGCCATGTTGAAATCCCACTGGGGCCCAGTTAAGAGGAAGGAGGCGTCTATCTGAGCCTGGTGGGTGGTGGGATTACTGTCTGCCCCCGGAACTAGTTTTCGGGCCTCATTGAGGATTCTTTCTCTTTCTTCAGTCATGAACAGGACCTGCAAAAGCTGCTGGCAATCGTCCCACGTGGGCTGATGGGTAAAAAGAACAGAGTCTAATAAATCAATAAGCCCTGCCGGTTTGTTGGAAAACTTAGGCTTCTGAGCTTTCCAATTGTAGAGGTCACTAGTGGCGAAAGGCCAATAGTGATGGGGCTGATTCCCCTCCGCGTCTGGGGGTCTGGTGGCTCGCAGGGGCAGAATAGTGGAGTGGGCGGCGGCGGAGGCGGATTGCTTCCTCTGAGCCCTTTGTCTGGTAAAGGGCGGGCTTCCCACTGGAGCGTTTCTGCCTCCCACTCTCCGAAGAGTGTCTGCCTCCCCCGGAGGGGGAGGATGGTGTTCTTCCAGCATCCTAGAGGGGTTATACGGGGGAGGAAAAATTAATTCTTCTTCAGTACCCCACTGTAGGACAGGGTAGAGGGGTGCTGAAGGCTGGATAAGACTTTTCTTCTTTGTCCCATGCAAAGCAAGAATGGGTTTGGCTCCGGAGCGAGCAGAGCTAGGAAGGGCTTAAGCCAAGAGGATGGGTAGAGGGGTAGTCTGAGTCTGTCCCATAATGTCTGTCCAGTAAGTCCACAGAACAAAACAGAGAAACACAAAAACAGACAAACAGAGGGCCCCTAGAAAGTCTTCCAACTCCATGGAAGCAAAACTGAAAGCTAGCTTAGACCTTCCAAAACAGATGAGGGGATTCCACGTCCCTCCAGAAGGGAGAATCGGAACGTCTTCCGAAACTCCTGGCCCGTGGTCCTCCTGTGCGTCCACTTAGACCGCATCAGGCACTACCAGAATTCCAGAAATGAGCTCACACAGAAAAGACAGAACAAACAGACAGACACTAACCATGGCCAGTCAGGCTCTCCGGGTCAGGGGTCCCTTGGGGGTTTTGGGCATCCCGGACGAGCCCCCAAATGTTATGCCCAGAATTCGTGATCCCCAAAGACCACCAGGGAGCCGAGTCCAATACAAAAGCAAAAGAGCCTTTATTCAAGCTAGCTCGAGCTCAATCCCCTACCTGCACTGTCGCAGCGGTGAGATACCAGGGAGAGAGAGCGAGTTTCAAAAGGACAAAGGTTTTATTGGGGCCTAAGGGCAGTTGGTGAGGTAATGGCTGTGGCCTCAGCTGATTGGCTGGGGAAGGGTTGGAGTCCTGTTACGCAGGTCGCTGGGTGTGTTTTGATCAGGAAGTTTGAATGGGTGAGTGGGAGGTTACTCATGGGGAGGAGGCGTGGTCTAGGTGAAGGACACAGAACAAGATGGAGTCGGCCGGCATAGGCCCGCCCTTTCAATGTTTATTTATTTTTTTCTTCTGCTAACCATGGATTTCATTTGGTGTTTTTCTAGTTCCTTAAAATCTAAAGTTAGGCTGTTTGGTATCTTTATTTGTTTTATAATAGGTATTTAACATAATATACTTCCCTACTAACTTCCTTAGTAATCCTCTTGGTGCATCCCATAAGTTTTGTGTTAAGTTGTTATTTTCACATTCATTTTGAGTATTTTAAAATACTGTTTTGAATATATTTTTTACCCAATGGTTAAGCATATGTTATTTAATATTTAATTTAATATTATTAATTTAATAATTTAATAATTATTTAATGGGGAATTTTCCTCTTACTGATTTCTAATTTCATTCCATTGTGTTCTGAGAAGATACTTGGTACTATTTCAATCTTAAATTTGTTAAGACTTATTTTGTGATCTAATATCTAATTCTCATAGAACATTCTATGTGCTTGAGAAAATGATGTTGGATGGAAAGATCTGTATAAGTCTGTTAGGCCTTTTTTGTTTATAGGCTGTTCAAGTGAGCTCTTTCCTTATTGATTTTCTGCCTGGATGTTCCATCCATAATTTAAGGTATTAAAGTCTCCTACTATAGTTATATTGTTATTAATTTCTCCCTTCAGATACATCATTATTTGTTTTATATTTTTGGGTTCTCTGATGGGTAAGTATATATTTATAATTGTTATATCTTCCTGTTAAATTTAAACTTTTATCAATATTTAATGACTTTCTTTGTCTCTAGTGACAGTATTTTACTTAATTTTTCTGATAGAAGTACAGCAATCTCTGCTCTTTTGATTGCCATTTGCATGGAATTTATTTTTCCATACCTTTACTTATGGCCCAGATGTGTCTTTATATTCAAAGTTAATCTCTTGTAGATAACATATTGCTAGAAAGTTTTTATCTATATTCAATCACCATCTTTCAATTGGGGGATATAATTCATTTATATTTAAGATAGTTACTGGTGTGTAAAAACTTACAATGTTTTCTGTTTTCCATTTCCTTTGTTTCTCCTACACTTTTGTTGTCTTGTTTTTTGATGTTTTTTGGTAGAGATTTGGTTTCATTTCTTTATCTTTTGTGTATCTATAACAGGGTTTTTCTTTGCAGTTAAAATGAGGCTTGTATAAATTTGTGTTATAATCATCTACTGTAATTTGATAAAAAGTTTAATTGGTGGGGGTTCAGAGCTGATGGCCAAGAAAAAATTATTGAAAATGTCTTTAGTGCAAAAAAGGTGATTTTATTAAAGCACTGGGACAGGACCTATGGGCAGAAAAAGCTGCCCTGGTGTTGTGAAGTGACTGGTTATATACTATGAAGCTGGGGGAGATAAAGACAAGAGGTAGTTTCTTAAAGGGATTTCCATATACTAAAATGACTCACAGATTACTGGAAGCCTAGCTATTTTCAAACTAAAGTTGTTTTACCCTCTAGCAAAAGCATTATTATTAGGACAATAGGAAGTTCCTAGAGATTAGGCTATTGATGATTGCCCTTTTCCTGTAATATTACTCAGATATTTGTAAAATGATGGAGATTACCAGTTTAACCATTTGTTTTCTGTCCTTTCCTTTGTTCTCAGGTAGCCAGGGAAGTCTGAGGAATGTCACAGATATCCCACCCAGGGGGCAGGATGTTAGCTTGTGCTTTGCTCTCAGCTTCCTTATGCTCCCTCATCATAAGTGCATAGAAAAAGTCTTACACTTTGCCCACCACCCTACTCATTTCCTTTGTTTTCTAAAAGTCAGAGGTTATTTATTTTTGTATTGAAAATCCATAATGAAATTTTTGTGGGTTTTTTTTCTACATTTAGCTTCTAGGGTAATTTGCAGACCACCACTGCAGTCTTATTTTACTCTGTCTGTAGTCTTATTTTCCTCTATATTTAATGTTACCATTAAGAATTATATTTTCCTATGATTTCACATTGTTCTTCAATAGTTTCAATTCCATTTGAACAACTTCCTTAAGCGTTTCTTTTAAGGCAGATCTAGTAGTAAGAAAGTTCCTCAGATTTTGTTTGGGAAAAGCATTCATTCATTTCTGAAGACACTATTGGGGAGCCTGGGTGTCTCAGTCAGAAAAGTGTCTGACTCTTGATTTCAGCTCAGGTCATGATCTCATGGTTTGTGAGTTTCAGCCCTGTGCTGGGCTCTGCTCTAGGAGTGTGGGGTCATATTGGGGTCCTCTCTCTCTGCCCCATCCCCTCTCTCAAAAATATATAAATAAATTTTAAAAAAGCACTATTGCAGAGTATAGTATTAGTTGGCAGATCTTTTTCTTTCATTTATTTAAATCTGTCATTCCACCCTCTGCTGGCTTACAAGCTTAGTGTTGAGAAATCCATTGATAATCTTAGTTGTGTGTGTATGAAGATGTATGTGTGTGCATATGATGAGTTGCTTTTCTCTTGCTCCTTCGAAAATTCTTTGACTTTTAACAAATTATTTTGGTATAGACCTCTTTATGTTCAACAATTATGGCATCTTCTTGGTTTTTTAAGACTGGATGTCTATTTCTCCACCAAGATTTGGGTAGTTTTCAGTTATTTATTTACATAAGCTTTCAGCCCCTTTCTCTCTCTTCTCCTTCTGGAATACTCATAATGCATGTATAATTTACTTTAAAGTGTTTTATATATCCCTTCATTTTTTTTTCTGCATTATTTCAGGTGATATATCTTTGAATTGATTATGTTGTCTACTTAATGAAGTCTGTTGCTTAAACTCTCTGTAGCAGTTTTTAGTTCAGTCACAGTATTCTCTTGTTTCTGTTTGGTTCTTTTTTGTTTGTGTTTGTTGAAATATTCATTTTGCTCTTGTATTGACTTCCTTATTTTCAATAAACTATCTGTGTTTTCTTGAAGCTTGCTGAACTTGTTTGTAACAACCATTTTGAATTATTTGACAAATTGTGGATCAAAATTTATTTATGGTTGATCAATAAACATTTTCTTTCTTTCTTTCTTTCTTCATATTTCTTCACTGGCATAATTGTTCCTGATTTTTTGTCTAACCTTTCATTGCTGTCTGTTCATGTGAAGAAGCAGTCATCTCTTCCAGACTTTATAGACTGGTATCAGCAAGGGAATACCTTAATATGGAGGCATAGTGATACTGACTGGAAGCGGGAACACAAAGGCACAATAGCACTGGGTCTAGTGGTACAAGGTTTGTCAAGTGTGGAGTTGTGTACCGACTCCAGATCCAGGAGATGTGTGGTCATATGGTGACTTAGGTAGCTGGGGTCTGCAAGATAAATAAATGCAGAGAAATATGTGAGAGTTCAGCAATGGCCCTAAAGCTGTTACAGCCATTATGATGTCTTTATAGACAGTGGTAAATGTGCTTATATAGCAGGAATGAAGCCTGGCTACAGGTGTATGTGCAGCATTGGTAACCAGGGGTCTGGCTCTGATAGTCAATGAGACATGAAATCACAAGTCCTGCAGGACTATAGTAATCAATGGAGCAATTAAATAGATAATACAATAGGAAAGATGAATGAAACTAAAATATGATTTTTAAAAAGATAAAATTGATAAATCTTTAATTAGACATAGCAAGAAACTCAAAAGCATAAATAAATAGTAGACATTGCAACAATTACCACAAAAATACAATGGATTATATGGAACTATGTAAATACACATCAACAAATTGGGCAACGTGGAAGAAATCAATAAAGGTCTAAAAATATGCAATATACCAAGACTGAATAATGAAGATTTGGAAAATCTAAACAGACCAATTATTAGCAAGGAGTTTGAATCAATAATCAAAATTCTCCTAACAAAGAAAAGTTCAGGATTAGATTATTTCAATAATAAATTCTACCACACATTTAAAGAAGTAAAACTAATTCTTTTGAAACTCCTCCAGAAAATAGAAGAGTGATCAGTTCCAAGCTCAGCTTATAAGGCCAGCATAAAGCCAAACAAGGACACTACAAGACAAAAAATATATAGGCTAAAAACCCAGATGAACACAAATTCAAAAATCCTCAACTATTAGCAAATTAAATTGACTGCATTCAAATGATCATACACCATGATCCAGTGAGATTTATTCCAAGAAGGATGGTTCACAATGTGCAAATCAATAAAATTCTTTATTCTTTTTTTAAAATAGTGTATCAATGATATGGCCATCTCAATAGATGCAGAATAAGCACTTAGCAAAATTCAACAGCATTTCATGATAATGTACCAAAAAATGGTTATATACCTGAACAAAATCAGGGAAATTTATGAGAAGCTCACAACTAACCTAATACTCAAAGTTGCTATACTGAAATTTTTTCCTCTAAAATGAGGAACAAGAATATACGGATGCCCATTCTACTTTTATTCAACATATTAATGGAAATTATAGCCAAGCAATTAGGAAATATATCCAAATTCAAAAGAAAGAATAAAAGCTCTCTCTGCAAATTACTTTAAAGACTCCATCAAAAAACTAACTGAATTTATTTGTTCCAATAATATGGAGGATTAAAAAATCAACATACAAAAATCACTTGTCTATACACAATTAAGAAAAATATCCCATTTAAAATAACATCAAAACAATAGAATACATAGGAAAAATTTAACCAACGAGGTGAAAAGCTGTACATAGATGCACACATAAATCTGTGTTTATAGATCAGAAGAATTAATACTGTTAAAATGTCCATCCTACCTAAAGTAATCTTCATATTTTATGCAATCTGTAATCAAACTCCCAATGGCATTTTTCACAGAAAATAAAACAAGTAATCCTGAAATTTTTGTGAAATTTTAAAAGATTCTGAATAGTCAAAACAATTTTAAGAACAAAGCTAAAGATTTGTTCTTTTTCTGATTTCACATTATATTACAAAGTTATGGTGATAAAAATATATTGGATAAAAGCAGAAACATAGATCAATAGAACAGAGAGCCCAGAAGTAAAACCACACATACAGCCAATCCATTGACAGCAAAGAAGCCAAGAATATACAAAAGGGAAAGGACAGTCTCTTCAATAAATGGTGCTGGGAAGACTAGATATACACATGCAAAATAATGAAACTGTACTCCTATCTACATAATACACAAAAATCAACTCAAAATGGATTGAAGAGTTGACTATAAGCCCTGAAACTATAAAACTAGGAAAAAAAAAATAGAGAATAAGCTCCTTAGCTTTGGTCTTGGAAATAATTGTTTTAGATTTAACATCAAAAGCAAAGACAGTAAAAGCAAAAATAAACAATTGGGACTACATCAAACCAAAAATTTTTTACTCAGCAAAGTATACAATCAAAAAAATGAAAAGGTCAACCTGTGCAACAGAAGTATAAATCACATATACAACAAAGGATTAATACCCAAAATGTATAAGTAATTCCTACAACTTAATATAGCAACAAACAACAATAAATGACCCAATTTAAAAATGGGCATAGGACATGAATAGTCCTGTTTCCAAAGAAAACATATGAATGGCCAACAGATCTATGAAAAGGTGCCATCACTAATTATCAAGAAAATACAAATCAAAACCACAAGAAGATCTCACCTCACACTAGTCAGAATAGTTAGTATCAAAAGAAATATCAAATGCTGATGAAGATGTGAAGAAAAAATAACACTTAAATACTGTTGGTGGGGATGAAAATGATAAAACTTCTATGGTAAACAGTATGTAGTTTCATCAGGAACTTAAAAATAGAAATGCATATGATCCAGCAATTCTACTTCTGGATGTATATTCAAAGGAAACAAAGCCATTATCTCTAAGAGATAGCTATACCCTCATTTTTAATTGCAGCATCAGTCACAGTAGCCAATATATGGAAACTACTTACATGGCTATCAATGGATGAATGGATAAAGAACACATGGTATATATACACAGTAAGGGCATCATTCAGCCTTTAAAAAAGAAAATCCTGTTATTTGCAACAACATGTATAAATCTAGAGGGTGGTATGCTAAGTGAAATGAGCCAGATAAAGACATATACCTCATGGTAATCACTTAAAACAGTTACAAATAGGGTAGAAAATGATTGCCAGGGGTTGGGGGTGGGGGAAATGGGGAGAGTTTGGTAAAAGGGTACAAGCTTTCAGTTATAGGATGAATAAGGTCTAAATTTCTATTGTATATCATGGTGACTATAGGTGATAACAGATTTCAATTCTACAACACAGTGTTAATTGAAATCTGCTAAGACAGTATGGGGGCACTTTAGTGGCCCAGTTAATCGAGCATCCAACTGTTGATTCCAGCTCAGGTCATGATCCCAGTGTTGTGGGATCCAGCCCTGAATCTGGCTCCATGCTGAGTATGGAGGTTGCTTGAGATTCTCTCTTTTCCTTCCCCTCTCCCTGCTCATGCTCTCTCTCTTTAAATAAAAAAAAAAAAAGAAAAAGAAAAAAATTTGCTAAGAAAGTAAAACTTTATTCTCACTAAAAAAGGGGAAGAAATAAGAGGTGATTGATGTGTTAATTAACTCAATTGGAGGAATCCTTTTTACAATGGATGCATATATCAAGTCATCGTGTTGTACACTTTAAATCTTACAGCTTTGTCAATTATACATGAATAAAGCTGTTAAAAGTATTGTTCTGAATCTTCAGACAATTCATTTATCTTTCTTAGGGTTGGTTACTGGAAATATTGTGTGTTCCTTTGGTGATGTCATGTTTTCCTGTGTGTTTCTTGTAGCCTTATATTTTGTGTATACACTTTTGAAGGAGATTTTACCTTTTCCATACTTCAGGGAGTGACTTTGGTAGAGAAATATCTTCACCTGCGAGTGGGCACAAGGACCTTGCCCTTGGGGAGTTTGTGGAGTAAATTTGGAGCACAGGCATGTGCTTAGTGGCTTCATTTTTTCCAGGGAGGTTTGGAAGGAAGGGGTACCAGTGTGGACTTCAGAGAAATGTGCCAGCTGGGGTCACCATTGGTGAAGACTTGGTGACAAGTTCTACTAGAGTCCTTCTCTCCTTTGTCCCATGGGGATTCATTCCTCTTGCTACTGAAAAACGCAGGCCCGAAGGATAGGGTGAAGCAGGTAAAATGCTTTCTATGCAGTGGCTTTGGATTTGTGCTCCATTAGAGTTCTGTCCTTTATAGTTTCCCAGAGTTATTTTCATCTATGGAATCACTGTTTTGTGTGGTACCAGCGTTGCGATCTCCTATTCTACCATGTTGTTGCCATCAATATTCAGGGCTAATGAATATTTTTGAAGACCGATTAAAGTGACATCTGTAGATAGAAATAATAAATAGCTTTTAAGGAATTGTTCTCTTTTATAATTAACATAAAGAAAATTAAAGCTTCTTAAGAAACCCTTTTGGGGGGGCAGGAAACCCATGCTGAAAAGAGCATAGTAATAGTAGGCTACAAAATAATTAAAAAACAAAATTACTGGACTTGAGGAAAAAAACCTATTCAACATGAATTAAATTGAATCAATACCCTGAGAATTTACTACCTAATTACCAGGTAACCAGGATAAAGTTGATCTTGACTGGATAGAAACAGAAACTAACATTTGTAAAAGCTTTAGGGCTTTTGCTTTTGTTCTGAAGTGCTTGTGCCTTAAACACTATAAGTATACTAGGTAAGTCACCTCTCCATGGATTTATTAAAAAGCGGGGAAAAGTGAGTTCTGAAACAGATTTAATTAAAATGCAGCTAGTCATTAAACAAGTTACAAAGCTACCCCAAAAGTCTAAAATAGTTTACTATTTTCTCAATACTTTGTTAAATCAGTGGAAGTAATTTTTACATAGGTCAAAAAATTGCCATATAATAGTTTTTAAAAATATGAAATTGCCAATATTCTATTGTATTGACTTACAAAAGTGGAATTTTTTTATTTCAACATAATAGATGAAAAATGGATTTTATGTTTTAATAGATTGTCTTCCTTTTATCCACTTTGGAAAAAAAATTATCATCTGACAGCATATTCATTAAGCTACCACTAATATAAATTGTAGGAATATACCCAAGACAGAATAAAACATACTTTACAGGCTATGCTCCTCCCCATTTTTCACAGTCGATGTCCTGCAGAACAGAACATTTATCCAAAAAAAGTCTCTGATATATGCAATTTCTTAGCCATTAGATTTTAACCAAACTGGCTAACATCTTTCCTGCTGTCTCTATCTCCCTACCTCTCACTTGTAAAATGCAGGAAAATACAACATTTGGCTGATTTTATATAGATGTAATATTACAGTGTATGTGTAAATTCTAAAAGCTGTAAACATATAGTTTATTTAACGTGTTTTTGTTAATGAGTTGAAATATACACATTAGAAATTAATAAAGAACATTTATAACTATATTTGTGAAATATTCTTTAAAACCTATTTTTAAATAGATGTATAGCACAGGCTTATAGAATAGAAATTTCTGCCTTTAATGACTCCTATAACAAGTGGGGAGTCTGGGTGGCTCAGTCAGTTAAGCGTCCAACTCTTGGTTTTGGTTTGAGTCATGATCTTGTGGCTTCCTGTGTTTGAGCCCTGCATTGGGCTCTGTGCTGGCAGCATGGAGCCTGCTTGCAATTCTCCCTCTCCCTCTCTCTGCCCCTCCATCATTCATGCTGTTTTTCTCAAAATAACTAAATAAACTTAAAAAAAATGATAAATTGTCTTAATGTATAATAAGGCAAACCTTCAAAGGTAAGAGGCTACTAGTCAAAAAGAATATGGACTTATCTCTAATATACTTTCATATTAAAATGAACCCAAAGAAATTTATTTTAGATCATACAATTATATTTTCCTTGTTGAACAACCAATGATATTTTCTTCAGTACACATTTCAAATTCTTTCTTAGTCAGTTATCCCCACTGATTAAAGTAAAAGTAAATGAAGTAATTATCCTGGATTTTCATTTTTCCATTTCAAGTCTAAATTTTCAGACTTGTTGAAGATGCCAAAATCCCAGCAATGCCAAGGGGCCTAGACAAAACAAAAAACTTTCTCTAGCCAAAGGACCAGAAATAAAAATCTTTTAGAAAATAACCACTTTATTCCACACACCTGTGGACCCACTCCCACTGATACTAGCAAAGGCTAAAGGGAGAGTCAAGATGTCCATAGCTGTGAGAGTATAAGAAAAAATTGCAAATCCCCTCGAGGGTTGGGTATCAAAGAAGTCCAAGTTGAGATGGAAGACTTTTATCTCTGCTAGGCTGTAACAAGTCTTTCTCCTTCCCAGAGATGTCAATAAATATCACATAGAGAGCCTGGACATCTACCCCCACCCAACAGAAACAACCCGTCCCTTCTCCAGCAGTGTTGTCACAAAAGACATAGTTCAGAAATGAGACTTTGACCACCATTTAGCAGTAATGAGCTTATTTCTACAGTATTAATGGAAGCCACATGGAGAACCTGAACTTCCATCACACCTGGCAGTAATGAAGTGGTGCCCTCATTTCTCTTGCCAGAGCACTGTCTTATTTAAATATATGGTTTAGGGGTGCCTGGGTGGTTGAGTCGGTTAAGCATCTGACTTTGGCTCAGGTCATGACCTTGTGGTTTGTGGGTTCAAGTTCCACATAGGGTTCTGTGCTGACTACTCAGAGCCTGGAACCTGCTTCAGATTCTGTGTCTCCTTCTCTCCCCTGCCCCTCCCCTGCTCATGCTTTGTATCTCTCTCAAAAATAAACATTAAAAAAATTAAAACGGATGGCTTAAATAAGATCCAATGTCTCATATATAATATACAAAATGTCCAGCTTACTATCAAAATTCACTTGTCATAAAACTAGGAAGATTTCAAACTGAAGAAAAGGGCAAAAACCAACCCTAAAATGACTGAGATGTTAAAGTCTTCTGACAAAGAATTTAAGCAGCCATAATAAAAATTCTTCAATAAGCAACTACAAATATGCTTGAAACAAAAATAATCTCTGCAAAGAAACAGAAGTTTTCAGCAAAGATTGAAGATAATAACCAAATGGAAATGTTAAAAATGAAAAATATAATACTTGAATAAAGACTTCAGTGGATGGGCTCAACACCAATATGAAGGGGACAAAGGAAAGAATTTGTGAACTGTAAGAACAATAGAAATTAACAACAAGAAAATCATTGAAAAAAATTGAAACTTCAGAAATCTGAAAAACTATTTAAAAAATCTAACATATCACTGACACCTGGGGAAAGAACACAGATGACAGAGCTAAAAATATTTTTAAAAAATAATAGCTAGAAATTTCTGTATTTGTCAAACTATAGAAATCCAAAGATTAAAAAATTAGAGCAAACTCCAAACAAAATAAACCCAAAGGAACCCACACTGAGACACATCATAAACTTCTGAAAATTAAAGAAAAAGGAAAAATCTTGAAAGCGGTGAGAGAGAAATTTCCCCTATGGGAAGAAACAATTTTAATGACAGCAGATTTCTCATCAGAAACCATGGAGACCAGAAAATGTTGACAGCATATTTTTCAAGTGCTAAAAGAAAAGATCTGTCATGCCATATCCTTCAGAAATGAAGATGAAAAAGTACATTTTTAGATGAAGGAAAGTGAAGAGAATTTGTTTTCACCTGACTAACCCTAAAAGAATGGCTAAAGGAATTTCTCTAAAAAAGAAAAGAAACAATCAAAAAATGAATTTCAGACATCAAGAAATACAAATGTGGGAAGGTTGAAAGTTTGTCTTCTTTCTTTCACTGAAATAAACACGTCAGAGAGAGAAAAGGAGAAATGTAGACATCCTAAAAGATTGTCTTTTAAAATTCTAACAGTTTTTCTCTAGATATTATAATTGCATGGTTTTATTGTTGGTCTTTTTTTATCTTATTTTCAGTTTTTATATAGATTTTTTTTTAAGAAATAGGTTTTATTTTTAAAATCAGGAAAATAGTAAAGCTCTTTTCATTTTGAACAACAAAAGAATCCTACATAATAGTGAACAGCATTATTACATCTGATTCAAATCCTGACATCTTTGTGAATATTTTATGCCATTCCATCATAGTATCGATTTCTTCGAAGCAAAGGAGACAGAGAGCAAATAAAAATGGAAAATTAGGACATGATTACACTGCAAACAACATATATTGGATCCTTGCACTATAAAACAATTCATGTACACAATGTCCTAAAAGGGGCACATGGATTTGTTATAGAAATAATTTTGCCTTTAGCGACAAGTATATATATACACAAAATTGTTTTGGGATTTAGGTGCAAAAATCTGAACATTTTTTTTAATGACAACACTATAAAGGGGCAGATTCAATGAAATAAAACATATTACAAAAAATGGTTGGATTTATAAAACAAGAGATAGATATTTGCTCTGTAGACAGGCAAAACCTAAATGCTGGTTTGCTCAACTGATTTGCAGGTTTGGGAATATATCTTTTTGTTTGTTGTTATGCTATGTTTCATAGTAGAATACCTAACCATTTGCAATCAAAGAATCATCAATTTAAAACCAAATTTTGCTATTATACCTTCTATACACTTTTGGGAAACAACTATTGTGTTTCTAACTCAATATCATGATGATAAGACCTACATTTCAGGATTGAGGTAAGCGTTAGAATATATCTATGAACTAAAATACTCAGCGTTTTAAAAATATTGTTCTAATATTTTGACTTTTTTGTTACTCTCATGTTAATTCTAAGGAAATTATAAATTCCAAAATGTAATACTGGTGATACTGGAATAACAGTTTTTAGAAATTGCAATAATAAACATAGAAACTAGGTTTGCCAAGGTCAGGAATAACTGCATATTTATAATCTTATTCTAAGCACACCAAAGATACTTGACAAATGTTTCACATATTTGAGTAAATATATACTTAAAAAATTAAAAGCACCACTATGACCTAGCAGAATTCAAATTAGAATATGCCCTTCTACTTTTAAGTTTTTATGCTATAAAAAAAATACAGACAATACATTATGGGAAAACCCACCAATCATTAAGGAAAAAAATAACCACATTTTCACTGTGGTAAGGTTATGTCTAACATGAGTTTCTATGAAAATACTTTTTGTAGTTATTATTAATATAAAATATTGTATATCATTAAAATCTATTAAAGTGTATATAAAAACAAAATTTCCAAGAGCTGTTATTTAGGAACATTATCTTCCATTGTTACTCACAGAGTTTAATCCAAATAATATCAAACTAAAATTCAAGCCACGTTTTATATGCAACTGAGAATCTTATGCAGTAGAGCTTAGTTATTTTAGACTAAATCAGATGATCTGGGTTATACTTCAGCTTTAAGACTTATTAGTGTTACCTTGCTTAATATCTCTAAGATTGTCCCTTCACATTTATATAATGTGATTATATTAGCTATTTATAAGTACTGTGTTCCCTGAGTACGGAATAAACTACCTGAGCACCTAGCCTTCAAAAAGTATATTTACTTGTATTATCATCAAGCATTTTAATTGTATTTAGGCATAATTTTTTTTAAAATCCAATAAGTAAAATTACTCTAATTTGACAACTTTTCTTTGAAACAATACTGGCCTGCTTCATTAATGAAAAGTACATCATTCCTTCAGTAATATCACAGACTGTGTTACTCATTGTTTTTATTATTATTGACAATGGTACTCTATACATTTCTACAGATCTAAAATCTATTATATGCCATCTGTAATCTCAATAGTTTTACATATAAAATTTTGTTGATTTATTGATTTTGTTATGTTGTGCTCATTTGTCCACTGATCCCAAACTAATCTTAATACATTTGGTAAGAGAGCTGGACCAGAACTGATGTCAGGCTTTTTAAAGTTTTTATTTATTCCACATATGTGGGACGATTTGGGTCCATATATAATCAGTTATTGATTATGGAATGATAGGAGTGTTATACTTAAATGATTTATTCATTCACTTTATCTTTCTAAAAGTTCAAAACCTATTTGGCTCCAAGGTTTCAGAAAATGGATTATAAACTTGTTTAATTTTCACAGTTAGTTTCATGTAACTGCACATTTCTTTATATGTTTATCATGTGAATAGTAAATGAAGTATATTATTTATACTGTGCACAATGAATAAATCTAATATAACCAACCAGCTTTCAGGGAATGCAACAATTATCTTAAACGATAATCCATTTTACATAGTAATGAATAGTTATGGCACTAGGTTAACTAAGTTTAAGAATAAACAGGAATGATTGGGAATAATCACTTCTGAAACAATATTGTAAGTCAAGAAAATATATTTAATTCATATACATGTAAAGCAGCTATGTCTTAATAAATATAATTTTACCACTTATGGTGTAAATAGCAGTAGCATTTGAAGGCAAAAGGCTTGTTAATGGGATTATTTCTTTGTAATTTCATTTAACTGCTCTAAACCATATTTCCTTTTCTACACAATGGGGAATATAAAAATCCTAATGCCTTCCTTTTCATCATTAGGCAGTGTGTTTGTGTGTTCATATGAGTAAATGTACTTGCTAAAATTCATTAAAGCACTGATATTGTAATAGTCACTCCAGAATGCTTTATATGAATGTTACACTTTTAGTTTATCACTGAGTATAAAGGATGGAAATTTATAAAAATTTGATAACTTGAATAAACGAGCTAATATGCTTTTTAAATGCTAAGCAATTGTAACACCACTTCCATTTTACATTAAATAAGAACTCTGTGTTCTCAGAATCTGGAGTAGTTCCTATAGATATAGAAAATTTGTGATATGTTTCTACATAATAAAATGAATAGAGCAACCCAAACTTCCAAGTATCTGTTGACAAGGATCTAGTGACAGAGAAAGGTTGTCTGAAAGTATAAGAATATATAGTACATAATGAAGTAAGAAGAAATGTATCTGAAATGTGGGCAAGAAAAAAGAAAAACTGAAGTTAAACAAGGAAGAATGTACTGAGGAAATAATTAGGCTAAAGGCAGATACCTCAGGGCAAAAATGTTTGACTTTGAGTTTCTTTCAGAAGCTAGTCTTGATTTGTCTTTCTAAGGAGTATTTCTAGACAGATTCAATAGACTACTTTTGCTGATATTCTAATTGTATGTCAAATTAGAATGATTTCTCTATATTCACATTAATAATATGTACCTCGGATTTCTGTTTTCCTTTTAGTTGGAAAATTTGATATTTTTAAACTTAGTTTCTCTTTTTTTCTCTTTCCATAGTTATAGTGTTCTCCTCCAGAACTCTCAATCCAAATCTGTTTGTGGAAAAAAACAATGTTAATATAGTAGTTAATTCAATCCTATGATTTAAGAAGCAGTTTATACTGCTCAGTGCCTACACTGTATTCAAGTATAAGTGATCCGTTCCCAGAACTTTTAAAAATATATGTATTTTAAATATATATATATACTTTATATATATATAAATTTATGTATAATTATATATGTATTTAGTATTATTATATCTATAATGGACCCTGAAAAAGACCTAATATTTTATTTTAGGAAAGTCATCATGTAGGTAGGAATTTTTAACGTTTTTTTCTGACAATCTTTTTAACCTATACGTTAGTATAATTATACCCAGAAATTTGTTCATATGAGCTTTCATCACTCTACTGCATTTAACAACTAAACTACAGCCTGTTTTCCCTCAATACCACTTTCTACCTTGCCATTTTTTAAAATTTCTCTCAAAGGAGGAGTATATTTTATATTTTTAAGTATTTACATACATACATATTTTATGTATATGTAATGGCTAACTATAACTCATAGGATCACACACTAGCTGACCAGAAAGGAGTTCAGGAAGTTTTTATTTTTTTCCATAGTCCAACAAAAAGTGAGTCTTTTCTGAATTAATAAAATGAAGCAATACAAAAAAAGGATTAGAAAGAAAAATCACCTAATTTCACTACCCAGAATAAGAAATTGCATTCAGCCAGTTTTTAAAGTACTTTTTATATAAATCATATTCACATATCCTTGAAATGCCTACTCCTACTTTTCACCTACATTGTTCTGTAGTTATTAATACTAGTTATGAATGGTGGTGAA
This sequence comes from Lynx canadensis, assembly GCF_007474595.2. Lineage (NCBI taxonomy): Eukaryota > Metazoa > Chordata > Mammalia > Carnivora > Felidae > Lynx > Lynx canadensis. Next base: position 26,661,776 of record NC_044320.2, read on the forward strand.
GAATTACATTTCAAACTCTTACTGAATAATATGTTGGAATAAATTGTGTGTTCTGTGAAGCATAAAAGCTACTTGTTTTTATAGCACGCTGACTAAAAGGAATTTTAGTCTTATCAGTTCAAGACTATAGAGATGTGAGGTTTATCAAAATTAAGAACCTATGAAATCTGCTTCCTGACAAGATGTAGTGGGAGTGGGAATAAAGTAATTATATCTACATTAGTTCTAGATCCTAAGTGAGGACTGTGTGTGAGACTAATTTATGGAAGGTCCTGGGAATTTATAAAATTAAAATCTACTGAGATGCACAGCTATTGTGGTCACTGGGTCCCCTGGGAAACAGACACTGAGATGCAGTTAGGAGTGTCAAGCATGATGCAGCTATGACAGATTCTCAGCAATGGAATGGGAGCTTCAGAGTAAAGATTGCCCATTAGAGGAGTCCCGCATTAGGTAAAAATGTCCAAAAAAAAAAAACAAAAACAAAAAACAAAAAAAACAAAACCTCACAGACTAATAGGCTGATCTTTACAGATACTGGTAATGTCTGAGCAGCATACCTCCACGTGTAGTACAGTCCTTTCCTTGTAACATGTTTGGGCAGCAGCTACTCCAAATTTCTGAGGGGAAATTTATGAGGGAACGTAATGAGATAAACTCCAACACTCACCACTGCAGGGAAGCCTGGGCTATAACTGGTACTTATAACTATACCCTAACCCTAACCCCTCCACTAACCATTTTAAATTTCCTTTTCCCTTAGGGGGTCATTCATGCTGATTTATGTACCTGATGATGCAACTCAAATCCTGATTTCTAAGGGGTCTGGACTCCTGGAAATTATACACTTGTCACACTGAAGTTTCTGCACTTATCCCACAGTTGGGAAGGAAAAAGAACCATGGGTTCCCAGGGGGATTGCTTTGAGTTCCACACATTATCTGTCTTCCCTCAATTGTTTAATAACTCCTTCTGCTGATCATGGTCAGTTATTCCTACTGACTCCTTTTCTTGTCTCTAGGTACATAAAAAAAATCAAAATTTCCAGGTTGATACCCGTGTCTTATAACTCACTGGCTCTTTGTATGTTGCTTGGCTGGAGAAGGTTCCATTTTGGGAGTAGGACCACTAGCCTTGTAATCTCAGAGGTGTGAGGATGGGAAACCTACCTCTTCCAGTGGGTCATACAGAGTAACTGGTAAGTGGGGCACTCATTCTTCCATACCTTAGTCTCACACAAATGCATCTTCCTACTGAGGACATAAGGCCTTATAGAGTTCTTTATTCAGTGTGTATACCTCATCTTGGAGGATACTGCTTCTAAGAAGGCACTGCAGGAGCTGTACAAGCAACAAGTCATCCAGTGCTTTCTTAGGTCAGTTGCTTCTGGATGATACAATATGTGACAAAACCAGTGGATTCCATGGTCATGGGCCTAGTCCTATTGTTCCTTTGCTATAAAGTGGACTTCTTGCTCAGATGCTATGTTTTGTGGAATTCTAAGCCTTTAGATCAGGTGTGTGTAAGTTCCATGATAGTATCACTGATAGGCTCTGCAGTTCAAGCCCTTTTGGCTACCACTTTGAAATGAAGAGCCCTTGGCTTCTGGTGTTTGTTTCCAACTGAAGTCTACTGCTTTGGGGCTGCATCATCCCCATTGATGTCAATGAGCCAAACTCATTAACAGCCTTTCCTGTCATCAGCCCTATGAGCATGTATTATCTGCATTTTATGTAACATTATCCTCTGGTGACCCTTTTGGGCTTACAAAATCTATCTAGCCCATCATGCCAATTCCCTGAGCCTTGTACTCTCTTTCTCTACCATTTGTGATGGCATTTCAACTTCACTCAAAATAAGTCACACTTTCCGTAGGTTTCTAGAAGACATTCTATTGGAGAGTTTGAGTCATGCCCTAAGATACTTAACAGGATATTGAGTTCTGTGTCTCAGGTATGTGAGCTCATGTTAATAATCTCTCCCTTATCTAGTCCTATATCCTAGCTCTTTTGATTAAGCACCCTCAAAATCTAGTCCCACAGGTACTCCCTTCAACTTCTGTTAACATGAGCTAATTCTTAAATCTCCTCTGAGGCGCAGTAGCTACCTTCTTAATCAGATCCAGAGAGGTGGTAAGGCAAATCCTGGTGGGCCTCCTACTGACGTTTTTGGGGACAGGCTTCTGGAATGTCCCCTAGATTGTGATTTTTTTAAGGCTCGGGAAAGTGCTGTCTTTTAACAGGGAGGTCAGCTTTTCAGACTTTGGGATTTGGGTTCCCCAGACCTTTCTGAATCCTCAAAGGGTATGTATTAGATTCCCCAACCCATGCTTTAGAGTCACAGTTTTTCCAAAGATCTTGATACACCAGACTTGCCTTAGTTGACACATAATTGTCTTTGAAGCCCTGTAACCTTAACTATTAAATCCTGAGATCAGATTAGGGTTTATCTGCTGTTCTATGGGAATTAATAATGGCTACTTTGTTTCCGATTCTGTGTCTCTCTCTCTCTCTGCCCCTCCCCTGTTCATGCTCTGTCTCTCTCTGTCCCAAAAATAAATAAAAACGTTGAAAAAAAATTAAAAAAAAATAATGGCTACTTTGAAAGCCACCAATGGGTCTTTACTGTTAGTTTTCCATTATTTAATTATTTCTGCTTTTCATTATTGCTCGGTCAGGCATCAGCACTATTAATAACATCTAGTCAATTTTACTGTCTTAGTATGCATGATTTCCCTTGAATTTTTCAAAATCCTAAACCACTGCAATGACCAAAGCATTACCCTTTACCAAAACATTCAACTGGAGCCACTTTGTGCTAAGGATTACTCATGTCTCACAAATTCCCTGTAATGCAGTCCTTGTTGTCAGTAAAATGATAAGTACACAGCCCCCAAATCTCACTTCTGGGACTAATGTGTTATATCCTTCAAACAGTAGATGCTGACACAGAATTATGAATGCAAGAAGAGGTCTATTACAGGATTATGCCTGTGGAAGACAAAGGGAGAATAAAGGAGGATTGGTTAGGGAGAACCTAAGATTATGATACAAATAAGTTTTGGTCAATCCAATGGAGAATTTCAAACCAAAGACTGATTGGTAAAGAAGCTGCATGATAGCCAGAAAAATTCTAGTATTCCTTATCTGCTAAATCATTGGCTGGGATTGCCAAGGAAGAGCATCACTTCTGATAGAAAAGCCATGCAATAAAATGGGTATGTGCTGCCCTTTTTGAGAAGTTGGGAATGCAAAGTTTCTTGGTTTTGTTGTTGAAAGCAATCAGGCAGAAGGCCAACAGGGATGTTAGGGGGTGGCCCTTGAAATCATTAATAGTTGGAAGCTGTCAACTAGCTGAAGTTCTTTAAGCTAATTAGCAAGTATTTCCTTGACAGGAGGTCTGAGATTAACACACCTCCTCGGCTGACACATCCATGGTCATGAGCAAATTGGCTGAAACTAGTTAAGTGCATTTCACATACAACACAACTAAGTTATTTGTTATATATTTTACACTTTTGTTGATTGCTATGGCATTTGCAATCCAGTTTAGCAAAATCCCATTAGGAAGTATAATTTTAACATTATGACTGTACTTAGACCTTTTTATAAATCACAAATCACAAGAATAATTACCATTTTTATGTGTTTAACTTAAATAATTTACACAAGACAAGGAAATACCTGTGGTTGATTACATAAGGCAAAAAGAGCAAAACTGGTCCTATATATTTCAACATGCTTTTTCTAGTATCCTAGAAGCATTTTTGTTTGTATTTAGAGTAATGATTCTATTTAAAATTTTTCCATATCTTCTATCAGCTTGATACTGATTATAAACTTGAAATAAGCAACTCATATATTTAATATCATTTGCAAGCTATAACTGAAAACAAGCATTGGCTTTAATTATTTTATTTTAGCAAGTAATTTTCCAGCTTTTTAGCAATAGAGTGTTAGGATTGAAGAGTTAAATGAAATTACTTTCTTCAATGAGATTTTATTCTAAGTCTTGTAAGAAAGATACTGACTGCTACAGGGTTTCACCTAGACACCTTAGGTGTCTGGAGAGATGAGAAAAGGTTGACCAAAGAAGTAAGATTTGGGAAGAGAGAGGTGGGTATCACATCTCCCACTTTAAATAGCTTTTGATATGCCTTCCTCCTTAAGCTTAATCATTTCTAGCTGAGAGAAGCCTAAAGCTAGGCTTTTTTTTTTTCTTTACCTGTTTGCCAAGTTGTAAATGCAAAAGAAAAATTCTTGAAGGAAATTAAAAGTGCTACTGCAGTGAACACATAAATGGATGAGAAAGCACAACCCTCTTATTGTTAGTATAAAGTTTTAGTGGTCTGGATAGAAGATCAAACTAGCCACAATTTTCCCATAAGTCGAAGTCTAATCCAGAGCAAGACTCTAACTTTCTTCAGTTCTATGAAGTCTGAGAGAGATGAGGAAACTACAGAAGAAAAGTTTGAAGCTAGCAAAGATTGGTTCATGAGGCTTAAGAAGCTGTCTCCATAACATAAAAGTGCAAGGTGCTGCAGCAAGTTACCCAGAAGCTCTAGCTAAGATAATTAAGGAAGGTGTCTACACTAAAAAACAGGCTTTCAATGTAAATGTAACACCCATATATTAAAAGATGATGTCTAGGACTTGAGCTAGAGAGAAGTCAATGCCTGGTTTCAAAGGACAGGCTGACTCTCTTGTTACAGGCTAATGTAGCTTGGTGACTTTAAGTTGAAGCTAATACCCACTTACCACTCTGAAAATCCTAGAGCCCTTAAGAATTATTTTAAATCTACTCTGCCTGTGTTATGTAAATGGAACAACAAAGCCTGGATGGCAGTACCTCTGTTTACAACATAGTTGACTGAATATTTTAAGTCCACTGTTGCGACCTACTGCTCAGAAAGAAAAAAAAAAAATCCTTCCAAAATACTACTGCTCATTGACAACTCATCTAGTCACCCAAGATGACTGATTGAGATGCACGATGAGATTAATGTTTTCATGTAGGGGCACCTGGGTGGCTCAGTTGGTTAAGCATCTGACTTGGGCTCAGGTCATGACCTCATGGTTGGTGAGTTTGAGACCCACATCCGGCTCTCTGCTGACAGCTCAGAGCCTGGAGCCTGCTTCAGATTCTCTGTCTCCTCTCTCTGCCCACCCCCACTCATGCTCTGTCTTTGTCAAAAATAAATATTAATTAAAAAAAATTTTTAATGTTTAATGTTTTCATGTCTGCTAACAGAGCATCCATTCTGAAACCTATGGATCAAAGAGTAATTTTGACTTTCAATTCTAATTGTTTAAGGAGTATATTTCATAAGGCTATAACTGCCACAGATAGTGATTCCTCTGATGGATCTAGAAAAATAGAGAAACATCTAGAATGGATTCACCATTCTGGATGCCATTAACAGCATTAATGATTCATGAAAAGTGGACAAAATATGAACATAAGCAGAAGCTTGGAGGAAGTTGATTTTAACCCTTATGGATGACATTGAGGGGTTCAAGACTCCAGTGGAGGAAGTAACTACAGATGTGGTGGCAATAGCATGAGAGCTAGAATTAGAAGTCGATCCTAAAGATGTGACTGAATTCCTACAATCTCAGGATAAAACTTTAGCAGATGAGAAGTTGCTTCTTACAGATGAAAAAAGTGGTTTTTGTTGTTGTTGTTGTTTTGAGAGGGAATCTACTCCTAGTGAAGATGCTGTGAAGACTGCTGAATATTCCATAAACTTAAATGATGCTGCTGATGCTGCTGCTTTATCAACTAAGAGGATTGACTCTGATTTGGGAAGAAGTTCTAATGTGGGTAAAATGCTATCAAATAACATCACATGCTACAGAAAAAGTCATTCATGAAAGAAAGAGTCAATTTATGTTGCAAACTTCACTGTGGTCTTATTTTAAGACATTTTAAGAAATTGAACAACCACCAGAGCCTTCAGTAACCAATACCCTGATCAGTCAGCAGCCATCCACATTGAGGCAAGACCCTCTACTAGTATAAAAAAAAATTACAACTTGCTGAAAACTCAGACGATTAAGTTTTGAGCAATAAAGTGTTTTTAATTAAGGTATGTTCATTTCTTGACATAATGCTATTTATTGCATACCTAATAGATTATAATATAGCATAAACATAACTTTTATATGTACTGGTAAATCAAAAAATTCATTTGACTCACGTTACTGTGGTACTTGCTTTATTGTGATGGTCTGGAACCAAACTCACATTATCCCTGAGACATGCCTATAAACACAGGAAGCATGCTTAGAGGAGGAGATAAGGATAAGACAACATGAATTGCAAATAGGAAATCCTTAGAAAATACAAAACACCCTTTGTTTCCTTGCAATCTGAAGTAAGTTGTGTAAAATGAAATTAAAAAGAGCACTGGAAAACAGGCTAGGCATCTTTCCACAGGGTACATTTGAAACCATGCCTCTTTGTTACAAGTACATGATGCAAGGCAGAGCTTTCAAAAAATATGTTTTGAAAGGGAAAGGATTTAAGTGCTTTTAAACCCAAGTTGTAACACTATCTAGGTGCAGGGTTTACCCTTATATAAGCATAATAGATAGATTCTGGACACATAAAGAACTACTATGTTCCCTCACTTAGGCAGTTTAGAGACATTCAGCAGAATAAATGCTACATACTAGAGCTAAATCAAAGAAGAGATCTAGGAGTAGATAATAAAGCTAAGAGAATATTATTCATTTAGAGTACAATATAAAAACAGGGAACCAAGTTGTTTTTGTGCCAGAGAAAAACCAATAGGAAGAAGCAAATTATGAATTCAAAACATTTACTAATGAAAAATTTAGCACTTTTTAAAATATACAGAGTCTATATTACTTATTGGTTTTAGAATATGGTTTCCAGAGAAACTGTTAACATTATTACTGTATTGGAATTAGAAGTAATGGAAAGGTTTGGACCTTCTAAGATGGAAGAGGATAGTAGAGAGACCAGAGACGGATGTGTTTATATGTTCTTAAGTCTGTTAGTGATAACGTAAAACTTAATTTTAGAATTTTGAAATATTTTACCATTTCTCCAAAGAAAATGTTTCTTTATAGAGTTGTTATTACTCTGTTCCCTTATTCATGATTGAAATACAAGTTACTTGTCTTTGCCACTCAAGCTACCTCTGATCACACCCTTACATTTTATAGAAATGGATTATCTTAAAAGAATGTTAAAAAATCTTCACTATAATTGCCCTGAAATTTCTACTGCATTATGATAAATAGAAAATTTAAACAGGTTAGTCAATCTTAGTTCTACATAGAAAATAGATAAGAACAATGGTACTAGGGCACCGATGTTTTACTGAAGAGATTTTTAATTTCCACTATTTAATGTTTAATGTTGTGTATCATTGTGGGCATCTCAAAATTAAAGCCCATTCATTCTTTGTTCTTCAAATAAAGAAGTCATGTAAATTAAAACTTGGCCACAACTATCACACAATTTGAACACAGTAAGAGAACAGGACTTTGCTACACTCTACCCACCAGGTCCAGCCTATTGCACCCTGTCATTCTGGGCTCATCCTACTGTGGCATTTCTGTCCTCCCCACCCCCAGGGCCCAAGTCACAGCAGTGGACTCTAAAGACATGGATCCTGTTTCCATAGGTTATCTGCTTATGCCCACACCTCAGGCACCACTGCCTCAGCAACTATGTCTGTGCCCCAGGTGTCTCAGTTCTGTATCGCCCTTATCCCAGCACGCTGACTCTACTGCTGCTCTGAGCACCGATGCACCTGACCAGACATCTAGAGGAACTCCCTGAACAAGAAACTTCCTCTACAAACAAAACAGATACCAGAGGGACCCAAGCAGCCTCATAACCAGAGACACTTCATCCCATCCAGCCAGTGCTTTTGCAGCTGTGAGTAGGTGAAAATCAATCCACACTAAAACAAGTCCCCAAAAGAGTAGAAGATGGGACTACTTCCTCAATATCACCCATATTGACTCAAAGCCACTAGAAACATGAAAAAGCAAGAGAATATGATATCACCAAGGGAAAAAATAATAATTTTTAGTAACTGACCTCAAAGAATGGAGAGGTACAAAGTTACCTGTAAAAGTATTTGAAATAATTTTAAGGAAGCTGGGAAAGATTAAAGAGAACAGAGACAATTCAATAAACTCAATAAAACAATAAAAAATGGAAAGTTCAACAAAGAGGAATAATAAAATAGTACCAAAAGGAAATTCTTGAGAATAACACAATAAATGAAATGAAAGAAATGTAATAAAGAGCTTCAACAACATATTGATCAAGCAGAAACAGGAATCTGAAAACTTGAAACAGATCTCCTGAAATTAACCAGAGGATAAAAATGAACAAAAATGAACACTTAGGGGATCTATGGAACACCATCAAGAGTGCTAATACTCACATTATGGGAATCTAGAAGAAGAATTAAAAAGGGGGACAGAAATCTAGTTGAAAGAACTAATGGCTAAAAACTTAAGTCTGAGGAAAGATATGGACATCCAAGTACATGAAGCTCAAATATCCCTAACCTGTAGCAGAGATATTTTCACCAAGTTACCTTACAAACTCTTAAAAATCAAAGCTCTAGAAAGGATTTTAAAAGTGCAACAGAAAACAAAAGAAAAAACACTCATCACATACAAGGAAACACCCATAAGGCTACCAGTGGATTTCTCAGCAGAAAATTTTCACATACAGAAGAGAATAAGGTGTGTTCAAAGTGATGAAAGAAAAATAAGGCTTTCAACTAAGAATGCTTTATCCAACAATGTTGTCCTTTATAAATGAAGTAGATAAATAATTTACTAGACAAAAGCTGAGAGAGTTCCTCACACTAGACTGGCCTTATAATTACTAAAGAGTATTCTTTAAACTAAAATTAGAACACTCTTCATATGTTTTCATGTTACTTATGATATAAAATCACTGAAAAAGGTGAATAATGGTATGCAAATCACTTTGAACTCAAAGGTAAGTTAAAGTGTTTTCATACTCATTAACTTCTTGGGGAAAGGTTTATTGAATGGATGATGTTGCTCTTCAAACCTATAAAATACATCCTAAAGACCTAGAAATTGGTTCTGTGGATTGTGGATACTCAATAGACATTAGTTGAAACACTGCAGCCTGGAATCTGTTTTTGACCTTTTTGTTTGAGGGTTTATTAATGTGTAAGGTCACACATTTAAGGTTCTAAAAACTATAAAAATAATGCTGAAATTTCAAAAGCTCTTCTGTTGTGGAAGATGGTCTTTCCTGCTCTGGTTATGTGTATCTATTTGTGTGTCTACCAAACACAGTCTTGACTCTAAGCCCCTTCTCTCCTCCTTTATGATGCTTCTTAAGGCAAAAGCCTATAATAGACTACTATCTGGCTAGAGTGACAGTCTTCCCAGATGTCATACTTCTGGTTTACACCTGGTAAACCAGAAATCCCTCCATTAATAGGGTCCCTCAGAATGCATCTTCAGGCAACCTTCTCTCACATCAGTGACCTACACCTCAGACCTACTCCAGCTTGTGAAGCCTCTTACAAAATCCAACTCAAATTCTGGATTTCAGGCAAGCTTTTGGTGAGCCAGGCTTCAAGGGATGGCTGGTCCTTTCAGAGTGGAAGCCTAGGGACTCAGGGCACATGCCCCAACTCCTTGCCCCATGTCTCACTCCACCTGGGACACAGAGCATGTGCTTCAGCCAAAAAACAAAAGTTTAAAAAAGAATTTTAGCTACAATGTTTTGTTAATGGATAGGTAACATAAAAAGATGTGAGTTTTCCAACAGACACATGACAAGATGCTCAACATCACGAGTCAGCAGGGAAATTCAAATCAAAACCATGGTGAGAGCTCACCTTACACTTGTCAGAATGGCTAGAATCAAAAAGACAGAAAATAACACATGTTGGTGAGAATGTGGAGGAAAGGGAACTCTTGTACATTGGTAGAAATGTAAATTTATACAGTCATTGTGGAAAACAGTATGGAGTTTCCTCAAAAAATTAAAAATAGAATTATCATATGATCTAATAATTCCACTACTGGGTATTTACCCAAAGAAAATAATAATTCAAAAAGGTATATGAACCTTTATGTTTATTGCAGCATTATTTACAATAGCCAAGATCATGGAAGCAACCGACATGTCCATTGGTAGATGAATGGATAAAGAAGATGTGGTAGGTACAAACACACACACACACACTAGAATATTACTCAGCTATAAAAAAGAATAAGATCTTGTCATTTGCAACAATGTGGATGGACCTAGAGGGTAATTTGCTAAGTCAATAGGTCAAAGACAAATGCCATATGATTTCACTTTTATATGGAACCTAAACAAGTGAATCAAATGAACAAACAAAAAAGGTAGAAACAGACCCATAAATATAGAAAAATGTGTGGTTGCTAGAGGGGAGAAGAAGTGGGGAGATATGAAAAAAAGGGTGAGCAGGAGTTGAAGGTACAGGCTTTTAGTTATATAAATAAGTCATGGAATGAAAAGCACAGCATGGGGAATATAGTCAATGGTGCTGTAATAGTTTTGTATGGTGGCAGATAGTAGCTACACTTGTGGTAAGCATAGCATAGAGTTGTTCAATCATGATGTGCATCTGACATTAATGTAAGATTGTACATCAACTATACTTCAATAAAAAATGTAAATTATGACATAAAAAATGGGGTGGCAAGTAAATATGTAAGAGCTTTTGTATATGATTCAAGTTATCTGCTTAAATGAATGGTTATAATTATGTCTCATTTAAGCTTCAGAGCAAAACCTATAGTAGATACACACAAAAAGAGAAAAGAATGAAAGCATACCAATACCAATATATATATATCATCAATTTACAGTGACAAAGAAAGATACAAAGAAACTACAGAGAAATCTGAAAAAAAATAAATTCACATAAGTCCTTATCTATCAACAATTACCCCAAATGTAAGTTGATTAAATTATCCAGTAAAAAGATAGAATGGCTGATGAACACCAGTATTTATAGTACCACTATCAACAATAGCCAAAGTACGGAAAGGGCCCAAATGTCCATTGACAGATGAATGGATAAAGAAGATGTGGTATATACACACAGTGGAGCATTACTCAGCAATCAAAAAGAATGAAATCTTGCCATTTGCAACTACGTGGATGGAACTAGAGGGAATTATGCTAAGCAAAATTAGAGAAATACAAGTATCATGTGACTTCACTCATACGAGGACAGAGAAGAGATGAACACAAGGATAAGGAAGCAAAAATAATACAAAAACAGGGAGGGGGACAAAACATAAGACACTCTGGAGAACAAACAGAAGGTTACTGGAGGGGTTGTGGGAGAGGGCATGGGCTAAATGGGTAAGGGCCATTAAGGAAACTACTTCTGAAATCATTGTTGTACTATATGCTAACTAATTGGATGTATATTAAAAAAATTACCCATAAAACTTTTGAGACAGAATTAAAAAAATAAACTATGATATATCCTGACAATGGAGTTTCACTCTGTTGAAAAATAAGTACAGAGGAATCTTTAAAGAATATCATTAAGTGAAAGAAACCAATATGAAAGGGGTACATTCTATATAATTCCAACTATATGACTTCTATAAAATGCAAAACTATGGACAAGGTAAAAATCAGTGGTCGGCTGGGGAAGCAGGCAAGAATAGCTGAGGCACAGAGGATCTTTAGGGCAGTAAAAACTGTATGATACTATAATGGTGGATACAGGTCATTATACATCTGTAAAAGCCCATAGAATGTACAATACCAAGAGTGAACTCTAATGTAAGCTATGGACTCTGGATGACAATGATATGTCAATGTAATTTCATTGATTTAACAAATGTATTGCTCTGGTATGGGATATTGGTAGTGGAGGAGGTTGTGCATATTTGGGGGTAAGGGTATATGAGAAGTCTCTGTACTTTCTGCTCAATAATAATGTAACCCTAAAATTACTCTAATAAATACTGATTTAAAAAAACGCCATAGGCCATTATACTATGAAAAAAACAGATAGAATGGGAGAATAAATTTAAGCAATAAAAACAAGACCCAACTATATGCTGCATATGAGGAATTCGCTTAAGGACACTCATAGTGAAACTGAAAGAATAGAAAAAGCATCCCCTTGAAATAAAAATAAAAGAATAAGGGTAGCTATACTTCAAGCAGAGCAAACAGACTTTGAATCAAAAGTTGTAATGAGATTTAAAAAGGTCATTGTATGAGGACAATAAGGTCAATTCATTAACATAATGTAACAATTATAAATATGTAAATATTTATTTATATATAACTAGGAACAAAGATCCAAAGACAGAAAAAGATGATAGCAATAGTAAAAGACTTCAATACCTCACTTTCAACATTTCAGAGACGATCTAGGAATGCTATCAGTAATGAAATAATGGACTTGAACTATAAATTATAACAAATAGAACTGACAGACATATACAGAACATCCAATAGCAGCAAAATACACATTTTTCTCGTGTACAGGGAACATTGTGCAGAATAGATCATATGTTAAGTCACAAAACAAGACTTAACAAATTTAAACTGAAAAATCATAAGTCTTTTTTGGTATGAAAATGGTATGAAATCATAAATCAGTAACATTAGAAATGCTGGAAAATTAACAAATACATGGAAATGAAACACATTTCAAAATAACCAGTGGATCAAAGAATAAATCAAAAGGGGAATCTAAAATATATCTCAAGACAAAGAAATAGACACAACGTAATAAAATCTATGGGATGCAGCAAGGACAGTTTTAAGTGGGATATTTACAGTAATACAAAACTACATTAAGGGGAAAAACACTGAATAATGTATAGAATTGTTGAATCATTATATTGTACCCCTGAAACTAATATAACACTGCATGTTGATTATGCTTCAATTAAAAATATCACAAATTAATGACCTAATTTTATACTCAAGGAACTATAAGAAGGCAAACAAACTAATCCCAAATATAGAATAAGGAAGGAAATAAAGAGCAGAAATAAATGAAATAGAGACAAGTAAAACAACAGAAAAGATCAATGAAACTAAAAGGGTTTTTTTTAATTTAAAATAAAAAGATGGATAGACCCTTAGCTAGACTAAGAAAAAGAGTGAAGGCTCCAATAAAATCAGAAATGAAAGAGAAGACATTAAACTGCTACCATAGAAATACAAAGGATCTTGAAAGACCACAAATGTCCATATCCCCAAAATTTTTATAACATGGAAAAAATGAATACATTCCTAGAAACTTATCACAAAGTGAATTATGAAGAAATAAAAAATCTTAATAGACTAACAAAATTCTTAGAAAATGAATAATCAAAAATTTCTCAACATATAAAAGCCCAGGACCAGAAGGCTTTACTGGTGAATTCTAGCAACATTTAAGGAAGAATTAATACCATCTTTAGCAAACTCTCTCAAAAAGTTGAGAGGAAGGCATACTTCTAAACTCATTTATAAGGCCAGTTTTGCCCTCATATAAAATCCAGGAAATGACCATACAAGAAATTTTTTATAGGCCAATATCCCTAATTATCTTAGATGTAAATATACTCAACGAAATAGTAGCAAACCGAATCCAAGAGGACAAGGATCATATGCCATGATCAAGTGGTATTTATCACTGGGATAAAAAGATGGTTCAATAGACACAAAACAATAAATGTGATATGCCACCATAACAGAATGCATAATAAAAATCATATGATCATCTCAATAGATGCAAAACAAGCATCTGACAAAATTCAACATTGTTTGATGACTAAAAGTCTCAACATATAAGGTATAGAAATAATGTATTATAACATAATATGACAAGCCCAGGCTAAAGGATTTTCCTCAAATATCAGCGATAAGGCAAAGATGCTCACTTTAATCAGTTTTATCAAACATAATCCTAGATCAATGAAGCAGAAACAGAAATAAGTGGCATCCAAGTCAGAAAGTGAGAAATAAAATGATCTGTTTGTAAGTGACATGATTTTTTTTATACAGAAACCTTAAAGACTTCACCAAAAACTATTAAACAAATTCAGTAAACTTTCAGGATACAAAAATCAACATACAAAAATAAGCTGTATGTCTATATAATAAGTGAGTTACCTGAAAGAGAAATCAAGAGAACCACTCAATAGCATAACAAAAAACAATAGAAACCTTAAAAATTAAGGAGGTTAAAGATTTGTACATTGAAAATAAGACTTTTATCCAAAAAATGAAGAGAAATGAAAGATATCTCGTGTTCTTAGAAAAATTAAGGTTTTTAAAGTCTCTATGACACAAAGTGATCTAAACATTCAATCCAATTCCTATTTAAAATTCTAATGGCATTTTTCACAGAAATAGAAAAAAAATTCTAAAATTCATATGATGAAACCCCAAATAGACAAAGCTGGAGACACTATGCTTCCTGATTTCCAACTATATTACAAATCTACAGTAATCAGAACAGTATAAAACAGTTCTGGAATAAACACAGAAACGTAGACCAATAGGACAGAATAGAAAGCTGAGAAATCCACACATAGGTACTCAGCTAATCTTTGATAGGGTTCCAAGAACCCACAATTAAGATGGATAGTATTTTCAATAAATAGCATTGGGAAAACTGGATATTCACATTCAAAAGAAAGAAGCTGGACCCCTCTCTTACATCACTCACAAAAACAAGCATAAATCTTGAAATTGATTAAAGGCTTATATGGAAGACCTGAAACCATAAAATTCCTAAAAGAAAATCTATGTAAAATCTCCTTGGCATTGGTCAGGGCAATGATTTTTCAGATATGATGCCAAAGATACAGGCAACAAAAGCAAAAATAAATAATTGGGACTATCTCAAACGAAAGCTCCTTCACAGCAAAGTAAACCATCAACAAAATAAAAAGCTAACCTATGGAATTGGAGAAAATATTTGCAAACCACGTATGTGATGAAAGGTTAATAACCAAAATCTCTAAGAAACTCATATAATTTAATAGCCAAAAAAAAAAAATTAAAAATGGCCAAAGATATCAATACACAATTTTCCGAAGAAGACACACAAAAAGCCAACATAAAAGATGGTATTAAGAATGCATGCTCAACACTTCTATCAAAGAAATGAGGAAAAACCATTTCACACCTATTAGAATATATTATCAAAAAGTTGAAAGATAACAAGTATTGGTGAGACCGTTGGGAAAAGGGTACACTGTTAGTAACAATGTATTATACAGTCATTAAAACCAGTATGGCGATTTGTAAACAACAACAAAAAAATTAAGATAGCAGAAGAGTTGGAGGACCCTAAGCTTGCCTTGTCCCTTGGACACAGATAGATAAATATCAAATTATTTTGAACACCCAAGAAATCAATCTGAGGATTGAGAGAATAAAACTGGACAACTAGAGGTAGAAAAAATGGCCATAGCATGGAAGGTAGGAGCTGCAGAGAACTGATTTGCAGGGAGAAAAGAACTACAGGTACTGAGAAGGGGAGGAAGCCCTGATCATGGAGAGGAGCAAAAGAGAAAGAGTGAAAGCATGTGCAGGGGATTATATAAGAAAAACTGTTCCCCAAAATCACTGACAGAGAAAAGGAGAGGGAATGAACTCCAAATTTTTATAAGCAGTCAGGCACAAAGTCTGAAGGTTTGGAGGTCTACACCATCGCCAGGGTCGTGCCTCACAGTCTTGGTGGTGCTTAAGTGGGGAAGAAAAGCAAGGACCAAGGAATGGGCAGCTTGGTCTAAGGATCCCCTGGGTCACATAGGGAGAAACAGTTCCCCTGGTTGGAATACATTTGATATTTACCACAAGGCTGTTCAGGGAACAAAAAGAACCAGCAAGGACAATGTTCTGTCCTGTTCCCTAGCATAGGAATAAAGACACCAGATGAGGAGAGCAAATCTTGGTGCTGGCTTTGTGCTGTGTCTTACCATAAACTCTGAAACACTGGTTGTGTGACTGCTTTTCTGGAACAAACTGGCAAATGGCAAAACTGTGGTGAGACCCTCCCTCAGAGAATCAGTGCTGGCCTGCATCATACATGTCCCCAAAATTTGGAGTTTCAAAACCCAGCCACAGTTCTGACATAAAAGGGTACTGTGACACGTGGCAGGTAGACAGCTCAGATGCAGGCAGCGTGAAGGGAGGGATCTGGTGGAAGCTAGGGACAATAACACATGATTTTTTGCTCTTTTGTGAGGGCTTCCTGAAGAGTGGCAGCCATGAACTGCCCTCTCTAGGGATGAGAGAGTGGGGTGACACCATTTTCCCTTCTACCTATCAGCACTAACCAACCTCAGTGAGGAAAGCAGTGCCACCAAGTGGAGGCCAGAGCTGCTTACAAGAAGCCCCATTCCCCTGCACCCTGCAGGTGCAACTCCACACAATTTTTTATAAGCAGGAGAGCACAAAGTCTGAAGTTCTGGAAGTCTTTGCCATCACCTGGGTCACACCTGGCTGGCTTGATGGTGCCTGAACATCAGTGCAGCAGGCCCCACCCCCAGGAGACCAGCACAAACCCCTAGTATGCACCAAGTCTACTGATCAGAGTAGCTGCAGAAGCTCCTGTTCTAGGGTAACAGAAATAGTATGTACCTTCCTTTTTTTGTTGTTTGTTTTGTTTTGTTTTGTTTTTGGATCTAGGTTTTTAAACAAGCAGACCAAAACACACCTAAGATCTAGTTTACTTTTTTTTCACTTCTTAATATAGCTGTTACTTTCGGGAGCAGGAATACAACAGGCTTTCCTAACAATCACACACACAAAAAACAGTGACCCAGACTAAATGACAAGACAGAGGAATTCACCTTAAAAGAAAGAACAGGAAGAAGCCAGGTGCATGGATTTAATCAATACAGATACAAGAAAAATATCTCAACCAGAATTTAAAACTGTAATCATAAGGATAATAGCTGGGCTTGAGAAAAGCATAGGAAACACTAGAAAAAACCCTTAAGGCAGAGATAAAAGAACTAAAAACTAGTCAGGCCAAAATCAGAAATGCTATAAACAAGATGCAAAACTGAATGGATGTAATGACAACAAGGATGGACAAAGTAGAGGAATGAATCAGTGATATAGAAGATAAAATTATGGAAAATAATGAAGCTAAAAAAAAGATTGAAATAAAGGTACTAGATCACAAAAATAGATTTAGGGAACTCTGAGACTTCTTAAAGTACAGTGCCATTAGTATCATAGGAGGCCCAGAAGAAGAAGGAGAAAGAAAAAGGAGGTTTATTTGAGTAAATTATAGCTGAAAACTTCCCTGATCTGGGGAAGGACACAGACACTGAAATCTAAGAAGCACAGAGAGCTCCCATAATTCAACAAAAGCTAGCCATCACCAAAACATATCCTAGTCAAATTCACAAAATACACAGACAAGGGAAGAATCCTGAAAGCAGCAAGGGAATAAAAGTCCTTAACTGACCAGAGAAGACAGTAGATTCACAGCAGATCTGTCTACAGAAATTTGGCAGACAAGAAGAGAGTGGCATGTTATATTCCATGTGCTCAATGGGAAAAATATGCAGCCAAGAATACTTTATCCAGCAAACCTACATTCAAAATAGAGGGAGAGAGAGAGTTTCCCAAACAAAAACTAACAGGTTCAGGACCACTAAACAAGACCTGTAAGAAATATTAAAGGGAAAAAGAAATATTCTTTGAGGGGAAAAAAAAAGACCAAGAGCAACACAGACTAGAAAGGAACAGAGAATACCACTAGAAAAACCAACTTTACAGTAAACACAATAGCACTAACTTCATATCTTTCAATAATCACTCTGAATGTGAATGGACTAAATGTTCCAGTCAAAAATCATAGGATATCAGAAAGGATAAAAAAACAAGACCCATCTATATGCTGTCTACAAGAGACTCATTTTAGATCTAAAGACATCTGCAGATTGAAAGCGAGGAGATGGAGAACAATTTATCATGCTAACAGACACCAAAAGAAAGCTGAAATAGCCATACTTATACAAACTAGATTTTAAAACAAATATAACAATGGATGAAGAAGGGCATTATATCATAATTAAGGGGTGTATCCATCGATTTCATCTAATAATTGTAAATATTTATGCCTGCAACTTAGGAGTGCCCAAATATATAAATCAATTAATAACAAAAATAAAGAAACTCAATAATGATGCCATAATAATAGGGGACTTTAACACACCCACTTACAGCAATGAACAGATCATCTAAGCAGAAAATCAATAAGGAAGCAATGGCTTTGAATGACACATTGGACTGGATTTACTTAACAGACATATTCAGAATGTTTCATCCTAAAGCATCAGAATACACATTCTTTTTGAGTGCTTATGTAATATTCTCTGGAACAGATCACCTACTAGGTCACAAATCAGTCCTCAACAAGTACAAAAAGATTGAGATCATATTATGAAGGTTTCAGATCACAACACAATGAAACTTGAAGTCAACCACAAGATAAAATTTGGAAAGATCACAAATGCATGGAGGTTAAAAAATATTCTAGTAAAGAATAAATGGACTAACCAGGAAATTAAAGAATAAGAACAACAACAAAAAAGAAAACACATGGAAGCAAATGAAAATGAAAATGAAAATGCATCAGTCTAAAATCTTTGGGATACAGCAAAGGAAATCTTAAGAGGGAAGTATATTGTAATACAGGTCTACATCAAGAAGCCAGAAAAGTCTCAAATACACATCCTAACCTTATACCTAAAGGAACTAGAAAAGGAACATTAAATAAAGCCTAAAGCCAGCATGAAAATTGAAATAATAAAGATTCAAATTGAAATAAATGACATAGAAACAAAACAAAATAAAACAACAACAACAAAAAAACAGTAGAAGAGATAACAAAACTACGAGCTTGTTCTATGAAAGAATTAATAAGATTGAAAAACCCTTAGCCAGATTTAACCAAAAGAAAAAAGACCCAAATGAATAAAATCACAAATGAGAGGAGAAATCAAAAACAACACAACAAAAACAATTATAAGAGATTATGAAAAATTATATGCCAACAAACTGGGCAATCTGAAAGAAATGGAAAACTTCTTTCAAATATATGAACCACTAAAACTAAAAGAGAAAGAAATAGAAAATTTGAACAGACCCATAAACAGCAAAGAAATGGAATCAGTAATCAACAATCTCCCAACAAACAAAAGTCCAGGGCCAGATGGCTTTCCATGGGAATCCTACCAGCTATTTAAAGAAAGTTAATACCTATTCTTCTCAAACTCTTTCAAAAAAATAAAAATGAAAATTTCTAAACTCATTCTACAAGGCCAGCATTACCCTGATTCCAAAATCAAAGACTCCCCTAAAAAGAATAATAGGCCAATATCCCTTATTAATATGGATGCACAAATTCTCAACAAAATACTAGAAATCAAATCCAACAGTACAGTAAAACAATTATTCACTATGATCAAGTGGGACTTATTCCTGGGCTGCAGGGCTAGTTCAATATTTGCAAATCAACCAATGTGATACACCACATTAATAAAAGAAAGGGTAACAATCATATGGTCTTTTCAATACACACAGAGAAAGCATTTGACAAAGTATAGCATCCATTCTTGATAAAAACCCTCAACAAAGCAGGATAGAGGGAACATACCTCAAAACATAATAAAGGCTATCAATGAAGGACTCACAGCAAATATAATCCTTAATGGGGAAAAACTGAGAGCTTTACCTCTATGGTCAATAACAAGTCGTGTCCATTCTTATTACTATTTAACATAGTAATGAAAGTCTTAGCCTCAGCAATCAGACAACAAAAAGAAAGAAAAGGCATCTAAATAGGCAAGGAAAAAGTCAACCTTTCACTATTTCCAGACTACATGATACTGTATGTAGAAAACTTGAAAGACTCCACCAAAAAAATGCTAGAACTGATACACATATTCAGTAAAGTTGCAGGATACAAAAATCAACATACAGAAAACTGTTGCATTTCTATACATCAGTAAAGAAGTAGCAGAAAAAGAAATCAATGAATCTATCCCATTTACAATTACACTATACACCATAAGATACCTAGGAATAAACATAACCAAAGAGGTAAAATTTCTGTGCTCTGAAAACTATAGACCAGTTATTAAATAAATTGTAGAAGACACAAGGAAATGGAAAAGCATTCCATGTTTATGGATTAGAAGAACAAACATCGTTAAAATGTCTATACTACCCAAAACAATCTACACAATTAATGCAGTCCCTATCAAAATACCACCAGCATTTTTCACAGAGCTAGAACAAACAATCCTGAAATTTGTATGGAACCACAAAAGACCAAATAGCCAAAGCAATCCTGAAAAGCAAAGCAATGCTGGAGGCATCACAATTTTGTACTTCAAGCTATATTACAAAGCGGTAGTATCCAGACAGTATACTACTGGCACAAAAACAGACACAGATTAATGGAACATTTAAAAAAAACAGAAATGGGGGCGCCTGGGTGGCGCAGTCGGTTAAGCGTCCGACTTCAGCCAGGTCACGATCTCGCGGTCCGGGAGTTCGAGCCCCGCGTCGGGCTCTGGGCTGATGGCTCAGAGCCTGGAGCCTGTTTCCGATTCTGTGTCTCCCTCTCTCTCTGCCCGTCCCCCGTTCATGCTCTGTCTCTCTCTGTCCCAAAAAAATAAATAAACGTTGAAAAAAAATAAAAAATAAATAAAAAAAATAAAAACAGAAATGGACCCACAACTTTACAGTCTACTAAACTTTGACAACACAGGAACAAATATCCAATGGAAAAAAGACAGTATCTTTAACAAATAGTGTTGGGAAAACTGGACACCAATATGCAGAAGAATGAAACTGGACCACTTTCTTATACCATACATAAAAATAATTTGAAAATGGATGAAAGACCTAAATGTGAGAAAGAAGACCATTAAAATCCTAGAGGAGAACACAGGCAGCAATATTTTTGACCTCAGCCATAGCAACTTCTTACTAGACACATCACCAGAGGCATGGGAAACAGAAGCAAAAATGAACCATGGGGACTTCATCAAGATAAAAAGCTTCTGCACAGCTGAGGAAACAATCAACAAAACTAAAAGGCAACCAACAAAAAGGGAGAAGATATTTGCAAATGAAATATCGGATAAAGGGTTAGTATCTAAAATCTATAAGGAACTTACCAAACTCAACACCCAAAAAAACAAATAACCCTATTAATAAAGGGGCAGAAGACATGAATAGACACTTTTCCAAAGAAGACATCCATATGGCTAACAGACACATGAAAAGATGCTCAATATCACTCATCATCATGGAAATACAAATCAAAACCACAATGATATACTACCTTACACCTGTCAGAATGGCTAAAATTAACAACACAGGAAACAACAAATGTTGGTGAGGATGTGGAGAAAGGGGAACCCTCTTACACCGTTGGTGGGAATGCAAACTGGAGTAGCCACTCTGGAAAACAGTATGGAGGTTCCTCAAAAAGCTAAAAGTAGAATTACCCTATGATCCAGCAATTGCACTAAGTATTTACCCAAATGATAAAATATACAGGTTAGAAGGGGTACATGTACCCTAATGTTTATAGCAGCATTATCAACCATAGCCAAACTATAGAGAGATCCCAGGTGTCCACTGCCTAGTGAATGATTAAAGAAGTGATACACACACACACACACACACACACACACACACACACACACACTGGAATATCAGCCATAAAAAAATGAAATCTTGCCATTTGTAACAATGTGGATGGAGCTACAGCTATTATTCTAAATTAAATAAGTCCAAGACAGAAAATTACTATATGATTTCACTCATGTGGAATTTAGGAATCAAAACAGATGAACATATGAGAAGGGAAAAAAAAGAGAGGGAAAGAACCGTAAGAGACTCTTAACTATGGAGAATAAACTGATGTTTGATGGAGGGAGGTGGGTGATGGATGGACTAAAAGGGTTATGGGTATTAAGGAGGGCACTTGTTATGATGAGCAATGGCTGTTTTATGTAAGTGATGAATCTCTAAATTCTACTTCTAAAACCAATATTATACTATATGTTAACTGACTAGAGTTTAAATAAAAATTTGGAAAAAAAAATAGAAATGCCATATGATCCAGTAGGACCTCTTCTGGTTATATACCCAAAGAAAATAAAATCAGTATCTCCAAGAGATATCTGTGCTTCCATTGTCACTGTAGTATTATTCACAGTAGTCAAAACTGTGTGTCCATTGACAGATGAATGGATAAAGAAAATGTGGTAGATACATCCAACAAAATGTTATGCAGCCATAAAAAGAAGAAAATATTGCCATTTGTGACATTAATGAACCTGGAGGGCATTATACTAAATAAAATAAGTCAGACAGAGTAAGACAAATACTGTCTGATCTCACTGTGTAGAAATCTAAAAAGGCTGGTGGTTACCAGGAACTGAGGAGGAAAGAGGTGAAAATGAGATGTTCACAGGGCAAAAACTACCAATTATAAGAGGAATAAGCTCTGGGGATCTAATGTACAATGTGGAGACTATAATTAACAATACTGTATTTTATACTTGAAAGTTTCCTAGTGAGTATGGCTTAAATGTTTTCATTCTAGCAACAACAAAAAATGGCAATTATACGAGGTGAGGGATATGTTAACTAACCTTATTTTGGTAACAATTTTCAATATATACCTGTACCAAATCATCACTTTGTATAACCTTAATAGTTACACAATGTTGTATAATTATATAATTGTATATATAATTAAAATATAATGGACACAGTGTAATATAATTATATCTCAATAAAGCTGGAAAAGTATAATCGATGCAACAGAAAAATGCCATGAAGCAGAACAATTTTCATCTCTCTTCAACATTTAAAAATGCTTTTCTAACAGTTCCTCTGTCCTAAAATCCACATACTAAAATTCTTAATGGTCGGGCATTGTGTCTGTAACTACTTTTTATACTTAAGATAAGCATAAGTAGGAAGAACTTAGAGAACAGTCCTTCACTAAGTGTCTGTTCTAATAATATTAATAATAATTAACAAGTACTGAACATTATTTGCAATGTGCCAGGGACATTAAGTGGATGATTTTATTTCATATTCACAATAGCCTTACCGTTTTGGCATTGGTGAATCTGAGGCTTTGGAGATTAAGTAATTTACCAAAGTTTACTTTGAATTAGAGACTAATAAAACTAAATTCAAAGACACACTCCAATGCCCATGTTTTTTAAGGTATTGAATATATCTTCATTATGTGCCAAAGGCCCTGCCAGACATCTTCACGTACATTAAATCAATCCCTACAATAAGCTTGATTAATCAATAGTTTTGAGAAATTATTTTTACAGATGAGGCAGTGGACATTTAGGTGGGTTATGCATCCAGGAAGCAATGGGGTTGAGATTCACAGCTGTATTTTATTGTTATAGATACTAAAATTCAAAATCTCGTTCACAAGTTAGAGGGAAAAACTCATCTTACAAAAATTATCACATTGGTCCACATTTATATAATTGTTTTCCTTTCCTAATTATGTCTATGTTATTGAGGTATTACACACCAAGAGAAAAAAAAACTCATTTATTTAAAATTCAACAATAATTCTGAATCACTTTCTATTTTACAGGCATCATGCTGGTTTATGGAATTCATACATAATGTCTACCTTTAATGATATTTAAAATATTAATAGAGGATTTTAAATATGTTCTATCTGGCAGGCTAGCAAAAACACAACTGAAACAGAGAAGAACCATGTAACTCAAACTAAGTGTTAAAATCAAGAAGAACTTTCTAAAGAGATGGGTCAGAGGGGATTTTTGAAGGATAGAGAAAAATATGTTAGATGAAGTAAAGGGAGAAAATTTCAGGCAGATGTACCATGGACAAAAGAAGGCATCTGGCAAATGATAGGCTGAGAAGTAAATGATGGCAAGATGACCTAGAGCCTTTTATAGCATGCTAAGAACCTTAGAATACATATTGTAACAAATATTCAGCCTTATGAAGTTTTGTAGCAGAGCGTTACATAATTGTGTTTTAAATAGATCATTTTCATGGCAATGTTGAGAACAGATTGAAACAGTCTGGGTCAATAATTCAAGCAAGAATAAGTCATAGGTGTGTAATTTCAGGAGGATGAAGTAAATGGGACAGACTGATGGACAACTTTGTGATGGAGATTTAACCTATTTGAAATTAGGAAAGAGAGATCAAAATGATTTTCCAGTTTCTGACTTGAGCAACTGGAATGATTGTGATATAATTCATTTTTTATGGGGAAAAAAAGGAGCTTTCACTAACAAATACATTCCATTTTATGGAATTACAAAGACATGTAAAAAAGAAAGCATGATTGATTTAACTCCTTTTTTGAAGATCACTCTATAACTTTTTTCTGAATGAACTAATCAAAATTATTTTTTATGGAGGTATTACCAATAGATATAAAACATGGCCTTGCTGTCAGAGTCCTTACAATTTTTTCCTTAGTATGAACCTAGTATTATAATCTTTATGCTATGGAATTATCTTAATTTGTCTTTGCAATATTCATGAATTAAATTTTGACAGGAACATCTGACTACCTATTAACCCCAAACTAAATCTGAAAATTCTATAACATACAATGGACTATAACTTCTATAATCTCAACTTCATTGCTTCCTAGGTACATAACCTCTTTGACCTCTTTGAAATATATTTGTGATGAATGGGCAATATTCATTAAGATAATTTCACAGGATAAAGTTTAAAATACTAGGTTCAGATCAAAAACAAAATTATAAGAACTCTGATAGCACCATTATCTACAGCTCTAATGAGAAGAAAAAAATCTGATTTAAATAATGGATAATACCCATATGGAAATCTTCTGCACTACTGCCATCTGGAGAAATTTTCTATGTAAAAGAATAAATTTTTAATTGCACTTAGAATCCTACATAACTATGTTTATCTAATGCTTATCTTATGTCATTAATCACTTAATTTTCACATAAAACACATTTTCCTCACAAGCTCTATAATACCATTCTCAATAAAAGTACTTTTTTGAGATATAAATTTCCCATTCATGTCCATCATAAATTTCCTGTTTTGATGACACTTTTAGTGTTTCTTTTTGCGAGAGAGCACAAATGGGGGGTGGGGGGGGGGAACAGAGGATACGAAGCAGGCTTTGTGCTAACAGCAGAGAGCCCATTGTGGGGTTTGAACTCAGGAATTGTGAGATCATGACCTGATCTGAAGTAGGATGCTTAACCAACAGAGCCATCCAGTCACTCCTTGACACATTTTTAAATGTTGCCATTGTAATTTATTACACAAAATACTTATAAAATTGTTTTGGTTCTGTTGCTGGATTTTGCTATTTGTTGTGTTTAGTTTACCTCCTTGGTAAAATTTCTTAATAAATCTT
Organism: Lynx canadensis; assembly: GCF_007474595.2. Taxonomy (NCBI): domain Eukaryota; kingdom Metazoa; phylum Chordata; class Mammalia; order Carnivora; family Felidae; genus Lynx; species Lynx canadensis. Next base: position 26,687,238 of record NC_044320.2, read on the forward strand.
ATTTTTAGAGTAGAAAAAAAATGAATAAATTGGGACCTCAGATTTTCATAGTTTGATTCGTTGGCCTCTTATGTTTATTTTTATTTTCACAGGAAGTTGGATTTTTGAAAACACATGTGTATCACATACTTCTATGTTCCTAATGATGAATTTAGAAAAGATAACTCATAGGATCATTAGGCTATATTTGCAATAAAATTCACTTCAGCATTCATTAAAAGTATTCATGCGCATATACAATCTAAATATATAATATTGTAACTTAGAAGAGGCAGAACAGTTAACATAAATGAAGAAAGAAAGGAGGTACATAATAACAGGCAATGATGGGAATTATGCAAACGTCATTAAGGCATAAAACTCCATGCATGTGAGGAAGAAATCATTACATAGCACCAAACAAAACTGGTCTGTCAACAAAATTAGGTCAGAGATTTTTTAGAAGACCTTAATGTAAGGGTTGACCTGTAATGAAATCACAGGATCACAAAATTCCAGTTTCAGGAGTGATTTTCTTCTCCTAAAAAATGTTTTATCTATAATTTCTTGAAAATTTTAGAAGAGTAATTTATCTCATAAAATTAGTATCAAAGAAGAAACAAAAGCATAAAAGTTACTTAATGGAATGAGTTATTCATAAAGCTCTTTTCAGAAGCATATTTTTTCCCTACACTTACCAAAGTTGCTTTAAAACAGGGGTAAACAGCCATAAAAAGAATGCAATTATGATAATGTACCATAAAAAAGTATGTAATTGGAAAAACAGGATAGTTATTTTAGAGAAGAAAAATCATAGAATAATCATATAATCAAATCATACTCCTCATGCCCTTTTCATATAATGTGCTGTTTCCCTGTCTGAGCAAGTCTCTTGAACTCCCAGATAAAATGTAAGCAATGTGATAGGGATTTATAACCCCCGGGAAATTGTTTGATTGTATCAATAAAAGAAATAAGCTCTAGATATTTTGCAGCCTAGAAATCCAGTTTTCAGGGGTGTCTTTGAATAGGTCTTCTAATACGAGACACTGCATAATAGTTAATATAGCACAGAAATATCAAGGCTGAAAATCTTAGGGTAAGAAACACACTTGTTATTAACTGAAAGGAAAATTCACTCTGGAAAAAAAAGAGTGACATAAGGACATTGGGAGACACAAGAAGAATGGATTGTCCAGACTTTATCTAAAACATCTAAAACAATGTTGAAATGGTGCCCATTTTTTTAAGGGTTGTAGTATGTTAAGTGCTTTTAGAACATAGAAGTAGAAATTACTTTTTTTTTTTTTTAATTTTTTTTTAATGTTTATTTATTTTTGAGACAGAGAGAGACAGAGCATGAACGGGGGAGGGTCAGAGAGAGAGGGAGACACAGAATCGGAAACAGGCTCCAGGCTCTGAGCAGGCAGCACAGAGCCCGACGCGGGGCTCGAACTCACAGACCGCGAGATCGTGACCTGGCTGAAGTCGGACGCTTAACCGACTGCGCCACCCAGGCGCCCCTAGAAATTACTTTTAACAATCTCTAAAATTAAATAATTGGTTACCAAAACTTACTTGTTCAAACTGAAGAAATTTTATGTGGCTAAGCAGGTTATATGTTACTATTAGTAGAAGCACAAGAACAGATTGGAAGCATGAATCCCCAAAGTATTAACTGAGAGTTCCTCAGAAGGTTCCTGATCTTAGTTGGGCAAATCAGTGGAATAAGCCTAAGGCAGATTGAAACTGCAGATAAGAGGTCAAATAATAATAACCAGGCAAAACTCAGGGTCTGATAGAATAGCAAACTAGTCCAATTCTGAATTGTTTTATCTCTAGGAAGTGTGTGTTAACATGTGTTCATTAATTAAATATTGATTGAATAAATGCCATAGCCACATTATGCTAGGCACTGAGGAGATGATGTAAACATAACAGTTTCTGGATTCAAGATCATAATTTCAAAGTGAAATGCATATGCAGTAAATGACTGACAGAATGGAAAAGGCTTCATTAATTATGCAAAAATTTTTAATCAATTTCCTCTCTGTTTAACCCTGGGTGATTTGAAGTTCAGTTATACAAAATAAATCATTTTTGGGACACCTGGGTGACTCAGTTGGTAAAGTGTCCAACTTTGGCTCAGGTAATTATCTCATAGCTCCTGAGTTCAAGCCCCTCATCAGGCTGTTTTGACAGCTCAGAGTCTGGAGCCTGCTTCGGGTTCTATCTCCTTCTTTTGCTGCCCCTCCCCCACTTGTGTGTTGTCTCTCTCTCTCTCTTTCTCTCTCAAAAATAAACATTAATTTTTTAAAATAAATCATTTTTTAAGAAAATTTTAAGTATACTAAAATTGAGGAAAGATATCTATTTTCTATATAAGAAGAGCAAAATAAACTTATTATTTGCATAAAAAGATAATTTTATACATTAAGATAAATCAGGATTATTCACGTATATTTGACAGCAAGACATCTCAGGTATTGTTTTATTAAACATTTACAATATATAATGTTCTAAAATGAGCCTTGTTTATGAAGAAATGAAATTTAATCTTTCTGGAGTTAATCCTACTCTAAATGTTTAAGATTTATAACTATAATTAAAAACATAGTGCAAGAGTGCCTGGGTGGCTCAGTCGGTTAAGCATCAGACTTCGGCTCAGGTCATGATCTCACAACTCATGGGTTTGAGCTCTGCCTTGGGCTTTGTGCTGACAGCTCAGAGCCTGGAGCCTGCTTCAGATTCTGTGTCTCCCTCTCTCTCTGCCCCTTCCCTGCTGGTGCTCTGTCTCTCTGTCTCTCAAAAATAAATATTTAAAAAAATCTTTTAAAAAAATTAAAAGAAAACATAGTGCAGGAATTTTTAAATATTCTCATGTTATAAATTTGTAATAAAACATATACTGCTGTTGGTTTTGTATTATGTATTGTGCAAATATTTTAAAAACTCATCAATTTCTTAATAAAATTAAGAGAAAATACAGCTTTCTCTAGTCAATAACGTGAGATTTTATGTAAAAAGCTGATGCACAGAAAGATGGGATTCTGTCTCAATTTTTGTCAAATTTTCATGGGAATATCACAAATATATAGCTTTAAAAGTCAACTATATTAGCCAGATGGACATATAGGGCCAGATGCCCTATAATCTCTTTCTTAGCCACCAATATAAAAACAAACACGGTCATTTACATAAATTAGTGTACCAGTAAAGTAAAGGAAAGCCATTACATAAAAGAAACAATGAGTAGTGAGGACCCAGAGATATTCAATGTGCCCTCCTAAAGAAGAAACTTTATAAAACTGACCTTTAAAAAATTTTGATATTACAAATAAAATGATTTCTTAGCTATTAAACAAAATTTCTCTAAGAATCTAAGGGAGCCAGCAAATCAAACATAAAGATAATACAGGACTATAAACATATGATACTAGAAAGCCTAATTAAATTTTACAAGTGATAGTAGAAAAGTTGTATATTTTATGTAATAGTTGCATACCAAAGTGATTTTAGTGAAAATAATAAGAAAAGCCACATATGTGAAATGATCAATATAGGTGAAATTTTAATATAAGCAAACTAAATTCATGAAGAATATATGAATAAATCCAACAGAAATTTAAATAAGAAGGTTGATGTAACTCATATTATACAGATGTTTATGACTAGAAAATATATGATAATTATTAAAGGGGGGAATCATAGGATGCATGGAAGATTGCTGTGTAATAAGTCAAATCTAGAATATAATTTGCAAATTATTAAACAAATTTCTTAAATTTATAAATACATGCTATGTTCTAAAAGGAGTTAACTGTTTAACAATATGGACAAAACTTATATATAACCATTAGAGTAAAGTCCTCACTGAATATCAAAAACAGCTTGAGAGATTTTGGTAAGATAAAAACTTGATTATAAACAATAATACCTATACATAAAAATGCAAATACACTACATAGGCTAATCTGTGCACTGAATTTTAATTAAAACAAAATATATTTTGGTGGTTGTCTTTGCTTCTGGGATGGGCCCTAAGCAAACTTACTATATTAAATAAAAATCTTTCCTTTAGTTATTCTTTATATCCCTCATTTCTTTAGAGGTGCTTAAACCAACCTCATCCCAGTTTCTTAAGAATTTTACCATGACATATTTCTATATCTTCTCTGTTCCCATTAATTTATGTTATCTCAGTAATACTGCATAAGAGCTATATCCTTAAAATATTCACTACAGTCAAGAAAAATTAATACAAACATAGTAGATGCTTCATATTATGCTAATCATTGTATATTACATTGCATCTCCCTTAAGATGAAGATACCATGAGTGCAAAAAAGTGCTAGAGCTCAACTCTTAGAGAATTTTAAGAAATGGTAATATAAATGACAGTTTTTTATTTTAAAAATTGAATATTTAGCACTTCTGTGTTTCTATTATTGGTTAAGAATTTGTGGTATCTCATTTAATACTACTGATAACAGTCTTATAAACCAAGTACAACTGTTATACCAAATTTTACTGAGAACTGTATTTAGAAATGTAATTTTCCCAGTGTATTAGATCATAAAGCTTTTTTTTTTTTTTTTTTTTTTTTTTTTTTTTTAATGCATATCCTAAGGACACCTTAGTTTGAGCTTCTGAATTTAGCTCAGGTCATGATCTCATGCTCCTGACTTTTGAGTCCTGCATGGGGCTCACTGCTGTCAACGTGGAGCCTGCTTAGGATCTTCTGTTCCCCTCTCTCTCTGCCCCTCCCCTGCTCATGCTCTCTTAAAAATAAACAAACATTTAAAAAATAAAATAAAATAAAATAAAATAAAATAAAATAAAATAAAATAAAATGCACATCCTGAGCTTGGAGGTTTGAAAGTGTAATATACCTGCATGCATCCAAGCTGAGATAAAAATGATATAGGAGATAAGAAAAAGCCCAGCACACACCAGATTATAACCTCCTTGAATGCTCTTAAATATTGTCTTCAAAATCCCAGCAATCAGCACATTATCTAGCATAATTTTTATTTTTATTATCCCAAAATGTAGGTGGTCAGTAAAGACTTTTAAGCTAAATAAAATAATTTATGTAGCAAGTAGTTTTGAAAAATGAACATGGAAAATATGGGCCTCAACCTTTGGAAAAGAAAAAATAACAAAAACTATAAGTTCAAAATGTTATCACACATTTCAATGTGAGAATAGAGAATAGCTCTGGAATAACCTGGAAAGTGGCACAGTAGTCCGGTCTCCAAATTTCTTATCTTTTCTGTCTCTCTTGTTTCTTTAAAGAGCTGTCAAAAATACTAAGGATTAGCCCTTGGAATTCAATGAAATAGAAATAAAGAGAAAAACCCTGTAGATTTTATCCCTGATAATTAGGAATCTAGAATTTGAAACCTAAAGGGAAAAAAATAGCTATGAAAAGAAGAAAGAAATATCTGGCTTCCACTTAGGATGTAGAAATCTGGAAGGACTGCCAAACTCACTTTAATAACAGGATGGATAATCTACAAATAGCATGCATTTTTTGAACCCATCAAACAGTTCAAGTCTCAGGGCAAACAACTAGATTGATAATTAAGGAATGACAAGTGCCACCAATGAGACAAAATATGCAAGCACTGGCTCACCAGAGGAAGTACATGGGGGGAAGAGACACATGACATTAAGACAAATTTAGATAAAATGTTTAATGAATTATTAAAGGGTGAGTAGAAATATATAACTCCGAGAACCTCAATGCAAGGCAAGTTCAAACATAAGCACGGGCTTTTTTATCTGTGGACCTCCAGCAAGAGCTTTCAAGGAAGTTTGGGATAGAATGGGAGATCAGAAAAAGCCTTCGTAGGTGAGGCTGGCGTGGAGGAGAAAAGCAGCTGCCGACAGAAAAGAGGACCAAAGTCTCACTCTGATACTTCTCTAAGGAATTAAAGCGTTCTGCTACTGGAGAAAGAGTATCAAACCCTATCACCACCTAAGACACAGATAAAGACCAACTGAAGCTAAAAGAAGGAAGAAGAAAAGCCTGCAACCCCAGAGAAGAGATTAACAAAAAAATGGCCCTGTGTTCAGGTCCTATTTCAGTATTATTAGAGGTCTTTTAGCAATGGATAAAGGAAATACCACTGAGAAAACCCATTGCCTGACACACAGTAAAGCAGAGCCCATAAGAAAAAGAACAAAAGGGAACTCCTTCCCACTCCCCACAGGAACAGGCTGGTAAGTACTGAATAATGGGCAAAGAACTGTGTCCAACTGAAGAAGGGGCAAAAATATGGAGAGAGAATCTTTGGGAAAAGGGAAAACAGGTTAGGCTTAAAGATAAAGACTGAGCAGGAACATTGAGAAAAATCCTTCAGCCAACTTGCTCCATCTGAAGGAAAAGGTAATTCTAGAGGAATTGAAAGCTGGTGGTATGAAGAAGGTAACCATAGTGATAACAAACCCAAACCTAGCTCAACACCCCCCAACACAAGAATGGCTTAGTAGAGTAAGAGGCATGCCTATTTACATACAATTTACCTTAGTCCAGCATTCAGTCAAAAATTTAGAGACATCAAAAAACCAACTGCTGAGAGCGACAGGAAGATGGCAGCGTAGGAGGACGCTGGGGTCACCGCGCGTCCTGCTGATCACTTAGATCCCACCTACACCTGCCTAAATAACCCAGAAAACCGCCAGAGGATTAGCAGAACGGAGTCACCGGACCCTAGTGCAGACGAGAGGCCCACGGAAGAGGGTAGGAAGGGCGGCGAGGCGGTGCGCGCTCCACGGCCTGGCGGGAGGGAGCTGGGGCAGACGGGCGGCTCGCCAGCCAAGCAGAGCCCCCGAGTCCGGCTTGCAAAAGCGGAGGGGCCTGACGGACTGTGTTCCGACAGCAAGCGCGACTTAGCCTCTGGGAGGTCATAAGTTAACAGCTCTGCTCTGAAAGCGGGAAGGCTGGAGGACAAAGGGAGGGTGAGCTGCGGAGCCCCCGGACGACAGAGCTCAGATTGGCGGGGAACAAAGGCGCTCGCCAGCGCCATCTCCCCCGCCCATCCCCCAGCCAAAATCCCAAAGGGAACCGGTTCCTGCCAGGGAAATTGCTCGCTCCGCGCAAACACCCAACTCTGTGCTTCTGCGGAGCCAAACCTCCCGCAGCCGATCTGACTCCCTCCCGCTGCCACAGGGCCCCTCCTGAAGTGGATCACCTAAGGAGAAGCCAGCTAAGCCTGCCCCCCCTGCCGCCGTGCACCTTGCCTACCCACCCCAGCTAATACGCCAGATCCCCAGCACCACAAGCCTGGCAGTGTGCAAGTAGCCCAGACGGGCCACGCCACCCCACAGTGAATCCCGCCCCTAGGAGAGGGGAAGAGAAGGCACACACCAGTCTGACTGTGGCCCCAGCGGTGGGCTGGGGGCAGACATCAGGCCTGACTGTGGCCCCGCCCACCAACTCCAGTTATACACCACAGCACAGGGGAAGTGCCCTGCAGGTCCTCACCACACCAGGGACTATCCAAAATGACCAAGCAGAAGAATTCCCCTCAGAAGAATCTCCAGGAAATAACAACAGCTAATGAGCTGATCAAAAAGGATTTAAATAATATAACAGAAAGTGAATTTAGAATAATAGTCATAAAATTAATCGCTGGGCTGGAAAACAGTATACAGGACAGCAGAGAATCTCTTGCTACAGAGATCAAGGGACTAAGGAACAGTCACGAGGAGCTGAAAAACGCTTTAAATGAAATGCAAAACAAAATGCAAACCACCACGGCTCGGATGGAAGAGGTAGAGGAGAGAATAGGTGAACTAGAAGATAAAGTTATGGAAAAAGAGGAAGCTGAGAAAAAGAGAGATAAAAAAATCCAGCAGTATGAGGGGAAAATTAGAGAACTAAGTGATACACTAAAAAGAAATAATATACGCATAATTGGTATCCCAGAGGAGGAAGAGAGAGGGAAAGGTGCTGAAGGGGTACTTGAAGAAATCATAGCTGAGAACTTCCCTGAACTGGGGAAGGAAAAAGGCATTGAAATCCAAGGGGCACAGAGAACTCCCTTCAGACGTAACTTGAATCGATCTTCTGCACGACATATCATAGTGAAACTGGCAAAATACAAGGATAAAGAGAAAATTCTGAAAGCAGCAAGGGGTAAACGTGCCCTCACATATAAAGGGAGACCTATAAGACTCGTGACTGATCTCTCTTTTGAAACTTGGCAGGCCAGAAAGAATTGGCACGAGATTTTCAGTGTGCTAGACAGAAAAAATATGCAGCCGAGAATCCTTTATCCAGCAAGTCTGTCATTTAGAATAGAAGGAGAGATAAAGGTCTTCCCAAACAAACAAAAACTGAACGAATTTGTCACCACTAAACCAGCCCTACAAGAGATCCTAAGGGGGACCCTGTGAGACAAAGTACCAGAGACATCACTACAAGCATAAAACATACAGACATCACAATGACTCTAAACCCGTATCTTTCTATAATAACACTGAATGTAAATGGATTAAATGCGCCAACCAAAAGACATAGGGTATCAGAATGGATAAAAAAACAAGACCCATCTATTTGCTGTCTACAAGAGACTCATTTTAGACCTGAGGACACCTTTAGATTCAGAGTGAGGGGATGGAGAACTATTTATCATGCTACTGGAAGCCAAAAGAAAGCTGGAGTAGCCATACTTATATCAGACAAACTAGACTTTCAATTAAAGGCTGTAACAAGAGATGAAGAAGGACATTCTATAATAGTTACAGGGTCTATCCATCAGGAAGAGCTAACAATTACAAATGTCTATGCGCCGAATACCAGAGCCCCCAAATATATAAAACAATTACTCATAAACAGAAGCAACCTTATTGATAAGAATGTGGTAATTGCAGGGGACTTTAACACCCCACTTACAGAAAAGGATAGATCATCTAGACACACGGTCAGTAAAGAAACAAGGGCCCTGAATGAGACATTGGATCAGATGGACTTGACAGATATATTTAGAACTCTGCATCCCAAAGCAACAGAATATACTTTCTTCTCGAGTGCACATGGGACATTCTCCAAGATAGATCATATACTGGGTCACAAAACAGCCCTTCATAAGTATAAAAGAATTGAAATTATACCATGCATACTTTCAGACCACAATGCTGTGAAGCTTGAAATCAACCACAGGAAAAAGTCTGGAAAGCCTCCAAAAGCATGGAGGTTAAAGAACACCCTACTAACGAATGAGTGGGTCAACCAGGCAATTAGAGAAGAAATCAAAAAATATATGGAAACAAACGAAAATGAAAATACAACAATCCAAACGCTTTGGGATGCAGCGAAGGCAGTCCTGAGAGGGAAATACATTGCAATCCAGGCCTATCTCAAGAAACAAGAAAAATCCCAAATACAAAATCTAACAGCACACCTAAAGGAAATAGAAGCAAAACAGCAAAGGCAGCCTAAACCCAGCAGAAGAAGAGAAATAATAAAGATCAGAGCAGAAATAAACAATATAGAATCTAAAAAAACTGTAGAGCAGATCAACGAAACCAAGAGTTGGTTTTTTGAAAAAATAAACAAAATTGACAAACCTCTAGCCAGGCTTCTCAAAAAGAAAAGGGAGATGACCCAGATAGATAGATAAAATCATGAATGAAAATGGAATTATTACAACCAATCCCTCAGAGATACAAACAATTATCAGGGAATACTATGAAAAATTATATGCCAACAAATTGGACAACCTGGAAGAAATGGACAAATTCCTGAACACCCACACTCTTCCAAAACTCAATCAGGAGGAAATAGAAAGCTTGAACAGACCCATAACCAGCGAAGAAATTGAATCGGTTATCAAAAATCTCCCAACAAATAAGAGTCCAGGACCAGATGGCTTCCCAGGGGAGTTCTACCAGACGTTTAAAGCAGAGATAATACCTATCCTTCTCAAGCTATTCCAAGAAATAGAAAGGGAAGGAAAACTTCCAGACTCCTTCTATCAAGCCAGTATTACTTTGATTCCTAAACCAGACAGAGACCCAGTAAAAAAAGAGAACTACAGGCCAATATCCCTGATGAATATGGATGCAAAAATTCTCAATAAGATACTAGCAAATCGAATTCAACAGCATATAAAAAGAATTATTCACCATGATCAAGTGGGATTCATTCCTGGAATGCAGGGCTGGTTCAACATTCGCAAATCAATCAACGTGATACATCACATTAACAAAAAAAAAAGAGAAGAACCATATGATCCTGTCAATCGATGCAGAAAAGGCCTTTGACAAAATCCAGCACCCTTTCTTAATAAAAACCCTGGAGAAAGTCGGGATAGAAGGAACATACTTAAAGATCATAAAAGCCATTTATGAAAAGCCCACAGCTAACATCATCCTCAACGGGGAAAAACTGAGAGCTTTTTCCCTGAGATCAGGAACACGACAGGGATGCCCACTCTCACCGCTGTTGTTTAACATAGTGCTGGAAGTTCTAGCATCAGCAATCAGACAACAAAAGGAAATCAAAGGCATCAAAATTGGCAAGGATGAAGTCAAGCTTTCGCTGTTTGCAGATGACATGATGTTATACATGGAAAATCTGATAGACTCCACCAAAAGTCTGCTAGAACTGATACATGAATTCAGCAAAGTTGCAGGATACAAAATCAATGTACAGAAATCAGTTGCATTCTTATACACTAACAATGAAGCAACAGAAAGACAAATAAAGAAAATGATCCCATTCACAATTGCACCAAGAAGCATAAAATACCTAGGAATAAATCTAACCAAAGATGTAAAGGATCTGTATGCTGAAAACTATAGAAAGCTTATGAAGGTAATTGAAGAAGATTTAAAGAAATGGAAAGACATTCCCTGCTCATGGATTGGAAAAATAAATATTGTCAAAATGTCAATACGACCCAAAGCTATCTACACATTCAATGCAATCCCAATCAAAATTGCACCAGCATTCTTCTCGAAATTAGAACAAGCAATCCTAAAATTCATATGGAACCACAAAAGGCCCCGAATAGCCAAAGGAATTTTGAAGAAGAAGACCAAAGCAGGAGGCATCACAATCCCAGACTTTAGCCTCTACTACAAAGCTGTCATCATCAAGACAGCATGGTATTGGCACAAAAACAGACACACAGACCAATGGAATAGAATAGAAACCCCAGAACTAGACCCACAAACATATGGCCAACTCATCTTTGACAAAGCAGGAAAGAACATCCAATGGAAAAAAGACAGCCTCTTTAACAAATGGTGCTGGGAGAACTGGACAGCAACATGCAGAAGGTTGAAACTAGACCACTTTCTCACACCATTTACAAAAATAAACTCAAAATGGATAAAGGACCTAAATGTGAGACAGGAAACGATCAAAACCTTAGAGGAGAAAGCAGGAAAAGACCTCTCTGACCTCAGCCGTAGCAATCTCTTACTCGACACATCCCCAAAGGCAAGGGAATTAAAAGCAAAAGTGAATTACTGGGACCTTATGAAGATAAAAAGCTTCTGCACAGCAAAGGAAACAACCAACAAAACTAAAAGGCAACCAACGGAATGGGAAAAGATATTTGCAAATGACATATCGGACAAAGGGCTAGTATCTAAAATATATAAAGAGCTCACCAAACTCCACACCCGAAAAACAAATAACCCAGTGAAGAAATGGGCAGAAAACATGAATAGACACTTCTCTAAAGAAGACATCCAGATGGCCAACAGGCACATGAAAAGATGTTCAGCATCGCTCCTTATCAGGGAAATACAAATCAAAACCACACTCAGGTATCACCTCACGCCAGTCAGAGTGGCCAAAATGAACAAATCAGGAGACTATAGATGCTGGAGAGGATGTGGAGAAACGGGAACCCTCTTGCACTGTTGGTGGGAATGCAAATTGGTGCAGCCGCTCTGGAAAGCAGTGTGGAGGTTCCTCAGAAAATTAAAAATAGACCTACCCTATGACCCAGCAATAGCACTGCTAGGAATTTACCCAAGGGATACAGGAGTACTGATGCATAGGGGCACTTGTACCCCAATGTTCATAGCAGCACTCTCAACAATAGCCAAATTATGGAAAGAGCCTAAATGTCCATCAACTGATGAATGGATAAAGAAATTGTGGTTTACATACACAATGGAATACTATGTGGCAATGAGAAAAAATGAAATATGGCCTTTTGTAGCAACGTGGATGGAACTGGAGAGTATAATGCTAAGTGAAATAAGCCATATTGAAAAAGACAGATACCATATGGTTTCACTCTTATGTGGATCCTGAGAAACTTAACAGGAACCCATGGGGGAGGGGAAGGAAAAAAAAAAAAAAAGAGGTTAGAGTGGGAGAGAGCCAAAGCATAAGAGACTGTTAAAAACTGAGAACAAACTGAGGGTTGATGGGGGGTGGGAGGGAGGGGAGGGTGGGTGATGGGTATTGAGGAGGGCACCTTTTGGGATGAGCACTGGGTGTTGTATGGAAACCAATTTGTCAATAAATTTCATATATATAAAAAAAATAAAAAAAATAAAATAAAATTAAATTAAATTAAATTAAAAAAAAAAAACTGCTTTTCAAAATAAAATGTAATTATAGAACCAGACTCTGATGACTCAGGTATTGGAACACTCAGGCAGAGAAGTATTGTTTTGTTTTGTTTTTTTTCAGGCCGAGAATTTTAAATGACTCTGATTACTGTGTTAAAGACTGTAGTAGAAAGAGTGGACAGTTTGCATAAACAACAGAAAGATGGAAACTACAAGAAGAATCAATAGAAATGCAAAAAATAAAAAGCACTGCAACGCAAATGAATGTCTTTTACAAGCCAAGAAAAGAACCCATGAATTTGGAATTGATAGAAATTACCCAAAGTGAAAAACATAAAGAGAAAAAAGAAAAGCATCCAAGAGTCATACACAATTTTAAACACTATGAAACATGAACATTTAGAAACTCAGAATCGGAAGATATAGGAGGGGTGCCCTGGTGGCTTAGTCGGTTGAGTGTCCAACTTTGGCTCAGGTTATGATATCACAGTTTGTGAGTTCGAGCCCTGCATTGGGCTCTGTGCTAAGCTCTGAGCCTAGGGCCTGCTATGGATTCTGTGTCTCCCTCTGTCTCTACCCCTTCCCTACTTGCCCTCTCTCTCTCTCTCTCTCAGAAATAAACATTTTTAAAAAGAAGAATAAATAGGAGACTGTGAAGAAAAGTATTTGAAGAGATAATAGGCAAGTACATTCTAAAAATTATGAAAGATATCAAACCACATATTTAGGTCCATGAAGCTTAAGGAAGAAAAAAAATAAAATTGTGGCATGACTGTACTACACTCCAGTTAATATTAGTTTATTTATTTTTGAGAGACAGAGACAGAGCGTGAGTGGGCAAGGGGTAGAGAGAGATGGAGACATGGATTTCGAAGCAGGCTCTAGGCTCCGAGCTGTCAGCACAGAGCCTGACACAGAGCTAGAACTCACAAACTATAAGATCATGACCTGAGCTGAACTCAAATGCTTAACCGACTGAGCCACCCAGGTGCCCCTACACACCTGCTAGTAAGGCAAACAGAACAAACCTGGCTGTGTCAAGTGTTGGTACGTACAGACAGCAATGCTTATCCCTCTTGGGCCATCAAACACTTCAGTGAAACTGTAAAATAATATAGCATCAACTTAAGAAAACTGTTTGATAGTTTGTCACAATGGTAAGTCTACACTTACCATACAGTACATTAATCTTACTCATGAATTCACCTAGGTGAATTGTTTTTAGACTTCTGTTTCTCAAAAACACGTAGGCAAATATTCATAGTAGCTATATTCATAGTTGCTCCTACCTGGAAACAAACAAAATATCCTTCCACTGGTGAAAAAAAATGAATGAAGGATATTAAATTCATGCAATAAAACTCTATTCAACAATTAAAGAGGAGAAACATACTTCTCAGGGCTACAAATTTATGGAAGTCAGACTCAAAAGATTAGATACTGCATGGTTCTATTTATATGATATTTTGAAAAAGGAAAAACTATAAGGACAGAACAGATTGGCAGTTGCCAAAGGTCATATATAAGGAGAGGTTTGACTATAAAGGGCTATGAGATAATTTTGGAGGTAATGGGAATTCTCTATATCTTGACTACGGTGGTAGTTTTAAACTGTATTTTGTCAAAATGCTTACAACTGTAATTGTAACAGTACAGTGAATTGCAATTCACTGTAACTGTGAATTTTACTGTGTGTAAATTATGCCTTAGGAAATAGGACTCCAAAGACAGAAAATCATATGACATTCAACAGCTCATGGCATTTACAGATCTTTGTCTGGTAAACCTGGGTGGGTGCTGTCCAGTTCTGAAAGTTCACTGCTTGATCTGATTTTTTTTTTCCTTTATGATGGTCTGCATCTGAGGAATCTTGAGAAAACTTCAGTTTTAGACTCCTAAGCAGTAAATGTTTTCAGGCTGTAGAAATATGATGTATTGCTGACTGTGGAAATGTGGATCTAGGGATCTATCCCCTGCTACTTAACTGCTTTGTTAGTATTTAATAGTACTTGATATGGTTCTTTCCACCAAGGTTCAAACCAGTTGGTATTTTTTCCAGTAAACCAGTTCTCTGGACAGAAGCTCATGCAGAGACTTTGGTCATTTATTTATGAGAAAAGCCACTTGTACCTATTGGGTGTATTTGGTGTATACCCACTTACTTGGGTATACTACATCAAACCATTATAGTAATTAGTCACATCAACCTCTAAAAGAACAGAGTCAAGACAGGGATGTGATACATAGACCATCTGTTGACCAACTCATGGAAATAGGCTATACATTCCTTTTGGAGTTCACCTAGTGACTATAAGAACTAAGAACAAAGCTTTTTTTCTGTGGCAACTGACATTCCTTAGATAGTTTTTGGAAATTTCAGTTTTTAATATGCCATTCACTCATTCAATTTCTCTGAAGACTAGAATGATAAGACAAAAGCTTCTAGGGGATAGATAAAACTTTCCCAAGTTCCTTAATCACTTTTGCATTCAATGGGTAAGGTTTTTTAGTTAGCTACAATGAAAATAGCTGGGTTTTTTTAATGTTTATTTTTTTGTTTTGAGACAGAGAGACAGAGAATCCTAAGCAGTCTCCACACTGTCAGTGCAGGCTCGAACCCACAAACTGTGAGATCATGCGTGACTTGAGCTGAAATCAAGAGGTGGACCCTTAACCAACTAAGCCACCCAGATGCTGCTTTTTGACAGGGTATAGCTTCTAGCCATCCAGAAAAAAACCAGTAAGAATATATAATTAACTAATAGAAGGAGGGAAATGTTTGAAAACTGCAAACAGACACTGAGACATTGATTATTGGGTATTGCTAGTGTTACACTTCACCCAGTGTTATGAGGTAGGCATGTAGGACATGTGCTAGAAAAATTCTCAGCAATTTTTAGTGATAAGTAGCATAAGAAAAGGCTCATAGTGGGAGATAAAACTTGACTATTAATAATAAAAGCCTAGGGGCACCTGGGTGGCTCAGTCTGTTAAGTGTCCGACTTTGGCTCGGGTCATGATCTCATGGTTTGTGATTCAAGCCCCTCATGGGGCTCTCTCCTGACAGCTCGGTGCCTGCAGCCTGCTTCGAATTCTGTGTCTCCCTCTCTTTCTGCTCCTCCCCTGCTCATACTCCATCTCTCTCTGTCTCTCAAAAGTAAATAAATGTTAAAAAAAAATAAAAGCCCAGCCTTCTGCACAGTGAAGGAAACCATCAACAAAACGAAAAGCCAACATAATACATGGGATAAAATATTTGCAAATGATATAAATGATAAGGAATTTATATCCAAAGTATATGAAGAACTTATCAACTCAGGACCAAAAAAATTAATTGATTAAAAAATGAGCAGAGGACCTGAATAGACAAGTGCCAAAGACATACAGATGGCAAAAAGACACATGAAGAGATGTTCAAAATCACTAATCATCAGGAAAATATAAATAAAAATATAATGAGATACTGCAGCTGTCAGAATTACAAAAAATCAGAAAGACAAGAAATAAGAGGTGTTAGCAAAGATATGGGGAAAAAAGGAACCTACATGCACTGTTGGTGGGAATATAAATTGGTGCAGGCACTATGGCAAACAGAATGGAGGTTCCTCAAAAAATTACAAATAGAAATATCATATGATCCAGTAATTCCACTACTGGGCAAATGCCCAAACAAAAAGATATTCAAAAGATGTATGCACCCTTATGCTTATTGCATTCTTCACAATAACCAAGATATGGAAGAAACCGAAATGTCCACTGATGGATAAATGGATAAAGATGTAGTGTGTATAAATACATACATGCACACACACAATGGAATATTACTCAGCCATAATAAAAGAACGAGATCTTGCCATTTGCAACAACATGGATAGACCTAGAGAATATTATGCCAAGTGAAATAAGTCAAATACCATATTATTTCATGTATATGTAGAATCTAGAAAAAATATGTAAAGAAACAAGAAGCAGACAGAGATCGATTAATATAGAAAGAAAAAAAAAATGATGGTTACCAGAGGGGACCGGATTGGGAGACTGGACAAATTGGGTAAAGGGGAATGGGAGATATGAGCTTCCAGTTATGCAATAAATGTCATGGGATAAAATGTACAGCAAAGGGAATATAGTCAATAGCATTTTAACAGTGCTGTATGGTGACGGGTGGTAGCTACACTTGTGGTGAACATACATAAAATAATGGGTTGTCAAACCACTATGTCATATACCTGAAATTAATGTAACACTGCGTATCAACCATACCTCATTAAAATAATAGAACCCCAGCCATAATAATGTGTTTGGTGCATGTGATAAAGGAATATGAACTGAAACAATAATTAGAACATTACTGAATTTTCACTCTAGCACTGATTCCCAACTAAAGTGGGAAGGGAAATGAAAATCTTAAAATGAGTAAAACCATGCTTTTGGTTATTACCATGAAGGAAAGAGATCAACTGCCATTTAGTGATCTGAAGCCAGTGATACCGAATGTTTAGCAATGCACAGGACAGAGTTACACAATAAAAAATTAGCCAAAATGCCAATATTGACCTCACTGACAAATACTGAAGGCGTGAATAAATACCTTGCATTTCATCCTAGGAAACTTAGAAGGGACACTAGCAAAGATGTGGTTGGAGAAGGAAACTTTGCTCCAGATCTACAAATCACAACTTATAGCACAATTTATGTTTTCCTCATTTGAAACATCTCTTCTGACTGCTTCAGAAGCAAAACTCATTTAACACTGTGAAGTAAATCGGCTCTGGATTCACTGCTATAACAGTGAATATGCTTAAGAGTAATGGTTTTAATTGATGCAATGACTTTTAGGAAAATCAAAGCATGTGTGTATGGCGGGTGTGTTGAGTGCTTTGGGGGAAGATTTATATTTGTAATTATATTTTCCTTCGCCTAACCTTAAAACTATTTTGCATATACTAGCACACACAGACTAATAAAAAGGCGTACTCCAGGAATATTTAGGAGTTGATGGAAGTGAGAACAGTATTAAACATTCGCCATGAATAAAGCCCTGGGAAATCCATAAATACCTGATATTTTATATATAGCCTTATTTAATATCTTAGTCTTTTACTATATTTAACAGCAGGTCACAAAATCTTTTTTGTAAATAAGAAATATCAATATTTTATAAAGGCTCAAGTATATGTTTAAACCCCACCATTTCATGATACAAGTTTATAGCATCTTTGAATTTATGGTCAGCACACATATATTAATATAACAAAAAATAAATAAAAGTACATAAAAAGCATTTACATGAAATTCCAGAAGAGGCAAGTCTATAGCAACAAAAGATAGGCCAGTTTTGTCTGGGGCTGGGAGATGGATGGGCAGAAAATGGGGACTGAATGAGTGCTTATGGGTTTCTTTTTGGGGTGAAAATGTTATAACATTGTGGTAATTGTTGTGAATATACTAAAAACCTCTGAATTTATACTTTAAATGGGGGAATTTAATGTTGTATGAATTATATCACAATAAAGTTGTAAAAAGTATATAAAGAAAATTGATCAAATGTTTGGTATCCAGTGGGTGATGGGGCCAGGGCCCAGGTACAGCACAGCTGGAATGTCCTTTCTATCCCTGCTGCTTAGTGGAGATCCTTTCTGCCCTCCAGATTATGTCTATCTAACGTGTGAATCTGGTTTCATAAGAAAACTTCCAGAAGAGACCACAAATATCCATACCTTCCACTGACAAAAATGGGTAACCCTTTGAGAACACAGACCAGTGCCTAACTCACAGCCAGTGCACTCTGGGAACTTTGTTCTTACAATTTTGTGAGCAACTTTCAGGACCTCCAGTTCCAATTCTGTGCAGTTCAGAATGGCAGTACTCCTCAACAAGAGCTGGGCAGCCTTGGATTCCCTCCCTCAAACCCAGGGATAGCATTCTGTTTGGCCACTGTGTCCTGAAATGAAAGTCAGGATTCAACTGCCTCCCACGTCCCTTTTCCTACTGTTGTTTCTCCATCCTGGCTTTGGTCTATTTTTCCCTTTCATGATAGCTCTTGGTTGTCCCAGCCTCAGAGGAAGGTCATGAGGTTTTTGGGGTAACAGTGGGGTTCGTGAGTCTAGAGCTGATGACCAAGAATTCTTGAAGACATCTTTGGTACAAAAAGGTGATTTTATTAAAGCATGGGGACAGGACCTGTGGGCAGGAAGAGCTTCCGGGGATCATGAAGAGACACTCGTTATATACTATGGAGTTGGGGGGAGGTAAAGTCCAGAGGAAGTTTCCAGTGAGATTTTCATATGCTAAAGACTTACAGGATATCGGAGGCCTAGATATTGTCAAGTTAAGGTTGTTTTTCCCTCTAGCAAAGTATTAACATTAACAAGTAAGGAGTTCCAGGAGAAAGGGTTTACTCTGTCAGCCTCAAGTATTTGTCAATGGGCTGCAAGTTATAAGGAAATTTAGTTCTATCTGCCATTTCCTTCTGCCTTTGTTTCCCACATCAGTATGGAGGGGTGATGGAGACTTAGGTCCTGCAGGACTATGATCTCTATCAGTTAACCATTTGTTTTTCCCCTTTCCTTTGTTCTTGGGCAGTCAGAAGTCCCTGAGGAATATCACACATATCCCATCTCGGGGTGTATATGTGTGGCCTGTCAGCTTGCTTTATGCTCCCTCATCAGTAGGGACAGGGAGGGACAGTTGGTGGTCAAATGGCTTGGTCTCATCCTGTTTCTTTCTCTATCCTGTAGCCCTCTAAACTTGACCTCTAAGGGCTCAATAGCAGAAAGTTTTTTTTATAATTTTGAATTTTTGTGAAAGGGTGGGCCTACACAGGCCAACTCCATCTTGTTCTGTGTCCTTCACCTTGACCACACCTCCTCCCCTTGAGTAATCCCCCCTCACCTGCCTAACAAGACTCAGACCCTTCCCCAGGACCCTTCCCCAGCCAATCGGCTGAGGCCATAGCCATTACCTCACCAACTGCCCCCAGGCTCCAATAAAACCTTTGTCCTTTTGAAACTTGCTCTCTCTCCCTGGTATCTCACTGCTGCGTCGGTGCAGGTAGGGGATTGAGCTCGAGCTAGCTCGAATAAAGGCTCTATTGCTTTTACATTGGACTCGGCTCCCTGGCGGTATTTGGGGATCACGAATTCTGGGCATAACATTTGGGGGCTCATCCGGGATGCCCAAGACCCCCGAGGGACCCCCGACCCAGAGAGCCTGACTGGCCACGGTTAGTGTCTGTTTGTTCTGTCTTTTCTGTGTGAGCTCATTTCTAGAATTCTGGTAGTGCCCGATGCGGTCTAAATGGACGCACTGGAGGACCACGGGCCGGGAGTTTCGGAAGACGTTCCGATCCTCCCTCCTGGAGGGACGTGGAATCCCCTCAAAGGTCTGAGACGAGGCGGGTCACTCCCGCTGGTCGGCGTGAGGCCGTCGTCTTTGGAGGGACGTGGAATCCCCTCAAATGTCTAAGCTAGCTCTCAGTTTTGCTTCCATGGAGTTGGAAGACTTTCTAGGGGCCCTCTGTTTGTCTGTTTTTGTGTTTCTCTGTTTTGTTCTGTGGACTTACTGGACGGACGTTATGGGACAGACTCAGACTACTCCTCTAAGTATTATGATTGATCACTTTAAGGATGTGAGGGGAAGAGCTAACAACCTCAGTGTGGAAGTCCAAAAGGGTCGGTTGCAGTTTTTTTGTTCTAGCGAGTGGCCAACTCTCAATGTCGGATGGCCACCATAGGGGACCTTCGACCTCCCTACCATCCACTGAGTCAGGAGTATTATCTCTCAGCCTAAGACAGGCCATCTTGATCAGCTCCCTTACATTATCACTTGGCAGGACCTTGTAGAAGACCCACCCTCTTGGCTTAAGCCCTTCCTAGCCCCGCTCCCTCCGGAGCCAAAACCCATTCTTGCTTTGCAGGAGACAGAGAAGAGGAAAAGTCTTACCCAGCCTTCAGCACCCCTCTGCCCTGTCCTACAGGGGGGTACTGAAGAAGAATTAATTTTTCCTCCCCCGTATAACCCCTCTAGAATGCCGGAAGAACACCATCCTCCCCCTCCGGGGGAGGCAGACGCTGTTCTGAGAGCGGGAGGCGGAAACGCTCCAGTGGGAAGCCCGCCCTTTACCAGACAAAGGGCTCAGAGGGAGCAATCCACCTCCGCCGCCCGACTCCACTATTCTGTCCCTGCGAGCCACCAGACCCCCAGACGCGGAGGGGAATCAGCCCCATCACTATTGGCCTTTCGCCACTAGTGACCTCTACAATTAGAAAGCTCAGAAGCCTAAGTTTTCCGAGAAACCGGCAGGGCTTATTGATTTATTAGACTCTGTTCTTTTTACCCATCAGCCCACGTGGGACGATTGCCAGCAGCTTTTGCAGGTCATGTTCATGACTGAAGAAAGAGAAAGAATCCTCAATAGGGCCCGAAAACTAGTTCCAGGCACAGACGGGAACCCACCACCCACCAGGCTCAGATAGATGCCTCCTTCCCCTTAACTGCGCCCCAGTGGGATTTCAACACGGCAGAAGGTAAGGAGAGGCTCTGGGTCTACCGCCAGACTCTAATGAGGGGTCTTCGAATGGCTGCTAGAAAGCCAACCAATTTGGCCAAGGTAGGAAGTGTACAACAGGGAAAAGATGAATCTCCGGCTGCCTTTTTAGAATGGATCATGGAGGCATTCCGTACCTATACCCCCATGGATCCAGAGGCTCTGGAAAGCAAGGCAGCTGTTATCATGGCCTTTGTAAACCAATCGGCCATAGACCTTAGGAGAAAATTACAAAAAATAGACAGATTAGGAGAAAAAAGTCTTCAGGACGTACTGGTGGTAGCCGAAAAGGTATACAATAAGCGGGAGCCTCCTGAGGACAAGCAGGCTCGCGCCATGGCGGCTGCCAGCAGTAAACAGATTCGAGGCCTGGCCAGAATACTACTAGCTACCACTGCTGACTTCCCCGAGGAACGAGACCACCGTCTCCGGCAGCTGGCAGATGACGCAAGAAAAGGTAAAGGAACCACCAAGGGGGGGGGGGGGGAGCAGAGGCTGCAGAAGGATCAGTGCGCATACTGCAAGGAGATAGGGCATTGGGCCCGAGATTGTCCAAAAAGGGCCAGCGGGAAGGGAAGCAAGACTGATCGAGTAAAAGTCCTAGAGCTAGATGAAGTAAGTGATTACGGGAGTTGGGGTTCAGACCCTCTCCCCGAACCCAGGGTATATCTTAAAGTGGAGGGGACCCCTGTTGACTTCCTTGTCGACACCGGAGCACAACATTCGGTCCTCCGCACCCCACAAGGAAAACTAGCCAGCAAGAAGTCCTGGGTACAAGGGGCAACTGGTATGAGCCAGTATTCATGGACTACCCGAAGAACAGTAGATTTGGGAATGGGCCGGGTATCCCACTCCTTTATGGTAATACCAGAATGGCCCTACCCGCTGTTAGGACGGGACTTACTGACCAAGATTGGAGCTCAGATAACTTTCAGACAAGGGGGGCCTCAGGTCACCGATGGCAAAGGGCCACCCCATCCAGGTCCTGACCATGAAACTGGAGGATGAATACCTCCTCCACCAGGAGGCGCTCCCGAGAGAGAATAATATAGACAGATGGCTACAAGAATTCCCCTCGGTTTGGGCAGAGATGGGGGGATGGGACTAGCCACTCATAGGACCCCAGTCCTGGTAGAGCTCAAGCCAGGAGAGAGTCCGGTAAGGATGAAACAATACCCCATGTCTCAGGAGGCCCGGAAGGGGATCCAGCCACACATCCGGAGACTACGAAGCCTAGGGGTACTAGTTCCTTGCCAGTCTGCCTGGAACACCCCCTTACTGCCAGTCAAAAAGCCTCACACAAATGACTACTGACCGGTACAAGACCTCCGGGAAGTAAATAAGAGGGTCGCGGACATACACCCAACTGTTCCCAACCCATATACTCTCTTGAGCTCCTTGGCGCCCTCCAGGGTCTGGTATACTGTACTAGATTTAAAGGACACCTTCTTCAGTCTGCCGCTGGCACCCCAGAGACAACCCTTGTTCGCCTTCGAGTGGCATGATCTGGAGGAGGGCTACAGTGGGCAACTCACCTGGACACGGCTACCCCAGGGATTCAAAAATTCACCCACCATCTTCGACGAGGCACTACACGAGGACCTGGGTGAGTACAGAAGGGAGCACCCTGGCCTCACCCTTCTACAGTACATAGATGACATCCTGATTGCTGCCGACAAGGCCAACGACTGTGAGCGAGGGACCCAGGACCTGCTGGCTACCCTGGGGGCCTTAGGGTACCGGGCATCCATGAAGAAGGCTCAGATATGCAGGGAGAGGGTAAGTTACCTGGGATATATCCTGGAGGGCGGACAGCGGCGGTTATCAGATGCCAGAAAAGAAACTGTCCTAAAGATTCCTACTCCCACCTCCTGAAGAGAAGTGAGGGAATTCCTAGGATCAGCCGGCTACTTCCACCTATGGGTTCCAGGTTTCGCTGAGATCCTCAGGCCCCTATATGAAGCTACCAAAGAGGGGAAAACACTTAAATGGGCTGAAAAAGAAGAAACTGCCTTTAATCAGTTAAAAAAGGCCCTCCTAAGTGCCCCAGCCCTGGGCCTACCAGACATTACGAAGCCCTTCCACCTCTTTGTAGACAAACATAAGGGAATAGCAAAAGGGGTTCTAACTCAAGCCTTAGGCCCCTGGAACCGCCCAGTGGCCTACCTGTCTAAGAAACTAGACCCAGTGGCTGCCAGCTGGCCGCCATGCCTAAGAATTATTGTGGCGACAGCACCCCTAGTCAAGGACGCAGACAAACTGACCCTAGGACAGGAGATCTGGATCACGACCCCACACACCATTGAAGGGGTCCTGAAACATCCTTCGGATAGATGGATGAGCAATACACGTATGACTCATTACCAGAGCCTCCTACTCAACCCTCCACGAGTGCGGTTCCACCCCAGTGCAGCCCTCAATCCTGCAACCCTGCTGCCCGACCCTGACCTAGGTGCTCTACTACATGACTGTGCGGGAATCCTGGAACAAGTACATGGATTCCAGACGGACCTGACCGACCAGCCCCTCCCCGATGCCGAGGCTACTTGGTTCACTGATGGCAGCAGCTTTCTGCGGGACGGACACAGTATTTACAGACACCTTCTCTGGCTGGGTGGAAGCATACCCAACCAAGCATGAAACGGCTCAGATGGTAGCTAAGAAGCTACTAGAAGACATCTTACCCAGGTATGGTTTTCCTGCCATGGTAGGATCAGACAATGGACCAGCTTTTATCTCACAGGTAACACAGGCAGTAGCCAAGGCGGTGGGGGCAAACTGGAAATTACATTGTGCTTATAGGCCCCAGAGCTCAGGACAGGTAGAAAGAATGAATAGAATCCTAAAAGAGACCCTTACCAAATTAACCATGGAGACTGGCGGGGACTGGGTGACTCTCCTACCGTACGCCCTTTACCGGGTTAGAAACACTCCTTACACTCTGGGTTTTACTCCCTACGAGATCATGTTTGGCAGGCCACCCCCTGTTATTCCCAGCCTTCGAGCTGAACTTATTGCTGAGTTTAAAGATCAAGAACTTTTTCTTTCCTTGAGCGGCTCCAGAGGACGCACGAGGACATTTGGCCGCGCCTCCGTGCCATCTACGAGGCTGGCCCAATCCCGACACCTCATCAGTACAGGCCGGGAGACTGGGTCTACGTCAAGAGGCACCATCGAGAGACTCTCGAGCTGCGCTGGAAGGGACCCTACATCGTGGTGTTGACAACCCCCACCGCTCTCAAGGTAGACGGCATCGCGACCTGGGTCCATCATACCCACGCTCGGCCAGCGGACCCCTCCTCGATCCGGAAGGACGTCGTCACGCAATGGGCCATCAGTCGGGACGAACACAACCTGCTCAAGCTCAAGCTACAGCGCATTCGACCCACCTAATATTGGTAACTCTGTTAACTCTGCTTGTCATTGCTTATGCTGCCGGAAGTCCCCACGCCCCCCGCAAACATCACCTGGCAGATCACAGACACCAGCTCAGGCACAATACTTAATCAGACCTCCCAGAGCCACCCCAGGGACACTTGCTTCCCAGAACTTTGTGTAAACCTCCAAACTCTGTTCCCCTTGTCACCATAAATGCAGCCGGTCCCATGATTGGGTCCCTAAGCTACATGACAAGGGGGGAATGAAAGGGTGGGCCTACGCTGGCCGACTCCATCTTGTTCTGTGTCCTTCACCTTGACCACACCTCCTCCCCTTGAGTAATCCCTCCTCACCTGCCTAACAGGACTCGGACCCTTCCCCAGGACCCTTCCCCAGCCAATCGGCTGAGGCCATAGCCATTACCTCACCAACTGCCCCCAGGCCCCAATAAAACCTTTGTCCTTTTGAAACTTGCTCTCTCTCCCTGGTATCTCACTGCTGCGTCGGTGCAGGTAGGGGATTGAGCTCGAGCTAGCTCGAATGAAGGCTCTTTTGCTTTTACATCGGACTCAGCTCCCTGGTGGTATTTGGGGATCACGAATTCTGGGAATAACATTTGCAGCTTTAAAATAAATGTTTTAGCCTATTGTTTTTAAAGTGAACATTAGTATAGTCAAGATATATAGTAAGATACTAAAAGCAAAATTTTCATATTTTCCTATTAAACTTTTACAATGAAATCACATGTGCTTAAATTCTAAGTTTACATAAAAAATCAAGTATATCAATGTGAAACCTGTTAACTGTTTAGGTTTCATGTTAAAAGGGGAAAGTTTTTGTTTTGTTACAAGCCAGACAAAATAATCCTAAAGATTGTAAGAACTAGTGTACAAAAGACATTTTTGAAAAAAAAAAAAAAACAGTAATTGATTTATGAATATAAAAAAACTATCAATGTGAATTAAAGGAGTCTTATTGTATGGTCAATCAATGACAAAAGAGGCAAGAATGTCTTTTTAATAAATGGTTCCAGAAAAACTGGACAACTACATGTAAAATAAGGAAACTGGACCACTTTCTAACATCGTACACAAACTCAAAATGGATCAAAGACCTAAATGTGAGACCTGAAGCCATAAAAATCCAAGAAGAGAGTGTAGGCAATAATTTCCCTGACATTGGTCATAGCAGCATTTTTCTAGATATGTCTCCTAAGGCAAGGGAAACAAAACTAAAAATAAATTATTGGGATTACATCAAAACGTTTTTGCAAAACAAACAATCAACAAAACAAAAAGATAGCCTACTGCATGGGAGAATATATTTACAAATGATATGTCCAATAAAGAGTTAATACCCAAAATTTATAAAGAGTTTATACAACTCACCATAAAACACCATGAAACAATCCAATTTAAAAAATGGGCAGAGGACCCTGAATAGACATTTTTCCAAGAAGACATCCAGATGGCAAACCAACACATGAAACGATCCTCAACATCACTCATCATCAGGGAAATTCAAATAAAAAGTATAATGAAGTATCACCTCACACCTGTCAGAATGCCTAAAATCAAGAAGACAAGAAACAAAAAGCAGAAACAAGTGAGGATGTAGAGAAAAAGTGTGGGGCATAAGCTTAAGAATTTCCTGAGCTTGCACCCATGGGTTAACAAGGCATATAGGAATAGGAAGCCTCTGGAGGAAAGCATCCAAGATTAGGTAAACAAGGCAAAGCACCCCCAGTATAGAACAAAGGTATAGGAATAGGAAACCTCAAGGTAAAAGCATCTGCAATTAGGTAAACAAGATTAGGTGTTCAGGGCAGAAACACCCCCCAGCAGAGTACAATAGCAGAAAGCTGCTTTCACAGTAAGGAAGGACCAAAATAGGTAAATAGGTAGACAGGGCTATAGACCACAGCAGGATGAATTTGCCCAGAGCAGAGCTAATTAGCAAAAGAAAGGTGCCTTGTTGAACTTGAGGTAGCATGTTCTATCTTGTCCACTAAGCTAGGTAAGATAAACAGACTTGGTGCCTCATACCTGCCATAAACAACCATCTTCCCAGCACCAGGACTTTGTTTTGTATTAACCCAAACTCCTAACACCTCACATCTTCAAAACCCCCTTTCCCTCACACCCATGAGTTAATGTTCATGGTTTCATTGTCTTTTTGTGCACATCCATCATGCTTGTAAGCCTTCTGATCCTAATAAAAACAGAGTAAGGACCCTTACTCAGGGCTCCTGTCTCCTCTGGGACATTAGTCTCTGTCACATTTTAATCCTGCATCCACTCTCTTGCTAGACAAGAGAGAACTCCAGACCCGAGTCTATGACAAAAAAGAAACTGTCATACACTGTTTATGGGAATAAAAACAGATGCAGCCACTGTAGAAAACAGAATGGAGAGTCCTCAAAAAATTAAAAATATATGTTCCACTAATTCCACAATTGGGTATTTACTAAGAGAAATGAAAACACTGACTCAAAAATATTTATGCATCCCTATGTTCAGTGTAGTATTATTTACAATAGCCAAGATATGGAAGCAACCCAAGTGTCCACTGATAGAGGAAAGGGTAACAAAAATGTAGTGTGTGTGTATGTTCTACACACAATGGAATATTATGCAGCCATAAAAAGGACGAGCTTGTACCATTTGAGACATGGATGGACCTAGACAGCATTATGTGAAATAAAATAACACAGAGAAATACAAATGCCATATGGTTCCACTCTAAATGGAATGTAAGAAAAAGAAAAGCAGAACTATAAATATGGAGAACTGATGTTTGACAGAAGGGAAGGGGCAGGGGTTTGGGAGTTTGGGTAAAACGAGTAAAGGGAAAAGGGAGTTACAGACCCCCACTTATGGAATGAGTAAGTCATGGGAATAAAAAGAACATAAGGAATAGTCAATGATATTGTATTAGCAATGTAATAGAACAGATGGTAGCTACACTTATGGTGAACATAGCATTATGTATAAACTTGTCAAATCACTAAGTTGTATATGTGAAGTTAATGTAACATTATGTATCAACTCTACTCAAATTTAGAAAAAAAGTTTAAAAATTATGTCTAAATAAATTAATTTATGGGAAAAAAATCTGGTAATGAAACAGGGGAGAAAAGAAACAAAAAAGAATACAGAGTCCAGAAAGTACATTGAAAAAGAGATAGAAATCCTATTATAGATTGAGGGGCACCTGTGTGGCTCAGTTGGATAAGTGTCCCACTTCGGCTCAGGTCATGATCTAGTGGTTTGTGGGTTTGAGCCCCACATCATGCTCTGTGCTGACAGCTCAGGGCCTGCACCCTGCTTCAGATTCGGTCTCTCTCTCTCTCTCTCTCTCTCTCTCTCTCTCTCTGCCTCTCCTTTGCTCACATTCTGTTTTCTTTCAAAAATAAATAAACATTTAAAAGATCCCATTACAGGTTGGTTAAATATTTGATTATAGAAGGGTATAACAGAACTAGAAAAGGATACAAGACTATATAAATTCAGATAAAAAACAAAACAAAATACTAAATATACAATTATGAAATGTATAAAATGCATGAAATGGAAAAAGTTCACCTAAGAAAAGAATAAAGTTCTAAAGTCAATGAACAGAAAAACTCAAGCTTCAATATATTAAACAATAATGAGTGTATGATGACAGAGAAATTTGAAAAACAGATAAAATTTGAACAAAACACTACCAACATGTTACAAAAAATCATGGGGCATAGGAGGGATAGCTGCATACACTAAGTATTTTTTTCTTTTCTTTCCTTTAAAAGGCATGCTCATAATCTTCTACTTGGTTTCTGTGTGTAGATAGATTCTGTGGAAAAAGATTCTGTACATAAACAGATTCTTAGAAATTTATGGTTTTGAGTTTTTTTTAATGTCTGCTATGTACAAAGTTAGCCTCATGGAAGATAAAAATTATATATAACACTTTTTAATCCTCATTTTCTTAAGAAAGGAATTTGATAGATAACTGAGGTAGGAGAGAGTCATCGGTCAAAAAATGAAAATATACAAATGTACATATAAAATGTTGAACCACAGAAGTAAATAGGATAGTTCAGTATAAAACAATTAGTAATAACACTGTTTATTCTTTTTGTATATTTTAAAATTTATAATACCCAGTGTGTGTGAGGATGTCAGGAAACTTCTATTCTCATACCCCAAGAGTATAAATTATAAGATGCTATTTGGAGAATAATGTCAGATCCTGTCAGAATTAAAAGCTGTACTTATTTTCTTACAGCTATTCTATCTTTAGACATGTGTCCAGTAGAAATAGTTGTTGCTTATACTAACTGAAAAAAATTATACCTAATATACTTCTAGGAAGAATGATTTAATATATACTAATTTCTGCCAATTACTAGCTATGTAAACCCGAGCAAGCTACTTAACCTGTTTATATTCCAGTTTCATTTTCTGAAAGAAGAGTTAATATAAATGTTAATGAGGGGAAACTCACATGTATTGATATCAATATTAAATTAGTTAATGTGTATAAAATTTTTCACACTTATTAGTGTTTTGCAAAGACTATGTGGAGATGAGCCAGCTTTATCTGTAAAGATATGGACAATGTGGAGGGAATGATGGAGTAACATAATGGAAGGAAACTAGAGTTAGGAAAGAGCTAATGTATCAGAGGTGACGATGTGCCTTGGACCACAGTGAATTTTGGGATCTCTTCATTATAGCATTGTAGCTTTTCCTTTAATAAAATTACTACTACATTTTTCATGTTTGTTTATATACATGTTTGTCTTGTCAGTCAGTGGATAAAATTTTCAAGATCAAACTTTTAATTGTAGTTTCTTCTCAGCAGGAAAACAATGCTACGGATGAAAGTGAACTTGAATTTTTAACTTTGTGCATTTTAAGTTTTTGATTTTTTTCTAATAAGGACCATTTTTTAATAACATGAAAACAATGGAAAGAAGAATATAGAACAACATACTAATTGCCAAGTTTTCCAAAACTTTATAGAACGTGTCTAATTTTTATGTGAACCATGTAAGTTACATGCAATGTGTCTACTTTAACTAATGAAGATGTTGAGAATCAGAGATTAAACTATTTAAAATTATATATTTTTCAACTGGGACATAAGCCTGGGTCACTGTGAATTTAGTGCTCATCCTCTTTTATTATATGCTAAATTTAAGTTTCCTTTAAATTAACTGTGTGTTCTTAACTTAGTGTTAAATGTCTTTTATGAGGGTCTTTATCTAGTCTCATTTTGTGATGATGTCTCAGAACATCTTTATTCAATTTTTATTTTGTACTTGGCACTGTCCTGCATTGTAAGAATTCAGGCCTAAGTATTAGTATAGTGCTACTTCTGGACAGGCTGACCTCTGACAGCTCAATAATAAAGTCTCAGTACTAAATTGACAGATAAAATGTTACATACATCTGTATTAACATTACTATGATTCCAAATGCTCCAAGTTTCAAAATTCCTTAAAATAAACTATTATAAATAAAAATTGAATTGGTAAAAGGAGGAAATGAAATTAATAAGCCTCAACTAAGGAAAATTGTTTAGAACATTTTGAAAACACACATTTTTGCTTACTGTTGGTGCATTTTTCTAATGCTGGACATTTCTGGAGAACCAACACCTGACATTAGTGCTTCATTTAAAAATCAATATCCGTGTTCCCATTATGACTTCCAATGGTTTTTTAGGCATACTTCACTCAAAAAGCTAACTCCTCAGTTGTGTTACTGAAATTTGACAGATGGAACTGAGCTATCGACACCGAGTGATCTTATTTTAAATATTTAGTTTATGCCTGCTATGTTTGTGTGGCCAACATTCATATTTCCTCAGTAGGGGCTAAAAATATGTGTAATGAAGTAAATGACACAGTTAATTTTTTAAAACTGCTGAGAATACTTGGACATGAGTAACCTTTGTAAAAATTAATTTCTATGTGGGTTTTTTTCAATAATTTTTTTAACTTCACATCTTGGTGAGTGTGTGTATGTTAAGACAAACGATAGAAACTGATTCTTAGAAATATATGTTAATTTGTTTAATGCTTGCTATGTACAAAGTGCCTTATGAGATATTAATTCCTGGAAGAGGAGAAATAAAACACTCTTTTCTTTTTCATAGGGACTTAGACTGGGGAGAATTATGTATCCTAAGTAATATAAAAGAAGAGAAAGCAGAGAGAAAAAAGTGGTATGTGTTAACCAGAAATTGTTTTGCTATTTCTGATTATCATTTTGTTCATTCCATACCAGCCATCATTGTGAAAGTAAGTATTGGCTCATTACATTTGGAACTGTTAAGAAAGTTATTAACATTCCTTGACATAACATGGGCAAGTATATTTGAAGCTTTTTAAAATTATGCAGCTTTGGGCCAACATCAGAAGAGTTTACACTTCTCATACTCATCTAAAATCTAAAGAAGGTTTGTATGCTTCCATGAGGATCATATTATTAAGTTCAGGAAATGATTTCTCCTCATAGTCACTGCAGTACAATTAGATGAAAATGCATAGGAATGCATTCTGAGACCTCTCAGTCTCACCAGTAATCCAATCACTGAACAGTATGCAAATGACCTAACAGGAATACAATCAGAACTACAAGAGCAACTAATTTCCGTTTCTATTACTGCTTAATGAGATTGTGCTGTAATTTTAAGGCAGTGGAAACCTCCAGGAAGGTTTTTCTTTTTTTCTTTTTTTTTTTCCTCTCTTCATTTCGTTTTGCTTTATTGCAACTACTTCCTCCAATTAGACTGAGTGAGAAATTATTGTCTTATCTGATCCAGGATTATAAAATGTTTCTAAAATAAGTGTTTTTTTCCCCTTATAGTGTGTTTTGAAGTTTGCTAACATAAGAATTAAAAAATAAATGTAGCCATAACAATCTTGATTTTTTCACTATACTTACAAGTACATTTAATAATCTAGATTCTAGAAGACCTTGCTCTATATC
The DNA here is from genome assembly GCF_007474595.2 of Lynx canadensis. NCBI lineage: Eukaryota > Metazoa > Chordata > Mammalia > Carnivora > Felidae > Lynx > Lynx canadensis. The sequence goes on from NC_044320.2 coordinate 26,718,675, forward strand.
CTATCACTCAGCCCATCAACTCTTTTAAGATTAAAATACCTTCCAGATAAATCACTTCTTAATCTTTGAAATTTACTGTGTAGAAATGTTTCCAGGTTTAGTCTAATATAGAACACAATTATGAAAATCACTGAACATTTGAAATCAAGGGACACTTAGAAATCATTATCCACTCACTGTATTTCTCCTTAATGCTACAAATGAGATGTAAAACGGTTAAAATTATCTACCCAATGGTTCAGAGAGCTGCTGACGGAACTATCATGCTTCCTGATTTGGAGTTAATTAGGTTTGCATTTCTATTCTCTTCTCTAACTTCACACTCTTTTTTCCCTTGCATGATGACCCCATAATATTAATAGTTACTAGCCTTGTTAAGTATTTAATCTAGATGCATTTATGCTGTATGAATTGTGCTTAGTGCTTTTTTCCCCTATTTTTAATCCTTAAAACAGCATGTGGAATAGGTACAACTCTTTATCCCTTTTTACAGGTTATTAGTCTGGAAAGTTTAAGTGACTTTCCTGAAGTTGTACTGTAAGTAATATTATCAGGAAGATAAACACGTGTCTATAGTCTGTATGACCCAAGGCCAAAGCTTCTAAGAACAACTAGAAATTACTCCAGTAATATTCTGTGAGCTTACATTGCTCCATCTCCTAAATCCAGATGTTTCACTTTCCTTTAAGGGTCACCCAAAGCTAACTTTTAAACGTACTCTCATTAACTAATTCACCCTAAGGAATGATGAATGCTGGTAACAATGCATTATCTTTTTGAGGATATTTGATTTTTATCAAAGAGGCAATGTTATAAGTGAAAAGAACAGCTTTAAATCTAAATGACAGCCCTGCCTTAGTTTAAAGCTAAGTTCTCTTTTCTGCTTATTATGGATCTTTGATAAGAAATACAATTGCTGAGAAGTCTGTTTTGCTTGCTGTTTGCTACGAGCATTGTGAGACCTTTCCTGAATGTAACCCGCTGTGTAGTAGAATGGGTTGTAAAACTTCCTAAATGTAGTCTGATATGTAATGGAATGAGTGATTGTACATAAACTAACCGGCATTTCTCGCTTCTGTAAACCTGCTTGCTTAGCACATTCCTCACCTACCCTAATCCCTTCCCCCTTCCCCCTTTTTCCTCCCGCCACAAGTAATGGACAAAGCCTTCCCGCCAAAGGACAAAGGATGCCCAATCAGAGAACAACAAATGTCCTCACTTTAAAATCAACTAATCAGGCCCCTCATAATTTGAAACCTCCCCTGTTCTATTTGTCTCTGTCTATAAAAACGCTGTACCAACCCTGATCGTGGCCTCTTAGCGTCACCAGCAAAGAGTGCACAGAGGTCCAGGTTCGAACCTGCAATAAACGACCCTTGCCGCTTGGCTTTGACTTATGACTCTGGTGGTCTTTTGTGGGAGGTTTTGGAACTTCAGGCATTACAATAAGCCCCAAATTTAAAATTTTAGTATTCGAAATTCACCCTTCAGTGACTAGTTGTTAGGAAAAAGACTTAGGGTCAAGAAAAACTTTGTTGTGTCTTTGATTTATTGCTTCTTGTGGAATGTGATGAAAAGAGACCAGGATTTAGAAATATAGTTTACTTCTAACTCCGACTCGAAAGTCATTGGATGGCAGATTTGGGAAAGCTTACTTTATATTTTTTAGCCTTAATTTTCTTTGGAAATAATTTGGGAATAAGGCTCACCCAAAGTATAGAATTAGCAAATTATATTTTACAACCATTTCATTCATTGAATGAGGAGATCAGGGGTACTATGAAAATTAATTTTCTAAACTTAAAGGGCTTGTCTTATACTAAGTCAAAGACTTTTAGATTTGGGAAAACTAGATAGCCCCTATGGTCCAGTGATACGAGATTTTTTCCTCTAAGGTGATTTGATGGCATAGTGGAAATGGAAGATAGATACTGGGTCTGGAATGGTTCTCCATCCACACATCACTCAGTTAATCTCCACTTTTATATAATATATATATTTCATTCTTACATTAGATTTCACTTTAAGAACAATGCCCATGGCTAAAAATAACTTGAAATTCATTAACTTTGTACAAACCTTTTACTTTACAGGTAAGCAAAATACCTTAACAGTCTTCTGTACTCTGTAACATACTCTATCATACACAATACGTATTTCAACAAAACTGTTCAAATTGGTTTATGTTATCAGTTTTGTAATCATGTTTTTGTATAAGATATTATAGGAACCTGTTCTCTTCAGTATCATTTAAAATGTGTTAAATTCAGTACATGGTTTTGTAAATTCTAACTAAAACATATTCCTTTTTTTTCTAGCAATAATGGTTTTTCTCTATTTAAAAAAGAAACAAAAACAAAACAAAAACCTCTCAAAAGTATCTAATAGCTATTCATGATTTTCACCTGGACAGCCATTTTATTTATTTATTTTTATTATTATTTTTTAATAGAAATTTATTGTCAAATTCGTTTCCATACAACACCAAGTGTTCATCCCAACAGGTGCCCTTCTCAATGCCCATCACCCACTTTCCCCTCCCTCCCACCCCCCATCAACCCTTAGTTTATTCTCAGTTTTTAAGAGTCTCTTATGGTTTGGCTCCCTCCCGCTCTTTTTTTTCCTTCCCCTCCCCCATGGTCTTCTGTTAAGTTTCTCAGGATCCACATAAGAGTGAAAACATAAGGTATCTGTGTTTCTCTGTATGACTTATTTCACTTAGCATAACACTCTCCAGTTCTATCCACATTGCTGCAAAAGGCCAGATTTCATTCTTTCTCATTGCCAAGTAGTATTCCATTGTGTATATAAACCACAATTTCTTTATCCATTCATCAGTTGATGGGCATTTAGGCTCTTTCCATAGTTTGGCTATTGTTGAAAGTATTTAGCTATTGTTTGGCTATAAACATTAGGGTTCAAGTGCCCCTATGCATCAGCACTCTTGTATCCCTTGGGTAAATTCCTAGCAGTGCTATTGCTGGGTCATAGGGTAGATCTATTTTCAATTTTTTGAGGAACCTCCACACTGTTTTCCAGAGTGGCTGCACCAGCTTGCATTCCCACCAATAGTGCAAGAGGATTCCTGTTTCTCCACAACCTTGCCAGCATCTACAGTCTCCTGATTTGTTCATTTTGGCCACTCTGACTGGCGTGAGGTGGTATCTGAGTGTGGTTTTGATTTGTATTTCCCTGATGAGGAGCGACATTGAGCATCTTTTCATGTGCCTTTTGGCCATCCGGATGTCTTCTTTAGAGAAGTCTCTATTCATGTTTTCTGCCCATTTCTTCACTGGATTATTTGTTTTTCGGGTGCTGAGTTTGGTGAGTTCTTCATAGATTTTGGATACTAGCCCTTTAGGCAGCCATTTTAATCTTTCTACCTGAAGTGGCTTACTGTATCTTAATCATTGTTTATTTTAAAACAGTAACTTTTTTTCCTTATAAACTTTTTATGGTTCTAATTCTTTTTTTTATGTTTATTTATTTTTGAGAGACAGAATATGAGCACGGGTGGGGCAGAGAAAGGGAGACACAAAATCTGAAGCAGGATCCAGGCTCTTAGCTGTCAGAACAGAGCCCAGTGCAGGGCTGGAATTCACAAATTCCCAGATCATGACCTGAGCCCAAGTCCGATGCTCAACTGACTGAGCCACCCAAGAGACCCAATATGGTTCTAAATCTAAATACTATATTCACACTCTGATTTAGATTGTTTTTGCCCCAAATATATTAATAGAACAATTTACATTAAATCCATAGAATCTAAATACTTTGAGTTGCTATTGACCAATTTCAGTTTTAACTGAGTCAGTGTTACATGGTATTAATTTGGCTTTTCATTTTTGTGTACATTTTATTTATTTTTGAGAGAGAGAGAGACACAGAGCACAAGTCGGGGAGAGGCAGAAGGAGAGGGAGACACAGAATCTGAAGCAGGCTCTAGGCTCTGAGCTGTCAGCACACAGGGCTCGAATTCACAAACCATGAGATCATGACCTGAGCCGAAGTCAGAAGCTTAACCGACTGAGCCACCCAGGCGCCCCTAATTTGTCTTTTAATAATATATTAAGAACATTGTGAAAACTTTACATCAACTACAGGTTATTCTAATACTACATGAAATATTAATTATAAATTTGTTATTGAAATGTTTAGGTGCAACAATGAAGAACTAATTTTATTATATTTCAGAGAATCCATGATTAGAAATTTTTTGTTAGAAAAGTTATACAAAATTCTGATTTTGTGTTTATTGCTTCTATCTTTTTGGTTATGCTTTCATGAAATATGTAATATCCTTAGATAATATATTAAATTTTTATTTTCTTTATATTCTTACACTTTGCTATATGTAATTTTCTCTTCCTTGTAATTTATGTTCAATAGTTATTCTAATAGTCATCCATGCTCATAAAGGCAACTGTAGGATTCCATTATACCACAGTGTATTTGTACATTCATTTGTCAGTGTATACTGGGATTATGCTCAGTGTTTTCTTGTACAAAAAAATATAGCAACATTTTAAAAGCTCATCTCTATAAACTTATATATGTGTGCTGGCGTGCATGGGCAAAATTTTGCTTATCAGATACCTCAAAATGGAATTGATGGCTCAGAGGGTAGATAATCTCAAAATAAAGGCAGATTGTCTTCCAAATTTCTTGTATGCATTGTGATTGATACTAGCAGTGCACAAAGGTTTCTTAAGTACTATGTTCTACAAATCTTTCTATATTGTCAGATGTCTTAATTTTTTAAATGTTTATTTATTTTGAGATAGAGAGAGAGAGAGAGAGAGAGAGAGTGAGGGAGGGAGAATCCCAAGCAGGCTCCCCACTGTCAGTGCAGAGTCTTATGGGGGGCTCAATCCCATGAACTGGGAGACCATGACCAGAGCTGAAACCAAGAGTCAGACACTTAAGGGAATGAAATACCCAGATGCCCTGAGATGTCTTCATTTTTATCGATTGGTAGATTATAAAATATCATCTCATTGCGATTTTCTACTCCCCTGATTATTAGGAGACAGAACATCTTTTTATTGTTCTGGGGCTATATTTATTTCCTCTATTAAATGCTTCTTCATATTTCTTGACCACTTTATATCAATTCTAACTTTCAAAAGTTTTTATAGAAATTATATATTCTGATATTATTCCTTTGTCAATTGGATGTGTTATAATTTTTGTCCTAGTTTACAAATTTTCCTCCTACTTATACTTCTAATTGTAGCATTTGAGAAATACAAGTTAACTTCTATTCCTAATATACAAAGACATTTTATAATGAATAGATGCTGACTTTTATCACATATTTATTCTTACTGAGATTCTTTTTTTTTTTTTCTTCTAAGTTTATCTGTTTTGAGAAAGAGAGCATATGTGTGTGAGCAAGAAGGGTAGGGGCAGGGACAGAGAATCCCAAGCAGGCTCCCTGCTCTGTACAGACCCCAACGCAGGGCCTTATCTCACGACTGACCAACTGACCATGAGATCACAACCAGAGCCAATATCAAGAGCTGGGCACTTGACTGACTGAGCCACCTGGGTTCCCCTCTTATTGAGATTGTTAATGAGATATTTTACACATTTTCCCCCATTAATCTGTTATACAGTCTGTATTAGAGTTCTTCCAGAAGCAGAAGGAGAGAAAAGTAAATATTTACATGTGTAACATCTATCTATCTGTCTAGGGAGATCTTTAAGGAATTAGCTTATCTGACTGTGGGGACTGGCAAGCTAGAGATTCAGTGAAAAGGTAATGCTTCAGCTCCAATCTAAAGGCAGACTGCTGGCAAAATTCCTTCTTCCTAAAGGATTATTATGGACTGATTGGATTAGGATATACCCAGTTAAGACTTCAACATAAGAATTTTGAAGGGGTATAATTCAGCCCATAACACTTTCCATATGTTTCTGAAATAAATGAAACTTAGTTGTATTTATAGGAATATTTATATCATATAGTTTATAAAATGTGTGTATATAGGGCATAATAAGACCATATAGTCTTGTAATTAATAACACAGAGAATGATTGCCTAGTTTTGGATCTATGACCCACCACTTATGACATACAATTTAGACTGATAAAATTTTTAGAATGAGTTCTAGTATATATAAATACTCAGAGTATTTTCTAGAAAGTTGATACTGGTGGTTATAACATATTTATAAACGTGTATCACTTTTTAGATAATTTTCATTATTTTGTCCACAATATTGGATGGTATACAGAATAATAACCACCCAAAAATGCCCACATTCTAATTCCTGTAACCTGTAAATATGCTATGTTACATGGCAAAGGAGAATTAAGGTAGCAGATGCAATTAAGTTTGCTAACCAGCTAATGTTAAATTAGGGAGCATATACTGGATTACCCAAGTGGATCCAGTATAATCACAATGATCCTTAGATATGGAAGAAGGAAGCAGAAGACCCAGAGTGATGTGGTGGAAGAACTCAACCACCTACTACTGGCTTTGAAAACAGGAGAGGTCCAAGAGCCAGGAATGCACACAACAGCTAGAAGCTGGGAAAAAGAGAGAGAGAGAGAGAGAGAGAGAGAGAGAGTATGAGAATGGATTCTCCTCTAGAACTTCTAAATGAGAATGCAGCTCTTGATTTTAGCTCAGTGAGGCCCTTTTTGGCCTTGCGACCACTAAATTATTGGAACTTATTAGAGCAGCCATAGGAAACTAATGCAGATTTCAGAAATTGAGAGTGGAATGCTTTTGTAACAAATACCTGAACATGTTGAGGTGGCTTCAAAGTTGAGCAACAGGCAGAGGCTGTGAATACTGAGCAACAAGGCTTAGATTTCCTTGAATACATCAGCAGATATAATAATGTTAACAGTTCAGCTGGTGAGGACTCAGAAGTGAGGAACGTGGTAGAGAAAATATTATTGGCCTTATCTTTCACATTAGGATTCATAAATATATACCATGCCACCTTTCACATCATAGAATCACCATCTGGTGAAGGAGAAATGTGTTCAAAAAACTTTTAGGGAGCGGAATATTGATGTCTAGGATTTCCAGGGTAAAAAATAAATGCCAATTTTAAGTATATATTAGACCAGTTGTACTTCACTAATTAGCACAATAAGGTATGCATCTATGTCGTGCAACAAGAGTTGCCCATTAGTCCACATCTTGCAGGATATTATTTATGCCCCAAATTTCCCTTCTCTCACTTCTCTAGTCATTTTTCTGCTATTCCTTAAACCATAATGTAACTACAATCTATGTCTTTCGTTACATCCTTCAGCATAAATATAATAGCTCCTTTAATTGCATTAATAAAAGAACCATATGATCCTGTCAATCAATGCAGAAAAAGCATTTGACAAAATTCAGCATCCTTTCTTAATAAAAACCCTCAAGAAAGTCGGGATAGAAGGAACATACTTAAACATCATGAAAGCCATTTATGAAAAGCTCACAGCTAATATCATCCTCAATGGGGAAAAACTGAGAGCTTTCCCACTGAGATCAATGACAGGGATGTCCACTCTCACTGCTGTTGTTTAACATAGTGTTGGAAGTTCTAGCATCAGCAATCAGACAACAAAAGGAAATCAAAGGCATCAAAATTGGCAAAGATAAAGTCAAGCTTTCACTTTTTGCAGATGACAGGACATTATATATGGAAAACCCAACAGACTCCACCAAAAGTCTGCTAGAACTGATACATGAATTCAGCAAAGTGCAGGGTACAAAATTAATGTGCAGAAATAAGTTGCATTCTTTTTTTTTTTCAACGTTTATTTATTTTTGGGACAGAGAGAGACAGAGCATGAACGGGGGAGGGGCAGAGAGAGAGGGAGACACAGAATCAGAAACAGGCTCCAGGCTCTGAGCCATCAGCCCAGAGCCTGACGCGGGGCTCGAACTCCCGGACCGCGAGATCGTGACCTGGCTGAAGTCGGACGCTTAACCGACTGCGCCACCCAGGCGCCCCAGAAATAAGTTGCATTCTTATACACTAATAATGAAGCAACAGAAAGACAAATAAAGAAACTGATCCCATTCACAATGGCACCAAGAAGCATAAAATACCTAGGAATAAATCTAACCAAAGATGTCAAAGATCTGTATGCTGACAACTATAGAAAGCTTATGAAGGAAATTGAAGAAGATATAATGAAATGGAAAAACATTCTGTGCTCATGGATTGGAAGAATAAATATTGTTAAAATGCCAATACTACTCAAAGCAATCTACACATTCAATGTAATCCCAATCAAAATTGCACCATAATTCTTCTCGAAGCTAACACAAGCAATCCTAAAATTTGTATGGCACCACAAAAGGCCCTGAATAGCCAAAGTAATTTTGAAGAAGTAAACCAACACGGGAGGCATCACAATTCTAGATTTTAGCCTCTAATACAAAGCTGTAATCATCAAGACAGCATGGTATTGGCACAAAAACAGACACATAGACCAATGGCATAGAATAGAAACCCCAGAACTAGACGCACAAAAGTACGGCCAACTAATCTTTGACAAAGCAGGAAAGAATATCCAATGGAAAAAAGACAGTCTCTTTAACAAATGGCACTGGGAGAACTGGACTGCAACATGCAGAAGGTTGAAACTAGACCACTTTCTTATACCATTCACAAAAATAAACTCAAAATGGATAAAGGACCTGAATGAGACAGGAAACCATCAAAACCCTAGAGGAGAAAGCAGGAAAAAAAAACTTCTCTGACCTCAGGCGCAGCAATTTCTTACTTGACACATCCCCAAAGGCAAGGGAATTCAAAGCAAAAATGAACTACTGGGACCTCATGAAGATAAAAAGCTTCTGCACTGCAAAGGAAACAATCAACAAAACTAAAAGGAAACCAACAGAATGGGAAAAGATATTTGCAAATGACATATCAGACAAAGGGCTAGTATCCAAAATCTATGAAGAATTCACCAAACTCAGCACCTGAAAAACAAATAATCCAGTGAAGAAATGGGCAGAAAACATGAATAGACACTTCTCTAAATAAGACATCCGGATGGCCAACAGGCACATGAAAAGATGCTCAATGTCGCTCCTCATCAGGGAAATACAAATCAAAACCACACTCAGATACCACCTCACGCCAGTCAGAGTGGCTAAAATGAACAAATCAGGAGACTATAGATGCTGGCAAGGTTGTGGAGAAACAGGAATCCTCTTGCACTATTGGTGGGAATGCAAGCTGGTGCAGCCACTCTGGAAAACAGTGTGGAGGTTCCTCAAAAAATTAAAAATAGACCTACCCTATGACCCAGCAATAGCACTGCTAGGAATTTACCCAAGGGATACAGGAGTACTGATGCATAGTGGCACTTGTACCCCAATGTTTATAGCAGCACTTTCAACAATAGCCAAACTATGGAAAGAGCCTAAATGCCCATCAACTGATGAATGGATAAAGAAACTGTGGTTTATATACACAATGGAATATTACTTGGCAATGAGAAAGAATGAAATATGGCTTTTCTTAGCAACGTGGATGGAACTGGCGAGTGTTATGCTAAGTGAAATAAGTCATACAGAGAAACACAGATACCGTGTGTTTTCACTCTTATGTGGATCCTGAGAAACTTAACAGAAGACCATGGGGGAGGGGAAGGAAAAAAAAAAGTTAGAGAGGGAGGGAGCCAAACCATAAGAGACTCTTAAAAACTGAGAACAATCTGAGGGTTGATAGGGGTGGGAGGGAGGAAAGGGTGGGTGATGGGCATTGAGGAGGGCACCTGTTGGGATGAGCACTGGGTGTTGTATGGAAACCAATTTGACAATAAATTTCATATTAAAAAAAATAAAAAATAAAATAAATTAAAAAGACAAAATCCTTATCTGCTAATTCTAATACCTGGTTATCTCAAGGTTGGAAGCACATCTCTTCCATTCATAGTATCAATTACAATACATGATATATGACTATATTCCTTCTATTCTTCTATTTGCCTGAGAAACTAGGACTTTAAGCCCATACCAAGACCACCTGTAGAGTACCTTAATGTCTCTTATGTCTCCTTCAAATTTCTACTGAACTTTTTTTAAGACTACTTTTAAAATAGGATTATTTCAGGGCACTTGGTGGCTCAGTTGGTTGAGCCTTTGTCTGGTTTTTCATTTTGGTTGAGTTCATGATCACACAGTTTGTGGGTTCTAGCCCTGCATTGGGCTCTATGTTATCAGCATGGAGACTTCTTAGGATTATCTCTCCATCTCTGTCTGCCCCTCCTGTGCACACGTGTGTGCTCTCTTCCTCTTTCTCTCTAGAATAAACTTTAAAACAATATGAGTATTTCAACATATTTAAATAATTTTATCCTGAGAATAATTAACTACTATTCTTTGTTGGTATAGATGTCTCTTTTTTTTCCATATGAAAAGTACGCATGGTGTGTCATGACTAGTATTGTTGTAGACAGTGTCAAAGCACCCATATTTGGTAATAGAAATTGTATAAAACTTATGATTTATAATTTTATTATGTGATAATTTCGGTCATATATGTTACCATTTACTTAGCTATTTTCGTATTCTTTTGATAGATCTATCATACTTCCTCAATTAAAAATTTTTTTTGCCCTCTCCTGGGAGGGCAGGGAAATAAAATAAATTTTGCTTACTATTTCTGTGTTTGATCTCACCCTTTCCTTTAACTGAATAACCTCTTTCAAAAGGGTCTTATACTGTGCTTTTCAGAAGACAAACTAAAATTACAAGGAAGGTGGCCAACTGAGACCTAGCCTTGATAAAAACAAAATAAGCAAGCCAAAAATCCAAAAGTAGTGAATAAACTTAGTGGAAATAAAGCTATTCAGATACCTGTAATCAAAATAAATAACTATTTTCTAAATTTCCTATTTTCATGCTATTCTCATTAGTATTTGGTATTTTCAAATGCCACTTTAATTCTGGCAAATTTTACCTATTACTTTCTACAAGATTACCAGAAGAAAAGTAGGTTTTCTTTAAAAATTCAGCAACTAAGAAACAGAAAAATTTAAGGATATTAGAGATATTCATGAAATGTTTGTGACATTACCAAGGCTCTTTCCAGAATCATACCTGTATTCTATATACACACACACATTATTAAATCCCCATTTTGAAATATTTAAAAATGATCTTTTGAAAACAGTTAACATTCTCTGTACATAAACATCATAAAATCTCTTCAGCTCTGACTGAGATAATGAGATAAGCATAGCTGGAATCCTAATATGATTGTGCTTTATGCTTTCATTTTTGTCCACAGTTCATAAATAGCTATATTATCTGTCAGTGTTCTGATTACACTTGTGAAAGAAATAATAAGATGCTTTTGGAGTGAAAAAGAAGATATGCCTCATCGGTTCCTTAAACATATGATATTTGATATGGTTAATAGCATTATAATATAACAATGTTGTCTTCTCTCTATAAAAGTGACAGTGCTGAAATATGCTCAGTAGAGTGGAGAGTATAAATTGCTTTCCTACAGAAGCAGAGCAATGTATGACATTACTCACCTATATACTCTTTGGTCAGCCCTGTTGCCACAAGCACAGCACACTTGTTATATTTTTTTGTTTTATTTTAGGTGTATCTTTTGGGATTTACCTACACCTCTAAAGATGATATCTTAGAGCAGCATTAGGTTATAAAATTAGCTGTGGAATTCTGTTTCCAAATGAAATCTTTCTTTGAGGTACAACATGTAAAGCTCATAAAAGTTGAGCTACAATTACAGATGAGTTAGAATTCTCTCTTTTCCTCCCCTTCCTAGATTTCCCCAGAGAATATTCAGTCCAGAACTCTATGAATCACTATTTAAAGCCCTCCATAAACTAATCCCTCATTAAAAATATTCAAGGATCAAAGGACAAGATTGATATGCCTAAGATTAAGAATTACATTATTATATAGCAAATATTTTGAGTGATTATTATATAGCAAATATTTTGAGTGATTTTGAGTGAATATTGTGAGCTCTTATGCTGAATATTTTAGGTGAATTATCCTAGATATTTCTTATTCTCATCATTTGAAGGTATTATTTCTGAGTATTATTCTTAATCCATTTTATGAAAAAAAAAAAAAACAGAAAACAAAAAACTGAGATACAGTGTGCCTAAGTAAATTTCTCCTATATATTGGCTAGTAAATGCTAAAGGCATAATTTTGATTGAGGTGATCATACTCAAAGACTACTTAGAGAGTGGGCATATAGTATTTTCTGTCTGACCTCAATTTCATTTCTAGGACTATGCACCCTTCCCTACCTAAATCTATGTGATTCTAATGGAGATGAAAGTGAAGATCCACCACTCCATCCAAAAAGGCATTTTACCAAGAGTGGCCATGACAAATAATTCTTCCTAGTGAAAAGTGATTGGTCTAGGGTAAGATATAAGAGTAGGGCCAGTCTATTTTTCTGAGATTGTTATTTATGCAGAAGAGATGTATCTCTCACAAATTTTAAGTACCTGTAAATGTGGATGTGTTTGAAAGAGTTGGGATTGGCAGGTGTCTCTCTCAACATGTGATATAGTGAATCATAAACCAAATCTAAGAGGAGAATGATGTCAAAAGTTTACCTAAATTTTTCAGTCATGAGGGAAAAAAAATACATTCTTTTAATTTTTTTCCCATGAGCTAATTTTATCTCTTCTGTTTGGTCATAATTGCTACAAAATGGCTCTCTTTTACTCCTCATTTACTTTTTAGATTGATTTAACCCCAAACATATATAATAAAGGAAAATATCTTTTTCAAGCATAACACTATTAGGGATACAGAAATGCATAAGACCCAACTTTATTCAAAGAAATGGGTGAAACAGACATTCAAATGAATTACACTACAGAGAGATGCGATATAACAAAGTTGTGTTTAATGTATCAACTTTACCTCTGGAGAAGGAGATTCATGGACAGAATCTTAGGGATAAGTAGTTATGAAAATAAATTTAGGGAACTTTTCAGGCTGAGTGAATTTTATATGCAAAGTTCAGAGTCAGAAGAAAGCATAATAGTCCTGGAAGAACTGAATTGTTCTTTGAAAGAATCCATATTACAAAGGAACGAACGATACAATCAACTCTAATCTAAAACTTGGATTATGTCATTTTATATAACAAGTGCACAGTGTAATGATAGCTATTTTTTCACATCTCTTACTTATTTTCAGATACATTCCTGAGTTCAGGGGGAAAAGGTAGACAGTTGTTATGAATAATAGTCCTCTAGTAAAATGTAAGCTCATGTGTAGGAAATATTCTTTGTAACTAACATGATATTTCTATCTTGGTTAATTGAGCCTTAAGCCCATAACCTCTTTTAATATGTATTTTGTATACAGATATTCTTTTCTCAGAGTCAAAGTTGTATACTTTCACTAACTACATACTGGCAGTGGTAATCGCTGATTTTCTCCAGTCTGATGAAAGATTGAGGAAAAAGTAATATTCTTACATTTTTGATTCTGACTAAATATAAGTACAGGTAGGTAGTAATAGAAAGAGATATTTCATGTCAGTTGATCAGTCACTAGTAATAAAGAAATTTATCATTCATCCAACAATGAAAAGAAATTGGATTTTCCAGTATTCTGAGAAACTTTGATTACATACACACACACGCAAACATTAATAAAGCCTGATTCCTTTATCAATATATACCAGGATCCTGACAATGTAAATAGTATATGTTACCATTTTAATTTCATTACATTTTACCATCTCAATTTTTCAGTAATGACAAAACTTTCCCTCTTTCATGTATTACATATATTCTCTTTCATGCCATTTGACCTTCCTTTCTGACCCTTGTCATTACAAGCAAACTCTTCATCCTTAATGGTACAGCTCAGAAGCCATTTCTTTCAATACTTTATTTTTAGATTTATATTTGAACACCTTATTTGCTACTACCAATATTGCTTAGCTACAGACCTCAAATACTCAAGAAAATAGAGAAAATAAGATTAAAAAAAAAGAACCAACCACAAAATATTCAATCTAATGACAATGTAGAGGAATGGCCTACATTTTCAAACAATTACCTCACTGTGGTAGGTTATTTGGGATTTCACTACTTACTTTTCTAACTACTTTTCATTTATTCATTTATTCGCCCAACAGTAAGGTACCAGGCATTATGCTATAATAAACAATATAGATTCTTCCATTCAATCACTATGGTTTTATTAGGAAAATCATTTATATAATTAAATATTTTCAAAAGAATTTGAAAATGGCTATAATAGAATAATATACAGAGGGGTGTGGAAATAAAAAGGAAGGAACATTTAGTTTTCAATAAGAAAAACTTTTATAATTTTTTGATGTATCCTCACAGCTTCACAGTTAATTCTACTAATGTTTCTTATTTTAAAAAATCAGGGGGCGCCTGGGTGGCGCAGTCGGTTAAGCGTCCGACTTCAGCCAGGTCACGATCTCGCGGTCCGCGAGTTCGAGCCCCGCGTCTGGCTCTGGGCTGATGGCTCAGAGCCTGGAGCCTGTTTCCGATTCTGTGTCTCCCTCTCTCTCTGCCCCTCCCCTGTTCATGCTCTGTCTCTCTCTGTCCCGAAAATAAATAAACGTTGAAAAAAAAAATTTTTTTTTAAAAATCAGAAATAAATCAGAGTATCTTATAATTTACAATGTAATTTGTCACGCATGTTTTTAACCAAAATCACCAGAATTCCTTGAACATGCTATTCAAAGTATTAATGTATTTTATAATCTTTTATATAATGCCTCTTTATATGATCACCTACAAATGGACTAAGCAAAATCACAAATCACCAAATCAATTGTACACTCAAGCAGACACATACCCTGTAAGACCTTCACACACATCTTCTGCTGCACACAAATAGTTCCTCAGTTACTTATGCAAAGAAGCTCATATATAGTCTATCAATGTCAGGGCTGTATTTTAATTAACATAAATACTTTACTATTAATCATTTTTCCCAGTAATTTGTTTTTTTAAATAGTCATGCTTATTAATCATAACTGTAATCTATAGTTTTCTTAAAATATTTATCTATCTTCATATAAAATCTAACTTTCTTATTTTATTATCCACAATTATACCAAGGAAAATCTATGAAGCAAACTTGAAACAACTAGTTTCTTTAAATTTTGCCACAGTATTAACAATTTCCTTGGGTCTATCCATTATTATAATGGATTTTGTCATAACATGATTAAGTGAAAAAGTAATTTGCACTGCTGTGAAAATGGCTTTGGTTATGAAGGTATCACACTTCCATCTGGTTCCTTTAGCCAAGGTTTTACTATTATAGAGAACACTAATATTCACAATGCTAAAATGTATAGAGGGCCAGGTTGTCACAATGCATGATTAAAATATTAAATGCTTACAGTCCAATTTCTATTGGTTATTTTAGACACGCTTTACAATTTGGAAAATATTTCTGTATATTGCTCCTTGAGAAGACAGATTTGTTTTTGTTGTTTTTCTTCTTGTAGAAGAAACATTAAAGTGATGTATGCATTATATTCCAATTTTGGTTCTGCAGTTTACATTTATGCATATGTGTGGGCATAAACAGAGACTTGGATAATCATCAATTTTTTCATTCACATATTGGGGACCCACTAAATGCTAGGAATAACTTTAGTGCTGATTAAAGTGCACATGGATGGGGCTTAGAACATAATGGGGAAGCTGTTTTAGCACCACAAAATCTTAACAAATGAACATGAATGTAATTACATGCTCTGGAAGAAAGAACTTCATGAACAAAGAGGAGGGAACTACTTTAGATGACCTCTTCAGCATCTTCTATAAGGCACTATCTCTACTGAGGCTTGAAAAGTCAGAAGAATGAGGCAATAAAACTAGAGGAAAGAGACTCTTCAAGTGAAGAAATAGCACTAAAAGGCCATGGGTTGGAAAAAAAAAATTATGTGTTCCAGAAATCTGAACTAGGAAAAGGATTATTTATTCTATGTTTTAAAAACAGTAAAGCTGGATACTTTAGCATTATTATGTATATTATGTGGAAAGTATTCTATAAAATGGATATTGACTCACCTGTTTTGTACAACTGGTATAAGAGTAATATGAGGCAATGATCCACTACAACCCAGATTAGGGTAAATGTCAAGACGGTTATTCACAGATCCAAAGATTATATTTCAAAGTAATGGGCAATAAAAGTCCTCTTCCCCTGAACGTCATTTAATCACTAATCATTGCAATGATATGGTATTGTTTCAAATGTAGAAATGTTTTATACAAGTTTTGTATATCTCATTAAGAGTTTGCTTTCTTTTCACATCCCCAAAAATGAAGTCAGGCTTTGATAATGTCTTCAAATGCAAGGACATTCATGTGGAGAGGGAAACAATACTTGGAAATGCTGTGAGTTCACTCAATAGCATATGTCATTCTTATGCTGTCTGCATATGTTATCTTGCCTGCAATATTGTTTATTAAATCATTAAAATATTTTTAATAGTGATGTTGCTGGGAAATAATTCCTGCTTTCTTTTCTCAGTAAAATGTGGATGTTTTTAATTTTATGGGTCATAATAATAATTGAAAGCTTTTCAGTTAAAATACAAAGTTGTAAAATATATAATAAATATGTAAGCAAATAGATGTTGCAGAATTTGTAATAATAACAATTATTTTTCTTCCAGCAGCCAGAATGACCCTGTCTGACACATTTT
Organism: Lynx canadensis; assembly: GCF_007474595.2. Taxonomy (NCBI): domain Eukaryota; kingdom Metazoa; phylum Chordata; class Mammalia; order Carnivora; family Felidae; genus Lynx; species Lynx canadensis. Next base: position 26,735,375 of record NC_044320.2, read on the forward strand.
TGCTCACTGGGAAGGCTTCCCAAAGTCCTTACAAGGAAGTACAGTGCCCCTCAGGATATGTCACTTCCTTTAACTTTCACATCTTGTTTTCTACCGTTTTGAGCTCACTGTGCTCTGAATAGGCTGGTATCCTGGCTGTATTTGGACCCTAGATGTGCTCCCACTCCAAGTTCTTCACACTATTACCTCAGGTGTACTGTTCATGCCCCAGATTTCCACGAGCTCACTTTCTCTCAACCTCCATGACATCTGATCACAGAAGCCTCCTTAAGCAGCATAGATAACTAGCAGCCTCCATTCCCATACTACTGCACCCTTCCACATACTATTTTTCTTATTCTGCCTTATTTTTCCCACAGTGCTTTTCATATATGTATGAATATACATATATGAATATACTGACATATATGTATGTTGATTTGTTATTACTGTGCTCCATGAGAACAGGAATTGTCCAGATTTCCCTGCTTTATCCCTATGTCTAGAAAAATTCTAGGAATCTTGGGGCGCCTGGGTGGCGCAGTCGGTTAAGTATCCGACTTCAGCCAGGTCACGATCTCGCGGTCTGCGAGTTCGAGCCCCGCGTCGGGCTCTGGGCTGATGGCTCAGAACCTGGAGCCTGTTTCCGATGCTGTGTCTCCCTCTCTCTCTGCCCCTCCCCCGTTCATGCTCTGTCTCTCTCTGTACCAAAAATAAATAAACGTTGAAAAAAAAATTAAAAAAAAGAAAAAAGAAAAATTCTAGGAATCTAGAAGATATCTAAAAGATAATTACATATGTTAAAAAAATTAAGGGGCGTCTGGGTGGCTCAGTCAGTTGAGCATCTGACTTTGGCTCAGGTCATGATCTCGTGGCTCACAAGTTCGAGCCCCGCGTTGGGCTCTGTGCTGACAGCTTAGAGCCTGGAGCCTGCTTCGGATTCTGTGTCTCCCTCTCTCTCTGCCCCTAACTCACTCACATTCTGTCTCTGTCTCTCTCAAAAAAAAAAAAAAAAAAAAAACATTTAAAAAAAGATAATACATATGCATTAAATCAATTAATTGGAGACTTAATTTGGTGTTTCATTGGTCCATTTTAAGTAATTTACAATTAACTGATGGAAATATTTGAGTATATGGTATTCACACACACAAAAAATCACAGATTTAAGGAAATTCTCCAGTTTTTTTTTAAAGGAGTAATATTATTATTGATTTATTATGAAATGTAGATACAAATATATTGTTAGGTTTAATTCATGTGATTTTGGTTACCCTTTGAATTTATTTCATAAGAATTAAAAAATCAGAGGAGTGAATTTGTCAATGAAGAAGAATGGGGGCAGAGTTGTTGATTTAGCCAGCTAGTATTTGAGCAATGCAATGAAAAGAGCCAGTACACTTTCCTCCTCTTTTCTAGGCTTATTGGCTGGACTTTGGCCTAGTATTTGCTCCCTCAGTAAAAGAAGAAGTGGAGTATGCCTTATAACCAGGGTCAGGAGTCAAAACTCCCTGACATCCCTCTTTTTCTTCTTCTTTCATGTTTCATGTTGTTTGCCTAATTCAGGTACCATATCTCCTAAATCTCATGCTTATTCTATATATTAATCACATAGGTCTAAAGAGCATATTGTAAAATTCAACTTGTTTAATATTCAGTTGCCATATGGATCAACAATAGGAACTAAACAGTCTACAACAAGGTAGAGGAGTAGTCTCTCAGACAGCAATCTCCAGGGCTGTAATTAGAGTGCATCTCCTACAAGGGTGTGAGATTATGATTCTAGACAACTTCCTACAAAAACAGATTCAGGAGTGACTGAGACAAGCTGCTAAAACCACTGAACAACAGACACAAAATATTGTAGAACAGTAGCTGTGTCCTTAGAACAAGGCTGAGTTATTGGGACCATATTTTCTGTCTCCAGTAATATGCCAGATATCAGCTGGGCCATCATGATTTTGATTAGTAAAATGGACAAAATGTAAGAATGTAGAGGGTTGTAGTGAAGATGAAATAGGCTGAAATACAATTAAATGCCATGTAATAGGTATATAAAGCCTGTTTCTTATTCTTCTTTTGTATCTAAACACATGGTACAATCTGAGTTAATACTTGGGAAATAAATGCCATCATTCTGGATATATTCATTGAACCTCACTCTGACATCTTTCTTCTTTTTACATTCTACACACAATCTAGCAACATATATGCCCTGTATTGTGAAATTGGTTACATTTCCTGGCTTGATAAATATTTTATAAAGGTGATTGCCACCACTCCACCCACCACTACCACCACTGGGTTCCTTGGTATTATTCCTATCATCTGGTTAAAAAGAGAATGCAGTGGAAGGCCAAGAGGGAGTTTAAGATGGCATTTTATTTTTCAAATGAGGAGAGGCTGGAGGAGGCTTATTTAAATAAAACTGAGTCATGCACATGCCCTGCTTTTTCTTTAATAATCCTTTGACATATGACTTATATGAAACAAAATTACTCATGCTGTACTAAATTGTGTCTACAGCTATGAAGAGAGTAAATGTGTCTGTATCTACTGTAACAATTGTAGAAGTTAAGGGAGTTAATGACCAAAGAACATGTTTGGTTTTCATTTATATCATAAATAAATTTCAGGGCTCTTGGAAAATGTGACTGATCATTTGGGCCATTTAAAATTTCATGGACTTTTGGAGTAAAAAACTATAGAAGAAAAAGATATAGTGGGGCAAATTTTTATTGCTTGATTTGCTATTATAATAATCCATTAAATATAACTTAGAAATAAGTATTTTCACTAGATGATCATAATTCTTTCCTTTTAGTACAGATATAGGCAGTTATAGGGTAGTTATCCTTAGTAAAACTAGTCCCTGATGTACATTTGGCACATACATGATAATATTGAAAAACTACTGAATAGCATTTGATGTAATGTAAATCTAGTTTTCCAGGTGTGAAATAAAAGAGAAAAATAATTGTTGGTACCAGGGAAAGATGTATCATGATGCTTATGTAAAAATATTAACGTTTCCAATATAAACATCTGAAAGCATATGCCATGCCATATGTTGATAGCCTGTGATGTTGGTCTACTTTAGGTTAATGCCCCCTGCCATACATAAAAAGAAACAAAAATGTATATTTTTTTTCAATTTAGTTTATAATTCTATCAATAAATAAATCTAATGGAATATTTTAATTCTCAATGATAGGAAATTGATAGCTTTAATTTCTGAAAAATTTGTTGGAACAAGCATATAGGATGAATTTCAGAACATTTAGTGTCATCCAGATACTGTAAAATGAGATTTTCTGGTTTTACTACTTTTTGTGAAGTGAGAGCTAATGGACATCTGGTGTGACACACACTCTGCCACTCCAGGCTTCTCATCTCATTCCCTCCCTGGGAACCAGAGGTGAATGAATCTCATATCTCTAAGAGCCAATTTAAATTCCCTTTCTATTTTTTGTAAAGTTTGTTTTGAGAGAGAGAGGGGGGGTGCATGAGTAGGAAATTGGCAGAGAGAGGCAGAGAGAGAAAACCCAAAGCAGGCTCTGCACTGTCAGTGTAAAACCCGATGTATGGCTTGATCTTTACACACTGTGAGATCATGACCTGAGCCAAAATCAAGAATTGGACATTTACCAACTGAGCTACCCAGGAGACCCAAATTTCTTCTCTATTTTATTTGTCTCACTCTAATTTAAAAACACAGGTCAATATGATACTCTATAGAAAACACAAAAGACTCCACAAAAAAATTGCTAGAACTAATACAAATATTTAGTAAAGTTGTAAGATACAAAATCAACACACAGAAATCTGTTGCAATTCTATATACTAATAATGAAACAACAGAAAAAGAAATCAGGGAATGGACCCATTTACAATTATACCAAAAACTGTAAGATACCTAGGAATAAGTCTAACCAAAGAGATAAAAGATCTGTACTCTGAAAACTACAGAACCTTATGAAAGGAATTTAAGATGACACAAAGAAACGGAAAAACATTACATGTTCACATATTGGAAGAAGAAATGCTGTTAAAATGTTGATACTACCCAAAGCAATCTATATATTCAATGAAATCCCTATCAAAATAACACTGGAATTCTTCACAGAGCTAGAACAAATAATCCTAAAATTTGTATGGAACCAGAAAAGACCCCAAATAGCCAAACCAATCTTGAAAAAGAAAACCAAAGCTGGAGGCATCACACTCCTGGCCTTCAAACTATACTACAAAGCTGTAATCATCAAGACAGTATCGTACTGACACATAGCTCAATGAAACAGAATAGAGAACCCAGAAATGCACCCACAACTATATGGCCAACTAATCTTCAAGAAAGCAGGAAAGAATATCCAATGGAAAAAAGACAGTCTCTTCAACAAATGGTGATGGGAAAATTGGACAGTGACATGCAGATGCAAAAGAATGAAACTGGACCACTTTCTTACACCATACACAAAAATAAATTCAAAATGGATGAAAGACCCAGTGAGAGATAAGAAACCATCAAAATCCTAGAGAACACAGGCAGTGACCTCTTTGACCTCGACCACAGCAACTTCTTACAAGACTTGTCTCTGGAGGTAAGGGAGATAAAAGCAAGAGTGAACTATTGGGACCTCATCAAGATAAAAAGCTACACAGCAAAGGAAACAATCAGCAAATCTAAAAGGCAACTGGCAGAATGGGAGAAGATATTTGCAAATGACATATCTGATAAACAGTTAGTATTGAAAATCTATAAAGAACTTACCAAACTCAATACCTAAAAAATAAATAATCCAGTGAAGAAATGGCCAAAGACATGAATAGACAATTTTCCAAACAAGACATCCAAATGGCCAACCAACACATGAAAAGCTGCTCAACATCACTCATTATCAGGGAAATACAAATCAAAACCACAATGAGATACCACCTCAGACCTGTCAGAATGGCTAAAATTAACAACACAGGAAACAACAAATGTTGGGAAGGATGTAGAGAAAGGGGAACACTCTTACACTGTTGGTGGGAATGCAAACTGGAGCAGGCACTCTGGAAAACAGTATGGAGGTTCCTCAAAAAGTTAAATATAGAACTACCTTTAAATCCAGCAATTGCACTACTAGGTATTTACCCAAAGGATACAAAAATACTGATTCAGGGGTGCCTGAGTGGCTCTGTCAGTTAAGCGTCTGACTTCGGCTCAGGTCATCATTTCATGATTCATGAGTTCAAGCTCCTCATTAGACTCTGACAGCTCAGAGCCTGGAGCTTGCTTCAGATTCTGGGCCTCCCTCTTCTCTCTGAACCTCCCTGATCTCTCAAAAATAAACAAACATTAAAAAACTTACTAATTCAAAGGGGCACATGCACCCCAATGTTTATAGCAGTATTATCTACAATAACCAAATTATGTAGACAGCCCAAATGTCCATCAACTGATGACTATAGATAAAGAAGAAGGATGAAATCTTGTCATTTTTAACAATGCGGTTATAGATACAGAGTATCATGCTAAGTGAAATAAGTCAGTCAGAGAAAGACAAATACCCTATGATTTCATTTATATGTGGAATTTAAGAAACGAAACAGATTAACATAGGTGGGGGAAAAAAAGAGAGGTAAACCATAACACATATTCTTAACTATAGAGAACAAACTGAGGGTGGCTGGAGGGGAGATGGGCAGGGTGATGGGTTAAATTGATGATGGGTATTAAGGAGGGTACTTGTTATAATGAGCACTGAGTGTTATAGGTAAGTGGTGAATCTCTAAATTCTACTCTTGAAACTAATATTAATCTATATGTTAACTAACTGGAATTTAAATAAAAACTTGAAACAAAAAATAAATAAAATGCTGCTTTTCACACACACATACTAAAGACTTTGGCCTTTACTTTGAGTGTACTGGGAAGCCAGTGAAAGTTGTTCATTAAAACAGTGATATTATCTCACTTGTATTTTTTTTAACAGTATCACTGTAGTTGCACTTTGATCAGAGGGAAGTGAAAATAAGTGGGTTGATTAAGAGCTATTTTAATATTCTGAGAGAGAGACATACATCTTGGTAAGAATGTTGCAATAAGTGTGGCAAGAAGTGATCACTTCTTCTAAGTAAAATTCTAAGTAAAATGTGAAAGTGCATCCAGGAAGTATTGGCATTCCATCAAAGTTTATACATAGTTTTTGGATAACACACTGCTAGGCAGGCACACTAATTATGAATCTACCTGTTTTTGTTATGTCTTTCCTCTTGATTATAACACTCTAAACTACAGACCTATAGTGAGGCTTTCATGAAAGGAGGTATGATCCTACTCCCTGGGTCTCTTCTTTAACTAACAGATAAGATCATATTTCTATGAAAAGAGAGGACAACAAACAAAGGACAAAGACCTTCTTAAAAAGTTAAGGCTACAACATGCTAAACTCTCCAGCAAGAATCTGACAATTCATTTCACCAATACATTTACTTGGTAATAATCAGGCCCTCTCATTTATTTTTTTTAGTCTATTTATTTTGAGAGAGAGCACACATGGGTGCAAGCAAGCAGGGGAGAAGCAGAGAGAGAGAGAGACTGAGAATCCCAAGCAGGCTCTCTGCTGTCAGTGCAGAGCCCTACACGGGGCTTGATCTCATCAACCATGAGATCATGATCTGAGCTGAAACCAAGAGTCAGTTGCTTAACTGACTGAGCCATCCAGGTGCCCTCTCATTTATTTTTTAAGCCCATTCTATCCTATGACATTCTTTCTGGTTTGCCCCAGTCTTCCATAAGGAAAGTCTCATTATTCCATACATAAAGCTTACAGTAAAATATTAGTTGCATTTTCTAAAAGAGTTCTAGGTTAAAAAATTCAACAATATCATTCAATATTGTTGCAACTTTACTTTTAATTTAGAAAAAAAAGTTTCCAATCTCTTTTAAGAAAGAATAAGTTTCCACCCACGCAGTTCCTCAGTAAGAATAAATCTTTATCTTGGATTTTGTAAGAGTGTTTTTTAAGTGCAAAGAATATATATGAGATGATTTAAAATATATGAGATGATTATTTAAAATGCAGATTCTTCAGAGACTCAACATCACACATTCTAATTAGCAGATATTAAAATTTAACTAAACTCCAGTTAATATTTAAATGCATAAAGAACCATATCTTTACAATATTAAAGATTTTTTTGCCTCCATACACCTTCAAAGACTGGGTACTCACTATATCCTCAAAGGAAATAGTAACCTTCCAAGATACAGATCATAAAGTGAAAATTGCCTTTAACCATGAATCAGTAGTTTTCCTTAGTCTCTAATATTTTGAGTACATAAGATTTTATCTACAAAATAAAATTAAAACAGGACAAAACCTGATGCCTGTATAAGACTCTCCCCAGAGCTGATTTTTGAAAATATCAACAAAATCAATAAACCCTTAGCTAGACTAAGAAAGAAGACTAAAATATTTAAAATTATAAATGAAAGTGGAACATCACAACTGATATCACATAAATAAAAATAATTATGAGACCACTACTGTGAGAATTATGAGACTACTATGAGCAATTATAGAAGGACAATTTGATAACCTAGAAGAAATGGATAAACACATAGAAACACATACCACCAAAGCTGAATCATGGAGAAATAAATTTTTTAAAAATCTGAACAGACTGATAACTAGGGAGGGTACTGAAACAGTAATTAAAAATCTCTCAACAAAAACCCAAGACCGCGTGGTTTCACTGAAGAATTCTACCAAACACTTTCAAAGAATTAACATCAATCCTTCTCAAACTTCCAAAACTGGGGAGGAAGAGATACTTCCAAATTTATTCTATGAGGCCATCATTACCCTATTCCAAAATCAGATAAAGACACAAGAAAACTGCAGACCAATATTCCTGATGAACTCTAACACAAAAATCCTCATTAAAATTCTAGCAAACTTGAGTTCAGCAACGAATTTAAAGAATCACAGATTATGATTCTGTGGGATTCATACTTTGACTACAAGGATGGTTCAACATATGAAGATCAATATAATACACCACAGTAACAAAATTAAGGACAAAAACCACATGATCATCTCAATAGATTCAAAAAACAATTTATAAAAATCAATTTTTATAAACAAGGGATGTTTATAAAAATATTCAACAAACTAGAAATCAAAGGAAACTACCTAAATATAGTAAAAATCAGGTATATAAAACCCATAACAAGTATCATACTCATTTTGGGGAAAGACTGAAAGCTTTTTCTTTAATATCAAGAACAAGATGAGGATGCTTACTCTTGTTGCTACTATTTAACACAGTACTAGAAGATCTAGCTATAGTAAGCAAACAACAACAAAAATGCAGACAGCTTGAAAATGAAGAATTTAAATTCTTTGTTCAGAGAGTACATGATGATATATGTAGAAAACCTTAAAGGTTCCACAAAAACATTTTTTGATGTTTATTTATTTTTGAGAGAGATAAAGACAGAGTGTGAGTAGGGGAGGGGCAGAAAGAGAGGGAGACACAGAGTCCAAAGCAGGCTCCAGCCTCTGAGCTGTCAGCGCAGAGCCCAACACAGGGCTCAAACCCACGGACCGTGAGATCATGACCTGAGACGAAGTCGGATGCTTAACTGACTGAGCCACCCAGGCACCTCTCCACAAAAACATTGTTAAAACCAATAAATTCAGCAAACACTCAGAAATCAGTGTTGTGTTGCATCAACACTCAGAAATCAGTTTCATTCCTATACACTTACAATGATAAATCTAGATAGGAAGCTAAGAAAACAATCCAATTTATTATAGCAGTACAAAAGACAAAATACTTAGAAATAAATTTAACCAAGGAGGTAAAAGAGTTGTACACTGAAAACTGGAAACATTGCTAAAAGATATCAAAGTAGATACAAATAAATGGAAAGACATCTCAGGCTCACAGACTGGACGATAATATTGTTAAAATATTCATACTACCCAAAGCAATCTACAGATTCAATGTAATCCCTATCAAAATTCCAATGGCATTTTTTAAAGAAATAGTTAAAAAAATCCTAAAATATATATGGAAACTTAAAGGAATTTTTAAATAGTCAAAAAAGTCTTGAGCAAGAACAAAGTTGGTGGCTCATATTCCTGGATTTAAAAACATACTGCAGAGCAAGAATAAGATAATGTGGTGATGTAGTAAGGATAGATTTATAGAGCAATGGAAAATACAGGTATTTCAGAAATAAATTCTTTCATACATGACCAGATGATTTTCAACAAGGGAGAGAGAGAGGACTACACAATGGAGAAAAGACAATCTTGTCAACAAATTTTGCTGGTAAAACTATATAGCCACATGCAAAAGGATGAAGTTGGACCCTTTCACCGTATACAAAAGTACCTGAAATTTGGATTAAAGATTTAAATCTAAGATTGAATCTATTAAACTCCTAGAAGAAAGAAGAAAACAGAAGAACACTTCATGTCATTGGTCTTGATGATTTCTGGAAGATGACACTAAAAGTACTGGCTACAAAAACAAAAACAGACAAATGGGACTACATCAAACTTAAAAACTTCTGTACATATGAAGAAGTAATAAACAGAGTGAAATAACCCACAGAAAAGGATAAAATAATTACAAACCATATATACATGAAAGGGTTAAATCTAGACCACATAAGGTACTTCTAAAATTCAATAACAAAACAAATAATCTGTTTTAAAAAATGAGTAAAGAACTTGAATAGAAGTTTCTCCAAAGAAGGCATAAAAGTGTATATTAATCACATGTAAAGATGTCCAACATCACTAATCACTGGGGAAATGCAAATCAAAACTACAATGAGATGTCATCTCATACCCATAAGGATGACCACTATCAAAAAACCTAGAAAACAACAGTGGGGAATAAGCTTAGGAATCCCCCAGACTTACACCAATGGGTTAACAAGACATAAAGAAGTACAAAGTCATAAGATGCTCACACCTGAGTTTGGGCAAACAACACAAGGCACCCAAGAATAGGGAGGTGCAATGGCACCCCAGAATAGAGAAGGGTGCAAAGGCACCCAATACATAGGTATATGAAATAAACAAGATTACGTATTCAGGGCAGAAGCACCCCCCAATTTAGTACTACAGCAGAAAGCTGCTTGCACAGGAAGGAAGGACCAAGTTAGGTAAACAGGTAAACTGAGCTATAGACTGCTGCGCTGTAGGTGAAGCAGCCCAGAGAGGAGATGGTTAACAAAAGAAATGGTGTCTTGTTAACCCTGAGGTTATTTCCCCTGTCTCATCTCCTAGGCTAAGATAAACACACATGGAGCCTCCTGTCTGCCATTAACAACCATCTGCCTATCTGCCTGGTGCCAAGATTTTGTTTTACATTGACCCAAAACCCAAACACTGTATATCTTCAAAACCCCTTTTCCCTCATGTCCCCAAGTTAATGTTCCCAGTTTCTTTGTCTCTTTATGCACGCCCATCACATTTGTAAGCCTTCTGATCTTAATAAATACGGGGCAAGGACCCTTATTCGGGGCTCTTGTCTTTTCCCAGATATTAGCCATCCCTTGCTTTTCATTCTGCATCCTGCTCTCTTGCTAGACAAGAGAGAGCTTTAGACTTAGAGTCTATGACAAACAATAAATTGATGAGGATGAAAAAAGTTGGGTCCCTTGTGATCTCCCGGTGGGACTATAAAGAGGTGCAGCCAATATGGAAAATAATATGAAGAATCCTCAGAAAATTAAAAATAGAATTGCCATATGATCCAGCAATCTCACTTCTGTGCGTGTGTGTGTGTGCGTGTGTATACACCCAAAAGTGCTCAAAGCAAGATCTTGAAGAGATATTTTCACACCTATGTTTATCACAGCATTATTCACAATATCTAAGAGATAGAAGCAACCCAAATTTCCATCAACAAATTAATGGATAAAGAAAATGTGGTATATGCATAGAAGAGAAAATTATATAGCCTTTAAAAAGGAAGAAATTCTATCACGTTACAACATAGATGAACCAGGGAGACGTTATTCCATGTGAAATAAGCTAATCACAAAAGGAAAAATACTCTTTGAATCCACTTATATTCTAAAACTTTTAGTATCAATTTTAGATTTGCCTACTTTCAGTTTCTGCTGTATCTAGTAAATTTAGCCTCTTGAGACCTAAATCAGAACTTGCTATTTTAGATATTCTGGAAGTGTAGTCCAAAAATTCATGTTGTATAGGCACTACTGTTAATTGCATACACATAAGGTAACACTTATTTTCCTCTGTGCTTTTGTAAGAAGGAATATATTAATTTTATTTTAAATCACCACTTAAAGACACAGTTATATTTTATACATTTACTTCAACATTAAACTTTATATGCCTACTCTACATTTTGCATTTCTATTAAAATGCAAGTTTGAATGTCAGGTCAAGACAACACTATATTTCACAGAGTTCATGGACGTTCTAAACTTAATATAAAATATTGAATGAATGAAATTGTTCCCTTTAGGGAGAGAATATATAACCTCCATTAGATTCCTAAACAGATTAGTGATGAAAGGAAAAACATCCTCACAAATGACTAATTTATAGCTTTGTTTTCAAAACCAATAATTTCTCTTTATTTAAACTATCCAACCGATAGACCATCAATTGTAATCAGGATTGGAAATTTACAGTACTATAGATAACATAAACTGATACTTCTGGTTGACACTGTCTATGTAACTTTTTGAATTCAAATGTACATGTCATTTACACTGTTTCAAATTAATTGAAATAAGATGTTACTGTGACATTCAATCTCTTTATTCTGCTAATTTTCATACTTTGCTTTCCTCAAATTGCAATGTTTGCAATCCTTTGTAAAAGTATGTACATTAGCAGAGAACTGGAGGAAATTAAGAGAGGTTGCAAAGACTATTCTGGGATTGATGAAGATCATTAAAAGTTCATTTAAAGAGGAAAAAGAAGGGGTGCCTAGGTGGATCAGTCAATTAAACAAATGACTCTTGATTCGGCTCAGGTCCTGATCTCATGGTTGTGAGATCAACCCCCGCACTGGGCTCTGAGCTGAGAGCAGAGTCTGCTTGGATTCTTTCTCTCCCTCTCTCTCTCTACTCTTCCTCTGCTTATGCACTCGATCTCTTGCTCTCAAAATAAATAAATAAATAAACATTTTTTTAATAGTAATAAAGACAAAAAAGAAGAGTTGAAAAAAGAGTAAAAAGAGTCTCTGTGTCTCAGTGGAGGAGGTGGTACAAATCTGGGTCTTTCTCTGCACTAACTCTTGCTTTTATGCCTCCTACTGTCATTTGCAGAGCATCTGCCCCTGAAATGGGAAATCCATGATGGATGATGTTGATAGCACTGAACACACAAGTGGATTTTTAACCTACGGTGAGTATTCAAATAAAAAACAGATGGCAACTTCTTAGAAACTAAGTACATTCCTCCGGAGGTAAAGTGGAGTGTTAAAGCATTTTAACATTGCACTGGAGCAGATAATTAGGGTAATTACGACTCTTCAAAGATATAAGGAATAAGGTCTAGGCCAACTTCCTTCTTTACTTCAAATTGTGAAGATCATAAAATTCTATGGGGAACTTGAACAAAGTAATCGTTTTATAAAATGCAGTAATATTCATAATGGTGGCATGTGAAAATGGTTTGTCTACTTCAATATTATGTTCAAATATGAATTATATAATTAAGAAAGTAAAATCAGGTTGACTCTACTTCACATCAAAGCTGATTAAGTTGCATACAATATGAAAAGTTGTCAAGCTAGTTTAGAGGCACCAAGGAACAAGTATGCATATACACACACACCACATACACACTTATACAAAATAAGCATGAATACTAAGTGATTTGATTTTAGAATATTTTAACCATACTAGTGTGTCATGGTCGTACAATCTCAGCAATATTACTGTATTCTGAGTGATTTTTATTTTTACCTATTTTAATTATGTCTCCAAATAAGCAATTTCTTTAAAGTACCATATTGTAGGGGCGCCTGGGTGGCTCAGTTGGTTAAGCGTCCGACTTCAGCTCAGGTCATGATTTCACAGTTTGTGCATTCGAGCCCTGCATCAGGCTCTGTGCTGACAGCTTAGAACCTGAAGCCTGCTTTGGGTTCTGTGTTTCCCTCTCTCTCTGCCCCTCCCCTGTTCATGCTCTGTCTCTCTCTCTCTCTCTCTCTCTCTCTCTGAAAAATAAATAAATATTTAAAAAAATCTTTAAAAAAACTAAAGTACCATATTATAGAGCAATGATAATGGTTTAATTCAGCAATATGTATAGCTTATATAAAACACTTTTGAAACAAAATAGAAATGTCAATATACATATATAAATATACAGATAAATACCTCATTCTATACTTTCTAACTTCTATATATTTTTCAACCCTTCTTATCCCACTATTACATATTACACACTTAGTGTAATTGGGTCCTATCACTTCTAGGGCTTTTTTTTTTTTAACTATCAATACTGATTCTCTGTATATATTCTTTGTCTTTTCAGGGCTACTTCCATTGTATATACCAACAGCCTTTGGCACTAAGCATACTCTGCTGCTCTCCCTAGTGTAAAAAACAAAATCAAAGTTGAGAACACTGCCAAGTAATAATTTACTTATTAAGTCACTACATTTTATACTGATATGTAAGCAGCCATTGATGTTTGAAGGTAAAGGAGTTCATTAAAGGGCACAGGAGATATTTATGGCAAAATAACCAGAGTACTTGACTCAATTTGATTTAAAAATGTATATGTGTTCTTAACAGGTCATGCATATTGCTTGATGAATCTAGGAGAATTTTTTGAGTATTTCCTTGATTTACTGTAGATTTTGTTGTTTGTTCATTGGCTTCTCATAGAAGCACAATTTTGAGAATATAGCTACTACCAATTTAACTGATTTTCATGTATGTCCTTGCACTCTATCATAACTATGTCTATAGGGTACTACTTAGACTGTGATATAATTACTCACCTTCTGACTAGATAACCTGAGTTTATTACATGTAGTTTTCTGCTCAGACCCCAGTAGCAATTTTGTGAAGAACAAAACAGCACTTGCATTCTCATCCCCATTAACCACAAATCAAATCACTATTTCCTGCTGCTGCTATAACGAACTACCACATATTTAGTGGCTTAACACATTTTCATTTTCTGATAGTTCTGGATGTCAAAGTCTGAAATTAGTCTTACAGGGTTAAAATTAATGTGTTGGAAGAGCTGGTTACTTATGAGTGTCCCAGGAAAGAAGCCATTCCCAGCTGCCCCCAGACTCAAGGATGCAGACATTCCTTGGCTTAATGATGACGTTACTCCAATCCCTTCTTCCATCATTAGATTGTGTTGTCCTCACACTGACCTATTGGCTTTCCCTTATTGAGGATCCCTGTGATTGCATCAGACCCACCTAGTTAATACACTGTAATTTCCCCAGTTCAAAATACTTGATTATATTGCAGAGTCCATTTTATTTACCATGTAAGGTGATCTATTCACAAATTTCAGAAGTTAGGATATAGACATAATTGGGAATCCATTATTCAACGTATCATATACTATTTCAAAGACTACTATTTTTATCTCAAAATACATAACCCATGGTATCTCAGGAAGACATGCTACTAGTCAATGAATCAATTTCATGAAAGAGATTAACAACTCCAAGGAGAAAAGACTATGTGGTATATTATCCAGTTCCCTAGCCATTATTTATTCTCATTAAGACAATGTTATTAAAGAGTAGGTTATGTATAGCTCTTGAAATTTTACATGCTTCTTTGCCTCAAGTCACTTTTTGCCTACTTACTAATATTTGAAATTTATTTTTAAATATCTTGTTATTTAAATAGAGCCAAGTAGTGTGTGATCTTGATTAATATGAATAATACACACAGTATGTAAATTATATATAATATGTAAATATTATATATATAATAATCAGTGAAATGATATATGTAAACGAGAGACTTCTATCCATTTTATTTAAGGGAGGGAAGGGAAGAGCAGAAATGTATTAAGCAATAAAAATAGAGGGAAAGCCCCACACCTTTCCTTACAAATTGGAAATATTAGACTAAATACAGATTTCTCAGATTTTTTCCCTCAGTTTATCTCATGGGTAAGTGTGTTGCCATTCAGTTGAGTGAGGCCAAATGAAGCCCTGGACACACAGAGGATCCTTTACCTGACAGAAGTAAACACAAGTAACTATGCTTCATGTGATTTATAAGATTTTGAATATTGGTTGCTTTTTAAACTGTTCAGACTTCATTTAAAGAAGGTGATCCTTTGGGGATATATGTACAGCCGTAGATAGTGAGACATAATAGGCAAAGAGCCTCCTGAAGCCTGCTGTGGAAGAGAGCTCAGGTGAATTATCTTCCATTTGCAAATTCCAAATTTGGTATCTATAAATTGTGAGGTATTCTGTTGGTCACCAAATTAAAACATTCTCTCTCTTTTTTTAATGTTTATTTGTTTATTTTTGAGAGAGAGAGAAAAAACACAAGTGCAGAGAGAGAGGAAGACAGAATCCAAAGCAGACTCCAGGCTCTGACCTGTCATCACAGAGCCCCACACGGGGCTCAAACACATGAACTGTGATATCATGACTGAGCTGGAGTCAGATGCTTAACTGACTGAGCCACCCAGCCACCCCAAAATTAGAACATTCTAATTGATGATTTAATCACTATTTCAGCAAAACCATCTAACTCTGTTCCTAGGTTAAATGTAAAAGAAATAAATATGATGAGATTTAGTGTTTAACATGATTGAATCCAACCTATCATTACATAACAGAAGCATTTGAATGGCTAGTTTTTCAGTATAAATTGTCCCTCTTTTTTTGTGAATGTGACTGGAAAAAAAACTCTTTTATTGAGATAATTAAGAGTTGTCATTAAAGGGTGCCTGGTAGTTCATTAAAGTTTGGTTTACTGTCATAATCTTCCATTTTCCGCAATGTTTAAATATCAGTCTCTGCACCATGTTTTTGTGTGACTCTTAGCTTCAGAGTTTTTTTAGCTAAGGATTGCAACTATACTTTTTTTTTTTTTTTAATTTTTTTTTCAATGTTTTTTATTTTTTTGGGACAGAGAGAGACAGAGCATGAACGGGGGAGGGGCAGAGAGAGAGGGAGACACAGAACCGGAAACAGGCTCCAGGCTCTGAGCCATCAGCCCAGAGCCTGACGCGGGGCTCGAACTCACGGACCGCGAGATCGTGACCTGGCTGAAGTCGGACGCTTAACCGACTGCGCCACCCAGGCGCCCCAAGGATTGCAACTATACTTAAGGACAGCTGCTTCAAAGGTCCTTATCAACAGACGTCAAAATATAATCAAAAATGGAAAAATCCAAACATATAATTAACTAGACAGTAATCATAACTCTGTATGGATAGGACTACTGTTTATATGCAAAGGAAGACCAACCCTGAATTTAAGAAACAATAACTAAAAATTTTATAATATATAATATTATATATAATATATAACATATAATATATAACATATAATATATATATAAATATATATAACATATATATAAACATTTTATAGTTTATAAAGATTTCTCTCATATTTTTCTCATATGTATATATATGAGCTTTCTCATATATATATATATATATATATATATATATGTTTATGTATATGTGGAATTTATTTTTGCTTCTACCTAATAATTTGGTTAGGAAAACAATGTTTATCCTCATTTGCTTAACAAATGTATTCTGAGAAATTGCTTTGGTCTATGCACTATGCTAGGTATAGAGGAAGGAAACATCAGTAGGAGTGGCAATGATTTTACTCTAACAAAATTAAATTTTAATGAAAGAGCTGACACTTAAACACAAATTTAAAATACAACATAGGGTTTAATGACTATATACTCTTTTCCTGTTTGCCTCTTAGGTAAATCTCTCTTCATTAAAAATCACTGAAAACTATGAAACACTGGTAAAAGAAATTAAAGATGACATGAGCAAATGGGAAGATATTCCATATTCATGGGTTCAAGACTTAATATTGCTAAAATGTCCATATTCATTTCTAAAGCAACTCAATGCCCAAAACAGATTTAATGCAATCCCTATCAAAATACCAACAGCATTTTTTTTTTACAAAACTAGAACAAATAATCCTAAAATTCATACGGAACCACAGTAGACCTTGGATAGCCAAAGCAATCCTTAGGAAGAACAAAGCTGGAGGTAGCAAAATCCCAGATTTTAAGATATACTATAAAGCAATAGTAATCAAGACAGTATGCACCTGGCACACAAATAGATACATCAATGGAACAGAATAGAAACCCCAGAAATTGACCCACAATTATATGGTCTGGTCCATTAACATAACAAAAAAGGCAAGTATATGCAATGGGGAAAAGACAGTCTTTTCAATAAATCGTGACGGGAAAACTGGACAGCTACACGTAAAAGAACAAAACTGGACCACTTTTATACCACACAAAAAAACTCAAAATTCATTAATGACCTAAATGTGAGACCTAAAACCATAAAACTCCTAGAAGAAAACACAGGCAGTAATTTCTCTGACATTAGCCGTAGTGATATTTTTCTAGGTATATGTCTAATGGCAAAGGAAACAAAAGCAAAAATAAACTGTTGGGACTAGATCAAAATAAAAAGCTTTTGCACAGCAATGGAAACCACCAACAAAACAAAAAGATAACCCACCAGATGGGAGAAGATATTTGCAAATGATATATCTGATAAGGAGTTAATATCCAAAATATGGAGAAAGTGTATACAACTCAACATCAAAAAACACCAATCTGATTAAAAAATGGGCAGAGGAACTTAACAGGTATTTTCCCAAGGAGACATGCAGGTGGCCAACAGACACATAAAAAAGTGCTCAATATTACGATCATCAGGGAAATGCAAACCAAATCCACAATGATATATCACCTCACACCTGTTAGAATGGCTAAAATCAAAATGACAAAGAAATAAGTGCTGGTGAGGATGTGAAGAAAAAGAAACCTTGTGCATATAAATTGGTGGGAATGTAAATTGGTACAGCCACTGTGGAAAACAGTATGGAGTTTCCCTAAAAATTAAAAATAGAAATATCAGTGGATCCAGTAATGCCACTACTGGAATTTTACCCAAGGAAAATAAAAATACTAATTAAAAAAGATATGTGTACCCCATGTTTATTGCAGCATTTTTTACAATAGCCAAGGTATGGAAGCAACCCAAATGTTTATTGATGAAGATGTGTGTGTATGCACAGACACACAATAGAATATTATGCAGCCATAAAAAGGATGAGATCATGCCTTTTGCAAGAACATGGATGGACCCAGAGGGTATAATGCTAAGTGAAATAAGTCAGACTGAGAAATATAAATACCATATGATTCCACTCATTAGTGGAATAAAAAAATGAAATTTAAAAGAATTACACCTATAAATACAGAGAACTGATGGTTTCTGGAAGGGAGGGGTTTGGGGGGGTTGGTCAAAATGAGTGAAGGGGAGATGGAGATACAGGCTTTCAGTTATGGAATGATTAAGTGATGGGAAGAAAAGGTACAGCATGAGGAATACAGTCAATGCGACTGTAAAAGCAACATAATGGGACAGATGGTAGGTATGCTTGTGATGAACATAGCATAATATACAAGCTTGTCAAATCACTACATTGTACACATGAAACAAATATGACATTGTTCATCAACTATACTCAAATTAAGAATATATCAAATGAAATAGCAATTTTTAAATTTGTCTTGCATTTATAGTAACTTCAAACTTTTTAATCTGATCCCATAGCCATGTGATATATCTACTGTAGTTATTTTTTTTTTTTAAGTAGGCTTCATGACCAGTGTGGAACCCAACATGGGGCTTGAACTCACAACCCTGAGATCAAGACCTGAGCTGAGATCAAGAGGCGGATGCTTAACCAACTCAGCTGCCCAGGTGGCCCTCTACCATAGGTATTATTTCTTTAATTGTATAGATTAAATAAATCATGTTCAGAGAAAGTGGTGGTTTGCTAAAAGTTGGTAGGAGAGCAAAGTAAAATTCTATTAGTCTGTTATTCTTGCCATACAAATGTGTGGATATAAATAATATGTTAGGTTTCTAAAGCTTCCAATAAACTCCAGGATTTCTATTCTTGTGGTTATGGTTGTCTCATGGAGGGGGTGGGGTGATGGTAGGGGATAGAGTCTCTTTTTATATAATACATAGAAATCAGAATAGCATTCAAATACCTATTTAATAATAATTATATTTGAATGAAAACCTAGAATCTAAATATGTAATAAAGAACATAATATATATTACTCTTTTTTTAACTTTATTTTTTTAAATCATTTTTGAGAGAGAGAGAGAGAGACAGAGCACAAGTAGGGGGAGGGGCAGAGAGAGAGAGAGAGGGAGGGAGATCAAAATCCAAAGCAGACTCCAGGCTCTGAGCTATTATATTAGCACAGAGCCCGACACGGGGCTCAATCCCACGAACTGTGAGATGATGACCTGAGCCGAAGTCAGATGCTCAACTGACTGAGCCACCCAGGCACCTCTATATATTACTCTTTTGAGAGAAATGCCCATGATGAAAATGAAATGGTTTTATACATAAATATTTAAGCGCAGAGCCAGTGGGTTAAATTTTTTAAAAATTCAACAAAATATTGGATTGTTTTACTTCATTATCAAATTGGTACACACAGTGCATGAAATAGTGAAGCAAAGAACATCATTTAGATGGATACACAAAACAATTTAATTAAGGAAGCATGCAGCATGATAATGGGGAGAAATATAAATTAAAAATTGTAATAAGCCTAAAAATAGAAGTCATTTTAAATAATGCTGTCAGCTTGATTAATGTTAAATATATCAAAAAGTCTATGTCATAATAAAAAGAATTTGGTATTGTCTCTTATCCCCTCTAATAACTAGACAATTATGTGTGTTTGTAATTGTTTTATTATTTTCTGTTTTGAGAACACACTCAAATTATTCCTCTTCACATTCTATTTGATGGCTAATGTAGATGTGAATTTTTAAAAGATTTGAAGTGAAGCTCTACTATTTTTCTTTCTATCCTCATCCAAAGAAATCAAAATTTCTAGGGAGTTATAGAACTTTACAAGTCATTACCACAGGGAGTCACTGGAATAGATGAACAAATAGTATGACTTTTGCAAGAATTAGTGTGGGGAAGAATTTTACAAGTATTCCTCTAATTAATAGACATCTTTCCTCATTATTCAGATTCTGTATTTGCCAATTTGCCCACCTACTGACATTTATTTGTAACTCCAAAATCAGTACTTCTAATGCTTTTGTGGTCATCCTGGATAAGCCAGAGCGGCAAGGAATTTGAGTCACCAGACGTGAGTCTTTCAGCTGAGGTCCAACAAGGGGAAGGGCTGCTGGTTTGTTTCACTTCTCATAAAAGGTAGCCAGTGCATGGTAGAGGCATGCAGTGTGCTACAAGAAGTACCAGCTGTGCTGGTTGGCCAGGGTTTGAATCTCTACCAAGATATTTTGTTCATCATAAGTAATTTTTTTCTTTTCAAACAAAAGGTCTCACAAATTACTGAACCAACCTACTGGTACAGAAGGATAGTCCCCCCAAAAAAACATTTCTCCGTCAAAACATGTCTATTGTTCAGGTAGTGGTGTTGTTTACAGAGTGATAGGATACGAGCACATGACCTTCATGCAGCATAAATATATGTGCCATCCCATGGACGATCCCTTTTACACCCAGCCTGGTTATTCTCCAATGCATCTTCTTGGAGTTGTACCTGATTTTATTACCAGTTTTCACCTGAATCCAGTAGGGAATGGGATAATTCTGCTCTTGTTTCTTGGCCAAGAATCACTCAATCCTGAAAGTCTTATAAGAAGGATATGGTGAGGAACAGTTAATCCTACACACACTGATCCATACACACAATGATGGCAGAGAAAAGGAGAGAGCTAAGTAACTCTTGATGTTGACTTTTTTACCACTTAATTTGTTCTGTGTACGCATTTGTTCTGTGTGCGTGTGTGTGTGTGTGTGTATGCTCCTTTCTGGAAACAACAGAGATTAATTCAAGAAAATTTATTTTGGTATTAAAGGATAAAGTACTACTTGATATGCTACAGAACTTTTTAAGAAGATATACCTAGGTTTAGATTATTTTAGACAATGCAGTTTACTCTATTTATTCAAACATCTATTTTCATTAATAAAATCAAATGTTATAAACATTCAGCACAAACGTCTAGGTGTATCCTATTTCATCTAAGCCTTATACTGAAGGTCTTTCTTATGTGGAGACTTTCTTATAGAGAACTGTTCAGAAAACTCCATCATATATAAAGGATGAATCACAGTTTATTAATAAAAATATAAAACATTCAAATGTATCCCTCTGATTTCATTTTTTCTATTGATACCAAATTAGGAATCACCATTGATGAAATCAAATGGATATTTTGAAACCTTTCCACATAATATGCAGAATTGTTTTCTTTGCTGTTTCAATAATTTGGTCTGAGTTTAAAATGTTTTGTTTACCAAATGCCAATTGTGAAGTTATAAAGATGTAAACTAATAGTGATAAAATCATAAGCTGTAGATTTATATTCCACATTCAGACTGTGGCACCAGAACTTACTATGTGTCTTTGGATAAAATGTTTTACTTTTTTATGTCACTTTCCTTATCTATAATATTAAGATAAGTAGACTCTACTTTTTAGAAGTATTGGTTAATTAAATGTGTTAGTGTTCATTATTAAATGTTAACTAGACAGCATGCCAGGTAATCAAAGATAATTCACTAATACATCCAAGTTCCAGAATGTGGGAAGAAAGAAGTACATATAACTTGCTCTCTTATTCCATTGGCTGTCTAACTGATTTGATATAAAGGCAAACATATGTAACATTTATTCCTGAGAGTTATAACCCTAGAGAAAATTTATTAATTTTATTACCATCAGTAAAGGAATAACTGAGGACAACCAGAAAATTTTGGAACCTTTTCAACGTATCTTAGCTATTGTGTAGAACAGACTCTAAGTTCATGTTGGTGTTACCACCTTACCTTCTCCTGCCGCCCATCCCCTTCTGTATCCTCCTGCTGCATAAGGGCAGAACATGGGACTTGTTTCTAACAGACAGAATTTATAGCAGGGGTGGAATGTCACTCCCATGACGGCATTATACAATATTGTAACTTCTGTCTTTTCTGGCAGATTTTGTTTCCTGAAAGCCAGCAAGAAAGACATTGTTACACTGTGAACTGGCTATTGAGAGGTAAGGGACTAAGAACAGCCTCTGAACAAAAGCTAAGAAGGAACTGAAACCCTTGGTCCAACAACCCAAATGAAAAGGAATATGTGTAATAACCATGAGTGAACCTATTAGGATCAGATCCTCTCCCGGTTGAGTTTTCAGGTGGCACAGCCCTAGCTAACAATCTTGTGAAGACACCTTGAGCACAGAACCCAGTTAAGTCATGCCCAGAGTTCTTACCCATAGAAATCCTGAGATCATAAACCTGTTGTTGTAAGCCACCAATGTTGTGGTGATTTGCTATCCAGTAATACAAAACTAATAGCGATATATATTATCCTTAAGCAAAAACCATTTATAAGTCCTTTAATTTAGTGAAAGGAGGAAGATAATGAAAGAAATCAGGAGAAAAAAGAGAGAGAAAGGATGCATTCATATGTATTAAGTCAATTTTAATGATACTTAAAACTATTTCCAAAGTGCCTTATTCTAATTCAAAGTTTGCTCTTACTTTGACAAAATTACAAGTCTTTAAATTTTACTTTAGGACTCATGTTTTAGAGCAAGACATGGGAGAGTTAGCTTAAATTGCCTTTAATGTGTCTTTTAGTTTAGAGATACCAAGAAAATATTTTTCCTTAACTTATTGCCAGGGAAGCCCTGAGACATTTTCCCTTTCGTCTTTTCTAAAATCAACCTTCCCTTTTTCTGTTTTCATATTTTTTTAAAAAATTCTGAATATGGTAGGCATAAAAACTTGAAGTATATATCAAAGGATTTTTTTATTTTTTGTTTCATCCATTATGAATTGGAAGTCTCCCTTATAATGAGAATTTCTATTTATTTATTCAGAATAGGACTTTAAGTGGTTTGCAAATAGCAGTGAATCCTGGAAATGGCAAATACAAAGAAAAATTGTCTGAAAGGAAAGTAGACTATTTAGACTTTGTTCAAGTATAATCAAAGTGAAGATGCTTCTTCCCTCTGGTGCCAAGATAGTAAAATAAAATAAAATAAAATAAAAAAGTCCATTATTTGGTGAATAAGAGAGCTTTTGATACAATACAATCATAGGAAAATTGTTTCAGAGGTGGTGTTGGAGAAGTAATGGATTTTGAAACAATGTAATCATAGCAAAGAGAATCTCAGGTCCTTGGGCATAAAGTAATTTTATGAATAGTCTTACCAACTTTGATAAAATTGTAAGTTTTAAGCAGAAGTGGAAAATTTTATATAAGTAGCTGAGAATTTTATCTAACCTCCACTGATGACTATAAAGTTCTTATGATCTGGAATCCATACCTTTACCTTTCAAACTATGGACATACAGATTTTTAATTGTAAAATAACAGGGAACCAATCTTCCTTGACTTACGATGGAATTTTGTCCTGATATACCGATTATAAGTTGAAAATAGCGTAAGTCAAAAATGCACTTAATACACCTAACCTACCTAACATCCTGGCTTAGCCAAGCCTACCTTAAGCGTGCTCATAACATGGACATTATTCTACAATTGGGCAAAATCATCGAACCCAAAGACTATTTTCTAATAAAATATTGAATATCTCATGTCATTTATTGAATACTGTACTGAAAGTAAAAAACAGAATGGTCGGACAGGTATAGAATATCAGCTTGTTCACCCTTGTGATGGTGTGGCTGACTGGGAGCCATGGCCCAGCATCTTGAGAGAGGGCTGTGCCCTGTTGGGCTAGGCTGAGGAAAAGATCAAAATTCAAAGTACAGTGCTATAGAATGGGTATCGCTTTCACACCATTGTAGAGCAGAAAAATCCTAAGTCAAAACATCCTAAGTCAAGGATCATCTATACATGAATCCCATTTTGTTACTAGTAATGAATTTTGTATTTTGTGTATAAATTTGGGGAAATGAAACAAATACCTAATTGATTTTTAAAATCAGTTTGTCTCTCCTATATTAAGGAACAGATTTTTTTTTAAATTTTTTAATGTTTACTTATTTTTGAGAGAGAGAGAGAGAATGAGAGTGAGCATGAGCAGGGCAGGGGAAGAGAGAGGGAGACACAGAATCTGAAGCAGGGTCCAGGTTCTTAGCTGTCAGCACAGACCCCAACGCAGGGCTCGAACCCACAAACTGAGAGATCATGACCTGAGCCAAAGTCAGATGCTTAACCAGTTGAACCACCTAGGCGCCCACTAAGGAACAGATTTTGATAAATGTATGTATTGCTAAGAAATATCTGTTCTCATATAACATAAATCTTCATTATATAAAATATAGCTTAACTTTCTCCCAGATAATGCTTTAAGGAAGGGTTCATGTTCAAATTTTTTAAACATTATTTGTTTTGATTTTTCACCTTTAAAGTATTTATTTTCTGAAGGCAAAGATTTGCCATTTTCTATTATTTCCAACTATTGGAGGACATATTGCTGTGATTTAATTTGTACATATTGTTTGGTTAAAAGCATGAAACACTGTCCTTATCAGATTTAGTCCGTTAAAATGGGGATAGCCCCCACACTTTGTTGATATGTCTTTCTTCTTGCGATACTAAATCATTTCACAACAAACTGTCCAGATAGAAGACTTTAGGGATAGCTTTTACCTCTATACTACAGATGTTGCTTTATCATCTTGTCAGCTGCAGGTATTTTATGTCAGGTTATTCAATAATTGAAGAAAATTGTTAGGTTTCTCACAGATTAGAATAATGATCTATTCATACTTTATAATTTCTATGTTTCAGTGCGAATCACTATCAACTTTAGTTTGAACCTAGGATCTATAGGTCAATACCCATATTAGACATCTCAGTGGAGGAAGAAAACTCAGCGAGGAAGAAAATTCAGTGGGGAAGAAAAGTTGAATTGCACAAATACTACCACAAAATTAACTCTATAACAGATCAAGTTTTCTTAACCCTCAGTGCTACTGACATTTGAACTGGATAATTCTTTATTATGGGGGACTGTGCTGTGCATTTAGGATGTATTAGCGACATCTCTGGCCTCCACCCACTAGATGCTGGCAGCGCCCTCTCCCCCTCCAGCAGTGACAGCCAAATGGCTCCAGGCATTGTCAAATGTCCTCCTGGGATGGTCGGGGTGGGAGTGGGGAATTATCTCTAATTGAGAGCCACTGCTATACAGAAAAAGATTCTTATGCTGTTATTTACAAAGAATTTAACTTTTCATTGCTTAAGAATTTAGTTAGGTATTTCCACTTAAATTTACATATAGATTCAAATAAATCTGGAATTATAATACTACATATTTAAAAAAAAATTTAAAGTTTATTTTTTGAAAGAGAGAGAGAGAGAGAGAGAGAGAGCAAGCCAGGGAGGGGCAGAAAGAGAGGGAGAAATCCCAAGAGAAATCCCAAGCAGGTTTTGCACTGTCAGTGCAGAGCCCAACATGAGGCTTGAACTCACAAACCCGGAGATCATGACCTGAGCCAAAACCGAGAGTCAGATGCTTAACCAACTGAGCCCCCCAGGTGCCCCATACTACTTATTTTTATATCATGAATCAGAAAACACTTTCAGTATATTCTTTGCTTCTTTTCTGATTGAATTATGGATCAGTCCTGTTGACTAGTCAAAATGAAAATGGTTTATATTGATATTTGACTAGTCGTAATATGATATAGCTTAATATGCATAAGAACCCATAAATATACTTGTTTCTGGGGTTTTTTTCTATCCCTATGAAATGCTTGACTTGACGTGAAACTAAAATTCTGTTTTACCTGAAATTCTGACTCACTTCTGAGATATAGCTGTGAAAAATAACTTCATGCTTAATTCTACTTAATGACTTTAGATAACTGGCCTGAGATATCTATCCTCTACTCTGCTATGGTATCTTATTTTTTTAATATTTTTTGTGATGTTTCTTAAGTGGGTTACAAATGTGAAATTGATAAGAGTAGGTAGTTTTAAGCAATAATATACTAGGAAACATTTGCTGAATACATGATGAATTAATAAATAACTGAAAAGTGTAAGGGTAAATAAAAATTTAAACGTAGACTTAATTCTCCTCACCAGAAATAAGGGAAAAGACTTCTCCCTTTTCTAAGAGCATTTAGTTTAGAAAATGTATAATTATAAGTCCATTTTCCTTAAAAAATATATATTTTTGGAAACTACAACAGTCTTTTGTCTGCTTTAAGACCCAGAAATGTCTTTCTCAAGGACCTGGGAGCTAGCTATGGGATGAGATAGTACTCCCATCTTTTTAGTTTCTGTGGCTTGTCCTTGGTTGCAAAACTACCTCCTATCCTTAAAGATATGAAAGGCTTTTTGTTCTGTTTAGTTTTCCTCTGGATTAAGCCACTATGTACATGGTCACTATAATTACCAGGTAGATCCAGGATGAACTCTGTGCCCTATTGTTAATTCCTCTTACTTGGAGGAGTAGATTGTTAATCTTGAGAACATGTATATAATGGATTGTATCTCCTTGGCTTTTTAAAAAGGTGGGATTTCTTCCTATCTTTGCAATCTCTTAGCAGATTGCCTGTTTTGCAGATCATGTTGCGGTTTAATGTTTATTCGATAATAAAAGTGTTTTCTTTCATTGTTATATTTGTGAAGAGGATCTGGGTTGGAAGAAGATTTTGTTTTTAATTATATTTCCCCAACAAAGGGGACTAATAAATATGAGTATTTATTCAACCCATGTGTTATTAGTTTTCTTTGTTATGAAATATTATCTATCTATCTATCTATCTACCTACCTACCTGTGTATTTTTTTTTTCTGCTCTTTCCTCTTTATTGTTCTCTGGCTGGAGGTTCTGGGAGGCCAGAATTAATGTTATTAAAGATATCTGAGTTTTAGTTTCACCTGTGTTTTCATTCCTTTTACCAGAAAGCCAGGGAGAAAGAATTAGGCTTCTTGAATTACCACTGTATAGTTACCTAGGCCCCAGTTATTATATTCTGGTCTTACAGTGAACACCATGGCAGAGAAACATATTGAAAGAATCTTCATTTTGCTGAATAGGGCTTCGATTCTTACTGCTGCTATAGGTTAAATAAGATGTACTGAGAAAAGAAAATACTGGCAGATATGCCCTGGAGAGTAACTCTCTTAACTGAATCCTCTGCCACCTCTGCTTTTCTGCTGAATAAGCCCAGAAATAAAGCTATAAAAATAGTGCAATTGGGTTTGGAAACAGGAAGTTAAAAAGTGGAGCTTTGCTGGTGTCAAAGGCCTTCAGGCAAGATACCTTAAGAGGTTTTCTCTCTCTCTTCTTTCCACTCTCTTTTCTCTCCTTTGCCCCTCTCCTTTCTTCCCCCCTTCCTTTATGTGTCTTTGTCTTTGTGTTTATTAAAAAGCCAATCATAAGTTAAAGGTTTATTAACTTGAAGCTTGTGGCAATTTAACATCTAGACTGTTTCCTTGAGACCATTTCCTGGGGGCAAATAACAAAGAATTACCAAACTGACTTCAGTCAAGGCAGAGAACCCTTACTTATGCAATTCTGATAAAAACCAACCTAATAGAAACTCAGCTGCCTGGGCTTTTAGTGTTTTTTCTTCACTATTTCTGTCTGTCTTCAGTACTTGGTGATACATTAGTTTAATGATTTCCAGCCATGTTTCAAAAATATTCTTAAAACCTCAGGACTATTTATAAAACTAATGCCAACTTACAAAACCACAATCATTAAGGTGCAAAGACCTATTCCCGTATTCCTCAGCAATGCAGTCCCTATGTTTCTATTCATCCAGATAGTCTCCAAGCCTTCGTCTCTTCTACCGTGATATAACAGTGACTGCATCATTGTTGCTGCCAAAATATACAGGCATTAATGGTGTTAAAATAAAATGTAAATTAAGTCAGATTTCTACAGATGGTCCCTAACTTACAAAATTTCAGCTTAGATTTTTTTCAGTGTAGGATGTATCTAAAGTGATACACATTCAGTAGAAATGAACTTTGAATTTTGGGTTTTTCTCCTCTGGGCCAGCGACACGTGATACCATCCTCTCTTGTGATGGTGGGCAGTGAGCCCCACCTCCCCATCAGCCACACGACCAGAGAGGTAAACAGCTGATACACTCAAACCCCTCTGTACGTACAACCACTGTGCTTTTCACTTTCAGTACAGTATGCAATAAATAGACGAGATATCCCACACTTTATCATAAAATAGGCTTTGTGTGAGATGATTTCGCCCTACTATCTGCTAACGTAAACGTTCTGAGCACATTTAAAGGAGGGGTAGACTAAGCCATGATGTCGGTAGGTTTGGTGTATTACATGTATTTTTGACTTACGGTGTTTCAATTAATGATGTGTTTATTGAGATGTAATCCTATCATAAGTTGAGGAAGATCTGTAGCTGCTATCCATCAGTTATATGAAAAATATTCTTTATTTTACACTATCACTGTATTGTATCAGTTTCTATGGATTATTTTAACATCATCTGGGACTGAGTTTTATTTCACTAAGTTTGACAAAAAAGAAATTATCTTGATTATATATGTGGCTGTTGCACAACTATACATATTTTCCCAAATTCATCTAATAGTACTCTTGAAATTAGTAAACTTTACAATATATAAGTTTACCTCAGGAAAGCTCATTTAAAATGAAGAAAGATTGTGGTACCTGGGTGGCTCAATTGGTTGAGCATTTGACTCTTGATTTCAGCTCGGGTCATGATCTCACATTTTTTGAGATGAGATCTGGGTTGGGCTCTGTGCCAACAGTTTGGAACCTGCTTGGGATTCTCTCTCTCTCTCTCTCTCTCTCTTTCTCTCCCTCCCTCCCTCCCCCTGCCCCTCCTCCATTTGCAAGTGCACTCCCTCTCTCTCAAACATTAAAAAAAATAATAAAATAGACAACGATTAAACTGCCCATGCATGTAACAATATAGATGAATCTTAAAAATGTATATGTTGAGCAAAAAAAAGTCATATTTAAAAAAGCAAACTCCAAATGAAATTGAAGTGTAGGTAAGAATAATTTATAGTTCTAGCAAACAGTAATTTCTGAAAAGAGGTAGGGATTAACTGAAATGGGACATGAGTAAACTATCTGGGGTAGGGGGAATACCTCCCACTTTGCTACAAAATTCAATGAATTGTACATTTAATATTTGTGCATTTTACCTTAATAAGCAATTTAAGGAATAACAGTAAATTTAACTTTATCTACCACCCAGTACAAACAGAACATTGCCAATTCCTTCCAAGTTCCTTTTGTGTCTCTGCTTAATTATATTCCCCATTTTCATACCTATACATGTTCCCTGGAGTTTGATGCCATACACAAAATTGTTGAGGAGAAAATAGAGCTGCACAGAGTCTTCACTCTCTGGACAATGCCTACATACATGTGAAAGCCACACCCTAGCTCCCATGATATTCTAAACACTTCCTTGGTATTGTAGTGGTGTCATCCTAGGACTTTTACAATGGCAGCATAAAATTATGGCTTTACAAAATGGGTATTGAAATCCAGTTTGTGATAGTTAATGCCACGCTCACAGAGGTAAATGGGAACTACAAAATATACCCTTGACCTGCAACACGTTTTTCTCCGATTCACACAAACTGCCAGATTCAAAATGGTAGACATTTAAACCCACAGCCAGAGGTTCCAGTTTTAAATATTATTATAACAGTGCCATTAAATTTGTGCAATTTGTGATGATATTACAAAAAGTAGTTTCCTGATTACAAAGACCCCAATAACAGAATTATGCCTTGTGTTTAAGGTTAAATTAAGGAATAAGTCATATAATCTTGGGCAAAGTTTGAGCAATGTACTGTGCCTTTTGGACTCTTTATTTAGGACAGGCCCCTGTCGTATTCCATCAGAGTCTCCACATGCCTCTGTATTCCTGTGCTTGAATTAAGTACACAATTTGTCTCTCTGAAAGGCTTCAATAAATATAATTGCACCAATTTGTCAACTGAATTGTGAAAACACTGTGAAATGAAACAAACAAAATGCATAGAGAATGAAATACCACCTATAGTACTCATGAAGCAAAGTTGGAAGACAGCTTAGTATGAATCAATTGGGTTATGTGCTTGATGCCCAGAATGAGTCAGGCTCAACCATCAAGCATCAACAAAACTGAACCAAGGAAAGGAAATCTTTGTAGGCAAGAGCCTGGAAGGAAAAGAACACATGCTCTTTGTAAACAGCTTGCTCCCAAGAGAAACAGAGTAGGGGAGAGATGAGGTGAGTGTACCTGCCAGACATGCTTCCCAAATTTATCAATTCTACCTTCCCAGCATGGAAAGAAACCCACATATAGCAACTATAGTTACAGTTCCTTCATTGGAAGGAAAAAACAAGAGAGGTGATAAGCATTCTATAGTAACAACTACCAGGTTCTAAAATTATAACTGGAATGTAGTAGCTCCCATCGGTCGTGAACAACACAGCTTGCCAAATTTGGTGTATTGGGCTTGGATTCTTCCAATTACTTATGATTCCATGCCAAAGTTGAAAGTTCTAAAAATGTCTAACTTTGTTTTTTTTTCTTGATTATTCAAATCTCTTTATAATTATGTTTACTATCATTATCAATTTCATCATTCAGGCCAAGTCTTCAGAGTTAGGGAGAAAAGAAAATGCAGTTTGTTTAAATCAGGAAAATAACAAATGCATTTCTGGTATCCTTAAAGCAACATCACTTCACTACAATTCCATCTGTTCCATCTGCTTAGGTGAAAAACATGAGGTCTTTAAAAACTATATAAATCCAAGGCCATATTTCTTCAAATATGATCCTATAGGTATATCTGTTACATATTTCTCCATCCACCCTCATAACAGGTCTGTACCTTAGGTATACTATGCTTTATAGAACATGGTATACTTAGGTATACTATACTTTATATAACATGGTATACTTAGGTATACTATACTTTATATAATATGGTATACTTAGGTATACTATAGTTTAGGTATGGTCACATATGGGGAAGCTAAATATGTTGTCACAGTTCTAAATTTTTCTTGACACTGTAGCAATCTCCTTATTCAAAGGAAATCAGTTGGATTTATGGACCATTTATGAAAGTCTACTTCCAACTTTAAAGTTTCTCTAGAGTTTTCTTCATTGATGAAGCAGAAAATACCCCAATTGTGCTTAAGCTAGTTAAGAATTACAGGATTTCTTAGCTTTTTGAACTGCTTGCACAAGGTGAGAGAATATTCATCAAATTTTGAGTAGTTCTATTTCTGATGGCACATGCTCTTCAGCATACTGGGGCATGGAGAATTCCCAGGTAATGTTGTGCTTCCTTTATGCAGAGATAGAGATAGAGAGATAGCAACATTTAGAGATATAGATGAAGTGCGGTGTTCTGCAGTGTGGTACAGTGAAACAATCACATGTTTTGAGGTAAAACAGGCTTGGATTTAAAGCCTAAATTCAAAATGTGCTATGCACAACTAGATAAGTTGCTTAGTTCTTCTGAACTTCAATGTTCTCAACTGAAAAATAAAGATAATAATAACTCTAATAACCATAGTGTTACACATATTTAAGAGTAGTATGTATATAAAGAAGTGATCTAGTTAATACTAGATATGCATTAGATATGCACTAGATTTGTGCCATTTATTCACAGCAATTATATATTGTACACAATTCCACAAGTCTGTAAGGCTGTTACTTTACTTATATCATACTTTCACTTTCTATTTTTTTATTTTAAAAGGTAATATTACTTGATCACCATGTGATGATAATAATGATTCATCATTTAATGATAAAAAATGATTAACTGTTTTAATGTAGCAAAGTTTAAACACATATCTAAAATATATCTTAATATATACACAATAGAATTCATACTGTTATGCTTTATTATAAGCTTAAATATCATTTTCTAGAAATACAGGATATGCTTATATTTTAAACTGCTAATCATGATTAGACTTTATTCATTTTGTGTTTTGGGATTATGTAAAAAAGTCAAAAGACAATATAGTTACTTTCTCAATTTTATCCTAATGAATGATACAAGTAATCCCTAGGTATCTTTTGCAGAAAAAGGTATTAATATCTCTTCTAGAAGAGCCACTCTAACATTCTCTACATTATTACAACTCTCTAGGGTACAGGTGGAAAGCAAATGATGATATGAACAAAAAGAAAGACTTTCAGGATGCTGATAATACATGGCCTTCATTCAGAAAACATGATTTAGGATAACGATAAAAGATAAATATAATATTTACCTTTCTTTTCCTAGTCTGTGTTGTATTTTCTATTTAATCCTCACAGTATCTTATTTGTGACCCTTGCCTATTTAAATAACCTCTGGAAACAATGCCATTTTATCTATTTCACATTATAACATACAAGCAGCATTTTGCAGAGAGCAAGGGAAGTGTTTTGGAATTGAATAGTAAAGTGTCTTCAGAACCTGTTTTTTGAATACTTACCCTTATTAACTCCAAGTATTTTTATTACAATGGCTGAATTTTGAAGTCCAATGGACTCTTTTGATAGAATTTTTAAGTATAAAACATTATTATTACCAAGCACAGAAATGAGTAATAAATCTGAATTTATCGTTTCTTCCTATCCAAAGAGAGTTATTGGTTTTGCAACATAAACTTCAACTGTCCATTTCCTACATTTGTCAGCCTGATTATTTCTGGTCACCTGCAGGCAAAATTTTCTGTAACAGAGGCTTTGAAGTAGCTCATTTTGCTTTTAGCTTCCTAAAATAATAGAATAGTCTACTTTGAGATGGCTTAACTCGCACTTTTTTTTTCCGCTTTCATGAGCAAATGTGTGAATGCAAGTAGAGATTGTGGGGTTTCACTTTCCATCCATAATGGAATTAACAAGCTGAAAAGACAAGCCAGGGTACATATGATGCCCAAACACTCTCAAAAGCTAGTC
Source organism: Lynx canadensis (assembly GCF_007474595.2). NCBI lineage: Eukaryota > Metazoa > Chordata > Mammalia > Carnivora > Felidae > Lynx > Lynx canadensis. The sequence goes on from NC_044320.2 coordinate 26,768,553, forward strand.
CAATGCTCTGCATTTCTATAGCAGTAATTTTTAGGATTACATTATTTTTTCCTGTTCAATTTCAGTTCCTCTCAGAACCCATCATAAGTTGAGAGTCCTGAGATGAAAGTAAAAATAGCAATGATATATTCCAAACTCAGCAATAAGCCTTCTTTCTTTTTCTGACTCAAAACTTAAGGCATAGGCATGACAGTATAATGAGTTTAAGAAGTCTGAAAGGAACTTGAACTTGCTTTAGAATTTAACTGAATGAAAACAGAAGAGTAATTTTTGGATCCACTGGGCAGAAGAGTAAAGAAAAAGGAAACCCAAGGGCTGTGCTACATTTACCTTTTTGGGCTAAATCAATAGCTTTTTTTCCCCTAAGATTAGCACAATGTTTTTTCCCCCATAAGCTACAATGTTAGTGAGATTTAAAATAAATCAGCATTAACCCTGATTTTCAAAATCTCCTCAAATAATTTAATAAATATAAATTTGACTCCACATGTGTCTGCCTCTATACTCACAGTAAAATAAAACAACGAAAGGGTGACTTTTATTCTTTCTAACTAACTTAATTTTATGGGTCTCATAATTTGTAAAAAATGATAGCATGCAAAAATGCTAAGTGTATAATGGCCATAGATATCAATATGGGACATTTCTGTGTTTAAAATACATTGAAACCCACACCATTTAAGTGCTAACATTTTCATACTGCAAATAAATATAAATGCAGTAAGGTGAAGTGATTTTATTTGTTGTTAGTATGACTGTGACATTATGTTTTATTAAAATACTAATATTTTAATACCTTTAAGTTTGTTGGTTATAACATTGCACTATTAACAATTGCTGGTTTGCTGAATAGCAGCACAACTATGGTATTTACTAGGAAACAGTAAAAGAAAAAAGTCCTCTGCCCTGCTTTTTGACATCATATGAGTGGTCAAAATTCAGGACCTCAAGGATCATACCACCCAAAGCAATCTACAGATTCAGTGTAATCTCCATCAAAATACCAATAGCAATTTTTATAGTACTAGAACAAAGAATCTTAAGAATTGTATGGAATTACAAAAAAATACCCTGAATAACCAAAGCAACCTTGAGAAGGAACAACAAATCTAAGGGTAGCATACCTCCTGATTTCAAACTATAGTACAAAGTTTTGGTAATTAACACAGTATGGTACTGACATGAAAATAGACACATAGGTCAATGAAATGGAATAGAGAGCCCAGAAATAAACCCATGAACACGTGGTCAGTTAATTTATGACAAAGAAGGCATGAATATACAATAAAGAAAGAATAGTTTCTTCAAAAATGATGCTAGGAAAGCTGAACAACTACATGCAAAAGAATGAAATTGGACACCTATGTTATATCATATACAAAAATAAATTCAAAATGAATTAAAAACTTGAATGTAAGGCCTGAAATCATAAAACTCCTAGAACTCACAGGCAGTAAATTCATTGACATCAGCCTTAGCAGTATTTTTTTTGGACCAGTCTCCTCAAGGCAAATAAGCTAAAATAAACAAATGGGATTGTATCAAACTAAAAAGTTTCTGCACAGTGAAGGAAATGATCAATGAAACAAAAAAGCACCCTACAGAATGGGAGATAATATTTTCAAATCATGCATCCAATAAGGGGTTACTATTTAGAATATATAAAGAAGTTAAACAACTTAATACCAGAAAAACAAACAACCTCGTTAAAAAATGGGCAGAGAACCTGAATAGACACTTTTCCAAAGAAACATACAGATGGCCAGCAGAAACATGAAAAAATGTTCAATATCACTAATAATCAGGGAACAGCAAATTAAAGCCAAAATGAGAGATCACCTCACACCTGTCAGATTCGCTATTGTTAAAAAGAGAAAAAGTAACAAGTGTTGATGAGGATGTGGAGAAAAGGGGTACCCTTGTACACTATTGGTGGAAATGCAGAATAGTGTAGCTGAAAACAGTATGGAATTTACACACACACACACACACACACACACACACACACACACACACACACTAGAACTACCATATGATCCAGTTATTCCATTTCTGGGCTTCTGGGCATCTATGCAAAGAAAATGAAAACATCAATTCAAAGAGATATGTGTACTCCTATGTTCACTTCAACATTATTTACAATACCAAGATATGGAAGCAATGTAGGCATCCATCAATTGATGAATGAATAAAGATGTGGTGTGCATGCGCACACACACATACACACACACACACATGCACACTGGAAGAATACTCAACCATAAAAAAAGAATGAAATCTTGCCATCTGTGACAACACAGACATAGAGGGTATTATGCTAAGTGAAATAAGCCAGAGAAAGATAGATACCATATGACTCACTTATATGTGGAATCTGAAACAAAACAAAACAGATATAGACTTCTAGATACAGGAAACTGTTGGTTACCAGAGCAGGGAAAGGTTGTGGAGGTGAGGAATATAAGGGGTACACACTTTAAGTTATAAAATAATTAATCATGGGAATGTAATTTACAGCACAGGGAATATAGCCAACAATATTTTAACAACTTTGTATGGTGAAAGATGGCAACTAGACTTATTGTGAAAATCATTTTGTAATGTAGAAAGATATCAAATCACAATAATGTATGCCTATAACTAATAGGATATTGTAAATCACTTATACTTCAATTAAAAAGTATTATAAAATTTAAAAAATCATATAGCTTAAAAGCTTAAACATTATCATTTCTAGCTTCCACTTCCCAATCTGATTCTTCCAAATGTTCAAGTATATTTGAATTTTCTGTCTGAATTTCTCAACTAATAGGAAACATAGTGTATCAGATGTTAGTTGCTGCATAACAAATCATCCCACAACTTTCTGGTTTAAAACAATGATTTATTGGAGTCAAATTGGTGGAGGAGTATGGATACCAGAATGTCCCTCCTCCATCAAACTCAGCAGTAATGAGGTTAGAACACGTGGAACTCCAGGAATCCAGGCTACAATGTGACAGAAATCTCTCCAGGGGCATACAGAGACAGCTTGATAGTTCAGAGGTGCATGTTTGTGAATTAGGAGAGATAAAACAGGTGGCAGCATAGGCACAGAAGAGGAGGGGAACCTTTCAGTGGAGAAACAAAAGGAGGAGAAATAGAGGCTGTGGAAGTGTAGGATTGTATTTAGATGAGAAAAAAACATCTCCAGACCACAGTCCAGAAAATGAAGAATAATACAAAGAGAGACAGTTTCTACTTTGCAAACAGCCTTAGGAGTGAAGATTGCAGATTTCAGGGTTGTGTGACTATCTCTGGACCAGAGTCATTGCTGGTGCACCTGTGGAAGAGTAGAGCCAGCCCCAGGCTTGGTAACACTCTCTGGGGCACACTGCAAGAAAGCCGTCCCCTCCACTGAGTACCGTGAGAAGAGGGTTTACTCACTCTCCAAAAACAAAAGACCCTGCAGGCACCAGCCAGAAGCCCTTTGTCTGCTAGAGGTACCAGTGCTATTCCAGGTCCATGTGGAGCGGGATCCTTTAAGGCATTGGGTTTTGAACCCCAGTGGAGCACCCAGGAGGCACGGGACACTGTGGAGCAGGGAAAACTGGCTCTTCCACACCCATGCTGCTCTGGGAGGGCTGCTTCAAAAACATGGTTTGGGACACCAGGTCTGAGGAGGAGAGATTGGGGGGTTGCCATTTTCCTCCCCCTCATCAACATAGTGGGGCTTCAGGGAATGGGGCAGTGGCACCGAGGGGAGGCAGGACCTGCTTACACCAAACCTCACCCCTCCAAGACCAGTAACTGCTTATCAGAGTGAGGCTGAAACTCACCAAATCAGGCAGCCCCTCCTCCTCTGGACCAGCACAGCCACCATTTCCAAGGCAACAGTCAACTGTCCTGCGGTTTTATAAGTTAGTCTGGTTTTTGTAGTTGTTGTTGTTGTTGTTTTCTTTTTCTCCTCTATTTCTTTTTTAATTTATTATTGTTTTCTTTTCTTTTATTTCCTTCTCTTCTCTTTTCACTGCCTTATCTTTCTGCTCTCTTACTTTTTTCTCTTCCCTCCATGGAATCAGCCTTACAGTTTCTGGTTTGATTACTGGTCAATTTTTTTTCTTTCTCTATCTTTTTTTCTTTTTCTTTTTTTTTTTCTTTCTCTGCTCTTGTTGTTTGTTTTATCAGAAATTTTTACCATATTCTTTTTACACCTTTTCTGTATCTCCTTCTTCTTTATTTTCCTCTCTCTCTAGATTAAGTCCTATAAATTATTTGAATCAGTCTGGTCTATCTGTCCCTATAATTTATCTCTAGTTTGGGAAAAAATTTCTTTCAACCCCCTTCCTTCTCCTCCTTTCCAGGGTTGCTTCAATGAATGAATCAAAGCACACCTTGTGAATGATCCAATCCACCACTACAAGTAGTGAGATAAAGCAGCCAAGACACAATAATGGAGTGCATGTAATATACACAAAAGACATTTCCTGAAATGCCAGACCCTGGACAGTGTATGACCCCCCTTTTTTTTAATATAGTAGTACTTGCAGGCACAAGACACATAACAAGCTATTAAGACACAAAAAGGACAGAAAACTAGCCAAAATGATGAAACAGAAGAAGTCTCCTCAAAAGAAATTCCAGGAAGAAATTACAGCCAGGGAATTGCTCAAAACAGATATAAATAATATATCTTATCAAGAATTTAGGCTAATAGTCATGAGACTAATAGCTGGGCTTGAAAAAAAAGCATATAAAACAGCAGATAATCTATTGCTGCAAAGATCAAGGAACTAAGAAATAGTAATGATGAATTAAGAAATGCTGCAAATGAGGTGAAAAATAAACTAGATGCAGTGACAGCAAGGATGGGAGAAAGAGGGAAGAGAATAGGTGAAATAGAAGATAAACTTACAGAAAATGATTAAGCTGAGAGAAGGCAAGAACGGAAATTACTAGACCACGAAGGGAGAATCAGAGACCTAAGTGATTCAATGAAACAAAATAACATTCATATCATAGGAGTTCCAGAAGTGGAAGAGAGAGAGAAAGGGGCAGAAGGTTTATTTGAACAAATTATAGCTGAGAATTTCCCAAGTCTTGGGTAGGACACAGGCATCCAAGTTCAGGAGGCACAGAGAACTCCCTTCAGAATCACCAAAAACAGATCAACACCATGACATATCACAGTGAAACTGGAAAACTATAAAGATAAAGGAGATTTCTGAAAGCAGCTAGGGACAAACAGGCCTTAACATACAAGGGTAGACACATAAGGGCAGTAGCAGACCTGTCCACTGAAGGCAAGCTAGAAGAAAGTGGCAGGAAATATTCAATATGCTGAATAGGAAAAATATGCAGCCAAGCATACTTTCTCTAGCAAGGCTGTCATTTATAATAGAAGGAGAGATTAAGGCTTTCCCTGAAAAACAAAAACTAAAGGAGTTCATGACCACCAAAATAGCCCTGCAGGAGATCCTAAGGGGTACTTTGTGACTGGAAAGCAGCAAAATCTACAAAGGAACAGAGACAACATCACAAGCACAAAACCTACAGATAACACAATGACACTAAATCCATATCTTTCAATAATCACTACGTATGTAAATGGACTAAATGCCCCAATCAAAAGACACAGTGTACCAGAATGAATAAAAAAACAAGACCCATCTATATGCTGCCTACAAGAGACTCATTTTATACCTGGGGACAGCTGCAGATTGAAAGTGAAGGGATGAAGAAACATCTATCATGCTACTGGGAGTCAAAAGGAAGCCAGATTAGCCATATTTATATCAGATAAACTAGATTTTAAAACAAAGACTATAACAAGTGATGAAGACAGGCATTGTATCATAATTAAGGGGTCTATCCATCAAGAAGAGTTAATAATTGTAAATGTTTATGCCCCCAACATGGGCCACACAAATATATGAATCAATTAATCACAGACATAAATAACTGTATAGACAACAATACCATGATTGTAAGGGACTTTAATACTATCCTTACAACAATGGACAGACATCTAGGCAGAAAATCAATAAGGAGACAACTGCTGTAAATGACACATTGGACCTGATGAACCTAACAGATATATTCAGATCTTTTCATCCAAAAGCAGCCCAATACACATTCCTCTCAAGCGCACATGGAACATTCTCCAAAACAGATACCATACTGGGTCACAAAACAGCCCTCAACAAATATAAGAGGATTGAGATAATACCATACTTGAAATCATCCTCAATGGGGAAGAACTGAGAGCTTTCCGCCCAAGATCAGGAACATGAGACGTGTGTCCACTCTCACCACTGTTGTTTAACATAGTGTTGGAAGTCCTAGCCTCAGCAATCAGAAAACAAAATGAAATAAACATTCTCTAAATTGTCAAAGAAGAAGTTAAACTTTCACTTTTCACAGATGACATGATACTCTACAAGGAAAACCTGAAAGACTCCATCAAAAACCTGCTAGAACTGATCCATGGATTCAGCAAAGTCACAGGACATAAAATCAAAATCAATGCACAGAAATTGGCTGCATTTCTATACACCAATAATGAAGCAACAGAAGGGATATTAAGGAATCGATCCCATTTACAATCACACCAAGAACCATAAAATACTTAGGAATAAACCTAACCAAAGTGGTAGAAGATCTGTATGCTGATAACTACAGAAAGCTTATGAAAGAAATTGGAGAAGACACAAAGAAATGGAAAAACATTGCATCTTCATGGATTGGAAGAACAAATATTGTTAAAATGTCAATACTACCCAAAACAGTCTACGCATTCATTGCAATCTGAATCAAAACAGCACCAGCATTCTTCTCAGAGCTAGAACAAATGATCCTAAAATTTGTATGGAACACAAAAGACCCCAAATAGCCAAAGTAATGTTGAAAAGAAAACCAAAGCTGGAGGTATCACAATCCCCGACTTTAGCTTGTATTACTAAGTTGCAATCATTAAAACAGTATGGTATTATCACAAAAACAGACACATAAGGCCAGTGGAATAGAATAGAGAACCCAGAATTGGACCCACGAATTTACTTCCCACTAATCTTTGACAAAGCAGGAAAGAGTATCCAATGGAAAAAAGTCTGCTTAGCAAATGATGCTGGGATAACTGGATAACAATACGCAGAAGAATGAAACTGGACCACTTTCTTATACCATACACAAAAATAAATTCAAAATGGATGAAAGACCTAAATGTGAGGCAGAAAATCATCAAAATCCTAGAAGAGAAGACAGGCAACAACCTCTTTGACCTTGCCCGCAGTAACTTCTTACTCAACAGGTCTCCAGAGGCAAGGGAAACAAAAGCAAAAATGAACTATTGGGACTTCATCAATATAAAAGAAACAATCAACAAAACTAAAGAGCAACCAATGGAATGGGAGAAGATATTTGTAGATGGCATATGGGATAAATGATTAGTATTCAAAATCTATAAAAATTTACCAAATTAACACCTGAAAAACAAATAATCCAGTGATGAAATGGGCAGAAGACATGAATAGATGTTTTTCCAAAGAAGACATCCAAATGGATAACAGACACATGAAAAGATGCACAACATTGCTCATCATCAGGAAAACACAAACCAAAACTATATTGAGATACCACCTCACACAAGTCAGAGTGGCTAAAATTAACAACTCAGGAAACAACAGATGTTAGCAAGAATGTGGAGAAATGGGAACCGTTTTTGCACTGTTGGTGGGAATGCAAACTGGTGCAGCCACTCTGGAAAACAGTGTGGAGGTTCCTTAAAAAATTAAAGATGGAATTATCCTACTACCCAGAAATAGCAGTGCTGGGAGTTCATCCAAAGGATACAGGAGTGCTGATTCCTAGGGGCATACATACCCCAATGTTTATAGCAGTGCTATCAACAATAGCCAAATTATGGAAAGCCCAAATGTCCATCAACTGACGAATGGATGAAGAACCAGTTATGTATATACATACAATGGAATACTACTTGGCGATGAAAAAGAATGAACTCTTGCCATTTGCATCAACGTGGATGGAACTGGAGGGTATTAGGCTAAGTGAAATCAGTCCGAGAAAGACAGATATCATATGTTTTCACTCATATGTGGATCCTGAGAAACTTCACAGAAGACCATGGGGGAAGGGGAAGAAAAAAAACATATATATAGTTACAAACACAGAGAGAGGCAAACCATAAGAGACTTTTAAATACAGAGAACAAATGAAGAGGGAAGAGAGTAGAGAAGGTGAGAGGTGGCATTGGGAAAAATGGGTGATGGGCATTGAGGGGGGTACTTGTTGGGATCAGCACTGGGTGTTTTATGTTGAATCACAGGAATCTACTCCTGAAGCCAAGAGCACACTGTATACATTGTATGTCAGCTAACTAGACAATAAATTATATTAAAAATAAAAATAAAAATACATTGTGCTAAAAAAACCCCACAATGATTTATTACTTATCTGAGTCCTGTGGGTCAGTGGGTGGCACCTCTAATGGTTTTACCCAGGTTCATTCATTAGGGTGCATTCAGTTTAAGGGTCATCTGGTCAGGGAAGTCCAAATGTCTATTTACTCACATGTTCAGGAATTAATCTGATGCCAGCTGAGACTCCTTGCTTTGGCTCCAAATGGCAGAATTCAAACACTTAGACCAAGTTTCTTTACATAACAGTCTCAGGGTAGCATTCCAAGAAGCAGGCACAGTAGCTTCTCTCATGATGCATGATCCAGAAAGCTCAAAGACATTTTTTTCTCAACGTTCTGTTGGTCAATAGCAGTCACAAGGCCAGAACAGATTCAAGGTAAAGAGAAGCAGACTATCTACCTCATGATGAAAGCTCTGAAATATTGTGGCCGTATTTTCAATCTGTCTTTCTACACACATTTTGTCTACATTGACTGCTATCCTCTTTCTTCCAGCTTTATTGAGGTAAAACTGACATTGTGTAAGTTAAGATGTACAACTTGTTGATTTGGTGTATGTTGCAAAATGATTATTAACACCATAAATTTAGCTAACACCTCCATTGTGTCACATATATTTTTTTGGTGTTCAGAACATTTAAGATCTACTCTCTTAGCAACTTTCAAGTATGTAATACAGTATTATTAACTATTACTAACCACCATGTTGCCCATTAGATTCCCCAGACTTATTCTAGGTATATCTCCAAAGGAAGTGAAAACAGGATCTTAAAGAGATCTCTGCACTTCCATGTTTATTGCAGCATTATTCACAATAGGCAAGATATTGAAACAACCAAAGTGTTCATCAGTGGATTAATGAATAAAGAAGATATGGTATATATGCACACACACACACACACACACACACACGGGAATGTTACTTAGACATGAGAAAGAAGGAAATCTCTCCTGTTTCTTATGAGCAAATATTTGAGTCATTAGAGTTTGTAACCTGTAGGGGGAAATTTGGAAAAACAGTATGATTTTTTCCCCTTTATTTTGGACTGTGAGCAATGCACCTTTCCCCCACTCTCCTATCACTGTAGCTATTAAGTCTCCTTTAATATACAGAGACTTATTCAATAAAAATTTCTTAGTCAATTGCAATAAACATGGAATATTAATAGCCTCAAACCCAATTGTACCTGAGTGCTGAGTGTTGTCTCTGCCACATGTCCAGTATCATTATGTATTGCTCTGAGTACCTATATTCCACAGTTTTTTTCTTAGTTATTAGTTATGCTTAGCTTAACAGTTCTTTGCTAGGATAAAAATTTTATCATCAACCCAGTCCTTTGAGGGTGGTACATTTTGAGAAAATGCCTAGCTAAGTCCATTTACTATCCTTAAGGGCTATCTGTCTGTCTACACTAAATAGTAAAATATTTTCGCCATTGACTTTGTGTCAATTCCACAACCTAGAGCAAAGTTTGAAAGCTTGTAGATTTTGGGAAAAATTTGGTATCCAGTTGCATTTTGTTTGACCCAAACTGTGTTTAGAAATAACTGCATATTAGGGGCACCCGGTTCTGGATTTTGGCTCAAGTCATGATCTCATAGTTTGTGGGTTCAAGCCCTGCCCCACATCTGGCTCCACACTGGAGGCTGCTTGAGATTCTCTCTCTCTTTCTCCCTCTCTCTGCCCCTCCTGTGTGCATGTGCGCTCTCCCTCTCTCAAAATAAATTTCTAAAAATTGGTATTTTAACCAAGAAATATATCAGGCATATGAAAATAAATCAGTCCTAGGTCCTAAAGATTTTCTGCCATGTTTTTTTGTTTGTTTCTAAGTATAGTCTTACTTTTTATTTTTAAATCTTTGATCCATTTTGAATTAATTTTTGTATAAAATATGACTTTTAGTTTGTTAATTTTTTTGTCTACCATTATCTAACTTCCATCTCCATTTTTTGAAAAGGCCATAATTCCTTCCTTGAATTGCTTTTGCAGCTTTGTGAAAAATCAACTGGGGATATTTGTGTGAGTCTATATCTGGGTTCTCTATTATGTCCTGGTGATCTGTGTGACTCTCCTTCACTGCCTTGAGTAGTGAGGCTCTATAGTTGGTCTTAGTATTAGTCATAGTAATTTCTCTCACTTTATTTTCATTTTTAAGGGGCTTTTCTCTATTCTAGGACTTGTACCTTTCAATATAAATTTTAGAATAAGCCTGTCTATATCTACAAAATCTGGGATTTTGATAGGAATTGTATAGGAATTGTATCAAATTCCGTGTGATGAAAATTGACATCTTTGCTATTTTGAATTGTCAGATTTACACACACGATACATCGGTTTATTTAGGTCTTATTTGATTTCTTTCATTAGGATATTACAATATTCAACATAAAGATCCTGTATGTTTTTTAATAGGTTTATAGTTAAGTATTTAACCTGAAGTGATTATAAACAGCAGATTGTATTTTTCAATTACTGCATCTTCGTTGCTAATAAACACTTTCTTTTTTTATTTTTTTTTATATTTTTTAATGTTTTTTTATGTATTTTTGAGACACAGAGAGAGAGAGTGCAAGTGGTGGAGGCTCAGAGGGAGAGAGAGAGGGAACACAGAATCTGAAGAAGGCTCCAGGCTCTGAGTTGTCAGCACAGGTCCGGACGCAGGGCTCAAACCCACAGACTGTGAGATCATGACCTGAGCTGAAGTCACACACTTGACCAACTGAGACACTCAGGTGCCACTAAAATATCAACTTTTGATATAACCCCAATACCACCTTTAAACAAAAATGCTATGCTGCATGAGACAAAATAGCCATATTGAAAGGAAAAGCATTTTGATACACATCTACAAGTTAAATTACTCATATTAAATAATTGATCAATATGCATTTATAAATGTCTTGTTTGTGCCACTGAAGAAAAGTCGTATACTTTGCATCAGGTGAATGGACTATATCAAAGCCCGGAAAATCTCCAGTAGGTTAGATGAAGATGGATGGGTATCTAAGGTTAGAAACTAACAAAAAAGCCACTGGGAGATGCACCGTGAAGCCATCAGGAAAGAAGATTAAGACCTGGTCATGTGAAAGGCTGCTGGTATACTTCTACTTATATTATTCACGCACAGTTTGGAACTTATGTTGTCTTTTGCACTTGATAAAAGGTTAAAGTCTTCATTCAGCAAATACCAGAAGCTTCTAGATGAAAAAAAAAAAAGAATCTTTTTAATGTAATGTAAAAAGTATATTCTCCAAGAAGCCATTGGTGCATTCTGCAAGTGCCTGCAGAGTAATATTGTTTTGGCTGTTGCTGCAGGATTCTTTACCTCAATACCCAGGGTTCGTTGTCTCTCCACTTTAAAATGAAGAGGTGGACACAGAGTAAGATGAGCAAAAAGCAAGAGTTTTATTAGAAAGAAAGGATAGTAAGGGACGCCTGGGCAGCTAGGCCGGTTAAGCGTCCGTATTCGGGTCAGGTCATGATCTCGCGGTTTGTGAGTTTGAGCCCCGAGTCAGGCTCTGCGCTGACGGCACAGAGCCAGAAGGCTGCTTCCGATTCTGTGTGTGTGTGTCTCTCTCTCTCTGCCTACCCCCCCCCCCCCCCCCCCCCCGCTCCCAGGCTCACGGTCTGTCTCTCTCTGTCTCAAAGATAAATAAAATTAAAAAAAGAAAAAAAAAAGTAAGGATAGTGTGAAAAGCTGCCATTACAGAGAGCAACTATAGGCAGGGGACTTTACTTTCTAGGGTTTTGGTTTGTTCCTTCTCTTCCCCTTTTGTTCTGTTTCGCGTTTTTGTTTTGTTTTGTTTTGCCTTTGTTTTTTTTTTTTTTTTTTCCCCTCCATTGGCCTGATAACTGTAGGTGCTGAGTTGTTTATTCCTGATTGGCTTGACTCCGTCATGAGGGGTCAGACTATGATCATACTGTCCCTCCTATATAACACAAGGTTTATGGTTTACTTATTTTAGTTAGGTATTTTGTTTATCAACTTCCAGAGGAAAACAAGAGCAGGCAACAGGTGGTGTTTGTTACATTCTTAGGAAAAGCTCTACCTTTGTCAGCATTGTTTTAAAATGCACAGTTTTTGCTCCCAGGGAGCTTCAAGCTCTAGCCTCTCCCTTTCTGCCTATGGAACCGTCTTTCTGTATCATACTATGACTTTTTTGATTCTGTGAATTTATTATTTAGCCTTATTTGTAACCTTCTTTTATTATCAATTTGTAGGTAATGCAAATATTATTGACGTTAACCTTCACAAGCCTCAGAAATTAAAGTTCTCTAATATTAGCGTCACATATATTCATATACCACCTTTTATTTGCAGGGCAATATGCCTAGTACAAATGCTTTTATAAAATGTTTAATTATCTGGCTAAAGTGATTTCTATACAGGTAGGCACCAAAGTTTTGAAGGTTTAAATGATAGCCTAGGATTAGAAGGCTAAAAATTCTTAGCTACTATAAGAATTATGTTTAAATATTTTGCATGTGAAAGGCTTGTTGGTCATAGATAGGGTTACTATATTTTGCCTAAATTGAGACACTGTATTTCAGAGACAAATTCTGAACCATATGGGCTACAGCAATAGATGTAAATTAAGACTATTTTGTGCAAACTGGAAAATATATTTATTCTATTGGATATATATTTTTTCGTGTTTATTTATTTATTTTGAGAGAGAGAGTGTGTGTATGCATGTGCACGAGTTGGGGAGGGGCAAAAAGAGAGAATCCCAAGAAGGTCCCTCTCTGTCAGGGCAGCACACGCAGCCACCCACTGAGGGGCTCTATCTCACGACTGTGAGATCATGGCCTCAGCTGAAATCAAGAGTCAGAGGCTTAACCAATTGAGCTACCCAGGCATCTCTCTATAGGAGATACTTAAAAGCATTAAAACCTTGACAAATAGGGGTGCCTGGGTGGCTCAGTTGATTTAAGTGTCCGACTTCGGCTCAGGTCATGATCTCATGGTCAAGCCCCGTGTCGGGCTCTGTGCTGACAGCTCAGAGCCTGGAGCCTGCTTCAGATTCTGTGGCTCCCTCTCTCTGACCCTCCCCCATTCATGCTCTGTCTCTCTCTGTCTCAAAAATAAATAAATATTAAAAAAATTTTGAATAAATAAAACCTTGACAAATAGCTAAGATTTTTTAAATAAAAAAAAATCTTTAGCAAAACTTCTATATTTTTTCATATGGTAACTGTACGTGTTGCAATTTAAAACAGAGATGATATCAGGTAAATTAAATAGTTGTCTATGCCAGTGCATGATTATGTATCATCATTCTTAAGTAAAAAGAATTTTCTACACTTTGTCAAGAAAATGGTCTCTCTAACATTCCCCTGTTTAATCATGATATTCCTCTTTTTACATCCATACTCAAGTACAACATGTACTCATTGTACAACATGGTGGTAATGAGATGGAATGAAGAAATTCTATATGGAAACAAGTAGCAAGAGATTTTCATCTGAGACATAAAGATCTGTCTTATGGACAGGAATTTTGAGTTATGCATTGAGGCTTTAGATTTTACACAAAGCATGTTTGATACTACAAACACTGTGAGTTTCTAGACTTTTTTTCCCTTCTTTCTGAGCAGAAAACCACAGAGTAGGGGCAGAAGCAAATCACACCTACTAGTACCTTAGATAAAGACCTACCAGAAAACATGAATTGAGTATAGCCATTCACAATCTCTAGCTTCAGGTCAGAAGTTAAGACGACCGAAGAAGCATAAGAGTACATTAGCTTTCTTGAAAAGCCTAATTCCTTGATTGGTTGTACAATGCTGAATGTGGGGAGATCAGTCAGCTAACCAAAAAACAACAATCAAAGAACAAACAACAACGATAATCAAAAAGACATAGTGACAATGCTGAAACCACTCAAAGGAAACATTACCCAAAGAATCACAGGAAAGAATATTCCTGGAAGTATTTACTTCAGTAATCAAAAGAATGCATGTTAAATATTTATTTTGTTTTCTCAAAGGGTCTTAAAAATAGACATTATTGAGGCAGAATATATTGACTATATTTTTCAAGTTCTGTATTCTTGGTACTCTAGTATTACAGGCCATGATCCGGGAGAGACTGCCCTTCCCAGGGCTAGCTATAACAAAGGGTTCTCCTTAGAACACACCTTTGATATACACACCAACCAATCTAGAGCCCACACCCACAACCATCTCATCTCATTTATCACATTCTCACACATCAGGCTATAATTTTCCCTGCCCTGAATCACCCTAGGACGAGGTACTAGAAAACTAGGGACCATTGCTATAACTCAGAGCCTGATGAAAATTACTCAAACTACCCAATCCTCAACCTACTCAGTGTACTTACACTCACTCCTTTGCTCAAAAATCCCAATAAAGGCTATAGTCCATGCTGTGGCCTTGTGCCCCTCTGCATCCTGACCAACCCTGGTCTTTCCCCATGTTGCCCTGCAAGGCATGCCTTTTTCTAGGGATCTATGAATAGGAACTTCTTCTTTTGTGATGATTATATCTGTGTCTGAATGTCTTACTATACCTGATTAAAACAAATCCCAAGTATATTTTAACATACCAGGACATAAAAACTTAAGTAAAGAATATAAATGGGGGGAGGGGGGGAAGAGTGGCTACAAATAAGAAGGCAAAATTAAAATATGCATTGGAAGCTATGTCAAACAAAATGAATACCATAGAAATAGAATTTGAGATTTTACCTTGGAAGGTAGATTCTTTAAAACATCATATAGTGCTTTAACAAGTTATTTGTTAATGCACTAGATCTACTCTTAGTGCTTGGATCAACTTCCCATGGTTTCACCTCTCTAGCCTCTTCTATAAAATGCTGACCTCATAAGGTTTTTATGAAAGTAAATTTGGTTATGTGAATAGTTAACTTAGCCAAATGCTTGGCATATAGCACATGCTCAATAGCTTGTAGCTCTATTAATAAATTAAAATAATAAAAAAGGTGAGACAGAAATGGGAAAACCACCTACAAATAGTAATTGGGTTCCTGTAGAAGAATTTAGAAACACTCAGGGATGCAACAGAAAAGTGTTCTAAGATTAAAAATATCTAAATCTGAAAATGGAAAAGACTTCATATTTCAGGGAAATTCTTTTTGAAAGAGACCGGCTCTTATGCTTAGATTTGTGAATTTACATTTTATATCAGGATACAAAAGGAGCACCTGGGTGGCTCCTTCAGATGAATGTCTGGAGTTTGGCTCAGGTCATGATCTCACCAATCATGGGTTTGAACCTTGCATCAGGCTCTGTACTGACAGGGCAGAGCCTGGAACCTGCTTCAGACTGTCTCCCTCTCTCTCTCTCTGCCTCTCCCCAACTCATGCTCTGTTTATTCCTGAGAGATAGAGGGAGAAACAGAATCTGAAGCAGGTTCCAGGCTCTGCACTATCAGTACAGAGCCTGACCCAAGGTTCAAACCCACGAATGGTGAGATCATGACCTGAGCCGAAGTCAGACGCTTAACTGACAGAGGCACCAATTAAAAAAAAAAAAAAAATTAAGATACGAAAGTTTCCAAACAGTCAAACAGAATGAAATTGTGTAATTTTAATTCAGATTAAATTGTAATTAGTTAAAACTTTATCTTCCTAACACCAAATGCGAGAAAACAATGCTCTGTTGCTTTTTGACTTCTTTTAAAAGTTAAAAAAGTTTGTGACTTCCCAAATGATATATAACTGAATCCTCTTGTGGTGAAAGTATAGAAAGTTATTGTTAGGTATACACTGGCTCAAAAAATATATCGCTTGGCTGTGTTATTGAAAAATTACTTAAATTTAATGTTCCAGGAAGCAAAAGAATTAGAGCTATAGACATCTCAGGAAACCTAGAAAGTTGCAATCAGGTAGAATAGGCTGGGTGAGATGATAGCTACAGAATGGTCCTGAGATAGGTAGCTAGCTTTCCTAATTATTGACCCAAAGGAACATGAAAACTTATACTTAAATCTCTATTTTGATATCAAAAGTCCCATCAGACACGTTGGGTTGAATGGAATTAACCTTTAAGCAAAAACTGTGTAAATAAGTGAAGGGTCTAAGCATAGGAAACATCAGGAATAGTGGTTACCCTAGCAACCCGGAGAGCATGTATCTTACATAAAAGGGCAGCTGCTATTTAAATATACCCACATTTGTGAGAAAAGACTGTAGGTGAAGTGTTTCAAATTTTATGAAAGATAAAAAAACCATATTTTATGTAAAATCTGATTTGGATAGGTAGAGTTTATTTTGCTTTTATTTAAAATTTTGTAAAATTTTTGAGGTTAGTACATATTCACATGCAGTTGTAAGAAATAATACAGAAAGATCCTTTTACCGAGTTTCTCCCAATGACAGCATCTTGCAAAATATAGCACATTACCACAACCAAAATATTGACACAGATACAGTCAAGATATAGAACAATTCTATCTCCTCAAGGACCCCTCCTGTTGCCTTTTTATAGCCATACATACCTCCCTTCCTGATCACCCTCCCAATGTCCCTGACAATCTCTAATCTGTTATCCATTTCTATAATTTTCCATTTCAAAAATATTCTATAATAATACAATATATGGTCTTTGGGATTTGCTTTTTAACTTATGGTTCTCCAGAGATTTGTCTAAATGGTTACATGTGTATATGGTTTGTCGTCATTGCTGAGTAGTGTTCTGTGATATGCATAGAGTGTAGTTTTACCATCCATTTGCTGAAGGACATTTGAACTGTTTTCAGTTTGGAGCTATTTTAGATAAAGCTGCTAAGGACATTCGCGTATAGGTATTCATGTGTAAGTTTTCATTTCTCTGGGATAATTGTGTGAGCAATCACGTTTGTCTACATCCTCACCTGCATTTGTGGTGGTTTATTTTAGTAATTTTGATAGGTGTGCAGTGAGATCTTATTGTGAGTTTCGTTTGAATTTCTTTAATTAAATTGAACATCTTTTCAGGTGCTTATTTGTCATTAATATATTCTCCTTAGTGAAAGTGTGCTAATAATCTTTGTTTATTCTCTAATGGAATTTTTTACTATTAATTTTTTGAGAATTCTTTATATATTTTAAATATAGGTCCTTAATTGATTATATAATTTGCAGACACTTTCCAGTATTTGCTTTTTAATATGGTCAATTAACAACAATTCCTATAGAGTTTAATTAAGTTTTCATTGGTAAATACATCTGTGTTTGAATCACAGCAGTTATGTGCTCCCCTAGTCATGTAAAAGTAGGTAGTTTTCAATATTTTATTCTTATATAAAAATTCCTTTTCTATGTCTTTTGTGCATATGTGTTAGAAATTCTACGTATCACTTTCATATCTTCAAATATTCTTGATTGATATTACCAAATTGTCCTCTTTAGTATTAATACCAATTCTCAGTATACTCAGCAGTACTCAAAGTGTTCTATTTTCTGGGCAAGCTCAACAAACTGGAGATACAAATTATGTTCATGTACAGGACTTACTATCATACTGATACAGATTTTTATCAGAGTTAATATATACACTGAATGAAAATTCAGTCAGAATCTTAAGGTGTTTTGTCAAAAACTGATATATAATTCCTAAAATCCAGTTGGCGAAGAAGTAAAGTTTCAAGAACAGAATAGATGATTCCAAATATAACATTTGAGGATGGGAGACTTTTTACCATATACTAGAATGTACTATCTAGCTAAAATAAACCCATCAATGCCACATATTGTGCTAGGTATTTTAACATTCATCACCCCAGAGTTAATAGAGCTAGGTACCTGCAAAACCACTTCACAGTTTGTCTTTCTCTTATGTATCAGTATTGTCCTTAGAGGACAGTAAGAGAGCCCTGCCCTCTATTTTTGGCTCTAAAGGACTCTGTATAATATTGCTTTTTGCTTTTTCCAAGAGACTGTACCAACCTAGAGACCAAACTCTTCCTGTTGAGGACATTCCTCTAAGTAGCTGGGAATACAGAATTTCCTTCCCCAACGGCCCCTCTTGGAGTTGGCATGGTCTATACTGAGATTCCATCCTCAAGAGAACTTAACACACCACTAGTATGCACACCTCTAGAACACAGTGATGGTCAAATATGGCCATTTGTAGGTACAGTGCACAGGGGGATCTACCAATTACCAAGTATAGCCATTCCAGTTATATGGTCGAGGACCCAATAAGTGACCACCAGATGGAACCTGAGACTCTGTGAACTCCTAATGAGCCAGGCCTGGGACAAGATGCTATTTCTTGACTTGCATGTGTTTCCCTTTTAATAGGAAGGCTACCATGAAACTCTGGGGCCTTTGGTATCAAGCCAGTTTGGAACCTGTACCCTAAGTCCTCAGAAATGTTTGAACATTCCTTTTTCCTATGCACAGTTATGCAAATAAGTGTCTTAGATCCCTATAGGGAAAAAACTGGAGGGATCATTAATGTATAAACTCAACCTAGTGCTGCAAGAGTCTACCTTCTGAAAACATGGACACGCTTTTAGTTATTGGGTTCCAGATCAGGAAACTGATTCAGTTCAAGAAATTGAATAATAATGCATGCTGGATACCTTCTGGATTTATGGATTGAGCATGAACCCTGTTAGCTTCCTACCTAACTTGCCTCTGAGGACACTGTGTTCCATTAGCTGTCTTCAAAGTTCCTTGTAGGCCAGCTGCTCCTTCAGCCTTGCCATTCATAAGATTACTGTGCCTCCTTGCTTCTTATGATTGAGTACTACCTGGTCTCTATTATTTTGGAATCTTACTCCATTGCTACGGTGATTCTGTTCACAAAAGTATCTCTTACTGTAGCCTTGAGCAACAAAGGAAAGTCCCCACCAAGATTCTAAGTGCCACTCACTAGCAAGTTTCTTTCATTTTTCTTTTTATTTATTTATTTATTTTTTTAATTTTTTTTTCAACGTTTATTTATTTTTGGGACAGAGAGAGACAGAGCATGAACGGGGGAGGGGCAGAGAGAGAGGGAGACACAGAATCGGAAACAGGCTCCAGGCTCTGAGCCATCAGCCCAGAGCCAGACGCGGGGCTCGAACTCACGGACCGCGAGATCGTGACCTGGCTGAAGTCGGACGCTTAACCGACTGCGCCACCCAGGCGCCCCTTTATTTATTTATTTTTTTGGCTGGGTCGTGGGAAGGATATCTTATAGCATTTCCATAGTTCATCTGGTGGTTTTCTGGACTTACATAGCATGTCCATGCTAGCATGCCCAATTCTCTGGAATTTCATTTAACTGAATATTGGTATCTTCAAGTTTCTAGAAGACTAACTTGTGGGGGTCTTTGAAGTCCTATGGGGTGTTTGTCAGAGTATTGGATCCTATATCCTGAGAGAAATGATGTCATGTCAATAAACTTTCCTCCCCACACAACTTTATTTTACCTACTTTACTACACTCAGAAAACAATTATAGATTCACTAACCTGGCTCCTTCTGGTATATGCTGATGAGGTGCTATAATTTTGGGGGGATAATGATCATTCCTCAGGCCAAGCACTTTCTCCACTAAGTAATGTTGTGACTTAATTCTATTGTTAACATACTAGTTAGAAAGGAAGGTAAGAGTAGATTTTAGAAGGATGGGGGGTATGCTGTCTTGCACAATGAAGGCAACACATCATCTTAAGTCTTTTGGAAGGAAGAGTAAATCCTTCTGCAGGCTTAGAGGATACAGGGATGTGTAGGAATTCAAGATCTCTAAGCACATCAACCCAGACATCTCCATCACATTCTAATGGTCCCAACATTTCCCAATCAGAGCCCTGATTTTGGTAGAGCAGACCTGCTTAAAGTAAGAATTTAATGCTCTCTGGCACTCAGCTTTTCTTTATAATCAGTTTTGGTCCTGGTCCTGGGCTTTCTCAGTTCTCCATCGACAGGGGATTGGTATCTTTACATACTGCCAAAAAGTTTCTCTAGCTTTCACACATAGCTTTAACTGTTTAGAGCTGTACATTATCTTTCTCAGGCATCAATTGACCGCAATAACCATTGTCCAATTTTAGTATCCTTATAATTATCATTTCCACCATATATTTCAAGTGCCTGCTACATTTCATTCACTAGTGAAGGGTTCAGTGAAGTTTTCTGTAGAGGGCCAGATAATAAGCAGGTTAGACTTTGTGAACAATACAGTTTCTGTAGCACCTACTGCAATCTACTGTTGTAGGATGTAAGCAGGCATAGGTAAAACATGGCTGTGCTTAAATATAAGTTTTCACAAGACAACAGGTGATGAGCTATAGTTGTCTAAGTCATGTGCTAGTATATCCACTTCTTTCGGTTTATTATACCAGTTCATGATGTATGAAAGTCTAAATAAATTCCGTGCTGCAGCATTGCTAGGGCTCCCCCACTCATAGTCATGGATTTCTATTATCAGCAGGTGATGCAGCTCCAATATCTCATTTAACACTAATCAAATCGCTCTTCTGGTACCAATTCAGACCTCAGGAATCAGACTCTAGGATGGAGGTAGCATGCAGAGAAAGAAGCAAGACTATGCAAAGAAAAAAGGTAGGCTGAGATACATTGTCAAAATGCCCAGCCAACCCTTGGGAATTTCAGAAGCTAGTCTTTTCAGAATTATTCTGAGTTGTAGTGAAGTGGCCAGACATTTATATCTTAATAGAGATAGATCATCAAATGAAGGTTGTCCCCAGAATCAGAGGATGACTTTTGTCAAGGTGGCTTTCTTCAGCTTAGGGATATCCCCAGAGAAGGCTGATAGCTGAGGGCTGTCAGTGAATAGAAGTGCCTACAACCTGAGGGATATTTCCTGACAGAGGATTCAGTAGTGCATGGTGGCTTCTACTAAAAGATGGAACCTCAGACATACGCAGAGATACCGAATTCCAGCTTGCCCTCAAGTTCTTGATTTCACATCAAGGTTTTGCTTTCTGCAGACCTGCAGAGAAGCAAGTTTCCCATAGACCACTCTGCATCACCTACCAATTAGGTAACTGGGCAGTTTAACTTCTCAGGATGAGCTTGAAGATTCGTTTCTTGATCCTCTATTTTCCATTTCTAGACCCTTCACCAGCTATATACCAACAATTGTGGAAGTTATAATTTGTAGGATAGATTTCTATCCCATGTTCCCCTGACTGAACCTGACAATTGTAGTAGTTATGAGTAACTTTTCAGTTCTTCCATATAAACATACACTGATTTTTCCCCATTTTCCCCATTTTCCCACTCTCTTACCTAGATGTTCTAATTATGGTTAATCTTACATATCTATACTTAAGTTACAGATATCAAAAGGGTAGTGTAAACACTACACATCACTCTCAGATGGATTAAGGACCACTGTAGACTTTGTTTAGAGAGGTTAATGGGTTTCCAGTAATACAAGTTGTATCATGTTGGGTGAAAGCATAGTTTCATTTTACATTGAAGTTAAATCTGGTTAAAAGAAGTATATACAGATAAAAGCGGACTCTACAGTGTAGTATGTTGGATTATTAAAATGAAAAATATATTTTCAGTATCATTTCACTTGTATACCTCTGTATTGGAGGGGAAATGTGGACAAGATCTGGGTGATTTCTGGATGACTGGCTACCAGATGACTGGCTGTAGTTCCACAGAGACTGCAGTTACTCAGAAACAACAGCTTCTCATATACCTCTCACTGTGTAATTTTTCATTCTGAAGGATGCTAGACCAGATTTCATCACATGGTGGCAGCAGAGATCTAACAGGGCAAGCCCCAGTGCTAAAGGACTAAGTCTCTGCGTGCACCAACCATTTAGCCAATGTTCCATTGGCCAAAGCAAGCACTACCAAGCTTAGAGTTAACGTGGGAAGGGGGCATAAAAAGGCATGGATGCTGAGAGGCAGGATTAGGATCTACCTCACTTGAATTTTACATTTGTTGTAATCATGTATGTATTTTGCTTTCAGGGTACCATCATATATTGACAACATGTAATTTTTGTGCATGCTGATTTTAGATTAATTACAGCTCTCTCACCTCCTTTATGGTGATGTCTTCTTGTCTTTTTAAATTTGTTAGCCCTTAGCACAGTATCCTGGACTTCATGGACTTTTTCAGGGAATGTTAAAAAATGAACATGCCATATAAGTTATAGTAGGTTCAACATACACATTTCCCTATCATCCTGTGAAATTGATAAATCTATAAGCTATTTTGCTTTTTAGATATTTAATATGTAGATAATGAAGGTAATGTTACTTCTGATACACAGATTTTTTTTTTGATAAGCATTTGAGAAACCATCCAGAACTAGACTGATTCTCACATTTTAACCTAAGGGTTTTGAGATCATTTCTAGAATAGAATTGAGTGGAATTTATAGCTGAAAAATGCAGATTAGATGGCATAAATGATGATACTTTAAATGTACCCCTAAATGCCCTATATTGAACAACTAAAACTAAGTGAAATCTAAGGGGAATATTTTGCGTTTATTTTAACTCAAATAGTTAGATAGCAATCTACCTACAATGGTTACCATGAATTTTTTTTAGACTGTACTAAATATTCAGACTCAAAAGACAGGCAAAGACTATACTTAACATCAGTCTAATCAGAAAGAATTAGGACAAGGAACACTCCTTGCCAAGAGGACAATGTTGGATATTCTTCTTTTGCCAGTTTTTACAGTAGACCAACCAACATCTCATATGCATCAATCTGTAACATCTATAGCCCTAGCTTTCAGTGTCCTTTTAAGAGTCATGGATAGTTATAATAGTCACTGCAATCAGGGATGAATAAAATAGTTTGTACCTATCACATTTTTTTAGTTTTCCTAGACCAGATGCAATACACAAAAGCAGGAGTGGTTTTTTTAATCATAAGTGATGTTGCCTAGCAATTTAGTTTT
Organism: Lynx canadensis; assembly: GCF_007474595.2. Lineage (NCBI taxonomy): Eukaryota > Metazoa > Chordata > Mammalia > Carnivora > Felidae > Lynx > Lynx canadensis. The sequence goes on from NC_044320.2 coordinate 26,791,831, forward strand.
CATTTTTACCTATATTAGGTTTCCAGGGGAACAGGAACAAACTTCTCTTTCCTCATTCAGCATGGGAAAGGGTTAACCCTTTGCCCACACTGTCAAATGTTCCAACCATAGTCTGTATAAAATTACTTATAATCAATGAGTGGACTTTAATTCTATATGGATTTTCTCAAAGGCAGCTTATTTTTCTGAGCAAAACAGATGGTCCACATGATTTAGGAGACAGTAGATAATCACTATTGTTTTATATTTTCTAGTGGTGACAATGATAGGGAAAAGATATGCCTTTAGAAAAAATATCATGTGATGATCGTCAACTTCATGCCAGGCCTGTGCTCCCTGTTCAATGTGTACTTCATTCTCTGCTGATCACACTCATTCTGCAAGAGAGGAATTGTGAGGACTGCTTACAGATGAGGAAACCAGGACTGAGAACATCAGCCTGCTGATCTCTAGACTGTTGTTATCAAACACAGTTTAGAAACATTCATGGAACCATTTTTCATTGATTTTGAACTAGCATTTAAAAAGAAAATATTTAAATGAAACAGTAAAGTTAACAGTGTCGCTCTTTGGGTTTGCCTTTGCTCTAGGACATGATCTTTGCCAGCTCCTGACTATTTGAAAAGCATTTATGGCAAGAGAAAACAGATTTCTTCAAGAGGCACACAATGCAAAATGAAATCATTTCATTAAGAGGGTAACTCGCAGATTTTTTTTTTTGAAATTTTTGATTGAGGATCTGTTAGAATACATAAAGATCCAGTTACAATCTTCAACTAGAATAACGGAAATGGCATTTATTACATCCATATGAAACCAGACAGGACAGGAAAAAGTTAGGAATAGTAAATAATCCCGTTTTGGCAGAATGCCTTAGTGAACACATTATTTTTTTATCCCTTATTTATAATATACTGTGACTAACATTTTTAGAAGTTATATCCCAGTCTTGTCTTATTTTTCTTCTAACCAACTTCCTTCTTCTCTTTCTCATTTGTATTCATTTGTATTTATTTCCTTTTTCTTTTTAAAAATCGAGTTGTAATAAAATATGAGTTTATTATATACCAAGTCCTTCATTTTTGGTCAGTCATATAGTTATTGATGACTTAAATTATAAATATACTTATCATCTACCACTGTTGCTTTTTGTATCTTATCTGTATTTTATCAAACATCTTAAAAATACATTTTACATTATTTCAATTTAATTGTAATTAATTTTCCTTCGTTTAAATTATTACCATTTTACATAGCATACTTTCATTTCTAAATGTCATAACAACAGACATTTTTCATTGAAACCTGGAATTATTAAATCTGTAGAATCTCATGTTTGATATAATTTCTAATAAATAAAATCATGTGTATACACACAATTATTTTTGTTAATTATCAAATATTTTTGTACGGAAATTAAAAAAAAAACTATTCCTAGTGAATAAGTATTTAGTCAATACTTCTACCTCCCTTTCAACAGTTTATCCTTTTTTTAAAGGGATTATTGGATTTATAATGAGATCAAGTAGTTTTAATCTTCCCTTTCTTAAATATGCTATGTTGTTACAATTGTACTGGCTCTAAGTCAAATATTTTAGTGGTATACGTAATGACAATTTTTTAAATTAATTTTTCATTTGTTTTATATTAATACAAAAGTTGGTTCCACCTTATAAAGTTTTTATCAGTACTTTTATTTCAAGTGAGTAAGGACATTTTGAATACTAAGGTGGTATTATGATACAAAAGATTTGAGACTATAAAATATCAAGAGACGTTTTGTATGTTCTCTGCTATTTTCCATATTTCTAAATATTTTAAAAAGTAATGATAATTTTATTCATAATGTCAATAAAACTAAGACATGTAGAAATGTTTATATCCTATTTTCAACCAGAGGTAATATATAAGCAAACTGACAGGACAATTAGGAATTAATATTATATTAAAAATGAAACTGTGTTTCCTTCCCCATTGCTTTTTTCACTAGCCAGGAAGTAAACAAACAAACAAAAACTTGACATCAAAGGAAATATATAACTTACCTATAATTTTCAGTTCACTTTTTACCTTTTATTTTTGGTTTATAGTCTCATGATATTGGAGGAAAAATAATGTCCTGGAGGCAAGAATTCTTAGCAGCTAATGCCCCAATGAATAAATGCCATAGGCCAATTAAACTGTCATAAATAAAGCAAAGCTAGAGAAAGAAATGGACTACTTTTCCCCAGTGACTGGACAGTTACTGATTCACAGTTGTAGAATAGGTAAAGAAAAAAAGAACCAATGCACTCCAAGGTCAAGTAGCACTGAAATCACCACCACTTGAGTTCTAAAGAATAGGTCTATTGATTAATTAATTCATCTATGTACATTTAAAAAAAATTATGTTTGTTTATTTTTTACAGAAAGAGAGAGAGAGAGCATGCACACACAAGCAGGGGAGGGACAAAGAGAGAGGGAGACACAGAATATGCAGCAGGCTCCAGGCTTTGAGCTGTTAGCACAGAGCCCAACGTGGGGCTCAAATGCATGAACTGCGAGGTCATGACCTGAGCTGAAGTCAGACACTCAATCAACTGAGCCACCCAGGTGCCTTTCATCTCTGTACATTTATTTAAGTGTTCAGTTGTAATATAAAGATAGAAAATCATTAAAGCAGATAGGAGAAATACACAATAAAATAGGCTACTTTTGTTTCAGATGTTTAGCACTAATATAAATTGAAAGAAATTTCTGCATGGTGTTTTTACAGAAATTATTTTGAGATATAGGATTGAAAATGCTTTAACTTTTCATTTTCTATTAGTGAATTTGGTACCATGTAACAAAAGTATTGTGATTCCAGCCTTTAAAAATCATTCGTATCATCAGATAATAAGTATTCCTTAGTCTGTCTATGCAAAAGCTAAATGGCATTACATTAAAATTTTCACGAGAGATACGTTTTCTTTTCACTTAAAATTACAATATTCTACTCTGTAACGATGAACAGTACCCTTATGTTCGTGTCAACAGGAGCTGTAGCTATCAATTTCAACTTTGTGCTTGTAATCGCTGAGTTTATCACCTCGGGCCTTCTCTGACTTTTCTTTCTCCTTTGCCCCATACATGAAAAGTGTTGTCAGAGGCTGTCATTCTGCTTCTCTATAATATTTTTTATTGCACTTTTATTTTGTTCTTCTAGAATTTTTATTCATTCTCCTATAATTGGCCTATATTGCCTTTATAGCATATAGGAATATGTTTCTTATTGACATTCCTAACTCTAATAAGAGATAGGAGGAATATTTTCCAGATTTCTCAATACTGTATGCCAACTCTCTAAAACTGTGTTATACAGACAGTGGAAACTCACTAAATATTGATAGTAAAAATAAATTTCTAGTGTTTTCTCCTCATGAACTCATAAATCATTTTTTGGGTATTATATGCTGAAGAATTAAATAATTACCCAAACTGAGCCATGTTGTATGGCAGTTTTGCTTACTTGTTTGTATAATGCCCCGGGTGTTTGCTTCTTTAGTTCTGCTTATAGTAAAGCAAATGTGGATTATCGATTTTGTAATGTGGTTGATACTAACTGTGATGGTTAATTTTATGTCAACTTGAATAGGCCACAAGGTGCCCAGATATTTGGTTTAACATCAGCCTGAGTATTTCTGTGAGGGTATTTTTGGATCAGATTAACATTTTAATCAGTAGAGTAAAGCAAATTGCTGTCTATAATGTGGGTGGGCCTCATCTAATCAATTGAAGGTTTATGTAAAACAAAAAAACCTAGCCCTCCTCTGAGTTAAGAAAATGAATCCAGCAGACTTCCTTTGGGTTTCATCTCTATACCTTTTGTTGTCCTGGGTCTGTAGGCTGCTGGCCTACACTGTAGAATTGGTCTTACCAGCCTCCATAATCATGTGAGCCAATTTCTTACAATAAATCTCTTTTCATGCACACACACGCACACACACACACACACACCCTACTTCTTCTATTTCTCTGAAACACTATGACTAATATGTTATCCATCCTGCTGTTAAAAAAAAAATGTCTTCTATAAATATTTCCCTGATCAATCAACCAACCTGTATTTGTTATTATTTATTAAATTATTAAAGGCCACAAGCAGAAGTGCCTGCATCAGAAACATTATCCATGTGGTTCACTGCAATACCACAAGAAAGTGTCTGCCCTTTATAATGAAGAGTGTGTGTATAATGAAGTAAACTGCCAAAAAATAAAATGTTGTCAGGTAAAATAAACAGGAATTGAGCCAAGATCCATCTCACCTCAAACTGTTGTTTTTCTTAGTGACGTCACTCAACAGCTGATCATTCTAACATTTCTTCCAAAAAATATCAACTATTTTTTAAGCTTTTAAGGAGGTTTTAATCCCACAATTTATTAATTTGCTTTGCAAGTATTTGTTAACTACTAACCTAAGACAGTATACAAACATATGCTGGCATGCATCAAGATTGTGCTATTCCATTACTTCCTTGATATTGGGGACACTTGCCTCTATGTTGTCGGAGCTATAAGTGTGGTTGAGCGATTGACTTTATACCATGTTAAGTGAAAACAAATTTAAGTATGGCAAAGCAAATTCTCAGAAGTTCTGCTCTTAATGAACGGATGGTATTTAAAGTGTGTTTAAATGGAAGATACTTCTAAAATGTGATTATTTTGTTTCTTGTTTTTGCAGTTCATTATTTGCCTGCACGTTTTGATTCAGAAGACAGAAAATAAAACAACCAATTTATAGGAGCATCACTTATTTGCATATCTCATTTTAAGCTTTGCTAATTGCCACTGAAAATGCCCAGATTGTTTATTAGGCATTTATTTTGTTGAAGAACTTTATTTGCTTAGACATTCTTAATAATAAAACCGTTCTCTGAACAGTATCCTAAGTATATTGGAAAATCAACAACATTTATTTTCCACAACAGATTTCCTCAGTTTTAAAAGTCCTGGCATTCTGAAAAAATTACATAGATTTTCCTGCATTATTTTCAAAGTATTATAAATAGCAACTAAGTGTCCTCTGGATAATCTTGTTAATGTAAATACTTTCAAACGGAAATAATTTCTCCTCCATCAATTCCTTGTAACCTTTTATTATTATTTTCATATTAAATTGCACAATGGGCACATTACCAATAGACATGAAATAATGACTACTTATTGAGTTATAAAGTATACAGTAATTTGATTAATTTTAACATTTAGATTAATGTGAGTTTTTTTATAGGAATAATGACTTGTCAACTCCTAATCTATTGAAAATGTATTTTAGAGACTCAAGCTCATAATTTATATTTATTGGCAATGTTAACTGGTAACTTATTCTGAAATTTGCTATCTTGAATCACATCTAAATATTTTATTTTATAAGAATACATTTTATATGAATAAAAAATAAAATAAAACTTCACCTATTTGTTATTGGGACACAAATATTATTTCATTATCAAGTTATATTAATAAAAGGATTTTTCACCCTTTCAGAGAGGGGATCATGTGTTAGAATGAATGTTTCTGTCCCCCTTTCATTTGTTACTCCTCTCTGAAATCTAATGAGTAACAAGTCCCTGTACAGGCAGGATATTAAAGGTCACACCCAGGGCTAATTCTATCATGCCTATATCCCTATTTTCTTTAGTCTCCAAAGGAAGTTCTAAATCCCCATCACTTAGAATCTTATCTTTAGTCAGTTCTGAATATGTGTTACCTAAGGTAATCTCCCTCCCATCCATGACCCTTTATTCCTCCAAAACATATCTTGTCCTACAGCATTTTTCTTTTTTTTTTTTTTTTTTTTGGTCATCAGCAACATTGCTACAGTTTATAGCTCTGAACTTTTCCTTCAGCTTCTGTTCTATGTGAAATTTGGCTACCTCATGAAGATGATGTTTCTACTGCAGCATCTGCAATGATGGTTTTTGTCCTCCTATGACACATACACTACTGGGACTTTAAAGAGGGCTTCACATTGTGTTTTCTTATCTCCACTGCCACACCATTATTCCTTCTCTTCCTCTAATCCTCAGCTGTTTTGAAGCACAGATCTTAAATTTATATGATTAGCTACCTTTCCTTGTCAGTTATTAATAAACCTGGTCACTTTTCCTTATTCAATCATTAATTTTATCATTCAACTCACCGCTGTTTTGTTTTTCTTCTTTTCTCCTCTCTCTCATGATGAATCTATTCTTGCTTACCTTTACAACTAATAATCTTGTTCTCTATGCTCCTCTGCTAAACCCCCTTGTTCATAACCTACCCTACCCCTTGTCCCTTGCACTAACTGTAGTCTCTCTAAAATGTCATTGTTAAGCCTCCATTCTAATTAGCACTTCCTATCTTTGACACTTTTTTGTCTAGTATTCTGAGGCCAACTGTTATTTGACCCCAATGGTTTCTCCAACATCTTAATCATATACTTAGACATTTACGAAAAAAGAAAAAAGCTCTCTTATCTTCAATTCCCTGATTACTTGGCTTACACTCCATGGGCTATCATAATTTTTCCTTTGCAGAGAGGCCCTCATATCTGATTCTCTCTTCCTGTAAAGTACTGATTTGGAAAACCTGATACTTATGATACTTCCTTTTACTAAACTAGAGAAGCTGGAGATAAATAAAGAGAAATACATAACTTACTTTAAATTCACGACCAGAAACCTGAACTGTACCCTCAGCATTTCTCAGAAACATGAGTACATTTTCTTAGCCAATTCACACTTTCAAGATATTTTATTGTTTTTAATGCTTCTGTAAATTGGAGAGTTTTATTTCTTTTTCAGACATTTCATTATTAGTATATAGAAATGCAACTGATTTCTATAAGTTGATTTTACATTCTAAAACTTTATTGAATCCATTGATTAGTTCCAATAGTTTTTTTGGTCAAGTCTTTGGGATTTTCCATATACAAAATCATATTATCTATAAATAACTACCATCTTAATTCTTCCTGTCTGATTTAAATGCCTTTTACTTCTCTGTCTTGCTTAATTTTCCAGCTAGGACTTCTAGTACTATACTGAACAGGAGTAGTGACAGTAGGCATCCCTGCCTTGTCCCTGATCTTAGAAAAAATAAATATATAGGAATAAATTTAACAAAGGAAATGAAAGAATTATAAAATTCAAACTATAAGGTTTTGTTGAAAGAAATCAAAGATGACACAAATAAAAAGGCATCCCATATTCATAAATCAGAAGAATATTGTTAAAATGTCCATACTACCCAAACTCATCCATAGATTCAATACAATCCCTATCAAAATCATAATGACATTCTTCACAGAAATAGAAAAAGCAGTTTGAAAATTTGTATGGAACCACAAAAGATCTTGAATAGCCAAAGTAATTCTGATAAAGAACAAGGCTGGAGGCATTATATCTTCTGATTTTAAACTATACTATGAAACTACAGTATTTAAAACAGTATGTTACTGGAATAAAAATAAACACACAGACTGACGGAACAAAATCAAGAGATCAGAACTAAACTTCTACATTTATGGTTAACCAATATTTGACAATGGATCCAAGAACACCCAATGGGGATAGAATGGTCTCTTCAACAGTGTTGGGAAAACTGATAAACATGCATAACAATAAAATTGGATTCCTATATCATACCACTTACCAAAATTAATTCAAAATGGATCAAAGATTCAAACATAAGACCTGACACCACAAAACTCTTAGAATAAAACAAAGAGGAATCTCCTTGACATCACTCTTGGCAATGATATTTTGGATATGGCATCAAAATACAAGAGACAAAAGCAAAAATCAACAAGAGGGACTACATCAAATTGAAAACTTTCTGCACAGCAAAAGAACAAAATGAAAAGAATGGGAGAAAAATTTTGCAAAGCATATACCAGATAATGAATTAATGCCTAAAATATAAAAAGAACTCATGCAACTGAATAACAAAAAAATCTGATTTAAAAATGAGCAGAAGAACTAAATAAGCATTTTCCCAAGAAGATATCCAAATGGCCAACACGTACATCATATCTAAATGGCTCAACATCCCTAATCATCAGGGAAATGCATATCACAACCACAATGAGTTATTACCCCACACCTGTTTTCATCAAGAAAACAAAAGGTAAGTGCTGGTAAGGATATTGAGAAAAAGGAATATTTGCACACTGTTAGTGAAAATGTGAATTATTTTAGCTACTATGGAAAACAATTTAAAGTTACTTCAAAAATTTAAAACAGATCTACCATATGATCCATCAATTCCATTCAATTTCTGGGTATATACCCAAAGGAAATAAAAACAGGATAGTAAGGGATATATGTACTCCTACATTTATTACAGCATTATTCACAATAACCAAGATATAAACAACTAAATGTCCATCAGTGAATTAATGGATAAAGAATGTGTGGTGCATATACAGCCATGGAGTATTATTCAGCCATGAGAAAGAAGGACATCGTGCCATTTGCAACAACACAGATGGAACTTAAGGACAGTATGCTAAGTGAGATAAGTCACACAGAGAAAGGCAAATTCTGTATGGCATCACTTAAAAAAGCCAAACTCATAATAAACGAGAGTAAAATGGTGGCTACCAGGGTCTTGGAGATGGGGAATAGGAGAGACAATGTTTAGGGATACAGACTTACAACAAGTAGTAAATAAGTCCTAGAGATCTAATGCACAATATAATGAATATGGACAATATTGTATTATGAACATCAAACTTGCTAAGAGACTAGATCTTAATTATTTCAACCACAAAAAAGAAATACTACATGATGTGACAGAGGTGCTAACTACTGCTACAATGACAACAATAATACAATATATAAATGCATCAAATCACCATGTTGTACACCTTGAATTTACATAGTATTATATGTGTCAAATATGCTTCAATAAAAAAATAAAATTAAAAAATTAACTCTTCCGTTACTAGATAACATTTTATGCCTTCTCCTCTCTTCAAATGCCACTTTTCTTCTTCATTCTTGGCTTCTTATTTGACCAAGAAAGTAGAAGGCTTCAGAAAAAAGCTTTACATATGCCTATCAACTAGCCTATTAAACCACCTTCATCTATCAAAACTCCTAAGATCTGTCTTCCTTTCTGTTATTATGGCAAATTGTTCCTGCTTTTTCCAAAGACCAATTTCTCTATTTCTACTTGTATGATAGATACTGTATCACTTAACTTTTGTGGTGTAATAAATAACTCTAAAATTAAGTGGTTAAAAACACTTATTTTTTTCTTATTATCACTCATGAATCTAGGATATGCTATAGTACCGCTGATCTCAAGTTGACTTGAAGCAAATCCATTAGGACTTGGTTCTTTGTTGAGGTTTGGGCTCAGATCTGCTTCACTTGGGTTGATTCTGAGGCCCAGGCTGAGGCTTCAGTACCAACCCACTGTCATATTTTCTCTTGGTGATGGCAGAAGTTCAGAAGAGCAAGTAAAACACAGAAGGCCTTTTGAGTTAACTAGTCATTCTGTCATTCCTGTCTCATTTTACAGATTAAAGCAAGGCACATGGCCAAACACAAATTCAAGAGGCAGGAGAAAATTCTTGGCCCTTATAGGAGGGGGAATTAAAACAAAAAGGTGTAATGAAGGATAATGTTGAAAAATTGGGCCTATAATGAATTTAATTACATTTCTCTTTAACTCTTAGATTTAAGCAATTTTCACATATGTTCTCTCTCTTCTACTTCACAGTTTTTCTCTGTACAACTGGATCACTCACGTTATCACAATTGCTGAAATATTTCTCACCCCATAGGGAAACCAAAAGCAAACAAAAAACCAATCCAAATACCACTCTATTTTTATGTTCCCTACAAAGCAAAGTTCCTAAGAAGAAATGTCTATGTCCTGTCAGTGCATTCCTTCTTCCATTCTGACTGAAACCCATGTACTTCAGACTTTTATTCCTGAAACCATAATTGCCAAGGTGATCAATAACTTCTAATTGTGAAACCCAATGGCATATTCTCAGTGCTTTGTTTTATCACCAGCACTTGACATAGCTGATCATTCATTCCTACTTGAAATACTTTCCTTACTGAGTTTTTTGAACATCTTTTGTTTCACTTTTTCTTCTACTTTCATTGTAGTTCCTCAGTGTCTTTGGTGGAATCTCTTAAACTCTTCAAATGTTGTTATTAAGGCTCAATCTTTGGACCTCTTAATCTACCTTTTTATTCTCCACATGGTCTCATTTAGTCTACAGTCTGAAAAGTTATTCCCTTATGACTTTCCATTAATATCTATAGACTAATCTTTGGAAATACAACAGCCAAGTGTCAATAGGAAAAGCTTCACTTGGATACATAGGTCTCAAAAGAAATATTACAAAGTCAAACTAATCATTTCCCTTCCTCAACCCTCTTCTATGCCAGTGTTTTCATCCCCGTAAATGACACTTTCTTCTTAAAGTTATTCAGACCAAATGCCTGCACTCATCCTTGAATTCCTTTTTGCTCTTTTCCTCATTTACAGTTTATCAGCAAATCACGATGGTGCTGCCTTCCCAATATATCCCAAATTCAGACGTTTATCATCTCTACCACTACCACAGTAAGTAGCTCAAACCAGACATGATGATTCACCTGAAACATTAACATAGTTTCCTAAGGCTCTCCCTGCTTCTATTTCATCCACCTAGAGTCTATTTTTTTATTTCATATCACAGAGTAATTCTTATAAAATATAGATATGCTATTACATCTGTCTTAAAGCCCTTCATTGGTTTCCCTTAACATAAAGTAAAATGAAACTTCTTAGAATTGGCATACCTCCTTTCTCATTGTGTTCTAGTAGCACTGGTTTCATTATTTGTAGAACATTTCACAAATGACACCTCTTTAAGATATTTGTTCTTACTGTCTCCTTTTCCTGGAGCATTCTAGATCCACATGCTGCATGGGTCATTTCCTCACTTTGAAATTTTTTGCTCAGATTCCATCTTTATACAATCCAATCTAAGGTCAGTTCCATTTTGACTCATCCATTCTTGTCCTTTTATCCTTACCTTTTCACTGTAATAGCTACTACTACCTGGCATTACATCATATATCACATCTATGTGAGTATATACATATATGTACATTTATATATGTATATATACATTTACATGTATACATAGATGTGTACATATCCTTCTTTCTAATATATGCATCTGTATAAATATACATATCCATATGTGTATACAATGATGTGTACATATGCTTCTTTTTAATATATGCATCTATATACATATATACATCCATATATCCTTAAGAGAGATGCATATATACATGTATATATATGTACTACACGTATCTATATATATGTACGTATATAAAGTATCTATGTGCACATACATGTATACATAAATATCTACTTACATATATATATATATATATATATATATAAATATATAGTAAATACATATATATTTATTGTCTATATACTCCTACCAGAATATACCTTTGAAGGCAGAAATTTTGCCTGCTCTCCTGCCCATGCAAGGTTTTTAAGAACAAATCTTGAAGGTGATGTGAAATGTTATATGAAGTGTGTGAGGTGCTGAGTAGGAGGATCTTTATTTCATTAAAATAAATATTTCCAACACAGTTTTCCAGAAGCCCTATTTTGGGGGTATTAAGGGAGAGGATTATTGGCCATTTACTAATGTAGCTGCAGCTTTGATCCAATTTATCTGGCTATAACAGAGTCTAGTTCCTCTCTTGAATAAAAATCAGAGATATAAAAACTCACTAAATCTTATTCCAGCATTTAATCTTTTCTTAAGGTTTAGGTATATTTTTGTACATTTACTAAAAACTATATACTATGTCATGGTCTCTTGTTTCCTTATTCACAAAGAAGCCATATTCTAAGCTAGAATTGTATAGACACATGTATGTATAAAGAAATGCTTATCAAGTCCAGATATTGGTGGGAGTCTTATGGGAACATTTTTGCCCTGCTAATGACAATAGAGACTAATATAGACCTTCTGTAAAGTAACTGAGTCAGTCTTAGTGACAACAGTATGTGTATCACCTAAGACAAGCAACTATGTTCTTAAGTGTATAGTCTCAAAAACTCTCAAACGGATCTATAGTAAAAGTATACAAGAATATTCTGTGTAGCACATTTTTGGTAGTGGTTGAAAATTGTAGGCAACCTGGGCATGCATCACTAAGAGAATGGATAATGCTATGAAACATATGCATCATACTGGAACCAATGCATTGTATTTGCACATAGAAATAAGCATAGGCCTTAACATGGGGATTTTTGAAAAAGCTAAATAAAATGTAAAATATGTGAAATGTTATTATGTAAAATAAAAACACACACAGAGAAAATATTTATTTTAACAAGAAAACAAAATAATCATAGATATTGAAGTTTGAATGGCTGTCTATGGAAAGGAGTAGGGAATAAAAGTGGGGTATAAGGATAAAATGAAAAAAATGAATAACATTTTAAAAGGCAATATGATAATATGATGTTATCTGAGGTGTATGGCTAAATCAACTGTAAGTACTTCAAGTTAAACCTAAGTATATACTTATCCCTACTATACATTGAATTGTAGCTTAAATTTAGATTCCAAGAACCTTGGTTTTGAAAGTGCTTCAGTCACTTCCTATTTTACTGAAGTAAGAATACTTAACATGATATCTAGTCTCTCAAAATTTTTAATTGCACACTATAGGTGCACATTGCACATTGTAGGTGCGATGTTATACAGTAGATCTCAAGAACTTATCTATCTTGTACAACTGAAACTTGAACATTGAACAACAACTTTGCATTTCCCTCTCCCTAAAGCCCCTGGCAACCACCATTCTACTCTTTTGGGGAAAGGATAGTTTCTTCAAGAAACGGTGCTAGAATATCTGAATAGCCACATGGAAAATAATGAAATTGGACCATATTCTACACCATACACACCAACCAACTCAAAATGGATTAAAGATTTAAATCTAAAAACTGAATTTATAAACTTGAGAAGAAAACATAAAGAGAAAATCTTCATGATATTGGTCTAAATAATAATTTCCTACAAATGACATTACCGACATAGGCAATAAAAACAAAAAATAGATAGTGGGACTACATCAAACTAAACATCTTATGCACAGCCAAAACAAAACACACACACACACACACACACACACACACACACACACACACAGTGAAACGAGAACTCATAAAATGGGAGAAAATATTTCCAAACCATTTATTTTATAAGGGATTAATATTCAATATATACAAGGACTCCTATAACTTGCTAGTGAGAAAACAACCCAATCAAAAATGGGCAACAGACTTGAATAAAATATTTCTTCAAAGATGACATACAAATGGTCAACAGGTACATGAAAATATGTTTGCACACTAATCATCAAGGAAATGCAGATCAGCCACTTTTTAATCATGATATTGCAAAACATCTTAGTTTGAAACTTTATCCATTTGTTAAACGATGATACTTGTTTATAACAATCTTAAAGAAAGGATAATCAAATTCAAAATGTGACAATTTTTTAAACTGTTATGTTTCAATGATTTAAGGCATAGCTATTGCTACTCTAATTTTACCCTATGATGATTTCTTTCTATTTGCATATTTCAAGAATTTTCTCACTTGGAATTAAATAACTCTATTTACGTTTAAATATCTGATCATGACAACATTAAAAGGCCCCAGGAAAGAGTTCTTGCCTTTTAATTATTCTTAATAGTCTAATTTTTTAATAGTTGGCATTAGTCTTTGCCAAACAATTATCACAATCTAACTCACATATATAATTAGCTCAGAATGGGCAAAAATATGAAACATATTCCATATTTTCAAGGGAAAGTTGTTTTACTATGCAAAGATTATAAGCCAAATTACTTGCTGGATACTTATTCAAAGCCCACTGGAAAATTTCAAGATGAATTTCTTTCTAAGGAATAAGAATATTTAGTTCCAATAATTCTTGTGAGAATTACTGTTATATTTATTTCTATATCATAAAGATAACAATTAAAAGCTATTTAATATCATAGCATTGTTTACTGATGCTTAAGAGGGAAGAAAAGTGTTTTGGCAAACTTAAGTTTAGCCAATATGTTGAAGAATATATTGAGAGGAGATTACTACATATGAGTATAAACAAGTTGATGAAACTCCTATAATGGTGGTGCTGATAGACTGCATATATTGAAGTAAATGAACAATGACTACAGTATTTGTAGGTAGTAAAAAGAAGTCAAGACAGATGTTATGTATCTCTAAGAATCAGTGAGCTAAGATAAATAACTAGAGAAATTTACAAGGGGGGAAACGTATTTTATTATGAGAAATACATGAAGGTATTCATAAACATAACAGACCAGTAGGGTTAAATAAAGAACCGGGATGACTGATGAAGTAAGTTCTAGAAAAATGGGGATGGGGGATGACAAGAATGTCTTTGTTCTCTCACAATTACTGTGACAGGGTTTCATTTGAGGACCAACTTTTAGCTCCTCTTCAAGGAAGCAGAAACTTTACTGACTAGAAAGAAAACTTTTATGGGCTGTGGTGCATGACTTGTTGAAAGACTTTCCAGAAAAAAGCCAAGATATGTACACTTGAGCCAAATCCAATATTATCACCTAATCTGTCTGCAAATCAGCCTCCGGACAGAGAGCTGATTTCAAGCCATTTCAAGTCTATCAGAAATAAATTCATGTAAGAAGGAAAGGGAGGGAAGGGAGGAAGAAAACAATCAACTAAGCTACAAAACCAAACAAACAATGAACCTAAAGAAACTTCAGAGTTTGAAGGTCATGAAAAATTGTGCAGTAGGTGGTACAGACCTATTCATGGTTGTGAGACACTACTAAGTTCTTTATGAACAAACTTATGAACTGAAGTTTGAAATACTTAAGAGACTCTAAAGTTATGACAAACTATGAATTTAGATGGCTAGCTATGAATTTGGGAGACAAAAAAAGAAGGATGGTTCTTATTTGGCTGGTGTGCATGTAGGTACGGAATTAATTTTGAAGTAAGTTGTTAGATTTGGGGTTTAACTATGAAACAGAATATTATTCCAGGGTTATGAATTAACAGAAGAAAAATATATTTTAAGATTCTCATGGCATATGTAAGGCAGGAAATTGGAGGTAGAAAGAAACCAAGAATCTGGGATACTAATAACAATACAGTTGAAATGGTTCCAGATGATAAAGTCCTGAATTATGACAACTGTAAGACAAAAAAACTTGTCTAGTTTAGAGATATTTTTAGTGATGCTTCTGAGTAGAGGGTTACATAACCCCCAAGGGGAAATTGAATATCAGAATGCTAAACTATAGTTCTTTCAAAAGCAAATATAAGTTTTCCTGTGTTTTGACTTTGGGTCATATTATGCTATCACCCTATAATCCTGAAAATAGTGCAGACTTAATGATGCAGTTTAGTAGTAACAATTGGTGTAGGTGATAACTTTGGCCTATTTGATTTGGTTTTTCCTTGTAGTTTATAGTCCTTTCCTGTTTAGAACCTCATCATCTGGCATCCACAATCCTGAAAACTCCTATCCTTCTTAAATACTGAATCCGAACAGTTCAGATCTGACTCAATTAAGCACAGATAAACTTCCCCTCATTGTGTGGGGGCCCCATCTCAACAGATTGAATCTCTTTATGATTTCCCATAGTCATCAGTACTAAACCAAATGCTAAGGCTCTGGTTTCAAGATACTTTATAATACAGTGACAGCTACCTGCTATATCCATCTACCTTGCTGACTCCTTTTCTTCCTCCTTTCCAAGTTAAATCTACCACAGAATTGAAACTTCTCAGGTTGTGGATCCTCAAGGAAGATATAGACACGTATGGGGCAGACCTAGCTCTCATATGCTCAATTCCATTACAATTTGTATTGTATTTTAGTTATTTTCTTGTCCACCTTAACTGACGAAGAAAAGAAAAAAAAGAAGAAAAGCTTCCTGCATCTTTATATGTGAGCAACTTGAAGCCAGGGCTCTAAATATTTTACCTTTCCATCACTTCATTATTACCTGATGAGTTCATCACGCTCCAGTCTGACCTCCTCCAATCACTCCAATCACTCGTCAGCTTCTCTTCCCTGTGGAACAATGTATAGTTTCCCACAGCTGGGTTAATATTTCCTACCAGACAACTTTCTTGGCTAGGGTACTCAAAGGAGAGAGAAAGCCGGGCTATCTTTCAAAATATTGACTTAGAGCATACAATGAAAGTTGTACGTGCCCTGTTGTCCCATGTCTTCTTTCTGCCATTTCTATCCACTTCACTAAGTCCCTGGCTAAAATTTGCACAAAGGATAGCCCGATGTCTATTAAAAGTCTATTAAATAAGTCAATATCTATTTCTCCCACCTTATAGGCACTCTAACTCATCAGAGATGGTTACCTTGAAGCTACTCTCTTGCTTACTTCTAAAGCAGTGGGAAGAGACAATGCCCTGCATGTCCCACCTAGGGAAAGAGAAGGAAACAATCTCCCACTAGGAAAATTAATCCCTGTTTCTAGGATTTCCCCTTAAAATCCCGTGTGTGTGTGTGTGTGTGTGTGTGTGTGTGTGTGTGTGTGTGTGGTGAGAGAGAGAGAGTGTACACCTAGGAAGAGTAATGGTAACAGTGTGTGAAAAATTAGTAAGTATTGATGTGATGTATCTGCTGAGTTCATTTTCTTAGCATTTATCTTGGATATATTGGCGTGTTGAGTGCATATTAATTTTAGCTACAAGGCTTTCACTACAATTCTAAGACAACATGGAAACTATTATTCATTATTCTACTAGATATTTCAATTTATAATTTCAGTTTAAAATGTTAAAGACAGTTTAGTCAAGTACATAGTCAAAGTTTAAGTGCTCAAGAAAAACTGGCTTTCAAACTTTTCTTCAATAAGATATGTGAATTTAACAAATTGAACATTAAACAGTGAAAAATAGCTGTAGGTCTTCTTTTCCATGCATGAATGTCTCCTCAGATTTTTCAAGCATCTTTATAAACATACCTGCACCCTAGGGCACACCAGAAAACACTCCATGCTGACACAGTGGTCTCTCTCTCTCTCTCTAATATTCTGACATCCACCTATTTTCCTCATCAGACCTATCTCCTCACTGATGTATAAATCCCAATTAATACATGGCTTTGCTTCATAAGCTTTGTAGCTTGGCCTTTCTTCTCTATTTCTTCATCTCTCACATATTCTGCCTTGAACTTAATGGTTTCAGAAGTATAAAGTTTCTTAAAATAATTTATATATTGACCCATGAAATACTTGCTTTACTGTAACTATAACCCCTTATCTGAAACATAATGGTCCATTTCTATAATGTTGGACACATTAAACTGTTGTTACAGCCACTTCTTTTTAAATTGAGACTCCTTATTCATACTTTTCAAAAAACTTTTTATATTCATGATTTTGTGTTACAAATATCAGATGAGGCATTCCTATTAGCTTTGTGATGGTGATATCCAGGTCCTATAATTAGACAGCCCAAAGGCTCCACAGTTTCTCTGGAAGCTTATATAAACTTCTCAGAACACCAAAATAGTGCTTTAGATCACCAAAGATCAGACCTTAGAAGCTTGATTTAGTCGTCTACATGATGACAGTTACTCAGTACTTGGAGCAGAGGATTTCTAAGCAGCACCTGGAAATCTTCAGAGCTATTGCAGGTTCCAGACCATGCAATAATGCAAATATTACAATAAGGAAAATCAAGGAAATTTTTTGAATGTTTACATTATATGGAAGTCACATATGCAATAGCATTATGTCTAAGAAAACAATGTATATACCTTAATTAAAAAATCATTTACTGATAAAAAATGCTATCACCTGAGCTTTCAGCAAATCATAATCACTGACCACAGATCATCATAACAAAGAATAATGCAAAAGTTTAAAATATTGTGAGAATTACCACATTGTCACAGAGGGACACAAAGAGAACAAATGCTGTTGGAAAAATTGTGCCAACAGACAACAGACTTGCTAGATGCAGAGTTGCCACAAACCTGAAATTTGTAAAAGAAAAACAAAAGCATTGTCTGCAAAGTGCAATAAAGTCCAGCACAATAAAAAAAAAGATATGCCTGTACTGGGCAGAAAAAAGAAAACTCCAGAGCACAGATATACATGAGGCACAGGGAAGAGTCCAGAGCAACCATCTCCCACTGGACCTGCCCCAGGGAAGCCCTGATGGACTCAAGGTTACCACCTGAGCCAGCCCTTCTGGTTCAGGTCTGCTTTGTTTGGGCTTCTGGGAATGTCTGGGGAAAATCATGGAACTTGGGTTCCTGTGAGAAGTGGTTGTGTCCTCTATCTTCTTACCTTAGCTTATATATAAAGAAGCAGAGGACATCCAGACTGACAGGAATAATGGAGCTCTGCAACCCTGAACATCTGGCAGAGCATGTGGGGTTTACAATCTATTTTACCACCACACCTAGTTCTAAGATATTCTCAGAAATAAGAGGCAATCATCTCAAAGTTTTCATAGAAAAACATAGTATTTGATAAATAAAGAAGACAACAACTATTATGGAATCGTTAGAGTTTGGAGTCTATGTGAATTACAGCATACCAATGGCTGAGAATGTAGCCAAAGAGAAGTGAGGAATCCTGCAAGTGGAAATAATGAGGTGAGAAACACAAATGCATTATTGTAAGTAAATAATCTGGTGACAATGTATAGGAGGATTTGGTACGGAGAAACTGAGACAGTTATGCTATTTTATTATTTTGAAACTTTATAGGATATTAAAAATACAAGATTGTTTTACAGTAATAAAAAGATCATAACTTAAGAAAAGGCTGAGAAACTTTTTGGTAAAGGGATATAGCCTGTTCTATTTCTTCTGTTGTCTAGTCTGCTATGTGCTAGAGATTTGGGAGTCTAGAGAGATATTAAAAGGTAATCAATATTATGATAATTATTTAAAATATCATCCCATGGGAATACCTGGAAAGAGACATTCATCTAAAATAAGTTCCAGGGGCACCTGGGTAACTCAGTTGGTTAAGCCTCTGACTCCTGATTTAGGCTCAGGTCATGATCTCACATTTGTGAGTTTGAGACCCACATAAGTCTTCATGTAGTGGTGAGTTACACGCAGAGAGTTGGACACCAGGGCTTTTCTTTCCAGGAAGCAGCTTTATTCGTGCCAGCACGGGCTCAGCAGGCTAAGACCCAAAAGGCTGGGCCGCGAGTGTAGCGGGGCATTGCCTCTTGTACAATTTTTGCTCTTTTGTCTCCCATCTATGGTAACATACAGTCTGAATGGGTGCTCTATGTTACAGAGTCGTGAGGAGTGTTGCCCATGCACACATAGCCAGGATGCCCTCTCTTTTCTTGACATTTTCACCACATTCCTTAGGGAGAGGCTCTACCACATCTACACAGAGAGTGCGGAGCCTTCTTGGGATTCTCTCGCTCCCCCTCTCTCTGTTTCTCCCCTGCTTGTGTTCTCCCTCTCTCAAAAGAAATAAACTTAGAAAAGAACATAGTATAAAAAAATAAAATAAGTTGCAGAAAGATTAATAAAGGACATCTTGGTGCCTGGCATAATAGGTAGAATTTTAATAGGCTCACATGGATAAATGTTTGCATATCTATTATCACAAATTATCAATGATCTGCTCAAGGGCAAGTATTCTCTTTCATTCAACAACAACAAAGAAACATTTAGTGCTTTATTGGGCTTCTAAAGCTGGGAATGCCTTCAAGGAAGTCACAGTTTAATAGGGAATAAATGAAGAAAAAATATAATTTGTACCCATGAAATGACTAAGCAAGAAGAGATATAAGTAACAGAAATAGCATGGTAGCAGTGGAGCAAGGAAATCCAAGATAGGCTTTTCAGAAGATTTAAAACTTAAGGTCATTTTTGAAGTCTGAGAGTTTGTTAGCTGGAGTGCAGTAGTTTTTGAGGATAGTGGTATAGATATATTTGAGAAAAGTTTTCAGAAATATGAACACATACATGTTTTGAAAGAAAATATTGGTAAATATTTTGGTGTCTTAAAAACCACACAAAACAAATACATAATCTAAGACGCTACAGAATATTGAGGTTGAGTGCACAGAAGAACCCCCTTACAAGAGATTAAATAACCTTGGGAAAATTACTTATTTTCTATCTGCCTCAGTAACCCCTCTATAAAATAGGTGATAAAGTCTTACCATTCCCTTATAGGGTTATTGTAAGGATAAAATACAATGTTAACTGATATAAACATAGTATTGGTATGAGTGCTGAAAACCAAATACTCCCACACAATAAAGGGAAGCATGTAAGGTGCTAAATTTTTCTTTGTAATTTTGAGTAAATATATCAAAATTTGAATGCAGTTTCCCAGTAATTCTGTTTCCAGAAAGTACCCCACACATAAACTCAGTTAATACTAAAAAGAAATGTATATAATGAGGTCTACATGAAAATTGTTTGTAATAGCTAAAAATAAGAGAAAAACTAATTATTTATTCAAGAAGATAATAAATAAATTATGGTTATTGATACAACAGAATATATCACATATTTTTTTGAATTAGTGAATTAAAGCTTGGGGGAGTTGACAAGATGGCAACATAGGAGGTTCCTGAGCACTTCTCCTGACATTGGTGCACTGAATTTACAGCTATATGCTGAGCAATCCCCTGAAAGAGACCCAGAAACTAGATGAATGACTACTACATATAGGGAGAATAAAAAAATACCTACTGATAAGAATGGCTGAGATACACTCTTGCCATAAACCACAATCCTTGCACAGTGCCATATAATCAGGCAGGAACCTTTAACTCTCAGCTTCTTACTGAGCAGCAAAAGATTTAGACCCCAAAACTAGCAATCAAAACATTAAGACTCCCACTGGAGAGACAGTACTCCCCCAATTGACTATTTTTGAAAGCCAGTGGGGCTTGCACCCATGAGACCCACAAGCAGCTGCAAACCTCCCTAGAAAGTGGGGAAGCCTGCTAGACCACTCTCCCTCCTTCTCTCTCCAGCCCACTCCACATTGCCCTCCCTGCAAAGAGTTTGCACACACATTGTGCCTCTGCTATTATTGTAGCCACCCAAGGGATGTGGTCCCTGTATTGCCTGACTCTCACAGCCAAAGTTCTTCCTATTTCCAAGGGCTCAGCTCAGTGGGAACAGGGTAAAAAAATTCTATCTCTTTTCTTTCTGGAAAAAAAAAAAAAAAAAAACTTTTTCAAGTACTTTCCAAGCTGCTGCCTTAAGGGTCCAGATTCTAATTAGTCTGCATCTAGGTGCTTAGTGCAACCTTCCTCTTTGCAACACTGGCAGGTTTTGGCATGCTCTCCACTTCTGGGAGCCACGAAAAAAAAGAAAGAAAGTCGACAATCAAAAAGTGTCAAAGACAAGTAGGAGCTTGGGCCAGGCTGATTGATGAGATTTATATCCTATATGAATCCACCCTGCCAAGATTGGGAGGGTAGATGTTTTATATAATATTAAAAACCACATGGTCATAGAAAAAGAAAGAAAGAAATATGTTCCAAACAAAATAACATGACAAATAACCAGAAACATATTTAGTGAAAGAATGATAAGTGTTTTGATCTGATACAGTTCAAAATAATGGAAATCAAGATACTCACCAAGATCAGATGAACACCAAGAACAATGCATGAACAAAGTGAGAACTCAACAGAAAATAGAAAAAGGTAACAAACAGAAATCACAGAGCTGAAAATATAGTAATTGAACTGAAAAAAAAAAACAATAGAAAAATTCAACATCAGACTAGATAAAATGAAGAAAGGATCAGCAAACTCAAAGAGGGCAATGGAATACATCTAATCACAGAATGAAAAAGAGTGAAGATAGCTTACAAGACATATGAAATACCATCAATTGGGCCACTATAAGTATTTTAGGTGCTCCAACATGAAGAGAAAGAGAGAGAAAAGGGAAGAAGCATATTCAAAGAAATAATAGATGAATATGCCCCTCACCCAGGAAAAGAGACAGACATCTAAATCCAGAAAGCCCAGAGACCACCACATAACATGAATTCAAAGAGACCACATTGAAACACATTATAATTAACTTTTCAAATACTAAAGAAATGGAGAGAACCTTAAAGAAGAGAAAAGCAACTTGATATATGCAAAGGAAACCTCGTACGACTATAAGCAGATTTTTCAGCAGAAACTTTAAAGACTAAATAGGAGTGGTATGATATATTCAAAGTGCTGAAAGAAAAAAAGCTGCCAGCAAAAACAAAAACAAAACTCAACTGGCAAAGCTGTCCATCAGAATTAAAGGAAATAAAAGGAGTTTTCCAGAAAAACAAAAGCTGAAGAATTTAATTATCACTAGAAAGGTAGTAAAAGAAATATTATAAGGAGTTCTTCAAGTGGAAACAAAAGGATGCTAATTACTAACAGGAATACATATGGAAGTATAAAACTCACTGGTAACAGTATATATACAGTTAAATTCAGAATGCTCAAAAGTTGCAACAGTCTTAGGTAAATCACTTATAAGCCTAGTATGAAGGATAAAAAATACAAGTATCAAAATAACAATAATCTGGTAATGGATTGCAATATAAAAAAATGTAACTTCTGACATCAAAAACAAAAAAAAATGTGAGGTGAGTGTAATATTGAAGAGATTTTCTGTTGTTTAAAGTTAAGTTGTTATCAGCTTAAAAGAGATGGCCATAATTATAAGATATTTTATATAAGCCTAATGGTGATCACAAAAGCAAAAAATCTGTAGTAGATACACAAAAGACAGAGAAAGGACTCAAACATGTCACTGTAAAAAAATATTAATTCACAAAGAGAGCAAAAAAATGATATTAAAAACTCATAAGAAAAAATGTAATAAAATGGCAACAGTAGTCTGTACCTATTACTAATTACTTTAAATGTAAATTGACTGAATAAATAATAACTAAACAGCATAGAGTGGCTAAGTAGATTTAAAAAATTACAAGACCCAAGGCGCACCTGGGTGGCTCAGTCAGTTAAGCGTCCAACTTTGGCTCAGGTCATGATCTTGCAGTTCATGACTTGGAGCCCTATCTTGGATTCTGTGCTGACAGTTTAGAGCCTAGAGCCTGGAGCCTGCTTTGGATGCTGTGTCTGTCTGTCTGTCTGTCTGTCTCTCTCTCTCTCTCCCTTTCTCTCCTCTCTGCCTCCCCCAAACACTCACATTCTGTCTGTCTCTCTCTTTCTCAAAAATAAAGATTACAAAAAATGGCAAAATCCAATTATGTACTGCTTATAAGAGACTCACTTCAGTTTTAAGGATACACATACACTGAAAGTGAAGAGATGGAAAAAGATATTCCATTCAAATGGAAATCAAAGAAAGCAACAATAGCTATACCAGTCAAGACAGACCTGTAAGCCAAAAGACAAAAAACTGCATAATAATAAACTGCAAAATAATAAAGAGGTCAATTCATCAAAAGGATGTAACATTTGTAGGTAGTTATGTACCCAACATAGAGACATCTTAACATATGGGGCAAATATTAACAGAGTTGAAGGGAGAAATAGACAGCAATGCAATACCAGCAAGAAACTTCAATTCCCCACTCTGAACAATAGATAGATCATTCAGACAGAAAGTTGATGAGGACACATTAGACTTAAAAGACACATTAGACTAGATGGACCTAACAGATATTTATAGAACTCAACTCAAAAGTAGCAAAAGAAGCATTCTTCTCAAGCACACATGGAACATTCTCCAGAATAGCTGTTATATTAGGCCAAAAGACATGTCTTGATAAAAAAGGCTGAAATCATGTTAAACATCTTTTCCAACTACAATGGTATAAAACTATAAATCAATTACAAAAAGAAATCTAGAAATTTCACAAATACGTGGAACTTATGTTCAAACATATGTTTGAACAACCAATAGGCTAAAAAAATCAAAAGAGAAAAAAAATCTTGAGAGAAATGAAGATGGAAACACAGCATGCAAAAACTTGTGGGATGCAGCAAAAAAAGGAAAAGTTACAATGGAAAACTACTTTTAGAAAAGAGAGACATTTCAAGGAAACAATGTAACTTTGCAACTCAAGGAACTAGGGGGAAAGGCCCAAAGTTAGCAGAAGGAAGGGAATAACAAAGATCAGAGATGAAATAAATGAAAAAGAGACTACAGACAAAAGAAAAGATTAATGAAACTATGAACTGATGTTTTGAAAGGTAAAATAGACAATTTTTTATCTAGATTTGTCAAGAAAAAGGGAGACAGAACTTCAATAAATGAAATTATAAATGTGAGGAGACATTACAATTAATACTACAGAAACAAAAAGGATGATGAGACTACTATAAATAATTAGATATTAACAAATTGAACAACCCAGGAGAAATGGATAAATTCCTAGAAACATAAAACCTACCAAGACTGAATTATTCAATGGAAACTTCCAGGGAAGACAGTGGAGTCCTAACCTCACCTCTCCCACGAATACACCTAGATAATACTCACATCAGTGGAAACAACCCAGAAAATGACCTGACAACTGGTAGAGCAGAGTCTCCACAGCTAAACATAGAGAAGAGGCCACATCAAAAAGGGTAGGAAGGCCAGAGACATGCTCGGGAACCAAACTGAGCTACAAAACTGCAGCAGGAGGGACACTGCAAGCACAGAGAAGGGAGAAGAGCAGACCCCACATTAGGCACACCAGGCATGAAGGACCCGCACTGGGAATATGAATCCCCATAACATTTCACTTTGAAAACCAGAGGGGCTTAACTTTGCAAGTTCTTACAATCAGTGAGGCTTAACACTTAACATTAAAAAATTAATAGGCTTGGGGTGCCTAGCTGGCTCAGCCGATTGAATGTCCTACTTCAGCTCAGGTCATGATCTTCTGGTTCATGGGATTGAGCCCTGCAACAGGCTCTGCACTGATGGCTCAGAGCCTGCTTAGGATTCTCTCTCTCCCTTTCTCTCTGCCCCTTCCCTACTTGCATGCTCTTGCTTTCAAAATAAATAAACTTTAAAAAAAATAAATAGGTTCAAAGCTGGGAAAGCAAAGCCAGAAAGCAATTGGAAACTAAGTTATCACCCTTAAAGAAATAGTGTAATAAATAACTGCTGAGATAAAGCATAAAAGCTGTAGCTTGGGGAAAAAAAAACCTGGGGTATAGGAAGAGGAAGATTTATTTACTAATTTCAGAACATGTGCTAGAGGGGCAGGGATATTTCAGACAGTTCTACAAAAACAAGAGTTTGCCGTACCATTTACCTCTCCTGCCCAGCTGCATAGATATAGGACAACTGTGGGAACAAGCTCAGTGGGAACACTCAGTATCAAGCTTCATAAAAGCACACCCCATCTTATCTTTCCTGTAGACCCACCCCTCCAAACAGCCCTCTACAGTTCTCCAAAGTAGCTAAAGTTCCCCTCACACAGCAGATGATTTCACACTTGGCTAACACCAAGTGTCCCACCCCCATCTTCTCTTATGGATGTGCCCCTTCCAAACCCTCCTCAGCAAGAATTCATCCAAAGCAGGACCACTGGCATGGTAGTGTGCAAGCAGTCCTGGCAGGGCCAGAACCACTACAAAGGGACTCCTATCCTGGGAAGGGAGGAAGATAGCCACAAACATAGTTCAACTGCAGCCCCAGAAGTGGGATGGGGACAGACATCTGGTCTACCAGCAAAAGCCACACTCACCAACCAAAACTTCACAGGGGACAACACAGGGAAAGCACCCTGTACTCTGGTGCCATTTGGCCCTGGCAAACATGTGTTTTGACCCAAGTCAAGCCCCAGGTGACCCCAGACCAGCCCATTAACAGCACAGGGACCAATTCATGCCCATGAGGCAAAAAGAGAGCCACAGCAGACAACTGGGTTGAAGGAAAATGTGGCTCAGTCACAATAGTAGGGCACATGAAACATACATATGAGACATCCCAGAAGCTCCAGGATCTGGTGAACAGAGGACATTGTACTGCAGGGAACTAAAGTATCTCTTTTTTGTAAAGCCACTGCTTAAGAGCAGGAGACATGGCTGACTTTCCTAACACATAGAAACAGACACAGAGAGTTACACAAAATGAGGAGACAGAGGAATATGTCCCAAATGAAAAACAAAACAAAACAAAACAAAAAAACAGACAAAATCACAGCAAGAGACCTAAATGAAACAGACATAAGTAATATGCCTGATAGATAATTTAAAGTAATAGTTATAAAGATACTCTCTGGAATTGAGAAAAGAGTGGAGGATCTCAGTGAGACTCTCAACAAAGAGTGAAAACATAAAAAATAATCAGAAATGAATAATTCAATAATCAAGGTTAAAAATACACTAGTGGAGGGGCAAGTGTGTGGCTCAGTCAGTTAAGGATCTGACATTTTTTGAAGTGTTCCTTTTTCTTCTGTTGTTTGGCAGAGTTTAAGAAGAATTGGTATTCATTCTCTAAATATATGTACAATTCACTCAACCATTACTGCTTATAAACAGAGTATGTTTTCTCAGAGAATAATTTGTCAAAATGAGTAATGGATAATTATATATAAAATATTTAATATTTTTCTAAAACATTATAAAGAATACAATCTTTTTCCATTAAAATACATTTTTCAGGGGCGCCTGAGTGGCTCAGTCAGTTAAACATCTGACATTGGATCAGGTCATGATCTCACGGTTCCTGAGTTTGAGCTCCATATCAGGATCTGTGCTGACAGCTCACAGCCTGGAGCCTGCTTTGGATTCTGTGTCTCCCTCTCTGCCCCACCCCTGTTTGCGGTCTCTGTCTCAGAAATGAATAAATATTAAAAAAAAAATTTTAATAAAAATACATTTTTCAAAAGGCATAAATTTTACTCATTAAAATCCCACTTATTCTAGAAACATTGATGCTTTCTGATTCATGCTTATTTGACTCATTCATTGTATGAAGTTTTTTTCTCATAATACTCTTTATAAACAAATTCAACTAGCAAATTCCTATGTATCTTTAAATACTATGGATATTTACACTTAAATAAATCTGGAGAATTATAAACTTGGGACACTGTTAAATAGTAGGTAGTTATGTGTATTAAACACAAACTTCTTTAATGGATTTCCAGAATCCAAAAGGACAAAGTCAAAACTCTAAGCTTAACCTTTATATAGATTCATTCCCTGTTTAGGCTTCAGGTCTATTACACTTCTTCACTTTTCTTTTTTTCTTTTTAATTTTTCCTTTAATGTTTTTACTTATTTTTGAGACAGAGAAAGAGCATGAGCAGGGGAGGGACAGAGAGAGAGGGAGACACAGAATCTGAAGCAGGCTCCAGGCTCTGAGCTGTCAGCACAGAACCTGACGCGGGGCTCAAACTCACGGACTGTGAGATCATGACCTGAGCTGAAGTCGGACACTTAACCGACTGAGCTACCCAGGCACCCCTTCACTTTTATTTCATGGATAAATCTGCCTCATAATTGAAGACTTTGTGGCTTAAATCTTCCAGAAAGTTTTATCTATCATTCATAGCTCAATTTCATGTATTTCTGCCATAGCTTGTGTCACAATTTCTTGCTTTTGATTTTCTCCACATAAATAGTAAGCTCCACAAGAACAAGCTGTGGGCTCTGTATTTATTCATTCAATATATATGTATCAAATTATCTACCAGCTACTCTGATAGGTACTGGAGAAGAAGTTTACAGAAGTCAGATATGGATTCCACCCTTAGAAAGGAAATACATTAAAAAAACATAGTCTCAATTGCAATCACTGTTAGAAAGCAGAAATGTCAGAATTTATATATAAATTGCATTCTTAATAGAGAACAGTTTTGGTCATAGGACTATGTATTTTAGTGAAGAAAGAAATTCACCATTGTTTCACTATTAAACACTTGCCAGATGCTACACCCTGGCAGGACTGGGCTACACCTTGAGAAAATGGAGACAAAGGACATATTTTGTCAAATCCTCAAAACTATCTTTTAGGGTTAGTATTATTAACTCATTCTTGATATAAGATTAAACACTGCATTCCAGGTTATCAAGGAAAAAGTGTTATAGTAGGATTTGAATCCAGGCCCAGTGAATTTAGACACAAGGTTCTTTATGTCACACAGGCTGCCTCCTGAATGACTATTATGCAGGTGCAATAAAAA
Organism: Lynx canadensis; assembly: GCF_007474595.2. Lineage (NCBI taxonomy): Eukaryota > Metazoa > Chordata > Mammalia > Carnivora > Felidae > Lynx > Lynx canadensis. The sequence continues at coordinate 26,820,019 of NC_044320.2, forward strand.
AAAAGACTGTAGTATCAGCTTTCCCCTAGGAGCTGCATCCTCTCTGCCTATTCCCAGATTCTTACTTATTTTTTCTTGATTATACCCTCTGGTTTCCGTCTTCAGGCCCAGATAAATATTGACTTTCCAAGGATCTTTTTTAACATATTATAAAAAACAGATTTTACTCACAAAATATTAGTTTAATATCCAGGCATCTTTTTTTGTTTAAATCCAAGTTAGTCAACATATAGTGTAATAATGGTTTCAAGAGTAGAATTTAATGATTCCTCACTTACATACAACACCCAGGGCTCATCTCAACAAGTGCCCTCCTTAATGACCATCACTCATTTAGCCCAACCCCCCCTCCCAACACCCCTCCAGCAGCCCTCAGTTTGTTCTCTGGATTTAGGAGTCTCTTATGGTTTGCCTCCTTCTCTGTTTTTACCTTGTTTTCCCTTCCCTTTCCCTATGTTCATCTGTTTGGTTTTGTAAATTCCACATATGATTGAAATTACGTATTTGTCTTTCTCTGACTTATTTCACTTAACATAATACACTCTAGTTCCATCCACAATGTAGCAAATGGCAAGATTTCATTCTTTTTTGACCACCGAGTAATATGCCATATGCATCTTTTAATATAAATTATATCAATAATATTTGCAATGGATTCTCCATTTATCAAATTTAAATTTTCCTTGAAAAAGGCACTTTTTAAAAATCATCTTAATCGTTTTTAAATGCAAAATTAAGCATTATTCACATTGTTGTGCAACAGATCTCCAGAACTTTTTCATTTTGAAAACAAACTCTATATCCATGGAACAACTACTCATTCCTACATGCTGCCAGCCCCTGAAAACCAACATCCTACTTTCAGTTTCTGTGAATTTGACATTAGATCCCTCATTTTCCAGAGTGCTTTGAAATCCAAATTTTATTCAAGAAGATGGTGGATTGTTACACAACAGAAAAAAAATTAAAATTAAAAACACTAAAATAGCTTTCTTAAATTATTCTGAATTTTCCATTGTAGAGTAAAATATGTAAAACCAAAATATATATTTTCAAATAATTATCCACAAAATAGACCGAAATTTAGAAAGCATAACTGTTTCAACTTAACTTATTGCTTCCTCATATATATATTTGAACTAAACATGTAATGGGGTAAAATTACAAAATTTGTATTATTACCCCTAGAAAGGAGGAAAATTAAATTACAGAGGGTTCTTAAAGTGCATTGTCCTATAGTTTTAACTTCTTTTAAAAGACCTGATGTAGGGGCGCCTGGGTGGCGCAGTCAGTTAAGCGTCCGACTTCAGCCAGGTCACGATCTCGCGGTCCGTGAGTTCGAGCCCCGCATCAGGCTCTGGGCTGATGGCTCGGAGCCTGGAGCCTGTTTCCGATTCTGTGTCTCCCTCTCTCTCTGCCCCTCCCCCGTTCATGCTCTGTCTCTCTCTGTCCCAAAAATAAATAAACGTTGAAAAAAAAATTAAAAAAAAAAAAGACCTGATGTAAATATGAAAAAAATATCAATCACTTACTAGGACTGAATTATTGTCTGGTACTTTTTTCTATTATGAAACTATTTTGCATTAAGCAATAAACACAGAGTAAAGAAATGGCCTGTTAAATTTGGGTAAGAACCAAGTGCTAAAGAAAATCAGTCTGTTCTGCAGTGGATGCAACATCAGGACACTTTTAGTTTTAAATTTATTTTATTTTTATTTTTCCCACTTTATGGAGGTAAAAACAAGTAAAACTTATATATTTAAGGTGTGAAATGTGATTGATATATACTGTGAAATGGTTACCACAATTAAGCTAATTAACATTAACAGCACGTCACTTTTTTGGGGGGTGTTGATAACACTGAAGATCTACTTTTAGAAAAATGTAAGCATACAATACAGTATTATTAATTCTAGCCATCATATTTTACAGATCTCTAGAACATTGTTGTCCTGCATAATACTTTGTTCTCTTTCACCAACATCTTATTTCTCGCACTCCCCAGCCTCTTGCAAATGCCATTCTACTATTTCTGTGTTTCACTTTTTCAGATCACTTTTAGATCACTTATAAATGATATCCTGCATTATTTGTCTATGTCTCATTTATTTCATGTAGCCTTACATCCTCCAGATTCATCCATGTTGTTGAAAATGTCAGGATTTCCTCTTTTTTAAGGAAAAACATCTAAGTCTATTTTACGCTGATAACTTCAATTGCATTTAAAAAAATCTATTTTTTTACACTCCCACCTCGTTTTTTGCTATCGATGCCATAGTTTTATATATTCATATTGTATATTAACAATTTATTGTAGCTATAGTTATTTTTAATACTTCTGTCTTAAATTTTATACTAGAATTAAGTGACTTATGCATCACTATTCCAGTATTAGAGCATTCCGATTTTGACTATAGATTTACCTTTACTAGCAAGTTGAATACTTTCATGTGTTTTCATGTTTTCACTTAGCATTCTTTTATTTCAACTTGAACTTCATTTAGTGTTTCTTGTAAGGCAAGTCTAGAGGGAATGAACTCCCTTAACTTGGTCTGGGAATATTCTTCTCTTTATTTCTGAATAACAGATTTTCCAGATAATAGTAATCTTGTTTGACAGATTTAATTTTTTTCAGCACTTTGAATAGGTTATCCTGCTTCTTCCTGCCTTGTAAGCATTCTGCATAGATATCCACTCATAGCCTTATGTTCATTCCCTTGTATGTAACCATTTCCAGCCAGACTTTTGCTGTCAAAATTTTGTCTTTGACATTTGATCATTTGATTATAATGTGCCTTTGCATCATCTTCCTTATGCTGATTTTGCCTGGGGTCCCTTGATCATCATGAATCTGTATATCCATATCCCCTCCCAAGATTTCAGAAGTCTTCATGTATAATTTCCTTACACAAATTTTTTTTTGCCTTTTCCACCACTCCTTCTGGGACTCCCATAATGCATACATTTATCTTCTTAATGGAGTGTATTAGGTCCCATATATTTCCTTCACTCCTATCTTGTTTTTTTTGTTTTTGTTGTTGTTGTTTTTAAGTTTATTTATTTTGAGAGAGAGGAAGAGAGAGAGGGGAGGGGCAGAGAGAGAGGGAGAAAGAGAAAGTCAAGCAACCTCCACACTGTGAGTGCAGAACCTGATGCAGGGCTCAGTTTCACCACCATGAGATCATGACCTGAGCCAAAGTCAGACACTTAACTTACTGAGCCACCCAGGCATCCCTATGTTTTGTTTGTTTGTTTTAAAATTTTGTTCCTCTAACTGGCTAATTTCAGATAACTCATCTTCAAGTTTGATTCTTCTGCATGAAGCAGTGTCATCACTCAGGTCACTAAACAGTTACCAGTATTGTAGAAATCTCCAACATACTGATTCCAATTACTATCCCTTCTCGTACCCCCAAAGTAGTAATTCATAATCCCATATATGTTTACTTGTGTTTTGTTAAATAAAATGAATCTTCATTGTGTATGTTTTTGTGTCCAACTTCTCTTATACAACCTAATTTGTGAATCAAACCCAAATTGCTATTCAGACCTACAGTTTTTATATCTTGACGCTAGGTTGCATTGCATTCCATGAGTAGATCTCAAATTATCAATCTATTCTACTCTTCATGGCCATTTAGATTGTTTTCACATTTTGGCTTTTTTTTTAATGTTTGTTTGTTTTGAGAAAGATAGTGTAATTGAGCGGGAGAGAGAGAGAGAGAGAGAGAGAGAGAGAGAGAGAGTGAGTCTGAGAATCCTAATCAGGCTCCACTCTCAGTGCAGACATCATGACCTGGGCTGAAATAAAGAGTTGAACGTTTAACCGACTGAGCCATCCAGGTGCCCCTCAGGTTTGGTTTTTAGAAATATGCTGCTGTAAACATTCTTGCACATATCATTTTCATATATGCATATTTTGGGGCTATACATCTAGAAGTGAAATTGTTGGGTCATATTGTGTGCATATTGTTTAACCATTAAAAATACTGCCAACGTTTTTTCAAAGTATGTTGCATACAAAACTTTTTACACCCATCAGCATTGAAAATGAGTTCCCACTGCTCCACTCCTTATTGTCACTTGGTATTTGTTGCTCTTCAATTTTTGACATTCTGGTATGCATTTAGAGGTATCTAATTGCTATTTTAATGTTCGTTTCCCTGATGACTAATGAAGCTGGGAACTTTTTCACAAATTAATGACTTTTGGCTATAATCCTATGTTAAATTGCTATTCAAGTCCCATGCCAATTTTTCTTTGGAGTTGTCAGTCTTTTATTATTTGCGGGAGTATGTCAGTTATATGTATATGCATTTCTAACAGAATTCTTGTTTTCATTTCCTCAAATATTAAACACAATCCCTTTAAAATGCATGTCTGAAAACTCCATTATCTGAATCCCTTATCTCTGTTTCTATTGCTCAGGGAGGTACATTTAGGGGGAAGTGGGAAAAGATTCAATAGTTAAGTTGCCTCTGGATGCTGAGAAGAATTTTACAAAAAAAAAAAAAAAAGAAAAATAGAATAAAAGGACTAAACAGTGGAACAACTGTCATTCTTTAAACCACAGTTTTGAAAGGAAACAAAACATACAAGAAATATGATCAAGTTGAGATAGGGTCTGAGCAAGGCTTTTACTGGGACAACCCCATTTTGAATTATCCTATCAACAGCCCAAATCCCTCACCCCCTTGCCCCACCTCATGAAAATGAGTGGGTTTGGGGTAGGAATTGTACTTAAACAAATAAGAAACACAATTATGGTGTAATTTGCTTCATTTTGTCAAAGATCTGGGGAGGAAATTGGTCAGGACTGTTGCTAAAGACAAAAGAATTTATGTATTTTTAAGCCTTTTTGATTCCAAGCATTTCTGGATTTTTTGGTCTATTGCATTTCCCACTAATGTGATCAAGTTAGTGTGGTAAAACAATGAAGACAGAAGTCGATATTTTCACCTACTGTATCTGTAATAGTAATTTTGTTAGAGAAACTAATGCCTGGGAGAGCCTAGAATTCATTGACCTTCTGCACAGTATCCTTTTGACTGGATTAAGATTTATTTAGATAGCCTAATTACAGATAACTCTTCCTGCCCTCATGATTTCCCCTTGCTGATATGGTCTGTCTAATACAGACCGTTACCAAAAGGCATTATCAAGAGACTTCACATTTGAACCATCTTATATCTACTGTTAGCAATTATCTATCATGTCCAAAAAAGTAATCATTTATGAAATTGTTCAACAGTCTATGAAATTTAGAATAGTTGTTTCTAGGGGCGCCTGGGTGGCTTGGTCGGTTAAGCGTCCGACTTCGGCTCAGGTCATGATCTCACGGTCCGTGAGTTCGAGCCCCGCGTCGGGCTCTGTGCTGACAGCTCAGAGCCTGGGGCCTGTTTCAGATTCTGTGTCTCCCTCTCTCTCTGCTCCTCCCCTGTTCATTCTCTGTCTCTCTCTGTCTCAAAAATAAATAAACGTTAGAATAGTTGTTCCCCAGGAAAAAAGATGGGTGCAGAAATGTGTTTATAGGTGTAAAGAACAAATAGAAATGGAGTTTTCTTTGGAGATTTTATGGACTTCCAAGGATATCACATATATATGCACACATAGTTTATTTTGGAGAGGTTTTAGAATTGTAGAAAAACTAGGAAGATAATATAGAGAATTAATATATATTCCATACCAGTTCCCCCTATTAATATCTAATGTGAGAATGGTACATTCATTAGATTAATAGATCAATATTGAGCCACATTATTAATATCTATACATTATTCAAATTTCCTTGTTTTCATCTAATGTTCTTTTTCTCTTTAAAATCCATTTAGGATATCACATGATGTGTAGTAGTCATTGCCCTTAGGCTCCTCTTGACTATAACAGCTGCTGAGAATTTTTCTTATTACTGATGACCTTGATAGTTTGGGAAGGTAGTTTGGACTAATAGCCAGGTATCTTTCAGGACATCCCTCCATTGGGATGTGTCTTATGTTTAGACTAGTGTTATATGTTCTTGACCACAGAACACAGTTCTATTTAATTTCACTGTATCAAAGGTATAAAGTAATAACCTAACTTCCATTGTTGTTAACTTTGGTTACACTATTGAAAGACCCCATAACTGTTTTTCAGATTTCTCCACTGTAAAATAATTCTTCCCTCTTTCCATAAAATACTCTGGAGGAATGTCCCCACTTAATGGAGAATTATGTTCTACTTCCTTGAAGATGGAATAGTTAACATAAATAATTTCAAATTCTTCTGCATGAAAGATTTGTTTCCTCATTTATTTAATCATTAATTTCACTGAAATCGACTCATGGGTATTTGTTTTATAGTTAAAATTTAATGTTAATTTGTTCTTGATGAAATTGTTCCATATTTGGATAGTGGGTGCTTTTCCAGTGGTCTCCTGTGTCCTTTGACATGCTCTCAAATTGTGGGGGAGAGGGATTTTTATGTTCCAAGGCTTTTTTCTTTTCAACACTATTATTTTTCTGGTGGTGTAAAATACTTCAGGTTCATATTATACATTCCCTGCCCTATTCCTAGAATCAGCTATTCCTCCTAAGAGTTGTGGTTCTTTTTATTGGAGCATGGCATTAGAAACCAAAATCTGGGTTCTAGGCACTAGGTGTGATCTTTGCTACTGGAGTATTGTTGCTCTTAGGCTCTCTCAGCTGATACAGCAAGGAAAAATAAGTGTATAGACTAATCCTTGTAATCAAAATTTATAATTTTTATAAATATAAGTGTAAATATGTAATTGACATATTTAAAAATCTTTATTTAAGATGAATGAGTTCATACTCCTACCTTCAACTCTAATCCACTGCCAAGAGTCACTCTACTCTTTCCCTAGCATATGTGTAAATTCTCACTCCAACAGTGAGAAACTAGACTCCCCCCATTCACTTGCCATCTACTTGTTTAATTCTAGTATACATATATGGCAAAATTAAAATTGTTAATCTATACACTATGGGAAATAACTTCACCAACTAAAATAAAGTGCTTCTTACATGTAAATTATTTTACATTTAATCCTTATGGAATCTACTCTATTCCAAAATTACTTAGGTCAGCAGATGACCTCATCCCCTTCAAAGAAGCTGTTTCACACATTTGTAATACAGTTATATTTTTTTGTCTTATTCTGCATTCCATCCTGAAATATGGACCTTCCAAATCCATTTAAATTATGTAACATTAATGTTCACTCTTTGTGCTGTAAAGGGTATGGGTTTTGACAAATGTATAATATATCAACTATTAAAGTATATATGAGTTTCACCATCAAAAAAATTTCCTGTGCTTCACCTATTTTTTTTTAAATTTTGAATTAATGTTTATTTATTTTTGAGAGACAAAAAGACAGTGTGGGCAGGGTAAGGTCAAGGAAAGAGGCAGACATAGAATCCAAAGCAGGTTCCAGGCTCTGAGCTGTCCGCACGGAGCCTGATGCGGGGCTTGAACCCACGAAGTGCGAGATCATGACCTGAGCCAAAGCCGGACACCCAACCAACTAAGCCACGCAGGCACCCCATGTGTGTCACCTATTTAATCCTCCCCTCCCACAACCTGTAAACCACTGATCTTTTCTTATCTCTACAGTTTTATTTTTGTCTAGGATATCATATATTTGGAATCATATAGTCCATAGTCACTTTAGACTCGCTTCTTTCATAATATGCATTAGAGATTTACCTGTGTCTTTTTGTGACTTGATAACTCATTTATTTTTATTTTTGGATAATATTCCATTGTATGGAAGTACCACAGGGTGTTCATCAATTCACTTGTCAAAGGGTAGCTTGGTTGTTTCTAGTTTTGGGTGAATACAAATAAAGCTGCTCTAAACTTTAACACTTAGGGGTACCTGGGTGGCTCAGTCAGTTAAGTGCCTGACTTTGCTTGGTCATGATATTGCAGTTCAAGAGTTTGAGCCCCACATTTGTCTCTGTGCTAACAGCTTGAAACCTCAAAGCTGCTTTGGATTCTGTGTCTCCCTCTCTCTCTGCCCCTCACTCACTCACACTCTGTCTCTCTCTCTCTCAAAAATAAATAAACATTAAAAAAATATTTTAAACATTAACACTTAGGTTTTTGTGGGGGCATAAGTTTTCAAATCAGTTGAATAATTACCTAGGAGCAAGATTGATATTGTTCTTGGACTCTGTAACGGGGTTTGAACACAGTTAGCAATTCCTGCTTTAGTAAGTGCTACTGGCTGGCTGCAATGGCAACTTCAATGTCTGCACTTATAAATTGTTTTGTTAGTCTTTCCATTAGGCAATGATACCCTTATCCCTTATTAATTGTCAAGGTAAATTCATGATCCAGAACTCTAGCCATGATGTCAAATTTTTCTACTGAAAAAAAGAAGAAATGAGTAAAGGCCTAAGTGGAGAACTCCAAGGTGAATCACTTCCCTTTAAACATCCTTAAAAGAAGTGGCATATAACACTTACTGCTAAATCTCATGTTAGAAATTAGTTACATGGCTGCATACAGTTCCAAAGTGAGGCTGGAAAATACAATAATTATTTCAGATAGCAATGAAACAAACTAAAAATTGAGCTTCAGTAACTAAAGAGGAGAGACAGATCTCTCTCTTGACAGATTTAACTTTCCCATCCAAATTTTATATAGATGGATACACAACAGTAATCTTGAAAGTAAAATGAACCGCACTGTACAAAACCTATTTATAAAATTTATAGGTAGAATATATTATATAGGATATTGCAAATATCCTCTCTCAAGGAAAATATTTATATTCTGGCTTTACCAAAATCCCTTAAATGCCAGGAGAAAAAGATGAAAAAGCTGACAGAGAGAAAAGGTAAGGCTATGAATGCACAAAAGATAAATAGATGACCAATATGGGAAGAGATGTTCAACACCACTAGTAATCAGAAAATGCAAATTAAAACAATTATGTTTCTATAGCCAAAACAATAAGATTTCTATCAAGGTATATAGTGCTGTTTATATATGTTTGATTATATAAGTAAAATTGTACTAAGTATCTCATTATTAATAGTTTATAGGCTTTATTCCTTTTAATACAGATAATTTATAATTTACACATGGCTAAGCATTTATTGTACATGTTCATGAATTCTACTTAAGTATATCTAGGTTGCTTTTACACTCTCACCCTTAATTCAAAACATTCATCTGTTTCCCCTTTATTGCTTGACGCTATCTCACTGTGTGTGAGCAGTATCTGTAAATGTTTTTCTCCTACCAAATCTATGCTTTTGTTTTTCTAGTGACTCATTTCTTTCTCTCAAGTACCTATATTTTTTCAAGAGAAAAGAAAGTTAAAGTGTTTGTACTTACACTATCATATTTTCCTTCTCTGTAGGATCTTGACTCAAGTTCAGGCAACCTATTTTGCTGTCTGGGACTATCAAAGTCCTGTTTTGTTTTTTGTTTTTTGGGTTTTGGGTTTTTTTAATTACAAGGCATTATAATTCTTCAATTGGGAGGACCCTTATGTATTAATACAAGCAATTCCATTGTAGCTGGAAGCAGAAGTCAATAGTTATATATACTTTTCCCATTTTTGTTTTCTGTGTTTTTTATACACACCTGCAATTAAATTTGACTCTTTTAAAGATATTGATACACAGAAAAGAACAAGCAAAATGGGGAAAGGTGAAGAATCAAGGCTAAGGAACAAAAGTAACATGAAATTGCTAAAGACTTCAGTGAGTAAGCAGGATTGGATTATTTGGGTTCTTAGAAAGCAAAATCTAATTCAAGTTAATTTAAGTGGAGATCACATTTTTTAAGAGGACTGGAGAGATCATGGAATATGTAGAAAACCCTATGGTCAGAAAAAAAAAAAAATTAAGGAAACGGACATGGAGAAAGCCCAGCCAGAATCTTAGGTTTTATTTTTCTAGAGATCATTGCACCAACTCCTGTCAAGTTTTCAAAGGCTGAGCTTAATTTGCAAGTTGACTGAGATGACAGACAACCAGAAGATGGACTTTTATGAAAATGCACACATGTCTTTCACATTATAGATGTGCAAGCAATATAACTTTTAAAAATTCTGTAACTTGTATTATATGTTTTGAGTTTCCATTCAAAGCAACAAAAATAGTCTCAGTCATATTGAATAATCACTTTCCCCCACCCTGGTAGTATAATCAGGGAAAACTGAGTAGGTACAGTTATGAGGAAATTCCAATCTTACTCTCAGTTTTGTCTGGTCTATACTTATAGCTAATGAGTTTGTCCATTAACATTTTACGTCTGGCTTTGATCTAACAAAGTAATTGTGTAATTGAGTTTTCTTTCTCCACTGGCAAACTTTCTCCAGTGTTATCACTGGCTGTTTGTTCCTTACAGATCCTTAGACAATTTTGTGCGATCTAAGAAGTCCAGTGTTATTCAGATGGCCCCATTATAAACAAGGCAGCATTCTGTTCTTCACTGTTCTGAATTCAGAGTATTACTATGAGTTTTTCTATTACCTATATTGCCTGGGCAAACTGTAACCCCCTTTCTCTCTTAGCTTTCTGTAGGTTCTATCCAAAATGTTAGGGAAAAAAGGTCCTTCTGATTCTAGCTTTAATTCTAAAAGTTTTGTCAACACAAGCCCCACTATATTAATTAAGGTAAACACAGTTTCTGTAATTAACCTACATAGTAAAATATAAAAGCTCAAAAATAATAAAGTTTAATTTTTAATGGTTATAATAAAGATACATTTAAATTTTCTTGGATGAAGTGTACTCAGCAGAAACTAGGGAGCAAAGGTAAATATAGGCTTTTTAGCATTTGTTGATAAAATTTTTAAATCCTATTAGTATACATACATAAAAGGCAGAGTCATAGAATATAATTACTTGGTGTTACCTTAAATCATAATTTATCTAAAAGTCACCACTTATTAGAGAAAGAAGGGTACATCCAGTAACAATACTTATGGATTTGCTTTTGACTGAACGAGTAAATCTATTAGTCAGTCATACATATGGTGCCCTCAGGTATATGCAAACACACTATGAATATGGGGGAAAATGATACAATACTTAACCAAAAAAAAAACTATAACATCAAAGGGAAGGATAGCTTTAAATGGCATCTGAATGACACACAAATTTTCTTTGCCCAAATGCAAAACTGGGCATGTGGGCAATACAGAAAGGAAACAGTGTTACTTTTGAAACATTAATATTGTTTTTCTCTTCTTATTCCCCAGTTCCATCCTTAGCCAATTTCATGCTTCCCTTTCCATCTTCATCTTTCCAGTCTTAATAATCTAGAATGGTCTCTGATCTTTGCTCTCGAAAAGCTGACTGCAGAAGAAAACTGACAAATTAAGTAATCTTTACTGTGCGTGTGTGTGTGTGTGTGTGTGTGTGTGTGTGTGTCCTAGAGAAAATATGAAGGAATTTGACCCAAATATATGACAAGCCAGATCATGATTATCTCTCCAGGATAGATAGGGCTTTCTCAGTGGAGAGAGATAAGAGGGGGATATAGAAACACATGTGAGTAACAAGTAGAGTCTTTTTTTTTTAAAGTAGGCTCCACACCCAACGTGGGGCTTGTACTCATGACCCCAAGATCAAGACTCACATGCTCTACCAACTGAGCCAGCCAGACACCCTAGTGACAAGTAGATACCTAGTACATTGATGCTGTAAGCCTTCCCCCATCCCAGTCCTGGGGTTGGATAATAGTCAAAACTTCAAGGGGTGCCTGGGTGGCTCAGTCAGTTAAGTGTCTGACTTCAGCTCAAATCATGATCTCATGGTTTGTGAGTTCGAGCCCCACGTCGGGATCTGTGCTGACAGCTGGGAGCCTAGAGCCTGCTTTGGTTTCTGTGTCTCCCTCTCTCTGTACCCCTCCCCCACTTGTGCTCGCTCGCTCTCTCTCTCTCTCTCTCTCTCTCTCTCAAAAATAAACATTAAAAAAATTCAGAAAGGGGTCCAAGAATAAAAATGATTTTAGCTTACATTCTGGGGAGCAATCACAAAACAGAGCTTGGCACAGAGATTTAAAAAAATGTTGGCGCAATGTGTCCAGGCAAAATGAGTCACGTGTTACTACCTATTCAAAATAATGTAAAGGAGAAAGCCTATGCTTAACAAAAGACATGTGGTATTGCTAGGAAACTTGCCTAGATGCTTAATATTTTTAAACACTTAATATCTATAATAAATATGGCAGAAAAAGGCTACCTGTGAAGAAAAAAAAAACACTTCTCCTGGAAATATGAATAAATTTTATAGCTTTTCTTATAAATATGTATCGCTGAGTATTTAGTTTTAGCTAGTGGAATATGTGTATAAATGATAAATGACACTGTATGGGATGCCTAGGTGGCTCAGTTGGTTGAGCACCAAACTTCGGCTCAGGTCATGATCTCATGGTTTCTGAGTTCAAGCCCCACATCAGGCTCTATGCTGACAACTCAGAGCCTGGAGCCTGCCTCGGATTCTGTCTCCCTCTCTCTCCGCCCCTCCCCATCCAGCGTCCATGCTCTGTCTCTCTCTCCTTCAAAAATAAACACTTTTAAAAATGTTTTTTAATGATAAATGACACTGTTAAATCTTTCAATACAAAACCTCCTGTATACTATTCTTCATTTACTCTTCTATTATACATAATAAACAAGATCTTTCCTAATAAAATTACAATGCACACTGGACAATGCATGTTAAGATGGAAAAGTTGTAAGATGGAAGGAGCCCTGATATTGATATAACTTCTTAGAAGAGAGTCACCTGCCAATAAGCAACTTCCTTTGAATAAGGATGGAAGTGAATATGTATCACTTCAATGCTCAGCACATAACACCCTGTATGTTAGAATTCTGTATGCCCTCCTTTGCCAGTGTGTTAGAGACAGCATGATGGAACCGAAGCCATGCTTTCACGATAGTGAAGACCAGAGAGTTTAACAGCCTTGTCTTTGTATATTTGGAGAAATCCCCATGTAAATCAATTTTACCAATTTCAAGTTAATGTAAGAGAAAAATCAACTTCATATTTTAGCCATTATACATTTTGCAGTATACTTATTAGAAAAGGCAGTGATATCTTAATATAGATGTCTTTGCCTATAAAGGAATTCATATGAGATTTAGAAAATTTAATTTCAGCAGAAAACTGGGACATGGTCATACGTCTTCTCCTTCCTGACTTCTGCCAAATATCTGTAACTATACAAGAAATACAAGCCATTCTGTAGTTAAGTCCAAAACATAGGAAATTTACATTGAACTGGAAAGAATCCTTGATGTACAGAGTACTCTTAGATCCCTCTTCCACATAAAACTTCTGCAACAAGAACAACACTGCTGTCTCAAGAACAGCTGGCAATCCAAAATAACCAAGAATAGGTGCTATATAAGATCATTATACCCAAAATGGAGTGAAATAAAACAATAAATGTTACATGAGAACATTCATCAGAAACCAGTATTATGATAAATCAAATTTTGACTAAAACTTTAAAACTCATGGTCGTATAATCATAAATGCACAAAAGTCACAAAAATAATCAAAAGAACTCAAAGCAGATTTACATTGGCTCAGGTAGATGCATGAGATAAAGATTAAAAATGATAGGGACAAAATGAGACATACAAAGTAAATATTTTAGAGTAATGAAAATCAGAGAAAATAACACAAAAATGCATAGACACTACTCAAAGGGGGAAAAAGTGACATGCGAGGTACATTGAGAAAAGCCAATTGAGAGAGAAACAAAGACAATAGTTATGAAAAAACAACAAAGAAATGTAAACTCACTGAAGTGAAACAAAATTCAAAGAGCAAACAGAAAAAAGTTTATCCGAATTAAAAAAATTATGCTGTGAAGATTGAAATGACTCCCTATATTCTAGGGAAATTAAACAAAACAATGATAAACCACAATATGTATCCTTATAAAACAACAGGAACCCCAAACAAAATAGGCATCTTTAGGTATTATCAAAAGAGAGTATAATAGTTATACTATTAAAATAATATATTAATTATAATAGAATAATATTAATAATAATATCAATATAATGAATATTAATAATAAATGTTAACCATTAATCTTGCATCATATTTTCTACACTGATCAAAGAAAAGTTCAAGAAAACTACTGTGGCTGAAGAATTGACTACCCAGGCAAACTGTACTTCAAGCATAAGTATATCGGTGCATAATTTTAATCACAAAGTAATTGAGCAAATATAGTTCTCATAAACTTTTTTTAAGAAGCTGAATTCTAGGCATTTCAGAGTTGAAGAAAATAACTCTGTGGTTTAGATTAAAATGATTTTGGCAATTATTTTTATAAAATAAAAAGGTAATATTACAAAACTATCAATATGAAAATTGTATCACCAACCGAAGTTGTCAGGATAAATGAATTAGAACAAAGAATTCACATAAATATTCCAATTTCATCATCCTTTAAAAATAGAAATAGAAAAAAATCACATTAATTTAACTAATAAGTAATATATTTATAAAAATTATCATGGTATAGAAGTAAACCTTAGATCAATTTTATACTGATGTCTATTATCTGGGTTGAATTAGCCCTCTTTTCTTTCTTCCCTCAAACCTTTGAGTTTTCTTAGTTCTATTCTCTAAAGAATTTTAAGTTCAATATTTTAAGTGATATAAAATACTTTTGGGATTTTATTCCAATTGTATTTAATGTATCAATTAAATTCATAAGAATAAATATTCATATGCTATTGGACAAAATCAATCCATGATCATGTTCAGTGTTTCATTTTGACTAGTATAGCACAGAGCATGCCTAGTATGCGTGAAATAAGGACACCATGAATAGCAACTTGAAATTATCTATTATATCTGAATATGTGTCCCATAAAACAGGTAAAAGCATGTTAGATGCAGTATGGGTTTGTAATAGAAAAAGATGTAATCTAACTATATCTCACCAATAGAGTAAATATATTAATTTTATTACTGCATAAAAATAAAATGTAGCAATTAAAATGGATAAATTTATTCCCATGTTTTTCAATAATAAATATTTTTAAATAATGTGTCAAAATGGTAAGTTTATAAAGAATTAATAGAGACAGAAGCCATTTAAAACAAGAAAACATAGAAAGACTCTTTAATGAATCAGTAAAAATATACATGAACAAAATAAGAAATTTAAAAAAGAAAAATCCTAAAAATAACCAAACAGTAATTCTGGAGTTGAAAAATTAAATGAATGAAATTTTAAAAAATGCAATAAAGAGCATTGGTAGTAAAGCAAATGAAAATATAAATGATCAAGAGGACAGGAACTTTGAAATAACCCAATCAGTCAGAAGGGAACAAAAAAAAAAAAAAAAAAAAAGAGAGAGAGAGAGAGCAAAGAAAGCCTGTAAGATGTATAGGATTTAATCAAATGTACAAATATTAGAATAATAAAGTTTCCAGAACGAGAAAAAAACAATACAGAGCAGAAAGTTTATTTAAAGAAATAACTAAGAACTTCCCAAGCCTGGAAAGAGACCTGGACATTCAAGTTCACAAAGCTAAGAAATCATCCTGTAATCTCAATGCCAAAAGCCCATCTTTAAGACACTATAATGAAACCTAATACATCAAAGATAAAGAAAGAATCCTAAAGGTAGTGGGTGGAGAGTGGGGGCAAGGATAAGAGTGCCTATAATGGAATCTCCATTTGAATATCAGCATATTTCTTAGGAGAAGCCTTACAGGCCAGGAGAGAGTGAAATGGCATATTCAAAGTATTATAAGATAAAAATTGCCAGCCAAAAATACTCTGTGTAACAAAGTTATCCATCAGATAAGAAGGAGTTGTCAAGGTTTACGCAAACAAAACCTGATGGAGTCCATCACCACCACCTCTCCCTTGCAAGAAATGCTGAAAGGAGTTCTTCAGGCAAACATACTGTCAGATTTAGAAAATTAATTCTGTACAATGACGGTGTGTTAACTGCTTAACTATAGTATAAAATTTAAAGCTAAAGAGCATTCAAAACAACTTATAGCAACTATAATTTGTTAATGAGTAGCATAAAAAGAGGTAAATTGTGACACCAAAAACATAAAAGGGGGGGGAGCTCTTTTAGGCAATTAAAGTTAAATTGTTATCAGCCTAAAATGAACTGTTTTATCTGAGACATTATATGTAATCCTCATGGTAAGCACAGAGCAAAACCCTCGAGTAGCATCACAAAAAAAAGGGAAGTAGAGCAGGCCACTAATTTACAAAGGTGGGCAGAAACAGAAAGAACAAGAGACAACATAAACACAAAACAACCAGAAAGCAATTAATAAGATGGCATTAGTAACATCTTACATTAGTAATTACTCTAAATTTAAATGGACTGAAATCAACAATTAAAAGGCACAGACTATCTGGATAGGTGAAAAAAGAAGACCCAGGTATATGCTGCCTACAAGAGATTCATTTTAGATTTAAGGACACACATAGCCCAAATTAAGGGATGGAAAGATATTCCATGAAAGTAGAAACCAAAAGAAAAGAGCTATGGACTTTAATCCAAGAACAGTGATAAGAAACAAAGAGGCTTGTTATACAATGTCAAAAGAGTCAATTTATCAAGAAATATATAACAATTGTAAATATATATGCATCCAACATCATAGTGCATAGTACATGAAGCAAATACTAACATATATGAAGGGAGGAAGACAGCAATATAATAGTGGATTTCCATACCCCATGTTCAGCAATGGATAGATCATCCAGAGAGAAAATTCACAAGGGTACATTGCACTTGAACCATACTTTAGACCAAATGGATCTAACAGACATATAGAGAATATTTTGTTCAGCAGCAGCAGAATCATGCTCTTCAGAAACATTCTCCTGGATAGATATGATAGGATACAAAACAAGACTTAGAAAATATACAAAGAATGTAATCATGTCAGTGGGGTGCCTGGGTGGCTCAGTTGGTTAGGCGACTGACTTTGGCTCAGGTCATGATCTCACAGATCGTGAGTTCGAGCCCCACGTTGAGCTCTGTGCTGACAGCTCAGAGCCTGGAGCCTACTTCAGATTCTGTGTCTCCCCCTCTCTCTACCACTCCCCTGCTCATGCTCTGTGTATCTCTGTCTCTCAATAATAAACATTAAAAAAATTTTTTAAAGAATGTAATCATGTCAAGTATCTTTCCTGAACACAAGTGTATGAAACTAGAAATTAACAAGAGAAAAACGGGTAAAACTACAAATATGTGGAAATTAAATAATATACTCCTAAATAACTAATGAGTCAAAGAAAAAATAAATAAAAGCAAAATGGAAACAAAACAAAAAATAGCAAAATCTATGGGATGTTGCAAAAGCTATTTTGAGAGGGCAGTTTATAGCAAGAAGTGCATATATTAAGAAAAGACAAAAATCTCCAAAATCCTAATTTTATACTTCAGAGAACTAGAAAAAAAGAAAAAAAAAAAACAAAAACAAAGTTAACAGAAGGAAGAAATATGGAGACTAGAAAAACAGAAAAGATCAATGAAACTAGAGCTGGTTATTCTAAAACAATCTCCTTTTATAATTTCCCAATAGTAAGTCACAATGATTCTACTTTCCAACTAATTTATAATGGGTATTTCTTCATGTTTATGCCATTCCAACTGTCCAGATAAAAAAAATGTCATTATTCTGGTCAGATATAACAGCACTCTAATAGAAAAGACTGCGTGTGTTTCTTTTAGTACAAAGAAATGCACAGGAGTTTAAGAAAGAACCATTATTCATCAGATTTATCAGATTCTACCATGTTCTTCCCGATTTTCATGCTTCAGCCATTTGTTTTGTCAGCATACTGAACAGCATTCATCGCTTCTTTTTCTGCCAGATGTGCTCTTCTCCCATTTCCCATAGTCCATTTCATGTGGATAATTCTCATTTACTGTTCGGATCTCATTTGAAATTACCCTGAAGAAAGATCTCTCCTGCCAGACTCTTATATAGGTTTCATTGTATTCTATCCTTTACTAATGCTTATTAAAATTTAAATAACAGGAATTTCTGAAATTCTCATGACCCTTGTCAGTCAAATTAAGAATTTTCTCTGCAGTATAAATATCACCTTGAAATTAACAAAGCCCACCTGAGTTGAAGTGTTTCCTAAATCATTTCCTTACCACATATGGCTTGAGGGAGAAAAGAGCTTTGCTAACTTTGAAGTAACTAAAATTCCTGGAGGACACTGTATTTTGAGAAGCTAAGAGAGCATACAAGAAGCTACAGTGCCTGAAGCCAATTATTAATTCATAAAAATGATTTAATTCCAACTATTAATACCATTAGAAAGACTGCCTCAGAGATGTTGCAAATAACTTAAGCTAGTGCTTCCTAAACTTTAATGTGCTTATAAATCACCAGGAGGACTTGCTAAACCTTAGACTCTGATTCTGTAGATCAAGGGTGGAGCCTGATTCTGCATTTCTAATAAGCTCTCAGGTTAGGCTAATGCTGCTAGCCTCATACCACTCCAAGGTTTGAGTAGCAGAATCTTAAATGGTATTTCTTACGTGGGGGTGGGGAGAAACATTATATAATCTGCTTTTGAGAAAACGTAAATTAAAAGGCAAGTCACTTTTATACTGATTAAGGCTGCTTTTCTTACCAGGGGAGGACATGTGGGAAAATTTGCATGCTAGTGTATTTATAGAAATTCTCCAAGTGTATATAATTTTCCTTAGGATGAATATAGAACTTCATTCATGAAAATGTGCACACTATGTGTACAAAGAAGAACATAAAAATAAGAGGTGAAGAACAAATTATTCAAGGTGTAGCAGGTATATAAGGAAAGTAGGAAACCTGCATGGAAAAGGGGGAGAACTTTCGAAGGAAGGTTAGCCCCTGGGGACTATGGCTTCAATGATGTCTAAGTCATTATTAGTTTCTGGTAAGTATTAGAAATAAGATATATAAGTGTTTTTATTTCTATTTTATCATGCTATTTTAATTTTTTAATATTTTATTTTATTTTATTTTAATTTTTTAATATTTTATTTTATTTTACCTTATTTATTTTTGAGAGACAGTGTGTGAAAGAGAGAGTGAGCATGAGCAGGAGAGGACCAGAAAGAGCAAGGTGGAGGATGTGAAGCAGACTTGCGCAGGAGCACAAAGCCCAACATGGGGATCTAAAGACCTAAGCTGAAATCAAGAGTTGGACACTCAACCAACCAAGCCACCCAGGTGTCTCTTGTTTTCTTTTTATTTTTTTTAAGATTTTATTTTTAAGTAATCTCCACATCCAACATGGGGCTCAAATTTATAATCCTGAGATCAAGATGCACACGCTCTATGGACTGAGGCAACCAAGTGCTCTGACTGGTTTTCTAAAAATTTAACTTGGCAACAGGGAGTCATTGCAGTCTTTTTGCTCTCTTAAGTAAAGTATTACTGTAGGAGACATTAATTTATTTTCAGTAAACACAGATTGGAAAAGAGATAAATTAATGGAGGAAAAAACATATACCAGTTTTAACCTGAGGACTGAAACCACATATTTGCCTTTGTCCAACACAGTTTGGACTTTGAGAATTGAAACTATCTATATTTTATCCAGCCCAGTTTACTAACTATATTAATATGACTTCATTGTTTTGTCTTATTTAACAAAACTTCCACATTCTAGGAGACTCTTGCCTGGGACAATAACTTGGTTGTTTACAACAGGAATTCATAAAAGCTGCATCAACTCTTCTATAGAGATCATCAGCAAATAGTTTCTGCCCTTTGTATCAAAGTCTCAAAATCTTCACCTTGCTGAGTCCACTAATGATACACCCTTACATCATGAATCTTATTCATCCTAATTAAGCTTCTGAATTAAAAGATCAGTCTTTCAATTCATAGACGATGGAAAAACAAGCCTATGTACTACCAAATTTAATAGACACTAGCAGGTAGATACTTTAGTCTACAGGTAAGAAACTGATAAAAAAAAATCAGTCTTAAAAGAAACTTCAAATTCTCAGGAAATTCTGACTTTGTGTTTCCTTTCTGAGACACTGCCAAAACTCTGTTGAGTCATCAGCATGTTGTGCTGGTGATACTTGGGGAGCTGACATTCAACAAATCATACCCATGAATAAAGAGCAAATATGTAACCAAAGAATGATTGAAGAGCAAAAGACAGCTTATAAACATATTTTTAGACAGTGTTATTTTCAACAGGGAACATAGGGTCAAATTGGAGGAACTCTCTAACAGACTTATTTAAGGGAAACCAAAACTCAATTAGGCTCTGTATCTTAAGTTGACTAAGCACTCAAACCAATTCTTGTTCCTGAAATAATTTGGTTGGTTACTACAGGAACTTCCTAAAAGATGCATCAACTCTTCTATAAAGATCATTTTTAAGTATCGTTTATCATTTTTAAGTACACAGTCTGATGAATTTTGGCAAATGCTTGTAGATGGGCAACTATAAATGCCTTCAAGAGCCAAAAGTACCAGAAATATACCCATAGTTGAATAAGCTGTGTTCCACACACTTAGGGTACCACAGGGTGTCTCAGGAAGAGGGTGTTAGAGCTCATGCTAGTTTACTTTCTATAGGGTTTATGGAAATAAGGTCTTGTTTTGGATTGGAGGCTGTCAAGAAGCAGGGTTAATTCCAGGCTTGGGTATCTTTAATCTTAGACAATAGAAGGGAACGTTAGACTGACTGAGGATGTTAACTGAGCAGTTACTCATTTTAGGACCAGGAAATATTTGGTTATTTGTGTCTCAAACAATGCTTGTATTTTGAATATTTCAGCCAGGATTACTGAGTGGTCTTGTTTTTAGCTTGGGCCTTCATGGAGACAAAGAAGCCTTTTTTTAATTTAATGTTGATAGTTTGTGAAACTGTTTAACACAAGTACACCAACAGCCAGCTGTAAGTGGTAGTAGGCCAGCTCATAGTCCCACCAGTTCCTGGCTAACAGCACCAGGCGAGTAGCATCTGGATGTCAGGATCTGCTTTCCCTTCCTCATGACAATGCCCCCACACACTTCAGAGTATTTCCATCAGATCAAGGCATCCCCGTGTCTTCTTGCACTTAGTTCCCACTCTTGGCTCACAACATAGGAAACTACCCATCTGCTTTCTGTCACTATAATTTTGCTATTTCTAGAATTTCACAGTAATGGAATTGTATACTGTCTTTGTCTGGCTTCTTTCACCTAGCATAGCTCTGGGATTTATTTCTGTTGTTGAGTGTGTTCCTAATTTCTTCCTTTTTATTATCCAATTTTGCATGGATACACTATATTTTGTTTATCCCCTGCTGATCAACAATTGTGTTCTTTCTACTATTTGGTTATTATGAGTAATGTTGATATGTACGTTCATATAAAAAACCTTGTATGGGTAGACAGAAATTAGATGACCTGGCTATAAGGTAACCGTAGGTGTTATTTTAATAAATTGTCAAATTGTTTCCAAAGATGCTGCACCACCTTTAAGTTGTTTCCAAAGAGGTGGCGAGAGTTCTAGATGCTCCGTATCTTCAACAGTTGGTATCATTAGCTATTCCATTTAGTATACAGTGGTAACACAATGTGATTTTAATTTACATTTCTCTAATGACCAAAGATGATCAGCAATTTCATGAGCTTGTTGACTATTTACAATCTTGGTAAAATGACTGTTAAAATCATTTGTCCATCTTTGTATGTAGTGGTCTTCCAGTTTTGAAAGTGTCCTAATAAGGGGGTGCCTGGGTAGCTCAGTCACTTAAGTGTCCGACTCCTGGTTTCAGCTCAGGGCATTGTCTCACAATTCATGGGTGTGAGCCCTGCAACGGGCTGCATGCTGACAGCAAGGGTCCTGTGTAGGATTCTCTCTCTCCCCCTTTTTCTGCTCTTCCCCTAGTCACATGGGCAGGCTCTCTTGCTCTCAAAACAAATAAACTTTTAAAAAGTACAAGTGTCATATCCAGGATATAGTTCTTTCTTAAATATAAATTTCAAAAATACTTTCTAACAATCTGTGGCATGGTCTTTAATTTTTTTAAATGTGTAATTAGCAACTTAAACCTTAATTTTGATAAATTTTATTTTCCCTTTTGTATTTTTTGAAACTTATCTAAAAAATAAAAATCTTTGTCAAAACTGTCACAAAGTTTTCTTCTAGAAGTCTTATGTTTCAGATCAAAGTCTAAACACAAGACCTATTTTTTTAGAAATTAGCTTGTGTTTAATGTTTGCTGTAGCTGTATGTGTCAGAGGCTTCAAGCGTCCTTGTATTTGCCTCTCCTTTTAATTTGTAATTTTCCTAAGTACTCCTCCTCAGAGAGTTTGCATCTTGCAGCTCTTTCAATTACAGCTCACTAGTATTATACTGGAGCCCTGTTGCTGTTGTAGTAAGGTGTGCGGGAGAGGAAGTGTTCTCTAATCATACCATTAAATCCCAGTCTTTTTAGTGGGTCTGTTTTTGGACAGTGACCTTCACAAGTGTTTCTTCACTGATAGGGAGATTTTTTTTTCTACTTAGGTAAGACGAAGTTGTTTTTCTTTTTTCTTAAAGTTTATTTATTTTGAGAGAGAGAGAGAGCACGCACAGGATCAGGGGAGGGGCAGAGAGAGATGAGAAAGAGATACTGTCAGCAAGGAGTCTCATATAGGGCTCAAACTCACGAACCATGAGACCCTGCCCTGAGCCAAAACCAAGAATCTGACGCTTAATTGATTGAGCCACCCAGGTACCCTGAGACATATTAACTTCTTGATAAAGACGAATGTTGCCTGGAGTACCATTAAGGAAATAATTATTTGTAAGATATAATGTTCAAACCTGAATATTCTATTGTAGAATAACATGTTAAAATAATAATGTGTAACCCCTCCAAATCCCTCCAAGTTTCATTGAATTTCTTCACATATCTTCAAATATCTAGTCACCCCTCTCCTCACCTCCCACTGAAAATAGACAAAGGTATCTAAATATAATCTTTGTATCAGTTTAAAGGAAGAGTGTCATAAGAGAACTGAAGAACAGAAGTGTCTAATTCTTTACTTACAATGATAAGCAACTGCCAACATGATCTCTGTCATCATAGAACTTAAAGTCTTACAGGGAAAGATGCATTGGTCAAATAATTTAAATATATATTTATTTAAAACTGGCTTCAAATACTACATGCTTAGTCATATCATGTGTTGCCTTTAGAAGTCAAGGATGTGAGATAATATGTTGTTTTGATTTGTAGTCCCCTGATGATTAGTGATATTGAACATATTTTCATGTGTCTGTTGGCCATCTGGATGTCTTCTTTGGAAAAATGTCTATTCATGTCTTCAGCCCATTTTTAAATTGGATTATTTGTTTTTTGGTGTTGAGTTTTATAAGTTCTTTATATATTTTGGGTACTCTTTATCAGATATGTCATTGGCAAGTATCTTCTCCTATTCCACAGGTTGCCTTTTAATTTTGTTGATTGTTTCCCAAATGTCCATCAACTAATGAATGAATAAGGAAGATATAGTGTGTGTGTGTGTGTGTGTGTGTGTGTGTGTACAATGTAATAATACCGAGTCATAAAAAAGAATGAAATATTGCCATTGACAATCACATAGGTGGAGCTAGAGAATATTATGCTCAGCAAAAGAAGTCAGAGAAAGGCAAATACCACATGATTTCACTTATGTGGACTTTAAGAATCAAATGAGGAAAAGGGTAAAAGAGAGAAGAGGCAAACCAAGAAACAAACTCTTAACTACAGAGAACAAACCGATGGTCATAAGAGGTGGAGGTTTGGTAGGGGGATGAGTTAAATAAGTGATGGGGATTAAAGATTACACTTGCTATGATGATCACCAGGTATGGTATGAAGTGTTGAATCACTGTACTGTACTGTACAACTGAAACTAATATTACACTGTAGATTAACTAACTGGAATTTAAATAAAAACTTAAGAAAAACAGAATTTTAAAAATGTATTTGTCTAACCCATTGAAAACCAAAGGAAAGCCAGTGAAACTACAGTGCATGGAGTACAGATGAGAGTGGTATGTTGTACAACTGGTTGAGAAATAATTCTATTCACTTAAGTAAAGAGAGACATCTTTTAATGAAAAAAGAAAATCATAGTGACCATTCAAATGGAGGTAAGAAAGGAACAATACTACACTGGGTAGTGTGAGCTTATATAAGCTTTCAGAGACATAACTCTAAAGCCCAAGATCTTAAACTTTACACAAAATTGATTCAATTATGGCCAGACTATTTTTAATTCTTTATGTTGGTCTCTAATCTCTGGGAAATTTCTCCTTAATCATTTTCAATGTATCTAAAACTTCCAAAAGGTTTTACCTGATTTGTCACCTTTTATCCGATCTTACTTTAAAACAAGTGTGATACATCTGACTCTTCTAATTATTGCCAAATTATCCTTCCTCTTTGATGAATATGAAATACCAAAACCTTCTCTGTTTATGTTCTAGGTGTTACATTAAGTATACTAACTGCACACTTATAAGTGACTGCTGAGTTCCAGGACTTCAAATTGTAGTAGCATTTTCTAAATAATCTTTTCTTTAGGCTTTCCATGGCATTTTATGTGACTCCATTTCTTAAAATTATTTTCTCCTTTATTATAGTCTTATTGCATAATCTCTGGTTACTCTTTGTCTTCTTATGCCCCCACCCTCCCCACCCTTTCAATTTTTAACATATATGAAGATCATTCTTGGGCCATCTATTAATTAGGATCAGATTCCTCTTAAGAGTAACCTCCAGATTCCAGGTTAAGGAAGATGGCGGCGTAGGAGGACGCTGGGCTCACCGCGCGTCCTGCTGATCACTTAGATTCCACCTACACCTGCCTAGATAACCCAGAAAACCACCAGAGGATTAGCAGAACGGAGTCACCGGACCCAAGTGCAGACGAGAGGCCCACGGAAGAGGGTAGGAAGGGCGGCGAGGCGGTGCGCGCTCCACGGACTGGCGGGAGGGAGCCGGGGCGGAGGGGCGGCTCGCCAGCCAAGCAGAGCCCCCGAGTCTGGCTTGCAAAAGCGGAGGGGCCTGACGGACTGTATTCCGACAGCAAGCGCGACTTACCGTCTGGGAGGTCATAAGTTAACAGCTCTGCTCTGAAAGCGGGAAGGCTGGAGGACAAAGGGAGGGTGAGCTGCGGAGCCCCCGGACGACAGAGCTCAGTTTGGCGGGGAACAAAGGCGCTCGCCAGCGCCATCTCCCCCGCCCATCCCCCAGCCAAAATCCCAAAGGGAACAGGTTCCGGCCAGGGAAATTGCTCGCTCCGCGCAAACACCCAACTCTGTGCTTCTGCGGAGCCAAACCTCCGGCAGCGGTTCTGACTCCCTCCGGCTGCCACAGGGCCCCTCCTGAAGTGGATCACCTAAGGAGAAGCGAGCTAAGCCTGCCCCCCCTGCCGCCGTGCACCTTGCCTTCCCACCCCAGCTAATACGCCAGATCCCCAGCATCACAAGCCTGGCAGTGTGCAAGTAGCCGAGACGGGCCACGCCACCCCACAGTGAATCCCGCCCCTAGGAGAGGGGAAGAGAAGGCACACAGCAGTCTGACTGTGGCCCCAGCGGTGGGCTGGGGGCAGACATCAGGACTGACTGCGGCCCCGCCCACCAACTCCAGTTATACACCACAGCACAGGGGAAGTGCCCTGCAGGTCCTCACCACACCAGGGACTATCCAAAATGACCAAGCAGAAGAATTCCCCTCAGAAGAATCTCCAGGAAATAACAACAGCTAATGAGCTGATCAAAAAGGATTTAAATAATATAACAGAAAGTGAATTTAGAATAATAGTCATAAAATTAATCGCTGGGCTGGAAAACAGTATACAGGACAGCAGAGAATCTCTTGCTACAGAGATCAAGGGACTAAGGAACAGTCACGAGGAGCTGAAAAACGCTTTAAATGAAATGCAAAACAAAATGGAAACCACCACAGCTCGGATGGAAGAGGCAGAGGAGAGAATAGGTGAACTAGAAGATAAAGTTATGGAAAAAGAGGAAGCTGAGAAAAAGAGAGATAAAAAAATCCAGGAGTATGAGGGGAAAATTAGAGAACTAAGTGATACACTAAAAAGAAATAATATACGCATAATTGGTATCCCAGAGGAGAAGAGAGAGGGAAAGGTGCTGAAGGGGTACTTGAAGAAATAATAGCTGAGAACTTCCCTGAACTGGGGAAGGAAAAAGGCATTGAAATCCAAGAGGCACAGAGAACTCCCTTCAGACGTAACTTGAATCGATCTTCTGCACGACATATCATAGTGAAACTGGCAAAATACAAGGATAAAGAGAAAATTCTGAAAGCAGCAAGGGGTAAACGTGCCCTCACATATAAAGGGAGACCTATAAGACTCGTGACTGATCTCTCTTTTGAAACTTGGCAGGCCAGAAAGAATTGGCACGAGATTTTCAGTGTGCTAGACAGAAAAAATATGCAGCCGAGAATCCTTTATCCAGCAAGTCTGTCATGTAGAATAGAAGGAGAGATAAAGGTCTTCCCAAACAAACAAAAACTGAACGAATTTGTCACCACTAAAACAGCTCTACAAGAGATCCTAAGGGGGACCCTGTGAGACAAAGTACCAGAGACATCACTACAAGCATAAAACATACAGATATCACAATGACTCTAAACCTGTATCTTTCTATAATAACACTGAATGTAAATGGATTAAATGCGCCAACCAAAAGACATAGGGTATCAGAATGGATAAAAAAACAAGACCCATCTATTTGCTGTCTACAAGAGACTCATTTTAGACCTGAGGAACCTTTAGATTCAGAGTGAGGGGATGGAGAACTATTTATCATGCTACTGGAAGCCAAAAGAAAGCTGGAGTAGCCATACTTATATCAGACAAACTAGACTTTCAATTAAAGGCTGTAACAAGAGATGAAGAAGGACATTATATAATAGTTACAGGGTCTATCCATCAGGAAGAGCTAACAATTATAAATGTCTATGCGCCGAATACCAGAGCCCCCAAATATATAAA
Source organism: Lynx canadensis (assembly GCF_007474595.2). Classification (NCBI taxonomy): domain Eukaryota; kingdom Metazoa; phylum Chordata; class Mammalia; order Carnivora; family Felidae; genus Lynx; species Lynx canadensis. Next base: position 26,847,015 of record NC_044320.2, read on the forward strand.
ACAATTACTCATAAACATAAGCAACCTTATTGATAAGAATGTGGTAATTGCTGGGGACTTTAACACCCCACTTACAGAAATGGATAGATCATCTAGACACACGGTCAATAAAGAAACAAGGGCCCTGAATGATACATTGGATCAGATGGACTTGACAGATCTATTTAGAACTCTGCATCCCAAAGCAACAGAATATACTTTCTTCTCGAGTGCACATGGAACATTCTCCAAGATAGATCATACACTGGGTCACAAAACAGCCCTTCATAAGTTTACAAGAATTGAAATTATACCATGCATACTTTCAGACCACAATGCTATGAAGCTTGAAATCAACCACAGGAAAAAGTCTGGAAAACCTCCAAAAGCATGGAGGTTAAAGAACACCCTACTAACGAATGAGTGGGTCAACCAGGCAATTAGAGAAGAAATCAAAAAATATATGGAAACAAACGAAAATGAAAATACAACAATCCAAACGCTTTGGGACGCAGCAAAGGCAGTCCTGAGAGGGAAATACATTGCAATCCAGGCCTATCTCAAGAAACAAGAAAAATCCCAAATACAAAATCTAACAGCACACCTAAAGGAAATAGAAGCAGAACAGCAAAGGCAGCCTAAACCCAGCAGAAGAAGAGAAATAATAAAGATCAGAGCAGAAATAAACAATATAGAATCTAAAAAAACTGTAGAGCAGATCAACGAAACCAAGAGTTGGTTTTTTGAAAAAATAAACAAAATTGACAAACCTCTAGCCAGGCTTCTCAAAAAGAAAAGGGAGATGACCCAAATAGATAAAATCATGAGTGAAAATGGAATTATTACAACCAATCCCTGAGAGATACAAACAATTATCAGGGAATACTATGAAAAATTATATGCCAACAAATTGGACAACCTGGAAGAAATGGACAAATTCCTGAACACCCACACTCTTCCAAAACTCAATCAGGAGGAAATAGAAAGCTTGAACAGACCCATAACCAGCGAAGAAATTGAATGGGTTATCAAAAATCTCCCAACAAATAAGAGTCCAGGACCAGATGGCTTCCCAGGGGAGTTCTACCAGACATTTAAAGCAGAGATAATACCTATCCTTCTCAAGCTATTCCAAGAAATAGAAAGGGAAGGAAAACTTCCAGACTCATTCTATGAAGCCAGTATTACTTTGATCCCTAAACCAGACAGAGACCCAGTAAAAAAAGAGAACTACAGGCCAATATCCCTGATGAATATGGATGCCAAAATTCTCAATAAGATACTAGCAAATCGAATTCAACAGCATATAAAAAGAATTATTCACCATGATCAAGTGGGATTCATTTCTGGGATGCAGGGCTGGTTCAACATTCGCAAATCAATCAACGTGATAACATCACATTAACAAAAAAAAGGAGAAGAACCATATGATCCTGTCAATCGATGCAGAAAAGGCCTTTGACAAAATCCAGCACCCTTTCTTAATAAAAACCCTGGAGAAAGTCGGGATAGAAGGAACATACTTAAAGATCATAAAAGCCATTTATGAAAAGCCCACAGCTAACATCATCCTCAACGGGGAAAAACTGAGAGCTTTTTCCCTGAGATCAGGAACACGACAGGGATGCCCACTCTCACCGCTGTTGTTTAACATAGCGCTGGAAGTTCTAGCATCAGCAATCAGACAACAAAAGGAAATCAAAGGCATCAAAATTGGCAAAGATGAAGTCAAGCTTTCGCTTTTTGCAGATGACATGATATTATACATGGAAAATCCGATAGACTCCACCAGAAGTCTGCTAGAACTGATACATGAGGGGCGCCTGGGTGGCGCAGTCGGTTAAGCGTCCGACTTCAGCCAGGTCACGATCTCGCGGTCCGTGAGTTCGAGCCCCGCGTCAGGCTCCGGGCTGATGGCTCGGAGCCTGGAGCCTGTTTCCGATTCTGTGTTTCCCTCTCACTCTGCCCCTCCCCCGTTCATGCTCTGTCTCTCTCTGTCCCAAAAATAAATAAACATTGAAAAAAAAATTAAAAAAAAAAAAAAAAGAACTGATACATGAATTCAGCAAAGTTGCAGGATACAAAATCAATGTCCAGAAATCAGTTGCATTCTTATACACTAACAATGAAGCAACAGAAAGACAAATAAAGAAAATGATCCCATTCACAATTGCACCAAGAAGCATAAAATACCTAGGAATAAATCTAACCAAAGATGTAAAGGATCTGTATGCTGAAAACTATAGAAAGCTTATGAAGGTAATTGAAGAAGATTTAAAGAAATGGAAAGACATTCCCTGCTCATGGATTGGAAAAATAAATATTGTCAAAATGTCAATACGACCCAAAGCTATCTACACATTCAATGCCATCCCAATCAAAATTGCACCAGCATTCTTCTCGAAATTAGAACAAGCAATCCTAAAATTCATATGGAACCACAAAAGGCCCCGAATAGCCAAAGGAATTTTGAAGAAGAAGACCAAAGCAGGAGGCATCACAATCCCAGACTTTAGCCTCTACTACAAAGCTGTCATCATCAAGACAGCATGGTATTGGCACAAAAACAGACACACAGACCAATGGAATAGAATAGAAACCCCAGAACTAGACCCACAAACGTATGGCCAACTCATCTTTGACAAAGCAGGAAAGAACATCCAATGGAAAAAAGACAGCCTCTTTAACAAATGGTGCTGGGAGAACTGGACAGCAACATGCAGAAGGTTGAAACTAGACCACTTTCTCACACCATTTACAAAAATAAACTCAAAATGGATAAAGGACCTAAATGTGAGACAGGAAACCATCAGAACCTTAGAGGAGAAAGCAAGAAAAGACCTCTCTGACCTCAGCCGTAGCAATCTCTTACTCGACACATCCCCAAAGGCAAGGGAATTAAAAGCAAAAGTGAATTACTGGGACCTTATGAAGATAAAAAGCTTCTGCACAGCAAAGGAAACAACCAACAAAACTAAAAGGCAACCAACGGAATGGGAAAAGATATTTGCAAATGACATATCGGACAAAGGGCTAGTATCTAAAATCTATAAAGAGCTCACCAAACTCCACACCCGAAAAACAAATAACCCAGTGAAGAAATGGGCAGAAAACATGAATAGACACTTCTCTAAAGAAGACATCCAGATGGCCAACAGGCACATGAAAAGATGTTCAGCGTTGCTCCTTATCAGGGAAATACAAATCAAAACCACACTCAGGTATCACCTCACGCCAGTCAGAGTGGCCAAAATGAACAAATCAGGAGACTATAGATGCTGGAGAGGATGTGGAGAAACGGGAACCCTCTTGCACTGTTGGTGGGAATGCAAATTGGTGCAGCCGCTCTGGAAAGCAGTGTGGAGGTTCCTCAGAAAATTAAAAATAGACCTACCCTATGACCCAGCAATAGCACTGCTAGGAATTTATCCAAGGGATACAGGAGTACTGATGCATAGGGGCACTTGTACCCCAATGTTCATAGCAGCACTCTCAACAATAGCCAAATTATGGAAAGAGCCTAAATGTCCATCAACTGATGAATGGATAAAGAAATTGTGGTATATATACACAATGGAATACTACGTGGCAATGAGAAAAAATGAAATATGGCCTTTTGTAGCAACGTGGATGGAACTGGAGAGTGTGATGCTAAGTGAAATAAGCCATACAGAGAAAGACAGATACCATATGGTTTCACTCTTATGTGGATCCTGAGAAACTTAACAGGAACCCATGGGGGAGGGGAAGGAAAAAAAAAAAAGAGGTTAGAGTGGGAGAGAGCCAAAGCATAAGAGACTGTTAAAAACTGAGAACAAACTGAGGGTTGATGGGGGGTTGAGGAGGGCACCTTTTGGGATGAGCACTGGGTGTTGTATGGAAACCAATTTGTCAATAAATTTCATATATAAAAAAAAAAAAGAGTAACCTCCAAGAGATAGGTTAAGACAGGGGTACCTGGGTGGTTCAGTCAGTTAAGCTTCTGACTTCGGCTCAGGTCATGATCTCAAGGCTCATGGGTTTGAGTCCCATGTTGGGCTCTGTGCTGAAGCTCAGAGCCTGGGGCCTGCTTCATATTCTGTGATTCCCTCTCTCTCTGCCCCCACGCCCACTTGTGCTCGGTCTCTGCTTCTCTCTCTATCCCCCCCCCTAAAAAAAAACATTAAAAAAAGAGAAATAGGCTAAGACAAAAATTAGTTTCTCCCTCACATAAAGGTTCCAGGAATTAATAAATCCAGGAAAATCACAGTGGTTCAATAATTATCAGAGACCAGGCTCCTTGCACGATTTTACTCCTCTATTTGTGGCTCTCATTCCCAAGTCCATCATTTAAGAACAGGGCTGATTCCCTGGCCATTCTGTCCTCATTACATCCATGCATGAAGAGGGGATTGAAGAAAAAAGGGCATTCCTACCTTTGTAAATAACTTTGCTTTGAAATGCTATACTCACTTTTCTTACTCCAAAATTAGGAATATGGATACATTACCCGAAAGAGGATTCATGATAAGAATAACAAACTATGAAGACAATAGAGAAGATGAAACTGAAAGATGGATTTTGGGAAAAAAAAATGAAATAAAATTAGCAAATATTTACTAGACTAAGATGACAGATGACCTAAATTAATAAAATTATAAGTAAAATAGGAGACATTATCTCATACCCTAGAAATACACAGGATCAGAGACTACACACCAACAAATTATCTAATTTAGAAAGATTTATAAGGATTCCTAAAAACATACAACTTACCAAAACTGAATTATGAAATAGAAAATCCGAACACACCAGGAAAAAGCAATGGACTGAATCAGTAATAATCAAAAATCTTTTAACAAATAAAAGCCCAAGATCAGATGGCTTCACAGGTGAATTCTACCAAATATTTAAAAAAGGATCAATGCTGATCCTTCTCAAACTCTTCCAAAAGACGAAACAGAAATAAACACCTTCAAACTCACTTTATGAAGTCAGCATTACCCTGTACCAAAGCTAGACAAATGATATAAAAATATAACAGGTACATATCTCTGATGAACATAGATGCAAAAATCCTCAACAGAATAATAGCAAACCAAATTAAAAACACATTAAAAGGGTCATACACCATCAGCAAGTAGAATTCATCCCTGAGATGCAAGGATGTCTCAACATATGCAAATCCATAAATGTGCTATACCACATTAACAGGATGAAGGATAAAAATCATATGATCATCTCAATAGATGAGAAAAAGCATTTGACAAAATTCAACATCATTTAATGATAAAAACTCTCAACAAATTAGATATACAAGGAATATTCCTTAACATAATAAAAGCCATATATGACAAGCCCATAGCTAACATCATACCTGATGATATTTTAAAAGCTTCTCCACTAAGATTAGGAATAAGACAAGAATGTCCACTCTCACCATTTTTATTCAGCTTAGTATTGGAAGTTCTAGCCATACCAACGAGGCAAGAAAAAGAAATAAAAGGTATCAAATCAGAAAGGAAAAAGTAAAATTATCTGTTTGCAAATGGCAGGATCTCATATGTAGAAAAACCTAAGGATTCCACCTAAAAACTTTTAGAATATATGAATTCAGTAAAGTTGAAAGATGGGAAATAAGTTGCATTTATAAAATACTAACAAACTACCTGAAAAAGAAATGAAAGCAATCTCATGTACAATCATCAAAACAATACAATACCTGAAATACAATTAACCAAGATCCCTATGCTGAAATCTAGAAGACTATTTTGATAAAATATCTCATGCCCTTGGACTGGAAAAATTAATGTTATGATAATATCCATACTACCCAAAGTGAGCTACAGATTCAGTGCAATATTGATCAAAATTCTAATGATGTTTTTCACCAAAGTAGAAAAAAAGGAACTATCCTAAAGTTTTAATGGAACAACAGAAAACCTCAAATAGCCAAAGTGATAGGGAGAAAGGGAACAAAGTTGAACACAGAGAACACATGCAACTTCTTGATTTCAAGGTATATTACAAAGCTGTATTAATCAAGACAGTATAGTATAGACATAAAAAAGGCACATAAACCAGTGGAAATGAATAGAGAACTCAGAAATAAACCCACACTTATATATTCTATTATTTTTTAAGGATAACAAGAACACAAAATGGGAAAAGAACAGTCTCTTCAATAAATGGTGTTGGGGAAAGTGGATATCCATACATAAAAGAATGAAACTAGACCTCTACCTTATACCACTCACAAAAAATAACTTGTAATGTATTAAGGACTTAAATATAAGTCTTTGAAACCATAAAACTTCTAAAAGAAAACATAGGGGCAAGAAATTCTTGACAGTGGTCTTGGCAAAGATTTCTCAGATGATACCAAAAGCACAAAGAAAAGCTAAAATAAACAAGAGGGACTACATCAAATTTTAAAACTTCTTCAGAGCAAGCAAATCAATAAATTAAAAATGCAACCTATATAATGGGATAAAACATTTGCAAATCATGTATAATTGGGTTAATAGCCAACATATATAAAGAACCCATATAACTCAGTAACAGAAAAGCAAATAATCCAATTAAACAAAGGCGAAGGACCTGAATAAACATGTTTCCAAAGAAAACATACACATGGCCAATAGATACATGAAAAGGTGTTCAATATTACTAATCATCAGAGAAATGGAAATCAAAACCACAGTGAGATATCACTTCACATTGGCTGGGATGGCTGTTATCAAAAAGAGATAGCAAATTTTGGCAAGGATGTGGAGAAAACTGCACCCTTATGCACTGTTGGTGGGAATGTAAAATGGCACAGCCATATGGAAAACAGTATAGAGTTTTCTCAAAAAATATTAAAAATTAAACTAGTATATAATCTAGCAATCACTCCTGGCATATATTTGAAGCAACTGAAATCATTATTTCTAGAGATATCTTTACCTCCATATGTATTGGGACATTATTCACAATAGCCAAGATATATAAACACCTAAGTGTCCTTTAATGGATGAATGGAAAAAGAGAATGTAATGCCTAATGCATGTGCATGCACGTGTACGTGTGCACACACATGTGCACACACACACACACACGTGCACACACACACACACACACACGAATATCATTCAACCATTAAAATGAAGGAAATCCTGCCAGGTTTTTGTTACCATTGTCTTCACTAGTAGCTTCTATTTTACATGGTCTTTGATACTTTCCATATTTACCTTCATACTAAAAGTCCTGATTAGATGAATTTAACTTCCTAGCCTAGGTTCTGTGCCTATGACTAACATACAAGAAGAACTGAAAAGTGGCACTCTACATTCTACCTGGCCAAATGTATTTTTTATTTTAGTTGCAGCTACAGGTGATAGATGTTAGCTCCATGTGAGATCAAACTCACCCTGTACAGACAGCATCCTATTCTCAAAATGCATATACTTCTGTTTTTCTACCTTTTTTTTTAACCAACATTTAGTTTGACACTCTAAAAATGTTCTTGGCACATGGAAGCAAGCCTTGGGAATACAATAAAGTTAATGATACACTTTCACTTTCCATCCTTCATGACACAGGACAGCATTCTGTAAGTTTCTCAAAAGGTCAAAAATTTTTAATTGAGCCTCCATTTTCTACCTTAGAGAGTTCTGCAATAAACACACGATACAATGGCTTTCCCTCCCTCCCATCTTCCTCTTAATGCCACCTCATTTCTTTCAAGTGGAATCTTCCCAAATGATCTGCAATCAAGTTCTCATTTCAGCCTCTTTTAGGGCTCTCTACATTCTACCAGGGGAGAAAAGGGGAGGAGGGTGGAATAAGAAGCTAAGTCTAAGTCTCTATGACTTTTATGGTGGGTTACAGGATCAATCTTTTTATGAAGACTCATATGGTGGAGAATTTTCTTCCATTTTACTCTTGGTGTTAACTATCATTTCCATGAGGCCGCCTTGACAACTTTCCTTACTATCTCTCATCTCTATGTATCTGGATATGTACATTTAGATGTCACATTTCAAATACAGAAAAATTAAAATGAGGAAATATAATTTATTCATAAAAATAGAACCAATAAAGTATTTATGCAAAAACACATTTATTCTATAACGTGACTGCTAATGAGAATTAGTGAATATTTTGAACTCACATATGAGTTTTTCATCATCTCCCCACTTAATCAGCTTTATTTCTGAAAACAGTATGTGTACTCTCCTAGACATTTTGTCCTGCACAAGAAAAGAAAAATCACTGGCTACCTATTTCTTGTTCTCTAGATTTAATTTTACTAACTCTTATCTCATTTTCTTTTACTATTATCATTCACACATTTAGTCCTTTCTTTGCCTACTATCATGTCCTAGTGAAAATAGCTATGTTTTTATGCTTGAACTATTGCTACTAGAATTATATCCTTGCTTTCAAGCATTTGCTTTCTGTAGTTTTAATATCAAAACCATACTAATTTTTGGAAAACATGTCTTCTCATATATCATTATCATGGTATAAAAATATGTCTCTTCAGCAACTTTAAGGTTAACTATTATAGTATGAATTACTCCACAAGGGAAACACTTTCAGGATTCATATATCATGGGATATTTATCTTGAGTGTGTTGTATTTATTACAATTTTCTCCCACATAGGTCACATCTACTTCCAAAGACTGATCAGGAAATTCAAAAGTTGAATAGTATTCAAATGTGTTAAAAAAATTCACTGAAATCACTATGTTGAAATAACCTATGTGGAGATATATATCATGTCTTTGCAGTCCTTGCATTTTCTCTTGCAGTTCATTTTCCTCACAATAAATCACACCATGCATGAAGCAGTATAAAACAATACCTCCGATAGATGAAAAAAGAAATCGTTGTGCTAAAGGTTTTGATCTTAAACCCCCTTCTCAACATTACATATATATTTCTCTAACATTTAAGATTATATGTTTAAAATCATGGAGAATTTATCCAGTTAAGAGTTCTGTTTACACAAGGTGAGTAGTCTTTATACTTATGCTTAAAATTCTACTGCCTTAGAATTTATATTTTACAACATCATTTTGGTTCAGGGAATACTTATAAAATTCTTTACAGAAGCCAAAATGACCAGGAACCTTGTCAGTTTTGTTAACAGTTGTACCCTCAGACCTAGACAAGTGCCTGGTCCATGGTGGGCACTCAAAAATAAAGCAAACAAACAAAACCTAATTGAATGAGTGCACCAGCCGTTAACAAAATCAGCAGTTACTGAAAAAGTGTTAATTCCTTATGAGGATAACAGTGTGCCCCTATTTGTAGAAAGTTCTCAATTCTAGTTTAATGGTATGCATAATAAAGTATTTGACGGTGGAGGGTAGGGTATGGTGAACATGTACTAATGACTGTAACCTACTTTGAAATGAATCAGAACTAAGACAGAGGGACAAACAGATGGATAGCTATGGATAAAGCAAGAATAGCAAGATATTAATTATAAAAGCTGGGTGATGTTACATGGGTCTACATTTCTTTCAACTTTGCTGAAGTAGGTTTGAAAACTTTCATAACATGCTAGGGGAGAAGTGGCAAGAGTGAGTTTTCTAAAGAAAGCTATCTGTACCCTTGATTTTCTCTATTTGGAAATCCCCAATCACACTTATAACATATCTATAAAGAACAGTAAACTGTCTAGATTGAGACTTCTTTGTAGAATTTACAAGTTTGAATACTATATTTTCAAAGATAATGAATTATCTTTGAAATACTGAATTATTTCCACATATTTCAACACCAAGATACAGCATTAATAGGACAGGGATATAATCCTTCACATAAAGTGATTTCCTCAAAAAGGTTTATAATCACCCTTTTCCATTGTGTGGGGAACAAGCTTAGGTATCTCCTGTGCTTACACCAATGGGTCAACGAGGCATAAAGAAGTACAAAGCCATAGAATGCTCACACCCACATTTGGGTAAACAAGATTAAGCAAATAAGGATAGAGAAAGGAGGCTTAGGCCCCCAGAATAGAGAAGGGGTGCAGAATCCCCAGAATAGAGAGGGAGGGGCAAAGGTCCCAACAGGGAGGTACAAAGGCACAAATATAGACCATAGGTCTATGAAATAAATAAGATTAGATATTCAGGGTGGAAGCACCCTGGAGGTCATAAACAGGCGTTTTGTTTGGTGTGGTTGTGTCTTATTTTAATCCATCTTTTAGTGTTACTCCAGCACTTTTTCATGCGAGTACTACAACAGATTTGTATTAAGAATTATATCAAGAATACTAAAATAACTAAATGAATGAATGAGTGACCTCTTTTATGCCTCTTATATTTCCAGTACCAGCCATAAAGCCATTTCTTCTCCTTCCACTCTTTATGCCAGACTTCTGAAGATCTCTTGATCTTCACCTACTCAGTCACTCCCAATGCCCTTTCCCAGGGGGTAATTTTATATTGGAGTCATATTACTTATTTTCCTCTATTATATGAAATGTTTGAATTTATGGCTACTGGGTTAGATAAAGTTGATTTCAATTTGTGATAATTTAGAATTATTTCCTTTCAGTTGTCCACTCATTTCACCACCTGTCCAACTCCACAGTTCAACTTTGCACTGCTATCCCCACAGGCGAGAAAGTAGCTTTTAAAGGACGGCTTCAGCATAACACCTTGAAATCTATTTTTTATTCATTCTGAACTTATTTAAACCTAATCCTAATATTTCTTGCTCCACTATTAAAATATGTCATCTAGCTCCTATTGAAAAAATGTGTTTCTCTCAACACAAGCACAGAAAACAATTCTGATTCTTTCTTAAAATTTTATTTTCTGCTACATTAAAAAAATACAGTACTCATAATAACAGTACTCATACTGTCACCATGCTATATCGGTGTGTTAACTCCAGCCTAACCATCTGAAACCAGGTACATGGTCATCACCTGCATTCCTAGCTATTATTTCTGTTGAGAAAGATAGATGGTGATTGGGAGATGAGTAGTGATCTTAACGGTAGGTATCCCTTGAGGGACCTGGTGTCAGGGCTAATAGTGAAACTGATTTCTTAGAGTTGCATGAACATACAGTCAGAGTGTATATATGTAAGAAAGTTTGTTTCCATACAAAAAGTTGGTAACCAATCCCTACCACCATCTAATCTCAAGATTCTAATCCCTGTCTAGGACAACTTCACAGATATAGACAAAATAATCTGGTGGACAATAATTTTATATTTCTGCAGTTGTTTCCTCCAAATAAGCAGACATGATCCTGAAATAGAGTAGGGTATCTGACCTCTCTCCTTCATTGTTCCTATAACATGCTTAATCAGCACCCAAGAAAATGGGGGAGGGATTCATTTACTTTGAAAATGGAGCTCAAGTTGAGTTTTACTGTGGTTATAATCAGGGAAGTAATTGGATATGAGTTTGTTTCTGTGTTTATGTAACAATTAGATACAACTTTCCAATCTCAGAGTCATTTATTCTGTAGCATCACTTACTGTTCTCTTTAAAAATGTAATTCTTACCTCTCTTCCTGATGACAACTTTTTCCTGATCTCCTCAGACTTCTCCTGGCCTTCTTATTCATCTTCTAAGACTCAAAGATGTTACCTCTAACAAAAAGCTTTATTTGACTCTTCTAATTTGGTATATTTTTTCTATATCTTTGGATATTAATTCATATATTTTATTATTATTTCATTTAATAAGATGTTATAATATTCTCTTTATGCATCTATATATGTAACAAGTTGTTCCTCTAAGGTTAAAATTAGGCCAGGGTTATTTAATCCAGATTTCCTACTACTTACACCTGTAACAATCACAGCTGGCATTTACTTAACACATTTCCGGGAATTGTGCCCTGTGCATTATCTCATTTAATGTTGTAAAGAAAATTATGAGGTAGGTAGTCTTATTAATCTCATTTCACAGGCAAAGAAGCTGAATCATAGAAATGTAACATATTCTATCCAAGAATAACAGTGAAGAGATGCCCTGATTTCTTAGTTCTGCAATATGACCCACACTAGAAGAATTAAATTAGTACAGAAGGAGATATAAAACAATCATTAAAATGGTGTTCTAAAGGGGTAATTTTAAAACAATTAAATGTCTACATCTTAAGTGAAGAAATAACATTAAAATCATCAATGTACTTTGTTCAGTATATATTAGGTATTCAGTAAGAGTTTGGTAAATTAGATTTTATCTCTAAATACAGGATATATTAGGGATGCCTGGGTGGCACAGTTGGTTAAGCTTCCATGTCTTGATCTCATAGTTTGTGAGTTCCAGCCCCTCACCGGACCCTGTACAGATGGCTTGGAACCTGCTTGAGATTCTGTCTCTCCTCCTCTCTGCCCCTCTCCCACTTGTGCTCCTATTCTCTCTCTCTCTCTCTATCTCTCTCTCTCTGAAAATAAATAAACTTAAATACAGGCTATACTAAGAGATATATAAAATTGAAGGACTTACAAAGAGATAAGCATGCTAATGGATAACAATTTAAGTATTTCTAAGATACAGCTTTTACATAGATCTTTTCAGTAATTGCCACCTTGACATTATGTAGATCTTGGCCACAAAGTTAATTTCCATATACTAGTGTATATATGTATGAGAACTGCAAATGCTGTGACAGAATGTCTACATCTATCCATCCTCAATGTATTTGATTTTTTTTAATTGTTTTATTTTTCATTTTTTTAAATTTGAAAATTTAAGCTTTGTATTATTAAAAAATTTGAGTGGCGCCTGGGTAGCTCAGTCGGTTAAGCGTCTGACTTCCGCTCAGGTCATGATCTCACGGTCCGTGAGTTCGAGCCCCACGTCAGGCTCTGTGCTGACTGCTCAGAGCCTGGAGCCTGTTTCAGATTCTGTGTCTCCCTCTCTCTGACCCTCCCCTGTTCATGCTCTGTCTCTCCCTGTCTCAAAAATAAATTTAAAAAAGTTAAAAAAAATTAATAAAAAATATTTGAAAGCACTCAAATTATGAGCTCAGGATCAAGAACTATTTTCCAAAAATCAATGCAACTTAGCATTTTGGAAAATACAAAAACCTAAAAGCCACTACAGGCTATGCTTGAAGATGTTTTTAAAAATCTGTACTTGTGCGGGTTATGATTCTTTGAAGTTCTGATATTTCAAAGCATGAAATAACTAGTTGCATAGGTCTTGATATCTTAAGATTAATATTATCATTGTTTTTAAAAAATGCCATTTATTTCACATGCTGAATTTAAGGGCTATATCCTACTCATGCTCCAATTTCTTTTCAATTGCATCTGCTAAGAATAATGTAGTTGTTTTATTTGTTGGGAAAAGTAGTTAAAAACAAAATCTCCTCTCATCTCAGAAAACCTTTCCACAAACATAAAAGAAACAGTTTTATTACTGAGTAAACATGAAGCCAGATTGTGATTTGCATCACAGGTAATCTGCTAAAAGAGGTGTTTTTTTATTTTTATTTTTTTTTTACTTTTTAGAGGGAGAGCACCACAAGTGGGGGGAGGGGTAAAGAGAGAGGGGGACTGAGGATCTGAAACAAGGCTCTGGGCTGACAACTCAGAGACCAATGCAAGGCTTGAACTCAGGAACCATGACATCATGACCTGAGCTGAAGTCAGAGGCTCAACCAACTAAGCCACCCAGGCGCCCCTGGTAAAAGATTTTAGAGACTGAAAAGAAGTATCACCCTTTTATATGGCCAGTAAGATACAACGCATTACATATACATTCTCAAGATAAACAATAACCAATCCTCAGGTGAGAGGGCTTGACAAGACCATTTGTCAAAACAACTTACTCTAAATGTACATGGTAATTAGGGTGACCATTTATGTTACTTAATTGGTTTTATACCAAGGAAACAATACATTTCGCATAGATCTAGTACAAGAGGTAGTTCTGCAACTTGGCACCCACTGGCCTTGTGTTCCTACTCTCCCAAAGAAACTAGAAGACAGAGGTGCTCTAGAAAAGACAGGGTCCCCAGGTCCTTGGGAATGGAGTTCCTGGGTCTTAAAGCCAGCAAGAGGCTTAATTCACTTTTAAAAGATGCCATGCATTTTAAAGAGATGAGAAAACTAACAACTACAAGGTTTCTAAAGTAAATGCTCTAAGAAAAGGAAGTCTCCTTCCTTATTTTCAACAAAAAGAATTAAGATTGTTTTGAATTTGTATTTGTCCTTATTAAAAAAAATACGTATGTAGTAAAGTTAACGCTAAGGCATTTAACCAGGTGAAACCAGATTATAGTTAATAACAGAAATACTAGTTGAGTCTTCAATGCACTTGATTGTTGTCATTACTTAATGAGTATACTAAAAAAGCACTCACTCTTCAATTAAGTCTTCTTGTGCAAGTCAAAACCATTGAAATAAACCTTTGCATGATTTCTGATGAGCATTTGGCAAAACTTTTCCAGGAATAAGATTTCCTTGTTTGGAAATTTGTTCGCAAAAATGCTCTGTTGATATTACCAACACTATTTACTGTAGTATAAGTACCTAATTAAAACCAAGCAAATTGACCTAGCAAATGCCTAGAACACTGTAAATCTGAACTAAAAATGAAACAACATGTTGGTATGGCCAATAAAATTAATCTGCACACAGAAGAAAACAATACTCAATGAGCCTTAAATTAAGTAATCATTTGAAAGGGTTTTTAACTTCTGTATGGTTTATAGTTCATGGTTAATTTACCTTAATTTATTATTTTAAACCAGGTTCATTTTCAAACTCATGTGTTCGTATTTGATAAAATGTCTGTGGTATGGCCATGGAAATAAAAATAAAGCCTTTAATTTCCTTTTACAATCTTCAAATTAGCAAAGCTGCTCATAAACCCTGCTGTACAGCATGCAATATTTCAGTTAGCAATAGATATGTACCTGTCGGTTCATACTCAGTAATGAAAAAGGCTGCCCACCTAATACTGTCATCACATTTAAAAAATCCAAACACCAAACCAAATATTGCACTAATGGAGAACCAACAAGGAAAACTTAACAGTACATAATATGAATAGTCCAGAAGTTAAAGCCTAACAAGGGTTTTCCACTTTCGAATCTGCATATAAGGAGCCTAGAAGTCACCACCTCATCCAAACAAGTAAAAAGCTCTGAAGGCTGAAAAGGCAATAATCTAGGATCCATAAAGGAGGTGAATACACAAGGCAAACAGCCTCCCCACCCAAGACTGGAAAGACAGGCGAATACAGGATGCCACCCCTTACCTTAATGGAGAACAGACTCACCAGCAGAAACCTCCATGAGAACCAGTGCCAGTGCAGGAAAACTTGAACTGTAATTGAAGAACTGTTGCATGCTCTGGGAGATTACACACACACACACACACACACCCTACCTCCCTGCAGGGGGAACTCAGTCATACAAGGTCCTCCACAATTCTGAGATGTACCTCCAGGAACCAGACCAGGTTCTTAAAATAAATGCTGGAGAAATCTCCTCCCCTCCCAACCTCACTCACTCCATGCTTTTGGGTAGGGGGAAGGGAAGAGAAACTAATTTGAAATACACCAGAGCACTCAATTATTTTTAAGCAGGCCTGCCCTCAGCAGAAGGTAGTTAACCAGACCCTCCCCTGCAGTTGTATTATCAGAGCCTAACAGACCTGGGAGAAGGGAAATACCCAACTCTACACACTCCAGATATTCACTCCCACCAAAACTGGGAGGAGCCCAGAGATATAAGAATCCTAAAGTGAAAGGACCAGTTTGACACCTACAAAGACAGAACCATCGCAAGAAAATCTCCTTGTGAAGGTTCTAAGATTTGGGATTGTTTTCAGATGAGGATTCACAAGCAATTTGGTGACTTGCACAATCCTTTGGAGATTTTTAAACAGATTACTTGCTTCAGTGCTTAACCAGGAGTGGAAGTCAATGTCACCCATGCAGATGCTTAAATCAACCTTTTTAATAAATTGATCATCAGTTGCTAAAAAAAAAAAACCCGAGAAACACTTGTGATGTTCACAGACCAGAGACAAGAGCTCACTAAAAACCTGTAACCTAACCATTGCACTCCAGAATGTTTCCCCTCTGCTCACACCCTCACCACCACAATACTAAAGTTCTATTTGCAACATTCCTTTTACCTGATATGTCATTTCCAAAACAGAAAAAACACAAACTGAAGAGACAGCGAACATCAGAACAAGAAATGGGGGAGGTTGCAATTATCAGACCAGGGAATTGAAAACCACTATCATTAACATGGTAAGGGCTGTAATAGATAAAAGTGTTCAAGAACAAATGAGCAATGAAAGCAGAGAGATGGAAAATCTAAGAAAGAACCAAGAAGATACTAGAGATAAAAATCGTGACAGAAATGAAGATTGATTTTGATAGGCATAGTAGATTGAGCACAGCTGAGGAAAGAGTCTCTGAGCTTAACCTTCAAAACTCAAAACAAATAAAAGGAAGACTGAAAACAAACACAAAGAAAACCAGAAAAGCATCCCAGGGTGTGTGTGGGGTAACTACAAAAGGAGCAATGTTTCCCTTATGGGAATCCCACAAGAAGAGAGAAAAGAACAGAAGAAAAATTTTAAATAACAATGACTGAGAATTTCCCAAATTAATGTTAAACACCAAACCACAGATCCAGGAAGCACAGAGAACACTAAGCAGGAAAACTGCCCCAAAGAACTACAGCTAGGCATATTGTTTTAAAACTACATAAAATAAAAGATAAAGAAAAAAATCTTAAAAGATGCAGGAGGGGAAAAAACCTTACCGATAGAGAAATAAAGATTAGAATTACATCAACCCTCAGAAGCCACGCATACAAGAGAGAGGAGTGAAATATTTAATGTTAAGAAAAAAACAACCCAAAACAAAAATAAACATAAAGATCTGTATGCTGCAAAATTATCCTTTAAAAAATGAAAGAAAAATATTTTTCTAAAGCAAACCAAAATTTGTTGCCAGAACTTCCTTGCAAGAAATGTTGAAAGAAATTTCTTAGAAAAACCAATTAATCAACCAATCATGAAAAGAATCATTGATAAGATGGACTTCAATAAAATTTAAAATTTCTACTCTGTGAAAGACAAAGAAAACAAGAAGACAAGCCACTGATTGGGATAAAATATTTGCAGAAAAGCACGTATGATAAAGCACCTATTGAAAATAAACAACACTTAAAACTCAACAATAAGAAAACAAACAAAAATAATTTAAAAACAGGCCAAAAGCCTTAACAGATACCTTACTAAAATACATACAGATGGTAAATAAAATGCTCCATATTCTATATCATCAAGGAAATGCAAATTAAAACAGCAGTGTGATATCACTGTATACTTATTAGATTGGTCAATATCAAGAACACCGAAAACATTCATGTGCTGGCAGGGATGTGTAGCAACAGGAACTCTCAGTCATTGCTGGTGGGAATGCAAAATGTTACAGCCACTTTGGAGACAGTTTGGTGGTTTTTTAACAAAATGAAACATAATCTGCTATATGATCCAGCAATTGTATTGCTTGGTATTTACCCAAAGGAGTTGAGAATTTATGTCCACACAAAAACCTACACACAGATGTCTAGAGCAGCTATATTCATAATCATCAAAACTTGGAAGAAACCAAAATGTCCTTCAGCAGGTGAATGGGTAAATAAATTGTGGAACATACAAACAATGGAATATTATTCAACAGTAAAAATAAATGAGCTATCAAGTCATGGAAAGACATGAAGGAACCTTAAATGTGTATTGTTAAGTGAAAGGAGCCAATCTGGAAAAGCTGTAATACTGTATGATTCCAACTACATGACATTCTAGAAAAGTCAAATCTACGGAGGTAGTAAAAAGATCAGGGGTTGCCAGGAGTTGAGGGTTGTGGGAGGCATGAATAGGAGGAATAGAGAGGAGTTTTAGGGCAGTGAAAGTACTCTGTATGATTCTATAATGATGGATAAATGTCATTGTACATAAGTCCAAACCCATATAATGTACATCACGAGTGAACTGTAATATAAACTATGAATTTTGGGTGATTACAGCGTGTCATTTTAAGGTCAATTGTAATAAATGTTCCGCTCTGATAGGAGATATGGATAATTGAGTAGGTTCTGCATGTATGGGGCCAGAGGGTATATGAGAAATCTTTGTACTTTTATCTCAATGTTGCTGTGGCCCTAAAACTGCTCTAAATAAACAAAGTCTTAAAAATATATAATAAAATATGTCAAGGACAGAATTTTGAGAGTCGCAGATAAATAGAAACACAGTATAGAATTTTGCAGTAAAATACAGTCATAGAAACAGGGATTCAGCAATTTTAAGTATGAAGATGTAAAGACATAAAGACTAGGATCAAATTTTCATGGACAGAAAGCCATTTTAGGGACAAAGACAAGGATTCCGCTTAATGGTAGCAGGCAATATAATGTTCAAACGAATGCAAATAATAGAACCAAGTTAAGACTCCAGTGACAAAGCTGAGTCATTAAACATGAACTGCCTGCTGTCTGTTTCTTCTCTGTGTTTGAAATACTGCCAGTGGTAAGGGCAGGACTATATCTTAGATACGCATGAAATGGTTTTTGTTTGTATTATGGGCAGAATAATGCACAGATAAAAACAAAAGCAAATCATGAGAGGTTATATATATAATGTTAATAGAAGAATTTATTCAAAATCATAGCAGATAAAATTTATAGGTACATTAACTCTTAATATTGAAATATTCAAACATGTGTCAGAGTTCTCCTATGTATAAGAAAAAGACATGTGTTAACCTAATTTATCTCTTTGTCCCTCATGTATTGTGGTTCTGAAATGGGGTGTTAGCAAAAAGCTAGTTTATAAGGTTTTGTAAGGATTAAATGAATAAATGTATGAAAAAATGAATAAAGTATGTAAACTATTAGTAAAGATATATATGTATCTTTATAATATATATATGCACGAGTATATGTGTTATTATTAAATTGACATGTTAATTGTATCTCAATAAAAAATTGACAATTTTTTTTGCTAAAAGAGATGTGATTGAACAAACAGGTTGCATGTAAAAACATGCTCTTCTTTCTTAATTTACAATAAACATTGAAAATGTATCTATCATTCTTAGAAATAATTAAAACCATACCATCAAGTTACTGAATCTTCCATTAAAATGCACATATACCCAATTTAAAATTGTTAAACTATATTAAAAATATGTGGATACTTTAATATGTATTCTTTTAGACATTATTTATTTAAAATTTTTCTGCTTGAAGTATGGTTGTTTTCACATAGAGTCATCTTTCAATGCCCAGAGCAAAAGAGGGACACACAGACATCCTGTTAATTATTAATGAAATGAACAAGCATTTTGAATTACACAATATAATATGAGTTGCCTGGATTTGCAATGAATCTTCTAAAATTGAATGCTTTCTTTTCATATAGAGTTGAGTATTGTTTTTCTTTAATCTCTCACTTTTCTCAAATGCATTAATTTTTAAAAATAAAAATGCCAGCTCAGAGCCTTATTTTGACAGCATAATCATGTGAATTGGCTATGAAAAAAATCTGACTCACCAATGTTTCATATTAAGTAGCATTTCCTCAGCATTTTATTACTTCTAAATTGCAGTTTCTTAAAGATGCTCTTAATTGAAATCTTGACTATATGCTAAACTTGCCCATAAAAATGATTCTGAAATTACTATAAGAATTCTATCAGCCAACTAGATTAATTAACAATGTTAACTACTGATCTTTTATGAAATTAATTAAAAGATTCTCATATTTATTCGATTAGGTTGATTTCAACTCCTATTACAATATGCACTTAAAATTCCAGAATAAATAGCATAAACTAAATTTTATAAACAAATAATGCAAAACTTGTATATAATAATCTTACGTTGTTTTAAATGGTACTTTCAAAATATAATGATCTAAAGTCAGTCTATCTCTTTAGACAAATGTATATTTTGGTAACTCTATAAGAATATGCGTGATATGTTCAATGTAATACCTTCTCTTTGCTTTATTTAATTACCTCATGCATTTACAATAATTTCCTTTTTTTAAAGTAACTGATGTCTTTAGTGTATTTACCACACAGGCATTGAGTCACTCAATCATAAACAGAAAAAAAAATAAACCTATTATATACACCCAAATAATTTTATAACATGCAAGCTACATCAATCAAGAAAATATTACTATGAACCACTATTTTCCTGTTTCTCCCCTCTTTGAGTAGGCTCAAAGGTCTTCAGTAGTAGAAGAGACAGAGAAAGCGATCACTCTACCTAGCTGCCTGATTTATAACACTGACTGAAGAAAGCCACCAAGTGAACAGTCTGAGTCAAAATGGGAAAGGCAACAAAGATTCATAAACATTTAGTTCATCTATGCTAATTGTAACCAAACCACACTCTTCAACAACAAAAATTATTAAGCCAGTGTGGTTGTCAAGATACCCATTTTCAGGAAAGCAAGTTCTATTCATTTTGTAACTACTTGTATTAGTTTTCTAGGGCTGCCATAACACAGTACCACAGATTAGGTGACCTACACAGCAAAAATTTATTTCCTCCTAGTCTAGAAAGCTACAAGTCTGAGATGTAAAGCCCTGAGATGGGACTCATTAAAAGCCCTATTTCCAAATACAGTCACATTCTGAGGTACTGGGTTAGGACTTCAGCATATGAATTTGGTGTTGACACAGTTCAGCGCCTATCACCCCCTTAAACATTTATTCTCTAGATAATTGGATTCTTAGCTTATATTTAAAATTCTTGCAAACTCCATGACAATCTGTCCTTAAAAACTGCTTTAACTAATTATATAATGTTCTGCACCTGCTTCCTCTTAATTTCTTTTTTTGACTCTAAAAAATGGGCTCTAGAAACCCAGGCAAATTTGAGTGGTGCTTACACTAGTCTTGACTGGACCTTACATTATCTTATTCTAATTTTGATCTTGTTATACCTCATATTTGTAGTCACAAGAATTTTTGTTTTTTTGGTATCCTCTGTCTCCATTTTAGAATTGTTCTTCTAAACTGTAATTCTGTTTATAACTATATACCATATCAAGTATTTCTTAGGATAACCACATGTTTATACAAATCCTTCCCATAAATGTTACAAATTTATCCTTAGCATGTGTATTTCCCACTTAATACAGTAGTTTTCCCTCATTATCAACAATACCCAACACTGAATATCATTTGATGAGAAATAGGCAAGGAATGTATAGCATAGCAGTCGATTGCAGTGTATAGTAGTTTATAGCCATAAAGCCAGGTTGCTATGGCAGGCTTTAAACCTTGAATCACTTTTGCTATTTAGGGTCAGACATTTGGAGATGAAGTTAACTGAGTCTTTTCAACTGAAAAAGCATTAGACAGGCAAAGATGGAATTATAAGGAAAGTTCTGGAAAGAAGTAACTACATGTGGGAATAGCTGGGCGGCTTGGTTGGTTAAGCGACCGACTTCAGCTCAGGTCATGATCTCATAGTCCGTGGGTTCAAGCCCCACGTTGGGCTCTGTGCTGACCGCTCAGAACCTAAAGCCTGTTTCATATTCTGCGTCTCCCTCTCTCTCTGCCCCATTGCCTGCTCATACTCTGTCTCTGTCTCTCTCTAAAAAATAAATAAACATTAAAAAATTTTTTAAAGAGGTAACTACATATGGTAGAGGTTGGGAAGCTAAGACAGAGCAGCAGTTATTCAATATGATTGAAACATGATGTTGTGGCAAAAGATGAGGGATTAAATATTATGCAGATCCCAGTCCATTAAGATGTATACACTTTGTTCAGCATGAAGATGATCAGAGTAATTTAAAATCAGGTGAGGTCATAATTCAGAAAAAAATAAATAAAGAAAGAAAGAAAGAAAGAAAGAAAGAAAGAAAGAAAGAAAGAAAAAAAACTGCTAATGATAGAAATTTCTCAGTGCTGAGAGTTTTCTCTCAAAAGAAGTCCATAAAGTCTAGTGGGCAATGAGCAAATATTAGTCATGCTCTAAAGATTCTTGGGTGGATGTTCTGGAAGGGGGAACCATAGAATAGGGAGTTTGCTTTACTAGAGATTGCACAAATAAGAGCAACCTTTTGAGACAAGAGTTGGGAGTTCTGCCTATTCCTGACAAAACCTCTATGCTTACTGCCTATCAACCACTAAGTTTCATCATTTTGACCTCATCATGGAAAGTTCTGATTTTCCCTTTAATTTCATTTACCTCAGTATCTAAGGAACTTCAGGATCTTAAGAGATCTAAGACATTCCTCAGCACATAGACTCTTCCCCACTCCGTTCTATAAACCTCTAATCTGATTCCATTTCTCAACTCCTCCAATACTCCCACTCTGTCTTTTGTAACTTCCCAACCCTCCTAAGTCAAATCCCCTTTTCTCTCAAATTCTTTTCTGTTGTTCTATTTCCTTGTTGCTCTTCAGAATATGAGCCCTTCCCTGAAGACATTCTTTGTCCTTTGCTCTCACCTATGGTGACTTTACTCTCACTATTCATGCCACTAGGCCAAGGTGTGTAGCTGGGTAGATGTTGTCTTTGCTGCCAGCTCCTCACTTCTGTTTCCACACCATTTTCCTTTCTTACTTTAATCCCTTTCCTAAATGTTTAGGTTCATGTCATTGGGTGATACCACCAATGTCTTTCTTTGCAAATGTATTTGGTATAATGTTCTACATTGTGGGGGATAAGCTTAGGATCCCCCGAGCTTACACTATCGGGTTAACAAGGCACAAAGAAACACAAAGTCAATAAAATGCTCACACCTGATTTTGGGTAAACCAGACTGGCACTCCAAGAATAGGGAGTGCAAAGACACCCCGAAAATAGGGAGGCACAAAGGTGCCAGGACTAGGGAGGTACAAAGGCACCCCCAAATAGGAAGGGGGTGCTGAGCCCCCCAAAATAGAGAGAGACAGAAGCAAAGGCCTGAAATAGAAATGGCGCAAATGTGCCCAATACATAGGAATAACAAGATTAGATATTCAGGGTAAAAGCACCCCAAGTTTAGTACTATAGCAGAAAGCTGCTTTCATAGGAGAATAGGGCCAGGTTAGGTAAATTGGTAAATTGGAATTTGGACCGCTGCGCTGCAGGCAAAGTAGCCCGGAACAGAGATGGTTAACGAAAGAAAAGGTGCCTTATTAATGCTGAGGTTATTCCCCCATCTGTCTCATCCCCTAGGCTGGCAAAGATAAACAGGCACAGCGCCTCCTGTCTGCTGTTAACAACCATCTACCCATCTGCCCAGTGCCTGGGTTTTGTTTTATATTGACCCAAACTCCAAACACTGTATATCTTCAAAATCCCCTTTCCCCCCTCATATCCACAAGTTAATGTTCCTACTTTCTTTGTCTCTTTGTACACGCCCTTTACGTTTGCAAGCCTTCTGACCTGAATAAATAAATACGGGGCAAGGACCCTTATTCGGGTTCTTATCTTTTTCACAGATATTAGCCATTGCTCGTTTTAATCCTGCATCTGCTCTCTTGCTGACAAAAGAGAACTTTAGACTTAGCGTCTACAACACTACGTAAGTAAATTTAGTGTATTTATTATAGTGAGATAGATATAGATAGACTGATAGATGATTCATCTATCAATATAGGTAGATAATTAGAAATGTTAGATCACTTTGATTAATCAGCTTGTTCAAATCTTCTATATATTTATTAAATTATTGGTCCTGTCTTATCATTTGTTGAGGGAGATATGTTGTCATCTCCCACAATGATAGTGGATTTTTCTAATACTCCATTTAGTTCTGTCAGTTTGTGCATTGGTATATATTTTAGGTAATGTTAATAAATATATGCAAACTTAGACATGTTGCATGTTCAGGGAAAGACTCATATACATATGTCATAGCAGCTTTTTGTAATACCTCCAAACTGGAAAAAAAAACCTTCAAATTTTTGTCAACAAGAATGGATAGTCACATTGTAGTGTAGGCATACAATAGAAGTAAGAAGTAAGAAGTAATGAAGCATTGAAAGATACAACTTGAACGAATCTCAAAATTATTATGCTAAGTGAAAGAATCCAGACAAAAGAGAGTACATAGGATTTGATTCTATTTATGTAAAAGTCTAGAAAAGGCATATTGTAATATATGGAGGAAATGTAATGTAGAATAACAGAATTATTGCTTGGATTTGAGAAGGTGAAGAGGAAGGGATTATAAATGGATACCATGGAACTTTTAGAGTTGAATGTGTTCATTACCTTGACTGTGGTGACAGTTTCCAGGTGTGTGTATACATGTGTCAAATTCACCAAATTGTTCCCTTTACACTTGAAACAATTTTATTTCAGGGTCAAGTTTATTGAATGCCAGGTATGTCTCAATAAAACTACAAATAGTTCAGAATTACTGTGTCCTTTTAATCTATTAATAGCATTGTCTACAGGACAAATTCCAAGCTCTTTATCATCTCAAAGACTTTCAAGCCTCTCCTCTTTGTGGCTTATGGAAGGTATACTAAACTCATCTCCTTGGACAACTTCCCATTCCCCATTAAAGCAGTTTTGTTTTTTTTAACGTTTATTTATTTTTGAGACAGAGAGAGACAAAGCATGAATGGGGGAGGGTCAGAGAGAGGGAGACACAGAATCTGAAACAGGCTCCAGGCTCTGAGCTGTCAGCACAGAGCCCGACGCGGGGCTCGAACTCACGGACCGCGAGATCATGACCTGAGCCGAAGTTGGCCGCTTAACCTACTGAGCCACCCAGGCGCCCCAAAGCAGTTTTTTAATAACATGAAGAAATATTTATCTGAGATAAAGAAGGTCCAGTAGGGTTTTTTTGAGTTTATTTATTTATTTTGAGAGAGAAAGGAGGGGCTAAGAGAAAGACAGGGAGAGAGAGAATCCCAAGCAGCCTCCGTGCTACTAGCACAGAGCCCATCATGGGGCTCAATCTCACGAACCATCAGATATTGCCCTGAGCTGAAATCAAGAGTTGGATGCTTAACCGACTGAGCCAACCAGGCACCCCTCCAGTAGAGTTTTTTAGGAGAAGCAAAAGTGAGAGCCTTAATAAAACTTTGTAAATAGTGAATGCACCATGTTTAACAAGCATGATGGCCTTGAAGATGATGATATGTTAAGGAGATCATATGTTGTACTGGGAAATGAAGAAATCTAATTTGCTTTGATGTCTCTATCACTGAGAAAATATCAACCCGAAGGGGAAATACTCAGGAATTACATTTAATTAATGCTCCCATTATATCTTCAGACTTGCCATTTCATAAGATTTGATGTGAAAAGCCAAAGACCCAGCTTCCCAATAATTTATAATTACTACCTGTAAAAGTACACATAAACTATTACAGACTTGGTAAAAATACAGAAAGGTATGGTGAAATGAAGTCCTTTTATAAAATTTTGATGGTTTATTAAACATCATGAATTAAGTAAAATTGGAATGCAGAAGATATATTTGATTACTAAGTAGTAATCACAAATGCTTCAAAGAACTTTTTAGCATGCATTGTGGATAAGATTACAAGCTGTTTAACAGTAGTTTGTTTTAGGAGTTAATTTTTATTCCAACTGAGTAATTAGAAATTCAATTTCATTTTGCTGAATAGACAATCTTCTTTAGAAGAAAATACAAAACCGCACCTCTGACCCCTTACAGATTCTTCAGTACTTTTCCAGAGCAGGATTATTACCATAGTGTCATCACATATTTGATTAATTGCACTCTATAAATCCAAAACTGTCCTACAAGTCCAATTGGTTTTGACATTATTTTTTCACCACCCTATTATATAAATAGGCTGCTAATGATAAGTAATGAAACAGTTCATTCTCCCATATAGAAAAATGAACAAATGCTGTCATAAGAATACATTCTCATTTTATGTTTGAATATGTGAAAAATGAACAATGAACCAGCTCATTTCACAGTTTATTACAGAAAACAAATATAGAAACTGGTTGCTTAAGTAGCTCAGTAGCTCAAGTTTTACATAAAGAGTTATAGAATAACATACCCAACACCTAACTGTCCACACAGGGTTTCAGGCAACCATAAGATGAGTCAACCCTACATAATGTCAGATCTCTAATTACAGTTAGCTCGGCATTGGCTGTGAGTCTGAAAATGCACATATGTTGAGTCAGTTATGATGCAATGAGAGTTGGAGAATTAATCTGTTATCTTTCTCAGTAAACTTACGTCCCATAAGAGAAGATTGATTTTTGTTCCTTCCTATAGTCCGGTGGCCAGAACAGTGTCTCACAGAATTGGAACTCAGGAAATATTTGCTGAAGGAATGGATAAATATATGAATGAAGTTGTGGAATTAATATATTGAGATTAAAAAAAAAGAGTTGATGTGTAGCATTTGTGAAAGCTCAGGCTACATTTATAAAGGGTTATCTATCCAAATAAAAGAGGAAGAGATAATCAGAAGCAATCCAAGATTTAGGTAAGTTGCAGAAGTTCATATGAGCAGGCAGAGCAGGCCAACATAAATTCTGGGGCACAAAGACAAAAACAAACATGCCACTGCTATTCCTAAAATACAGGAAGAATATTAGGAAATTAATCATCCATAAAGAAAATTCACATAGGAATATGTGTATATGTGCTATGAAAGTGAGCTGATAGAATATTCTTCCTTTTTTCCCCATTATTATACCATGTGAGAGTGCAGATAAAATATGAGTGTTAAGGAGTGAATGCCTGAGATCAATTTAGGAAAACTAATTGCACTTGTAGATATGGAGAACAAACAAAAAATAAAATTGAAAAATAATGTCATTTAAAATAACATTAAAAACATAATAAATAGGGGCGCCTGGGTGGCGCAGTCGGTTAAGCGTCCGACTTCAGCCAGGTCACGATCTCGCGGTCCGTGAGTTCGAGCCCCGCGTCGGGCTCTGGGCTGATGGCTCAGAGCCTGGAGCATGTTTCCGATTCTGTGTCTCCCTCTCTCTCTGCCCCTCCCCCGTTCATGCTCTGTCTCTCTCTGTCCCAAAAAATAAATAAACGTTGAAAAAAAAAATTAAAAAAAAAAACATAATAAATAATGTGTAAAAATAAACTACCTACATAAAAATAAAGAACTTAATAAATGGAGGATTATACTGATTTTGACAAATTCAATGGTATGATATCACAAAATCTCCAAAGTTAATCCAGGGATATAATACTATATATCAAAATATCAGCAAATTTTTATTATAAGTAAACAAGATGTTTGTTAATTATATGGAAGCACCATGGGCCAAGAGGAGCCAATAAAATCTTGAAGAAGAAAAAAGCAGCAGGACCTCCTGTCCATACCAATGGCTTATTTCAAGTTTATTATAATTGAGATATTGTGGTTCTGACAGAAGGGCAGGAAATCATTCAATTGAAGTAAATGGAAAAAATCTAGAAATAGATAAAATGCCTTAGGTTTTGTTCCCCTAGAAACAGATCCCAAGACAAGAATTTGAGTTCAAGCTATATATTTGGAAAGTGCAAGAAACCAACCAACCAACAAACAAAACAGTGGGAATATGGGGAAGTACAAAAGGGAAGTAATGATGGTCTATACAGAATGTCTTTTCAAACTAGATTCCACTGGATGTCCAAATAATTGCCCCTTCCAGAAAATGGTAGAGTGCTCTCCTGTCTACAGGGTTAATCACACCTAAATTCTCTCAGGTAGAAAGTCCTACCTACAATCATTGCAGAGGGAGGTCTAAAACAGGAAGTTGGAAAGCCACATGTATTATTGTCTGTATTTTCATTATATTACAGAGTGTCTGGATCATAATAGATACTCTATAAATAATGATTTAATAGACCCATTTCTATCAAAGTACACCTGTGGATCAATCATTTCCCTTTCTAAACCTCAACTGGACCATGTTAAAATTATAGGCAATCACAATACTCATCGTGTTAATATTAAATTGTCAGTGAGATAAAGTAAAACCAAAACTATATTGGACATTAAAAATTAGAAGTATGATTTTCTGTCATACAAAATAAATCAACATTTAGGGAATGCAGTGTTGTTATCTTCCATGGGTCCCAGCATCCTTCTAATTTGTTGTTCCACCATTCTCTTTAGAGTCCCAACAGGAAACACAGGGATAACTTGAATTAGGATAACATGCAGTTGATTTGTAAAATGATTATATTAAAGGGTATGGTTGAGACACACTAAAAACCCAAGGCTAGTAGCAGCAGAGTCATTAATGACCATAGGTCATAAGGGATAGGTTTGGGGAAAGAATTACCAAACCCAAAAGAAGATAGCCTTGTGGTATAGGCCACATTCAGAGGAGCTGAGATTTTTAGTTGAGGGACACTGTTAGCACAAGATGATACAAGGAGAGGGAGCCAGTGGGAAACAGCCTGAGCTGACTCATTTCTTTCTCTAATATTCTGAGTAGGTTTCCCATTGCCTAAATCCAATTGCCAACCAGAGCGCAAGTGAGCAGATTAGGGTTAAAGAAGCCCATACATATCAGCCTCCTCGGGCAGCAAACATGACAAAGATGAAGGATCAATCTGGAGGGGCAAAGGGAAGATACTAGCTCAGCTATCCTCAACTTCATGCTGCCACAAAAAGAACTCTCAAGTGGCAGCCATATATTTACATTTCATTGAGCAGGAAGTATTCCAGAGATGAAAGAAGACATGCTCATTTCCTTTTAGAACACATCTCAGAAATTGTCCTCAACACTTCTACTTTTGTCACATTGGTCAGAACTTAGTTGTATGGCCAACTCATTGCAAGGGAGGTAGGAATATTTCATTTTTATTTCTGGTAGCAATGGACCACACTAAAAATCAGAGATTTGTTGCTAATGAAAAATGGGAGAATGTCTAGGCATTTACTCTCTGCTTTTCCCCCTCTTTGAACTGCCTTTTTTAAGAAGTGACTGAATTCCTCAATGATCACAGCTCCTGTCACAGGGGATCTTCTCCAGGATTACATTTCTCACTGGTCTGTGAACATACTACCCACCCATTCCCTTCGTGGGCTCTACTGGCCAGAATGGGTTTTCATTGTTGCTGTATCTGGGTGATTTGTCACCCACTGTTATTTACTTAATCTCCCCACACCATTATTTTAGTGCCTTCATTAAAACCGTGTGACAATTATGAGTTGAACATTTAATTTTTTATGATGACAAAAAAAAGTCTTATTCTAAAGGCAACTCTTCTGTTTATTTTGTTTTAGTTTTTGAGTATATGACCAGATGACATATGTGACTATATCTGGTGAACTGTAACATAGTATACAGATATAATAGGCAAAATATAACAACCTCAAATATTAATGTTTTTTTAAATAAAATTTATTGTCAAGTTAGCTAACATGCAGTGTATACAGTGTGCTCTTGGCTTTGGGAGTAGATTCCCATGATTCATCACCTACATACAACACCCAGTGCTCATTCCAGTAAGTTCCCTCCTCAATGCCTATCACTATTTTCCCCCTGCCCTGCACCCCCATCAGTCCTCAGTTTGTTCTTTGTATTTAAGAGTCTCTTATGGTTTGCCTCCCTCTCTGTTTGAAACGATTTTTTCCCCTTACCTTCCCCCATGGCATTCTGGTAAATGTCTTGAATTCCCCATATGAGTGAAAACATATGATATCTGTCTTTCTGATTGACTTATTTCACTTAGCATTACACCCTCCAGTTCCCTCCATGTTGTAGCAAATGGCAATATTACATTCTTTCTCATTGCCAAGTAGTATTTCACTGTATATATAAGCCACATCTTCTTTATCCATTCATCAGCTGATGGACATACGGGCTCTTTCCATAATTTGGCTATTTTTGATAGTGCTGCTATAAATGGCATTTTTTTCTATTAGAGTCTTCTATAAAATAGGCAATTGGAGTTGAAGTATTTTTTCATCTTCTTCAACGAACTATATAAATTTATTTTTTTATTTTATTTAAATTAAAACAAATTTTTTTTGAGAGAGAGAGAGAGCGGGGAGTGCGGGAGGAGCAGAGAGAGAAGAGGACAGAGGGTCCAAAGCAGACTCTACACTGATAGCAGCAAGCTAGATACAGGGTTTGAGCTCACAAACTGTGAGATCATGACCTGAGCTGAAGTTGGACACTCGATCAACTGAGCCAGGTGCCCCTATTTTTATTTTAAAAGAGAAAATTTATCGTGAATATAATTTTTCATGACCAAATAATTTGCTCACCACTGCACTTTATTAATTCTTATTTTACAGATGCCATAGTGATAGAGTTAGTACCTTTTTCAATTTGGACAGGGTAGTAAATGAAATTCTTTCCTTTAAATGGAAAACATTGCTATTTTACAGCAAAAAAAAATTGAACTAGAATGTCAACAGGTGGTGGAATATCCTGAAGATGGAAATATCTTCTTAAAAATTTCACATAGTTTTTGGAGGTATTTAAGTCATTTCATTTGCTTATAGAAAGAGAAAATCTGATAAATATGTACAATTAATTATATCTCTGTTCTAAACGATTTCTATATATAATGTATGAAAAAATAAATATTTAATTATTACTTATTCACTATAAAATGCATATTGACAGAGAATACCATAGAAAGAAATGTTAACTATCCCAATGATAGAAAAAAAATGCTCATATAAAGAAAATCAAGTTTCATATATATGAATACATGCACTTATATGAACTTACCTAATTATATTTTCTCATATGAAATTTGCCATGTATATAACAAATCTATCTATCTATTTGGAGAGAAGATAAATTTAATTCTTGTTTAAAGGACTCTCAAAATGTGTAATTGCAGATTAGGCAATAGAATTAGGGACTAGATTCCCATAACATAACAAAAAATTTTTTATAAATAAAATTAAATTATAATTAAAATGTTAATATTTAACATTGATCAAATATCATTTGGTGTTCTCTCACCTTCTGAATATGTATTCTATTCAATTGCACATTTAAGTTCCTAAACCAAATATCTGAGATGACGTGGCATCTCTCACTCTTCCTGTCTAGGTCTTCGTTCCTATACTTGAGAACTGGACAACTGCTTCTTCAACCTTAAATAGAGTTTAGTCCACTTTTATACTTAGGCCACTGTATCCATTCCATACCTTCACATGGTTGAAAGTAACTCCATTAAGATAAATCATCATTTAGCTAAACTCCCTGAGTCTATAAAACTGTGTTGCCTTGGATTTTCATTGCCATACAGACAATTAAGTATAGAATAATACTGTTCTACCTCTTCCTGTGTAGCCTCCTTCAAGGTTGTACCATAGGTCAATCTGAGTGGCAGCATTATGTGCACAAAACTCCTTTTCTATACTGTCTCATTTTCTTTAAAGTGCACTTATTTCCTTACTCCTTTTATCTCAGGAATTAGATTCCTGACAGTCCTCCCTCACACATGGTCAAAATATGTTGTTAAACAGACAAGCTGAGACACCGTTATCCCCACATCCAACCCATAAAAAATAGTACAAGTTTTCCTTTAAAACATATAGATGTTGTAATTCAATAATATATCTATTTTTTTCTTCAGTTATGGTCCATGAATGTGAATAGTAACCCCTAAGAAGTCATTTTCTGATATCATTGTGGTAATGGTAGGCATTCAGCTGAATGAGATATAAAACAAGTTGAACTCATTTAGTAATTTGGGAATTTCATTGCTTTGGAAAGCAAAAGGGAGTTTGAGACAAGATTTTATTTGCAAATTTTAATTAAATTTATCTGACAGAGTAAGAAAGTTATTTTTGATTTACAAAGAAACTTTTATATTAAAGCCTGGGAGATGTAATAAATATAGTTGCACAATGCTACACAATACCATTTTATATTAATTACTTTAGTTCTATGGTGCCTTACTTGGGAAAGCAAAATTGAGAAATTTTACATGATGGATTATTCAATTTTATTATTCAATTGGATATATTAGATAAATTACAAATTAACAAAGTTGATGAGTTGATTGATAACACTTAAGAAGATGCCACTATCATTTACAAAATCAGTATAATTTGTGACCAACAAAACTATACTTAAAAAATTCCAATATGTTGATGGTTTCTCTAAAACCACAGCCTAAAAGAATAATTTGTCCAACACGTATGTGTTTCTGTACATATGTGTGAACATATAATCTGGAAGAGTGAATTCAAACGGAATGAGGTGGGAGGTTACCTACACACAAAATATAATTATGGAATAATTGTTGTTTAGTAATTTTTATCAGGAAAGAAACATTTCCTTGCCTTTGAAATAATGCATTATTTCTTGATATTGCCAGTTCCTTCTCTAAAGATTGACCACCAGACTAATTTTTAATCCAATTCCATAAATATGTATTGAATTTCAATAACACACATTAGGTGTGAGATTGAGGCTGTTTCTCAAATTTGGCACTACTGATATTTTGGACCAGATAATTATTTTTTTGGTAGGGCTGTCTTATTTGTAGGATATTTAGCAGTGGCCTCTGCCCACAAGATGCCAGTAGCTCTACACCCAGTCTGACAGCCCAAACTGTCTCCAGATGTTGCCAAATGTCCCCTAGAGAGAAATCAACCCCCATCAAGAAGTGCTGATTTAACATAATAAATCACTCATTTAATCTGCACTCAACAAAAAATGGCAAATAGCAATTAGATTTACTCAGCAAAATAAAAAAACCTGTTTCAGAAAGGGAAATCTGAAAAAAAGCAAAACCAAAAATATATTATGAGGCTTCTTTCTAACTACAAGCTCCCAAAGACCAACTCTGACATACATACACAACACATACATACACACAATTAAGAATCACTGTCACAGTGCACAACTAAATAATAATAATATCCATGTTTTGGGATGGAAAATATGGCGATCCCACTACTGTACTGCCATATTAATTAATCTTAATATACTATATACACAATATTAAAACAATATGTTTTTTGACATTTTTTTCTGACTCAATAGACAGTAGAGAAGCCCCACAGGTCAGGTAAGATTTAATTTGGACTTTATGAGTAAAATTTTCATATATTACTAAATATGAAAGAGCATTCTGAGTATAGGGAAGATGTTAAGTGATGTGTATGTAAGAATATGTAAAATGTAAAATCATGAAGAAGGCTATTGAGTTCAGAACGTAAGATATTAGAGATGGCATAGCAGAGGGGATGAGGTTGAAAATTCCAGAATCTGAAGGGTCTAAATATAAAGTTATAGAGTTGGAACATCATTTGGTAGCAAATTAGGTAACCAAAGTTTTTTTTATATGAAGCGTGACATGATCAGATTTGTGTGTGTATGTGTGTGTGTGTGTGTGTTCGTGTGCGTGTGTTTAGGCAAATAGGACAGTGTTGTGGAGTTCAAAATTGAGGTATATTAGTAACAAGGGGACAACAGATGCAGGAGAGAGATTATTTCAATTGTGCAGAGAAGAACTAAAATGAATACTGACCAAGGAATGCTAGAAAGCATTGGTTTATTCAGGAGGCATTTCAGTTTTAGAAACAATAAGATTTTGTAATAAATTAAAAAGTAAAATTTCAGTTGAGTAGCTACAGAAATTGGTAGTTGGTGATGGCAATATTTAAAGCTGGAAATGACACTGATGTAGAAAAGTGAAGAAGTGGAAACAATGTGTTTTGAGAACGTGAAGCTTAATATCTTGGACAGCTGTTTACTATGCCACAAATAATGGAGATATGCTGGAATTCAGGAGACTGACAGGGCTGAAATTGTTGATACAGTTGTTATCAATATGCAAGGCAGTAAGTTGGAAGTAGAGTAGATGAAATATAAAATACCATGAGAAATAAAATGGCTAAGGAACAAATTCTTGAGAATAGTTACACATCTGTAGAAGATGCATGATGTTAGCCTTCTTTTGTGTTAGTCACTTAATTGAGATTAAAAGAAATCTACAGGCTAAACAGACAACAAGTAAATAAAAAGTATAAATGAAATAATGAATGAAGAAGGTGCTTAGTTCATACTTCATGGCAGATTGTGGATTTGTAGAAGTTCAAATGGAAGTTAGTTTTCAAACACATCCAGCTATATACATTAAGTATGTACAGAAATTTACATGTCAGTCATACCTCAATAAGGTGGGATACAGTAAAATAAAATAAAATAAAATAAAATATAAAATGAAAAAAAAATAAAACCGATACAATTGTGGAGAGCTGAAGCCCTGTTTCAGTGACAGGCTGTAACATAAGTTTAAGAAAATGAATTAGGCTTAATATAGGGAGAAGTTATTTATTCAAGACATTAAATATATCTAGGATGAATAAGAAGAGTAGTACAATTAGTTGGCCTAAGAGAAAGCTCATTAATAACAAACGTTTTTTGGCTTTTAACATTATTCAAGCATTGTGCAAAAATCTTCCTGTGCATACAGAGAAATACATATATAGGTATAAATGCACGGGTGTGTTTAGATAATCTGTATATAGTATGCATACTGCATCATAAATATTTGTATTCCCACTTCAAATATGATGTTTTAATGACCAATTTACTTTTGATTAAAATTTTTAAGGGAAGTACAAACACTTTACACTAGATAGCTTCCGTTACAAACCTTGTAATGCCATATTACTCAACATAGAAAGGAATGGATTATTTTCTTTGACAATGAGTTGCCTATTCACTCAATAAAACTTATTTTGGATAGCAAAAGAAACATATGTATTTAGGAGAGATTTTTTTTTGCCCTGCATGAAAAGAGTAAATGAATAAACTCACTTATAATTACTTTACCCATACATAATTCTACCCTTAGGAAATATTATGTGAGTTTCTACAATGTAAGTCCTGTGTTAGTAATTTTATATAGGGTAAAATGAACTAGACCAAGTATTTGGGGCAAAATATTTACAATTTAATACAATAAAAGGCAAGTACACAAATTACTGTAATATATTTTATACTCCCCAAGGAATTAAAAAAAGATGTCTAATAAAGTTAAGTTAATCATAAGAATAAGAACTATAGTGGCAGGAAAAAAAAAGTGTTCCCTGTATCATTCAGAGTCTTAGAAAAATGAGATGTGCACACAAATTATTTTGAATATAATCTAATAATGGCTGTATTTAACAAAGCTATGAGGAAACTCAAGAGAGATAGAACAGTCCATGGGGCTAGTGTGAACGGCACATCATTGGCCCACTTCTGGGTGAGAGGAGATCACTTACAAATCCAGAAAAAAAGGAGAACCAAGTGGGAGAAGCTCTGGATTTGGGTGGTCTCTAAAAGCCACCCTTCACAACACTACAGAGAAGGGGACAAAGGAATATTTCAGTCTTTTGGCTCCTGAAAACTTGCTAGTGCTTATCGTTAGCCAAGCCCAAAGAGAATCTAGTGTGCAAAATTGTCCAGTGAGGTGGGCTAGTTATCCAAAGCTCTTGACAAAGTGAATAGGAATGGACTGGCAATGCCAAAAAAAATGTCCCACATGTTCCAATATTTTCAATTAATCATATTATATTTGGCCTGAATTTTTCCCTTAAAGAAGAAACAAAAGTATCCCATTACATAAAAAACAGTATTTTCAGAAGAAATACTAAAATATTAACTAAAACACAGATCAGTTAATGTTTCTATAGAAGATATTTTTAAAGTAACTGTTTAGATCAAGATGGAAGGGGGCTGAGAAGGATATTCTCACAAGATCAAGTTAATCTTCTGAGTCAAATGATAGATATGTGTGGGTTATTTAAATATATATGGGAATTTAGACTAAAGCTTTGTTCCTATTAAAATAATACCTGTCACCTTGACAATGAGTAAGCACATATTGGTTTTCCTAATATAACAATGTCTCTCTTTCAGGGTAGGATATTAATTTTCCCAGACTACTACAGCAGGATGTCAATGTCATCTTTCGAAAAGAGAAAAATATTTGTTTAGAAACAGATTTCATTGAGGCATAAAATTCTGTGAGCAGAATCCATGTTACTGAAGTGAATGTAAAATTGAGTGGGAAAACAGAGTGGCAATGAATTTTGGAGATTATACATATTTGTTATTTGTTTGTTTCAGCAATTTTCTAGAATTAAGCAATCAGAGTGGGTAAGTGGCTTGTTTCTCTCTCATTTCTCTCCTCCTTATAGCTCCAGGGACATCAATTAGCCACAGTGGTCCCTTGAAAAACAAACTGCCAATTAACACCAGGAGAGTCTCCTCTGAGCCACTGTGGACCATTGCACAGGGAACCCTGCGGGTCTCTGATAAATCTTGCTCTACATGTATTTGATTACACTGAAAACAATAACAATGTTGGGGGAAAAACAACTATGAAATTTTAACTATTCTGAGATGTCTTTTTAAAGATTTATTTGAGGGGCACCTGGGTGGCTCAGTTGGTTAAGTGTCCAACTTTGGCTAAGGTCATGATCTCATGGCTCGTGGGTTTGAGCCCCACGTCAGGCTCTGTGCTGACAACTCAGAGCCTGGAGCCTGCTTCAGATTCTCTGTCTTCCTCTCTCTCTCCCCTGCCCCCAATCACACTCTGTCTTTCTTTTTCTCTCTCTCAAAAATAAATAATAAAAACATTTAAAATTTTTTTAAAAAGCAAAATATTAATTTGAAAAATTTACAATAATTAGCTGGATAAATTGATTTATTACATTGATGTTTTCTATATTATCAGAATAGTTCATAAATGAATAACCCTGATTATGAATAAAAGCATATCAATATTTAAGTCAATATTTAAACCACTATGTAAAATTAGTTCACTATTATCTCTTAAATCCCAAAAGCCACTTCCCAAGTAAAAAGGAAGACTTAGTTTGACATTGCAAAATTGTAATTTCTGTTTCAAAAATGACAAATATTTCTCTGCTATTTTTGCGGTCAAATATCTTGATTTCTTGTTAAAATATTTCACATCATCCAGGTTTAAATATATAACTTCAATATGATATATTGTGTTTATTAAGACAATAAATGTAACTACATATATAGCTTTCAACAGTAACATATAATTTTTCTAAATGTGTAGCTATTGTAAATAACTATATTATCAACCTACTAAGGAGCCTCATATAATGTATTTAGTTTAATGACATCATTTATTTGAAATCCCAAGTGGTATTTATTGACAATAATGTGGATAATAAAAATGTATGAAGCTAGCATTCCTAAATTAAGAACTATTTTGGTCAATTCTCCTGGAATGATTTTTAATACCCTTATTTATAAAGGAATGATGAATTGTCAAGTTAAATTTCTTTGGCCAGTTTGATTTGCTCCAGGACTTATATTACCACAGTTAAACTGATCTCTGGCCATAAAGTGCTATTATATCACTCATGTTGCTTATGGAACTGATTATCCATGCAGCAAGGAAAATACTACTTCTAATCTTAATTTTGTACCTGTGGAGGATAGTAGATAATGAATATTCACAACGTTTGTATATTTATTGATATGTATTGTTTTCTCCTTTAAAAAATTTTTTTTTACATTTATTTATTTTTGAGAGACAGAGAGAGACAGAGCATGAGCAGGGGAGGGGCAGAGACAGAGGGAGAAACAGAACCCAAAGCAGGCTCCAGGCTCCAGGCCGTCAGTGCAGAACCTGACACAGGGCTCAAACTCACAAACCATGAGATCATGACCCGAGCCAAAGTCTGACACTTATCAGACTGAGCCACCCAGGTGCCCCTCTCCTTTTTTATCCTTCCTCTGACCCGCTCCACTAAATTAATATTTAAAATTTAATAATATTATTAATAATGTATTAATATGTTTATTAACATATTAATAGTATTTAATAGTAATATTGATTCTTCTCTCTAATCCTTGTTCTCAGAACTTTTTGGATGACATCATAGGGACTCAATAATGTTCATCACATAAGAGAATGCCGCTATTTCTTGATTGCGTTGACCCATATTAAGTCATGTATGGAATATATCCCATTCTTTTTTTAAAACTTTTTAATGTTTATTTATTTTTGAGAGAGAGAGTGAGACAGAGCATGAGCAGGGGAGGGCCGGAGAAAGGGACACACAGAATCTGAAGCAGGCTCCAGGCTCTGAGCTGTCAGCACAGAGCCCAATGCAGGGCTGGAACCACCAACCGTGAGATCATGACCTGAGCTGAAGTCGGGTGCTCAACTGACTGAGCCACCCAGGCGCTCCTATCCCATTCTTAAATACTGTCTCTTTACCAATACTTAATGAATGTACTCTTCATCATCAGAGCCCAAAGTAAATACAATTTCATTTAAGAAAGTGACCTCTGACTCTTTTTCAACCCTTTCAGACCACCTGAAATAATCATCTTGCCTTCTAGAGTACTCTGCTGTCCTGTTTCATATGGTAATCATTATCTATGAGATTTTAATTATAATTATATGAGTGTATATAATATCTTTTCCAATAGGGTTCAAATCCTTGAAGACAAACATGAAGCCATGTTATTCTTCGCATTTTCAATACATGGCTTGACACACAGCAAGTGTTTGAATGATCTGTTCAACAAGTTTACCTTTTTTTTCACTCACCTATACATTCACTCATTCACTCAAGTCCTATTTTGACCATGTTCCAGCTACTTAATTAAATGCTTTGGATTATAAAAGAAGAATATATCTTCCATTTTTTATCAGTGAAACATCTATTGTTCTCATTCTCACAACAATATAAATCTTAGCTTTCAGAGCAATTCTCTCTTTTACCATTTGTACCTAAGTTATAAGTAAAAGCGTTTCTCTTTTTCTTTCTAAATATCATGCAATAGACACTTACTTTCATTACCTTAGCATCTCTTCCTTTCTAAAACAGCTTTCCCACCACATGTCAACTTGTTTCACCTTCCCTGCTACAGGTATGAGAATATAGTTTAGCCAACAGAAACCATTTTTAGAAATTGGTATGGATGCTGGAAGAGAGAAACTTAATCTTTTTTTTTTCTCTAGAAGCAAGCATTGGTGGTTAAAGTTACAGAATAGTAAATCACCAGTCACCCCATTAATATATGGAGAAAACATGCTTGAGACAAATGATGATAGAGCAGGCAGTAGGACACTGAAGATAGGGATATTACTTGTTAAAAAAAGAAGAAGAAGAAATGCAGTTTATTAGTGACTACAAAAAAATACATGTCCATTCCTTAAAGATTCTTAAAGACACTTTAGTAGTGCACCACACTATGTAATTGTTCACAGAACTTACCCATTATTGTGTATGATTTGTTTAAAGTCCTTGATAATTGCTTCTAGACCTCTTTACCAATTTTCAGTATTCTTCCAAAGGTTATTTGACTATTTACATGGCATCTTAAATCAAATCCACACTTCTCTGCCTAGTTTCAAAAATCTCTTTCAACTTAGTAACACCTGAAGTATAAGCTCAGTGATGATACTTACATTGTTTTCATCCCATTATAGCATGATTAAACATTCAGTGGTTGGTGAATAATTTATATGAATAGTGATTTTGATAATATTCTGAGTAAATTATTAATTTTAATTAATTAAAGCACT
Source organism: Lynx canadensis (assembly GCF_007474595.2). NCBI lineage: Eukaryota > Metazoa > Chordata > Mammalia > Carnivora > Felidae > Lynx > Lynx canadensis. Next base: position 26,886,448 of record NC_044320.2, read on the forward strand.
GAAAAAAACTAAGAGTACTTGGAGAATAATCTCTGTGAACAGAATATCCTGTCTACATGGCTTATTTCATTAGGCCATATGAAGACTTTATTATAGATATTTAGACTCTAAATCACTAGTGGTAAGTAATTGACATTGGTTTTAATGAGTATCATTGATATATTTGGAGGCACATCATTATTCTTTATAGCAATTAGTGTATATAAATATTTTTAGTCTATTTTGTATAACTTGTATGATAGGAACTGTTAGTTTCCTACTTGGCATCCTTCCCTTCTCTCTTCCTTGCCCAGTCTAAACTGTCCATGTCTACAACCCTCCCCCTGCAGCCTTGTGCTGGGGGGAAGCTGAAAACCTGGTCACCGTCATATCAGGCCTAAGGGTAAATCCCATTTATGTTGCTGGGGATCATTTCAGAAATGGGCACATTTCATCCTGACCAAGGAAATATGAGGGGAAATTCGATGGGAGGGTCTCCTGAACCTATCAAATTCTCTAGGAAGACATAGTCTAATTTCTTCTCTTGGGTGTGGTAAGGCCTTGTTTTGCTAAAGTGACCTTACTACCAATATGAGGATGAAGTCAACATGGAGGATGGATAAAGAGATATTTGTGAGGAAAAAACAAAACAAAACAAAGCACCTAAGTCTTTGATTGCAATTCTGTACATAAGTACATCAATTTCCTGTAATAACATTCCATCTAAAATATAGCATGCTTGGTAGTCACTTTTATAACATTTATATTCATTAAGTGTCAGAATAAACCAAATTAATCTCTGACTTAAAATGAAGGTAAAAGAGAAATAAACATAAGCTAGATTGCAAAATTTCTGACTCATGATGCCTTTCCTCAGGAACATGACTTATTTTATAAAAATAGTTCCCTAATTACTCTCTTCTCAATGAAAACATGTTTTGATGATTTGCATGGGCATCAGGGACTCATAACATTCCTGCTGACTAGAGCCATGTGAACATAACTGTCAGTACACAACTGTTCCTTCTGTTTTATTTGGTAAAAGTAATATTTCTATAAAATATGGTAGCTTTGGGAAATTTCTCTATTCTCTAAGTATCCAGATTGGGCTTATATTTATGATTCCTCTAATACCTGAATTCTTGATTTTTTTCAAAAAATATTTTGATTTAAAGGAATAAGGACTTTTTTAAGATTGAACATCATGTATAATAAAATATAAGAATGTGGGTAATAGGTACTTTAATTTTACTTCTGAGATTCATAAAATCTTTCCTAAACTCTTCATTATATGATTCACAATAAAATATAATGCCATTGTGATACAGAAAAGAATGATACAATTTTGTTAAAGAAATATGAATGAGAATATTTGCTAAATGTTATGATTTCATAGCTTTCCTCAGATATATTTAGAAAAATAGACATGTGGCATGTAAAATATAATGAAAGGTATATTGAAGCTAGGCAAACAGAACATTAACTCTTTCTCATCGATACTATAGATTTACTCTGATCTTCTCTTAGAAGAATTTTCTAATACAGAAACACAATTAATCTGGCTTTGATTAGTCCTTATAATTCCAAATCATTTTGATTTTAAGGCATACCTCACATTATGTCTTAGAATTTCTGATTCCACTACTCTTTGTGAATAGTTCAACACATTTTGGCAAATTGCGTGAGTCAACTCTTTCAAAATATTTTTCTCTTTTTTAAGTTCATTTTATTTATTTATTTTCAGAGAGAGAAAGAGAGAGAGAGAGAGAGCAGGGAGGGGCAAAGAGAGAGCAAGAGAGAAAGAGAGAATCCTATGCGGGGCTCGAACTCACGAATCATGAGATCATGATCTGAGCTGAAATCAAGAGTCAGAGGCTTAACCAACTGAGCCACCCAGGCGCCTCTCAAATTTACTAATTAGACATGGCTTTAAACACTGTTTTTGTTTTAAGGACAAGCATGGGTAAACCCATTTCCATGAGTGTATTCTTAAAATTAATAATTTCATCGATAAATACCTAAAGTATATAAAATATACTTAAAGGGGCATTAACGGTGTTTATATTTTGCTTCCTTAAATGTAAAGATATAATCTCTTCTTTGAATGTGTGATTAGACTAATGGCTGATGTAATGTCTCGTAAACATTTTTAAGCATGATGGATTTGAATGGGTTTATATGCTCCTACTAATTTCAGAGTAATTGAATTTTAGTAAAATTTTATGTATTTTGAGTATATGCATTAAAATAAAAATATTACCTGCTTAAATATCAGCAGAGAACATTCATTTATTGTCAAAAGCTTTCCTTTAGAGCTAGTGTCTCTACCACCAATTCACACTCCATAGTGTGATAGCCAATAATCCACTCTTTTATAAACCTTTTGCTCTGAAGTCACTTGTTTTGCACTAATTTTTTTTCTGTCGAAGTTCAGAGGGTCAAATATATGATTTATGTGTTTTTAATGTAGAATAATTTACAAAATTCAGTGTCAGGGCAATAAATAATGCATCTAGAGTGATGCCACATATGTGCAACTACAGGTATAACAACTCTCTTTCTGTTCAGCATTTCTAGTATTATATGTACCCAGAAAAATCTCCTGATTTTCTAATCTGTTTGATCGAATAGCTCACAAAATGTTATTTGACATGCTTTAAAATTCTGATTAAACATTTCAGTCAAAGTAAAAACAAATCACAGTGATAATCCAAAATGCATCCTTAGGCTTGTGTTCACAAAACTGAATGGTTGCTGAAAATGTGTTTGCTTTTTAAATTACTAGTTTAATATTACTAGTTTATTAATGCACACTACAAGATAACTTAAAGAACTCTCACCATACCTGACATGATTTTTATATGATATACAATAATGGACTGAATTTATTGAATAGCAATGCATAATTAATAATATACTTGGCACCACTAGGAAATCTAACCATGCAAAATAGCATCAAAGCTTTCTAATCATTGTTCAAATATTGCACTATTTTATTATTAGGTTGTTTATTGAAATCCTTACCATTTGGGACAGCATGGCTGGGATAGCAGGTGGCCCAGTGCTGGTAGCTTCTGTGTTGGGAACACCTTGGTCTTTTTATTTCAGTGTTCTGTAAAAAAAAATAAATAAATAAATAAATAAAAAAGACATTTCCTCTGTGCTAAAAAGTGAAAACTGTTGGGATACCTAGATGGCGATGGAACATAGTTAAATCTCTTATCAAGTTAGGGGGATTTCTTTACTTCTCTTGTCTCTATTCTTCTGTGATAGACTAATAATAATACTGACAATTACCTGAAGAGTTTGTTTGATGAAAATGCTAGTTCATTGATATGAAATTGCTTCAAAAGGTATAATGTTCCACTTGGTATGACACATTTTGTTATAATCTCAGATAAGATATGTATGATTTTACTAACATGATCTAATATATTCCATCAATTTAGGACACATTCAAGATTTTGCATAATTGATATGATACTCATTCTTGAATCATGGTCTAGAGTCATCAAAAGGATATCACTGAGGTCTAGCTTTATGGTAAAATGAATGGCAAAACTGTTCCAAATACAACCTGCTTTCTTCTGTCTACTTAATATCTAAATGCTTGTGCCAATCTTCTAACACTTTAAAAATTTAACAGATGAGGTGGGGATCAAAATGGTAATTTGAATATTTTTATGTTCTTCAAAAGACAATACAATATATTATTTGTTAGAATCTGTTTTTATATTCAAGCACTAAAAATGGAATCATCAATTTATTTTATTATTGAAATCATCTCTATCTCCAATACTATACCAAAGTTTTTGTTCCATTAATAAATTTTCTAGTACAGTGTGCCCTAGTGAAGGTGATTTTGAGAGGAGGTGATGTTTATACATCTGCAATCTTTTTTTAAGAATAAAATATGTTGGAATGTAATCTAACACATGCCCTGATTTGGCAAACTATTTGCATTTACATAGTGTGTTATTAGTTAAAACGATACACAAGGGCCATAAAACATTTTTTATTTCCTTTGTATTTCAGTTAGCTATTAAGAATGTTTGAATTTTTTCTTAAAAATATTAAGAATTATAATAACCAACTTTTAATGTCTGCCATGCCTTGTTCTAAACCCTTTTATGTGGATTATCCCTTTTCCCTCAAAATTGTGCTATGAGATAGGCAATAATTATTGGGTTCTGATGGAACCCAATAATAAATACATAACACCTCTATTCAAATGTGGTTCTAAGTGAGTTGAGACAGATCATATGATGAGAAAGATCATATGGGAAATGTAATATCACTTTTCTTACTAATAAATATAAAGGTAAGTTTTGTGGTGGCTAAAATACGAGAATAAGGTTGCTTACTCCCAAATCTGCCACCTGAGGTGAAAATTTAAGTTTATAAAGAGGGACAATAAATATAATACAACAGATTTAGGATATTAATGGATTAGCAACACCCAGTTAAGCATTTTTTATTAAAGTTTGTCTTCCACCTAGCAAGAGTGATAGATAGGTAGTAGTTAAGTATAGGTCCAAAAGCTGGAGGTATAGAGGGGAATACCTCTTCCTAGAAACAGTGGAATGGGGGGAAATGTTTTCCCTCCACAATAATAAGACAAGCCAAGCTAACAATAATTCAGCTCTATGGATGGTTCAGGATCTGTCCAAAGTTCTTTACTTGTTTTATTTCAAATCATCTTTAAAACACCCTGAGTCAGGAGTCATACTTTGGTTTTATTATTTTAAATTTGTTTCTTTCTCCTTTTCTTTCTTTCTTTCTTTCTTTCTTTCTTTCTTTCTTTCTTTCTTTCTCTTTCGTTCTTCTTTCTTTGTTTCTTTGTTTCTTTCTTTCATGATGCGTAGTAATTTAGTCAATTGGTTACTACAAACCTTCTTAAATACTTTGACTTATTGCTTCAACATAATCTGTGCTTTGAGAGAATTAGCATCAATATTTTTGGTAATTTATCCTATTATTTCACAAAGTTGCCATTATATTGATAATAACCAGAGATAGCAGGATTGTTTACTGGCTGCTCATATTATAGTTTTGGCTCAAATTTGATAATCTGAATTAGAAACTCAAAGCAATGTAGATAATCCTTCTACTATGATTTTTGCAACAAAGAGATTTAGGGCTCATTTACCATCTAATATTCCAGTAACTCCAAGTCAAAATCATATGCCATGAATCCTCTCTTCAAAACACAAAGTAATTAGAACAACAGTGACCTGCATTTTTGCTTTAACAAAATTGAGATACCGTTTATGAAGAAATTCATTATAGACTTGAAAATCTAAATAGAACAATTAACTAAAAATCTTTAAATACCAAGACAAGATTCATGAAGCCAAGAAATTGTAACATAAAGGTCTTATACTTGTTTTATATTTGAAATTTATGCATTTCAGATTCAAGTCATGAATACAAATGATTGTTCTAGATTTTGTGTGACAAATCCATTAATGAATTGGAGGGGCAATTCCATAATGACCTCTTTTCAAAAAAAATGTTTATTTACATGTTTTGAGGGAGAATATGAGTGAGGGAGAGGCAGAGAGAGAGAGAGAGAGAGAGAGAGAGAGAGACGGAGAGAGAGCCCCAAGCAGATTCTGCAGTGCAGAGCCTATTGTGGGGCTTGATTCCATGAACCATGAGATCATGACCTGAGCCAACACCAAGACTTGGACGCTTAACTGACTGAGCCACCCAGATGCCCCCACAGTGAACTTTTACTACCTCTTTATGTAATGTGCCTTTTATTTTTCTGCTACTAGTTGCTAACATTTTATTTATTTAGTATACCAAGCCTGGTAGTGTAGATTTGTGTTTGCCTTCAATCTGAAGGTTTATGAAACCTTTATTGTGGGCTGGTTTTGGGTTTTGGTAACGTTGTTCACTTACTTGCTTCAGAATCTTTAATCAAAACTTAGTATAGCAAACAGAGAAATAGAAAATATTAAATAAAAATAGTACACATATATTAGTCATAGATTATATTCTAAACTTAAAGGTAAAACTATTTTACTTACTTTGGTAATGATATATGTCTTACAATTGAGCCATTACATGCCAAGAATAATTTAGTTTTGCTTCCAGAACTTCTAAAATGCATTTTTCAATAGCCCTAAAGAAAGAAAAAAAGGAGATGTGTTGTATAGTGATTTTCTTTTCTCTGAAAGAGACTTTTCTTTGGAATGTACGTTAAATGAAGCAGCATAGTACCAGTCTTTAGTGAGCTCCTGATATGTACCATTCTCATTTACTTATGTATAATTTTTCTCTTCTTAGGGAGAATGAGAACAGAGAACATTGTGTGTGTGTGTGTGTGTGTGTGTGTGTGAGAGAGAGAGAGAGAGAGAGAGAGAGAGAGAGAGAGAATTATTAAAATGGTACTATTTCTTTCTGTTATAAATAGCCCTAGGCCAAAGTTCATGGCTTGGGAAAGGGAGTTATAGAGTTTGCAATCTGTGACTTGTGTCTCCTAATAAGCATAAAACTCTGTATGAAAACATGAAAGCTGTTCATGGGATGTCAAAACAAGACTACAGCTTGTTTGGTCAGCTATAAACTGTTCTGTATTAAGAATGTCACAGCTCGTAAGTTGGACATGCAAAACTCCACAAATAGCAAAGAATCAAATTTCTGCCATAACCATCCTATATTCTCACCATATACTGTACCACCAAACTACTATTCTGTTGCATATGCCCATTTATATCTGGACCACACCCTAGGAGATTTGATGAAGTTGAAATTAATTCTGCAGTTCTCTGCTTCAAACTGAAGTGTGGGGGCTGTTGCCATACCCTGGACTACCTGCAGAGGGTGGATGAGGAATATATTCTTATATGTTCAATATTTTATTACTCAGTATACCAAGCCTTACTGGAAAAAAATAGGTTCCTGATATATGGCATCATCACCGTACAAAACCCCAGCTTTATACATTCAGAAATTGAGTTTAATAGTTCACTTATTTACTAAGGATTCTGTTCACATTTATCAAAATAAGGTGATGTAATACAGAGGAAAGAGCATGGGCTTTCTTGTGTGTGTGTGTGTGTGTGTGTGTGTGTGTGTACTTACTTTGTGTGTGCAGCTCCTAGGAGTTTATATTCACACAGAAACCCATACTTGGCCTTGAGAAATTTGTTAAAGTTTGTGGCTGAATTCTTCCTTCCTGCCCCATTGTCCTCCTGTGGCTACAGGTCAGCCCATGCCCATATCTGTCTCCTATGACACACCTGTCTTTCCTTAAAATTTCATACTACTTGTTTGCTCTCTGACATATGATAATGTAGATTATCCAACTTTGTCCTCTTAGAGTGGGAGAGATACTCTTTCTAGCTTTCTACACAGGGAGAAGTTAGAAAGGTCTGGAGTCACATTTCAATCAAATTTCCTTCAAACTTCCTTGAAAGCCAAAGGCTATGTATATCTGCTTTCTCACTGCAACCTAACACAGCAAACTCACAGAGCCATGTATTTATTCAGAAAGAAATTATGTTTATTTATTTAATAATACTTTGTTATACTAAATATTCATTAATTCCATTGTAAACTGTCTCCTTGACATCTCTATGAACTGAATTTCTCTCTTCCCTTATACCTCACTTTTTCACCACTGCTGAACTGTTAGCATGTTTACAACACAGCATTCTTTTCAAGCTAATTGCCTGTTTCAGTTAACAGCTGATGCAAAACAAACCACCATAAAACTCAGTGGTTTAAAGCACAATGATTTAATATTTGTTATACTTATTTTGTGTAAATTTGATTATTCCTTTGCTCCATGTGTCAGCTGGATCATTTCTATGGCTGCATGTAAATGGTGGAGAGAAGAACTGGATTCTCAGTTTTCTTCCACATGTCCCTCTCTCTTCATTTGGTATCTCACACCCCAGGTCTTCTCCATGAAGCCTCTCCATACAGGAGGATAGTCTGGACTTCAATAATAATCTGGTTGGATACCAGATTTCACATTTGAAATCATGAGAAAGTACATGTCTTGGTCAGTTTGGACTGCCATAACTAAATAGCGCAGACTGAGTGTATTAAACAAAAGAAATTTATTTCTTACAGTTCTGGAGGCTTTAAGTCCAAGATCAAGGTTCCAGCCAATCCATTTTCTGCTGAGAGCTCTCTCTTCCTGGCTTGCAGATGGCTGTATTCTTTCTCCACCCTCAGATGGCCTTTCCTTGGTGTTTGCATGCAGAGAGAGAAAGCTTAAGGATTACACACGAATTTGGATGGGGACGGAAACTTCCAAAGCAGTGAATATAAACTTTTGGTTACATTACATTGCTAAGACCTCACTGGTCACAGTTAGAAGCCATGTAGCTAAGGTCAGATCAATGTGGGAAGGACTACAGAAGGGGGTGAATAAAGGATGGTGTGGTTCATTGTGGCTTGCCAATGTGACATCCCAACATAGTGCTATTGAAAATGATGACCATGCTTTCTTTGCTTAGATTACTACTGCTTTTCAGGAAGATTTATCTTGTGACCTCCATGAAAAAGACTTATTTAATCAATGCTATTAAATATCCCTTTTTTTCTGCCCCCTTTCTTAGTAAAGTCAGACTAACACAAAGCTTGGTGCATAGTAATCTCTGGAGTGAATAAAGAACTCCAAAAACAACATTTTTATCCAAAAGAATAAATAATATAGAGATTCAAAACAAATGTCTCATGCTTTTGTTTTTATCTATTCACACCTTGCCAGTATCCATATACATATAAAAAGGGTGACAGCAAATTGCAATAATTCTTGCATTAATATTATTCTGCCCACTTGGAAAAGAGATCTAGAATCAGTTTATAAAGAATCAGTTTATCAGAATTCTTTTAAAAAGCTATTTGTAAAAATACTTAAAGCTATTCTTCAACTGGACAATGTATAAAGATGAGTGTGTTTGGAAATATACAAATCATGTATAGGTAATAGCATAGTGTGAGCCTGATGCTAACACTTGGTGTCTCTTAATGAAGATAAGGTGATACTTCTACATAAAGTAGAATAGTTAGTGTATCTATTCTTGACTAAAGCCTCTCATGCTCATTATATTAGACACTGTCTTGCTCTTTTACATTTCTTTCCTTTTTTTTAAGTCTATTTATTTTTGAGAGGGGGAGAGAGAGAGAGGGCACGCGCGCTCACAAGCAGGGGAGGGGCAGAGAGAGAGGAGACAGAGAATTCCCAAGCAGGCTCCAGGCTCTGAGCTGTCAGCACAGAGCCCAATGCGGGGCTGGAAACCATGAAGCATGAGATCATGACCTGAGCCGAAGTCAGACGCCCAAATGACCGAGCCACCCAGGTGCCCCACTTACATTTCATTCTAATCTGGTATTTTCTGCTATTGGATTTAAACCCAGTTATGCTCAGTTTTCCCTTTTATTTCCCATCAGTCTTAATATGCAGAGATTTTCTGACTCTTTGCTCAGAACTCAGCAACATTGTAGTTAATCTTACCATCTTAAGGGTTGTGGCTTATATCTGTATATTGGTCAGCATTTGAGATGATATGATTTTCTGTATGTTACTTTGGAACACAAATGTGTTCTTCAGATGCTCTCTGCCTGTGAATGCCCTTGGCAGGTTGCCTGGCATTACTACAGATGATGGCGCATTTGGGGAAGGCAGTGGGGTTCATAAACATTCTGGCCTTTAAGTGACACAAAAAATAATCTGATAGATGGATTGTTGCATGTAGAAGAACACCACTCAAAAGGCTTCTCATCTTTGGTTGTTTTCTGAATCTCAAAATTTAAAGTGGACCTTCCTCTTCATATTACCTTCACCTCCCGTTCCCTCCTATCTGTGGCAACCCCTCACCCTCAGGAAAAAGTGCTACTTGCAGCAGAAAGTTACCTCTCTAAGGTTGAATGATTTAATGCTCCCATCATGTGGATTATAATATACTCTGATGGTCCTCATTTGAATAAAGCTCTGTTTGTAGGCATTCTAAGTGTATAGTAGAAGTTTTTATTTTAATGATTGATCCATACAGATAGGAATTCCTGGAATAATTAAATCATCCTCCATCTGCGAATAAGTGTTTACATCACTGTGATCCAGATGTCTGCTTCCTTTTTCCAAACTCACTTTTCTCAATGGATTTGAGAAAAGAAGGCCAGCCCACGTAATGTCCTGAATCATTCCCCAACTGCGTCTTCATTACAGTGCTTTTTTAGCTCCGTGGTAGATAACTGTTCACCTTGATGATGGTCATAAACTGAACCTTCAGGATCCACTTTCCTGATAGATGAAAGGATGCTACATATGCATGAGCATCAGAAAGAGAGAGCTGAATGTAGAACCATTCACTCGTCCTATTACTGCCTACACCTCCATGCCCCAAGTCTCTACAATTATGACTGTCAGATTTACTGAGAGCTCAGTGAATCAGAGGTTATAGGAAATGCAGAAAACTAAAATAACCTAGTAGACATCTGGAAATCTCCTTAGATTCTCTCAGCAAATCACCTTATCTCAAAATTTAATTACAGCTTTTAAAGGTTCCTACTCTATTTTAAAATTCAATGCATCCTTTCAGAGGTTGCTTTTGAGATAGAAGAAACACATTTGCTTTAGAAAAAAGTTTTAATTTTTCAAACAGTTGTATGATATATATCCTAGAAGGCCATAATCATTAGGAATTGGGAATTGTTCTGAAAATATTTGCCTTTTTTCTTTTTTTTTCTATTTTGTATTATATGGATTAATTACATAATCATAATATCCTGATTCATGGGCCCCTAATACATTCCTAGTCTGCTTTTATTTATTTATTAAGTTATTGGGTTATTTTTAATAGTGTCAAACTCTCAAGGCTTTAATTTTAATCAATTAAAACAAAAATCTAAGACCCAGACAGTATTAATCTAATTATGTGACTTCCTAATCCCATCTCTTTATTTCCTGACCTGAAGTAAATGATGACTTAAATTCTATGTTTGTCATTCCTTTGTTTCATTCCCTAAATATTGTTAAACTGTGCGTGTGTGTGTGTGTGTGTGTGTGTGTGTGTTTAGCTGCTTCTAATTTTATAAGTGTATCATGCTGAATATAGATCTTTAGGCTTTAAATATTTCACTGATGTTATTATATTGTAACAAGTCACTGGAGTTCTTTTTTGTCTTATTTTTAAAACCATTTTATTGAAGTATGATTGAAATGTAAAAAAGCTGTATATCTTTAATGTATATAAAACTTGTGAGTTTGGGGATAAATATATACCCATGAAACTATCACTACTATCAAAGCCATAGACATACTGATCACCTCCCCAAATTTCCTCCTGTCACCATTATTATTATTGTAACTATTATTAATATTGTTAGGTAAGTATACTTAACAGAAGAACTACCTTCCGGGAAAAATTTAAGTGTAAAAAGCAATATTGTTACCCATAGCCACTATGCTATATAGTAGATCTCCAGAACTTATTTCTTTTGCATAATATAACTTTGAACCCTTCAACTATCACATTTCCCCCCTCCATTAGCTCCTGCCAGCCACCATTCTACTTCTGTTTCTATGAGTTTGATTATTCTATATTCCTCTTATAAGTGATATGATGCAGTATTTGTCTTTCTATGACTGGCTTATTTCACTCAGTGTAATATCATCCAGTCCTTCCAGGTGGTCACAAATGGCAGTATTTCATTCTTTTTTAAGATTGAATAATACGCCATTGTATGTGTAAACCATATTTATCCATTAATTTACTGAAAGACATTAAATCTGTCATATTTTGGATATTTTGAATACTGTTGCAAAAAACATAGGAGTCTTCAAGATCCTGATTTTAATTCATTTGGTTAAATATATAGATGTGGGATTGCTGGACCTAATGGTATTTTTATTTTTAATTCTTTGAGGAAACTCTGTATTATTTTCCATAGCTGGTGTCCCAATTTATAGTCCTGCCAACAGCATACCAGGGTTTGTTTTTCTCCACATCCTTGCCAACATGTACATCTTTTTGATATTAGCCATCTTCATAGATTTGAGATGATATATCACTATGGTTTTGATTTGTATTTCCCTTGATGATTAGTAATGCTGAACACCTTTTCATACACCTGTGAGCAATCTCTATGTCTTTGGAGAAATATCTACTCAAGTCCTTTGCCCATTTTAAAATCAGATTGTTTGTCTTTTCTGCTATTGAGTTATATGAGTTACTTACTATTTTGGTTATTAACCTCTTATCAGGTATATATGGTTTGCAATATTTGACATCTGTGGTTTAAAGCAAATTAAAAATTAACACAGAACTTGTCTTTTTTTTGGCAGGTTGAATTGTCTTCCAGTTATGGAAATAAACAAAAGTAGCAATATATAGTCTTTACCTTGTTGCATCTTCTATAGCAATGGGGCAGATAGACAATCGACAAGTTAAAATATGCTATGTCATATAATTACAGACTGTGATAAGTATAGAGAAGGAAATCATTAATGATGGGACAGAAAGTCACTGAAGGAAGCTGTTTTAGATAGAATCACCATATATGTTATCTTAGAAATATGATATTTGAACTGAGTCCTTGCAGAGGATATGGTAGTCAGTGTCTCTCTCACTTTAAATATGCATAACCATAATTCATATGTATTTCAGGATGCTAACAGCACCTAGAAATAGGGCAGATGATACAGGACTAATTAAACAGTTTCTGGTATTTCATGCTGTATAAGCACTGATTCAGGAAAGATTGTGAACTCCAGTTTTGGAGAATAAAGTTGCTTTTCTGAGAATATTAAGAATACCTGCATATTAACATAGAAGTAGCAGAAAAGGGGCACCTGGGTGGCTCAATCAGTTGAGCAGCCAACTCTTAATTTCATCTCTGGTCATGATTCTAGGCTCATGGGATTGAGCCCTGCTTCAGGCTCCAAGCCGAGCATAAAGCCTGCTTAAATTTCTCTCCCTCTGTTCCTCTACCCACACCACCCCCCCAAATTAAAAAAAAAAAAAAGAAAAGTAACAGGAAATTACCTTCTCTGATGTATGATACTATGGTATGTATGTGGCTATGAAGACTGGAGATGCTGCAGCCATTCGTAAACACTATGAGGTCAAAGCAACCTCACAGAAGTGACTTAGAAAATCACAGAAAAACAGAGCTGATGCACTGGATTACCTGAAGTCTGCATTCCATCTGGACTTCCAGTACATTGGCCAATACATTTTCTTATTTTACTAGGGTAAATTTTACTAGGCCATTATGAATAAAGTTTATATTATTTGCAGGTGAGGACAAATTAAATGCCAGAGACTTTAATGAGAAAAATGAGACAACTTTGTGAAGAGATGGAAGAAGAATAATAGCATTAGAGGAAACATTATGCAAATGCCCTAAATTCTAAAACATCTTGGCATGGTCAAAGAAAAGAGAATCTCTCAGTGTTAGAGGATAGCACGTAAAGAGAGATGTGGGATCACATGGTGTTGGAGAGCATGTTGCCACATGATGCAAACAAGATTTTGTAATGTATGATAAAGACTTTAGATTTGAACAATGACAAGTATAATGGTAAAGCTTTCTAGTGTGTTTTTGTTTTGTTTTGTTGTTTTTGTTTAAAGAGATTAGTCCTATTGTTTTGGGAAGAATCTATAAAGTAGACTATAAAGGAGTATAAAATAACTTGAAGTATAAAACAGCTTCTAAGAAAAATGATAAATTTGGAGGAATAATAGATAATAGTGGCTTGGATTAAAGTTAATGTCAGTGGAAATCAATAGAAATGGTCAGAATCAAAATACATGCTGGAGATAGAAGGAACAGAACTTTATAAAGAAGTAGATGTGGGAGGAAAATGAATGGAAAGAATCTATGAGCTGAGTCAGGAGGGTTGGTATTGCCATTTTTTTTAAGTTTTCATTTACTTATTTATTTTGAGAAAGATGGAGAGAGAGAACAGGAGAGGGGCAGAGAGCAAGGGAGAGAGAAAATCCCAAGCACGATCTGCACTGGCAGCACAGAGCCCCATGAGGACTTGAACTCATAACTGTGAGATCATGACCTGAGCTGAAAGTTGGAGGCTTAACCTACTGGGCCACTCAGGCACCCCCTTGCCATTTTCAGCCAAAGGAACCATGAACATTGTTTTGTATATATTACCTTTGTGATTTTCTTCACGGTTCCAAGTAGAAGTAGATATTAAATGGATAATTGGATTAAAAAAAAAAAAAGCACACGACTAAAGTGAGAGATAGTCTAAAGATGCATTTGAGAGAGGATTCTGGGAAGATGGCGGCGTAGGAGGACGCTGGGCTCACCGCGCGTCCTGCTGATCACTTAGATTCCACCTACACCTGCCTAAATAACCCAGAAAACCGCCAGAGGATTAGCAGAACAGAGTCACCGGACCCAAGTGCAGACGAGAGGCCCACGGAAGAGGGTAGGAAGGGCGGCGAGGCGGTGCGCGCTCCACGGACTGGCGGGAGGGAGCCGGGGCGGAGGGGCGGCTCGCCGGCCAAGCAGAGCCCCCGAGTCCGGCTTGCAAAAGCGGAGGGGCCTGACGGACTGTGTTCAGACAGCAAGCGCGACTTAGCAAGCGCGACTTAGCGTCTGGGAGGTCATAAGTTAACAGCTCTGCTCGGAAAGCGGGAAGGCTGGAGGACAAAGGGAGGGTGAGCTGCGGAGCCCCCGGACGACAGAGCTCAGTTTGGCGGGGAACAAAGGCGCTAGCCAGCGCCATCTCCCCCGCCCATCCCCCAGCCAAAATCCCAAAGGGAACCGGCTCCGGCCAGGGAAATTGCTCGCTCCGTGCGAACACCCAACTCTGTGCTTCTGCGGAGCCAAACCTCCGGCAGCGATTTGACTCCCTCCGGCTGCCACAGGGCCCCTCCTGAAGTGGATCACCTAAGGAGAAGCGAGCTAAGCCTGCCCCCCCTCCCGCCGTGCACCTTGCCTTCCCACCCCAGCTAATACGCCAGATCCCCAGCATCACAAGCCTGGCAGTGTGCAAGTAGCCCAGACGGGCCACGCCACCCCACAGTGAATCCCGCCCCTAGGAGAGGGGAAGAGAAGGCACACACCAGTCTGACTGTGGCCCCAGCGGTGGGCTGGGGGCAGACATCAGGTCGGACTGCGGCCCCGCCCACCAACTCCAGTTATACACCACAGCACAGGGGAAGTGCCCTGCAGGCCCTCACCACACCAGGGACTATCCAAAATGACCAAGCGGAAGAATTCCCCTCAGAAGAATCTCCAGGAAATAACAACAGCTAATGAGCTGATCAAAAAGGATTTAAATAATATAACAGAAAGTGAATTTAGAATAATAGTCATAAAATTAATCGCTGGGCTGGAAAACAGCATACAGGACAGCAGAGAATCTCTTGCTACAGACATCAGGGGACTAAGGAACAGTCATGAGGAGCTGAAAAACGCTTTAAAGGAAATGGAAAACAAAATGCAAACCACCACGGCTCGGATGGAAGAGGCAGAGGAGAGAATAGGTGAACTAGAAGATAAAGTTATGGAAAAAGAGGAAGCTGAGAAAAAGAGAGATAAAAAAATCCAGGAGTATGAGGGGAAAATTAGAGAACTAAGTGATACACTAAAAAGAAATAATATACGCATAATTGGTATCCCAGAGGAGGAAGAGAGAGGGAAAGGTGCTGAAGGGGTACTTGAAGAAATAATAGCTGAGAACTTCCCTGAACTGGGGAAGGAAAAAGGCATTGAAATCCAAGAGGCACAGAGAACTCCCTTCAGACGTAACTTGAATCGATCTTCTGCACGACATATCATAGTGAAACTGGCAAAATACAAGGATAAAGAGAAAATTCTGAAAGCAGCAAGGGGTAAACGTGCCCTCACATATAAAGGGAGACCTATAAGACTCGTGACTGATCTCTCTTTTGAAACTTGGCAGGCCAGAAAGAATTGGCACGAGATTTTCAGGGTGCTAGATAGCAAAAATATGCAGCCGAGAATCCTTTATCCAGCAAGTCTGTCATTTAGAATAGAAGGAGAGATAAAGGTCTTCCCAAACAAACAAAAACTGAAGGAATTTGTCACCACTAAACCAGCCCTACAAGAGATCCTAAGGGGGACCCTGTGAGACAAAGTACCAGAGACATCACTACAAGCATAAAACATACAGACATCACAATGACTCTAAACCCGTATCTTTCTATAATAACACTGAATGTAAACGGATTAAATGCGCCAACCAAAAGACATAGGGTATCAGAATGGATAAAAAAACAAGACCCATCTATTTGCTGTCTACAAGAGACTCATTTTAGACCTGAGGACACCTTTAGATTCAGAGTGAGGGGATGGAGAACTATTTATCATGCTACTGGAAGCCAGAAGAAAGCTGGAGTAGCCATACTTATATCAGACAAACTAGACTTTAAATTAAAGGCTGTAACAAGAGATGAAGAAGGACATTATATAATAGTTACAGGGTCTATCCATCAGGAAGAGCTAACAATTATAAATGTCTATGCGCCGAATACCGGAGCCCCCAAATATATAAAACAATTACTCATAAACAGAAGCAACCTTATTGATAAGAATGTGGTAATTGCAGGGGACTTTAACACCCCACTTACAGAAATGGATAGATCATCTAGACACACAGTCAATAAAGAAACAAGGGCCCTGAATGAGACACTGGATCAGAT
Source organism: Lynx canadensis (assembly GCF_007474595.2). Classification (NCBI taxonomy): domain Eukaryota; kingdom Metazoa; phylum Chordata; class Mammalia; order Carnivora; family Felidae; genus Lynx; species Lynx canadensis. The sequence continues at coordinate 26,903,082 of NC_044320.2, forward strand.
GGACTTGACAGATATATTTAGAACTCTGCATCCCAAAGCAACAGAATATACTTTCTTCTCGAGTGCACATGGAACATTCTCCAAGATAGATCATATACTGGGTCACAAAACAGCCCTTCATAAGTTTACAAGAATTGAAATTATACCATGCATACTTTCAGACCACAATGCTATGAAGCTTGAAATCAACCACAGGAAAAAGTCTGGAAAACCTCCAAAAGCATGGAGGTTAAAGAACACCCTACTAACGAATGAGTGGGTCAACCAGGCAATTAGAGAAGAAATCAAAAAATATATGGAAACAAACGAAAATGAAAATACAACAATCCAAACGCTTTGGGACGCAGCGAAGGCAGTCCTGAGAGGAAAATACATTGCAATCCAGGCCTATCTCAAGAAACAAGAAAAATCCCAAATACAAAATCTAACAGCACACCTAAAGGAAATAGAAGCAGAACAGCAAAGGCAGCCTAAACCCAGCAGAAGAAGAGAAATAATAAAGATCAGAGCAGAAATAAACAATATAGAATCTAAAAAAACTGTAGAGCAGATCAACGAAACCAAGAGTTGGTTTTTTGAAAAAATAAACAAAATTGACAAACCTCTAGCCAGGCTTCTCAAAAAGAAAAGGGAGATGACCCAAATAGATAAAATCATGAATGAAAATGGAATTATTACAACCAATCCCTCAGAGATACAAACAATTATCAGGGAATACTATGAAAAATTATATGCCAACAAATTGGACAACCTGGAAGAAATGGACAAATTCCTAAACACCCACACTCTTCCAAAACTCAATCAGGAGGAAAGAGAAAGCTTGAACAGACCCATAACCAGCGAAGAAATTGAATCGGTTATCAAAAATCTCCCAACAAATAAGAGTCCAGGACCAGATGGCTTCCCAGGGGAGTTCTACCAGACGTTTAAAGCAGAGATAATACCTATCCTTCTCAAGCTATTCCAAGAAATAGAAAGGGAAGGAAAACTTCCAGACTCATTCTATGAAGCCAGTATTACTTTGATTCCTAAACCAGACAGAGACCCAGTAAAAAAAGAGAACTACAGGCCAATATCCCTGATGAATATGGATGCAAAAATTCTCAATAAGATACTAGCAAATCGAATTCAACAGCATATAAAAAGAATTATTCACCATGATCAAGTGGGATTCATTCCTGGGATGCAGGGCTGGTTCAACATTCGCAAATCAATCAACGTGATACATCACATTAACAAAAAAAAAGAGAAGAACCATATGATCCTGTCAATCGATGCAGAAAAGGCCTTTGACAAAATCCAGCACCCTTTCTTAATAAAAACCCTTGAGAAAGTCGGGATAGAAGGAACATACTTAAAGATCATAAAAGCCATTTATGAAAAGCCCACAGCTAACATCATCCTCAACGGGGAAAAACTGAGAGCTTTTTCCCTGAGATCAGGAACACGACAGGGATGCCCACTCTCACCGTTGTTGTTTAACATAGTGCTGGAAGTTCTAGCATCAGCAATCAGACAACAAAAGGAAATCAAAGGCATCAAAATTGGCAAAGATGAAGTCAAGCTTTCGCTTTTTGCAGATGACATGATATTATACATGGAAAATCCGATAGACTCCACCAAAAGTCTGCTAGAACTGATACATGAATTCAGCAAAGTTGCAGGATACAAAATCAATGTCCAGAAATCAGTTGCATTCTTATACACTAACAATGAAGCAACAGAAAGACAAATAAAGAAACTGATCCCATTTACAATTGCACCAAGAAGCATAAAATACCTAGGAATAAATCTAACCAAAGATGTAAAGGATCTGTATGCTGAAAACTATAGAAAGCTTATGAAGGCAATTGAAGAAGATTTAAAGAAATGGAAAGACATTCCCTGCTCATGGATTGGAAAAATAAATATTGTCAAAATGTCAATACTACCCAAAGCTATCTACACATTCAATGCAATCCCAATCAAAATTGCACCAGCATTCTTCTCGAAACTAGAACAAGCAATCCTAAAATTCATATGGAACCACAAAAGGCCCCGAATAGCCAAAGGAATTTTGAAGAAGAAGACCAAAGCAGGAGGCATCACAATCCCAGACTTTAGCCTCTACTACAAAGCTGTCATCATCAAGACAGCATGGTATTGGCACAAAAACAGACACACAGACCAATGGAATAGAATAGAAACCCCAGAACTAGACCCACAAACATATGGCCAACTCATCTTTGACAAAGCAGGAAAGAACATCCAATGGAAAAAAGACAGCCTCTTTAACAAATGGTGCTGGGAGAACTGGACAGCAACATGCAGAAGGTTGAAACTAGACCACTTTCTCACACCATTTACAAAAATAAACTCAAAATGGATAAAGGACCTAAATGTGAGACAGGAAACCATCAGAACCTTAGAGGAGAAAGCAGGAAAAGACCTCTCTGACCTCAGCCGTAGCAATCTCTTACTCGACACATCCCCAAAGGCAAGGGAATTAAAAGCAAAAGTGAATTACTGGGACCTTATGAAGATAAAAAGCTTCTGCACAGCAAAGGAAACAACCAACAAAACTAAAAGGCAACCAACGGAATGGGAAAAGATATTTGCAAATGACATATCGGACAAAGGGCTAGTATCTAAAATCTATAAAGAGCTCACCAAACTCCACACCCGAAAAACAAATAACCCAGTGAAGAAATGGGCAGAAAACATGAATAGACACTTCTCTAAAGAAGACATCCAGATGGCCAACAGGCACATGAAAAGATGTTCAGCGTCGCTCCTTATCAGGGAAATACAAATCAAAACCACACTCAGGTATCACCTCACGCCAGTCAGAGTGGCCAAAATGAACAAATCAGGAGACTATAGATGCTGGAGAGGATGTGGAGAAACGGGAACCCTCTTGCACTGTTGGTGGGAATGCAAATTGGTGCAGCCGCTCTGGAAAGCAGTGTGGAGGTTCCTCAGAAAATTAAAAATAGACCTACCCTATGACCCAGCAATAGCACTGCTAGGAATCTACCCAAGGGATACAGGAGTACTGATGCATAGGGGCACCTGTACCCCAATGTTCATAGCAGCACTCTCAACAATAGCCAAATTATGGAAAGAGCCTAAATGTCCATCAACTGATGAATGGATAAAGAAATTGTGGTTTATATACACAATGGAATACTACGTGGCAATGAGAAAAAATGAAATATGGCCTTTTGTAGCAACGTGGATGGAACTGGAGAGTGTGATGCTAAGTGAAATAAGCCATACAGAGAAAGACAGATACCATATGGTTTCACTCTTATGTGGATCCTGAGAAACTTAACAGGAACCCATGGGGGAGGGGAAGGAAAAAAAAAAAAAAAAAAAAAAGGACGTTAGAGTGGGAGAGAGCCAAAGCATAAGAGACTGTTAAAAACTGAGAACAAACTGAGGGTTGATGGGGGGTGGGAGGGAGGGGCGGGTGGGTGATGGGTATTGAGGAGGGCACCTTTTGGGATGAGCACTGGGTGTTGTATGGAAACCAATTTGTCAATAAACTTCATATAAAAAAAAAAAAAAAAAAAAAAAAAAAAAAAAAGATGCATTTGAGAAATACCAGTTTTTAACAATATTTCAAGCTACGACATTTGTAGTAATCTCATAAAGGAAATATTTTAGAGCAAAAGGAATTGTTCCTAGGATATTCCCTGAAGAGCTTAAGTATACAGAATTAAGACTAGACAAAAAATCTAATAATGCAGGCAAAAAATGAGAGGCCATGGGAGAGAATGAACACCAGAAGAATATGGTTCCAAATGAAGAGGATCTTCTGGGCACCTGGATGGCTCAGTCAGTTAAGTGTCTGACTTTGCCTCAGGTCATGATCTCACAGTTTGTGGGCTTGAGCCCCGCATCGGGCTCAGTGCTGACAGCTCATATCCTGGCTCCTGCTTCGGACTCTGTGTCTCCCTCTCTCTCTCTCTGCCCCTCTCCTACTTGCAGTCTTTCTCTCTGCCTTTCAAAACTAAATAAACTTTAAACATAAAATGAGGACGACTTTCAACAGAATGAAGAGTGGCCACGAGTACTAAAAGCTGCCGAAAATTCTAAATATATATATACATTTAGCATGGTGGAATTTGTTGGGTGTCTGGAATAGAGAATATTAGTGAAAAGAAGTGAAAAAAAAAAAAGGACCAGTTTATGCGTTTTGAAGCAATGAATGTACGTGAAAGAGTGGAGACTGCCAGTACAGAACATTTACTTGAAAATTTGTCTGGAATCGAGCCAAATTAATGACTAAGTAACAGGAGATATGTGGGATGAAATCTTTCTATTTTGTTTTCCAGGGTGAAATTTAATAGAGCGTGATAACATGTTTTTAAGAATATTGGTGTATAGACAAATAGATTGGCTATGTGTGGGGACAGAGATGCTAACTGAGGGAGGATGTTGATAGGATAGGAGTGGGTGAGATCAGGCTCAAGGGCCTGTCCCATTGGAACAAGAGGGCGGGCAAAGAAACTGAGAAAAGAAACAAGTAGGTGTTTTGTTGTTGTTGTTGTTTTTGCTTTTTTGTTTTGTTTTGTTTTTTGCACATGATGGGTAAGGACTATCTGATAGTATTTATTAATCAAATATGAGGAGAAGTTATTGGAAAAATGTATACAAATGGAAATTTGAAACTACAAAGAAGTTATAACATAGAGATAGGAAAGTTAGCATATCAGGCAACCAACAGAGATTTGATGTTGCTGAGATAAGGAGTTTAAAAATGAAATCACTGGACCCCAGTCATCAGAATTACTTAACAAAGATCATCCCCTAAGGCAAATTCATGGATTGAAAATGTTATCCAAAATTGGAATTTCATCCTGTGAATAAAAGGAGGAAAATGAGAGAAGAGAGAAAGGGAGAGAGACGGAGAGAGAATATGATTGAGAATATATGCTCTGAAATATAAACTTGATAAATAAGAATGAAAACAAAGTAAAGTGGTGGATACTAAAGGGATATGGAGCCAATGGAACTGAAGTCCTAATCAGGTTAATTATTTGTCAAGGGAATACTACAGAGAAGAGTGAGATGCTGATCAGAAAACTGGGAGCTTGAAATCTTTTCAGACGGGCTATAGCTTTGTGGGGGAAAGCAAGGTCTGGGGTGTTAGCACAGTAATAGAAATATTTTTGTGATTAAGGAGTTAATATGTTTCCTTTCATTGTCCTTTATTATTAGTAGTAAAAGCAACCACTCCTTTTTATTGTATAATATTCCAGCATATGCTCCTATCACAATTTATTTTACTCATCCACTATTTTCTTGTTTCCAGTTTTTTTTCCACTGCACACAATGTAACTCTTGTTAAAATATCCTGACAATTTGCTATTTTGTCTAAAAGATATATTTTAGCAGTACATTTTGGATTCCAAGAGTAAGTGTCCTTTGGAGAGTTGAATCAAAATATATCCCCCAAAACATTATATAAGAGTGCAGGTTTCTCAAGACCCTCACCTACAAGAAGTATCACAAAATTTTAAAATTTCCAACTGAAAAGTGATACATCACTTTGTTTCAATTTGTATATCCTCAATCATGAAAGATTTGGGGCATTTATTCTCATTTATATTTATTTTTTACAGTGAAGTTGTTTGTTCATAATCTTTGCCCATTTATTCTATTCAGTTATTCTCTCTTTTCTTATTAGTTTCTAGGTCATTAGGATAGTTTTTACTTGCAATAAGTACTGTTGACAACATTGAAATGTAGTCATGACTTTGAAATTTATCCCATGACTTGGGATTTAGATGAGCATCCATTTCTGCATACCATCACTTTGGTTGTACAATTTCAATCTTTTTGTCTTCCTATTTGGTAACAAAATATTTTTTGTCATTGTTTGAAGTTTGCTTCCTCATCATTTAAAGTTCTCGGAGAATGCATACTCTTCTCTATATGGATGATTACCAGATAAAAATCATGTTCCATATAAAATGATCCTACCTCTTATGACATTTTCTTGGTCCTTTTCAGGGAAGAGAAACTGGACACAACTAAGTCAAGCAGAGCTCTTTGCTGATATATGTTTTCTTTTTTTTTTTTTTTTTTTCTACTAGATAACTGGTTCAGTTTCAGGTCAATGACTGGAATTCAGACACCACAGTATTTTTAATTATGTAGACATATCAGAATCACACAGAAAAACAGAGAGAGAGAAGAAAATGCCCTGAGAACTTTCAACTCTCTTATTCCAGGTCTTGTTGACTTCCAGCAGAACTGATGTCGTTTCCTTAATTGTGTCCTTTGAGAAAAACAAGCAAACTTCTAAGAAATTCCCCAATTTACTAAACTATCTCTGCATTCAATAACAAATAATCCTAACATAGAAATAGAAATATCCTTTTAACATATACACTATAAACTGAATTCAACTGGGTACCTCGACTGACAAACTGGTAGATCAAATGGAATAGGGGATTTGTAATGATTGAAAAGGTCTTTCCTGAGGTAATAATATGTTAAGTCCTCCTATCTTTCCTAAATTGTGCAAGATATTTCTATGACATGTGAGTCCATCACAGTTTTTTTTAGCAACTATTTATATTTTATAATCTGTGAAACAGGAGTCATTAAATTTGCTTCTCGTCACCTCTAATTCCAAGTGATCTTCTCTTTTTATTTTACTAGAATTTGGTTAAGAAATACACCTGTTTCTTTATTATTTTCTAAACTTCAAACTTGCCCTCCTTCAGTTTTGTCTTTTTACATTTATGTTCTAGCTAATCATGTCACCTCTCAAAAATAAACTCTTCCATGCCTTTTTTTTTAATTTTTTTTTCAATGTTTTTTTATTTATTTTTGGGACAGAGAGAGACAGAGCATGAACAGGGGAGGGGCAGAGAGAGAGGGAGACACAGAATCAGAAACAGGCTCCAGGCTCCGAGCCATCAGCCCAGAGCCTGACGCGGGGCTCGAACTCACGGACCGCGAGATCGTGACCTGGCTGAAGTCGGACGCTTAACCGACTGCGCCACCCAGGCGCCCCTCTTCCATGCCTTTTATAACCCTCTTTGATTTTTATCAATATCTTTGATTTTTATCACTCCGTATGTCCCATGACAGGTCTATCATCAAATATCTATGTGTGTGTGTGTGTGTGTGTGTGTGTGTGTATAATTTGAGAGAGAGAGAGAGCAAGTGAGGAGAGGAGAGGGGTAGTGGGGGGGAGAGAGAGAGAGAGAGAGAGAGAGAGAGAGAGAGAGAGAATCTTAAGCATGTTCCACATTCAGCACAGAGACTGATGTAGGGCCCGATCCCACAACCCTGGGAACATGACCTGAGCCAAAATCAAGAGTTGGATGCTCAACTGACTGAGCAAACTAGTCAGTATAGTATATAGTATATATTACTATATATGATATGTATATATGTATACAAACATGTATATATTTGTCCTATAGACAAATATGGACAGATTTATATAATGAGCTTTATGACAAGTGAAAGCCTGTTGTTTTATATGTGCATACCACAAAGCAAAACATAAAAGAGGAAAATATAAATATAATTTAATTATAGCACCCTAGAACTTTGTAACTGGGCTATTAGGGATGATACCCTCTGGGAATATCAACAATAATTTAGATCTTATTATCAGACTAGTAGGGATCCATTGCTATAAGCAGGGTTTGCAATTTAAGTAAATTAACCTCAGTGCTGTAGACAAACACCCCTTTAAGATTAAAAAAAACCTCTATTCTGGCTATTTTTAACTGAGCATGGTTAATAAGGAAAGTGTACTGGTTCCCATGTAGCTGTTCTCTTTCCAATATTTGGATTCATAGAAGGACAAGTTAAAGCGATGAGCTACAATTTGGCCACAGCTGGATATAAAATTTTTTTTGTTGTTTTGTTTTTTTTTGTTTGTTTGTTTTTGCTTTGAATTTGTATCAAGTATGTTGCTGGCTGAGTTTAGGAGTCCTGCAGAGGCTCTATGGATGAAAGTTTACAGATCACTGTTCAGACTGCATAGAGATTTTAAAGATTACTTACTCCAAGCCAGTAACTCGTGATAAATCCATGTTAAACAGATGGTAGAATGATGAATTAGACACAATCCAGAGCTTTGCCTTAATCTTAGAAAATGTGCATGTTCTAGCATGAGGCTCATGATTTCCCAGCACGTGAGCTTCTATTGAATGGCAGCTACAAACATCATATTAAATCTATGAATATGTCAAAATGCTTGTGTGACTGTCATCATTAATTCGTGGAACACTGTCCACCCCCAAATCTTAATTCATTTTTGTGATCTCAAAATTTGGATTTGTTAAACAGTTCAGCTGCCACCTGGTAAATGAACTTTGAAACTTCAAATTTTATCTTTTTTTTTCCCCCAGAAACCCCATAGATACTTCATGGGATTATTGACACAATGTACGGGCCAGCTGCTTCTCTAAATATAGATTAGAGGAAGCAGCTTGAAAGATGGAAGGGCAAAAAGAAATATAGGCATGAATCTGAGGAAAACTCCATATTTTTAATTTTATACTTCCCATTTCCTCCATCAACAGTAGAGAAAATGACTTGTATCTTGAACATTTATAATAAATCATATGCTGTTTCATATTGAAACATCTCCCTTGCCTTCTATGATCACTTAAAATTCTGAAGTCAGGTGACACTTTCATTATCATTTAATATGAGTATGAATGCTCAAAGTGCACTGAACCTTTCATGCTGAGAAGCTTTTGCTTTCCATCTTCAGAAAAATGTTATTATATTTCAAGCTGTTTTCATGAAGCTAGTAACTGGAGGTAACACTGTGTAAAGTGAATTTAGACAAGAAATTACTACTACTGTTTTTCTGCCCAAAAAGTACTTTGAGAGATAAGGAAGCTACTGGAGAAGACCAAGCAATATTAAGAAATACCTAGAGGGGCGCCTGGGTGGCGCAGTCGGTTAAGCGTCCGACTTCAGCCAGGTCACGATCTCGCGGTCCGTGAGTTCGAGCCCCGCGTCGGGCTCTGGGCTGATGGCTCAGAGCCTGGAGCCTGTTTCCGATTCTGTGTCTCCCTCTCTCTCTGCCCCTCCCCCGTTCATGCTCTGTCTCTCTCTGTCCCAAAAATAAATAAACGTTGAAAAAAAAAATTTAAAAAAAAAAAGAAATACCTAGAAAATAAAATCATTACGTTATATTACTTTTGTTCTTTAGACAGGAGTTGAAATGTCCATTGGAAATACAGGAATGTACCAAGAAAATTAATAATAAGGAAGCTATTTTATAATCCCTTAAAAATGAATAGCAGTTAGTAGATCTATTGATTATTTTCAAATATAGTATATCAGAACTTCTATCTAGTCTTTAAGCAGAGATAAGTAACAGGTGTATTTTTGGGTGGGGGCTGATCTGGCATAGGTTTAGAGTTGGGATTTACAAAAATGGCAAATAAAGTTATTCTAGCATTTGTATAATTGGGAATGAGGTGTTAAATTATACCTTTGTTTACACTTTTTTCTAGTTTTGTAATGTGGAAACTGAGGTTACTGATTTTAGATTTTTTTCTAATGTATGCATTTAATACTATAGTCTTCTCCCAGGGATCTGTTTTAGCAGCCCCTTACAAAATTTGACATGTTGCATTTTCAACTTTATTTAGTTAAAAAAATATGTGTGTGTGTATGTACATATATATATATATATATACACATGTATACATATACATACATTTTTTTTTAATTTCCTTTGTGTTTTCACTTGGACTTAGATTACTTAGAAATGTGTTGTTTAACTTCCAGAAACTTGGAGATTTTTCAAATACCTTTCTGTTATTGATTTCTAGTTTAATTCCATTGTAGCCCAGGAACAAACTTTTTGTTATATCTATTCTTTTAATTTTCCTGGCATTTGTTTTACGGTCCAGAATATGATGTATTATGGTGAATATTCTGTTTGCACTTGAGAAGAATGTGTTTTGTGCTAATGATGGTATGAGAGGCTATAAGTGTCCACTAGGTCAAGGTGGTTGATAGTGTGATTCCGGTTATCTAGCTTCTTGGATAATTGACCTCTTTATCACTGTAATTGTCCTCTTTATCTCTAGTAATATTTCTTAATCAGAGGATACTTTGTTAGAGATTAATATTACTATTCCAGCTTTCTTTTGGTTAGTTAGCATCCTATAACATAAAAACACTTGACTTATTTGAAAGTTGGAATAAGTATTTGCACTCATTTTATCTATTCTGGGCTGAATTGTTCAAAGTTTTGGAGAAATTATCTAAATGAAATCCTCATAAGATTTAACCTGAGCCCACTAGCAAAAGACAAGGTCTTTAGACTATGCTGATCCTAAATTTTTTGAAAATGTCCAGCTCAGCACAATGCAATGATGAAAACTCAAAAATATGACCCTGAATTAAAAAGATTGAACTATGCTTAATATCTTATATTTAAAAGAAATTTAAATTATACAGTGTATTTTTAATAGCATTTTATTGCTCATGCTAAAATAAGTTGGGTTGTTTGTTTGTTTGTTTGTTTTTTATCCTAGAAAAAGCAAACTAAAATTTTTGGAACACTTATGTTGACAAAATTCTTTCTTTGACCAAAGCTAGTCAGGCTCCTCTGAGCTCTTTTTCTCTTAAGCCCTATCATTGGGCGTGTTCACTTTCAGCAAGTGAACTTTCTGCTAAGTTGGTTTAGCCAGAATTTCCCACCCTTGATATCTAATCACCCTCAATATGTGACCAAATCTCTCACCCCCACTATTGCCCAAGTGATATCTGATCACTCTGGCATGCCCTCAGGAAGAATTCTGTTAGGTCAATTTAGCCAGAATTCCCTCTTACCCATGATGTTTCCTCTTAGTAATTTTCCATCCACCAACTCTCTCCACCCTATTCCTTGGCTATAAATCCCTACTTTCCCTTGTTGTTTTCAGAGCTGAGCCCAATCTCTCCCTCCTACTCCAAAACTGCATTGCAATGGTCTCTATACCTATCACCACAGTCCTGAATAAAGTCAGCCTTACCCATCTTCTACAGGTATCATGAATAAGTTTTTTTTTCTCTCACAATATAAAACTATTTTATATTATGATAGATATTGTTGATATTTCTTATATTTTAGCTGATTTCATCCTACCACAGTACATGAAGTAGAGGCAAACAATCTGAATGCAATGAGGTGGAAGCTGCATACCACCCCATGCTGAGTACACAAGTTGAGAAATTCACTTCTCATTGTACCATTTGCATTATCTTCAGATATGGAGGCAATTATGGGAAATGAAAATGCGACACAAAACATGTTCTAAATTTCTACCACTACAGAAGATGACAAAAAATGAAGACTTTCCTTGTTAAATTAACTAGGATTAAATACATAGCAGACATCATCTTCCTATGTTTTTTCTTTGTTCCTCTATAGCTACACACTCCTTTAAACACCACGATTGAGCTTATCCAATATTTCTCCATCCCTCTCTCACTTCTCCCCATCCCTTCTCTCTTGTATTCTTAAACTACTTGGAGTAAATTCTCAGTATTATGTGAAAAGGAATTGCATGTTGGTAAGAATATATATTTGTACAAAATTTGAAGTAATTGCTGTGACTCTTAATCAATTTGAATATTTTCCAAATGCATTCTAAGGCTGGTTATGTCAATATTATTCACATTGGGAAACAAAACCTAAAAAGAGAAAATTACAGTTTTCTCAAAGCTTAGAAACATTGCTTTATAGGGCCACCTGGGTGGCTGGGTCACCTGGGTTGGTTAAGTGTCAGATTCTTGATTTTGGCTCAGGTAATGATCTAACAGTTGTGAGATCAAGCCCTGAGTCGGGCTCCGCACTAGACATGGAGCCTGCATGAGTCTCTCCCTCTTCCACTGCCTTCCACCCATGAGTGCTCTCATTCTCTCTCTCCCTCTCTCAAAAAAGAAAGAAAGAAAGAAAGAAAGAAAGAAAGAAAGAAAGAAAAAGAAACATTGCTTTATAATTAAAAAGTATTCTCTATGAGCTCTTCACACTTTTTAACTTTATTAATATTGGTAGGTAATATGCTATCTCTGTGTTCTCATTTATAATTGATTATTAAAAAGTCCTGGGACACCTGGGAGTTCAGTCTGTTAAGTGTCCAACTTCTGCTCAGGTCATGATCTCACTCATGGTTCATGAGTTCAAGCCCTATGTTGGGCTTTGGTGCTGACAGCTCATAGCCAGGAGCCAGGTTCGGATTCTGTATCTCCCTCTTTTACTGCCCTTCACTGCTCATAATCTGTCTCAAAAGTAAATTAACATTAAAAAAAAAAAAACTTTAAGTCCTATTTGTGTTTAATCTTTTAAAAAATAGCTTAATATAAAAAATAAAATCCTGTATATTATTATAATATAAAACTCCTTTAGTTAAAGCAAAATCCACAAAACGGTATATCAATTACTAAAAAATAATTTGTTGTAAAATATAAATAATAGGGTGATTAGATTCTGCTAAATATTTTTGTGACAATCATCACTAACATGGAAAAAATATGACTATCCATAATATTCGCAAAGGATATCACTGTGTGGTTCTTGCTCCTGAAAAAAAAGAAAAAGGCTGAGGAGAAATATAAAATAGTTCTGAAATTATTTATTTGTCCTTTAAATAGCTGCAGGAACTCAAGCTTTATCAACTTCTCTCTTTTCAAACCAAAGGGTCTTTATCAGTGTTAAACAAAATTCAACTGAGTAAATTTTAAAGGTCTTAATTGGCTTTATTAGATGATTTTTGAATCAGGCAGCAACCAATCTACAGATATAGAGGTCCTCCAAAGAGGTACACAGGCAGGAAACTTTAAGGCAGGAAGGAACAGGAACAAGGAAGTTATTCTAGGCAAACAGCAGATCTGTTACTACTGCATGTTTCCTTTCCTTACAGGGATGCCTGAGATCTATCAGGCAGATTACCTTACTAAGGCTGATCAGGCCATTCCTGAGTGCTTGGTTTAATATTCCATTTCTGGGAGAGTCAAGCTGTAATAAAGTTAAATCTGAGTTTGGTGATATGGGGCTTAGCATATAAGTGACTTGATTTGTGCCTACTGTCTTGTCTTTAACATAGGCTAAGGCCAAGAGAAATAAAATAACATTGTCATTATATGGAAACACTAAAGTCCTTCAGGTATCTGAAAGGAAAGTTGTTAATAAAAATAGCTCTGGGTACAACCCTGATTTATGTCAGACATTGGATCATCAGATGTGATTTCTAATTCTCACACAGCCCTCAACTATCACTCTTTTACATGTGAGGACATTGAGACTTGTCATGCTTAATTGACTTGCTGGATAGTTCACAGCTTAAAGGTGTCTGAGTGAAATTCAAATCAGCGAGTGTGTAACACTAAAGTCTCTTCTCTCTCTGCCTTATCATCATAAATTCTCATTATCTGTATTTAAAAAAAATCCCTTAAGCAATTCATCCTGGAGCTAAACTATCTGTCTTCAACAATGAGCTTTGCTCTTTGCTTGTTGTGTGACCTCAGGCAAATTGCTTCTCCGCAGTCCCATTTCATCATCTCTAAAATGGGGATGACAATTGCCTTACACAGTTTCTTTGAGATTCACATGACTTTATTCAGCAAAGACTGAGTTAATATATGAGGAATGTAGAACTGTGGATAGAGCATATTAAGTGCTATGTAGTTGTAGCTATTACTCTAACCTTCCGCTTTAGGCCTTGATTTCCTGACAAAGCTTGGTTAATGAAGGTAGTAACAGAATTATCATAGTAGTTACTGATACCATCAGATTTTAATAACTTTGAAAACATTAAGGGAGCAATTCCTGCATAACAACAATAATATATAACGTTGAAAGCAGGAAGTGTGTATGTGTGTGTGTGTCCATTTGTGTTTTTTCTGATACCCAGGATTAGGAGGATAATTTGGATGGTGAATAACATTGAATTTTGAGGTAGATAACTGAAAATTTAGAAGAGGTAAATTTAGCTTATTTTAGTTTATTTAGAAAATTTAGAAGGAATCAAGAAGGAGCTTCCTTTCCTTTGTGAGGATTATATCAATTAATAGAAAGAAGCAAAGCACTTAGAAAGCTAACTGGCATGTAGTAAATACTCAATAAATTTCAGCCATTATTTTTGTGCATTAGTCACCATTATACTACTCCAGTGTCTAATAAAACCCCTAATATTAGACACTCAATATAAATTTGTTAGTTTGTGTTACAAAGATGTAACATTAAACCTACCTGGGGGATAAATAAATCAATGTCTACATCTTTGCATTTTCTAATCTAATGTAAAAGGATGGAAATCTACCTAGGATAATTATTTTAATGTGAAATTTGTCACAGATATGGGCATCCTTCTGACACTAGATAATAAACTGAAACACAGATGTTGACAAGAAATTAGAATCCCCGGAGCAGTAAGGCTTTAGTGATTATCATAGGTATAAACTTCTGCTTTTGGGTAGGTAAATCTCAATATCTAAAGCCATTGAATTATTCTTTTAGTAATAATATCTGTCAATATAGGGTCTCAAATTCAATACCACAAAAGTCTTCAGGAGAGTAAGAGTAAAAAATTAACAGGAAAACATACTTGGCTGCGCTTAAAAATAGTAATTTATTGTATCATAAGGAATTATTTTAGAACATTTATTTTTAACTAATATATGGGGATTAGCAGATAAATGAGAGGGTTTTTGTTTTTGTTTTTGTTTTAACCTTCAATTTAGGCAGAAGTTAATTTTCCCATCAAAAACAGAGATTATAAAAAAAATCTTAATTGCTTCAAAAGTACAAATAATCACAAGATGCCCAGCATGGGAGACAAAGAAAATGTGCAAATGAGAATAAAAAGGGTGTGTCAGAATGTGTTTGGATTCTCTCCAAAATGATATATATTTTTTGGTTAAAAAGTATTTTGCAGGGGCGCCTGGGTGGCTCAGTTGGTTGAGCATCCGACTTCAGCTCAGGTCATGATCTCACAGTTCATGAGTTCGAGCCCCATGTCGGGGTTTGTGCTGACAGCTCAGAGCCTGCAGCCTGCTTTGGAAAATGTGTCTCCCTCTCTCTCTGCCCCTAACTCACTCACATTCTATCTCTGTCTCTCTCAAAAATAAATAAACATTAAAAAAATTTTAAAGTATTTTGCAGATCATATTTGAGGAAAGAAAAATTTCCTTGCCTCCTTCCTAACTTCCTAACTTCCTTCTTTCTTTTTCAACAATTTGATTCAACAAATTGATTTATTACTTCCCAGGCACTGCTTAAGCATGAAGAATATTGTGAAAAACAAAAATCTCAACTCCTACAGAGCTTACATTCTAGTGAGAGAGAGAAAACAATAGAGAACAGTTAACAAAATAATATCTGTTTGTTATGCATGATGCAAATAAATATGTCAGACAAATAGAACAGAGAAAGATAGGGGAAAATAGCAGTATCTAGGGAGCTTTTCCTTCTGAGGAAAAAAGTCCTCAGAGATAACATTTGAGCAAAGTAACATGAAGAATAACAATATAAAAATCTAGGGCAAAAGTACGTAGATGGGAGGAAAAGGCAAGAGTAAGCACCTCTAGGTAGTAGGCATATCTGATATTTTCCAGGAACATCCAGGAAGCCAGAGTGGCTAGCAGTGCTAGGATAGAGGATGAGAAATTCAGAGATATAAGACCTACATATTAAGGAGTAAAGACTTTATTCTAAATGTTAGGAAGAGTTACGAAAGGAATTTGAGGAGAGAGTCTTGTTATCTGGTGTATCATTTTAGAGCAAATAGGCAAAGATTTGTTATATATTTTGAATGATCCATTTTTACTAAGTCCTGCTTAGTTTCCAGAAGGCTGTGAGTCGTCCTAGCTTGGAGTGGATCCAGACTCTTGAGTGGTAAATTATTCTTGCAATTGCTCTGTATCATTTTAAAATTTAAATTTGATATCTCCATATTAAATCAAATTTTACAATATTATTTTTAATAACCCAAGTCGATGGATGGCAATATTTCAGTCATTGTTTATGCCATGATTCTCTGGATTTAAATGTGCTTAAGATCATCTTTTTCTGTCTTTTCTGAACAGCTTCATTCTCAAATGCTTGATAGCCCAAGGAAATGCCTTTCATGCTGATATTTGAACATTATATCAACCCCACATAAAGATTGTGTATAAATTTTTAATTAATGGGTAATATTTATTTAAATATATGTTACATGCATTTTTATAATTTGTAGCAAATATTCTCAAAAAAAAGTTTAAAAATGTTTCTCTCATACAGTGATACACTAGTTAATGTTTCCTCTCTGAGGAAAAAAAAATAGTGCATATAAACTTAAACAAATTTGTTACAAATTTTACCAATATAAGGGACATTCAGTAATTTACAAATAAGAATAAAATATGCAATACTTTTTATTGTAAATTTTATATAGCCATTGATTCTCACGGAATGTTTTCACTGATTTTTGCTACACTTGATCTTAACCAACCTACTCTTAAACCTACTCTTAACCAACCTGTGGTTAGTTGCAACTCAACCACGATTTGACATTAGTGTTGTAGTCCAGTCAACTAACTGGATTAATAGTCAGTAGATTTATAGTCACTGAGTCTGACATGATCTGCTATGATCTACTATTTAGCCAGTTTTCACCATCATAGAAATTATATTAAATGAAAACCTCTTTCAGCTTTCTACACATGTAGAAATTCACTCATGCATTAATGATGGGAGATTTTTTTTTTGTCAAATCAAGTAATAGCAGAAGAATATTGCCTCATTTTTTCTGCAGTAAACTATCTATATGGTGCTATATAACTGCTATAGACACAACACACTTTTCTCTTTAATCTACATTGTTAATGTTTTCTCCATGGCTTTGTTAACTCTGTACCAGAAGTTGGTTAACTTTCTCTGTAAAGGGCCAGAGAGTAAGTATTTGCAGATCATAGAGTTATAATTCAACTCTGTCTTTGTATTTCCAAAGCAACCCTAGCCAATATGTAAATAAATGGGTGTGGCTGTGCTAAAAGATATGTAGAAGAAGAGCCACTGGGATAGGTTTGATCCACAGAATGTTTTTGTCAGCCTCTGTTCTAGACAGTCAATAAGACAATAAATCAAGTCCTGATTTACAGTTTCTGCCAATGTCTGAGGTGTAAATTATCTCAGCATAGCCAAGTGAAATCTATCAACCTGACATTGGTGAACACAGAGTTGGAAAGAGCTATGCAGTAGTGTATCATTATGTCATAATTCTACCAGACAGATTTACTAGACATAAATACCTCAAGAGCATAGATAATTATAAAATGTCGTGAGATAGAAAGTAATGAGTTTTGAGTGTTTATGACTTTAGTTTTTTAATAATTTATTTAATTTCAAGTTTAAATAATTTAGCCATTAATAATGGCCAAGTTTAACATGTCCTGAAAATTTTCTGAAAATTCAACAGTCATAATTGGAAGCCACTTGTGAGATGGTTCTAGCATACTATTCCATAGTAAGCATTCTGTATATTTTTTGTATGTAAATATGAATTGACAATTTATATACTTGTTCTGATTTTTAAAAATAAGAAAACTAAAACTGGTTAAAAAAAAGGATGAATAAAATGACTTAATTTTTATTATCTAAAAAAAAAACTTAATATTTTAATTTCCTACCTCAGGCAAATTACATAACCTTCCAAGGATTAAATGTGCTATTAATTAAAATGGAGATACAATATCTGCCCTTCCTAAAAGAAGAAGAGAAGACCAAATTTGTTCCTGAGAATTTTCAGGCTTGTGATGCATTATTTTATATGTTAGGTATTGATTATGGAGTAAGCTTGATGTGGACAGTTTATAGTCTTAACCAACTGCCACACAATTCAGACTAGAGCCTTCAGAATTAGCATGGAGAATACATCAAATACAAATTATTTCTTACTATATTCAATTTTATTAACTCTCTCGATTTAAATTGTACTTGAGATATTCTGTAGAGCTAATATCATTTCAAACTTTATATTTGGATTATTTCCTTATGGTCTGGAAAGTTAAGATTCAGTCTCACACTTTAAGCAGATGAGATGATTGAGTTCTACAATCTGGCATGCTTTGATATAGTGTGTGCTGACCAAATTTCCAGTGTTCAGTCTTTCATTGATAGAGAGGAAAGTGATTGCTACTTCAGTGAATGCAGAAATACCAAATTCTTGGACTTTATCTGATTTCTTTCTGCATTAAGTCACTTAGATTGTTATGATATATTAGTTATTAAACTATAGCTTCTCAGCTCCAAACACAATTTTCTATACTCATCTTGAGAGTTTGCAACTGAAGCTCTGCAAACTAATTTTCTGCTTTGCCAGCTGGGTCCTCTTAGCTTTCACCAATAGGGAAGATAAGAGGAAACTGAAAAGGTGAAGAAGGAGGAGAACACCTTTTTGATTGTTTGTTTGTTTGCTTCTGGTTGACTTCCTGTTTGTTTTCTGTTCTTGGAAGCATTACTCTGGCAATGCTTCTTCACCCTGGCATTGACAGATTACACCCATCACAACAGTTAAATCCAGTTTGTATCAAAACCATTTCGATAGGATCATGGGAAGATGGCAGTGTAGGAGGACACTGGGCTCACCGAGCATCCTGCTGATCACTTAGATTCCACCTACACCTGCCTAAATAACCCAGAAAACTTCCAGAAGACTAGCAGAACGGAGTCTCCGGAGACAAGCACAGACGAGAGGCCCACGGAAGAGGGTAGGAAGGGCGGCGAGGCGGTGCGCACTACATGGACTGGCGGGAGGGAGCCCGGGTGGAGGGGCGGCCTGCCAGCCAAGCAGAGCCCCTGAGTCTGGCTTGCAAAAGCGGAGGGGCCAGACGGAGTGTGTTCTGACAGCAAGAGGGACTTGACATCTGGAAGGTTATAAGCTAACAGCTCTGCTCAGAGAACTGGAGGGCTGGAGGACAACGGGAGGGAGAGTTGTTGAGCCCCAGACAACAGAGCTCAGCTTGGCGAGGAACAAAAGCTCTTGCCAGTGCCATCTCCCTCACCCATCCCCCAGCTAAAATCCCAAAGGGAACCACTTCCTGTCAGGGAACTTGCACCATGCAAACACCCCACGCTGTGCTTCTACGGATCCGTCCCTCAGGTGGGTCTGACTCCCTCCCGGTGCCACAGGGCCCCTCCTGAAGCAGATCTCCGAAGGAAAAGTGAGCTAAGCCTGCCCCTCCCGCCCCTGTGCACCTTGCCAATCCACCCCAGCTGATATGCCAGATCCCCAGCACCACAAGCATGGCAGTGTGCAAGTAGCCCAGATGGGCCATGCCACCCCACAGTGAATCCTGCCCCTAGGAGAGGGGAAGAGAAGGCACACACTAGTCTGACTGTGGCCCCAGCGGTGGGCTGGGGGCAGACATCAGGTCTGACTGCAGCCCCGCCCACCAACGCAATTTATTCAGGACAGCACAGGGGAGTGCCCCCACAGTCCTGCACCACTCCAGGGACTATCCAATGTGACTAAATGGAAGAATTACCCTCAGAAAAATGTCCAGGAAATAACAACAGCTAACGAACTGATCAAAAATGATTTAAAGAATATAACAGAAAGTGAATTTAGAATAATAGTCGTAAAATTAATTGCTGGACTTGAAAACAGTATAAAGGACAGCAGAGACTCTCTTGCTACAGAGATCAAGGGACTAAGGAACAGCCAGGAGGAGCTAAAAAATGCTCTCAACGAGTTGCAAAATAAAATGGAGACAACTAGGGCTCCTATTGAAGAGGCAGAGGAGAGAATAGGTGAACTAGAAGATAAAATTATGGAAAAAGAAGAAGCTGAGAAAAAGAGAGATAAAAAAATCCAGGAATATGAGGTGAAAATTAGAGAACTGAGTGATGCACTAAAGAGAAATAATATACGCATAATTGGTATTCCAGAGGAGGAAGTGAGAGGGAAAGGTGCTGAAGGTGTACTTGAAGAAATAATAGCTCAGAACTTCCCGGATCTGGGGAAGGAAAAAGGCATTGAAATCCAAGAGGCCAGAGAACTCCCTTCAGACGTAACTTGAATCGATCTCCTGCACGACATATCATAGGGAGACTGGCAAAATACAAGGATAAAGAGAAAATTCTGAAAGCAGCTAGGGATGTATGTGCTCTAACATATAAAGGGAGAACTAGAAGACTCGTGACCGATCTCTCTAATGACTCTTGACTGATCTCTCTACTGAAACTAGGCCAGAAAGGAATGGCAGGAGATCTTCAATGTAATGAACAGAAAAAATATGCAGCAGAGAATCCTTTATCCAGCAAGTCTGTCATTTAGAATAGAAGGAGAGATAAAGGTCTTCCCAAACAAACAAAAACTGAAGGAATTCGTCACCACTAAACCAGCCCTACAAGAGATCCTAAGGGGGATCCTGTGAGACAAAGTACCAGAGACATCGCTACAAGCATGAAACCTATGGACATCACAATGACTCTAAACCCATATCTTTCTATAATAACACTGAATGTAAATGGACTAAATGCGCCAACCAAAAGACATAGGGTATCAGAATGGATAAAAAAAAAAACAACAAGACCCATCTATTTGCTGTCTACAAGAGACTCATTTTAGACCTGAGGACACCTTCAGATTGAGAATGAGGGGATGGAGAACTATTTATAATGCCACTGGAAGTCAAAAGAAAGCTGGAGCAGCCATACTTATATCAGACAAACTAGACTCTAAATTAAAGGCTGTAACAAGAGATGAAGAAGGGCATTATATAATAATCACAGGGTCTATCCATCAGTAAGAGCTAACAATTATAAATGTCTATGTGCCGAATACAGGAGCCCCGAAATATATAAAACAATTACTCACAAACATAAGCAACCTTATTGATAAGAATGTGGTAATTGCAGGGGACTTTAACACTCCACTTACAGAAATGGATAGATCATCTAGACACACGGTCTATAAAGAAACAAGGGCCCTGAATGATACATTGGATCAGATGGACTTGACAGATATATTTAGAACTCTGCATCCCAAAGCAACAGAATATACTTTCTTCTTGAGTGCACATGGAACATTCTCCAAGATAGATCACATACTGGGTCACAGAACAGCCCTTCCTAAGTATACAAGAATTGAAATCATACCCTGCATACTTTCAGACAACAGTGTTATGAAGCTTGAAATCAACCACAGGAAAACGTCTGGAAAACCTCCAAAAGCATGGAGGTTAAAGAACACCCTACTAAAGAATGAATGGGTCATCCAGACAATTAGAGAAGAAATTAAAAAATATATGGAAACAAAAGAAAATGAAAATACAACAATCCAAATGCTTTGGGATGCAGCAAAGGCAGTCCTGAGAGGAAAATACATTGCAATCCAGGCCTATGTCAAGAAGCAAGAAAAATCCCAAATACAAAATCTAACAGCACACCTAAAGGAAATAGAAGCAGAACAGCAAAGGCAGCCTAAACCCAGCAGAAGAAGAGAAATAATAAAGATCAGAGCAGAAATAAACAATATAGAATCCAAAAAAACTGTAGAGCAGATCAACGAAACCGAGAGTTGGTTTTTTGAAACATAAGCAAAATTGATAAACCTTTAGCCAGGCTTCTCAAAAATAAAAGGGAGATGACCCAAAAAGATAAAATCATGAATGAAAATGGAATTACTACAACCAATCCCTCAGAGATACAAGCAATTACCAGGGAATACTATGAAAAATTATATGCCAACAAAGTGGACAACCTGGAAGAAATGGACAAATTCCTAAACACGCATACGCTTCCAAAACTCAATCAGGAGGAAATAGAAAGCTTGAACAGACCCATAACCAGTGAAGAAATTGAATCAGTCATCAAAAATCTCCCAACAAATAAGAGTCCAGGACCAGACGGCTTCCCAGGGGAGTTCTACCAGACGTTTAAAGCAGAGATAATACCTATCCTTCTCAAGCTATTCCAAGAAACAGAAAGGGAAGGAAAACTTCCAGACTCATTCTATGAAGCCAGTATTACTTTGGTTCCTAAAGCAGAGACCCAGTAAAAAAAGAGAACTACAGGCCAATATCCCTGATGAATATGGATGCAAAAATTCTCAATAAGATACTAGCAAATCTAATTCAACAGCATATAAAAAGAATTATTCACCATGATCAAGTGGGATTCATTCCTGGGATGCAGGGCTGGTTCAACATTCACAAATCAATCAACGTGATACATCACATTAATAAAAGAAAAGATAAGACCATATGATCCTGTCAATCGATGCAGAAAAGGCCTTTGACAAAATTCAGCACCTTTCTTAATAAAAACCCTCAAGAAAGTCGGGATAGAAGGAACATACTTAAAGATCATAAAAGCCATTTATGAAAAGCCCACAGCTAACATCATCCTCAACGGGGAAAAACTGAGAGCTTTTTCCCTGAGATCAGGAACACGACAGGGATGTCCACTCTCACTGCTGTTATTTAACATAGTGTGGGAAGTTCTAGCATCAGCAATCAGACAAGAAAAGGAAATCAAAGGCATCAAAATTGGCAACGATGAAGTTAAGCTTTCACTTTTTGCAGATGACATGATATTATACATGGAAAATCCGATAGACTCCAGCAGAAGTCTGCTAGAACTGATGCATGAATTCAGCAAAGTTGCAGGATACAAAATCAATGTACAGAAATCAGTTGCATTCTTCTACACTAATAATAAAGCAACAGAAAGACAAATAAAGAAACTGATCCCATTCACAACTGCGCCAAGAAGCATAAAATACCTAGGAAGAAATCTAACCAAAGATGTAAAAGATCTGTATGCTGAAAACTATAGAAAGCTTATGAAGGAAATTGAAGAAGATATAAAGAAATGGAAAAACATTCCGTGCTCATGGATTGGAAGAATAAATATTGTCAAAATGTCAATACTACCCAAAGCTATCTACACATTCAATGCAATCCCAATCAAAATTGCACCAGCATTCTTCTCAAAACTAGAACAAGCAATCCTAAAATTCATATGGAACCACAAAAGGCCCCGAATAGCCAAAGGAATTTTGAAGAAGACCAAAGCAGGAGGCATCCCAATCCCAGACTTTAGCCTCTACTACAAAGCTGTCATCATCAAGACAGCATGGTATTGGCACAAAAACAGACACATAGACCAATGGAATAGAATAGAAACCCCAGAACTAAACCCACAAACATATGGCAAACTAATCTTTGACAAAGCAGGAAAGAATATCCAATGAAAAAAAGACAGTCTCTTTAACAAATGGTGCTGGGAGAACTGGACAGCAACATGCAGAAGGTTGAAACTAGACCACTTTCTCACACCATTCACAAAAATAAACTCAAAATGGATAAAGGACCTGAATGTGAGACAGGAAACCATCCAAACCCTAGAGGAGAAAGCAGGAAAAGACCTCTCTGACCTCAGTCATAGCAAATTCTTACTTGACACATCCCCAAAGACAAGGGAATTAAAATAAAAAATGAACTACTGGGGCCTTATGAAGATAAAAAGCTTCTGCACAGCAAAGGAAACAACCAACAAAACTAAAAGGCAACCAACGGAATGGGAAAAGATATTTACAAATGACATATCGGACAAAGGGCTAGTATCCAAAATCTATAAAGAGCTCACCAAACTCCACACCCGAAAAACAAATAACCCAGTGAAGAAATGGGCAAAAAACATGAATAGACACTTCTCTAAAGAAGACATCCGGATTGCCAACAGCCACATGAAAAGATGCTCAATGTCGCTCCTCATCAGGGAAATACAAATCAACAACCTGCTCAGATATCACCTCATGCCAGTCAGAGTGGCCAAAATGAACAAATCAGGAGACTATAGATGCTGGAGAGGATGTGGAGAAACAGGAACCCTCTTGCACTGTTGGTGGGAATGCAAATTGGTGCAGCCACTCTGGAAAACAGTGTGGAGGTTCCTCAAAAAATTAAAAATAGACCTACCCTATGACCCAGCAGTAGCACTGGTAGGAATTTACCCAAGGGATACAGGTGTACTGATGCATAGGAGCCCTTGTACCCCAATGTTTATAGCAGCATTTTCAACAATAGCCAAATTATGGCAAGAGCCTAAATGTCCATCAACTGATGAATGGATAAAGAAATTGTGGTTTATATACACAATGGAGTACTATGTGGTAATGAGAAAGAATGAAATATGGCCCTTTGTAGCAACATGGATGGAACTGGAGAGTGTTATGCTAAGTGAAATAAGCCATATTGAAAAAGACAGATACCATATGGTTTCACTCTTATGTGGATCCTGAGAAACTTAACAGAAACCCATGGGGGATGGGGAAGGAAAAAAAAAGAAAAAAGAGGTTAGAGTGGAAGAGAGCCAAAGCATAAGAGACTCTTAAAAACTGAGAACAAACTGAGGGTTGATGGGAGGTGGGAGGGAGAGGAGGGTGGGTGATGTGTATTGAGGAGGGCACCTTTTGGGATGAGCACTGGGTGTTATATGGAAACCAATTTGACAATAAACTTTATATATTGAAAAAAAATTAAATAAATACAAAATAAATAAAACCATTTCATGCTCCTTAGGAGATACCAGCCCTAGCCAGCCAGCACATTCTCAATAGAATTTGCTTGTCCTTGTCCTAAGAGGGTTCCTCCCCTAAACACAGGGACATCATTAGTAGCTGAGCTCTGCCCCTTGTCAGCTGGTTTAGCCTCCACTCTTTGAGGCTTCTCCAAACTTCTAAGTTGTGATAACTCCAATGTTTTTCCCTTTATTTCATATCCCTAGGAGTGGAAGCTGCTTCCTACACTTGCTAACTCTATGACATTTTAGTGCTCTTTGTATTTTCAGTTCCATAAGTCTCACTTATTCAGTTGTCATTACTCATTTTAATATCAACTTAAAAAATAATAACTCATGGGATTTCTGCTTTCTGAATGGACCCTGAGTTGAAAGAATCACACACCATGATATTTTAGAATTAACACTAGGACCAGTATTATTCAGCATACCTAATCAATAAATGTGATACACCACGCTAGCAAAGTGAAGGATAAAAATTATATGATCATCTTGATGCAGAAAAGCATCTGACAGAATTCAACATCTTTCATGACTAAATACTCCCAACAAATTAGGACAAAAATAATATACCTAAATCTAATAAATTCCATATATGAGAAGTCCACAGCTTCACTTACTTCATATTCAGTGGTGAAAAGTTAAAAGCTTTTCCTTTTAAGATCAGTAACAAGATAAGTTTCTATGCAACATAGTACTGGTAGTCATAGCTAGAGAAATTGGGTATGAACTATAAATAAGAAGCATCTGAATTGGAAAGGAAGAAATATATTTGTATCTATTTTAAGATGACTCAATTATATTTATAAAAAAACCTTCAGACTCAATGAAAAGAATGTTTGAAATAATGAATAAATTCAGTAAAGTTGCAGTGTACAAAATCAACATACAAATCACTTATATTTCTATACACTAACAATGAACAACTGAAAAGTTAAGAAAAATCCCATTTACAATAGCATCAGAAATTATAAAATAATTAGGGATAAATTTAACCAAGGTGGTGAAAAATCTGTACACTTAAAACTATGTCATTGATGAAAGAAGTTAAAGAAAATGTAAATAAATGGAAAGACATCTTAAATTCATGGGTTGGAAGAATTTATATTGCCAACCTTCCATATTACTCCATGTGATCTACAGTTCCATACAACCTCTATCAAAATCCCAGTGGCATCTTTTATAGAAAGAAAAAAAAAATCCTAAAGTTCACACAGAACTACAGAGGACCCTAAACAATCAAAACAAAATTGAGAAAGCAACACAAGGCTATGATATCTGGCAATATCAAACTTCCTAATTTCAAAATATATTATAAAGCTACTGCATTTTAAACAGTATGGTACTGGTGTGTAAACAGACATATCTACCAAAGGAAGAAAATAGAGAGTTTAGGAATAATCCCACACATAAAAGTAAACTATTCTTTCACAAGATATCAAGAACACAATGGAGGAAAGAATGGTCTCTTCAAAAAAGTCCTGGAAAAACTAGATATCATATGCAAAATATGAAAATGGACCTATATTATACACCAGTCACAAAAATTAACTCAAAATTATTTAAAAACTTAACTGTAAGATATGAGGTTATAAAATTCCTAGAAGAAAAATCCAGGAGAATTCTCCTTGTTATTGGTCTTAGCAATGATTTCTTTAATTTTTCTTTCTTTCTCTCTTCTCCTTTTTTTGGGGGGGAGGGGCAATGATTTCTTGACTATAATATCAAAAGCACATGCAACAGAAGTAAAATCCACAAGTGGAACTAAAGCAAACTAAGAAGTTTCTGCACAACAAAGGAAATAATACACAGAATGAAAAGGAAACCTATGAAATGGGAGAAAATACTTGCAAATTATACATCTAATAAGGGATTAATATCTAAAACATATAAAACATTCATATACATGAACTCATACAATTCAATATCAAAGACCAAATAATCTAATTAAAAATTTGCCTTCAGGATAAAGACCTGAGCAGACATTTTTCTAAACAGCCAACAGGTGCATAAAAAGATGCTTTATATCATCAATCAGGGAAATGCAAATCAAAATTACAAAGAGATATCATTTCACATTTGTTAGGAGAGGTATTTTCAAAAAGATGTGGTATAACCAGAGCCAGTAAAGGTGAGGAAAAAGGAAACCCTTGTACACTCTTTGTGGGAATGAAAAATAAGACAATCATTATGGAAAACAATATGGAGTTTCTTCAAGAAATTAGAAATAGAACTCCATATGATCCAGCAATCTTACCTATGGGTATATATCTGAAGGAAATAAATCAGTATCTTGAAGATATATCTGCACTCCCATATTCATTGCAGCATTACTAAAAGTATCTAAGATATGAAAACAACCAAAGTGCTCCTCTATAGATGAATGAATAAAGAGCATGTAATATATATGATATATAGATACATAATATTAATGAATATTATAAATATGCATGTATAGACAATAAAATAGTCCTCCGCCATAAGAAATAAAGAAATCCTGCCATTAGTGACAACATGAATGAAACCAGAGGACAATATACTAAGTGAAATAAAGCAGGAAGATAAAGACAAATACTGTACAACCTCATTTATATACAGAATCTAAAAGAAGAAATATAGTCAAATTCAATGAAACAGAGTAGAAGGGTGGTTGGTAGGCTCTGTGGAGTGGAGGACCTGGGGCCATGTTAATCAAATGGTATGAACTTTCAGTTATAAGATGAATAAGTTTGGGGGAATCTGAAATACTTCATTGTAACTATTGTTGATAATATTGTATTGTATACATGAATTTGCTGATACTAGATGTTAAGCATTCCTTACACACACACACACCAACACACAAATGGTATGTGAGACAATGGATGCATTAAGTAGTTGTGGTAAATATTTCACAATGTATATGTATATCAAAGAATCATATTGTACACCTTAAATAGATATAATTTTACTCGTCAATTATATTTCAAATAATGGGAAAAATTACTGGTTCATCAATATTATGTATCCCTGAATCTATACTTTTGCTTTTTTTTTTTGACTTTTCAGTGAGTTTTTTTTTTAATTTAAATGTAAGTTAGTTAACATATAGTGTAATAATGATTTCAGGAATAGAATTTAGTGATTCATCACTTATATGTAACACCCAGTGCTCATCCCAACAAGTGTCCTTCTTAATGCCCCTTGCCCAGTTACCACTTCTCCCAACCCAACACTCCTTCAGCAACCCACAGTTTGTTCTCTGTATTTAAGAGTCTCCTATAGTTTGTCTCCCTTTCTGTTTTTGTAATGTTTTTGCTTCCCTCCCCTTACGTTCATCTGTTTTGTATCTTAAATTCCACATATGAATGAAATTGTATGATATTTGTCTTTATCTAACCAACTTATTTCACTTAGCATAATACCCTCTAGTTCCATCCATGTTGTTGCAAATGACAAGATTTCATACTTTTTGATTGCCGAGTAATATTCCATTGTATATATACATACCACATCTTCTTTATTGATTTATCAATTGATGGACATTTGGGCTCTTTCCATACTTTGACTATTTTTGATATTGCTGCCATAAACACTGGTGTTCATGTGCCCCTGAAAAACAGGATTTCTGTATCCTTTGGATAAATACCTAATAGTGCAATTGCTGGGTCATAGGATAGTTCTATTTTCAATTTTTTGAGGAACTTCCATACTGTTTTCCAGAGTGGCTGCACCAGTTTGCATTCCCACCAGCAGTGAAGAAGGGTTCGTCTTTCACCGCATCCTCGCCAACATCTGTTGTTGCCTGAGTTTTTAATGTTAGCCATTCTGACAGGTGTGAGGTTATATCTCACTGTGGTGTTGATTTGTATTTCCCTGATTATGAGTGATGTTGAGTATTTTTTCATGTGTCTGTTAGTCATCTGGATGTCTTCTTTGGAAAAGTGTCTATTCATGACTTTAGCCCCTTTCTTCACTGGATTATTTGTTTTTTGGGTGTTGAGTTTGATAAGTTCTTTACAGATTTTGTATACTAACCCTTTATCTGATATGTAATTTGCAAATATCTTCTCCCATTCTGTCAGTTGCCTTTTAGGTTCACTGATTATTTCCTTCACTCTGCAGAAGTTTTTATCTTGATGAGGTACCAATAGTTTATTTTTGCTTTTGTTTCCCTTGCCTCCTGAGACATGTCTAGTAAGAAGTTGCTCTGGCCGAGGTCAAAGAGGTTGTTGTTTGTGTTCTCCTCTAGGATTTTGATGGCTTCCTGTCTTATATTTAGGTCTTTCATCCATTTTGAATTTATTTTTGTGTATGGTGTAAGAAAGTGGTCCAGGTTCATTCTTCTGCATGCCACTGTCCAGTTTTCCAGCACCACTTGCTGAAGAGACTGCCTTTTTTCATTGGATATTCTTTCCTGCATTGTCAAAGATTAGTTGACCATACATTTGTGGGTCCATTTCTTGGTTCTCTATTCTGTTCCATTGATCTGAGTGTCTGTTCTTGTGCCAGTACCTTATTGTCTCGATGATTACAGCTTTGTAATACAGCTTGAAATCTGGAACACTGATGTCTCAGCTTTGTGTGTTTTTTTTCAAGATTCCTTTGGCTATTCAGGGTCTTTTCTGGTTCCATACAAATTTTAGGATTGTTTTTTCTAGCTCTATGAAGAATGCTGGTGTTATTTTGATAGGGATTGCATTGAGTATGTAGATTGCTTTGAGTAGTGTCAACATTTTAACAATATCTGTTCTTCCAATCCATGACATGGAATGTTTTTTTCCATTTTTTGTGCCTTCTTCATTTTTTTCATAAGCTTTCTATAGTTTTCAGTGTATAGATTTTTCACCTCTTTGGTTAGGTTTATTCCTAGGTATCTTATAGTTTTTGGTGCAATTGTAAATGTGTTTGATTCCTTAATTTCTCTTTCTGCACTTCATTATTGGTGTATAGAAATGCAACCAGTTTTTGTACATTGATTTTATATCCTGTGACTTTACTGAATTCATGGAACAATTCTGGAAGTTTTTGGGTGGAGTCGTTTGGTTTTCCATTTAGAGTATCATGTTGTCTGCGAAGAGTGAAAGTTTGACTTCCTCCTTGCCCATTTGGATGCCTTTTATTTCTTTGTGTTGTCTTATTGCTGAGGCTAGGACTTCCAACATTATGTTGAACAACAGTGGTGAGAGTGGACATTATGTTGTGTTCCTGACCTTAGGGGGAATGCTCTTAGATTTTTCCCATTGAGGATGATATTAGTGGTGGGTCTTTTGCATATGGCTTTTATGATCTTGATGTATTTTCCTTCTCTCCCTACTTTCTTGAGGGTTTTTATCAAAAAAAAAAGATGCTGTATTTTGTCAAATGCTTTCTCTGCATCTATTGAAATGATCATGTGGTTCTTATCCTTACCCTTATTAATGCAATGTATCAGCCCTGCATCTCAGAAATAAATCCTTCTTGATCATGGTGAATAATTCTTTTAAAGTATTGTTGGATCCAGTTTGCTAGTATCTTGTTGAGAATTTTTGCATCCGTGTTCATCAGGGATATTGGTCTGTAGTTCTCCTTTTTAGTGGGGTCTTTGGTTTTGGAATCAAGGTCTCTCTGGCCTTGTAGAATGAGTTTGGAACTTTTCCTTCCATTTATATTTTCTGGAACAGCTTCAAAAGAATAGGTGTAACTCTTCTTTAAATGTTTTATAGAATTCCCCTGGAAAGCCCTCCAGCCCTGGACTCTTATTTGTTTGGAGATTTTTGATTACTGATTCTATTTCTTTACTGGTTATGGGTCTCTTCAAATTTTCTATTTATTTCTGTTTCAATTTTGGTAGTTTATATGTTTCTAGGAATTTGTCCATTTCTTCCATATTACCCAATTTGTTGGCATATAATTGCTCATAATATTCTGTTACTTGTTTTTCTGTGGTGTTGGTCATGATCTCTGCTTTTTCATTCGTGATTTTATTTATTTGGGTCCTTTCCTTTTTCTTTTTAATCCATCTGGCTAGGGCTTTATCAATTTTGTTAATTCTTTCAAAGAATCAACTCTTGGTTCCATTGATCTGTTCTACTGTTGGTTGTTTTTTTTGTTTGCTTGTTTTTTGTTTTTTTGTTGTTTTGATATCATTGAATTCTGCTCTAATCTTTATTATTTCCCTTCTGCTGCTGGTTTTTGGCTTTATTTGCTGATCTTTTTCCAGATCTTTTAGGAATAAGGTTAGGTTGTGTATTTGAGATCTTTCTTCCTTCTCCAGGAAGGCGTGGATTGCTATATACTTTCCTCTTATGACTGCCTCTGCTGCATCCCAAGGGTTTTGGGCTGTGGTGTTATCATTTTCATTGGGTTCCATGCACTTTTGAATTTCCTCTTTAATTCCTTGGCTAACCCATTCATTCTTCAGTTGGATGTTCTTTAATCTCCAAGTATTCACGGTCTTTCCAAATTTTTTCTTGTGGTTGATTTGAGTTTCATAGCATTGTGGTCTGAAAATATTCAAGGTGTGATCTCGATCTTTTATGCTTGTTGAGGGATGATTTGTGTCCCACTATGTGATCTATTCCGGAGAATGTTCCATGTTCACTCAGAAAGAATGCGTATTCCACTGCTTTAGGATGAAATGTTCTGAATATATATGTTAAGTCCATCTGGTCCAGTGTGTCATTCAAAGCCATTGTTTCCTTGGCGATTTTCTGCTTAGATGATCTCTCTATTGCTGTAAGTGGGGTGTTGACATTCCCTACTATTATGGTCTTATTATCAAAGGGTTTCATATGTTTGTGAACGATTGATTTATATATTTGGGTGTTTCACCTTGGGGGCATAAATACTTACAATTGTTAGATCTTGGTGGATAGACTCCTTAATTATGATATAATGCCATTCTTCATCTCTTGTTACAGTGTTTATTTTAAATATAGATTGTCTAATATAAGTATGGCTATTCCAGCTTTCTTTTGATGACCATTAGCATGATAGATGGTTCTCCATCCCTTTACTTTGAAACTGCAGGTGACTTTAGGTCTAAAATTTTTCTCTTGTAAGCAGCATTTAGATGGGATCTTGTTTTCTTATCCTTCCTGATACCCTATATCTTTTGCTTAGAACATTTAGTTCACTGACATTTAGAATGAAAATTTTGAAGTTAGTGCCATTGTGTTGCCTGTAGAGTTGGTGTTTCTGGTTATGTTCTCTGGTCCTTTCTAGTCTTTGTTTCTTTTAGTATTTGGTTTTCTTTTGTCTTTTATCCACTCAAAGAGTCCCCCTTAAAATTCTCGCAGGGCTGGTTTAGTGATTATGAATTCCTTTAGTTTTTGTTTGTCTGGAAACTGTTTATCTCTCCTTCTATTTTGAATGACAGCCTTGCTAGGTAAAGAATTCTTCACTGTATACCTTTCTGATTCAGCATGTTGAATATATCCTACCACTCCTTTCTGGCCTGCCAAGTTTCTATACATAGGTCTTCTGTGAACCTGGTCTGTCTTACCGGATAGGTTAAGGACTTTTTTTTTCCCCTTGCTGCTTTCATAATTCTTTCCTTGTCTATTTTGTCAATTTGACTATGATATACCTTGGTGATGGCCAGTTTTTGTTGAATCTAATGGGTGTTCTCTGGACATATTTGTATGTCTGTGTCCTTCTCCAGATTAGGGAAGTTTTCAGCTATAATTTGCTCACATAAACATTCTTCCCCTTTTTCTTTCCCTTTATCTTCTGGGACTCCCATGATTCAGATGTTATTCCTTCTTAATAAGTGACAGAGTTCCTTACATCTTGTATAATGCTCTTTTGCCTTTGTTTCTGCTTTTTTTTTTTTTTGCTTTTTTTCTGCTTCATTATCCTCTATAATTTTCTCTTCTATAACTTTGATTCACTGCTCTGCTTCGTCCATCCTTGCCACTGTGACAACCATTCGAGATTGCATCTCGGTTATAGCATTTTTAATTTTGTTCCGACTAGATATTACTTCTTTTATCTCCAAAGAAAGAGATTCTATGCTTTTTTCAACCCCAGCTGGTATTCTTATTATTGTGGCTCAAAATTCTAGTTCAGACATCTTGCTTATATCTGTGTTGATTAAGCTGCTGTCATTTTTTCCTGTTCTTTCTTTTGGGATGAATTTCTTCGTTTTGTCATTTTGGAGGAAGAAAATAATATAAGAAAAAATTAAAATCAAAAGATTATGAACAAAACAAAAACAAATAAAGGAGGCTAGATCCTTGGTGTGTTTTGGTCTACTTGTTGAAAGATGCTTGACAGAATAGAGAAATAAAAGGAAAGAAAAGAAAAAGAAAAAAGAAAAAGGTTAAGAAAAAATTTAAAATTAAAAAAGTATACATAATAAAATAGAATAAAATGAAATAAAGAAAATGAAATAGAATAACAAATTTACAAAATGAAGTAAAAAAATTTAAAAAATTAAAAAAAAAGAAAATAAAAATAAAATTTTCTCTTTCTGTATCCAAGAAAAAGAAAATAAAAACAAAAACAATCTAAACAAAACAGAAGCAAAAAAATTAATAAATGAACCAACAAATATAATGAAACCTGAATGAAGTTATATCCAGTTTCTCCTAGGACTCAAACTATGAAGTGCTCTATAATTTGTATACTAAACACTAAACAGGTGTATGGACTTGTGCTGATCTTCTATACCTGCTGAGGTCTGTGGATCAAGTAATGCATATTATTGTATTAATCCTAAAATCAATTTCCTAGGTGTGTAAAATGGTTTGGTGCTGATCTAGCTGCATTTCAGGAATGAGACAAGCTGAGGGTCTCCATGCTGCTTCACCATCCTCTCTCCTCCCCCTACTTCTGCTTATTTTGAATCATATGTAATTTATTTGTACTGTATGAGAAGATATTCTATAATAAACAGTTATTAATGATAAAGTTGAATAAGTAGTGCTTCAAACCCTTAACCAGCCCCTTTAAAATCTTTCAAAGATTGGTATGTATTCCTCCCAATGACTTCAAGAAGCTCCCAGTACTATTTGTGAAGGCTTCAATGGTTGACATCCGAGGAATGAATTTGAAATTGGAAAATTTGAGTTGAAATCAAAATATTCTCTTAGTTTGATAAAAGAGAAAATTAAGAACATTATCAATCAATCAATAAATGTCTTAACATTTTTACCTTAATCTTCAAGATAATTCTGTTAAAGGTACTTTAGTTTTTCTTAAAATACCATCTATGATTTCCACACCTTTTAATTTTCTCTGCCTAAATTCTACTCTTGTCATAGAAAACAAGTCCTTGTTTTTATACATATGTATTTATTTATTGTTAACAGGGCCTTCCCTCTATATTAAAGAAAATCTTTTTTAATTTCTTTTTGACTTTCAACATTTATTATTTAACTAGTTGGTTCTCAGTCACTGACACCATATGTTCCATGAACTGCTAATGATATTGTCAGATTATAGAAGTGTTTCACAAAAATCTTACACTAATAATTTTAGTAAAATTGCTATTTTCAAACTAGAACTATGTAAGAGTTTAAGTAGGAAAATGGTTTATGCATAACAAAATTTGCTCTATTGATTTAGAGTTTTTAACACTTTGGCTGCTTAGATATATTTGAGGTAACAAGAATTTTTATTGGTATAAGTTTACTAAAAAAAAAACAAGTCTGCCTACTTATTTACATAGGGTACTTACATTTTGATTCTGAAGTAGAATTTTTGCTTTATTATATTCATGTGAAGGGCTACAAAATAGTCACTTATATTTTGGTTTTTGTCATATCTTATGAACTTGGCATTGATATAATATCTGCAGACATATTAAAGTTACTAATAAAACAATCATTAAACGTATTGAAGCAGAAATCACATAAAGCATAACAAGTTTATTTTCTCAATGTACCTTTCTTAACCTAGGTTTTTTTTTTTCTCTTTTTTTAAACGTAAGTCTTTTTTTAACTATAAGGCTTGTCCTAAGTAAAAGATGTTTTCTCCATGACCTGTGTTCAGTATGTTCAATTACAAGGCTCACATGTGCATTTCATCCAGTTTTGTGCTTTTCATTTTAAATTAGGAATACAGTAACACTCCAATGTTATTGGTTAACAAATATACATACACTGTCATCTAGCAGTCAAGGTGTTTTACATGTGCTTTATTGCAGTAGTAACAAAGTGTTAATATAACTCATCAGAATTTGTATGACATGGTAACAATTAAAAAAACTTTTGGGGCACCTGGGTGGCTCAGTCTGTTGAGCGTCTGACTTCAGCACAGGTCATGATGTCACAGCTCATGGGTTCAAACCCCATGTTAGGCTCTGTGCTGACAGCTCAGCGCCTGGAGCCTGCTTCAGATTCTGTGTCTCCCTCTCTCTCTCTCTCTTTCTTTCCCTCTTCTGCTCACAGCCTGTGTCTCTCTTTCCCTCAAAAATAAATAAAGATTAAAAAAAAATTTAAATGAACAAATACAAAAACAGATTTCTGAACTACTTAGATTCATATCAATGGCCTTATGTTCTACATTGGTCTATTTGTGATACCCTTCTTGATATCCTTCATTTATATTTACATTCTTTTTTTAATATCTATCTATCTATCTATCTATATCTTTAGTGCAGCTTTAGATCCACAGCAAAACTGAGAGGAAGGTACAGAGATTTCCCATATTCACAGCCTCACCATTTGTTATGATTGATGAACCTATGTTGAAGTATCATTATCTCCCCAAATCCCTAGTTTATATTAGGTTTTGTTCTTGGTGTTATACATACTATGAGTTTGGACAAATTTACAGTGACACTTATCACCATTTTAGTATCATACAAACAGTTTCATGCTGCAAAAATCCTCTGTGCTTTATCATCATCCCTTTCAACATTAGTGATGGTCACATTTCTTTGAACTTATGTCTTTGGGAAATTCTGGCATAAAAATAAAGCCTTCAGCTTTCTGTGTATTCACTGAGTAGTCTTAGAGAGTATCAACACTTCCCATCTGACACAGTATTACTTAAACATTGTTCATTGATTTTGACTGGTTATAGTATATTTTATTTACAAATTAAAATTATCCATTTCAAAATATGTCCGTTATCTTTATAAAATTTTGGGAAATATAGAATCATAAAGAATATTGCCATAATCTCCAGCACAGAAAGACCTATGTTAACATATTGGTGTCATGTATTATCCTCTACAGTGTGACTGAATATTTTTAATAAACACTATTTTTTTAATTTTTAATTTTTTTTATATTTAAGAGAGAGAGACAGAGAGACAGAGAGACAGAGCGTAAGCAGGGAAGGGGAAGACAGAGATGGAGACAGAATCTGAAGCAGGCTTCAGGCTTTGAGCTGTCAACACAGAGCCCGTTGCGAGCTCAAACCCACAAACCAAGAGATCATGACCTGAACCAAAGTCGGACACTTAACTAACTGAGCCACCCTGGTGCCCCTCATAAACATTATTTTTGATAAGTGAAAAATTCATTGTTAAAATATCTATTTCCTGTTTCTAGCATTATTGTAATGATTACCTTTAGACATAAATCTTTAACACGTTCTTGCTTTTTGGTGTGTGTGTGTGTGTGTGTTTAACCTAGAGTTAATTCCTGCAAGTGGACTTTCTAAATTATAGGTTTGAACCAGTTTTAAGCTTCTGGATGGATAATTCTGAACTCTGTAGTATTTCTGAATTTAATATAATGTGTTAATTGAAGGGGAGGAAGTCATTTATTATAAATGACTCTGGCCACTATTTTATTTTTATTTTTTTGCCTCACAGTTTATGGTGAAGGCACAAGGTTATCCCAAGGTCCTCTCAATTTCACTGACAGGCTCAAGTATCTAAAACTGATTCATTCCTGAAATGTACTCCATTTTATTCAAAGAAATATTTTCAAATTTTAGTTAGTGTATGATATGTATAAATAAAATAGGTTAGTGAAAGGACAAGGAAACTGTCTACTGGTGTTCTTAATGGATTCAACAATGGCTCTGATGTTTTCTTCATGACCTATAACTATTGCTTATAAATTTTATACTGAATTAATTCTCCTTTATGAATTCACTGAGAAAGACTTCTCTTTCCTTTAGTATTTTAAACTAAAAGAGCAGGCCTACCTGCTCTTGGTGTCAGAGAATACAATTTATATTATTTAAGTCATTTGAAAATGCTAGAACTAGGCTCGTGGTCCAAAATTTGGTATTCTTAATAAAATTTCTCTGGGCATTTAAAAAAAATGAATACTGTGATGGTTAAGTATTCTATATCTGTCAACTGATTATTAATCATATTGTTCAAATATTCGATATATTTGCTGGTTTTGTTAATTTATTTTATCATATATTGAGAGATATATGTTAAAAAATATCTCATTATTCTTTAGGATCTATTTCTTTTATTTCTGAAAAACTTTGCTTTATGTATTTTAACCCATGGTAGTATTTGGCATGACTGTGGAATTCCTCAGAATAACAAATCTATTCAAAGAAAATTGGATTAGTCTGTCATGATTTATTTTTCCTGCAGAGGCACTCAAATTTTAATAATAAACAGAAAATCGAAAATAATTTTATGATTGTGAACAAGGCAGTTTTAGGTATCTCAGTGTTAGATATCACTGATTTTTTTTTCTTTCTTTGCTTCCATATTTATTTGATTATTTCTATATTTGTCTACAATCAACTTTTCTCCTGAAATACTTGGGGTATTTATAAAAAGCAAATATAAAAACAAAACAAAACAAATATAGGTCATTTTGTTTTTCATTTTCCTATTTCTTTCTTTCCTTTATTCCAAATAAACTACACTGGAAAATAGTGATAGATGAATCAGAAATCTCAGATATTTCCTGTCCTAATATTAGCAAGTTCCAAAACAAATGTGATATCACATCAGTTATGTCTGAGTAGCAGGTGAGCTCAAGGTGTTGATTGGTTTAACTTTTGAAGTCCTTATAATACTTAGCTTTCTTAGTGAATGTTTACTTGAATCTGTTCTGTGGATTTACAAAACATTTTGGAATACTCTGTACCCATATTTACTAGAGAAAATAAATTACTGTAGGGTATTTTATTTGAAACCTTTTTTGTGTGAACTAAAATAACTAAATTACATCAGTTTTAGTTACATTATGTTGTTTTGTGAGTGATGAAGGCACATAGCAGCCAGTGGAGACATTTGAACTCTGGAGTTCAAAAGACCTGGGGTTCAATTTTATCCTCTATCACTTACTGGTCTTTCAAATTGAGTCTTAGCTTTCTTATGTAAAAAATAGGATAAGGATATTTATTACATCAAATAGTTGTTTCATTAATGAAATAAGGTAATTGTTAACTATATAGATTTACACTACCAATTATTTAACATAATAAACAGGTGACATATTTAAGGTAATTTAATGACAAAGAATGTTCAGTTTATAATATACATAAATTGATTAAATAAAAATGGGATTTATCTGTCTTTATTTCACTAGAAAATTATGTTTTTTTTCCTTAAAGTTTTCATAATGTCAGAAGTATATGCTTATATAAAAATAGTTTCTATTTGTGGCATTTTAATATTTAGCAGGAACTCAATCAAATTTGAAGTTGGCTTGTTTTACTAATTACAGTTTTTAGGAGATAGGAGTTTAGGACCCAACACCATTGTAGTATATGGGAATAGAGTCAATTCTAGCGGAATGTAAAGTGTTTGTGAATGCCTACTGCCAAGATGATGACATCTAATTTTGCAAGGCTTAGTTCCCTAGGATAAATATTTGGGGTATCTGTCTTGAAGCTAAAATATTTATCTTTCTACTTTAATTTTAAAACCACATTAGAAGTGTTCAATAAGTATCTGTGAGACTTTCTTTTGGTACACAAAGGGAAATCCATCAATTAGTGTGTCTCATTTGCA
This sequence comes from Lynx canadensis, assembly GCF_007474595.2. Classification (NCBI taxonomy): domain Eukaryota; kingdom Metazoa; phylum Chordata; class Mammalia; order Carnivora; family Felidae; genus Lynx; species Lynx canadensis. Next base: position 26,941,469 of record NC_044320.2, read on the forward strand.
GTAAATGAAAGTGGAAGAAAATCCTAATTACTGTATATTGTATGAAACCTTCAAACCACAGCTGTATCCTACCAATGATTCATTAAAAAGAATCTCTAAGTAACCAAATCTGTTCTTGCTTGTATTTTAAAACCTTAATATGCACAACATGTGCCTCTCTCTGATTGGTAAACATAGTTAGATATTACTGTATATGAAATCATCACTGGAGTCATTAGAGGTATTTATGAAGTTGTTATCTGTGAATGGTGAAATTTTCATGATACCACATAAATAAAATAATAGGCCACTTGACTGCATGTTAACTCTATGCCAAAAGATTATAATCCTTCATATGCATTAATTCATTTTTTTCTTCATAAAAATATTTGAAGACAGGCGCCCTTAACGCCACCATTTTATAGATGATGGAATTGAGGAAGAAATAGGTAAGGTAACTTGCCCCAAATCCCAGAGTCTTACCACAACTACAAATGATTCCAGCCAGCTATTCGAATTCCACAGATCCAAGAGCTTGACCATTCACTTTTTTAACATTGAAAGAAAATATGATTAAAAATAATTTAAATATTATACATGTTTTCTTACCAAGCTTAAGGTAAGATAGTATGATACTTAAAAGAGAGCTCAATTATCAACTTCACAGGGGAAATGTCTCTGAAGAAAGTGATATGAGAGGAAGGAACTGAAGAGTTTATCTATCATAGTTAGACCAAATGACTGGTACAACTTCCTTTTGTAGAAATAGCAGGTGAGAAAGAATGCTAGGCTAGTCGCAACTCAGCAGTTTGGCCTTATGATCTTTAAAACCTTGATGGAAATTGCAGAAGCTGGTGTGGAAAACATGTTACAAAGCTGGAAATTAGGAGTCATAACTCAACACCCAAGGAACCGGGAAGTAAAGAAATAAACCAGAGTGTAAGAAATAATGGAGTCATAAAGGGGGCCTTTAAAGAAGAAACTTGCTGTATGATTATTTCAAAGCCATGTGCAGGGTAACCTGGCTGGCTCAGTCGGTTGAGTGTCTGACTTTGGCTTAGGTGATGATCTCACAGTTTGTGAGTTCTAGCCTTGTGTTGGACTCTGCACTGACAGCTCAGAGCCTAGAGCCTGCTTCAGATTCTGTGTCTCCTTCTCTCTGCGCCTCCCCCGCTCATGCTCTGTCCCTCTCAAAAATAAATAAATAAACATTAAAAAATCTAAAAAAAAAAGCCATGTTCATACAGCAAAATTGAAATTCTATAAGCATTGTGTTTTTGGAGAATTTTTTTTTCTACAATGTTTTCTATAATGTTTACATATATATTGTGTGTGTGTGTGTGTGTGTACATTTACAGTGTTTTATGTGTCTTGCTTATTCTTGGTGAGGTGTGTGTGGTGCGTGTGTGTGTGTACAGGTTTTTCAACAAAGAATAATGGAAAATCTTTATCTGATGCTGGAAAAATAATCACTAAATGGAATTGAATTGGCCTTGTCAAAGCTTAAATGTGTCTCTGATAGTGTTCTAGTTAGACTTGTTGACAATTGAAAAACCAAGAATTTGATGGGAAAAAATGGTTACTCTTACAAGAATACAGTCTAGAAAGTAGATATGAAAACAGCTATGTTTAAAACAGGGCAACACATAAGGGAACCCAAGGGAAGGATCAATAAAAAGCCATACTTTGATACCCAGCATTTTGTTCTGTTGTATTTCTTTAGTTTTTATTGAATTATTGTTAACATGTAGAGCAAAGTTATATCTGTGCTATGGATATTTATGTTGTTCAATCCGAGTAAACATAGTTCTTTCCCCCCAAATCTAGTATTGAGCATTGGCAGTCACCTGTGTTGGGGGCAGAAATCTGTAGTATGCTTCTAAGTATCCTCTAAGTCATTATCCAAGACTGATATAAGAGCAAAGGCAGGGAAATCTATGAGGAGAGATTGTGCCATGCTGTTTTATAGGAGCATACTATATTTTCTGGTGATAGGAGGATTATCTGTTAAGGTAGACTTATAACCTGTAATATACAAGATGCTACACCCTGGAAGAAATTTATGTAATATACATATATATTACATAAAATTTACAATTAAGGGGGTAAAATAAGGCTATCTAGGTGCTTGCTTAGTGGAATGCAATAGTCCTAATCTGTTAACAATTCTCAGAAAATGGAATAAAAATCTTTCAGAAAATGGAATAAAAATTTCCTATCATAATAAATATATGAAAAAGTGGTAACTTTATCATTGTTAACATCCTTTTTCCAAGACAATGTGACAATGAACCTAGATTTTTGTAGGAAGAAGTCAAATTTAAATAATCTATCATTCTTTTAACCTATTAGTTGGCTGTTTGTGATAAATAATAAAAGGTTTGAGTGAATGTGAGAAAAAAAAACTGAAAATACCCTCAGGCCATTCTAACATGGGTCAGGATGTATTATTAACTGATTCATTGAAAACCTGTTTATTGATTCATGTGCTAGACTACATGTATCTGGTCCTAGAGACACTAAAAATACACAAATTTGATGACAAATACCCATTGGGGAAAAAATAAGAAACTTTCTTTATAGGAACAAAAAGAAAGCTAATATTAAGATATTAAAAATAAGGTAATGGAGCTGTAATACACAGATTTGTGACTATAGTTAATATACTATATTGCATATTTGAAAGATGCTGGGGTGCCTGGGTTGCTCAGCCAGTTAAGCATAAAATTTTTGATTTTGATTCAAGTCTTGATCTTAGGGTCATGAGTTGAGGCCCTGCATTGGGCTCCATGCTGGTCATGGAGCCTTCTTAAAATTCTTTCTCTCCCTCTATCATTGTCCCTCTCCCCCACTCACATGCTCTCTCTAAAAAAGAAAAAAAGGGAAGAAAGAAAGAAAGAAAGAAAGAAAGAAAGAAACTAAAATAGCTATGTGTAAGGATGGATGTTAACTGGATTAATTGTGGTGATCATTTCATAATATACACAAGCATTGAATCATTATGTTGTACACTTGAAACTAATATAATGTTATATGTCAATTTTACTTCAGTAACTTAAAAGATAAAAAGCAAGGCAAATTTGAGAAATTGTCAAGGTTAGCCAAGAGGAGACTAAGGTGGGGGAGGAGAAGATATGCAGTGTTATGGGATTATAAAGAGAGTCAGTTAAAATGGTGAAAGGGAACTATTCTCAAGGGAATCATACATCAGGTAAATTTTGAAGACCAAAGATAAGTTAACTATTGATAAATCTAGGTTTAGAGAAGTGGCAGCACTGAAGACAGTGAAGGCAGAAAGAATAGCTCCTGAATATATTTAAAAATGAGAGAGAATATTGTCAAGAACTGAGAGGAGTATGAGATTTTACCCTCTCTGTAAGGTTACAAGTGAGCCTTCCATAGTTTCATGGATGTTGATATAAGACATGACTACAGAGTCAGAGACAAAGATCTATTTCTCATTCACAGCATTATCAGTAGCCGGAGTATCAACATTTTTGCACTGGATCTCCAAGCCCCAATTCCCAGAAGATGAAGAGAACCTGATGATACCTGTGAACACAGTGGGTTTCATTACAGGAAAGGAACACTGATTTGGGGGATCAAGAAACTATTTGAATGAATAATGATCATGCCTATATTTATTCTATAAGGAGACACCATCTCTATCTTCCAGCACTATAAGCAAATCTTCCCTTTGATCCTGAGAGGGATACTAGTTTTGCCTTTTAATAGGGTTCAATTTTTTTCTCCCAGTGGAATATTTATGTACTCTGAAGATTTAAGTGTCCAAGTGGGATTTTCCCCTTCTCTTCTGTCTGGGTCCTGTAATTTCCAATATCCCATATTCTATGGGTATGGAATTTTTATTGCTCCTGGGTGATTTATCCCCAATTAAGAGACGAGGCATATGGCATATACTATTGTTATACTGCAGGAAATATGAACAGAGTCTTCCTAGTTCCCTTTTCATACATGGAAACATTTTAGAAAAAACCAAGCTTTATATAAGAGTCTCAGTTCCAACTGCCTCTACTCTAAGCACTGAGCAACCTATTCAGCATTCACATGTGAATGTCACATATTCAGCCCCTAACTTTTGGAGCCCCTATCAGGATCTGAAGCTTCAGCTGGTTGTTTCAGTATCAAATTATACTTAGTTCCTATACTGTTTTTTCTTTTTATTTCTGGTAATAAGAACACTTAATCCCACTCTTTCAAAATCAGATATATTTGCTGTTGATGGTATTGGTATAGCATATTTTATATATTCATTTCCTAGATGATTTCATCCAATTTTATGAATTTAAATGCTATGTATGTGCTTCTGAGTCCCTAATTTACATACCTCATACAAATGTAGTCCCTAAACTAGAATTATATATCCAGATGTTGTCTTAAAACAATTAAGAGAATTGTCTAAGAGATTTCTCCAAATTATCTAAAAATGAATTGTCTTAACTCAGATTTCTGCTTCTAGATGAGATTTTGTCCTCTTGTATTTTTCCCATATTAGTAAACAATCCTTATTCTTCACTTTGCTTAGGCAGAAGACTTTGGAGGCATACTTGACTCCCTCTTTTCTGTCACATTCATGTTAAACTGCCCAAAAATAGTGTTGAAAATTCCTCCTAAATATACACAGAATCCAAATACTTCTCAACACATCTACAGTGCTGACACTGGCCCAAAGTCCAAGAATTTTTATTGTTATAGTTTACAAAATTTGTCTGCCTATTTTCACTTTATCCCTCTAATAAACTTGTATTTGACATGGTGGTCTTAATTTAAAATCCAAATTATATGATGTTACTCCTTTCCTCCAAATCCTCTAGTGGCTTCCCAATTCCCTCAGAGTGAACTCAAACATGCATCTCAGGATTTATAAGGTGCTAAATAATCTATTTCATAACCCTGTCTTTCTGAAAACTTCACTTACCATTGTTCACTTTTATTGACCTCTTCACAGTCCCTTTATCATGTAAGGTTGGATCATAAAATAGGGGTTTAGGTAGGCAAAAAGATACAAGTCAAATTTTGTCCATTTTACATGATTTAATCATAAAACTGTCACCCTAGGACATTTGTATTTCATACTGTCTTTTTTTCCCAATAATCACCTGATTCCTTCATTCTCATCCTTCAAATGTAGCTTACATGTCATTTAGAAAAGTGTGCCTTTCATGTGCCTGGGTGGCTCATCCATTAAACCTCTGACTCTTGACTTTGGATCAGGTCATGGTCTAGCAACCAGGAGATCAAGTCCCGCATCAGGCTCTGCCCTAAGTGTGGAGCCTGCTTGGGATTCGCTCTCTCTCTCTCTGTGCCCCTCCACTGCTTGCACAGACACACACTCTCTCTCTCTCATAATGAATGAATAGACATTAAAATCAATAAATAAAAAACAAGTGAATCAAAATTCAATAATATCAATACAAATAATATCACTGTTTAGACATAAAACCAAGAGAAATAAAATTCTCATGCAAAGACTTTTAAAGTTTTTAAAAATTAATTTATTTATTCTTGAGAGAGAGAGAGCATGTGAGCAAGGGAGGAAGAGAGAGAGAGAGAGAGAGAGAGAATCTCAACCACACTCCCCACTGTCAGTGAAGAGCCCCGTGTGGAACTAGAACCCATGAACTGTGAGATCATAACCTGAGCTGAAATCAAGAGTCAGACACTGAACCGAATGAGCCACCCAGGTGCCCTCAAAGACTTTTAAAATAATGGTCAGAGTAGCTTTATTTGTGATAGTGTAAAACTAGAAACATTCCAAATATTCCCCAACAGGTTAATATGAAAACATACTATGGTATAGCCCTACAATGCTATCTTACTCATCAGGAAGAAGGTATTAATTATTGATATATGCTACAATATAGATGAATCTTCAAATAATTATTTTGAATGAAAGTGTAAAGACAAAAAGACTATAAAGTACATGGTTCTATTAATGTTAAATTGTATGAAATTCCAACTAATCTGTACAGGAGTAAAATAGATCAGCAGTTGTTTGGGGATGGAGAGGGGAGTGGCTGTACTCAGTGGCAGAAGGAGAGGGATAACAAATAGGCACAAGGAAGCTCTCTGGCAACTATGGATATGTTCTTTAATCTTGATTATGGTAATATTTTCCTGAGTATATGCATATAGGAACATTTATCAATTTGAAACATTTTTCAATGTGCAGTTTATTGTAAGACAATCATATCTCATTAAAACTTTTTAAAAAGAGGGGCACCTGGGTGGCTCAGTCAGTTAAGCGGCTGACTTTGGCTCGGTCATGATCTCACGATTCATAAGTTTGAGCCCCACGTAGGGCTCTGTGCTGACAGCTCAGAGCCTGGAACCTGTTTCGGATTCTGTGTCTCCCTCTCTCTCTGACCCTCCCCGCTAACACTCTATGTCTCTCTCTCTCTCTCAAAAATAAATAAAATTTAAATAAAATAAAAAAAAACTTTTTAAAAAGAGAATTAAAGAAAATAAAATGGTAAAAGGGGTAACACAGATGAAACTGTTACGTGATTTCTGGTAGTTACCATCGTTAAACAAAGAGTTAATGCCGCTTCTTTTGGCCACTAACCCTTAAATGGAAATATATTTCATCATAAGTTTTCTCTATCTCATGAAAGAAAGTAAATATGTTTATTGGAATGAACAAACTTCTTCCAGTCACAATTGAAAGTGGTGGTTATTATGTGGGCTCTTATCTAAATGCTAATGTCTGCAACTACAGATGTGTAACAGTCTCAGAAACACTTTTACAATCTAAAATTCTCATATTGGCTTTCCATTAATAGTGAATGGTTCGGAATTACTTGGAATTTGGTCAAGAAATCTCTGCAAGAAACTGAGTTAGGTATATTGTTTCCAGGTATTCTAATTAAAACAAATTTTAGGAAAGAAAGTTAAGAGAACATAAATAAATGGATACTAAGCATGTCAATTATCTCAAACATGAAATCGCTCAGGCAATTATCTGTCAACTATGACAGATAGTCATAACCACTTTCTGATTGCAATTATTCACAATTGCTAGGAGTGTGCATTTTTTCTGACATTGTTTACAAAAGTCTCTATAGTGTAGGTATCTGAACTAAGAGTGTAAAGGTGTTTAGAAATGCAACTGTATTCTTACTCATGCTGTATGCTATCATATGTATTCATGACACATACTTTTCATGGATACAATTTAAGACAGGTATCATGAAAATAGTTTTGTAAGGCTTATATTGGACTTAATATGAGATAATACTGTTATGTGGAGTATAATAAAACATTATATTGTCTTATAAGAAATATAAGGTTAATATATAAGAAACCAAGTTTCTACTGTATAGCAGAATGAAAAGCACTAATGGCCATGCAAATCTGAAGACAGACTTGACATATATAAAGAGGTGTAAAGGAAGTTGTAATAAAAAGAGTTGTAAAACAAACTCTATCACCATATATTAAAATGACTTAATGATTTACTGTCACTAATCCTGGGAAATTGTAAGGATAAGAACTATTAAATTCCTTAAATGCAAAATCTTTGTTTTGTCCAATTATATGTTTGAAGTACAAGAACAGAGTTTGATATATAATAGATGCTTAATTTAAATATCTATATATCCATATAACTTATCTATCTTTTATGTTTGTTATCTTGTTTTTTTCAAAATATTATCAGTTAAAAATGATTTATTTTTAAATAAATGATTCATGCAGTCACCTCAAATTTATAAAATATTTTTTAAACTGTAGTGATAAATAAGAAAATTTTATTAACTATTTGAAATACCTAGAAAGAACAAAATAAATCATTAGTAATAAGATATTTTAGGCGAACCAAGCTTTTATGTCGTTTTCAAATGACAGCAATGAACTAGAAAATTATTCCACCATTGCAAAGACTGTGCATCAAATGTTACAAGAAAACATTTACTGAAGACTATTAGAATTTGAATTAAATTCATTTATAATTAAGTTCAAAGGAACCTTGAACATACTGCTTGATTTCAAAAAATATGTTTGATATAAATTCCAGTATTTGAATAGCATTAACACTTCAAAAATATCTTTAAAATGTCACACAAATATTGGTTTACTGTGTACAAGAACTTAATGAATTTAGCCAATTTTCCTGGGTTAAATCATTAAATGACATTGGAAAGTAAGAGTTTTACTTTACTTTTTCATAAGAATACTAATGCAACAAATTATAATGATGAATCTAAAGACTATTGAGATCTTTTCTGTGGAATAATACCATGAAATCAAAGAACATATAACCAAAAAATCATTTAGTTAAATCCCCACTTTACAAAAGAGGATATTTGACTGATAAATCCATTTCTTACACAGAAACTCTTTTTTACACAGAGGTACATAGTTGTGGGATAGTCTTTCAGGGTTTGTGACCTACACAAAACCAAGCAATTCTCAGACACCAGAAGAATGTCCAAGAATTCAACTCAATTCTGACACTGTCCATCTGGAGATAGCATTGGTGGCTTGGTGGCATGCAGAAGCATTCTGGTTTCTCAAGAGTGGAAGCTCTCTAAAAATATCAAAAAGCTCCCCTCTTGGGTTTTAATGGAGTCTTCATTACATAGTCATTATTAACTAAGTCATTGGCCATAGGCTGATTCAACCTAGGGCCCCCCTCCTTCCCTGGAGGTCTGGGGGTGTGACTGAAAGTTACCCCCCTCTACTCTTGTAGCTGGTTTTCCTGGCAACCAGTCCCCTTCCTTATCTGGGATCCAGAAGTCACATTGTTAACATAACAGTGAGCTTTATCACTCTAAACACAGGAAAACTCCAAGAGCTTAGGGAGCTGCGAGATAGGAACTGTGGCTAAAAACCAAATATATATGAAAAATTAAAATAAATATGAGGTATAAATCACAATGTGACAGATAGCATCAGAGAGTAAATAAGCAAATATATAATTATAGAGAAGATAAAGACACAAAACTTTCCCATGTGGTCACTGATCCATGGAATTCTTTTAACCATGGAACAAGACTTCCATTCAGAAACCAGTGAGGGCACCAGTCATCCACACTGGAAGAGTGTGATCACTGATATATATTTTAATATATTAGAAATAATCGATATCTGATTTTATTCTGACACAGGTTTTGGTGAGAGAAGGGGTATGGGTAGTTGAAGATGAAAATGTTAAGTCAGAAGATGGACTGGGAAAATAAGCTCCCAGTCCAGCATGCAAACACTTGGAATGACAACTTACTTAAACCATATAAAAATGAGAGCATAGTTGAAAAATCAAGGCTTGTATTTGGTCAATAATAAAAAGAAGTAAAAATATCACCAAAAAAAATTCGTGAAATAAGGAAGATAACTTTGGTAGCTTCATTCTGTTTACTTAATTTTAAGAAAAGATGATGCAAAATAATTTTGAATAATTTCATACAAATTTTAACAGGATGAAAATGTAAAAAGATTTATATGAAGTCAAACAATTAAGAACAGAGTTTGATATATTCAGACATTTTTCTAGAGACTATTAAACAACCTGAAATGAGCACAGGTTTGAGAGCAGGTAGATCTGGTTTCAAACCTTATGCCCTTCACTTAGTAGTAACTTGGGAAAGTTATATATATATATATACATATATATATATATGTATATATATATATAAGTATATATATAGTAACTTGGGAAAGTTATATATATATATATATATATATATATATATATATATATATATAAGCCTCACCTGCCTTACCTGAAATATAGGGAGTGAAAATCAAAAATACTGTATGAAAAGTGTCTAAGTGTGTCTGTGATATGGCAATTCCATGAATTACTTCACAATTACTACTTCTGTTATTGCTGCTACTACTACTACTGCTACTATTACTTGTATTCTTACTAACATTAACTTTCATAAGTATAAATAAAAGATCATAGATTTTGTTGGAAAGAAAAAGTAGCAGGTATAAAGCAAGGAGAGCAGAAGGTGATTGAATGAAGAGTTGGGGCTACTTTGAAATTAAGAATGATGCAGTTTAAAGCAAACAAAGGGAGAATGAAAATAAAAAGCCTTTACTGAAGATCTGTGGCCTGATAGATACATTAGAATCAGCAAGGTCTGATTGGTGAAGCAAGATGCAACTATTCTAATGAAAAAAATTTAAGTAGGAGGAAAGACATAGTGATAGTAAGATATAACTCCAGTTCTAACTGGAGTGGCTCTAGAAAATACAGGTTCATTTTGATGATTCATTGTGATCATACATCACATCATAGACAACATATTTTTTGTATTTTAATTGTGATAATATATGTATAACATAAAGCTTACCATTTTAACCATTTTAAATTGTACAATTTAGTGGCATTAATTATATTCACAATGTTGTACAACCATCACCAGTGCCTGTTTTCAAATGGTTTTACTAGAAACCTTTTAATAATTAAGCAATTACTCCACATCCCTTCTCCCCACAACGGTGGTAGCCTCTAATCTATTTTCCATCCCTATGAATTTGCCTATTAGGTAGTTCATATAAGTGGCATCATAGAATATTTGTCCTTTTGTGTCTGACTTTACTTAACATAATGTCTTCAAACTTCATCCATGTTGTACCATATATGTATGTATGTCGTCTGTGGAAAAATGTCTATTCAGAGCCTCTGCCAATTTTTTAATCAGATTGGTTTTATTTTGTTATTGAATTGTATAAGGTCTTTACATGTTTTTGATATTATCCCATTATCAGATATATGATTTGCAAATATAATATTATTAAAATACGGCACTAAAAAAACATAACAATCCCTGCAAACCCTGAGAAAATGGACTACTTAAAAATTAAGAAATTCTGTTTATTATAAGACACCGTTAAATTGTAGATACCAAGAAGATATTTGCAAAACACAAAGTATCCAGGACATATGATGAGTTTTTGTCAATCTATGAGAACAAAGATAGTATAATAGAAAAATCATCAAGAGACTTCACTAAGCATTTCACAAAGGGAGTAAGCTCATGTCCCATAAACAAATCAAAAGTTATCAACCTCATTACAATATATAGGAAAATATAAAATAAAGCCAAAATATAGATTAAATCTAGGCAAGGGTATACAATTACATAAAAAATTACACTATAATACCAACAGTGGAAATAATTGTGGCATATTCATAATTTGAGATGAATAAACAAACTGTACTTGACACACAAATATGAGAGGGTGAAGGGAAGCATAAAACACATGTAAAGCATGATTCAACTTAGACTTAAAAATGGCCAAAATTAATGAATAAAAGCTGCACAAAACTTACAAAACAAAGAGCTTACAGTTATTGGACAACAACCATTTGGAAGCTTCCAGACTTGAGAGAAAGAACACATGCCACAAGACCTTTGCATTCACCTCAGCCTTCTCCTTCAAGGCAATTTTCAAGCAGCAGCAGCAGAAGAAAGTGGATCCCAAGCAGAGAGTCCAGCTTTATTGAGAAGAGAAGGCAGGAAAAGATATGTAGGGAAAGACACTGAAATAAAGGCAAAGGCATTTAAGAAGCCCCAAGATTCTGTGTAAAACTTTACTTCACATTACTTAGCCGAATTCTGAGGTGTCCAGGTACAAAATGGAATAACAGAGTTCTAGCAGAGAATAGCTGCTGAGAGGAACAGCACTAAACAGAGACACAAATAACTTAACTTACAGAGAATTTCAACAGATGTTTAACATCTACAAAAATTGTTGAAACAGACTTTCTATTAAATAGTATTACTAAAATTAAGAACTCATTGGATGTAATCAACAATAGACTACAGAGGATAAAGAGTAGTAAATACAACACTGAACAATAAAAAATGTCTAAACACAGAGGGAGGGATGCCTGAGTGGCTCAGTCGTTTAAATGTCAGATTTGATTTTGTGGCTCAGGTCATGATCTCATGGTTCATGAATTCGAGCCCTATGTTGAGCTCTGTGCTGGCAGCACAGAGCCTCCCTGGGAACCTCTCTCTCTCTCTCTCTCTCTCTGCCCCTCCCCTGCTCACTCTCCCTGTCTTTCATAATAAACAAATTAAAACTTAAAAAAATAAATAAACAGAGGGGAAAGAAGTTAAGAGAAATGGGACATGGTAAAAAAAAAAAGTCTAATATATGTGTAATTAGAGGACAGAGATAATGGATTGATGGGAAAGATCTATATGTCCATCTGGATGACAGCTTACAGGGATGTTTATATGTGTAAAATTTCATTGAATTGTAATGCTAAGATTTCTGCATTTTATTAAATACAATTTATAACTAATTAAAATGAATACATAGCAAAGCAATGATAATTAACATTATCATTGAATATGACCCATTGGCTAATTACATAAAGCAGGAGAAAGCTTTTTACTGGAAAACAAAATAATTTTTAAAAAGTATGGAGTTGATGTGGCCATTTATTTTTCCACTGGGATAGTTAATATGATTAACAATGATAGTTAATATAAATATTTGGGCCAATCTTACCTTTCTATGGGATATAGTTTGGAATAGCAAATTTTATAGACTCTCATATAAATCCTTACCATCCAGAAGCTGAAAAGGAGATAGACAAAATAGGATACATTGTCTAGAGTAAGAAAAGTAGAGCAGAACTGTGGAACAGACAAATTTAATGTTTACTGTGTCCAGTACTCATAAGCTAACTTATTGGCTAATGATATAGAGCCATTTATATGATTAATGCAACTTGTATTTGAATCAGAAGTACTGAAGTTTATTTGGTGGACCAATTCACTGAACTAAAGAATGAACCCAACCACAGATATGAATACTTCACCTGGCTGCTATTCTTTTATTGCCCTTATATATGCATAAATTCTCATGGAGGAACACAAATATTGTTTAAGTTTGAAAGTGTCACAGATGAAAGACAGACTTGTAATGGATGATGAAATGGCAAATATTTATAAAATGAATGTAGAAAAAAATTTATGACTTCAACAAAAATGTGACTTGGAGGAAAGACTAAGTTGTATTTAAACACATTGTATTTGCACACTTGGGGAAATGTAACAATCTTGTAAAATGGTTCTCCTGGAAGGCAACAATCTGTTCTAATATAAAAATCTAGCACAGTGCAGTGAGAAATAAATAAGCAAAGCCATGAATACATTAATACCTCCTCTGAAGAATGAGGATATAGACAGAGGGCAGTCAGAAAAGTCTTCACAGAGGTGATAATATTCAATTTAAATATAGGAGGTTCAAAGTAGAGGCTAGCGTGTAAGTAGAAAGGTAGAAAATTAGTTTGAAGGACAATGGTGATCATTAGCTTACAAAGTAGCTTAGATAATACATATAGTACCAAATTTCTTATCTAGAAATCATGGCAAAGAAAAAATATTGAGGTATTTAGAATGAGAGGTTTAGTAGTACTGAATATAGGTTACTGGAAGTATTCATTAATTGCCCTCATTCCTTAAAATATGGAACATTAATTTGTTTTATATTTTGTTTTATGTTTTGTGTCTAAATCTTGAATGCTCTTTTTACATTAGATATAAATATAAGTGATTTTATGCATGTGCATTTGGCTGGCTCCGTCTCAAACCAAAATACCTGATAGGAATATTGATATTTTTTTCCAATAATGTTTAATTTTCCTTTGCATCTAAGCAATTTTAGAGTTAGTTTTGTGTTTGTTTGCTCAGATAGGCAGAACAAACAGACTAATCAGTTTTGAATGTGAGATGTGTATGGTGTTCAGCTAACACTGGAGGAATTTTCATGATATTATTTCTAAAGATAATCAGTTAGCTGGCTTCAGATGAATGGCTATTCATTAACTTAATTATTTATGCAGGAAGTATAAAAGATGTAAAAGTGGGTGGCCACTGGATAGTACTTCACATAAAGCAGGAGAAAGCTTTTTCCCAGAAAATAAAATAATGAAGAAACATTCTTGAGTTTATGAGACCATTCACTTCACCAATAGGATACCCATCATCCCCAGACTAGTATTCTTTCCTTGGAGGAAAGAAAGAAAACCAACACAAAACAAACATGGTTTTGCAGGACTCTTTCCATGTGCCAGGAATTGACCTACAGGATTGTAATACAGTTCAAAATCGTAAAACATTCATTCAGTTCTCTTTAGAAAAGGGGGCGGGTATCTTTCCCATTTTATACATAAGAAACAAGAACTTCAATAGACATAAAGCTGTTTGGACAATTAGTAGGGTTTGAATGTCTATGTGGCCAAGTGTCAGAATTCATCTGGGAGAAGTCTGCCGTTACTTAAGCTAGTAGTTTTTTTGATTCCTGCCCAGAAGCTCTCTTGTGTATCCTAGAGACAAGGGGTGCGGAGGGTCTAAATTTTTTACATATCTTCTTTTAAAAAAAAATTTTTTTTAGTGTTTATTTCAGAAAGAGAGAGAGAGAGAGAGAGAGCACGAGTGGGGAAGGGGCAGAGAGAGAGATGGAGACACAGAATCTGAAACAGGCTCCAGGCTCCATGCTGTCAGCACAGAGTCCAATGCGGGGTTAAACTCCTGAACACAAGGATCATGACCTAGGCCAAAGTCATATGCTTAACTGCCTGAGCCACCGAGGTGCCCCCAAAATTTTTACATATCTTCTGCCATTCCCCATCCTGAAGATACTTTCAAAACCCCTAAAATAAGTGGAAGAATAACTAAACCACAACATATCTCTGTATCACTTTATATTTGAATAATTCACACAAGTCTGGATATTTCCAATTGATTTGTCTTCCATTTCACTAATTTCCCTTGTTTGCCTGTGACTATGGTTGCCTAATATTTCAAATTAGTCTACTGAATTATTGTTATTTTTGGTTCTAGAATATCCTGTTGACTTATATTTTATCGATTCTGGTTTCTTCTCCAGAACATTTTTTCTCCATGCTTACCTCTGTTTTTCTTAATATATAAAACATAGTTATTATAATATCCCTGTCTAAAATTCTATATCTGAATCTCCTTTGAACTTATTTCTATTGTAAGGTTTTTCTTGTTTGATCATTTTTTAGCAAGTCACTTTAAATTGCATACAGAATATTGAGTTTGAAATTTAGTTAATGTTCTAGAAGATATTATCTTCTTCTATAGAAGACTATTTTTTTTTCCTTCTGCCAAGCGGAAAGAATATAGGTAGGTCACTTCTTCCTCCCAAAGGTTGGTTTTATGCTCTTCAGTGGTTGCCATATTTAATCTTGATCCTTTTTTCTTAATCCTTTGTTATATTTCAAATTAATCCATTACTTCTAAGATGTGGCCCAACTGACAAAATGGGGTATTAATCAAGGCCTCTACTTTGGGTGGGCTCTGAACTCAATTCCTGCCTCTAGCATCATTGGTAGCTAAAATTTCTGCTCAGCACTTTAGTCCTTCACATGTCATCTTCTACTAGTTTTTTTGTTTGCTTGTTTTTTGTCTTTACCAGATTGGTCATGCACATTTGCACTCTAGGATTCATTAAAGACCTTGAGGGGGAATTTGCACATGTAGTTTGGGGCTCATGTTGCTAAATTCCCTCTTCCCTATGATGTTACCCCTCAAATCACAGACTGGGAGCCCTGAATTCCATTTTCTTTCTTCTTAATTTAGTAAGACTACAGTTTTCTGCTGTAACTCTGCCTGGCACAATGGTCTATTAACAACTTTCCTTAGGGTGGGGAAAAAACCAAACCAAACCAGGATGAATTGAATGTAGAGCTAATCTCTTCCCTGAGGGATTGCAGCCTGTCCCATTCTGCCTCTAATGGTTTCTGCCCACTATTTTCAAAAATTGAGTATAGATACTTTGCCCTTTTCTATAAGAAATTGGTCTATTATAAGCTACTTAGCCCTGGCTGACTATTCCAATTAGGTATATTTCCATTACTGGAAAATTATTAAAAACAGAAAGAATAAACAGGAACAATAATATTTATGAAAAAATATATTAACTTTGGAAGTGAACATATTCTGTTGGTGGGAACCAAATTATAAATTGAAAGATGTATCTCATTCCTGATTTAATGAAATCACTTTTGGTTTGGTCCTCATGACATTGGTGTTCTACACTCAATATGTATTCTACACAGAAGAGTACTGACTATGTGTCAAAATCACCCTCATTTACTTCTTAATGCTCTTTAGATATTGGGAAAGTTATTAATCATTGTTTTTCTAATCTATTAAGTATTCTAATTTTACAGTTTTGTTTTTTAAAAAATGTAGAATAATTCATATTAATCTGTGTATTGATTTATTCAAAAATGCTACCTATTATGTGCCGGGCTTCTTTCTAATTGTGAAAGACAGAGAAGGAAACAAAGAGATAAAGCCCCTAATTTTATAAAGCCCCAGATTTTTTATAAAGGAGACAGAACATAGATAAGATAAATGCACATGATCACTTTATATTTTAAAAAAGATAATTTGATAAGCAAGTCTCATCTAAGGTTGGCATTTGAACTAAGGCAAAAACAATGCAATAATCGAACACATTTTCAGGGAAGAGTATCTTAGGGAAAGAGTACAAAGGTTTTGAGAAAATCTTTCTCTTAAAAGAGAAGATGGTCTAACATAATAAAGTAGGAAGAAAGTGGAAGACTAACAAAAAAAAAAAAAAGGAGGCAAAATGAGATCTAGTAAGATATTGTAGACCATGTGAGGGTGTTTTGGGTGTGTTTTTTATATAAAGTATAATGGAATCCATAATGCAGTTATAGACAGGTAAACGCCATGATGTGATTTATGTAAAAACAAATTAAATAAGGGGCGCCTGGGTGGCGCAGTCGGTTAAGCGTCCGACTTCAGCCAGGTCACGATCTCGCGGTCTGGAAGTTCGAGCCCCGCGTCAGGCTCTGGGCTGATGGCTCAGAGCCTGGAGCCTGTTTCCGATTCTGTGTCTCCCTCTCTCTCTGCTCCTCCCCCGTTCATGCTCTGTCTCTCTCTGTCCCAAAAATAAATAAACGTTGAAAAAAAAATTTTTTTAAAAATTAAAAAAAAAAACAAAAACAAATTAAATAAAAGCATCCTTACTGCTGCTGTGTGAAGAAGGAGATGGAGCTGGTAGTGTGGACCAGAATGGAGTGGGAGAACCAGTAGGTAAGTATAATAGTTCTTGTGAGATTTGATGCTGGTTTAGATTAGACTGAAGAGATTAGAAATTGAAAAATACAGATAACTCAGGGTACATTTTGGATTTAGAACTCATTTTTGGTGGAATTAAATATATTAAGGATAAAAAGGAAAATCAAGAGTAATTTTTTTATCTTTTATTCATAAAATTATATTTAATACCACAAAACCACACTCAAAAATATAGCAATTTAATAACACTTCTAAGGGGTCATAGAAATTACAGTGAGGAAAAAAATCTTTACACTTGTGCCACTGAACTGTAGAGATAGGCTAATGCTGTTTTTATTTAGTTTATTTCATTTTATTTATTTAGACTTCAAAATTACTCTCACTAAACTGCTCTAATATAAAAATATGCCAAGCACTTCCACTTGAGTGGTTAGCTGTTGGTCAATACAGGCAAACAAAATTGATTCAAATTTATAACTTGAAATGGAAAGCATGAAATTTAAATTAGGCATCAATCATGTACAATTAATCATCAAGTACAGTTTTCAACAGCCCTCCAAGTTTGGATTTCATTGATAATAATTGCATCTGTTGAAAAGACCTGCATCTTTCTTTGAAAAAAAATAAAATATTTCTAATATCATGTTATAAAATGTGAATTATACAGTGTTCAAACAAAGGATTTCTTCCTGATTTAAGGTATTTGAACAATATTGAGAAATTCAAGTCTTAGAACGTTCAGAACGAATGAAATAAACTTGATATATTTTTAAACTAATCTATATAATGGAAAACAGCTAAATTAATATGTTCAAAAACATACTAATAATGCCTTACTCCCCAGGAGTTTCTCATGAATTTCCATTCCTCCCTAGTTTTTATATACTCCTTTGATTCTAAATGATCTTTTCCACTCTAGTTCTCTCACACTCCTTTGATTCTAAATTAATACGAGAATGTCACAGAATCTCCTGAGTCATTTGAATATACAATGCTGGAAATATGTCTGCATAATCTTTTTTTATGCAGAATTCATTAGTCACAGGACAAGGAAACTCTCAAAAATGCTTGCTTCCAGCCTGAGAGCCAAATAGGTTAGAGGAGACAGCAGGCTACCAAGAGAAGGACCCTAAACAAATCTTGGCTAGGATCCAAGTGGCAAGATAGCACTTACAGTCCACGGAATATTAGAATACTTGTCAAATCAGCAAAACAAAGATTTAGAGACAGGAATAAACATAGGGATCCAGTTCCTAAGGCTAAAACATGGAGGAAGCAACTTGGGATCTAGAAGAAAGCCCAGTTTTAATAATTAGAACAACAATCACGGCCAAATAGAGATAAAAGATTGTGTAAGTGCTTAATTAGCCCTGTAGTGTAGGGTTAGGCCAGGGACAAACTTATGATTTGCTGGTGAGAATGAAGGATTCCAATTATGAAGCAAGAAAAGAATTCCAGATACATACTTCCATGTTGTCTTTCAAGGAGCAAATGAAACTCAGAAATAATGTCTAGGAGTACGCATTCACAAATGAATACTTAAATTGGCAACAAAAATGAAAAAAAAGTTAATGTTCCCTAAATAATGAAAGATATTTTCACTGTTTGCAGCCTGTGAATGTTAGACAATTTTGATTCCAGTAATGTCTGGCTAGATATCTCAAGACATTCTCCCTCTGAAAAATAACATAAAATTCTGGCTAAAATATTTTATGCAATTTTATTAAACACATAAAAGAGTTGGCTTGCAAGTAAGTGACTGCTGGGACACAAGTAGGAAAGGACAGGGGTAAACATAGAGGTTAGCAGAGTAAAAAGTTAAAGTTACTGTTGCTCTGATGGTGGCTGAAAAACTTGTTAATCTTGAGCTTTGAGCTTTGGTTTGCAGAATAAAATACCCAAACACTACATTAGTAGGGGAGTTATATAGGAAGCCATCTTCCTTAAAGCTGGGACTCCAAATGCCTACGCCCTCAGTGTGAGGTCCAACCAGGATAAACACATCTGATATCCTTACCCTGTAGGCAATATCTTCAAAGTACTAAAGAGGTTAAATGCCAAGTTGGAATCCTGCACTCAGTGAAAATATACTTCAAAAACAAATATGAAATAAAAACAATATTAGGTTAAAAAATTGGAGACTAAAGTTGGCAGACTTTAATAGAGAAATTCTACAGGACATATTTTAGGCAGAAGGAAAGTGATTCAAGCAGGAATGTCTGAGATAAAAATGAAAAGGAATAGCTAAAAATGAGGTAATTACTCTAACATACCTAAATGCATATTAACTATATACAACAAGATTAACAATCACTTCAGTGAACATGGACATGAATTATATTATTTAAAAAGTAAAATTAAAAATAAGATAAAAGAGGGGTGCCTAGGTGGCTCAGTAGGTTAAGCGTTGGACTCTGGCTCAGGTCATGATCTTGGGGTTCGTGAGTTCAAGCCCTGCATCAGGTTCTGTGCTAACAGCTCAGATTCTGAAGCCTGCTTCAGATTCTGTGTCTCCCTCTCTCTCTGCCCCTTGCCTGATCACACTGTCTCTCTCTCTCTCTCTCAAAAATAAATAAAAATAAAAATATAATATAATATAATATAATATAATATAATATAATATATAAAACAAAAAATAGAAGAATCAAGTGAAGACCAATACTATGAGTGGATAATGAACCCAGGATTATGATTAATCAATTTCTCTGCTCCAGAATGAAAATAAGCAAAAATCAACATACTTAATGTTAAAAAAATCCACTATAAAAAGAAAGCCTATGGTATGTTATTTATAATAGTATACAAATGTGATATGCTTAATAGTAAATTCAATAATTGCATAATAATAAAACAAATTATGTCTTTATGCTTAACTAAGAAATCAAGGAGAAATAAATAAATAGATATACTATGTTCAAGACTGAAAGAATAATAAAGAGGATAATTTCTGCCATAATGATGTGTAGTATTGATATGATCCCAATCATAATCAGCTCAGGTAATTTCATGAACATTGACCAAAAAAAATGAAATTTTTCTTGAATAAAAACAAGAGAGTAGCACTAATTCTAACAGATACCAAGACCCATAAATCAATGGATAGAGGTAAGCAGAACATTATGATAGAATAGAGAACCCTTAAATAGACCTAGTTGTAATATGAACACTTATTTGTACAGATCAGTGAGTAAAAGATTAGTTTCTCAGTGAATGATGCTGAAGCAACTGGGCATTTGTAAGAAAAAAAAAATGGTAGTGGACATTCACTTCATACTAGACATAGAATCCATTTCAGATGAAATAAAGACCATGGAAAAATGTTTATGCATCCAAGTTATGGAAATATTTTAAAAGACACATGCACTAACAATAAAGGAAAATTTTGATAACTTTGAAGACACTAAGGAGAGAACGCCTGTTCATCAAATAGCAGTGTCACAACTGTAAGAACAAATTAGAGAAGATTTTGGCTTCAAAAATGCTTAATATACTAGTGGTATGTATGCTATATGAAAACTCTTATAAAGCATAATGAAAAATAGAAAATAAATTGATATGTTCATAAAAATAGTATATAGCAAAGTAATTGGGTGAACTATATAGCTGCATATAGTCTCAAACAGAATAGTGAAAAAACAGGTCACAAAATAATTCATATGGTGTTCTTTTAATTGTCCAAAATTTAAAAGTAAAAATGAAACTATATTGCTTAAGCTTGAATGCATCAATTCTAAAAACTCTAAAGTAAAGCAATGGTATAATTATCACAAAAATGGGGATATTGGCTAACTCAGGGACGAAAGAAAAGGTTGTGAGTTGTGATATGCAACTTGGCAGGTTCTTGTTACACCAAGAGGGGTACATATTAACAATGACATAAGGATATAGTTAACTTAAGTATAATGAATGCTAAACCTATTTACATATTAAATGTTATGCTATGTTAACCTGGGTTACCGTTTTCAACTGTTTGATTCCTTTTGCCTTGTGCTAGAGGATAGACACATTATTTCTTTCCAAGATTGATACTGGTCTTGGCCATAACTTGTTTTGGCCAAAGGAATATGGAAATAAGTGACAGTTCTAAGCCAAAGTCACAAGAGGGATTGTGTCTTTCTCTACAACTATTTGATGGTCGGTGATCTGCCATGAGGAGGGCGTGTTTCAGATTTTTGCTGACTCAAGGAGAATGTGGAATGATAAAGCAGAACTAAACCAGATCCACTGTCTGGATCCAAAGCAAATCCAATAGATTCATGAGTGAGAAATAAATACTTATTGTTAAAAGCCACAGGGTGTGGGTAATTTGTTTCAAAACATCACTGCAGGAATAGTAGGGCATTTTGGAACATTCAAGTGGAAATAATTAATTCTGCATTAGAGGAAAGTATTAAGCAAAACATGACAGAGGGAATGACATTTCACCTGGACCTTGAAAAATGAGTTGACTTTGAACTGAATTGCCTCGCTCCTTATATTTATCAATTCAATCAGTGTAATGGAGTATGAAAATTTATTGATTGGTAGCTTAAATAATGTAGTTACGTAGGTAGTGAGATTGGAAAAAAGTTTTGGGGAAAGCATTTCCAAAACAATTATCAGTGTGGTGATGGGTGATACAATAAAGTTTATTGTGTGTAACTTAAAAAACAAAAACTACAAGGCACCTGGGTGCCTCAGTGGGTTGAGCGTCCAACTTTGGCTCAGGTAATGATCTCATGGTTCATGAGTTTGAGCCCCACATTGGGCTTTCTGCTGTCAGCCTGTCATTGTAGAGCCTGCTTCAGATCCTCTGTCCCCCTCTCTCTGCCCCTCCCCTACTTGCACTCTCCCAAAAATAATCATAAAAAATAAATAAAAACTTCACTTTATAAAAGTTACTGCAAATAATGTAGTTAATGTAGTAGCTCCCTAAATCAGTTTGCAATCTCCATTGTTAATCTCTGGAAATTTATAATCATATACTTTTATGTCAGATTGTGTGGCTAAGTCTCTCCTTTCAGGGTCACCCATTAGGTTATATCCCTCTGTACTACATTCTCAAAGCCCTCTTCATTCCTCCTTTATATCAGCAAACACTGTAATGACAAAATAATTTTTATAAATACTTATTTAATGTTTTTCACCCCTTCTCTAGTGGGTTCTAAATGAGGACAGATATTGTGTCTGTTTTGATCCCTATTATAAAATGCCTGGGGCATGGATGGCACTCAATAGATATTTACTTAAGAAGCACATCAATAAATAAAAGAACATGAGGTTTGATGTCAGACGAATCTGGATACGAAAGCCTATTATATCTTTCACTGAATTTAGATCTTAGATAACATATTCAAATTTTCAATAGTCTCCATTTTGTCATATGCAAATTGGATATAACGAGGATTGGAGAAACAGATTTAAACACATCACATAAATGGTAGGTCTCATTATTATTTAAATGCTTACAGTACACATAGGAATTTAAGAAAGAGATGTTTATATACAGTTTCTTCCCAATTCAATTTACTCTAGAAACTCACAGGAAAAAAATCTTCACGCAGGAATAAGGACATTTGAAAACAATATGTCTTTCCTGGGTCTCCTGCTTCATAAATAATTGGTTTCTGCATGACCATTGCCAAGTAGATCTAACAGCAGATTTCTATAATCGGCCTATGTATTCATTGTCTGTATTACCTAAACATCACCTTTCTGAGTTTATTTATTTTGCTTACTTGAAGCATTAACAAAGAACATAAATGGAAGCAAAGGAGTTCAGAAAGACTTTTCTTTCAAGTGATTAAATTCATCTTCAGAAATATGGTTTTGTATTTCATTCTATAATCATAACACTTAAAGTTTGTCCTGAGAATTAGACAGTTGGCTGCATCTTCCCATCTATTTTCTGGAAAGCAAGTTTTCCTAGATTTTCACCTCTGCCCTCTCATGATCACCCTTCATTATAAAATAGTTTTCTCATCGTCTTCAAGCTGCCTGGCAATTTAGGAATCAGTAATGAGAAAGCTGAAGTTTATTTGTTAAATTGTTTGCTTGAATTATGCAGAAGTGCCTTGCTGTGCTTTAATTTAAACTAATAGCATTTCTTCTAATGCTATTACACAAATAAAACGCTGATAATTTAGCCATTGTCTGCCCCCCACTTGTTTTCCAAATATGAGATTATATATTTCAAGTGAAAAACCCCAGAAATTTACATGTTTTCTTTAGCTAAGTAATATTATGCATATTGGAAATAATTGCTGTTCTTCCTCAATATCTTCAGGCTACTTCATATGCAAGAAATCTCTAAACAGCATTTTTCCTGTTCACAGAGAATACAACTAGGGGGTACACGAGTGTGATGTTAAAATAGCTATGCTTTCACTACTGTAAGTGAATGTAATTCAAAGACAGTTTTATCCCCTAAAACAGAATTACATTCATTCATACATTTATTCATATATTTATTTATTTACAGTTTATAAGCCACACTCTTGTTAGTTTGCAGTTCTGTAAGTTCTGACAAATACATATAGAGATATGTTACCACCACTACAGACAAGATGTAGAATTCCTCTACTACCCAAATAATTCCCTTATGCCATTTTTTCCAGTCAACTTCTTACTCCACAACCTTTGAAAAACACTGATATATTCTTCTTAATTCAAAGAAGAAACATTTTTGAAATAATTATAGGAATTTATTATAGGACATTTTTATTTCTAGTCTTTAAATTTTGTAGATTTTCACTCCTATTGCATCTAATCCAAACCTAGTAAATTCTATGGGATTTTTATTTAATCAGCATTCCTAGACTCATGCTCAGTAGAACATATTTCTGCAGGATATGATTAGGTGTGCTATGAACAAATTGCTGTATGCCTTTTTAAGTTTAGAAATTTTTGAATTAAAATTTGTCATTCCAGGGTCTCTTCCCCTTCTGCTCACAATAAAATGCTTGTAGCCTGGTTTCCACTGATCGTTTGGATACAAGGAAAGATATAGGAAACAATAGGTAAGTGTGAAAAAGACAGTTATTCCATTTAGAAATACAGTAGATAAAAATAAGGCAGCTGAGGGGAGCCTGGGTGGCTTAGTCGGTTAAGCATCTGACTTCAGCACAGGTCATGATCTCAAGGCTCATGAGCTGACAGCTTAGAGTCTGAAATCTGCTTCAGATTTTATGTCTCCCTCTTGCCTTTTCCCTCCTCGCTCACACTCTGTTTCTCTCTCTCAAAAATAGATAAACATTAAAAAAAAGTCAGCTGAAACATACGAATTGAAAGTTCTGTTTTGTGCATCAAAAATTACTGAGGATCTATATAAATTCAACCGGAAGTTTACACAGTCGTATATAACATAAACAAATGTATAGCAATCTGTATTAAAGTGTCTGGATGGGAAGAACTTCCTCTAAGTTCTTTCACTATGGAGATTCAAACATAAAGTATCAACACAGTATCTGAAATTGAGTCTCAAAATTAGAAATGGGGAATACCCTTGAAAATTTGTGGAACATCAACACAATACAAACAATAGAAAGGTTGTTGGCGTGGACTGAATTGAATAGAGTTATATTCAAGGTGAAATGTTGCAATTGATTGCTTATTTTTTTCTGGTATGGGTGAATATGAGTTTCTTTGCTATAAATTAGTAAATTTACATTTACATGATATCAGTGAGAAAAGTTCTTTAAAGAGAATTTTCTCAGAGTGGTCATGAAATTTTCATAGAAAACTATCAGCTTCAAGTTTTAATACTACCTCTCCCAGTTTGAGGTGGAGAGGAAGGAGAGATTTTTAATAAATAAAAATTACCTATCTAGCATACGAATATCTTTGATAAAAAAGGAAACATTTATATGAGCTTTTTAAAAAAAGTTTATTTGTTTTTAGAGAGAGAGCGAGCAGGGGAGGGGCAGACAGAGGGGAAG
The DNA here is from genome assembly GCF_007474595.2 of Lynx canadensis. Lineage (NCBI taxonomy): Eukaryota > Metazoa > Chordata > Mammalia > Carnivora > Felidae > Lynx > Lynx canadensis. Next base: position 26,966,433 of record NC_044320.2, read on the forward strand.
TGGGAGAGAGAAATGCGAACAGTATCCGCACTGCCAACACACAGCCCAAGGTGGGGCCTGAAACCATGAACCATGAGATCATGTCCTGAGTTGATATCAAGAGTCAGACACTTAACTGACGGAGCCACCCTGACACCCCTACCTCAACTTTAACATTACAGCAATCCATAGCTACTTTTAAAATTAAGCAAATGGGGGTGCTGAAATGGCTCAGTTAGTCAAGCTTCTGACTCTTGATTTTGGCTTAGGTCATGATCTCACAGTTCATAAGATTGTGCCCATGTCAGGCTGTGCACTGAAAGTGTGGATCCTGCTTGGGGTTCTCTCTTTCCCTCTCTCTTGCCCCTGTCCCATTCACATTCTTCTCCCTTGCTCTCTTTCTCTCTCTCTCTTAAAATAAATAAACTTAAAAAACTAAGCATAATGAGTCAGTTATAGGTCTAGTCAATTTTATGATTTGTAATTCCTTCAATAAAGAAGCAACTGTTGGGGCGCCTGGGTGGCGCAGTCGGTTAAGCGTCCGACTTAGCCAGGTCACGATCTCACGGTCCGTGAGTTCGAGCCCCGCGTCAGGCTCTGGGCTGATGGCTCAGAGCCTGGAGCCTGCTTCCGATTCTGTGTCTCCCTCTCTCTCTGCCCCTCCCCCGTTCATGCTCTGTCTCTCTCTGTCCCAAAAATAAATAAACGTTGAAAAAAAAAATTAAAAAAAAAAAAAAAAAGAAGCAACTGTTATGAGAATTGCTCTCCTCCACTGCATGATAAGAAAAAGGATATATATAAAACAATAATTTTCAGACACTGAACTACAGGCATCAGAGTACATTTTGCCTAATTAAAAGGATTTTAAAAAATAAGATAAATACCAGGATTGCAACTGCTTAATCACTGGAGTCAGTTTTCAGGTCACAGAGTATAGGACAGAGGAAATAAAGAATAGATTTGGGGAAAGCCAAGGGAGATAGAATTTATAGCTCATAATATTAGATAAGAGGAGTTACACAAAGAGGGTAGGGAAGGAGAGGGAGGAGAAAAGGAGAGGGAGCAGGAGGGGGAGGTAGAGAGGGAGGGAGCAAGAGAGGGAGAGAAAGAGACAGAGAAGAGAGAGAGAGAGGAGGAAGAAGAAGGAGGAGGAGGAGGAGGAGCAGGAGGACGGGTGGAAAGAATGAGGAGGAGGAGGAAATAGAATAGGGATTCCAAGAGGTCACAAAGGATGGGGAATATTTCATGATCACTCCACCTTTGGTGGAGAGATATCATAATATACCAGCCTTTGAATAGAGCCAAAATAAAGCCTAAACAAGCCTCAAAAAGATAAAAAATATCTGGAAATAATTGCATTCTGGAACAAATTTCAGTGCTGTTTAAAAAGAAGTTAAAAATTATGCAGCATCCAATAATATTAAATCTATAATATCTGCAATGAAATCAACAAAATTAGTAGGAATGCAAAGAAGTAGAAAAATATGGCCCATAAGGATGTAAATCAATGAAGAGAAACTGAACCAGGATAGAAACTATGGAAAATGTAATTAGTAAGTTAAGATCTTAAAAGAGTGCTGAGGAGGAGAGGAGTTAAGATGGCAGAGTAGTAGGAAGACGTTGGGCTTGTCTCATCCCTGGAACACAACGAGGTCAATGTCTAACCATTTTGAACATCTAAGAAAAAGATCTGAGGATTAATAGAATAATCTGCATAATTTGAGGGAAAGAATGTGGCAGGTACATGGTGTGGTGAGATGAACTGGGGGAGATAAAAGCCTCAGTGCCAAGGAGGGGTGGAAGCCCTTTCCAGAGAGAGGAGAAAGAGAGGGGGAGAGAGAGCAGCACATCTGGTTCACATAAGAAAAGCACTCCCCTTGAAAGTAGCTAGAGAGAAAGAGAGAAAGAGTGAAAACATACACAGGGGACTGCACAAAAGAAACTGTTTCCCAAAACCACTGACAGGGAAAAAGGAAAGGTTGAAATCCCCTCAGGTTTTTTTGTTTTTGTTTTTTGTTTTTATAAATGGTGGAGCACAGAGTATGAAGTTTCAGAGGTCAGCATCTGGTGCTGCTCTGGCAAAGAAGCAGGGTGAAGCCCCAGGAGTGGGCAGCACGGTCTGAGGATCCCCTGGGTCACACAGAGAGAAGCAGTTCCGTGCCTGGAGTGCATTTGGTAGAGACAACATGGCCTCACCACAGGCAAAAGATTCAGTGGACACCATAGACCTGTGAACAAAGATGCTTGCTGAGGGCAGCAATCCCTGGTGCCAGCTGTGTGTTGTAACTCAGAATAAACTCTGAGCCATTGCCACTGTATGGTGATGCAAACGTTTTCTGGAGAACCTGGTACCAACCAAAGCTCCAGGAGATTCTCCCCCGGAGGATCAGTGGAGGTCTCTGAAGTGTGGGATTTTGAAACATTGCCATGCTTGAGATAAAACTCTGAAGGGAGGTGCCACCTGGCAGGCAAACAGCTTGGACGCAGACAGGGTGAAGGTGGAAAGCTGATGAAAGCCAAGGACAAAGGAGGGTTGACAGATCGCGTGACTATTAGGGGACAAACTTCTCGCTCTGGAGATTAGACAGCAGGCATTAGCCCACCAACACTGATTGACCCCAGTGAACTAACCAACATCACCAAGTGGAGACTGAAGCCCTTGCCCCAAGCCCTGCCCCTCTGTACCCTCCAGGCACATCAGCACCAGGGTAAGTTGGCCTGAGAATCAGAGCAGCAGGCCCTCCTCCCCCAGAGGACCAGAACAAATCCCTTCCACTCCCTTAGTCTACTGATCAGAGTGCTGTAAAATTTCAGCTCTGGAATAACTGGATAGCTTCTTCTGGGTTTTTTGTTTGTATGTTTTGCTTCTGTTTTTGTTTTTGCTGTTTTTTCCCTTGGATAGAGAAAGAACATTTTTTAACTTTATCTATTTTATTTGAAATTTTTAATTGTATTTTTTTTCTTTTTTCTTTTTTCTATCAAGCTTCCCTTAACAAGCAGACCAAAACACATCTAGGATCTGGCTTCCTTTATTTCATTTTTTTTTTTATTTTTAAAATTTAATTTAATTTTGTTATTTTTTTCATTCCCTCAAAATGACAAGATGGAGGAATTCACCCCAAAAGAAAGAACAGGAAGAAATGATAGTCAGAGATTTAATCAATACAGATATGAATAAGATGTGTGAACTAGAATTTAAAACAATTATAAGGATTTTAACTGGCCTTGAAAAAAGCATAGAAAATACTAGAGAATACTTTACTACAGAGATAAAAGAGCTAAAATCTAGTCAGTTTGAAATTAAAAATGCTATAATTGACATGCAAACCCAAATTGATGCCATGACAGTGAGGATTGACACAGCAGAAGAATGAATAAGGGATACAGAAGACAAAATAATGGAAAATAATGGAGCTGAAAAGAAGATGGAAACAAAGGTAATAAATCATGCAGATAAACTTAGGAAACTCAGTGACTATTTAAAATGGAATAACATTTGTACCATAGGAGTCCCAGAAGATGAAAAGAGAGACGAAGGGTAAGAAGGTTTATGTGAGCAAATGATAGCTGAAAACGTCCCTAATCTGGGGAAGGACACAGACATCAAAACCCAAGAAGCACAGAGAATTCCCATTAAGTTCAACAGAAGCCGGCCATCACCAAGGCTTATCATAGTCAAATTCACAAAACACACAGACAAAGAAAAAATCCAGAAAGCAGCAGGGGAGAAAAAGTTCTTAGCCTACCAACAGCCTAAAGACAGACTGGATTTGCAGCAGACCTGTCTACAGATACTTGGCAGGCCAGAAGGGAGTGGCATGATATATTCAACGTGCTGAATAGGAAAAATATGCAGCCAAGAACACTTTATCCAGCAAGGCTATCATTTAGAATAGCAGAGATGAAGTTCCCCAGACAAACGAAAAGTCAAGAAGTTCTTGACCACTAAACCAGCCCTGCAAGAAATATTAAGGTGGACACTTTGAGTGCAGAAAAAAAAAAAAAAAAAGACCAAAAGTAACAGAGACTAGCAAGGAACAGAGAGCATCACCAGAAATACCAACTTCACATTTAACACAATGGCACTGAACTCACATCTTCCAATAATCATCCTGAGTGTAAATGGACTAAATGCTCCGATCAAAAGACATAGGGCATCAGAATGGAAAAAAAAAAAAAAAAAAAAAAAGACCCATCAATATGCTATTTACAGGAGACTCATTTTAGACATAAAAACATGGGCAGTTTAAAAGTGACAGGATGGGGGCACCTGGGTGGCTTAGTTGGTTAAGTGTCTGATTTTGGCTCAGGTCATGATCCCTCAGTTTGTGGGTTCGAGCCCCACATTGGACTCTGTGCTGACAGTTCACAGCCTGGAGACTGCTTCAGATTCTGTGTCTCCCTCTCTCTCTGCCCTCCTCTGCTTGTGCATGCTCTGTCTCTCAAAAATAAATAAATAAACATTAAAAAAAAAGTGAGAGAATGGAGACATATCTGTCATGATAATGGATGCAAAAAGAAAGCCAGGGTAGCCATACATATATCAGACAAAGTAGATTTTAAAACAAAGACTCTAACAAGAGGCAAAGAACGGCACTATATCATAATACAAGGGTCTATCCAACAAGAAGATCTAACAATTATAAACATTTATGCCCCCAACTTGAAAGCGCCCAAATATTTAAAACAATTAATAAAAACATAACAAACATAACAAAACTCACTGACAACAATACAATAAAAGTAGGGGACATTAGCACTCCACTTAGAGCAATGGACAAATCATCTAAGCAGAATATCAGCAAGGAAACAATGGTTTTGAATGACACACTGCACCAGATGTACTTAACAGATATATTCAGAACATTCCACTCTAAAGCAGCAGAATACACTTTTTTTTCAAGTGCACATGGAACATCTGTGTCATCTTTAATTTCTTTCATAGTGGTTTTTTTTTGTTTGTTTTTGTTTTGTTTTGTTTTAGTTTTCAGAGTTTTCATCTCTTTGTTTAGATTTATTCCTAGGTATTTTATGGTTTTTAGTGAATTTGTAAATAGCATCAATTCCTTGATTTTTCTTTCTGCTGCTTCATTCTTGGTGTATAGAAATGCAACAGATTTCTGTATGTTGACTTTGTACCCTGAGACTTTACTGAATTAGTGTATCAGTTCTAGCAATTTTTTGGTGGAGTCTTTCAGGTTTTCTATATCAAGTATCATGTCATCAGCAAATAGTGAAAGTCTGACTTCTTCTTGCGGATTGGATGTCTTTTATTTCTTTTTGTTGTCTGATTGCTGAGGATAGGACTTCCAGTAATATGTTAAATAACAGTTGTAACAGTGGACATCCTGTTGTGTTCCTGACCAAAGAGGAAAAGCTCTCAGTTTTTCCCAATTGAGGATGATATTAGTGTGGGTTTTTCACATATAGTCTTTATGATGTTGAGATATGTTCCCTGTATCCCTACTTTGTTAAGGGTTTTTATCAAGAATGTGATGCTGTATTTTGTCAAATGCTTTCTTTGCGTGTATTGAGAGAATCACATGTTTCTTTCCCTTCTTTTACAAATGTAGTATATCACATCAATTGATTTGCAAATGTTGAACAAGTCTTGCTCCGGGAACATATCCCACTTGATCGTGGTGAATGATTATTTTAATATAGTGTTGGATTTTATTTGCTAGTATCTTTTTGAGAATTTTTTCATCCATTTTCATCAGGCATATTGGCCTATAATTCTCCTTTTTTGTGGGGTCTTTGTCTGGTTTTAGAATCAGGGTAATGCTTATGTCATCGAATGAGTTTGGACATTTTCATTGCATTTCTATTTTTTGGAACAGTTTGACATGAATAGGTATTAACTCTTCTTTAAATGTTTGGTAGAATTCTCCTGGGAAGCTATCTGGACCTAGACTTTAGTCAGTTGGGAGACTATTGATTACTGATTCAACTTCTTTGTTGGTTATCAGTCTGCTCAAGTTTTCTATTTCTTTCTGTTTCAGTTTTGGTAGTTTGTGAGTTTCTAGGAATTTATCCATTCCTTCCAGCTTGCCCAATTTGTTAGCATACAATTTTTCATACTATTGCCTTATGATGCTTGTATTTCTATGGTGTTGGTTGTGATCTGTCCTCTCACATTTGTGGTTTTACTTATTTGGGTCCTTTTCTTCTCTTTTTGATGTCTGACTAGTTCTTTATCAATTTTTCAATTTTTTTCAAAGAAACACCTCCTGGTTTCATTGATCTGTTACACTGTAGTTGTTTGTTTCTATATCATTTATTTCTGCTCTAACCTTTATTAGTTCCCTTCTGCTGGCTTTAGGCTTCATTTGCTGTTCTTTTTATAGCTTCTTTAGGTGTAAGGTTAGGTTGTGTCTTAGATATTTTTCTAGCTGTTGAAGTAGGCCTTTATTACTATATACTTCCTTCTTATGATCGCTTTTGTTTTATCCCTAAGCTTTTGGACTGTCATGTTTTCATTTATTTGTTTCCATGTGTTTTTGTTTGTTTGTTTGTTTCTTCTTTAATTTCTTGCTTGACACATTCATTCTTTTTTTTTTTTTTAAATTTTTTTTTTTCAACGTTTATTTATTTTTGGGACAGAGAGAGACAGAGCATGAATGGGGGAGGGGCAGAGAGAGAGGGAGACACAGAACCGGAAACAGGCTCCAGGCTCTGAGCCATCAGCCCAGAGCCCGACGCGGGGCTCGAACTCATGGACCGCGAGATCGTGACCTGGCTGAAGTCGGACGCTTAACCGACTGCGCCACCCAGGCGCCCCGACACATTCATTCTTTAATCGGATGTTCTTTAACTATTATGTATTTGTGTTCCTTCCAAATTTTTTCTTGTGGCTGACTTCAAGTTTCATAGCATTGTGGTTAGAAAGTATGTGTGACATGATCTCAATATTTTGGACTTGTTGAGGCCTGATTTGTGATCTAGTATGTGATCTATTCTGGAGAATGTCTCAGTGCAATTGAAAAGAATGGGTATTCTGCTGCTTTAGGATGAAATGTTCTGAATATATCTGTTAAGTCCATCTGGTGCAGTGTGTCATGTGAAGCCATTGTTTCCTTGTTGATTTTCTGTTTAAATGATCTGTCCATGGCTATAATTGGGGTGTTACAGTCCCTTACTATAATTGTATTATTTTAAATGAGTTCCTTAATATTTGTTATTGTTTTAAATATTTGGGTTCCCTCAAGTTGGGGGTAAAAATATTTACAATTATTAGATCTTCTTGTTGGATAAAATCCTTTATTATGATACAGTGCCATTCTTCATCTCTTATTACAGTCTTTGGTTTAACATCTAGTTTGTCTGATAAATGCTGCTACTCTGGTTTTCTTGTGATGTCCATTTGCATGGTAAATATTTCTCCATCCCCTTATTTTCAATCTGCAGGTGTCTTTAAGTCCAAAATGAGTTTCTTGTAGGCAGCATATAAGTGGGTCTTGTCTGTTTTTTTAATCTATTGTGATACCCTATTTCTTTTGATGGCAGCATTTAATCCACTTACATTCAGAATAATTATTGATAGATATGAATTAGTACCATTTTATTACTTGTTTTGTCATTGTTTCTGGAGACTTTCTCTATTCCTTTCTAGTCTTTGTTGCTTTTGGTGTTTCTTTTCTGCTCAAAGAGCCCCCTTTAATATTTTTTTTAAAGTCTAGTTTACTGGTCAAGAACTCCTTTACTTTTTGTTTGTCTGGGAAACTCTTTCTCTCTCCTTCTATTCTGATGATAGCCTTATTGGATGATGTGTTCTTGGCTACAAATTGATCCCATTCAGCACATTGAATGTATCATGCCACTTCCTCTGGCCTGCCAAGTTTCTATGGAGAGATCTGCTGCTAACCTTATTTGTTTTCTCTTGTAAGATAGGGACTTTTTTGTCTTGCTGCTTTTAGTATTTTTTATTGGTCTCTATATTTTGCAAATTTATTATAATAAATTTTGGTGTTGGACTGCTTTCATTCATTTTGATGGGAGTTCTCTGTGCCTCTTGTATTTAGAAGTCTGTTTCTTTCTCCAGATTAGGGAAGTTTTCAGCTATAATTTCTCAAATAAACCTTCTGTCCCCTTTTCTCTCTTTTTATGGACTCCTATGATACAAATGTTTGATTGTATCACTGAGTTCCCTATGTCTAGTTTCATGATCCAAGAATTTTCTTTCCCTCTTTTGTGCAGCTTCATTATTTTCCATAATTCTATATTCTCTATCACTTATTCATTCTTCTTCCACCCTTGTGGTAATTTCCATCTAGCTGGTTTAGAATCTCACTTATTGCATTTTGCATTTCAGCCTGATTGGTTTTAAGCTCTTTTATCTGTTGTAAGGGTATCCCTCATGTCTTCTATGTTTTTCTCAAGCCCAGCTACTATCTTTATGATTGTTGCTTTAAATTCTGGGTCAGGCATATTGCTTTCATCTGGCCATGACTTTTCCTTGTTCTTTCTTTTTGTATGAATTCTTCAGTCTTAGCATTTTGTCTAGGTGTCCATCTTCTTCTGTGTGTTAGGAAAGTTTGTTATGTTCCTGCTCCTGAGAGTAATGACTTTATGAAGAAGAGGTCATATAGTGTCCAGGGCCTGGCACTTTAGAAAATGTCTCTGGTGTGTGTTGTGTGCACTCTACTGCTGTGATATGGCTGCTCTATCCCTCAGGTCAGTCCTCTGCAGAATTTCTCCTTACCAGCAGTAAGTAAGTTTTGAACCCTTGCCACAGTGTGGTGAGTTTTAACTGGGTGTGCTCTGATCTGCTTGTTAAAAGAGACCTGATGCTATTTCCAATAAAGCTGAAACTCTGGAGAACTCTATGGTCAGTAGACATGGTGTGTGGTTGGGAGGTTGTGCTGGTTTTCTGGGGGAGTGGCCCACTTGCTTGAGAAAAACAGTGCCAGCCAGTGCAGGAGGATCGGATTTGGTGTAAGTGGGTTAGGCAGCCAATGTTGGTGCTGTGCTGTTTACTGAAGTTAGATTATGCTGAGAGGTGGGGGACAGAAATGGATCAGCCAGCTCCTTTGTCCCTAGAAAGGAGAGCTTGCGCTTGCTAGTGCCAGGGAAGCTCTCTTAAAAGACTGAATAATTTTCCTTTGTGCATCCTAGGCATTTTTCAGATTGCTACTTTTAAACTGTCGGTGCCCTGGTTGCTTGTCTACCTGCACCAGCACCATGCATTTGGGCTCTATCCCAGCCAGGCTGGCTATGTTTTAAAACTTCTAACTTAAGGGTCCTAGTGTGGCAGGGACCTGCACTGGTCTTCTGGGGAGGGTCTCACATTCTGGGTTTGATGCAGGTTTGACCCAGAAGGGCTGTGACACCAGATCACAGGAGCATGGGATTTGGAGTAAAGCACACTAAACAGCCCGTGTCTGGGTTAGCCACCCTCAGCAGGTGTCTCTGCATTTATGCTGAGGGATGCAGTAGGGAAGTAGCACCTGCTGGATCTTTTATCCCCAGAGAAGCAATGACACCTTTCTGAGATGAAGTCCAAGAAGAAGGAACAGTCTCTTCTAGTGCATTTTAGGCAATCTTCAGATCATGACATCCTGTCCCTGAGGTTACCTGCCTGCCTTCTCCACAGAAGCACTGCAGCATCCTCACAGCTGTATAGCAGCCACACTGGGAACCTCTAAAACTCCAGTCTTTGAGCACCGCTGGTTGCAAAAATGCACAAAAATCAGCTTCTCTACATTTCCCAGTCAATGGCTTTGGGCAAGTGTTCTCCATGTGTGCACCTGTGCACTCCTCTCTCTCTTGCCTTTCTCCACAACCAGGTCTCCATCCCCTACACAGCACCTGTGATTCATTTCTCTCCAAACCATGTCTCCATAACTTCTACCTTCCATGATGTGGCACCTTTTCTCCCTCTAGTTGTACAGTTTGTTCTGTCAGTCCTCAGATCAATTTCTTGGGTATTCAGAATGATTTGATATCTCTCTAGCTTTGTTTGAGGAATGAGGCAAGCCTAGGGTCCTCCTACCTTCTGCCATCTTAGCTTTCTACAGTTCTAATATCACATATTTTAGCATTTAAATGCATAAAATATTTGAGGGAAACTTTAGCAAGAAATATAAAAAACCTATAAATTGAAAACTAAAATGGTACTGTTCGGAGAAATTGAGAATAATCTAAATGGAGAGATTCAACAATGTAAATGAATTGTAAAATTCAAAATTGTTAACTGTTCAGTTCTTTCAACATAGATCTATAGATTCAATTCAAAAACAAACAAAATCCCACAAGCTCTTAAAAATATTTTAGTAAAAACTGACAAGTTATTTAAAATTTATATGGAAATTCAAGTAGCTGAGAAGACCCAAAATAATTATGAAAAACAAAAACAAATATAATTTATACTGCCTGATCTTAAGACTTACTATAAAACTACAGAAATCAGGACAGTGGTGTTATTGGCTTGTAGATTAAACAAAAACAGACTGGGGCGCCTGGGTGGCTCAGTCAGTTAAGTGTCTGACTTCGGCTCAGGTCATGATCCCATGGCTCCTGAGTTGGAGCCCTGCGTTGAGCTTTGTGCTAACAGCTCAGACCCTGGAGCCTGCTTCTGATTCTGTGCCTCCCTCTCTCTCTACCTCTCCCCTGCTCATGCTCTGACTCTCTCTCTCTTTCTCTCAAAAATAAATAAACATTAATTTTTTAAAAAAAATATCAACAGAATAGAATAGCAATTCTACAAATTATATACAGTTAAATGATTTTTGGCAAAAGTACCAAGGTGATTCAGTGTGGAAAGTATAATTCTCTCAATAAATGACGCTAGAAAAATGTAATATTCATATGCAAGAAGATAACCTCAATTATCAACTGATACCATATAAAAACTCAAAATGGTTTATAGTCCTAAATATAAGTGATAAATAAAAATATAAAACATTTAGAGGAAAATACAGGAGGCTACCTTTTTAAGTTTATGTGAATTCTTTTAGTAGAAAAATTCTTGGATAACTCACAAAATCTCAAACCATATACAAATAATTAACCTGCTCTTCATCAAAATTGAAATTTCTGCTATTTGAAAGATGCCTTAGTAAGTGAAATAAGTCATACAGAGAAAGTCAGATACCATATGTTTTCACTCTTATGTGGATCCTGAGAAACTTAACAGAAGACCATAGGGGAAGGGAAGGGGAAAAAAAAGTTAGAGAGGAAGGGAGCCAAACCATAAGAGACTCTTAAAAACTGAGAATAAACTGAGGGTTGATGGGGGCTGGGAGGGAGGGGAGGGTGGGTGATGGGTATTGAGGAGGGCACCTGTTGGTATGAGCACTGGGTGTTGTATGGAAACCAATTTGACAATAAATTTCGTATTAAAAAAAAATGAAAACTCCAGCACTGACAGGATATAGTTACAAATCACATCTATGATAATGGATTTGCATCCATGTGATAATTAATTTTATGTGTCAACTTTGACCAGATTAAAGGATGCCCAGACAGTTGATAAAACATTATTATGGGTATGTCTGTGTGGGTGTTTCCAGAATAGATTCAGTATCTGAATCAGTACACTTACACTGAATAAAAAAGATATATCCATACTAATGTGAGCTAGCCTCATACAATCTGCTAAAAGCTTGAATAGAACAAAAAGATGATGAAGGCAAAGTTCTCTTTATCTGCCTGAGCTGAGATGTTATGCTCTCCTGCTTTCAGACACTGGGGACCCTGCTTCCTGGATCCCTGACTCCAGGACTTACATCAGCAGCTCCCCTGTTTTAGGACCTTCAGCATTGGTCTGCTAGTTACACCATCAGCTCCCCTGGTTCTCAGACCTTCTGATCCAGCCCAATTTACACCATTGACTTTCCCAGGTTTTTAGCCTACAATTGGCAGATTATGAGACTTTTCAGCCTTTAAAACTGTGAGCCAATGTTTATAATAAATCTCTTATCTACATCTATCTATCCTAACTTATCCTATCCTAGCCTACTGGTTCTATTTTTCTGAGGAACCCTGATTAATACAATCCAGAATATATAAAAATTAACACAATTCAAAATAAGAAAACTTTAAAATCCAATAGGAAAATGAATAAGCACTTTACCAAAGAAGAAATATGATTGGAAAATAAGTATAAGAAACAATTCTCAACATCATTTACCACAAGGGGAAATGAACCTTAAAACTACAAAGAAATAAAAAACCTCACTAAAAAGTCCATGATAAAAAATCTTAAAAATGCCAATTATGTGAGAAGATTTGGAAAACTAAAACTCTCATACTTTGCTTGTGGGAATGCAAAATACTACATTTACTTAGAAAATAATTTAGCAGTTCCTCATAAGGCTAAACATAAATTCACTGTAAGACCCAGCAATACTACCTCTGGGTGTTTAGCCCATAAAAATGAAAACATATCCACACAAAATATTACATGTGAGTGTTCAAAACAGCTTTATTCCAAATAGCTCCAAACTGGAAGCATCCCAAAATGTCCATCAACTTCTGAGTAGAAGGATTACACAAAATTTGTGGTAAATATATAAATGGAATGATTCTCAGCAATACAATTAACCATGGATTTAAAACAAACACTATAGTGAATTTGTAAAAGACACACTAAGTGAAATAAGTCAGACTCATGTTACATATAGTATGATTTTATTTATATGAAATTCCAAAAAAAAAAAAAAAAAAGAAAGAAAGAAAAGAAAAGAAAAGAAAAACAAAACTATAAAGACAGAAAATAGATTAGTAGTTTCCAGGGTCCAGAATTTGGGGTTTAAGGATTAAATGCAAAGCAGCTCAGGGGAAAGTTTGGTTGTGGTAGAAATATTATATATCATGACTATCCAGTGGTTACATGATTATATAAATTTATAAAGCTTAGTAAACTATAGACGTAAAGTGAGTGATTTTTATGGAGCTAATTTCTAAAAGAACTTTATTATTTTAAAGAGATTGAGATTCATGGAAAAAGATGAGAGAAAGTTACAGATTTCCCATATATTCCCTGCTCCTACATATGAGTACCTTCCCACATTACCAAAATTCCCCATGAAAGTGGTACATTTGTTACAATTGACGACCCTATGGTGACACATCATAATCATCCAAAGTCCATAGTTTATATTACTGTTCAATCTAGGTATTATATATTCTGTAAGATGTTTTATACATACTGGCTCTGACACGGGAGACCAAAGAGTGTAGAGAAATCAATTCTTACTCTGGACATCTAAGATGCTAAATTTAAGGCATTATGTCTCAAAGAATAGAAAAAGCAAGATCAATTCATGCTCAGACAGGGGAAATTTTTACATAATCAGGGGGAGGAGCTGAAATATGGAAATAAGCCAAGAAACTATACCCTTAAGAAAGATTCTCCCTGGTATTAGTCACTCTATGATGATTGGGCCAAATTCCAGAAGAGAGAACAAAAATCTTGACTAGTTTGGTGTGGTAGGCTAATTAATGTCCTTCCCAAATATGCCCCCATTCTAATTCCTGGAGCCTGTGAATATGTCATTTTACATTGTTAAAGAGGCTTTGTTGATGTGATTAAGGATTTTAAGACTGGGGATATTATCCTGGATTATCTGGATGAACCAAATGCAATCCAAAGGATCCTCATAAGGGGGAGGCAGGAGGATCAGTCAGAAATAGATGTGACAATGGAAATAAGGATTGGAGTGATTTGAAAATGGCCATGAGCCAAGGAATGCAGATGATTTCTTGAATTTGAAAAAAGCAGCATAATAGATTCACCTCTGAGCCTCCAGAAACAACTCAGCCCTAGGGCATCTGGGTGGCTCCTTCAGCTCAGGTCCTGATCTCAGGGTCATGAGATCCAGCCTCTGTATCTGGCTCTGCCCTGGGCATGGAGCCTGCTTAAGATTCTCTCTCCCTCTACTCCTCCCCTCTACCTCTCTGAAAGAAAAGAATAGAAAAGAAAAGAAGACAAAAGAAAAGAAAAGAAAAGAAAAGAAAAGAAAAGAAAGAGAGGGAGGGACAGAGGAAGGAAGGAAGAAAGGAAGGAAGGAAGGAAGGAAGGAAGGAAGGAAGGAAGGAAGGAAGGAACTCAGCCCTATAGACATTTTGGTTTGTTTTCTGACCACCAAAATGGTAAGAGAATGAATTTATGTTTTTTTAAGCCACTAAATTTGTCATAATTTGTTATATCAGCAATAAAGGCTAATTCATTTGGCAAAGACAAGCTCTACCCTGATTCTAAGTAGAACCTGTCAAGGAGATAAGAGCTTAGAAATTCCCCATAAACTGGCTTGGGGAGTGTAAAGTAGAGTAGAAAACTATAATTACAGAAACACAGTGTTCTGAGATTGTTTTTGCTACCTGGCTGTATGCATGCTAATAAGAGAAAAGAAGTTTAATTATAGATAAAGAAATGACACATTCTTTAAACAAGCATTTTCATCCCTACTAGTCAGACTTATTCTTGGGATGGGTTAATTTAAGTATGAATTTGGAGAAAATAGATTCTTTAATTTTGTCTTAAACAGCTCATTGTTAGCTTTCTTTCAGACATTAAAAACAAAAATGTTGAAATATTGAAACTGAAACAGGCTTTTCCAACAGTGAAAGTTTCATCTCTCATCAGTAGACTAGGGTAACTTAGTACATTTTGGTAAATAAGACACTTAAAGTTTGCCATTCAATTTCAAATTAAGAGAAAAATCCCCATGAGTTCCTGGAGTGTCTTGTTAAGATTAAATCTTCAGTGGCTATATTTGCCCATTACTGTGTTATAGAAAGCATAATATTGTTTGCTATTAGTAAAGTGGAAATTTCTAACCCAATGTACACAAAATAGCTATAAATAACAATCCTCCTTGATTCAGGACCAGAAACCAATCAATATACATAACTATTATTAAGTAATTAATAGCCAGTTTAATTTAACTTTTATAAAATCTATATAACATAATATATGAAATACTTATTGTGAATGTCTGAATGCCTTTTTATTCCCATCATTGATAGGATATGATATCCAAATCACCAGAAACTTACCTTCATTATTTATATTTTAAGCTTTAATTTCAACTTTCTATATAAAAAATTTTATATCCTATCAAATAAAGGTGAGCCAAATATATGAGGGAAGATTATCTACAAAAGCAGAAATGGGTAACAGAGGTTTTAGCACCTCTGAAACAATAATGCTACATCATTTGTTATTTATCCTAATATTTGTTAATTTATCCTTTCCCCACCACCAGAAAACCTATAGTATATATTCTACCAAAAAAATGACATTAATATTTTTAAAACAAAATCATAAATCCTCCAATGGTTTTCCAGTTAGTGAGATTCTAAATTACTTGCTCCCTGCCTGAAATCTACCTCATCTGGTAGTACTTGATTAGTTTTCTAAACTTTAGTCACACTGAACTTCTATCTACTAATTTTTAACTCATAGTTAAATTTGTCAAGTTCCCTGTATTGGATGACACTACATATACCAACAAATATATTCTATATTGGGAGAAGAGTTTTGAAGTATATAATATATATATTATATATCACAAATATACAAATTACAAATTATAATTACAATATACAATTGTATATTACAAATATACAAATTACAAATTCAAACATAACAGTAGCAATTATTTATTTTATTTTGCTTAAAACATTATAAAATAACATTCTGCCAATATCTTATAATTTGGTGGTATTCTTTCACTGAGGGTACTATTTTCTTAACATAATCATATCCCTATGGAAAAGAATAATTTAAAAATCAAGTCTGTTTTTATGTAGGAATACATACTTACACATTTGTTTTAATAATATAGACTATTAATTGATAAAGATAGAAAGCATTTCTTCTGGAATCAAAAGTTTCTGTAGATTTTAATTTAATTTTCCCAAATTTATTGTCAATATGCCAAAAAATATATGAATGGGATTGTCTTATATTCTTTTTAAAATTTTTTTAATGTTTATTTTTGAAAGAGAGACAGAGAGAGAGAGAGAGAGAGAGAGAGAGGCAGAGCACGAGAAGGGGAGGGACAGGGAGAGAGGAGACACAGAATCTGAAGCAGGCTCCAGGTTCTGAGCTGTCAACACAGAACCCAACACGGGGCTGGAACTTAGGAAATCATGACCTGAGCCAAAGTTGGATGTTTAACCAACTGAGGCACCCAGTGGCTCCTATTCTTTTTTTTTTTTTTTAATATTTACTTATTTTGAGAGACAAATAGAGAGTGAATGGGGAAGAGTCAGAGAGAGAGAGAGGGAGACAGAGAACCCCAAACAGGCTCCATGCTGTCAGCACAGAGCCTGATGTGGGGCTCAACTCTCCAAATGTGAGATCATGACCTAAGCCATCCAGGTGACCCTGTGTCTTATATTTCTTCAGGTATCTCTCTCTTTTTTAAAAATTTTATTTGTTTATTTTTAGACAGAGAGAGGTGGAGAGCTAACAGGGGAGGGGCAGAGAGAGAGGGAGAGAGAAATTCCCAAGCAAGCTCCATACTGTCAGCACGGAGCCTAACACACAGGGCTTGAACTCACAAAACTGCGTGATCATGACCTGAGCCAAAATCAAGTGTAGGGCTCTTAACTGACTGAGTCACCCAGGCACCCCTCTTCAGGTATCTCTTAAAAAGTTCCCAGAAAATGTCTAATTTGTAGCTTGTAAGTAAAAAATGAAATATTGTAATAAACCTTTTTTCAGATATTTCAAGATTTTTATTCAGACTTCAAACAGTGGATATAGTGATAAATCAGAACAAAATAATATAGCCAAAATGTCCTTGTATTAATGTCCTTGTATTAACTCTTTGTGAATAAATTAAATATTTGTAGGAATCTAAATAATTTGTTTCAATCTTTTCACTTCAAACTTTCTAAAGCTTCATGGTAAATAGTCAAATATTTTAAAAATGTAATAATAGTTTAAATTTGTAAGAAGTTTAAAAGCTTTAAAAATCAGATAAATGTTAGAGACCATTATAAGACATATCAATAGAAAAAAAGAGTAACAATCCTTCAAAAATATGAATTTTAATAAAAATTCTATTTAAATACCCCAATCCATATCAAATCAGAGTCACAATTAACAAACTTGTTTCATTGTCCATTTGAAATAGATTTGTATAGTCAGCATAACTGATATTTAGTTAGCATTTAAACTACTCTAAATATTACTTATATATCTTTTTCAAAGTGCTATCCATTTTAAGCATGTGCCACCTGAATTAAAAGAAAAATATAAGTGGTTGATCCAATTTTAAATATTCTCCCCTGTTGCTTGTCATTTTCTTTTTGGTCTTCATACAAATTAAAACATTATTATTATATGAGATTTTATTTGAGCACAATACTTTGAACACAATAAATAATAATAATGTCAGGAATAATTTCCATTTGGGTGAATTGCATCTGTTGTTTTCCATCATATATTTAAAGTATTTAGTACCAAACACCTCTTATAACAGAGCAAATGATTTTATAAATAAAGGTGAGATAAAACAACATAAAAAGAAAGTATATAAACCTATGAAAACATATTGAGGTATTCAGAAGTAGTCATATACCACTTCCAAATACAAAAATCAGCACCAATGAGTGATAGGATAGAGTTTTTATCAGAAACCTTCCCAAAAGTTGAAAGTACAAATAACCACAATCTCTATGCTTAGTGTAATCATTGTGAAATCATATATATTTTAGTAAAAGTAATTTAAAAACATATAATTTAATTGTAGAGCATGCCTGGATAGAAATGAAGACAAGCAAAAGCTATGTTTGAGGTCACAATAGATTCCAGATGGTCTTATTAAGTGACAGAAATATTAACTGAATGAAGGGTAATAACTATAATAAGAAGCTGAATTCTAACTTCAGATTTAAATTTCTCTTGGATGTGCTATCTTCCCTGTGGTTTTCTACTTGGAAGTCACAATTAGTTTATTATTGCTTAACAGCAGGAAGACTTCTGAAGTTCAATTTTGTGAAGGTCTGAAATTCTCTTTGATTATCCTCCAGGACCCTAGGACTATTTTAAACAACTTTGAGTTTTAATATTTTTTTCATGATTCAGGTTTACAAATTAAACTACATATTACGTGCACTAAGAATGTTCACTATCTAAGCAACTCGTGTTCACAAGACCCTTTTGGAAGACATGTATTTTTCTGTAGCAATCTACATGGTCCCCAAGTCAAAGTGCAGATGGTGAATATGTATTACTTATGTTTGCATTTTTGCCTTTTAAAATTTCTACATCAGATAGTCTTTAAAATGGTACACAAGCCATATGCAGAGTTTGAAATACAAGTACTAATGGAGCTTGTCACTACTACCCCTAACAGAAAATATAAATCGCCGGTTTTAACAGGAGTTTCAATGTTGCATATGAATCATAGCAGACAATTTTTTGTTTGAGCTTATGCACTATACTGTTAAGTGATGGTCAGGATTATGTGTCAACTTAGGTAGTCCATAGAACTGCTATTTAAGGTATTTTGTAGCTGTAGTTAACATCTACAATCAGTGACTTTTAGCAAAGATTATCCTCAATAATGTGAGTGGTCTCATCAAATCAATTGAAAACCTTAGGAACAAAACCTGAGTTTTCTCAGAGAAGAAATCCTTCCTGAGCTTCCAGCCTACCTGCCAGGCCTACAATTTTAAGGTCAAGAATGGAACATCAGCCTTCTCTGGGTTTTGGCTTTTAGCCTGCCCAACAGGTTTTGGACTTGCTGTGCCTTAGAACTGCATGAGTCAATTCCTAAAATAAATCTCTCTTCTAGTTCTCTCACTCATCCTCTCTCCCAAGTTATATATCCTGTTGTATTATACATATACATATGACACATTATAATTCTTTATGTATGTTTATACATATATCTTTATAACAAAATACATATATATATATTTACCATTTATATATATATATATATATATATATATATATCCTGTATTTAATTTCATATCTACATATATATGTTTCTCTGGAGACCCCTAACATAATCAAGCAACTACTAAACTGTTCTCTATTTCCATTGTTTTATAATTTTATCATTTCAAGAATGTTCTATGAATGGAATCATCCCATAAACCTTTGAATTTTTGGCAGCTTTTTGTTTTTTGTTGTTTTTGCTTTTTTACTCATTACAATTATCTGGAGATTCAGCTTGTTATGCCTATCAATACTTTCTTCCTTTTTATTGCTAAATAGTATTCCATGGTATAGGAATACCACAGTTTATCAACTTATCCACTTAAGGACATCTGAGTTATTTTCCACTTAAGAATATAATGAATAAATTAGTTATGGACATTATGCTACAAGTATTTGTGAGAGTATAAATCATTATTTCTCTAAGATAAATGCTTAAGCCTCCAACTGCTAGCTTATGGGGTAGTTGTATGTTTAGTTGAGTAATAAACTGTTTACTTGTTTTCCAGACTAGACATATCATTTTACATTCCCATGATCAATATAAAAGTGATTGGGTTTCTCAGTATCTTCACCAGTGCTTGGGATTGTCACTATTTTCTTCAGTTTTATTTTAGCTATTTTTAGCCATCCTGATCAGTTTGTAGTGCTGTCAGAATTTAGATGTAATTTTCATTTTTTCTAAATTTCTAATGATGATGAACATTTGTTTATGTTCTTATTTGTCATCCCTATGCCTTTGCAAATGAGGTAGGCAGATTCCATCCACTTTCTCTTTTTCAAAGTTATTTATTTTTTAAATTTACATCCAAATTAGCATATAGTGAAACAATGATTTCAGGAGTAGATTCCTTAATGCCCCTTACCCATTTAATCCATCTCCCCTCCCACAACCCCTCCAGCAACCCTCAGTTTGTTCTCCATATTTATGAGTCTCTTCTGTTTTGTCCCCTTCCCTGTTTTTTACATTATTTTTGTTTCCCTTCCCTTATGTTCACCTGTTTTGTCTCTTAAAGTCCTCATATGAGCGAGGTCATATGATTTTTGTCTTTCTCTGACTAATTTCACTTAGCATAATACCCTCCGGTTCCATCCACGTAGTTGCAAATGGAAAGATTTCATTCTTTTTGATTGCTGATATACAATCCATTATATATATATCCATTTTATCCATTTTAATTAGTCTAGTTCTTCTATTCTCCATATAAATTCTGGAATGATCTTGTCTACTCTATAAAGTATCTGGCTGGGATTTTGATAGTAATTTCAGGAAATTTATATGTGAATTTGGAGAAAATTGACATATTTACTATGTTGAATCTTCCAATCCTTGAGCACAGTCCACATTTCCATTTATTTACATTTTCTTTGGTTTCTCTCATCAAGATATTTTGGTTTCAGCATGTTTTATTAGATTTACAAGTAATTTTTTAAAGTTTTTTTAAACGTTTA
This sequence comes from Lynx canadensis, assembly GCF_007474595.2. Classification (NCBI taxonomy): domain Eukaryota; kingdom Metazoa; phylum Chordata; class Mammalia; order Carnivora; family Felidae; genus Lynx; species Lynx canadensis. Next base: position 26,986,768 of record NC_044320.2, read on the forward strand.
TTTAATTTTGAGAGAGAGACAGAGCATGAGTGGGGTAGGGGCTGAGAGAGAGGGAGACAGAATCTGAAGCAGGCTTCAGGCTCTGAACTGACCCTGATGTGGGGCTTGAACCCAAAAACTGCGAGATCATGACCTGACCTAAAGTCGGATACTTAACTGACTGAGCCACCCAGGCTCCCCATAACTAGTTTTCATGATAATACTTTTTTTGGATAGTATTTTTTGATAGTATTTTACCTTTTTAAAGTTTATTTATTTATTTTGAGACAGAGAGAGAGCAAGCACAAGGAGGGGCAGGCAGAGAGAGAGGGACACATAGAATCCCAAGTAGGCTCTGCATTGTCAGTACAGACAGAGCCTGGGTGGGGCTCAAACCCAGGAACCATGAGATCATGACCTGAGCTGAAATCAAGAATTGGACGCTAAACCACTGAGCCCCTGAGCTGAGGTACCTCAGTAGATTGTATTTTAATTTCACTTTTCATGTCCATGTGTTTATTGCTAGTATTTTGAAATATTATTGGTTTTGTATGTTGTTTTTTTTGTACCCTGAAACCTTACTAAACACTTAGTAAATTTAGGATTTTAAGCAGATTTCTTGAAGATAGTCTACATAGGCAATCATTTCAATTGTAAATATACGCAGTGTTATCTCCTCCTTTTCAATCTGTATACATTTTACATTTTTTTTCTCCTTATTTCACTCAGCACTACATGTAATAAAAATGGAGGCAGTAGTCATCCTTGCCTTGTTTCTGATCTTAGGAAAAAAAAACTTCAGGCTTTCGCCATTAAGTGTAATGCTAAGTGTAATGTTTTTTGTTGTTTTTTTTTCCTAGATGGTCTTTACAAAGTAGAGGAAGTTCTTTCTATTCTTTTTTTTTTTTAATTTTAATGCTTATTTATTTTAGAGAGAGATAGTGCAAGTGGTGGAGAGGCAGAGAGAGAGGGGGACAGAGGATCCAAAGCAGGCTCTGCGCTGACAGGAGACAGTCCAATGCAGGGCTGGAACTCACAAACCATGATCATGACCTGAGCTGATGTCAGCAGCTTAAGTGACTGAGCCACCCAGGTCCCTCTCTCTATTCTTCATTGTTTATGATTTTATCATGAATGGTTGTCAATTTTTTGTCAAATGCATTCTTTACCAATTAATATGACTATGTACTTTTTCTTCTTTTGGCTGTCAATGTAGATTACATTGATTTTTTTTTAAATTTTTTTTTCTTTTTCAACGTTTTTTTAAATTTATTTTTGGGACAGAGAGAGACAGAGCATGAATTGGGGAGGGGCAGAGAGAGAGGGAGACACAGAATCGGAAACAGGCTCCAGGCTCCGAGCCATCTGCCCAGAGCCTGACGTGGGGCTCGAACTCACGGAGCGCGAGATCGTGACCTGGCTGAAGTCGGACGCTTAACCGACTGCGCCACCCAGGTGCCCCTAAAGACATCTTTTTGATCAATGCTTGATGAGAAAGATTTTCAACTATAGAGTTTCTCTCTCTATTAAACATTTCTTCAGAGGTGTCTGGGTGACTTTGTTAAGCGGCCTACTCTTGATTTTGGCTCAAGTCATGATCTTCTGGTTCATGGGATGGAGCTCATATTGGGCTCTGTGCTAACAGTGTGGAGCCTGCTTGGGATTCTCTCTCTCTCTCTCTCTCTCTCTCTCTCTCTGCTCCCCCTCTCAAAGTAAGTTAAAAAGAGCATTTCTTCAGAAAGCAGATTTATTTGTTTTATATATTTTATGTAACATATGGAATAAATTAGGCTAAAATAGAGTTAAACTCATCAAATATAAAGTTCAATACTTCCTCTATTTTTGTGAGATATTGAGTCCATTACAAACAAAAGGTAAATAAAATAAAAAGAGTAGACAAAAACACTGAATCAAAAAAGATACATGCACGTCTACATTTATTGAAGAATTTTTGTAATAGCCAAGATATAGAAGCAACCCAGTATCCATTCAATAGGTGAATGGATAAAGATGTGGTGTTTATGTGCATGCACACACACACACACACACACACACACACCTCTCACTGGAATATTATTCAGCCATAAAAAAGAATGAGATCTTATCATTTGCAACAACATGGATGGACCTAGAAGGTGAGAGTGTTATGCTAAGTAAAATTAGTCAGACAGATGAAGACAAATACCAATGATTTCACTTATCTGTGGAATCTAAATAAACAAATAATCAAACACATAAAAAGCAGAAATAGACCCATAAATACAGATAACAAGGGATGATTGAAAGAACAGAAGATTGTGGGGGGATGAGAAAAAAGGGGGAAGGAGAGATACAGGCTTCCAGTTATGGAATGAATAAGTCACAGGAATAAAAGGTACAGCACAGGGACAGAAGTACTGTATGGTGAAAGATTGCAGCTACACTTGTGGTGACTTTGTCAAATAAAAATATGCACCTGAAACTAATATAACATTGTATGCCAACTATATTTCAATTTTTTTTAAAGTAAAACTTTTCATATTTAACAAGCTAAGTATACATTATTTAGTTATTAAATTATATAAATAACTACAATGTAAATTAGAAAGGGATAATTACAGCAAATGGTTATTAATAAAGTATAAGATAATTCAGAGGAGGAATAAATTACTGTTTTCTCACAAGATCTCAAAAGACATTTCAGGGGAAATGGTATATATATAGTTAACATTCCAAAAGAAAGAAATAATTTAGCCTTTTAATTTTTTCTTTTACCTACTTTCCTATCTACTTACCTAGTTAGATATGAGGTTTAAATATAGAATTGTACCCTTTATAGTCACTAAATAGTAAGAGAGTGATACATCTGTTAAACTCTCAAAGGCTCAAGTAATTTTATTTAAAACGTTTTGATTGAAAACCAATGCCAATGTTTTACACCTAGACTTACCTTTATCACCATCACTTTAGAGGACAGATTTCTTTTGGTACATTTTTTCAAGTGAAAATGATACATTCAGTGCAGATAGTGTCCATCTTTTAAGGTGAAGATTTGAGTCTTCAGGTAGTTTAGAATATACTGTAATCTCAGATCTTGTAACACGAAAATTAAATAGCTAATAATAATGATATCTGTCACCAAATGGCACCAGTATGAAAAACTTAACTCAGGAATGATTTTTATCTAAGAGTGATTTTTCTCTATGTAGGAAGAATATCTTCTTGGCAAAGTGGACATTTTCCAGAAAGCACAAATGGTATATTAAAAAAAAATACAACATAATCAGATACCAGATCAAAAGATATAAATTTACGGATTAATAAAGACAATAGTGACAGTTTTATTTTCTACATCTACATGCTAAATATACAATCTGAAATATTGAATATTCATTATCTCTTTGCTCCTTTTTTAAATTATCAAATAGGAACCAGATTAAAGTGCTAACTTTGTACTGTATATTAAATATCTACTGAACAAAATGATAAAGACTGATAGAGAATTACATTGTAGTATGGATTAATATTTTAATCTCAGTTATAAAAGATAAATCCTTGTGTGTTTACTTTAATTATTAAAAGTAGTTTAAATTAATTGATATGTACTTAAAGATTTATATACACTATAGCTAAGATCTTAAAGTAATTTTAATTAGCAGCCTCCATCATAAAAACAATATTTATTTATTTTCCTTAATTATGGTAAAGACTAGTCTGGTTGTTTCAAGATTAACTAGGACATATGAATTCCTATTTATATGGTTTCTTTTTTCTTCAGTTTTCTTGGCTTTTCTTTTTTATACACATTTCTTATAAAATGTCCATGTTAAATAACTATATTATATTATACTTTCTCTTGCATACATTCCTTTTAAATTACAGAAGCTATTCGTAGGGAAAAATTTGCATGTCAGAAAACAATCATTTCTCAAAATAATAGCTAGAAAAACTGCCTGACCTAATATGCAAATATTTCTGAGAAAGCAAGGGGTGTTCAGGATGTCTTGAGCTCAGTTTTATCCTAAGAAAGGAGTTTGGGTTATTAAAACATCTGAATGTGAATTTAAAATTATTTAGAAGATTGAAAATTTTTGCATATCAAGTCAGATAGTTATTTTAAACAGTGCTTACTAAGGAATTGAACATAATTTTATTCCATTATGTTATACTCTAGTCTGCATTTTGGAAATATCTGCCATAAATTTGTAACTCTGGAGAAAAATTCCATAATTTACCAAGTCCTTGGAGCTGATAATGCCTTTTTTGTTTAAGAAATAAATTTACTTTTCAGTTGAAGCTGTCCAGTAGTAGGGGGACTGCTGGAATAACAATTACAATTTTATGAACTTATTTCAAGCTCTAGGATGTGGATATAAGATATATATAACATATGTATAACATACACATGCATACCCTCCTATATGTATAGCTGCATATATGCATAGATTATATATATATACATCCATATATATGCGTGTATTCATATGTGTATTCAATTTATTATTTATATTTATTTATATTTTGGGTAATATGTTAGATACTATAGGCACAAAAGTGATCATTTTAACCTTGCAGATAAAGAAGATTTTACCTCTTTGCAGAAAGCATAATTCTGGAAGCTTTATGATTGACATGTGTAACATATGATTGAAAATCCAGATCTCATGAAAGAGGGTTTTGCCTTTAAAGCTTTTTAAAAAGTAAGATGATCACATGGCTTAAGCTTGCTTTCTATATATTATTCCACTTCTCTGAAAATTCCTTCAATATGTATAGTTTCTCTACTTAAAATTAAATGACCATGTGATTCAGGACAGTTTACTGTTATGAAGGCAAAACTAGCGCCAGAGTCATTTCCCTAATTTTACAAATGCACAAAATGAATGACATATGGTTACATATTTTGATGCTTGCAGCTTCAAATAAAAGAAAATCCAACTTCAAATGGAATTTTATCCTCACACATTTATAATTGTAGCAGTAACAATGGCTCCAGAATTGTCTGATTTAACAGATCACCGGATGTTATCCATGACCCAGTTTCATTCTCTCTTTCCATTCTGCTGTCTTAAGTCCTGGCTTTATATCAAGAGAACTATATAGCATTTTCAGAATTCATAACAAGCTCGACACTATCCAGAGAGACAACAGAAAGTGTGTCTTTCTTTGAGACTCTCTTGCATCTCATTGGCCAAAACCTGATTATCTGCCTATCTCTGAACCAATTACTGTCATGGCAAATGAAAATACTCTTGGAAAAATGAAACACCCTGCTGAAACTGGGTTAGAACTCCCCCTAAGGCACAGGGCTGAAGAGAGGAAGGTTAGATATCTGAAAAAAATCAGTTTCTACTGTGGAAAAGGGGAGAATAAATGCTGTGTAGACAACTTCCAAAGTCCACTACTGAAAGATACTTGAGGGGGCAGTACAAGTGAATTACAGTGATACAATTGTTAATGGGTTCAGTCATTATGTATCCTAAGGCACACAGAGATAATTTCAAGAGATAACTGTGATCATCTATTAAATACATGTGGCAGGATATAAGTCACACAGTGAAAATCATAAAATGAATACTGTATTTTATAAAGGTCATCAGATAGCTAAAAATCTGAAGTAGAGTTTTACAGATATTATGAAAGTGCTTAGTAACTCATTGATTTTTGTTTTCTTGCGTGAAAGGATACTTTATACATTGTTTCAGTTAGCACACCTTCCCAAGAGCAAAAAACATCTTCGTGTATTGTAGACACTAGAAACTGGAATCCATTTTAAAAACAAATAGCGTAAAGTAAAATGTTATATGATCCTAAAAAATGTGAAATCTCTGAAAGAAGAAATAAGTCTAGAGGTAGAGAAAATATACATAGGCACATAATTTACTTTCTAAGAAATAAATTAGTAACCTATTTTTTTTCAACAGATTTACTCATTCTTTTATTCCGTCTCTATGCACACAGTTCATATCTATTATGGAATCAGAATAGCAGGATCTTGTATATCAACTCTCCTGGCTTCATTTTCTATCAAATGAACTCTAGAAGTATCACATAATCTCCTCTATATAAAATCCAAGAATTTGCACAAGTCTGGCATTATATGCATTGATTTCCATATGGTTTCAACATTTCCTTTGGGTGACTTTCTGATTACATTACAGTTCAGCCATGATGAGACAATTGTCATGATTGATTCTTCTGATATCTTATCGATTACTATCATTAGATGTCAGGGCATAACATTTCTGTTGATAATTTGCTGTTCCTGGTTGTATCTAGTGCTGATAAAATGATGCAAGATATTCTTGCAAAATGTACTTTCTATACTACTTAGTTGAAATATTTCTTTGAATAAGTTTAGTCTATCAATTTTCAAAATATGCACTCTTTCTCACCCAGATTCTCCTTTGTTCTCATTGAAATATGAAATAATTATTTTCTAATTTACTGTGCATTTGTGCACAATCAAAATTGTCTTTAAATTACATAATAAAATGTAGTTATCAACATAGCATGTACTTTATTCTCTGAAGCGTGTATATAAATATAGTATTTTTTCCTCACTGATCAGAAATTCAGATTTATCTAAAATCCCTACCCATCATTACCACAAACAAGATTCAGAAAGGTATATTTTCATAAAGCAAGGAAAAGTTACATACAAATGCATTATAAGGTGGAAATTTAACTTCAAATACTAATGCAAAATTCTAGAAAGTTGTATTAGACACATGTGCAAATTAGAAATTTATCTTCCTACATAAAATCGGCCAAGCCTCATGGAAAAGTATGAGCCACAAGATTAATATTTTTATATATTTCATATGAAATATTAAAGATATATAAAATATAATGTTTATATATTGTGCTCTAATATATATTATATATAGTATGTAATATATAATAGCCCTATATAAATATTATAATAACACAAATAGCAGAATATACAAATTTATATTTATGTCTTCTATTATTTTTTTTAATTTAATGTTTATTTATTTTTGAGAGAGAGAGAGAGAGAGAGACAGCATGAGTGGGGGAGGAGCTGAGAGGGAGACACAGAATCCGAAGCAGGCTCCAGGTTCTGAGCTGTCAGCACAGAAACCCATGCAGGGTTCAAACCCTCGAACCATGAGATCACGACCCAAGCCAAAGTTGGACGCTTACCTGACTGAGCTGTCCAGGTGCCCCTATCTATATCTTCTATTCTATGTCTATTTAAATTTCTATTTTTCTGGAGACTTCTGACTGACACATCGAAATGAAGCAGATCAGAGGGCAAAAGGATGAATGGATGAGAATGTAAGAAATTTGGGGAGCTGGAGAATATATCTTATCTTAAATGTGCTGTTGGTTTCACAGATTAACTGTCCAAAGCCATTTGTACACTTTAAATAGGTAATGTATTTATGTAAATTATTTCTTAATAAAGTTTATAAAAGAAATAAAAGAGTGACAACCCAGAAAGTAGTCACCACTTCATAAAAAACAATCTTTCTATCATGTGAACTTTTGAGCCTAAGCCATGTCCCAGTCATGAACCAATCCATGCCCTAAATTTTGATCAACTTTGGAAGGAGAAAAAAGCTGAGAGAAAAGAGAAATTATTCTCTATTTTTGCCAACATTAATGAAATAAAAAGTAATTTCTGAAACTTCTACATATCCTCCTTTACCACTGGGACACTGAACGATGAATATGGAGGAAATGCTTTGATGATCAACAAATACTCTAAGAAACCTAGGGGAACTAAAGTCTCAGCAAACAATGCATCTCAACCTTCCATTATCAACACAAATTGCTATTTTTTTATTGGGTGTTTGCTTGATTTTTTTGAAGATTTTTTTCATGAGGAAATTCAGTAATTCCCCATTCCTTGAGTTGTGGATGTCATAGTGTCCTTTATCCTCAAATATACCACAGGAGTAAAAAGTGACTCACATTGCATCAATTATAATAGCATATGCCTTCAATCATAGTAATTGCATCATTCATGGACATTCAGAGTCCACCCTTGAAATCTGATAGGTGAACTTTGGGGCTGATAGGGAGTTTCTTTCTTTTTGAATATTGTTACACAACTTTTAGGTTTGGGATTGTCAGAAGTCACCATATGAAAAGATCTTCACTGACGGTGAAGCTAATTATAGAGAAATGGAAATAGGGAGAAAGGAAGAGAATAGATGATCAGAAAAAAAATTTTAAAAAGGGGGGGAATGGTTATTTTTTAAAATATATAATAAAAATTCCAATTATATCAATGACAATTGTAAGAATAATAACATCTAGAAATAACTTTAATGTACACATATATGTTACACATCTCTGTGAAAAGAGCATAGATCTTTTTATCTGTAGCATCTAGCATGAAGTCTGATACATAGAGATGTCTCTGAAAGCAAATGTTGAATAGAAGAAGCAATTACATGGATGTTCAAAATATATTACTTACAGTTGTGGGTGTGGGGGAGGGGGAAGAATGCCGTCATGATTCACCGGTACATATATTCACTTGGAAATTATTTCACTTTTTAATTTTTGGATAGCCACACGTGTAGAGACTAGGGTAACATGTTCTACTTCAATATATACTTAATCTAATGAGTATAAATTCAAACAGACATGAGTATAGCACTTTTATGGACTATCATTCTTGTAAAAAGCACAGAGATTCCCTTAATTTTTCATTCTTAAGGGAATACATTCTAAATAATCTCAATATGCTCAAGGACACTTGAATTATGTGTCTGGAATCTACTCTATATACAGATAAAGCAACAGACAGACCAAAATATATTTCCTTCAAATATAATTCAGTTGTCTGCACAATATTGAAAAGAGCTTGGACTTCTGTATATTGGTCAATAAATATGTTTATTAGAATGGTTACTGAAATAACATAGAATTTGCCATAAAGGAATTACTATCCAAAATTTTATCAGTATAATTCATTATAACATGTGCTTGAAATTTTCACTGATATAACAGATGTATATTTCTGGGTATCAGATTTTCAAGAGAGTCGAATATGCAAGCTGCAATCAAGACAATTAGGTTTGTAACCAGCATAACTGTTATCACCTAAAGGCTTTTATTTCATAAAAAATTAAACTTCTTTAATTAAACCATTTTTTGGTTTTCATAAGTTTTTGCTTATTTCATTACACATCTAATAAAATTTTCAGACAGGCTCATGGACTCAATCAATAAATTCATTGATCAGGGTTTCTACTTTTAGTATATCTGTGTAAGTCCACAACAGTCCATTCCATCCCCTAATAACAAAGTGCTCAAGATAAGATAAAGAAAACAACCATATGAGAATTTAGAGTAGTAAACAAATGCAGGCTGATTGTGGGAGGGAGTTAATTATTGTAAGTAAAGTCAAACAGAACCCCACACCCCATTATATTCTCAGAATATGACCCTTACCTTCAGTTGCCATCACCATCTTGGACCTTCAGCATTTTTTATTTTAATTAAAAACAATCTTCTATTATTATTATTATTAATTATTTAAATACCTTTGGGTGATAATTGATTTTCCATGCATAATTGCAGGCATACACACATGCTCTTATTTAAGTATTAAAATGGCTTCATAAGTCTTATTCTTTATAACAGTAAATGCTAGAAGTTAAGTGACTGAGGTCACATGGAAAGGACTACTAGTACATAAGTATGTACTAGAAGAGCCCAGGCAGTCTTTTTTTTTTTAATGTGAAATACACTTAATTTATAATTGACCATTTTAAACTGTATTTTCAAGTGGATTTTGGTGCATTTACACCATTGTGCTACCACCACCTGTCTCTAGTTTTAAAACTTTTTCATCATCTCAGAACAACCCATATGGTTGACTTCCCCCAGTCTCTAAAAACCACAAATCTAAATAATTGCCTAATCTAGGTATGTCATACAAAAGGAATCATTAAAGTGTAACCTTTGCAACTGCTTTCTTTCACTTAGCTTAATATTTTTGAGATTAATTCCAGTTGCAGTATGTAGCAGTTTTTAATTTTTATGGCTGAGTAATATTCCATTGCATATCTATACCATAGTTTGTTTATTTACCCATCCATTGACAGACATTTGGGTTGGTTGCAGCTTTGGGCTATTATGAATAATGCTGCTATAAACATTTATGTACAAGTATCTGTGTGGGCACATATTTTTGCTTCAAAGACTTTGTCTATTAATAGTGTATGATGGAACAAATAAACTGGTAATGTGTCAGCCATTAAATGCCACTATGCTTAGATCTTGAGGAAAATTATAGTTGCCATGGTTTATAGCTAAACAGAATGACTTGACTTCTGGAGTCAGTGAATCTGTGTGTAAAATATGAAGACACTTAGTTTAGAAACATGAAACTCTAGGGTTATTCACTGATACTTATTACTTGGAGAAATTGACATTTGATTTAAGTCTCCACAGGCTATTCATTTCAAATGTATACGTGAAGTACTTCTTATGACCAGGCACCATTTTAGGAGTTACAGATTTAAAGATGCAAATTCTTTATTCTTGTTCTCATGAAGTCTGCATTACCAAAAAATAATAAAAACATCTAAATACAATAAAATAATTGTTTAATGGGTGTTTCTAAAAACTGCAGTGGAAGCATAAGGGAAAGAAGAACTGAGTTTGCCTAGAGGAGTTAACATTTTGCTGAGACTTAAACAACAAATAGTTTCCTAAGTAGGCAATCAACTGGAGACTTTTTCTGGTAAATTTAATAACATAAAGGCAACAAGGCAAAAAAGAACACTGTTCTGAAGATCATCAGCAGTCTGTTATTGTTGAAGTATACAGAAAAGTCTAAATCATCAAGGTTCCAAAAAAGCAAGCAGAGACATATAAAGTTTATTCTTTAGGTGATAAGGAATATGCAGACAGCCACAAGGAGACCTTTAGATTTCAGTCCATATTTTCCAGAGACTAACTTGAAGATCTAAAAATATCACTCTAGCAACAATGCATTAAAAGAAGGAAAGGACTGGACATAGATGCCAGGAGAGTATAAAAAGGTCATCATCTAGCTGAGAAAGCAAGATGTCCTAAAGTAAGACCTAAGCAGTGCATATATAGTAGAAGAAATGAATATAAAATATATTTTTAATCTAAATTAAAATGATTTAAGAATCAATTGTACCTTAGGAACAACAAATATAATACCACATGCAAGAATTTTGGTAGTGCCTTTCACTGTTCTAGAAAATACAGAAAGATAAGCAATTCTGAAGAAAGAAGATGGTCTTAGTTTGAACATATTTAATTTCTCTTTTGTGAGTGTCATCAGGGTGATTACATGTTAGGGTGGATCTGGATCTCAGAAATAGTCTAGTTTGGAAATACAAAGTTAGGAACCTGATCACATAGGTGACTGGAGAAATAGCATAATCACCGTAGAAACGATTTCAAGCCATTCCTTCAAGCCATATTCCTGCTTTCTAATTCAAAGTATGCTTCAGGTCCTCTATTTGATATATATATTTTAAAAAGCTGCTAGAGATCAACATTACCATGAAATTCCAAGTTCAAGATAGTGGTAAAGGAAAATCCTAAACTCACCTTCTTCCAGAGACACAGCTACTTTTGAAATAATTCCTTCTGAAAAAGATCTGAAAACTAGCCCAACAGCTCTACCAGAACAAAGGATGAAAGGACCACACTGAGACAGGTAAAAGATGTAGACACAAGGTCTCACCAAAAACCCCATACAAGTGCAGTGACCCCTCCCCCCTCCAATTGGGAAAGACCTCACAAATATGGAGTTTCTCCCTGAGCAACAAGAGGTTTGTGCTACACATCGGGCACATCAACCCTTTAGACCTGTACCAGACAGATGAGCGCCCACAATGTTCGGCTTTGAACACCAGTGGGGGGATATCCAAGAGAACCAAGAGGCTGTAGGAATTGAGACCAGCTCCTAAAGGGCTCATACTCAGACTGGCTTAGTCAATAATACTGTATTGCAAGTTTGAAGGATGCTAAGAAAGTAAATCTTAAAAATTTCTATCACACACACAAAAAAAGTAAAAAACAATTTGTAACTTTGTATGGTGACAGATGGTAACTAGACTTATTGTGGTGATCATTTCATAATGTCTACAAATTTGCATCATTATGTTGTTCATCTGAAGCTAATATAATGTTGCATTGTCGATTATACTTCAATAAAAATTCATCATAAACAAAATTTAAAGTGAAGTATGAGCCTGGTCAAAAATAAATGCAATAATCATTAACAGAAGTTAGCAGTCAGTAAGTGAAATACAAAAAAGACTCATATCTTGATATGAAATTTATATATGAAGAAAAACAATTGGGCACCACAGATGTTAAAATCAAACTCTCATAACTAATTTAAATAAATATCAGAATAGAAATAAGATGCTTATAAATTTTTATATACAATGGCATCATTTTTATAATAAAATAAACTTTGAAAACGTTAATGATGTTAAGAGACTATTTAAATTATATTATATTCATAGGGTAGAATATTATGTATATGCATATAATATAGTAAATATAAAATAATTTTTATGGCTAGTAAAATATTCAAAATATTATTGTTAAAAGAAAAAATAGCAAAATAGTTATGGACATCTTGATTCCAATTTATGTATAACTAGTAGAAATATGAATTATCTTTTTGTGCTTTCTTTTTATTTTATTTTATTTTATTTTATTTTATTTTATTTTATTATTTTTTAAATTTACATCCAAGTTAGTTAGCATATAGTGCAACAATGATTTCAGGAGTAGATTTCTTAATGCCCCTTACCCATTTAGCCCATCCCCCCTCCCACAACCTCTCCAGTAAGCCTCTGTTTGTTCTCTATATTTAAGAGTCTCTTATGTTTTGTTCCCCTCCATGTTTTTGTATTATTTTTGCTTCCCTTCCCTTATGTTCATCTGTTCTGTGTCTTAAAGTCCTCATATTAGTGAAGTCATATGATACTTGTCTTTCTCTAATTTCGCTTAGCATAATAGCCTCTAGTTCCATGTAGTTGCAAATGGCAAGATTTCATTCTTTTTGATTACCAAGTAATACTCCTTGGTGTGTGTGTGTGTGTGTGTGTGTGTGTATACACACACACCACATCTTCTTTATTTATTTATTTGTTCATCAATGGACATTTGGGCTCTTTCCATACTTTGGTTATTGTTGCTAGTGGTGCTATACACATTGGGGTTCATGTGTCCCTTTGAAACAGCATACCTGTATCCCTTATAAATACCTAGTAGTGCAATTGCTGGGTCATAGGGTAGTTCTGTTTTTAATCTTTTGAGGAATCTCCAAACTGTTTGAATTCCCACCAGTGGCTGCACCAGTTTGCATTCCTACCAGCAGTGCAAAAGAGATCCTCTTTCTCCACAACCTTGCCAATATCTGTTGTTGCCTGAGTTGTTAATGTTAGCCATTCTGACATGTGTGAGATGGTATCTCATTGTGGTTTTGATTTTCATTTCCCTGATGATGAGTGATGTGGAGCATTTTTTCATGTGTCGGTTGGCCATCTGAATGTCTTCTGTAGAGAAGTGTCTATTCATGTCTTGCCCCATTACTTCACTGGATTATTTGTTTCTTGGGTGTTGAGTGTGATAAGTTCTTTATAGATTTTTCAATACTAACACTTTATCTGGTATGTCGTTTGTATATATCTTCTCCCATTCTGTTGGTTGCCTTTTAGTTTTGCTGATTGTTTTCTTTGCTGTGTAGAAGCTTTTTACTTTGATGAGGTCCCAACAGTTCATTTTTGCTTTTGTTTCCCTTGCCTCTGGAGACCTGTTGAGTAAGAGGTTACTGCAGCCAAGGTCAAAGAGATTTTTGCCTGCTTTTTCCTCAAGGATTTTTATGGCTTCCTGTCTTACATTTAGGTCTTTAATTTTGTGTATGGTGTAAGAAAGTGGTCCAGGTTCATTTTTCTGCATGTCGCTTTCCAGTTTTCCCAGCATCACTTGCTGAAGAGACTGTCTTTATTCCATTGGATATTCTTTCCTGCATTGTCAAAAATTAGTTGGCCAATTCTGGGTTCTCTATTCTGTTCCAGTGATCTGAGTGTTTGTTCTTATGCCAGTATCATACTGTCTTAACGATTATAGCTTTGTAATACAGCTTGAAGTCTGGGATTGTCATGCCTCCTGCTTTGGTTTTCTTTTTCAAGATTGGTTTGGCTATTCGGGGTCTTTTCTGGTTCCATACAAATTTTAGGATTGTTTGTTCTAGCACTGTGGAGAATGTTGGTGTTATTTTGATAGGTATTTCATTGAATATGTAGATTGCTTTGGGTAGTATTGACATTTTAAAAATATTTGTTCTTCCTATCCAGGAGTTTCTGTGCTTTTTTCTAAATGATTTCTACAAGAATATGTATAGATTTTACTAAAATATATTAAAATAGCAAAAACAAATAAAAACTATTAGATGTATGTATGGTAAGAAAGTACTAGGAGAAAACAGATTTTATAAAAATTTTGAAAGGAGAGCACAGTAGTAATTGCAAATACCATTATATCCCATAAGATGACGAGTAATATGTGACCATTTTATTTGTCAAATACGAAGGAACTGTAAAATGTGAATTCTATATTGGCATGATTAAGTTGAAAGCCAGAAAAAAATTAATGTGTATATAGTTTAAGATAGTGTATCTACTGGCAGCAATTTTGTCTGACTCACTGAAATCTCAGATCTAAAAAAAGGCTAGTATAAAGTAGGCCTACAACAAATGTGTGTAAAATAAGGAAATTAACAGACAAATAACATATAGTTAAAATTTTCTTAGAAAATAAAAAATGAGAGTAGCATGAAGTTACCATATTCTAAATTGAATACATTGTCTTAGTCTATTTTCAGAAAAGTAGCCTCTGACAAAAGATGTAAATGTAGAAGTTTATTTAGGAAGTCTTGGAATCACAAAAAGAGGAAATGCGGAAAATGAGACAGGGAGTGGTAGGCAGATACATTTGATGGCCTCTTGATCTCTATACCCTAGTGTCACATCCTTTGTAATTGCTTCCCTTAAGCATGTGAATGGTATATACAACTTGCTTCTGACCAATAGAATATGGCAAAGGTAGTGGGATGTCACACCTGTAATTATGTTGTCATATGGCAAAATAAACCAGTCTTCATCTTCATTAATGTATTCATTCATCCATCCTCCAAATAACTGTTAAACGTATATTATGTGCCAGGAAGAGTAACGTGTGAGGGCTAAAAGGAGGGACCATTATAAAAATTCAGGAAGCTCTAGTCTAAGCTCCATCTCACAGCTGTTACATTCAACACAAACTGTTTTCTTCTTAAAGGGAGAAGAATGCTTTTGAAATCTTCATAGGAAGATTGAAGATTCTTCATAGGAAGAATGACACTTCTGGCCCCTTTACACAGAGCCACCACACACAGCCATCCCTGTTTCCCTAACTCAGATCTTTCATTTTTCTCTCTTCTTGTGAAAATCTGAATCGAAAAGAGATATCTGCATTCTCATGTTCATTGCGGCATTATTTATAATAGCTGAGATACGGAAACAACCAAACAACTTAATGGCTATTAATGAATGTGAATGGATAAAGAAGATATATTAGACAGATAGACAGATAGATAAAATCTTTTAAAATGCACAAACATATTAGAGGTAAAATACTAATTCAGCAAGGCTATAGGATAGAAGATAAATATATAACGAGTTGTATTTTTATGTCCTTCCAATAAACAACTTGAAAAGAAAATTAAGAAAACAATTTATTTATAGTAGCTACAAAAAGAATAAGACAAGTAGCAATAAATGTAACCAAGAAGATACAAAACATGTACACTGAAAATTAAAAAATACTGCTGAAAGTAACTAAAGTATTTAGTAAAGTCCTAAGTAAACAGAAATATATTTGTGTTCAAAGTTGTTAAGGTAATAGTGCTTTCCAGAACAATCTACAAATCCAATGAAATCCCTATCAAAATCTTAGTGGCCATTTTCGCAGAAATGGAAGGCTAATTCTGACATTCATATGAATTTGCAAGTAACACCAAAATATCTTTGGAAAAAAAACACAAAGTTGGAAGGCTCACACTTCCCATTTCAAAATTTATTACAAAGCTATAGTGCTAGCATAACAGTAGACATAAATAGAGTAATAAATAGCGTATAATTGAAAGTCTAGAAGTAAACTCATAGATCTATGATCTATTGGCTTTCAATAATGGTATGAACACATTCCATGATGGAAAGAATAGTCTCTTCAAAAATGGGTGTTGGGATACCTGGATACCTGCATGCACAAAATGAAATTAAATTTTACATCACACCATATGCAAAATATAAATCAAAGGGCTAAATATAAGGGTTAGAAGTATAAAACTAGTATGAGAAAATTTAGGGATAAATCTCCATGAACTTCAATTTGATAATTGTTTCTTACACAAGATACCAAAAAAATACAAGCAACAACAAGTACATAGATAGGATTTTCTAAAAATTAAGAACATATATACATCAAATGACACTATCAAAAGTAAAAAAAAATGACACAAAAATTTGTAAATCATGTATCTAATAATGGTCTACTGTCTAAAATATACATAGAACTCATTCGACAACAAAAGACAAACTACCCAATTTAAAAAGGAACAAAGAACTCCTTTCTCCAAAGAATATAAACAAATGGGCAACAGGAACACACAAATACAATCAACACAATTAGTTATGTGTGAAATGCAAATCAAATCACAGTGAGATCTATTTCACAGATACTAGAATGGCTGTAAGTAATATAACAAGTGTTGGTGAAGATGTGAAGAAACTGAAATGCTTGTACATTACTAGTGAAATGTGAAATGGTCAAGCTTCTATGAGAACAGTTCATCAAATCCATAAAACATTATACCCAGAATTTCCATATGACCCAGAAATTCCATTTGTAGATATATGCTCAAGAGATTTGAAGACAGATATTCTAACAAAATATGCACATTAATGTTCATTGCAACACTCGTCACAATAGTTGCAGTCAATTCAAGTTTCTACGAACTGATGAATAAACAAAATGCGCTATATCCATACAACTGAATTCAGCCAAAATTAGAAATTAATTACTCATATAAGCTACAGCATAGATGATCCCTGAAAATACTACACTTAATGTAAAAAGCCAGATATGAAAGGGCACATATTGTATGATTACTTTTATATCATATTTTCATGACATAAAAATCCATAGAAACAGAAAATAGGTTACTGGTTGCCAGGTGCTATAGGGAAGGAGGGATGGAAATTACTATTTAGTGGGTATAGGCTTTCCTTTGGGATGATGAAAATGTACCAGAATTAGAAAGTGGTAGTGATTACATACCATTGTGAATATACTAAATGCTATAGAATTGTACACTGTAAAACTATCAAAATGTTGAACTCCGTGTGTATTTTACCACAAAGAAAAGTATATGAATACCTTACCAAAAATGGATTTTTCATCCCTAAAAAGGTATATAACAACCATATTTTCTATGTAAATAAGATAATTTACAAAGAAAGCAAATTCCTAAAAAAAAGTTATATGTAGTAAAAGAAAAAGATAATCAGATCATGTCATCTGGCAGAAAATTGAAAAAGTATTCTCTATTGAACAGACAAAATATTTTATGACTTTTGCACAGGACTGGTAGTGTGCAAATGGTTTAAAACATGTAAATGAATGGATACACACAGTAGATCCAGAGAAGAGCATACAACCAGCTGTTATTTGAATAAATGAGAATTATTGTATCTCACAAAGCCCCAAACAGTATATTCAAAACTTGACTTCCTTATCTTCTTCCAAGTAATTTCTGTTATTATATTCTCTGATTCATTTAGTGGCACATTTCAGAGATTTCAAAGCAGAAACTTGGCATCACCATCCCTTTATAAGTGTATCTGATTTTTACCAATACAATGTGTTATCAATTTAGTGTCTTGACTCTGGTTTTAAGAGTTCTGTGGTTTATATACACAATGGAATACTACGTGGCAATGAGAAAAAGTGAAATATGGCCTTTTGTAGCAACGTGGATGGAACTAGAGAGTGTTATGCTAAGTGAAATAAGTCATACAGAGAAAGACAGATACCATATGTTTTCACTCTTATGTGGATCCTGAGAAACTTAACAGAAGACCATAGGAGAGGGGAAGGGAAAAAAAAGTTAGAGAGGGAGGGAGGCAAACCATAAGAGACTCTTAAAAACTGGGAACAATCTGAGGGTTGATGGGTGGGTGGGAGGGAGGAGATGGTGGGAGGGAGGGGAGGGTGGGTGATGGGTATTGAGGAGGGCACCTGTTGGGATGAGCACTGGGTGTTGTATGGAAACCAATTTGACAATAAATTTCATATTAAAAAAATAAAAAATAAAAAATAAAAAAAGAGTTCTGGGATTCAGACTTAATACATAAAGACCTGAGAGATTCATGACCTACATAAGAAAACATTTTTAAGGACTATCTTCTTATACTCAATTAATTACACAGTTTACTTATTTCTCAATGATCTCTCCTCCATAAATATATAAATTGTGGATTTACAAATAAGTCCCCTAGTCAGACTCAGTGTACCCTTATAAAAGCATTTTGTGTCCAGCGCTCTTCCTCTAGTAAATATTAAAGTTTTTGCCTATCAATCTGTCAAATCACCATGTTTTGTCCTGATAATATCCTTCGCTCATTTTTAGGTGTCTCTGGTAACAAAAGAAAAATACATTAAGGTATGCTATTAAATAATTCCTTCCTACAAATATTTAAATATTTTTCCATCCCTTGCATTTTATGTTTTATGTCATTTGTGAAGATTTCTTCTATTACCTGAAGGAAAATTATACTCTCTCCTTTCACTCACATTTAATCCATACACTTATATTTTTTTTTTATTTTTTTAAAAAATTTTTTTTTCAACGTTTATTTATTTTTGGGACAGAGAGAGACAGAGCATGAACGGGCGAGGGGCAGAGAGAGAGGGAGACACAGAATCAGAAACAGGCTCCAGGCTCTGAGCCATCAGCCCAGAGCCCGACGCGGGGCTGGAACTCACGGACCGCGAGATCGTGACCTGGCTGAAGTCGGACGCTTAACCGACTGCGCCACCCAGGCGCCCCCATACACTTATATTTTAAACATTGTAAATTTAGATTATAAGTCCTTCATGGCATGGGATATATATTATTTTTCCAGGTATACAACACTGGGTTAACCTACAACATTTGTGGCACTTATTAGTCAATTTATACATGTTTGTGAAATGTCAGGAGAAAAAAAAATAGTTTCATGAGAAACATTGCTTAGTCAGCATTTATTGTAACTTCATAAAAACTAAAACAGTGCTATAAATATGGTAGGTTCTGATGATAGCATCTGATCAGTAGCATATCATGAGTTGTTTCTCTTTACAAGTCATTTTTTACTTAAAGACAAGTTATAAACAGAAAGTAATAATTTCTTTTTAATTGAAAATTTTATAAAGATAATTATAGATTTACATTTAATTATAAAAAATAATATAGACAGACGCAAAGTGCCTGCCTGTCCCTTACAGAATTTCCCCCAACGATATCTTCATGCAAAACTCCAGTACAATATCACGTCAAGAGTTTACCCTTATACAATATACTAATCTTATTCAGATTTTCCCAGTCTTATACTGATTTGTGTGTGGCTATGTGTATTTACTTCTACACAATTTTATCATGTGTAGGTTTGTGTATCTACTACTACAGTCAAATATAGAATAGTTCCATCAATACAAGGATACCTTTTAATATTTTTTTTTACATTTATTTATTTTTGAGAGAGAGAGAGACAGAGTGTGAGCGGTGGAGGGGCAGAGAGAGAGAAGGAGACACAGAACCTGAAGCAGGCTCCAGGCTCTGAGCTGTCAGCACAGAGCCCTACACGGGGCTCGAACCCATGAACCCTGAGATCATGACCTGAGCCGAAGTCAGATGCTTAACCAACTGAGCCACCCAGGCGCCCCAACAAGGATCCCTTTTAAAAAATAACTATTCCTTTTCAAAACATAGAAACTCTTAATCACTTATTATATATATTTTATTTTGGTATCAAGTATGTATTAAAAGAGTTACCATATTACTTGAGGGACTGTATTTGTGTACACACACAAACATATTCACATTGAAAGGATCCTAGATAAAGTATCCTCCAAATTATTCACTGCCTTTAAAATAACTCTAGCATGAGGGATGTAACCAATACCTTGGGAGAAAAATGCGTGAATAATAAATACAGCTGTAACACAAATTATGTACTACTTTCACTTTGATTCTCTGACTGAGAACATCAACTTAAAATGTGATAAAATAAAATTGCCTACTTTTCTCTGAAGCCTGGCTTATGTAATTTCAGTGTCAATATCTTTCAAGCCTGGTGTTCCCAGGAATAGCTTTCATAAGAATAACACAGTAAAAGCTGGGAAGAAAGCTGAGCTGCCATTCAATGTAAAATGTACCTTATGAGCTGGTTTCCATAATTGTTACTCACACATTACATGAGACAAGATGCAGGTTTATGAAGTGATTGGTAAAATAATATAAAAAGAACAAAGAAGAGTAAATCTGTCAAACATATTCCTTTTTTGGTTTTATTGCCGAATTTACCTTCCTAGAAAAAGGCATTGTAGAATACTTTTTATAACCTTACATAGAGAGTTTTAAGGATTAAAAACAAAAATTAACTACTGGAGCTTTCTAATTGAGCTATTAAAACTCTTAATCAATGCTATTTTCAATAAATAAGATTATAAAGGGATATGAGAATGCTTACCATATGTTAGGCTTTTTATTATCAATTTATAATTTCCCAAATACATGAAGATAGACGATAATTTGCTCAAAATTAAAATAATATATAATACCAAACATTGTTATAGTTACTGTCATATCTATTACTCAAAAAATCCTTTTTATATATGTATTATATATCTAGGATATAAGTGAATCATTGCTATGATTGCCATTAGAAGAGCTGAGAAACATAGAAACTATGAAAAGTCATACATTCAGTAATAGTAATTTGACAGAATCAGAAATTCTGATAACTAAAATATATAGTAAAATCTTTTAAAAGTATCTGCCACAGTAAGTGCTTAAAAGAAACTCCACATATGTATTATTATTATTAGGAACCAACCAATCATTTTGGACTTTTCTACTAAAAATAAAAATTTATATAAATAATATTCAGCAAACAACTTTAATAATTGACCTCCCTAATTCTCCAATACTCAATAAAATCTATGGTTGGTATTGATATGGGACCATGCTAACATTTTCTTAGTGATAGTTTGGGTTGAATATAACTTCATATAACCTAGCCCCTAAACTCAGTGGGTTCTGTGGGGGTAACAGCTTAAATTCAAGATTCTTTCCTGGTGTTTTAATGAGGTTGTAATTTGATGCCAGCTAAGGATGCACTCACATGAAGGGTCTACAAGACTACATGTCCAAGGTGATTCACACGCATGGTTACATTTGATGTTAGCTGAGGGCTCTGAGCTCAGCTGTCAATGTCTACAGGATTACTCCTTCATTTGGGGTTCTTATAGATGATGGATGGATTCCAACAGGAATGTGTTTAGAGAGAATTGGCCAAGATTGAGCATAAATGTACTGAAAGGAAAAACAAACAAACAGTATGGGGTTCTAATAAATATCAGTATTTTTTAAATGGGCACCAAAAAAAAAAAAAGTCTGAGAAAGAGAAGTAAACCAGAAGTATAGGAAGAAAACAAGAACATTATTTTGTAAAGGAAGAACTTTGACAAATGTTATTAAGAGGTTAAATGAGATAAGCATTAAATTCCATGTCAAGTGCTTAGCAATAAGCATGTTATTGCAGACTTGTGAAAGTAGTTGAATCACATGCACAAGAGTGAGGAATAAGTGGTAAAGTGTAAAAAGGTGTAGATGACTTTAAAATGGAGAAGAGGGATAAGACAGCAATGAAGGAGAAGTATGCTAATAATTTCACCACTTTAAAATTTTGTTTCATTTTATTTGTATTCTGTTTTGTTTCAAGAAAGAAGGAGCATGCTTATAAGACTAAAAGGAAACCAATAAATAGAAATGTCAAGGACACAAAAGAAAAAAAAATCTACGATTTAAAAGATCTTAAAATCCTCACAGTTTTCACATTATGCTGTGAAAACTTTGTTATGATAGTGATTGCAAAGATTTTTTGTTCAGGAACCACCACTGTGATTGAACTCTATGTTTTTTGGTTGTAAGAGGAAATTTCCTAGTTTATATATTTTTCCTTTTATTTTAGGCTCAAAAAATTTTCCTTAAGAAATTTTTTCCTGATATTTATTTATTTGTCCTAAATTTATATACACATTCTCAGGTTTTTTTCTGAAAGACTTATTAGAAATAAAGGAAACATTTTTTTAGAGGAAGCAGAAATATTGTAAGATAAATTATATCAAAGCAATATATATAGCTAAATTTCCTGAATGACACAGATGTTGAACATCATGAAATACCATTTATTAAAATAAATATAAGGAGTACCAGTAAGATGTATTCCATGTCAAAGGCATAAAAAATAAATAATTTATAATAATAAATAATTAGCTTATATGACTTATTTTAAGACTACATATGAACATTAACCAAAGTAACACTTTATATTTTGCTTATACTGTTGAGATTCATAATGTTGGACTGCCTCCATTGATTAGCCTAAATGCAATCATTAATATTTATACAAGTTTTCTTATTGTATCTCTAATAAGAGTCAGGCAATAAGCACATTTTCATTAATGAAACAAAGGTAAATGATCTATGAATTGGGATATCCACTATAGAATGAAGACATTAGAGTCAATGAATTCTTAGTGAGTTCATGTTGAATATTTTACATTACCCCTTGTCTTAGTGAGTTCATGAGTTGAACATTTTACATTACCCCTTGTCTTACTTCTAAAGCTACTGTCAGTAGATTACAAATACTTTGCCTATATTATTTGCCTAGATTGAAAGATTATGATCTCAAAGACCTTCTTCCAAGGATGAGTTAACGAGACTGATTTAGAGATCTGTCACATAGAGCTATAAAGCTTTTGTCAAAATGTATTCATTACTTATTTTATTTTAATTGTGCCAAGAAAAATTAGTACATTTAAAAGAATAAAATGGTATAAACTGAAACTGCATAAGCATCAAAAATAATAGTAGAACAAATGTGATAATAAATACATTTTATACAGTTTCTAAGTTATGCTACCCTACTGCTGAATAATAGAATAAAAGAATGTATGAAGAGAATATCAGTTTCATATCTCTTGTAAACATAATTTACTGATTTCAAGATTTGGATCATTTATATTAGATAGGTACATAGATAGGTATATGCACATATAACCTATAAAATATCTCAATATAAATACACACTCATCCATGTTTTTTTTTCTCATGTTACTTACAGATTTCTGCCAAAACTTAATACTAGAAAAACTATTGAGAAAAATTACTTCTTTTTTCTCTTATATTTATTCCCTCAAATATCCTTTTCCCTTTATGATTTATAATATACCTCTTTTATCTTCGCATAATTTACGTGCATTTTTCTTATTTTTCCATTTCTTTCTTTCTGTTACAAATAGTTAACAGAGTTATATATTTTTCCCAAAAGTCTTATAAATACCATCATTCTCTTTAATTCTCTGATATCACTTTGATGATATATTATGGCAATACATCAGAGGGTTGCTATTGCAAAACTACTGTATTAATTGAACATATAAAAAAAACCCAGCAATATTCTGATGATATAGCACATTAATTAGTCATAACTATAATTCCAGTAGACCCATAATAATAGCTTTACATTTTTAAGTGTTCTATTAAAATTGAAGCAGCAGAATTAAAGTAGACAAAATAAAAATTGGCTACATATGCTACTGGTTTAGCAATAAATTATACATTTACCTTCATATCTCAATGAAATGAGATTTTTATAGTAGAGTTTAATCATGCATGTTGGGGTGACTGAACTTTCATAAATTAAAGAATGTGATTATTTCTTAGAATAATTACACATTTATTTTTTAATGTTTATTTATTTTTTGAGAGAGAGAAACAGAGAGAGTATGCACAAACAGGGGGAGGGGCAGAGAGAGAGGGAGAGAGAGAATCGCAAGAAGGCTCTGTGCTGACAACCAACATGGGGTTCAATCCCACAAACTATAAGATCATAACTTGAGCCGAAATCCACAGTTGGACACAATTTACTGAGCCACCCAGGCATCCCTATTCTTTTCTTAAATAATACCCACAACCAAAGGAAACATTGAGGGAGATACTGAAAGCTACTATTGTACTAATTAAGCTACTCTTCGTTACAAACTATCTTCATTTATTTTTTGTTTCTTTTTATTTCTGATAGATTGTCAGTGGGAGCAAAACATAAGATTATATTGATATAATTGTATATAGAACCTCAATTTCAACATTCATTTGTGTTATTTGTATGGATGTGATTTAGGTTAATAATTTGAAGGATAAGGACAAGTGATAAGTTGATGTAGAGTGATGAAAGTGTAAAATTGAAATAGGAAATAGATAATTTAATCCCAGCAAACAAATTGGACCCTTGCAACCATACCACGATGGAATTTAACAAAAGTGGCAGGTGATTGCATTTGTTACTCACCTATTTTATGTAACTGTTAGGATAGATTCTGACCTTTTCCAAGAGTAGCCTGAAAGTTTCTGATAGGAAGATCTAAAGAGACACGTGAATGTAAAGGAATCATGATATTACAATGTGACCAAATTAAAAATAAAAATATAGTGATTTCAGTTTAGGTTTGAATTTTGCCTTACTGTTGTGCATGCTAGAGTTTTGCAGTACTGACCCCTGATAACCCATTCCTCCCTATATCCATGCTCACAAGGCCTCTGGGCTCAGCATATGGCTTGCTTTAGCAAATGCAACAAAAGTTAACATGAGCAAAGGTTTAAAACTGCTTATGTATTGGGTTTATCCTCTTTTGATTGTTGGATCTCTTCTGCCACCATGTGAACAAGTCTGGATTTATCTTGTAGAGAATGAGGCCACATGTATAGGGAGGACTCAGTAGCAGCAACCACCCCAGCCATTGCAGTGGAGATCTGAGATGTGAATTAGTCCATCCTATACCATAGAGATGCAGCTAATCCAGCCCACCCAGATGAATCAACCAGAAAATCCATAGAATAGTAAGACATAATAATTTTTACTAATTTAATCTAGATTTATAGTGGTTGCTTATGAAACAAATTCATGCTGATACTTTGGAAACAGATATACTAGACAACATATATTGACTGATAATAACTTTGAATTATTTGAAAGCTTAATTGTAATACATGCTTATTTTCTGATAATTTATAGTCATTTATTTTATTTTATATTATTATATTTGTTTTCATTGCAGCTTAGGGGAGAGTTGAGAAGTCATTGCTGAAAATGGAGCTAAACTAAATATATTAATAAATGATTTTCCAAGTTTTTCCTTTTTTAAAGTACATTTTTTTCTCTTCCTCTGAATTAGTAACTACACAAGTAAAAATGAAAGTCTAACACTATGAGAGACAAAAGTAGTTTAGTTACAAGCTTTGACAATCATTGTTGAAGAGTTAAGCAAAGTAGTTTCATGTAATTCAGCCATTGGTTTAATGGAAATGAGAAACAGAGGGAAGCATTAAATACTGATAAACAAAGGAACATGGGTAGATTGATTATATACGATATAAATTTATCTCTATATAAATCTCCTTATAAAATAACTGATGCTTATAATAGATAAAGTATATGTTATTTGAAAGGCTTGTTATTACATTTAAACATGATCAATGTCATTTTCTGCTAAGTAATGAATTACAGAAGCGAACACTAAAGAAAACTACACCAACATATACTATCTATGACAAGGATGGCATTGGAATAAAATGGTAAAGGGGAAACTATAAGTTTTATGGTAATAGAAATGAAAAGCAGGTATGAAACATTTAATACACATTCAGATGTTAATTTTCATAAAATACAAAATATGGATAATAGAAAATACTACTTCTATGGTCATCTATAATAGAAATGGATTCACACCTTTAATGCAGAAAACTATACTAGAAGAGTAATGTGGAAGGAAATAGAGTTGTACATATTTGCTGGAAAATATAAGAATGTAATAAAAGAATTGTACGTGAAAGCATTTGGGTATTGAAAAAGAATAAGGTAAAATTATTTAAATTACAGGACTCTACTAAATTCTACCTAAGAGGTTGGTTAAGTATATTTGCAAGTCTAATTGCAGATTATAGAAATCAAAAATTAAAACAAAGTACAATATTGGGAAATTATAACATTTTAACATATTTTACTATGCTATATATTTAAATGTATTATCTGATAATTACTTAAATGGTTTTAAAATAACTTTCTCCATTATGTATAGATGGCTACAAATAATATGTTTTGCATAACACTGTGCCATATGCTACATTTGCCTTACAACAGTTATATGCAAAGTATTAAGGTCAAAATCATCCCAATTTTATACAAAGGAACTGAAATTAAGAAAAGCAAAATGATTAGAATAATGCCAAAACGGAGAGCTTCTGATTTGAACGGATGTATTTTTCCATAAGATCCAGTAATTTTGCAACATATTATAAAGTTATAGTTTGAGAATATTTTTCTACATATATTTCTAAATTTCTAGACTGTTTAATGATACAAAATCATAATATCATTAGGATGAATCACCATGTTATCTTGTCATGTATAACAGTTAAGAGGATGGAAAATAGAGCATAGTTACATTTTGATTGGAGAAATAAAGTGAATCTTTGTTATAATATTTGACTTATGAATAGGCAGAATATGCATTTTGAGTTTTTTAGGTTAATTTGAAATCACTGAAATAAATAAATAACTCTTTAACATCTGTTTAACAAGATCAGAAAATCCTTCCATAACTGAAAATTTCAAGTACTACTGGAGAAACAGGATACAGACATGAAAAATTATACTCTAAGAGGATGATTTTCTTCAGTCATCTCAACAGTATATTATAGAGATATAATACATAATGTTGCTTTCTATGACACCAGATGCTCAGCGTATCATGACATTAAGAGAAAGTAGAGATCCTAGTCTTTATAAGTTAACCACCACAATGTATGTCCTACATTTATTTTGACATTGGTATGTTGGTGGTGGTGTTGAGAGAGATATTGAAGTGAGGGTGAAGTAATTAAATGTGCCATAATTCTAAGGGATCAATTTTATAGATTTAAGTTTACATTGTCAATGTAGGCATGTTGCTTTCACTGTAGCTGAAAAAATGGTGCAACTACACTGTATAACACAATACACAGTTTGGAAGTTTAAACATTTTCCCTAACACATAAAAGCAGGTAGTTTTGTATTTCTCTTAATGCTTGTAGGAATGGGAGATTTGGGATAAAGCAAACATTATTCATGTGGTCTGAGTTTAAAGATATAATGTGCTAGGTTGCTCTTTTTGTTGTGAAAAAAGAAAGACAAGGAGAGGATTTCTGGGGAAGACAGTGGTATAGGAGGACCCTAAACTCACCTCTTTCCACATACACACAGCTAGGTAACAGCCACATCAGTGTCAATAACCTAGAAAATTACCTGAAGACTGGCAGAACAAACTCCACAGCTAAATGTAGACAAGAGGCCACACTGAAGAGGGCAGGAAGGGTAGAGACACAGGAGCTATAGGACTGGTGGGACCATTCACAGAGGGAATTACATCATGGGAATGAGGAGAGCAAAGAAACAGACTCTTGGCTTTGGAAATGAGAGGGACTAAATTTCCCAAGTTCTTATAAAACAACAGGGTTTAATACCTGTAATATTAAAAATCATCAGACTCCTGAGAGAGCCAGGAGGGTAAGAGGGAACTGAGTCCCCACCCTTAAAGAGACAGCACAGCAAACAGTCCCTTGGAGACACACCATAGAAGCAGCAGTTTGAAAACCACCTGGGATATACAGGAAGGACATTTATATACTGATCTTAAGAACACACACTGGAGGGACAGGGATCATTGGGGGACCTGGTGGGTACCATTTCCCTCCTCCTGCTCCTGCCAGCATAAACACAGGAACACATACAGGAACCAGCCCTCCACCAACTCTCACTACCTAACTGGCTAACAGCATGCCCCACCAATGTATTCTCCTGGGGACATGTCCCCCCCAAGTCCTCAGACCCAGGACCCTTACACAGCAGACTCAGCAAATCTTGCTAACACTGTGCAACTGGAATCTGGAGAAGGAAACAGAAATCCAGGGAGGCCAACACTAAGACACATAGTAATTAAAATAGCAAAAAGTAGTGATGGAGAGGGAACTGCAAAAGTAGGAAAAGAAAAGTTACATACAAGGAAAATTCCATAAGGTTATGAGCAAAATTTTCAGCAGTAACTTTGCAGACAAGAAGGGTGTGGCATGATATATTGTAGATATTGTATACAAACCTAGTGGTAACCACAAATCAAAACCCAGTAACAGATATGCAAAAAATAAAGAGAAAGGAATCCAAGTATATCACTAAAAAAATCCAACAAACCATGAGAGAAAAGAAAGGAACAGAGAACTACAGAAACAACCACAAAACAAGTAACAAAATTGCAATGAACACATACCTATTAATAATTACTTTGAATGTTCATGGACTAAACACTCCAGTAAAAAGTCACAGGTTATGGAACAGATGAAAAAACACCGCTCATCTATATGCTGCCTAGAAGAGACTCATTTCAGATGTAAAGACATTGCAGATTTAAAGTGAAGGGATGGAAAAGCACTTACCATGCAAATGGAAGTGAAAAGAAAGCTG
Organism: Lynx canadensis; assembly: GCF_007474595.2. NCBI lineage: Eukaryota > Metazoa > Chordata > Mammalia > Carnivora > Felidae > Lynx > Lynx canadensis. Next base: position 27,015,633 of record NC_044320.2, read on the forward strand.
GGGTAGCAATAATTATACCAGACAAAATAGACTTACAACAGAGAATGCAAAAGGAGACAAAGTAGGAAACTGCCTAGTCATTAAGGGAAAAATCCAACAAGAAGATATAACAAATATTCATGCATCCAACATAGGAGCACTCAACTTGGGAGTACCCAAATACATCAAGCAGCAACAAACATAAAGGAAGTACTTGATGGTTATATAATAAAAACAGGGGACTTTAACACCCCACTAACATTAATGAATAGATCATCCAAGCAGAAATCAACGTGGAAATAGTGGCTTTGAATAATACAATACACCAGATGTATCTAACAGATAAGCCCAGAGCATTCCATCCTAAAACAGCAGAATACATATTTATCTCAAGTGTACATGGAATATTCTTCAGAATAGATCATATGAGGTCACAAAATAAAACTCAACAAATTCCAAAAAATTGAAATCATACCATCCTGACCATGGATGACCATAATGTAATGAAACAAGATCTGACCATAATGTAATGAAACAAGATCTACCACAAGAAAAAAATCTCAAAAGAACACACACGTAAATGTAGGTTAAATAAAATCCTACTAAACAACGAATGTGTCAACCAAGATATCAAAGAAGAAATTAGGAAATATATGGAGACAAATGAAAATGAAAAAAAAAGATTCAAAATTTTGAGACGTAACTTAAAGATCATAAAAGCCATTTATGAAAAGCCCACAGCTAACATCATCCTCAACGGGGAAAAACTGAGAGCTTTTTCCCTGAGATCAGGAACACGACAGGGATGCCCACTCTCACCGTTGTTGTTTAACATAGTGCTGGAAGTTCTAGCATCAGCAATCAGACAACAAAAGGAAATCAAAGGCATCAAAATTGGCAAAGATGAAGTCAAGCTTTCGCTTTTTGCAGATGACATGATATTATACATGGAAAATCCGATAGACTCCACCAAAAGTCTGCTAGAACTGATACATGAATTCAGCAAAGTTGCAGGATACAAAATCAATGTCCAGAAATCAGTTGCATTCTTATACACTAACAATGAAGCAACAGAAAGACAAATAAAGAAACTGATCCCATTTACAATTGCACCAAGAAGCATAAAATACCTAGGAATAAATCTAACCAAAGATGTAAAGGATCTGTATGCTGAAAACTATAGAAAGCTTATGAAGGCAATTGAAGAAGATTTAAAGAAATGGAAAGACATTCCCTGCTCATGGATTGGAAAAATAAATATTGTCAAAATGTCAATACTACCCAAAGCTATCTACACATTCAATGCAATCCCAATCAAAATTGCACCAGCATTCTTCTCGAAACTAGAACAAGCAATCCTAAAATTCATATGGAACCACAAAAGGCCCCGAATAGCCAAAGGAATTTTGAAGAAGAAGACCAAAGCAGGAGGCATCACAATCCCAGACTTTAGCCTCTACTACAAAGCTGTCATCATCAAGACAGCATGGTATTGGCACAAAAACAGACACACAGACCAATGGAATAGAATAGAAACCCCAGAACTAGACCCACAAACATATGGCCAACTCATCTTTGACAAAGCAGGAAAGAACATTCAATGGAAAAAAGACAGCCTCTTTAACAAATGGTGCTGGGAGAACTGGACAGCAACATGCAGAAGGTTGAAACTAGACCACTTTCTCACACCATTTACAAAAATAAACTCAAAATGGATAAAGGACCTAAATGTGAGACAGGAAACCATCAGAACCTTAGAGGAGAAAGCAGGAAAAGACCTCTCTGACCTCAGCCGTAGCAATCTCTTACTCGACACATCCCCAAAGGCAAGGGAATTAAAAGCAAAAGTGAATTACTGGGACCTTATCAAGATAAAAAGCTTCTGCACAGCAAAGGAAACAACCAACAAAACTAAAAGGCAACCAACGGAATGGGAAAAGATATTTGCAAATGACATATCGGACAAAGGGCTAGTATCTAAAATCTATAAAGAGCTCACCAAACTCCACACCCGAAAAACAAATAACCCAGTGAAGAAATGGGCAGAAAACATGAATAGACACTTCTCTAAAGAAGACATCCAGATGGCCAACAGGCACATGAAAAGATGTTCAGCGTCGCTCCTTATCAGGGAAATACAAATCAAAACCACACTCAGGTATCACCTCACGCCAGTCAGAGTGGCCAAAATGAACAAATCAGGAGACTATAGATGCTGGAGAGGATGTGGAGAAACGGGAACCCTCTTGCACTGTTGGTGGGAATGCAAATTGGTGCAGCCGCTCTGGAAAGCAGTGTGGAGGTTCCTCAGAAAATTAAAAATAGACCTACCCTATGACCCAGCAATAGCACTGCTAGGAATCTACCCAAGGGATACAGGAGTACTGATGCATAGGGGCACTTGTACCCCAATGTTCATAGCAGCACTCTCAACAATAGCCAAATTATGGAAAGAGCCTAAATGTCCATCAACTGATGAATGGATAAAGAAATTGTGGTTTATATACACAATGGAATACTACGTGGCAATGAGAAAAAATGAAATATGGCCTTTTGTAGCAACGTGGATGGAACTGGAGAGTGTGATGCTAAGTGAAATAAGCCATACAGAGAAAGACAGATACCATATGGTTTCACTCTTATGTGGATCCTGAGAAACTTAACAGGAACCCATGGGGGAGGGGAAGGAAAAAAAAAAAAAAAAAAAAAGGACGTTAGAGTGGGAGAGAGCCAAAGCATAAGAGACTGTTAAAAACTGAGAACAAACTGAGGGTTGATGGGGGGTGGGAGGGAGGGGCGGGTGGGTGATGGGTATTGAGGAGGGCACCTTTTGGGATGAGCACTGGGTGTTGTATGGAAACCAATTTGTCAATAAACTTCATATAAAAAAAAAAAAAAAAAAAAAAAAAAAAAAAAAAAAAAGAAAAAAAAAAAAAAAAAAAAAAAAAAAAAAAAAACAAAATTTTGAGACGTAGCACAAGCTGTTATAATAGGAAAGTTAATAGCAATACAGGCCTATCTCAAGAAGCAAGAGAAATCTCAAATGAATAACCTAACCTTATACCTAAAGGGGCTAGAAAAAGAGGGACAAACAAAACCCAAAAACAGTTGGAGGAAGGAAATTAAGAGTACATCTGAATGAGCACTGAGTAATGCATAGAATTGTTGAATCAATCACTATATTGTACACGTGAAACTAATAGAACATTGCATGTTAACTACACTGGAATTAAAGAAAGAAAAACAAGGATGTGAATGTGAGTAATGATATACATTTGTGTACAGAATATGTATACTCGATTGCTATTAATATGCTGGCCTCAAGAAGTATGTAGCCCAGTGTAGTACTGTGGCAATATATTGTGCCAATAAAGATTGGATTTTGTGGGTAGGACTTCTCTGCAAGGCAGGCAGAAGGATGAAACTAACTGGTGAAAGAAAAGATAGACCATTATTTGAATGAACGTGTTAGATCTTAAGTTTTGCTTGACTTTTAAATACAATTCCTATAATTAAGACATCTGATAATGCTGTTCACCAGGTATGTTCTTAAACATTCTTAGACATACAAACATACCAAATAAACAAGAATATTTCCCATATAATTTTAATTGATGTCCATTTGTACATTTCCTATTATAACCAGAGGCCAAAGTCATCCCTAGTTATTTTTGCATCCAACATTAATGTTTTTCCCATTGTTTCTGGGTTCTATACTGTTTTCCAAGTTACCTTTAAATTTCTTTAATTTTCCAGAATTTTAAGATTATATTGAAACCTCTACGTGAGTAATTTATGTACATAGTAAACAATGTCAAATCCTTTGAGTAAATAATGCTAGAGAAGTTAAACCATTTATCAGCTAAGAAAACTAATGTGATAAATAGAAAAAACCATAGTTCATCATTTGTAAGACTATTCCATGAACCTGAAACAAAGAGAATGCAGTTGAGAAATTTAAAAATTAAAGGATGGCTATTTCTATGAAAGATTATTTGCTTAAATGGATTGAACATTCAAATCACAGAGTTAGTGTTACGTCCTGACTCATAACTGATGTTTTCGTGGCATCTATTCTACTTACTTGAGTAAAGAAGAATAACCTGTGAAAGCAACAAGAGAAAAAGAAAGAAATTCAATCAGATTACATTAGTAATTTCTCATCAGATTGCCACTTTTCTTAGTAATTTTGTTAGTGTTGGAGGCTACTATTATTAATCTATTATTGTTTGCCTGTTATTATGATGGATATGTTTAATCATATTAGAAGAATTTACATCACATTAAGAGTGACAAATATTAATGTTATAATAAGTAGACTTTAAATATTAAAGCATTTCCATAATGATTAATAAAGTATTTTCAAATTCATTCTTCTGAGTTATGGTCAGATATTGTAAACTTTTTTTTTTCTAATTATAAACAGTCAACTACTTGTAAGGTAATTTTGAAATGGTACTTATGTTTTATTTCTTAGTAGCGTCTTAATAAATGTTACATGTATTTATTTATGATCATGAAAGTTATCTTCTTATGAACAGTCAAGTACTTTTATTTATCTCTAGGTATCATTAAATACTATTGGATCAATAATTTGTCCTAAATCCAGGAACCAAGACCATGTAAAATACAGAAGGGAAAATGCTCTATCTCACCTGCTTAGTAATGTCTGTAAAACATGTATGTTGAAATACCGTATGTTATACAGATATGTTGAGGTAGTGTTGAGATGTCTCATATGGAGATATGTTGAGGTATATGTTTTCAGTGTTAAAGCACTCTTTATGATAAAAGATTCCAATGACAAAAAGAAAAAAATTAAAAATCAGCATTATAGATTTCTTGAGTCAACAAACAAGGACTTCCTGACCTAACCAAATTTTGAAAGCAAGTATTAGAAGCTTTAAGTAGTAAATATTTATCTTGCATGTTTTTTATCTTCCTACATTTATAATATGCTACAAGAAATTAATTTCTTTTTTTTATGTTTATTTTTGACAAAGAGAGAGAGAGAGAGAGGGAGAGACAGAATCTGAAGCAGGCTCAAAGCTCTGAGCTGTCAGCACAGAGCCGGTAGCAGGGCTCAAAGTCACCTACAGGACCAGGACGTCATGACCTGAGCCTAAGTCTGACACTCAACTGACTGAGCCACCCAGGGGCCCCCAGATTAGTTTATTTCTATATTCAGTATTTATCTCTTTGGTTGTCCTATGCAATAGATCATAGTTGTGGCATATTTAACATTAAAGATTTTAACAAATCCAGTATTCCACTAAAGTTTCATGGCATACATTAAGTTTTACATTTCCTGTGCAGAGAATCCAGTTCACTTGCTCAGAAACTGGCAAAACAGTTTGTCATGTAGTGATTGAGTCTACCAAACTACTCAACATATGCACTGCAAGGAGGCTTTGCTAGTCTGCTATATTTCCAGCAACTTCAAGAAGTCATAAAGAAAATAAAATTACCCTGAAAAGAAATCAACCTTTTGTTTGGCTGATGAAACTGGTAATAAAATGAAGAGACAGGCCCACTGTAAATAAGTCTTAGCCTTTAAACTAAGGGTGGGATAAATAAAACAGTGTCTGTCCAATTTAGTAATTGCATCAATATGTGTTGTGAATAAATAAGTGTATGCCTTTACAGAATTTTTAAAAAGGAATTATGGAACTTTTACACTCAGTATTCCTGCCAATGCCTACCTTTCTCATTCAGTAAGAATAGCATTTGAAGAAGAATTGATTTAATAAGAGTTAAGCACATGTGTAGAGAAAGAAAATTCTCAGGAGATTCATTGTTCTTGAGGGAATCTTTCTACGAACTAACAGATTATAGAGAAACTAATATGGTCAATAGTCTAAACTTCAAAAAGAACCAATATTGGCTTCTACATTTTAAAAAAGTAATTTTTATAACTAAATATTAAAGGGAGAGGAAGCTGTCTAAAACACTACAAAATAGTGTTCTCACATTGAAGAACCATATAAAAAGAATAGATGTTAGCCTACTTTTAGGAGAAAATGCCTATATAAACCTCTGAACTTTGGGAGAAAAAAATGTGCCAAGTTTAAGAAAAAGGATGGCTATCTGTGTCAATGTGAGGTCAGATATCAGAACTTATGATTATGTTATACTTGCCCTATCATTATGAATAATATATGTGAGCTCCATAAGTAAGAACTCCTTTTCATATAGGTCCAGGCCAACTAAAAAATATCTACTTCTGATGCACGTTTGAGATTGATTTTATAAGTATTGGAAATAGAGAAATATGTTGCTTCATAGACATTTAGGTAATGTTCTATTCATCACAGATAATTTATTGTACCATTAACAAAAGTGACCATTGTAATAATGATTGTCAAGTAAATGTTACTTATGTCTACTAATTCCATGGAATTCAGCTCCACTGACACAAAATTTAAAGTACTTTTTAATTTAAACATAAAATTGGCAAAAATTTCATGAAATGGCTAAAAGCAACATTAAAGAGATTAACTGGTGAGTATACAAATAAAAAGAGAGAGAGAGAGAGAGAAAGTATTTTTAAAAAATTTCCATGGTGACCTTACTGAAATTTAGGGTGGCTGAATTTATATAAATGTACTGAAAGCAAGAATAAAAATAGTATTAACTGACATTTGTTGGGTTTGTACTATGTGCTAGACATTAGGCATTTAACATGAAGTATCTCAGTGAGTCTCACACCTATGCTTAAAATTAGTCTTGAATTGTCAAAACTTTTCAAAAATTTTGTTGGGTAGAACTTGGTATTTTTTTTAATGTTTATTTATTTTTGAGAGACAGAGAGAGAGAGAGAGAGAGAGAGAGAGAGAGAGAGAGAGGCACGTAGGGGAGGGGCAGAGAGAGAGGGAGACACAGAATCTGAAGCAGGCTACAGGCTCTGAGCTGTCAGCACAGAGCCTGACTTGGGGCTTGAACCCACAAACTGTGAGATCATGACCTGAGCTGAAGTCAGACACTTAACCGACTGAGCCACCCAGGTGCCCCAAACTTGGTATCTTTTTATTGGTATATATTTTAGGCTTTTATTCAAGTTTTTATATTTATGCTGCATAGTTTGAAATAAATGAATAAATACTTGTAAGCAGTACACATGTATATAAGATATTCAATTTAAAATATTTAAAAATTTTAAAACAAATCTCTTGAGTTATATGTAAAAAACATATATGTACATATATATGTATATATATATATATATATATATATATATATATATATATGCTACAAAACTATGTCCTTAAAATTATTCTGCCATTTTAGCTTTTTTTTTTCTTTTCTTCCTAAGAATCTCAAATCTCAACAGATCCTGAGCATATTATCTCATTAATCTGTGAACCTTTTTGGTGACCTTGGTGACAAATGTTTCAGTCTCCATTTCACAGATGATGAAACTTGGAAAGAGAAAGGTTAATTTGTTTGTGTAAGTTGACACATCATGTCAATTGCTATGTTCTTAGAAGAATATAGGGTTCTTGCCTTGTTGGCTACTATTTTATCTACTATATCATTTTGGCAACAATGATAGACAAAATATCTCAGAATAAAATAAAATACTGTATTAGCAGCCGGCCCCAATCACATTTTAGGCCTGTGGCTACGTCTCCCCAACATAATCTACTACTGATTGTAATATTCTTTTATCCCACTGATCTTTAAAAACATGTCTGTCTATCCACACATAGCCTTTAATTATTGTCTTAGTTGATATAATCACTTTCTTGAAAGAAAAGAGTCTAAAGGAAGAGGTCAGGGACAAAAATAATGATCTTTCTTTAAAAAAAGAGTAACAAATTGAATAGGTTTATTTCTATTCTGTTTAGAAATAATATCGAATGGCCTGGAGTGGATAAAATAAAGTATATTAGGTATATCTGCTTTTCTGCCACTTCACTGACCATACAGAGATTGATAAAAACAACATTATTTTATATACTTAAACTACTTGGTAGTGAAATTAAAAAAATAAACCTTCCAGATTAAAAAAAAAATCTACATCTCTGACAAAACAGGGTAAAAAAATTCAGTGTTGTCAAATATGATCAGTATCAACATATTAAAATATGCTTTTCTATCTGGAATATCAAAGACCAAGTTTATAAAACTTGTTATATACTAAATTTTCAATTCCTAATTTGACCAAATCTTAAACAAAACTACCAATAATTTCATTTCTAAAGTAATCAATTTTTTTTCTTATTGGCAAAAAATATTGATTTTATATTAAATGAAATCATGTTGCATAAACTTTCTCTAGGACCCTAACCGGGAATCAGCTACATTCCAGTTAAGAAATTCACATGTAACTTACTTGTTTAAGTCTTATTTTCCACATCTTCTTTTTGCAATGGAACTGGAAGTAGAATGTGTATCTGCTATCAGATGTTATCCCACTATCTTTAGCATGGCTTAGTGTTGGAGTGGAAGAGAGTGAGGCCATAAGGCTCAAGTTGTATATTGATTTATGAGTCTAAGGCCAGGGGAAGATAGGAAAGATAGAAGTTTGCTAATGCATAGGGATCACTGTCAAAGGCAATGCCCCCAGTTTTCCACTACCAACCAAGGCCTTCTAGATGTTTTGAACATTTTCACTTGTGCTTTGGCATCACCATAGAAAAGATATGCCTGATCAGGGGGAGGGATGAATTGGCAGAGCACAGAGGATTTTGAGAAGACTGAAAATACTCTGTATGGTACCATGATGACAGAGAGATGCTATTATATTTTGTCCAAGTCCATAGAACAGAATATATCATACCAAAAGTGAAATGCGACGCAAACTATGCTCGTTCAGTGATTACGGTGTGTCCACATAGCTTTGTAAGTTGTATCAGATGTGCCATTCTGGTGGTGTGGATAATGGTAAAGCCTAAGCACGTGTGGTGGCAGGGGAGATATGGGAAATTTCTGTACCTTCCTCTCAATTTTGTTTTGAACCTAAAACTGCTATAAAAATTTTTCATTAAAAAATTATGAAATACAAAAGAACAAAGGAAAGAAAGGAAGGATGTCCCTGAAATGTCCACTGGTCTCAAAAGGAGGATAAGAAATAGAGAAGAGCACTTAGTGACTCTCATATACATAAGCAAGATGAGCTAAAATAACCTAAGCTCAGCCTGTATCAGCTGTCAACCGGCCAACTCAAAAGTACATAAGCTATAATGATAAGTTTGGAATATTATTTACAAAAATTAATCATCCCATCCCCTATTATAGAAGTCTTTTTTTATGTGTTTGCAACTCCTTTCATTAAGTAAAGCTGTCTATCTCCCCACTCCTTACACCCTCACTTTGGCAATAGTATGTGGGAGTATTAACTTATGCCTGTTGTTAGGTAGCCTAAGCTACTTCTGTTCACTCGCTTGGAATCGTGCCACATTATGTGACAAGCAAAAGGTACCCTGCTGGAGAACAAGAAACCATGCGGTTGTGAATATAGTTAATGTATTCATTCCAGCTGAGGCCCTAGGGGTATAAGAAACCCCAACTAAGATCATTACTTCCACTATCTGGTATGCAATTAACTTTAGTCTCATGGGAAGTCCAGATGAGGCCAGAAGTACCACTGGTACTCACTATTTAGTGAGAACAGCCTAAATCACTGACCCACATATTTATAACCTATGGTTATACGTCACTACATTGTGGGATGGTTTGTTATGCTGTAATTGCTACATCATATCATAAATAATCATTGTTTCAAGTGCTTGAGCTTTAGATTAGTTTGTTTTGCTTCAAAGATAACTATTATGACATGCTTGTTAATGAATTTTCATGCCATTTAAAAATTTTTTAATGTTTTATTTTATTTTTGAGACAGAGAGAGACAGAGCATGAATGGGGGAAGGTCAGAGAGAGAGGGAGACACAGAATCTGAAGCAGACTCCAGGACCTGAGCTGTCAGCACAGAGCCCGACGCGGGGCTTGAACTCACAGACGGTGAGATCATGACCTGAGCCGAAGTCGGAAGCTCAACCCACTGAGCCACCCAGGTGCCCCTCATGCCATTTTAGAATAGAGAAAATTATATACATCTATAACAACATACTGGTTATATGGGAAAAGAAAATCACACTTACATATTCCAAAGGGAGAAAACACCTCACCAATTTCTAAAATGGGACCCAGAAGAAAATTTCAAGATATTATAGCATTATCAGTAGGATATAGGAAAACACATAGGAACCAAGTTTAAAACAATTTTTAAAAATAAGGAGATATTAGTTTAAACAAGGAATGATAAATAATGAGACTAAAGAAGGGGATGGATAATCTTAGTGAAGATAAACAAGATAATGCTGCCACGAAACATTTAAATCTTAGTGTTCACTAACAGGAGAGTTTCATTTATTTCTCTCAGTACACATCTACTGCAGGTTAGTTTGAGAGGAGGCAACTGTTATATTTCTCTCTAGGTATCTAACATATAGAACAAAAATAATAATGGTGACTGGGTCAGGGGATTGAGGAAAATCATGCACTCTCCATTTCCATTATCTTTGATTTTGTTATAGGGTAATAATGGTCTCATCAAAATAACTGTGAAGTGATTTCCCCCTCATCTACCTTTGGAAGCAGTGTGAAGGATTATTACTATTCTTTAAACATTGAGTAGAATTAAACAGTTAAGAAATCTGCATGATTTGCCACTTCTTATGCCTTATAATTTCTTATTGAAAACTAGATACTTTCAATGATATATGTGGCTACTTTGAAATCAGATTCATCTCTCTACCCAGTGTTTATTGTTGTTGCTATTTGTTCAGTGACTTTCCTGATCTAATTCTTTAAAGACCGTATTCTTTGTCATGTGTTGCCAATGCACAGTGTCTTCTTGGTAAGCTTAGTGGCTAGCTAATGATTGGATAAAATATTTACTTATTCAACTTGTACCATTAAGCTTCCCAGTTGTTTCTGAGGGCCTCTGTATACGTCTTGGAAAACACATTAAACAGTCACTTGAAAACTCTGCCTTAGCTTTCAGTCTCTGCTTGCACGGAGGCTCAAGGTCAGTAAAAGTAAGATATTAGGCCCTTCTCAAGTCCTTCCTGAACATATATACAGCCCACGGCATGCACACAACCCTATACATGTGTGTGGCTTCCTGAATCCCAGGAATATGTCAGAGCTTTAAAAAGCTCTATGGACATTACATTTTTCATCTTTTCTTTTTAAGCTTTTCATTTAGTCTTTTCATTGCCCCAACTGTTAGACACAGCTCAGGCAGCCACGAATCTCAATACATTCCTGTTATTGATTTCAGTAAATATCTCTAAAGAAAAGACATTTTGCATTTGGGTGAGTTAGGTCAATACAGATGGGCTTGCAAGTGTGGTCTTCCAGGGACATATCAGACAGGTCAAATCATGTCTATTTTCCAGGAATGGGCCTTTGAAGTGGTTTTATCCTACTCTGCCCCACTCTGCTGGCTGTCTGGCTCTTGTTTTTTAGTGTGATTGTTAGTTTTCAGGAGTACGATAAACTGGAGTAGGGAGGATGGGGCTGGTACAAGTTAAAGCACCACAAAGCTCATCCTTCTGACCAATATCCAAAAATCTCTAGATCGTTGCAAGCTTTTTCTTAGTTTTCAGAATTGATCAAAAGTTGATTTTGACTCTTTGAGGAATTTTCCTTGTTTTATAGAGGCCTTTAATCTGTTATTTCCACTAATATTCATGGTGTTTAAAATTTTCCATTCATATTCATTGGATAAAATAAGTCTAAGGGCACATTAAACTTCAAACACTGCAGATATATAACTCTACCATGAGCCTAGAAGGAGAGAAAAAATGGGAATGCTTTTACACAGTTTTAATAATTATTACAGTCCTTCTGATCATCAAATACTTGGTATTCTTTACACACACACAAAATACACTTACTCCTCATAGAGGGAAATAATCCAAAGTACCACAAATCTTGGCATCAGATTCCAAGTGCAGAATGTCTGAGTGGTGTACAGTTTTCTTTACTTTACATCCATATATGGACATTTCTAATGTAATAACTTTGAAATAAAAGAGCAAATTATGTACCCTCTGTGCCAACATTCACTGGTGGAAGATCATCTTTATCCCTTTACCCCTATTTAGATGCCATACCACCGTCATTGTCCATTGTAATTGTGGGATCTTGCTGGGTATTTTTTGTGTCTTCTGCCAGGAGTTAAGAAGTATTCTTTGGCTATACCCATTTTTTTCCTAGGGTTTGCCAGGATATTCTTTATTTGTTCTTAGCTCTGCCTTATCTCTACTCCCATTATTTTCTTAGCCCTGAAAAATTGAACTCTGTCCTCCTGAGAACTATTAGACAGATAATACAATAAAAAATAAATACTTGAAGGCAAAGAGCTAACAAAGCAGTGAAAAATTATGGACCCCAAAAGAAGGAACACAAGAGAAACCTCTAAGTATTAAACTGTGGGGCCACTTTTGCCCCAAGAGAAGGAAGAATGGATAAAAAAGGATAAATAAAACTTCTAAGAGGACAAAATCAGAATCAAGTTCACTATTTTAAAAAATCTCTCCTTGATACAACTTAGCCAGGCTCCTCTGAGCCCTCTTGACTGGCTTTAATCTTGGTAAATAACAAAGAAGATAATAGAAAATTCAGCAAAATTATGAACAAGCAATGCAGGGAAGATAAACAAATTGATATAAATATATGTTGTAAAAAGCTAAAAAATAATGAAAAAAATAGAAATTAAAAGCAAAATGTGGTAACAATTTGTGTATATATGATTATCAATCATTTAAAATCTGACAATATGAAATACTGGTTGATGTGTAGTGCAAGGGAGTTATCTGTGGATTTCTGGTAGAAGAGGTTGGTACAAAATACCTCTGGAGACTGTTTTGTCAATATCAAGCAAATTTGAATGAATACACAATATATTTCTCATCAATTTTGTTGCTAACCATAAACACCTGATAATCTTTCATACACATGTACATAGGAGACATGCATGTCAATCCTTGTAGAAAATGGTTACAACCAATCTTAAGGCCCATCAATAGGATAACGGATAAATACAATTTAATACTATCATAAGTGAATGCTAATCATTAATGAATATGAAGTAAATTCACAAATATAATACAGGAAAAATAGAATAATTCGTTCAATATGATGCTTATACAAAGTTATTTTTTATTTTATCAATGGTAGAAGCAATTTTTAATGAGTGGTTACCCTGTGCCTAGAATTATGCATTTTACACAGTGCCTTAAAATAGTCCATAAAGCTAGGTACATTTGTTTTCGTAAGAAATTTGAGGGCAAGAGAACAAAGGCAATAATTTCTCTGACATTGGCCATAGAGACATTTTTCTAGATACATCTTCTAAGGCAAGAGAAACAGAAGCAAAAATAAATTATTGGGACTATATCAAAATAAAAAGCTTTTGCACAACAAAGGAGACCATCAACAAAACAAAACAAAACAAATCTACTGAATGGGAGAAGATATTTGCAAATAATATATTCGATAAGAGGTTAAGATCCAAAATATGTAAGAACTTACACACCTCAACACCAAAAAAGAAACAATCCAATTAAAAAATGGGACAATCTGAATAGACATTTCTCCAAAGATGACATACAAATGGCCAACAGACAAATGGAGAGATGCTCAGCATCACTAATCATCAGGAAGATGCAAATCAAAACCACAATGAGATATCACCTTACACCTGTTAGAATGGTCAAAATAAAAAAGACAAGAAAAAACAAGTGTTGGTGAGGATGTGAAGAAAAAGGAGACCTTGTGCAATGTTGGTGGGGATGTACATTGCTACACCTACTGTGTAAAATAGTATGAGGGTTCTTCAAACAATTAAAAACAGAATTACCATATGATCTAATAATTCCACTACCAAGTATTTACCCAAAGAAAATGAAAATACCAATTTGAAAAGATATATGTCTCTATGTTTATTGCAGCATTATTTACAATAGCCAAGATAATGAAGCAACCTGTGTCCACTAATTGACGAATGGATAAGGAAGATGTGAAACACACACACTGGAATATTATGCAGCCATGAGAAATGATGAAATCTTCCCATTTGCACCAACATGAAAGGAGAGTATTATGCTAAGTGAAATAAGTCAGCCTGAGAAAAACAAATACCATAGGATTTCACTCAAATATGGAATCTAAAAAATAAAATGAATAACAAACAAAAAACAGAATCAGACCTATGAATACAGAGAACAAGGTGACAACTGCCAGAGGGAAGGGGGGTGGAAGGGTGGGCTAAACAGATGAAGGGGAGTGGGAGATACAGACATCCAGGTATGGAATGAATCAGTAATGGGAATAAGAGACACAGCGTAAGTAATATAGTTGATGATACTGTAACAGTGCTGTATGGTGACAGATGGTAGCTACAGTGGTGGGGAGCACTGAATAACATACACAGTGAAACTTGTTTCATACAGTCTAATCACTATGTTGTATACTTGAAACCATCATAACATTTTGTGTCAGTTATGCTCAAATTAAAAAATTTAAATAAAAAGAAATTTGAGGGTAAGAAAGCTTAAAAACAAAGATAATCAAGTGTAAACAGCTCTTCTAAATTACATCACTATCAAATAACAGATTTACAGTCAAATATGAGGTCTATTCCCTGAACCTATGCTCTCAATCACTTTCGTGTGGTGTTTGCAACTAAATTATCATGCTTTATTTTCTTATGTAATTATTTGCATCATATATAAATTATTTACATGTTCAGCGTGATAACCTTTCATTAGTTATATGTGTTGAGAGTATCTTTACACTATTTGTGATATGTTTGTGTGTGCAGTTTGTGCTAAAATTATGTATGTATGGGTACATATGAAATATGTACTTATATATTGGTATATATATATATATTATATTGATATAGTTATAGATAAGAAGAAGGGGGAGGAGGAAGAGAACTAAAGTGATGTTGACTGCACCCTGGGACCTGAATTTTACTGGTGTTTGTTTTGTTTTTGTTTTTTTAACCCATCAATCACTAACACGTAGATATGTACCTCTTTATTACCACCCAAAGGAAATACGGAAATGCCAGGGTTGAAGGTCAGGTAAAATATGGTAAGTAAATTAATTGAACTTTCACTGAAGTCCAATATTTACTGAGGTCAGGATGGTAAGAGAGTTGATGACGGTCAGAGAGTGGGACATTTGAAACTAAGATTGTGGAGGCACTGAACTTTATGGTATTGATAAATTTCAGTATCTGGCAATAAGTATCCCCATGTAAGGTTGAAGATGAAATCCTGGAATAAGAGAAGGTGATGGAAATGAGAAGTTGGGTTCTAGACAAGTCATTTTCATGGTTATTGAATCACAAAATACAATGACAGGAGTAATGTGGACAAAAGTAACAATAATCCAAAAGCTAAAATCTCCAAGTTCAAAGAATGGGAGCATGTCATAGAGAGGTACATGACTGTAAAATGTATATTGGGTGATATAATCTTATTATATGAGATCAAAAGCTGGAGGAGAAATGAAACATAGAATAGAAACAGCAATAAATATATACAGTTTATTTTGATCTTCTGGTTAAATGCCGGTGGTATGCATATTATGACAGTAAAAAAAAAAAAAAATGGCCTTACTTAAAAGTCTACAAGGAGCACTTAGTGTAGAGCCAGGTTTAACTTACATTAAAAAGAGAATTCAGCAGTCACAGAATTTGAGAATATGAAGACTTGTTGAAGACTGAAACTTTTGTTCTGGAGGGTAAAGTGACAGAGTTTAAAGGGTGTCTGGAGAAAAGTAAATGTAAAAACAGTGCATGAGGATTACAGTTGGGTGAAAGAGGTGCCTTGGGAATTCTGAGAGTTTTCTTAATAATTTATGTGGAAGGAATGGAAGGCATAGATTAAAAGAGAAGTTCTCCAGGCAGATATACTGGTGGAGAGCCTATAACAATTGTTTTGGAAAAGGTGAGGAGTACCTTGCCAGGAGTATTCAGCATTGTGAGATTTCAATTTAATTGTTGCCAGTGGAAGGACAGGCTTCTTCATGAGAGTAGTTTTTCATTCTCTTTCTTCCATTCTAGATATATTTTTGAAGATGTATATTGTCCCTCAGATGATGTTAGGTGATTAGTAGAGAGTGGTAAACAAACCATTTTTGGTGTTCTCCTTTATAAATGGTGAAAGAGAATGAGAAATGCATGGGGATTGAGAATAAGAAAATCTTTAAGAAAACTGTCACTGTTTGTTTCTGTTAATATTAGATTTTTTTTCAATGTATTCAAAGCAATGGGGATAGCATCAGAATAAAAAATATTTTGGTCTTAAAGCTGGGTTCAAAAACAAACTTCATTTTTTAGGTGGTAAGTTTTAAGTTGGGAATTCCAAGACAAAAGTATCTTAAAGCTTAAACTGGCAGTGATGTGGAATGGATTGAAGGGGGAAGAGACCACTAGCAAGAGGGAGGCTGTGCATAGCCTGTGTTTGAAGTAAACTAAGTGGTTGCAGTGGGAATAAATTGAGAAAACATTAGAAAACCATTGTGGAGAACTGATAGACATGGTGAGAACATTTCACATGGACATAAAATTATGACAGCTGTGGAGCTGCAATGTTCTACGATTTCCAAAGTCATTTGGAATATATTTGTTTAACAATAATGGAAAATTTGTGTCTGTGTTCCGAAGAGACTAAATTTTTTTTAATTGACTAAAGCTTTGCATTAGGTTTTTAAAACTTGGGAAACATTTGTTTTATTAAAAATAAAATTTGCAATAAGATTTGGTAAGACGTGAGGTGTTTTTTGTGAAGTATGTTATTATTGCCAACATTTAGCAGCTTGTTAGTTAGATAGTAATTCTCAAAAAAAAAAAATCAGTTTTGGAGTGCATTACTCAGTCCTGAAGGATATTTTCCTGGGAAAAACATGGTATTATGCTGCACAAATAGAACTTTTTAACGAGCTCTTTTTTATTTCACTTTGGTTTTATAGTTATTGAAAGCATTGATTTTATGGGGTTTCAAAATTATTATTCCTGCTGCTACATTATAAATAGAAAGTACATTAGTCTGAGTCACAGACCTAACTTTGTTAAATTGGTTAATTGCAATATAGTATGCACAGCTTGAATGTGAAAAAAATTATAATTTGCATATATATGTTAAACAAAAAATAAACCCAACAATTCTTAGAAGCTGAAGGAAAATATTACAGGGCATATATACAAGATTTATTCTAACAAATTATTAATCCTACATATACAATATTTACCCAATTTTCCCTGTGAATTGTGGACATGGTGAATGCATTTCTAAATTAATACTTGCTAATAAGCAAAATCTGAAGATCTTAAGTCAAATTTGTGTGGGGGTGCTAATGAAACTTGTCTTTAATTAGAACTGTCTCAGCTAATCTTTGTATATGTTCTAGTACAGCAGAAAATATTTTGAAAGTAGGTGGTTTTATAAGTCAATTCAAAATCTGGTTCTACCACTTTCTAATTACTAGACCTCTTGCAATTATTTCTTTCTTCTAGTCTCCTCATTTGTAAACTAACGATAAGCCACATGTTCTACAAGTTTGCTTTCAAAATCAGTAGAAACATTCTATTTTATAACAGAGATCACAGCGCCTAGGATATGGCAAGCATATTAATGATACAATAGATCATATTTATTGAGCATCTATGTGTGAGTGAAAACAAAAAGTGTTTTACATACATTTTTGTAAAAAAATTCTTCAAAACAACTCTATGTGGAAAGTATTATTTCAGTTTTCACTTTAGAAATGAGGAAAGTGAAACTTAAATTTTTGTATAACCAGTTTAAAGCTACACTAACTAGAAAAAAAGTGAAACTAGGATACAAAATCAAGTCTGAATCAATCTTAGATTTAATAAAATTGATAGGTTGTCATGCCAATAAAATATATTCTCTCCATCTTCCATCTCTCTAAATTTTATATTCTAATTTTGAATAAGATATATATTCTACTTACCATACTTAGATGAAAATATGTTTTGAAAGTCACATAGAAGAGGCAGAGTTGGTATTTTCCCAAAGTAGTTTTAAATGCTAAATGCTAGCTTGACTCTCCTTGGAATCCTAGGTTTCATTTTGTTCATACTTTTAGGTAACTTGTTAATATTCTACAGTTCTTGGTATTTTAGTTCCTGCCTTCTGAAACATTTTTCCCTTTTGAGTTCCATATTATATTTAATTAAAATTTATATTCTTTTTTATAAGATGCAAATGATGTCACACTGTAGTGTCCACCTCAAAAATTTGTCTCAAACACTGTAGCTACAATGGAGTCCTATCAAACTACTTGTATTTTCTTTAATATGCTTGTTGCTTTATGCTTCTATGTATTATTATCTTGTCACTTAACCAACTCATTAAACACTTCCTGACTTAACTAAAGGAATAAAACTGAGAAAGTGTATAAAATTCTTGACACCATGCCTAGTACCTACTACCTGCTTTTTATGTATTTTCGCTTGTACTATAAGGACATAATTTTGTTGGCATCTTTGCCTCCTTGCTTTCTCTGACTTGAAAATTTGTCCAGACTGGTCATTTTCACCACATCCATTGTTACCACATTAGTCCAAGCCAAGATAATTATCTTTCATCTGAATGAAAGGGGTTTCTTCTTAGCTAATCTGCCATACTCAACCTTTACAGTCTTTCAGGTTTTTTTTTTTTTTCAAATGACAGCAAGAGTGATCCTGTTAAAACTCACAGAAATGGAAATTGCCTCCTCAAAATACTGATTAATGCTCCCTTGACTTCCCATCCCATGTACTATAGTTTTCTTTCTCCTCCCTCCTCACTGCTCATCTGTTTCTCTCTCTCTCACTCTGTTCCTGTTAAAATACCTTTTGTGTTTCTAGTTATATTCTTTGCTCATTTCTTTATTGTTTCTTTTTTAAAAATTTTTTTAACGTTTATTTATTTTTCAGACAGAGAGAGACAGAGCATGAACGGGGGAGGGTCAGAGAGAGGGAGACACAGAATCTGAAACAGGCTCCAGGCTCTGAGCTGTCAGCACAGAGCCCGACACGGGGCTTAAACTCACAGACCGCAAGATCATGACCTGAGCTGAAGTCGGCCGCTTAACCGACTGAGCCACCCAGGCGCCCCTATTGTTTCTTTTTTTAATCAGTGTATAAGTAGGGTTTCATTCTTGTCTCTTTCATAATAGTGGCAACAGTTTTCCATAATGATTTGTGTTTATTTCTTTTATGTTTAATTTACAATGAATTTTTGATGTGTTGCTCTTTTTGGGTGGGGGGGGCAGTGAAAATGCAACTGACTATGTTATACTGTGACTTCTGTAATTCTCCAAATGTATAATTTCAAATTTGATCTTATAAAATAATTCTAATAAATTGATTTCATTAAAAACCATTAATTCTCCA
The DNA here is from genome assembly GCF_007474595.2 of Lynx canadensis. NCBI lineage: Eukaryota > Metazoa > Chordata > Mammalia > Carnivora > Felidae > Lynx > Lynx canadensis. The sequence continues at coordinate 27,035,041 of NC_044320.2, forward strand.
CCTAAGTCCTTACTGCTGACTCTTACAAAGTTGTATACCAATGTCATGAATTGACAAAGGAATAGATTAAATATGTCATGATTCTAAACCAGTTTCCATGTACAAAGCATACAATAATCATTTATATTTCTTTGTCTCTTCTTTTATTCTTTAATAAATCATGGTATTCGAATTTGAAAGTCACTGGAATATGAAGAGCAAACTACCAATGAGGAAGAACATACATAGAAGTAGGTTCCATAGCTGTCTTGAAATTCTTCTGGAGTCATTGGCTATCTCCTAAATTGCATAAGCTCAGTGAAACTACAAGAACCTCTCTCTCTGCCCCCCCCAAAGAAAAAAGCAAATTGGAACAAAAATAAAATCTACTATTTCTACATGTATTTATTTAACACCCTAGCTGATTCAAGAAAGAATAGCACAAGAAAGAGAAATATGTAAAATAAGACTGGAGAAGATAAAAAAATAGTAAATAAAATATTCAAGAAACATATATTCATTATGTGCAGGTAATAATTATTTAGCTAAAAAATAACAAAGTTTCACTAATTACTAGAAATAAGTTAGCAAGGTTGTTAAAAGCAAAGTCAATATACAAAGATCAATTGTATATTATGTATACTAGAAATAAACAAAAAATTAAAAACATTTCAGGGAAATGTAATTAGAATCCAATAGAAAACAAACACCCACCAGAAAGGCTAAAATTAAGAAGAATTTCAGGGTGTCTGTGTGCTCAGTTGGTTAAGCGTCTGACTTTGGTTCAGGTCATGATCTCATGGTTCATGAGTTCAAGCCCTGGATTGGGCTCTGTGCTGACAGCTTGGAGGAGTCTGGAGCCTGCTTTGGATTCTGTGTCTTCCTCTCTCTGCCCCTCCCCCACTCACACCCTAGAATGGTACAATTGCTCTGAAATACTGAGTGGCCTTACTAAAGCTAAGTATATGTTTACACAATAAATCAGCAGTTCCCATTCTGAATCAGAAATGCTTACTTCTATCCACCAAAAGAAAAACATTCAGAAATATTTACAATGGTTTTATTTGTAATAGTCACAACTGGAAACAATTGCCCCTTAAAGATAGAATAGGTAAATATATTGTGATATATTTTTATTTAAGAATATTACAGAGCAATAGAGAAGAATGAACTCCTGACATGCAGCTTGGATAAATCTCACAGGCAGAACTTTTAGGGAAAGAATTACTAATGATTTGTAATTTGTAATTTCAATTATATATAAGTTCAAAAGCAGACTAAAGTAACCTATGGTAAGAGTGAGAAGAAGAATTACCATTGTGGGTTTATTATTTGATAGTTTTCTGGTATGGAAATACTCTACTTTTTTCTCTGGTTGGTAGTTGCGTATGTATATACTTACATAAATGTTTTCCAAATGTGAACTTAAGAATTATAAAATATAGGGGCACCTGGGTGGTTCAGTTGGTTGAGCATCTGACTTCAGCTCAGGTCATGATCTCATGGTTGATGGGTTCAGGACCCGTGTAGGGCTCTGTGCTGACAGCTCAGAGTCTGGAGCCTGCTTTGGATTCTGTGTCTCCCTCTCTCTCTGCCCCTCTACCACTCATTCTCCATCTCTCTCTCTCAAAGATAAATAAACATTAAAAAATAATAAAATAAAAAAATAATTATAAAATCTATTTAATTTTTATCACAATAAAATAATTAGTGTCCAAAAATAGGTCACCTGGCATTGCTTTCCTTTTTCCTTACTTGGCAATATATATCTACCTACACTCTCATTCTGCAGAAATATCCAGGGAAGTAGAATGCTGTTATTATGTCACTGGTACTACATTAGTTTTATCAAGAATATGAAGGAAAAATGACGGTTTATCTAAATTAACAAATAAATATATACACATTTACTAGAATAATCTTGCTAGAATTCTTGGATTCCAGCTCACTCATAGGTCACTGAAGATTTTTAATACAAAAGGGACTCTGGACTTCTCACTTTAACTCCTCTTGAAGATGTCTTTTGACCCTCTCTACCTCCAGATACTGGAGCATCCAAGGGCTTTTCCCAAGATCCTCTAAAATGGGGACAAATGAAGTATGTTGTAAATATCAAATTATGAATACAAACAACTCATTTTGCTTATGTTTTTCCCCCATAAGTAGTGAGGGAATACAGCTACATAAATTTGCAATTAATTCTGAAAAGGTCATTTTATTTTTATAATCCCCTGAATATTTTAACTAAAACATTTAAGACTACTTAACTTAATAAAATGTATGCGCATTAAAAAGGAAAGAAAATATATGATTTCTGTTCCAACCAATGTTATTTTAAAAGGAATGGACATAGTGCTTATGAAAGATGAGCAAAACTGACCAAAAATAATAGAAACTATAAATGATCTTATTCATGCACTAAGAATTTACATTCTATATCTTTGCATTATATTCCTATTTATATTATAGGTTTTCTTGGTAAGTTATCCTCTCTCTTTCCTACATTTTGTTTATAAATAAAAACATTTATTCTTTTCATTTACTGAGCTGGTGTTGGTGGTACAGTCTATGGCTATGGAAAAGAGTAATTGACTAGGTCTGAAACAAAATTTTTTAAGTTTATTTATTTTGAGAGAGAGAGAGTGAGACAAGGAGAGAGAAAGTGCATGGGGGTGGGGCAGGAAGAGAGAATCCTAAGCAGGCTCTGTGCTGACAGCGCGGAGCCTGAAGCAGGTTCAATCTCACAAACTGGGAGATCATGACCAGAGCCAAAATCAAGAGTTGGGCACTTCACCAACTGAGCCACCCAGGTACTCCTCAAACAAGTTTTAACCTAACCTCATTAGCATTGCACTATCCTTACCAAACAACTCACAGACAATAAGATGATGCCAACGTCAGCCACGACATATTCACAATATGAGTGCCTACTACTGGAGAACTAGAGTCTTCAATTTTTTAGATGGAAAATACTACATGGAGACAGATTATTCATTTGATTGAGAAATTGAAGCTCCTATACATTATATAAAGGAAGAAATGGAGTGAAAAATACTGGTGTGATTATAAAATAAAGATCTAATTGGGGATTAGTATAAAATAGTTGTTGGGGAGAAAATGAGACTTATGTGGAATTCTAATGACTACCAATAATAGATTTAGATATAATAGGCAAGGAGGATATTTGAAATAGCAGCAAAGTCCTATAGCATGGCTGATGGTTAGGGGAAAAGACATTCACATTTATTGGCCACTTTCTATTATATAGGTGTGATAAAAGCATTAATCAAACACAGAAGAGTGATTTTTACAAAACATGGTAATGTCCTTTACCTCGCTAGAACAAAAATATAAACCTCTAATATCAAGACAGAATAATTGATTTTTCTTGATAAAATTATTAATTTACTAATGAATTGGCAATATTGTTTCATTCACAGTATAACTGAAGGACAGTTCTTTCTTGAGAACAATTTGACATATTATTCGCTTGCTTTCATTTGTTTTGAAAATATTGAAATTTAATCAGAAAATTTAAAATAATAAAGCATCTAAATCAAATAATAATTGGGTAAAGATACAGCCAAAGTTTCCTTACATTTAAAAACAATACTCCAGGGGCGCCTGGGTAGCGCAGTCGGTTAAGCGTCCGACTTCAGCCAGGTCACGACCTCTCGGTCCGTGAGTTTGAGCCCCGCGTCGGGCTCTGGGCTGATGGCTCAGAGCCTGGAGCCTGTTTCCGATTCTGTGTCTCCCTCTCTCTCTGCCCCTCCCCCGTTCATGCTCTGTCTCTCTCTGTCCCCCCCCAAAAAAATAAATAAACATTGAAAAAAAATTAAAAACAACAACAACAACAAAAAAAACAATAGTCCATAGGGGCACCCGGTGGCTCAGTGGGTTGAGTGTCCAGCTTCAGCTCAGGTCATGATCTCACCCTTTGTGAGTTCAAGTCCCGCGTCAGGCTTTGTGCTGAAGGCTCAGAGCCTGGAGCCTGTTTCGGATTCTGTGTCTCCCTCTCTCTCTGCTCCTCCCCGCGCGTTCTATGTCTCTGTCTCTTTCTCTCAAAAATAAACATTAATTTAAAAAAAATAAAAATAAAAATAAACATTAAAAAAGTAAAAAAAAAAAAAAATACTCCATAAATGAAAGCTATGAGTTACAGTCAGTAAATAAAAATACAGTAATAATTGGGAAGATTAAGAAAAATACAAAAGTAATAATGATTGAAAGTATTTAAAACGCTAAGATAATGGGGGCACCTGGGTGGCTCAGTTGGTTGAGCATCTGACTTAACGCTCAGGTAGGTCATGATCTCATTGGTCCGTGAATCTGAGCCCCACATGGGGCTCTGTGCTGACAGCTCAGAGCCTGGAGCCTGCTTCAGATTCTGTGTCTCCCTCTCTCTGCCCCTCCACAACTCATGCTCTGTTTCTCTCTCTCTCTGTGTCAAAAATAAATAAACTTAAAAAAATCTAAGATAATGTATGTACTTAACTTGCTTTGTTCTTTACAATTCTTTGAGGTAAGTACTTGTCATAGATGTACTTTCCAGGAGATTAACATGTAGGAAATATAATAGTGTTCTTGGGGGGGGGGGGGAAGAAAAAAAAAAAAACACCTGTAGGAAGGCAGGAAGGAAGTAGAAAAGAGTAGGGAGAGAATGTGAGATGAGATGCTCAGTAATTTCTGTGAGAAGCTCTAATGCTGCAATGGCATTTCATAACTGTATCCCTGGGTGAGTGGTAGGGTCTTTGTATCCCCACCAGAAAAGTAATTGGATGCCTCTGATGGAGATATAACTGGAAAAGGTGGTTCTTTCAACCAAAAAAAATTCTCAGTAACTGAAAGAAAATAAGTAAGAGGAACACTAAATTCACATTGGCCTTTTATCTATCCTGACAGTATCATTGAGAGGTAGAAACCAAACAGCACTAAGTGAAAGAGGCAACAACCAGATGGATCTGCTGAAGCATCTGAAACTTGCAGGGAGCATTCTAGAGAGAAAGAAGCAGCTCCTAGGAGGGGCCCCAAATTCAGGGTGGGGGGCAGGTTTCCCAATGTTTACTTGGCTAAGAGTTGGACTGAACATGAAGAGGATAAAAGTCTGTCAGGCTTCTAAAGTGATGAAAATGGGAAAATGAACTTGAGGTGACATAGTGCCGGAATTCTGGCCCAACCATAGGGGAGAAACTTTATTAATTCCCAAAACACTCAATGCAGACACCAGAAATACCACACATTAGGAGTAAGAATACTACAAACCTTATAAAAACTAAATCAAAACATGGAAAGAAGGAAAGTTGTCCGTGGATTAAAATTTTGCAAGAAAAATATTTCACATCGTTTAAAGAAAGACAGCATAATCCAGATCCCAAATATAACTCAAATATAATTCAGATGGGAAAAGAAAGTCAAGGAAATTCAAGTAAGTCTTTCTGATGTAATAAAATAATTGATGAGAAGTGCTTTGGCAATATGTAGGAATATATCAAGTGGTCTGATGTTCATGTCCCAGAATAAGAGAATGGGAAAAAAAGGCAGGAAAAATATTTAAAGACATAATGGCTTAAAATTTCCCATTTTTAGTGAAAAAAGTCAATATATACATTCCAGAAGCTCAGTGAACTCAAATAGACCCAATATGGTGAAGCAAAACGAACAAGAAAAAGAGAGAGAGAGAGAGAGAAGCAAAGAGAGGTGGGAAGTAAGAAAAGAAGGGAAACTACCAACCCAGATTCTGTACCCAGTAAAAATATCTTGTAAAAAAATGAGAATGAAATAAAACAAATTTCAGAAAAATAAAAAATGAATACTAATGAAAAATCTTCATGCTGAACACAAATGAAAATATTTTTTGACAGAAAACTGACTCCACAGGAAATAATGAAGAGCACTAGCAACTATCAATATATGCTAAATATAAAAGACTGAATTTTCCCCTTAATTTGCTCAAATGTCAATATCTGTCTATAGTAAAAATTGTATCATTATAAAAGTATGACTTATAAGTATATAAAAGTAAACTCTGTGATAATAATACCAAAGGATAGTTGAGAAAGTGGAATTAAATTCTTGCAATACTCTTGTATTTGTGAAGTATGAAGTGTGAAGAATAAAGTGTGAACTAGTGATACAGAAATTCTAATTCCCAAGAATAAACATTTTAATAGCCAGCCCAATGCCAAAAAATGCAATTGAAAGAAAATTTAGCTGATAAGCCAATGTAGAAATGAAATATAATAAAGAGCTAATTTATAAAATAATGAAATAAGGGGTGCCTGGGTGGTTCAGTCAGTTAAGTGTTCAACTTCGGCTCAGGTCATGATCTCATGGCTTGTGAGTTTGAGCCCTGTGGCAGGTTCTGTCCTGAGAGCTCAGAACCTGGAGCTTGCTTCAGATTCTGTGTCCCTCTCTCACTCTGCCCCTCCCCACTCATGCTCTGTCTCTGTATCTGCCTCTCTCTCAAGTATAAACATTAAAAATACTTTTTAATAAAAAAATAAAATGAAATAAAATAAAAATAAGTAATAAAAATAATCTGGAACAGAGAAATAAAACCAAGTTTAGCAAAAGGAAAAAAAATAGCAAGATAAGTACATTAACATCAATACCTATCAAAGACAAAATTAAGTGATACCTAAGAAATAACTTAAATGTAAGGCCATTAAAATGACTCAATTCAAAATGTAGTACAACCAGTTTGTAAACCTCTAGGCATTTTTTAAACACTTCAAATGTAGACCTATTCAATTACCCAGAAATTCTACTCCTTTGTGTATACTCAAGATAACAGAATACTTGTATCCACATAATGATTTAAACAAGAATGTTCACAATTTTATTCATAATACCCTAAAGACTCAAAACAGTCTGACTGTTTCTTAATAGACAGAATATGGTATATAGATATAATGGATTAGTATGTGGAAATAAGACTAAACTACTCATATACATCAACATGGATGGGTTTTAGAGCATTATTATGCTAAATAAAAGAAGTGAAAAAAAGGATGTATATAATTTTGTGTTACCATTTATATGAATTTCAGTAATGGACAGATGGAATCTATGATTTTAAAAATTAAGTATAGGGGCGCCTGTGTGTTTCAGTCGGTTGAGTGTCCAACTTTGGCTCAGGTCATGATCTCCTGGTTTGTGGGTTTGTGCCCCGCATCGGGCTCTGTGCTGACAGCCCAGGGTCTGGAGCCTGCTTCAGATTCTGTGTCTCTCCATCTCTCGGCCCTTCCCCTGCTCATGCTCAGTGTGTCTCTGTGTCTCAATAATAAATAAACGCTAAGACAATTTTTTTTAATTAAGTATAGTTGTCTTTTGGGGGTACCTGGCTGGTTCAGTCAGTTGAGCACAGGACTTCCGCTCAGGTCATGATCTCCCAGTTCATGAGCCTAGATCCTGCTTTGGCTTCTGTGTCTCCCTCTTTCTCTGCTCCTTCCCTGCGTGCACTTTGTCTCTTTTTCTTTCAAAAACAAATTAACATTTAAAAAAAAAGCAAGAGTTGTCTTTGGGGGAAGGGATGTCTATTAATTAGGAAGTGTGAGAACACTCTGAAGTTATCTCAGTGCTGACAAATTTGTAATTTGGGTGAATTTTTCCTATCAAATTGTGGATGATTTTTATTTAGTTATTAGCAGTTAGTGTTATTAACCTTTTCCCTGACTTAGGTGTTTATATTTATTTTCCATACTAATATTTTTTCTACTTTATTTGACTAGGTTTTTTTGGCAAAAAAAAATGCATTGCCATTAAATAAAATTGCTGATATTTCCTATGCAATGTGTATATTATACAATATTTCTTAAGTGCTTTTGTTATACAAACCATTCTAAGTATTTTTAAAAGTCAGTTTGATTTGTATTTTTAATACGATTAACTTTTAAAATTCATATTAGGTCACAATATGATGTTTATAATTTTTTTATTCACTAGCTTAATAGTTTATTCCTTGGCTTGCCATGATATTATGACACTATCTGAAGTGATCAATATTATATTGACAGTGCCATCAGAATAGCTATAGATCCTCCACATTATTCTGACTGAAAACAGAACTGATAATTTATTCTGATTCAATGTCAATAACTTCATTAGAGTTTTATAGACCAATAGTGTTTCTCATATTTCCAAATGAGTATAAACCAAAACACTGAATGATGTTTTTGTTCTGACAATTAATGCATGCTTATTTGTTGCATTTTTGCCCCTATGTACAGTAACTAGGTTGAAAAATTACAGGACAAGCAATTGTTTTTAGATTAGGACTTCACCACTGAAATAACTAGAAAATATTAACAGGCTTGTAATCTTCTTGTACTGGAACAGTTGTTTTAATGGTGAAGACTTCCTGCTGTGGTTATTTGACTCCCTGCAGAGTTCCTGAGACACTTGTATGCCACATTCACTATGAAGAAGATATGGAGACTGATGCTATGGAGAAGCCATTTCTAAGTTAATCACTTTTCTTCAATAAAACAACAGTTGGGCTCTAAAGCACTGTAATGTAGTTGAAAATTGAATTGTCATGAAATAAATTTTTAAGAAATATGCAACCTGCTCTTCATTTAACATTACCCCAAAACTACATTTTTAAAGATTCATGGTATTGAAGTTTAGAACCCATCATGAGGCAGCCATCACATTCATGGTGTGATCCCTATGACAGTGAACTCTGAACATTTGTTGATTAATCCTTTCACACACTCTTAATCCACCACCAATGATACTCCTTTGTGAACATAATCATCTTATATTATTAGGACTTAATTCTGTAACACATTTGTATAAAACTTTGCAAATAGGTATCATCACATAGAGGATTATTTTCCTAATTTCATAAGACAAAATGCTGGATCACATTCCCACATTAAAATGATGATAAGAATATATGCATACACATATGATTAATAAAACTAGAAGGACTATTCTGTGACTATAGATAATATGTAAATATTAATCTTTCTCCCTCTTTATGTTTTCTGTGAAATATTCTGGAAATATGAGAGAACTCAGTGGAGTAGAATTAAAAAGCTGATAATTAGAAAAGACTTATCTTAAATATTTCATTATATTAACTTTAGAATATATAAAAATAAATAGTATTTCATCCATAGCAGTTACATATAAGAAGACAATTTGAGATACTAAAGAAACTACATGGTATGCATGTTTGTACAACCAACTGCAACTCCCCACCCGAAAATAATCTTGAGTGAAATCATTTTCAGGTGATTATTATGACTCTACTTTAAAATTGGTATGAAGAGTTAGACTGGCACTCAGAACATTTTGATATTTCAGAGATTACTATCGGACTTGGGATCAGATACTAGGAGGACAGCAAAGGAAGGAGTAAAAGGAAAAATCAATCGTATTAGATTTCCCTTGTTATATGAATTCTTAAATTATTTCTAGAATGCACAGAAAAATAATGTGATTGTTAAAGTCCCATCTCAGACTCAAAAATTCTGTAAAACAAAACATATTTTTGGAATTGAAAGAGCAATTTTCATGGCAGTAACTCAAACTATTATATTAGGCAAATGGAGACTTACAGAAGTTAAGTCTTATATGACATGACTCTAAGTAGCCTCATAGAGTAAGGATTAGGAACCTCCAAGAAGCTAACACATGAGAAAACTATTATAGATGTAATAATTTCAAAAGTAGAATTTCTATTTGTATATTACATGATAGTTCAAGAGAATTAATAAATATAACTGAATATTGTAGCAGATTTTAAAACATATTAAAAACTCAATTTCTGGGAGCCCCTGGGTGGCTCAGGCAGTTAAACATCCAACTTCAGCTCAGGTCATGTTCTCACAGTTGGTGAGTTCAAGCCCACATTGGTTCACTTCTGTTAGTGCATGGCCCCCTTAGGATCCTCTGTACCTGTCTCTCTCTTTCCCTCCATTTGTGCTCTCTCTCTCAAAAATAAATAAAATTACTTTTTAAAAGTAATTTAAAATTTAAAATTTTTAAATTTTAAATTACTTTTTAAGAAAGTAATTATGATTGCAACAATAAAGGCTTTTATGGAACAAAACCCAATATTTTTTTAAGAATAAAGTATACATAAAATTATGATAGTCTTTGCTGGGATCTAAATTATTTGACTGTAAGTTCCAAAGGAATCTCAAAATAGAAAGCAAACACTAACCTAAAGCCAGGGTATCTAAAAAGCAAATAATGAAAGTTGCAGAAAGAGAAAAAAAAGCAAAAAGGATAGACATAAACTAATAATAGAAGGAATGGTTTTGGAGCTGGAGAATGACTGAAGTCTTCAAAAGAAAAGGAAATACTCTGTTCCATGCAGAATTGATGAATAAGGACATGCACTTTTCTTGTTGTTAGTTTTTGTTTTTCAAATTTATAATCTTGAATGCCAAGTCTAAAGAGAAAAAAAGCTCAGGAAAGAGCATGTTATCGTCCATGAACTAGGGTCAGTCAGGCTGACTTCTTGGCACACCTGGTATCTAGAAAGTAGTAGTTTTTTCTCATAAAGTCTTCCTGACTGTGCAAAACTCTTTATAGTCATGAATAAGGTAAAATGTTATTTTTTAGTTGCCACATTTAGACAAAGAAAATAAGTCAATTATTTTACTGATATTACTCCCGACAATTCGTAGATGTAACAAAGGTGGAAGACATATAAGAAAGGTAGAAAAGAGATGGAATCAAGTGGAGTGAGATGACTCTAACAGTTTCATATTATAAGAAAATCTAAAAGTTCTATCTATCTACAGCTGATGGAAACAAAAATTAAAAGAAATATATATTGATAGCTCCTTAGGGGTACAGAGTTAACAAAAGAAAGAAAGAAAGAAGGAAGAGAAAAAAAGGGAAAAAAAAGAAAACAGTGAAGAAACTCTGTTAGGAGTTTAGAGGTGAAAAATCAGTGGCTACTATGTGGTGACATTTTATTTAAAAATGTAAAGGAAGTTATGATCAAAACTAAAAACAGAAACAAAATAATTACATATTCTTAATAGGAGTGAAACTCGGTGGTTGTTATGGATAAGAAGACACTTGCTCTTTCTTAAAACATCTTTAGTATGGATTGACATGTATTATTTGGAAACTTATGGACATAGTGAAAATACCTATAAAAATAATTAGATATTAACCTAAGAAAAAGTAATTAATACATTAAATTCCCCCAATATAAAACCAAAAATATTTAGAAAGCAGAAAGGAATATAGTATACCATTTATAATACAAACACAAATAATAAAATTCTAAGGAAAAACCGAAGGTATAAAATAGTAAGAAATGTATAGAATGGTAAGGATGTAAAAAAATGTTCTTTTGGGCAAGGGAATTAAAAGCAAAATTGAATTACTGGGACCTTATGAAGATAAAAAGCTTCTGCACAGCAAAGGAAACAACCAACAAAACTAAAAGGCAACCAACAGAATGGGAAAAGATATTTGCAAATGACATATCGGACAAAGGGCTAGTATCCAAAATCTATAAAGAGCTCACCAAACTCCACACCCGAGAAACAAATAACCCAGTGAAGAAATGGGCAGAAAACATGAATAGACACTTCTCTAAAGAAGATATCCAGATGGCCAACGGGCACATGAAAAGATGTTCAACGTCGCTCCTTATCAGGGAAATACAAATCAAAACTACACTCAGATATCACCTCACGCCAGTCAGAATGGCCAAAATGAACAAATCAGGAGACTATAGATGCTGGAGAGGATGTGCAGAAACAGGAACCCTCTTGCACTGTTGGTTGGAATGCAAATTGGTGCAGTCGCTCTGGAAAGCAGTGTGGAGGTTCCTCAGAAAATTAAAAATAGACCTACCCTATGACCCAGCAATAGCACTGCTAGGAATTTACCCAAGGGATACAGGAGTACTGATGCATAGGGGCCCTTGTACCCCAATGTTTATAGCAGCACTCTCAACAATAGCCAAATTGTGGAAAGAGCCTAAATGTCCATCAACTGATGAATGGATAAAGAAATTGTGGTTTATATACACAATGGAATACTACGTGGCAATGAGAAAGAATGAAATATGGCCTTTTGTAGCAACGTGGATGGAACTGGAGAGTGTAATGCTAAGTGAAATAAGCCATAAAGAGAAAGACAGATACCATATGGTTTCACTCTTATGTGGATCTTGAGAAACTTAACAGAAACCCATGGGAGAGGGGAAGGAAAAAAAAAAAAAAAGAGGTTAGAGTGGGAGAGAGCCAAAGCATAAGAGACTCCTTAAAAACTGAGAACAAACTGAGGGTTGATGGGGGGTGGGAGGGAGGGGAGGGTGGGTGATGGGTATTGCGGAGGGCACCTTTTGGGATGAGCACTGGGTGTTGTATGGAAACCAATTTGACAATAAATTTCATATATTGGAAAAAAAATGTTCTTTTCTTTGTTTATGGATAGGAAGACAAAGTGTTTTTCAGATGTTGATTCTTCCTTTAATATTCTATAAAATTAAAGTTATAGTAATTACTGTCAGCAGCCTATTTGGGGTAAACTTGACAAATAATATTAACATATAATATAGAAAAATTAATGTATAATATTTATCAGAAAAGATATGTATGTAAAAGACAAGGTGATGTTACCAATTATTAATTATCAATTATTTTAAAGTCAAAATGATAAAGGTAGGAAAATGTAGACAGAAAAAATAAGATTTTATTCACAAGCATACAGAAATTCAGTACATTATCAAAGAAATTCCACAAAACTTGCTAGATTTTTATAGGCATTTGGAATATGAGGCAGACATTTGGAAAAGAGCAAATCTAAAGTTGCAGTTTAATTCTAAAAAAAAGCCCTTGCAAATATCAATTAAGTTAAAAATCATAAAAGTTACTGTAGAATTAAAAATTAAAAATTGGAAAATGAGAAATCCTTCTTTAGAAGGCATAAATACAAAGCAAAACAAAAATTACTAACGATAGTCCCATTTACACATGAGGAAATCAGGGTAAAGTGAAGTTTATTTGCCTAAGGACATAGAATTAAGTATTAGCATAGCTTAGATCCTAAGTCATTCTTTGAATTTATTTACTACATGCTTGTGTTATTATCATAATTAAAATGATGCCCTATTAGTATTAACGAAATGAAGGTCTCCAAATAGCATTAGAGTTATTAAATAGTCCTTAATCAAGGAAGTGTTTTTGATTTGTTTAGTTTCATTAGGAGGCTATATAAATGGTTTAATTCAGTTTGCTAGGGAACAAAGCTAATGAAACAAGATCATAGATCTTCTATTCTCAGTATTAATTGATTCCTCTTCTATATCCACATAGAATTCAGACTGAACTTTCATCAGAAGATTTGTTTCATCATATTTTACATTTTTGGGACTTGAAAACACAAGTGATTCAGTCCATGGTAAGTGTGTAGAGAGCAAAGACTGTAGCTTATTTATCATTGTTTCCCCATAGTAGATGAAGAAAACTTTAAGTTGAATTATTTATGCATAAAAATATTTACTCTACAAGTATTCTATAAACTATGTTGTATATTTATTATGTTAATCAAGAGAAATTTTAGCATTAGTGTGCATAATAAAGTGCATATAGTTTACTTTTGTCTATGAATATACTTCACATGTAGACTGAAAGACTTCATGAGTAGAGAAGGTTACACCATAAGTATCAATAGATTATACAATAATGAAGGAATATTTGGGAATTAATTAAGTGAATAAGTATAATTACTAAGCTAGGAGCATTTATACTGTTTCTTAAAAACAGATGGCAACTTTCACACTGCCAGTGGTCTTATAAACATCTTATTCAAGATCTAAAGTGGTAATTAATTTCTATTCATATGTATCTTAACTCATAGTGGGTGAAATTAATTTAAATATATCTATGTATTTATGAATAATATAAGTATATAAGTAATATTTTCAGTGCATGTTGATCCCAGAGGAACAAAAGGTAAGAGACATCTTTTACATATTAATAGTACCTATGTACAAAAGTTTTACCAAACAGTTAACTCTTGGCCATATTTTATTTACTTCCATTTCATTTTTTTAACCTTGTGATTATGATGCAGTAAACTGATTTCTAAACTCAATGGGTTACTGCACACTGGATGGAAAACATTCTAATACATAAAACAACATTTTAACATAGTATATACATGGATGTTGTTCAGACTTTTGCTTTGATTTCTTTAAATTGTAAGGCACATTCAAGATGAAAAATATATTGGATATTGAAAAAATATTTAGAAATGTTGTGAAAAAGTAGTTTTTTATTGTTAATATTTTTAGTTTTAGATTTATATGAATCCATTTGTTGTCCATACTAATGGATTCATATAAATATACTTTCCATTAAAAAGTTAACAATTAAAATATTTAATTCCTTCCTATACTTCCTAGCTTCTAATTGCTTTTTGTTCTGTAAAGTTTCTAACCCAGTTCTAGAGTTCTATATATATTTATAACTGTATTTTTCAATCCTTGTTTCCTCATAAATTCCTTGTTAAAATGCTATTAAAATTTATCTTTACAAAGACAAACGTAATTTTACACGTTCAATTTTATAAATTAGCTGTTTTCAAGAGTCTTATTTAATATAGACTTCACTAAACTTCAAAGAGATTAGGAAAAGATGCTCTTTAAAACCACCAAGAAAGACAATATGCAACGATAGGAAATAGGTAGGAAAAAAGAATGCTGTGAAGTCACAGAAGCACAGACTAGCCTAAAGCCCAGTCATCAGCTATGACCCTTTCCAAAAAAATGTGTTGAGTAGACTGAAAAGATCATGCCAATGCCAGAAATGGAGCAAAGCTGTACAAATCACAGCCATAGTTTGACCCAAAGGCTCCATCTCAAAATACTGTTGGTCTCTTTATGACATTCCCATTTTCTCCTGGCTTACTACCACCACTTCCTTAAATATTATCCAACTCAAGATCATGATTGGATTATCAACATACCAATAAATAGAAAAATATGTAATTAAACTCAAAATTAACATAATTTTTTGCCAATAAATTAGCCACAGTGTAAGTAGGATGGCAAATGATATAATGAGTACTGGGGAGCTATATGTAGGGATCCCTTGTGACAGAGAGAAAACATATGGTCTGGAAATGCCTTTGTCAATCAAGAAAGGTATTAAGCCTATCTTTTAATATAGTTTGTGAAAATTAGTTCTGACTTTCAAATGTATGGGAAAAGATATCCTTAAGGACAGAAAAGTTTAATTTGAAGCTGGGAAGTAAACAATATATTCATGGAAGAAATGACGTAATAACACAGTTTGAAGGACAGAGTGTGGGACAGCATTATGACAGGAAGCATGGGAAATTTGGACTGTTGCTCTTTTGATATGCATTTTGGATTTTTCTATACAAATATAACTGCATGCAGACATTACCATATTTTTTTTACATTTAATCTTTTTTTTTTCCAGTTGCCTTTCATTAGTTCATCCCACATTTCTCTCTTTGGGGCACCACATCTTGAATATTGCAGGAAGTCCTACTGCTCATATAGTTCAGAAAGTTTCAGTCCAGGACCAAACATTAACCCAAGAATAAGTCTATATGAACCAGAGTATTATGGAAACTTCTCAGGGTGCCTAGGTGGCTCAGTCAGTTAAGCGTCCAGCTCTTGGTTTCAGCTCAGGTCATGATCTCACATTTCGTGAATTTGGGCCCTGCATGGGTTCCACACTGATGGCATGGAGCCTGCTTGGGATTCTCTCACCCTGTCTCTCTGCCCCTCCTCCCATTCATGCTCTCTCTCTCTCTCTTTCAAATAAAAGGAAGGAAGGAAGGAAGGAAGGAAGGAAGGAAGGAAGGAAGGAAGGAAGGAAGGAAGGAAGAAAAAAAAACACCCCAAAACTAACTTCTCACCACTCATCAGTACACAATGATACCAGTTTGTGGGTCCTGCTCTAGACCCTTGTGTTGTGACCCGGTCTTCACCTCACACTCATTGTATCTTCCTTGTTAGATTCTGTTTTAGAGGCATTTTTCTACACTTTATGAGAGAACTTAGGCAGAACCATGCTGGACTCTCTCACTGAGTTTTTCCTTATCAGGAGACCATTTGGAATCTCAGTATATTTCTTCCTGAAGTGCTGGGTTTCTTTGCAAAGTGATCTTCCTCACACCAGGAAGAGTTCTGTACAACATGTATTAAGCCATGGAATTCTTCATTGAATCCCAATATTTTCTATTAGATTTACCTCCCTCCCCGTATAACCTCCTTGACCCATAAAGACAACTGATAACTGCACATTGAAATGTGTAAAACAAATATGTAAAAACAAAGAGGAAAGTTTATATGGTGTTTCCTGACCAAACTAAGGTTTATTCAAAGGCAATCTGAAGATGCCATGTTGTGTATTTTAAATTACTTTAGCAAGTGTATTGTTACTGAATTAAAATTATACTATACATGGTCTTGCTAACTACTTATTTTCTCTGCATTTCTATAATTGCCAATTCAAAGGATAAATCACATTATACATTGCTATATCACCTGTAAACTGTCAATGAATGCTCATTTTACTCTGCATTTGGCAATAGTTATATTTTGTTCTCTTTTTTTAAATTTGCTAAATTAAAAACAAATTGTATCTCACTGCTTACAAGCAGAAAGTCATTATCAATTAGAGTGAGCTTATCTAAAAAGAAACATAAAATTAAAAAGCAAAACCAGGCATAGAAATAAATACCTGCTTTTGTTTCACTCTTTCCAGTTTTAGGAGTAATAGATTTTGTCTTCAAAAAAATTATGTTTCTGAAGCTCCATGGTTATGATACACTATGATTTATAAAACCAGATAAAAACTGGTAGATTAAAAACAGAATATGGATATGCTTTTTAATAAAATATAAGAATATGTGTATTTATTTAAAACAACTATCAAAAGCTTTGTATTAGGCGGTATATTTAAGTTGAAAATGAATTCTACCCTAATATCAGTATGCTGTAGGTGCTAAAGTAGGCGATGATTGTACAATATAATTTTCAAGGTACAAATTTCCTTAAGATACCAGATTATAGAAATCTAATAGTGCTATCCTGATTTCCTAGTCATGCATTATATTTACTTGTTCTCATGTGATCATGCCTAAAACTCAGACCTTGCAAACAAACCAACTAATATATTTAATATCTGTTCTAAAGGAAAATAAAGTTATATATATTTTTTAGTAGTTAATGCTACAAATACACATATTTCTTCCCCTTTTAACTCTGGATTTAATTTTCATTTTAGACTCTACCAATTTACATTCTTTTACCCTCCACACTATTCCAAGTGAAATCGCCTTCTCTCACTCTATTATATAGTAACATAATTTTTATCATCTATTACTTTTTTTCTATTTTTTTCCTTTTTTTAAATAAAGTATGACAAAATACAGTGAAATGGACAGAGCTTAAGTGTGTAGTTTTGCGAATTTTGAGAAATGCATACACCCATGAAACACATCAACCCAACACAACCAAGATCTAGAAATTTCTATTACTATAGAAAATCCTCTCATTCTACTTCAGAAGCCCTCCTCCAATGACTATCTCAATAAATTTAGTCTTTTTCTTTGCCATTTGATAATTTCATATAAATTGAATCATAAAGTATGTGCTATTTTGCACTTTTTTCATTCAACATACTTTGGAGATACACCTAGGTTATTTAATGGATCAATGGATCTCTTTTTTTTTTATTTTTTAAAAAACTTTATTTTGAGAGAGAAGGAAATTGCACGCATGCATGCGAGTGGGGGAGGAACAGAGAGAGAATCCCAAGGGATTCTGGGATCATGACCAGAACTGAGATCAAGAGTGGGATGCTTAACTGACTGAGCCACCCAGGTGCCACAATTGAACTCTTTATTGTTCAGTAGTATTTCGTGTTATAAAAATCTCTAGACTTGTCCTTTGTTAATTGTCATTTGGATTATTTCCAGTTTTATGTTGATATGAAAAAAGCTGCTATGGAACATTCTTGTACAGGCTTTTCGTTGATATATTTTTATTTCTCTTTAGTAGTATTTAGGAGTAGTAGAGTTGTTAGGCCAGAGGGTAGATGAATTCCTGCTTTGATAAGAAACTGCCAAGCAGTTCTCCAGAGCAGTTGCGTCATTTTATGTTTCTATCAGAAATATAGCAGGGGGGACTGGGTGGCTCAGTTGGTTAAGCAGTTAAGTGTCCAACTCTTTATCTCACCTCAGGTCATGATCTCAGGGTTGGTGGGACTGAGCCCCACATCAGACTCTGTGCTAACAGCTTGGAGCCTACTTGGGGTTTTCTCTCTCCCTCTCTCTCTCTGCTCCTCCCCCACTCCCATGTGCATGTGTGCAGGCTTTCTCTCTCTCAAAGTAAATAAATAAACTTAAAAAAAAAAGAAAAAGAAAGAAATATAGCAGAGTTGGGGTGCCTGGGTGGCTCAGTCGATAAAGCACCAATTCTTGATTTTGGATCAGGTTGTGAACTTGTGGTGGTAAGACTGAGCCCTGCCTCAGGCTCCATGCTAAGCATTTACTATCATGATTATCTCTCTCCTTTTGCCTCTCTCCCCTGTTTGTGCTCTCTCTCTCTCTCTCTCTCTCTGTAAAATAAAATATAAAAAAAATAATAAATATAGCAGAGTTCATGTGGCTCCTCATCCTTGCCAAAATTAGATGGTTTTGATATTTTAAATTTAAATTATTCCAGGGTATGCAAGGTGGTAAAATCATTGTGCTTTTACTTTGCATTTTCTAGAGCATTATGTTATGTGCTAACTGGCCTTTCTTTTTTTTTTTTTAATGTTTATTTTTGAGAGAGAGACAGAGAGACAGAGCATGAGAGGCGGAGGGGCAGAGAGAGAAGGAGTCACAGAATCCCAGGCAGGCTCCAGGCTCCGAGCTGTCAGCACAGAGCACGACGCGGGGCTCAAAGCCCAAGTCGAACGCCCAACTGACCAAGCCACCCAGGTACCCCGTAACTGGTCTTTCATGTATCCTTTTTGGTGAAGTGTCTTTTCAAGTACATATATCTTTAATTTTCAATTAAATTGCTCAATATTTTTTTGTATTGTGTTGTAGGAGTTTGTGTATATAGAGATACAAGCTCTTTGTCAGATATATGTATTACAAATATTTTGTTAGTCTGTGGTTTGCATGTTTTTTTCCTTAACAAGTAGTCTTAAGTGAGCAGAAGTTACTAATTTTCATGAAGTTTAATTTATTAATTTTCCTTCTATGGTTAGTGTTTCAATTGTTCTACGGAATCTTATGTCAAAATTGCAGATATCCTCCTTTGTTTTCTTATTGAAGCTTAATTTTTTTTTAGATTTGTGTATAATAAATTGATTAATTTATTTTAAAAAAAAATAGCATTTATTTATTTTTGAGAGACAGAGAATGAGCAGGGGAGGGGCAGAGAAGGAGGGAGACACAGAATCTGAAGCAGGCTCCAGGCTCTGAGCTGTCAGCACAGAGCCCTAGGCAGGGCTTGAACTCACAAACCACGAGATCATGACCTGAGCTGAAGTCAGATTCTTAACCAACTGAGCCACCCAGGTGATCCTTAACTGATTCATTTCTAATCATTTTATACAGTATGTCTATATGTTATCCCAGCAATAATTTTTGAAAATACTTTTTTCTTCTTTTTGAATTTTCATGGCACCTATTTTCAGACTCCATGCTGACCTATTTTTTTTTTTTAATGTTTATTTGTTTTTGAGAGAGAGACAGAGTGTGAGCAGGGGAGGGGCAGAGAGAGAGGGAGACACAGAATCCGAAGTAGGCGCCAGGCTCTGAGCTGTCAGCACAGAACTCCATGTAGGGCTTGAACCCACCATCCGTGAGATCATGACCTGATCCGAAGTCAGATGCTCAACTGACTGAGCCACCCAGGAGCCCCTTTGCTGATCTATTTCTTTTAAAATCCTAGTGCCTATATACACTTTCCTGATGACTATAATTTTTTACTAAGTGTTTGAAACGGGTAATGTAAACTCTGCAACTTTGTTCTTTTTTTACATATCATTTTTCTATTCTAAATATTGTGCAAACAATCCAAACTGTACTTAGCAGGTGAAAGAATAAACAAACTATATTATATTCATACTGCGAATTGTACTCATCAATACAAAGAATGAATCTCAAAAGTAATATACTAAACAAAAAAAAAGTAGAAAAAGATACTAAATGATCCCATTTATAATCTCTTTTAGACAAGTCACTACTACTCTACAGAAAAATATAGAATATTAGTTGTTTTCTGAGCTGATGTGTAGGGATCTACAACAAAGTGGCATGAGGAAATTTTCCCAGGTAATGGAGTGCTATATTTTGATTGGAGTGACAGTAATATGACAGCATTCATTTATGAAATTAATTAAGCTGTACACACAAAATATGGTGCTTATTGTATATAAATTGTATGACAATGAGGTTGACTTTTATTTTATTTGTTTTAAGTGTTTATTTTTGAGACAGAGAGACAGAGCATGAATGGGGGAGGGTCAGAAAGAGAGGGAGGCACAGAATCCGAAGCAGGCTCCAGGCTCTGAGCTGTCAGCACAGAGTCCAAAGCGGGGCTTGAACCCACAGACCGTGAGATCATGACCTGAGCCAAAGTCCGACACTTAACTGACTGAGCTACCCAGGTGCCCTGAGGTTGACTTTTACAGTTTACCAACTGTAGACTGGAGGGAAGATGGCAGCGTAGGAGGACGCTGGGCTCACCGCACATCCTGCTGATCACTTAGATTCCACCTACACCTGCCTAACTAACCCAGAAAACCACCAGAAGACTAGCAGAACGGAGTCTCCAGAGCCAAGCTCAGACTAGAGGACCAGGAAGAGGGTAGAAAGGGTGGCGAGGCGGTGCATGCTCCATGGACTGGTGGGAGGGAGCCGGGGTGGAGGGGCGGCCCGCCGGCCAAGCAGAGCCCCCAAGTCTGGCTGGCAAAAGCGGAGGGGCCAGAAGTGTGTTCCAACAGCAAGAGGGACTTGACATCTGGAAGGTTATAAGCTAACAGCTCTGCTCATAAAACGGGAGGGCTGGAGAACAACTGGAGGGAGAGTTGTTGAGCCCAGGATGACAGAGCTCGGCTTGGAGGGGAACAAAAGCGCTCGCCAGCGCCATCTCCCTCGCCCATTCCCCAGCCAAAATCCCAAAGGGAACCAGTTCCTGCCAAGGAACTTGCTTGCACCACGCAAACACCCAACGCTGTGCTTCTGCAGATCCGTCCCTCAGGCGGGTCTTACTCCCTCCCGGTGCCACAGGGCCCCTCCCGAAGTGGATATCTGAAGGAAAAGCAAGCTGAGCCTGCCCCTCCCACCCCTGTGCACGTTGCCAGTCCACCCCAGCTAATACGCCAGATCCCTAGCACCACAAGCCTGGCAGTGTGCAAGTAGCCCAGATGGGCCACGCCACCCCACAGTGAATCCCGCCCTAGGAGAGGGGAAGAGAAGGCACACACCAGTCTGACTGTGGCCCCAGCGGTGGGCTGGGAGCAGACATCAGGTCTGACTGCGGCCCCGCCCACCAATGCAAGTTAATCAAGACAGCACAGGGGAAGTGCCCTGCAGTCCCGCACCACTCCGGGGACTATCCAAAATGACAAAATGGAAGAACTCCCCTCAGAAAAATGTCCAGGAAATAACAACAGCTAACAAACTGATCAAAAATGATTTAAATAATATAACAGAAAGTGAATTTAGAATAATAGTAATAAAATTAATCACTGGGCTTGAAAACAGTAAAAGGACAGCAGAGAATCTCTTGCTACAGAGATCAAGGGACTAAGGAACAGCCAGGAGGAGCTAAAAAATGCTATCAACGAGTTGCAAAATAAAATGGAGACAACTACGGCTCGGACTGAAGAGGCAGAGGAGAGAATAGGTGAACTAGAAGAAAAATTATGGAAAAAGAAGAAGCTGAGAAAAAGAGAGATAAAAAAATCCAGGAGTATAAGGGGAAAATTAGAGAACTAAGTGATGCACTAAAAAGAAATTACGCATAATTGGTATTCCAGAGGAGGAAGAGAGAGGGAAAGGTGCTGAGGTGTACTTGAAGAAATAATAGTTGAGAACTTCCCGGATCTGGGGAAAGGAAAAGGCATTGAAATCCAAGAGGCACAGAGAACTCCCTTCAGACGTAACTTGAATCGATCTTCTGCACGACATATCATAGTGAGACTGGCAAATACAAGGATAAAGAGAAAATTGTGAAAGCAGCTAGAGATAAACGTGCTCTAACATATAAAGGGAGACCTTTAAGACTCATGACCGATCTCTCTACTGAAACTTGGCAGGCCAGAAAGGAATGGCAGGAGATCTTCAATGTGATGAACAGAAAAAATATGCAGCCAAGAATCCTTTATCCAGCAAGTCTGTCATTTAGAATAGAAGGAGAGATAAAGGTCTTCCCAAACAAAAACTGAAGGAATTCGTCACCACTAAACCAGCCCTACAAGAGATCCTAAGGGGGATCCTGTGAGACAAAGTACCAGAGACATCGCTACAAGCATGAAACCTACAGATATCACAATGACTCTAAACCCATATCTTTCAATAATAACACTGAATGTAAATGGACTAAATGTGCCAACCAAAAGACATAGGGTATCAGAATGGATAAAAAAAACAAGACCCATCTACTTGCTGTCTACAAGAGACTCATTTTAGACGTGAGGACACCTTCAGATTGAGAGTGAGGGGATGAAGAACTATTTATCATGCCACTGGAAGTCAAAAGAAAGCTGGAGTAGCCATACTTATATCAAACAAACTAGACTTTAAATTAAAGGCTGTAACAAGAGATGAAGAAGGGCATTATATAATAATCACAGGGTCTATCCATCAGGAAGAGCTAACAATTATAAATGTCTATGCACCGAATACCGGAGCCCCCAAATATATAAAACAATCACTCACAAACATAAGCAACCTTATTGATAAGAATGTGGTAATTGCAGGGGACTTTAACACTCCACTTACAGAAATGGATAGATCATCTAGACACACGGTCAATAAAGAAACAAGGGCCCTGAATGATACATTGGATCAGATGGACTTGACAGATATATTTAGAACTCTACATCCCAAAGCAACAGAATATAGTTTCTTCTCGAGTACACATGGAACATTCTCCACGATAGAGCACATACAGGGTCACAAAACAGCCCTTCCTAAGTATACAAGAATTGAAATCATACCATGCATACTTTCAGACCACAATGCTATGAAGCTTGAAATGAACCACAGGAAAAAGTCTGGAAAACCTCCAAAGCATGGAGGTTAAAGAACACCCTACTAACGAATGAGTGGGTCAACCAGGCAATTAGAGAAGAAATTAAAAAATATATGGAAACAAACGAAAATGAAAATACAACAATCCAAACGCTTTGGGATGCAGCAAAGGCAGTCCTGAGAGGAAAATTCATTGCAATCCAGGTCTATGTCAAGAAGCTAGAAAAATCCCAAATACAAAATCTAACAGCACACCTAAAGGAAATAGAAGCAGAACAGCAAAGGCAGCCTAAACCCAGCAGAAGAAGAGAAATAATAAAGATCAGAGCAGAAATAAACAATATAGAATCTAAAAAAACTATAGAGCAGATCAACGAAACCAAGAGTTGGTTTTTTGAAAAAATAAACAAAATTGATACACCTCTAGCCAGGCTTCTCAAAAAGAAATGGGAGATGACCCAAATAGATAAAATCATGAATGAAAATGGAATTATTACAACCAATCACTCAGAGATACAAGCAATTATCAGGGAATACTATGAAAAATTATATTTCAACAAACTGGACAACCTGGATGAAATGGACAAATTCCTAAACACCCACACTCTTCCAAAACTCAATCAGGAGGAAATAGAAAGCTTGAATAGACCCATAACCAGCGAAGAAATTGAACCAGTCATGAAAAATCTCCCAACAAATAAGAGTCCAGGACCAGACAGCTTCCCAGGGGAGTTCTACCAGACGTTTAAAGCAGAGATAATACCTATCCTTCTCAAGCTATTCCAAAAACTAGAAAGGGAAGGAAAACTTCCTAACTCATTCTATGAAGCCAGTATTTCTTTGAATCCAAATCCAGACAGAGACCCAGTAAAAAAAGAGAACTACAGGCCAATATCCCTGATGAATATGGATGCAAAAATTCTCAATAAGATACTAGCAAATCGAATTCAACAGCATATAAAAAGAATTATTCACCATGATCAAGTGGGATTCATTCCTGGGATGCAGGGCTGGTTCAACATTCACAAATCAATCAATGTGATATATCACATTAATAAAAGAAAAGATAAGAACCATATGATCCTGTCAATCGATGCAGAAAAGGCCTTTGACAAAATTCAGCACCCTTTCTTAATAAAAACTCTCGAGAAAGTTGGGATAGAAGGAACATACTTAAAGATCATAAAAGCCATTTATGTAAAGCCCACAGCTAACATCATCCTCAATGGGGAAAAACTGAGAGCTTTTTCCCTGAGATCAGGAACACGACAGGGATGTCCACTCTCACCGCTGTTGTTTAACATAGTGTGGGAAATTCTAGCATCAGCAATCAGACGACAAAAGGAAATCAAAGGCATCAAAATTGGCAAAGATGAAGCTAAGCTTTCACTTTTTGCAGATGACATGATATTATACATGGAAAATCCGATAGACTCCAGCAGAAGTCTGCTAGAACTGATACATGAATTTAGCAAAGTTGCAGGATACAAAATCAATGTACAGAAATCAGTTGCATTCTTATACACTAACAATGAAGCAACCGAAAGACAAATAAAGAAACTGATCCCATTCACAATTGCACCAAGAAGCATCAAATATCTAGGAATAAATCTAACCAAAGATGTCAAAGATCTGTATGCTGAAAACTATAGAAAGCTTATGAAGGAAATTGAAGAAGATATAAAGAAATGGAAAAACATTCTGTGCTCATGGATTGGAAGAATAAATATTGGCAAAATGTCAATACTACCCAAAGCTATCTACACATTCAACGCAATCCCAATCAAAATTGCACCAGCATTCTTCTCGAAACTAGAACAAGCAATCCTAAAATTCACATGGAACCACAAAAGGCCCCGAATAGCCAAAGTAATTTTGAAGAAGAAGACCAAAGCAGGAGGCATCACAATCCCAGACTTTAGCCTCTACTACAAAGCTGTCATCATCAAGACAGCATGGTATTGGCAGAAAAACAGACACATAGACCAATGGAATAGAATAGAAACCCCAGAACTAGACCACAAACGTATAGCCAACTCATCTTTGACAAAGCAGGAAAGAATATCCAATGGAAAAAGGACAGTCTCTTTAACAAATGGTGCTGGGAGAACTGGACTGCAACATGCAGAAGGTTGAAACTAGACCACTTTCTCACACCATTCACAAAAATAAACTGAAAATGGATAAAGGACCTAAATGTGAGACAGGAAACCATCAAAACCCTAGAGGAGAAAGCAGGAAAAGACCTCTCTGACCTCAGCCGTAGCAATTTCTTACTTGACACATCCCCAAAGGCACAGGAATTAAAAGCAAAAATGAACTATTGGGACCTCGTGAAGATAAAAAGCTTCTGCACAGCAAAGGAAACAACCAACAAAACTAAAAGGCAACCAACAGAATGGGAAAAGATATTTGCAAATGACATATCGGACAAAGGGCTAGTATCCAAAATCTATAAAGAGCTCACCAAACTCCACACCCGAAAAACAAATAACCCAGTGAACAAATGGGCAGAAAACATGAATAGACACTTCTCTAAAGAAGGCATCCAGATGGCCAACAGGCACATGAAAATATGCTCAATGTCGCTCCTCATCAGGGAAATACAAATCAACACCACACTCAGATATCACCTCATTCCAGTCAGAGTGGCCAAAATGAACAAATCAGGAGACTATAGATGCTGGAGAGGATGTGCAGAAACAGGAACCCTCTTGCACTGTTGGTTGGAATGCAAATTGGTGTAGCCACTCTGAAAAACATTGTGGAGGTTCCTCAAAAAATTAAAAATAGGTCTACCCTATGACCCAGCAATAGCACTGCTAGGAATTTACCCAAGGGATACAGGAGTACTGATGCATAGGGGCCCTTGTACCCCAATGTTTATAGCAGCACTCTCAACAATAGCCACATTATGGAAGAGCCTAACTGTCCATCAACTGATGAATGGATAAGAAATTGTGGTTCATATACACAATGGAGTACTAGGTGGCAATGAGAAAGAATGAAATATGGCCCTTTGTAGCAACATGGATGGAACTGGAGAGTGTTATGCTAAGTGAAATAAGCCATACAGAGAAATACAGATACCATATGGTTTCACTCTTATTTGGATCCTGAGAAACTCAACAGAAACCCATGGGGGAGGGGAAGGAAAAAAAAAGAAAAAAGAGGTTAGAGTGGAATACAGCCAAAGCTTCAGAGACTCTTAAAAACTGAGAACAAACTGAGGGTTGATGGGGGGTGGGAGGGAGAGGAGGGTGGCTGATGGGTATTGAGGAGGGCACCTTTTGGGATGAGCACTGAGTGTTTTATGGAAGCCAATTTGACCATAAACTTCATATATTGAAAATAAAAATAAAAATAAAGTTACCGGGGCGCCTGGGTGGCGCAGTCGGTTGGGCGTCCGACTTCAGCTCAGGTCACGATCTTGCGGTCTGTGAGTTCGAGCCCCGCGTCAGGCTCTGGGCTTATGGCTCAGAGCCTGGAGCCTGCTTCCGATTCTGTGTCTCCCTCTCTCTCTGCCCCTTCCCCGTTCATGCTCTGTGTCTCTCTGTCTCAAAAATAAATAAACATTAAAAAAATAAAAAATAAAAAAAAAAAAATAAAGTTACCAACTGTAATTTGGATTGGTCTTATTTTTCCTTTTATTTCTCTCAGTTTTGATTTCTTCTATTTGGAAGTCTTTAAATACTTCCACAGGTAGATTTGTTTCATCAGTGAACTGACAGCCACATCATCATGCAATATTGCTCTTTATCTCTGGTGTTTATGCCACTGTTTGGTGATTACTGTTGTATATCATTTTTTTACATGTTAGCAAACTAGATCTTTTTCTCTCAGCACCAATTTATTTAAAGTTTATTATTTTTTAACAGCATTTGGTTGGGTCTTGCTTTTTCATCTTGTAACAGTTTTAGCCTTTAGAGCATTTTGTCCATTTATATACTTTTCAGTTCATTGAGATAATTGTAGATTCACATAGGGTTGTAAGAAATAATAAAGATCATATACACACTTCATGTATTTTCCCCAAAGATACATTTTGCATAATTATATCACAATCAGGAAATTGACATTAATAAAATACATTGAACTTTTTACTATTTTACTTGTTTTTCACACACTTATTTTGTGTACATGTTGTGTGTTTGTATTTAATTCTATGCAAGTTTGTCACATGTGTTGATTCACATGACTACCACTATAGTCAAGACATAGAACAATTACATTGCAAAGATCCCTAATGCTACTGCTCTAATACTCCAATACTAATACTCCTTCCCTCCCTACCTCCATAAGAACTGTCTATCTATAATCTGTTCTCCATGTCCATACTTTTGTAATTTCATGAATTTTATATAAGTGGACATGCATGGTATGGGAGTTTTTTAGAAAAACATTTTCACTGAGCACAATACCCTCGAGACCCATCCAAATTGTCACAAATATCAAGATCGTGTCCCTTCTTAATTCTGAATAGTATTCTATAGTAGGTTGTGCCATTATTTAGTATTTTTCCCCCATTGAAAGATATTTGGATTGTTTTTAGTTTTTTCATATTATGAATAAACAATATCCATGTACAGGTTTTTTGTATGAAAATAAGTTTTCATTTCCAGAAGATAAATGTATAATTTGTAAGCACATATTTAGTTTTGTGAGCAACTTTCATGCTTTTTTTCCAAAGTGAGTACCATTTTACTTCCCCACCAATTATATATGAATAGTCTGGTTTCTCTGCACTCTCATCAGCATTTGATGTCATCACTACTTATTAATTAATCAACTTATTCATTCATTCATTCATTCATTCATTCAAGCCATGCTGATCAGTGTGGTGACATTTTACTGTGATTTAATTTTCATTTTCCTTTTGGCTAATTACATTGAATATCTTTTACTTGTGCTTATTTTCCATCAATACAGCCTTGGTGAAATGTCTGTTCACGTATTTTCTCATTTTCCAACTGGATAGTTTGTTATTTACTATTTACTATTATTTACTATTAAGTTTTAAAAAGAATTCTTTTTGTGATCTAGATACAAGTCTGTCAGATATGTGGCAAATAGTTTGTTCCATTATGCAGCTTGTTTCTGCGTCCTTTTCAGAGCCCTTTGTGGAGTTTTTAATTTTCACAATCAAGATAACAATGTCGAAGTTATCATGTTTCCTTCTTATTTTATTTTGGTGCCTATGTTAAGCACCATTTGTTGAAAGGCTATCTTTGAATTGCCGTTGCATCTTTGTCAAAAGTCGGGTATGAAGTTTATTTATGGGTTCCCTCTTCTATCCCATTGATCTATGTGATTACCCCTCCACTAACCACACTCCTTTGATTGCTGTAGCTATTTAGTAAACTAGTTAAGTCTTGTTAATTATTCAGATGAAGTGATTCCTCCCATTTTAGTACATTTTTTCCAAATTATTTAGCTATTTTTGATCTTCTGCATTTCCACAGATGTCATAATAAACTTGGGGGAGAAAATTGGGATTTTTTATAAAAAATTACATTAAACCTATACATCATTTGGAGAGATTTGACATCTTTACTATACTGAGTTTTACAGTCCACAAACAACATATATTTCAATATTCTTTATTTCTTTTATTGGCATATATGTCTTATACATATATTGGTTTCCGTAAAATTTTCTGTTCTTTAATATAATTCTATACAAAATAAAGAAATAAAAAACTTATTATATCTACCCATACATTTTACATATCCTATGTTTTTTGTTTTTGTTTTGGTTTTGGTTTCATTTGGTTTGCTTCGTTTTTTTTT
Organism: Lynx canadensis; assembly: GCF_007474595.2. Lineage (NCBI taxonomy): Eukaryota > Metazoa > Chordata > Mammalia > Carnivora > Felidae > Lynx > Lynx canadensis. The sequence goes on from NC_044320.2 coordinate 27,064,032, forward strand.
TTTTTTTTTTTCTTTTTTGGTAAATTCAAGTTTTGATCTTACATCAAAGTATTTAAGCCTGAAGAATTTCCTTTAACATTTTTGAATTTCAGACTTCCTATTTATGAATTCTCTTAACTTTTGTATATCTGAAAATGTCTTTTTTTTTTCTTTTATTTTTCAGTAGCTATTGTATTCCGGAATAACAAACTTTTCCTCTTCCTACTCTTCTTCCTCCTCCTTATTGTCTTCATTATATATATTTTTTTACCACTTTAAAGGCTTTCACTGCTTTGCTGAGAAATCTGTTATTTGTATTCTGGCCCCCAACATGTAATATGTACCTTCACCAGCTGTATGAGAATGTTTCTTTGTATTTGTTTTCAACAACTCGACCATGATATGCCCGAGTATTCACTTGGTGTTTATCTCGTTTGGGGTTCATTGAGTTTCCTACATTTCTGAATTACTATTTTTCATAACATTTAGGCAGGTTTGGTTACTTTTTAATTGAATATTTTCATGCCCTATTCTGACATGCTTCTCCCTCTGGGACTCTAATTCAACCTTCTTTCCATTCAATATTATTACACATGCCACTGAAGCTCTGCATACTTCCTTTTTGTCCTGTATATTCTTTCTGTACTTCACAATGGAGAGGAAGAAGAGGAAAAACTAAGGGAACTGTATCATTAGTTATAATATAAAATAGTAGATGTCATAGATAATGATTGAGAATTACGCAGGTTCTATTTATAAGAACAAAAACCAATACTTTGTAATCGTGAAAAAATACCAAAAAAAAAAATCACAAAGAATGAACTACAAGTGGAATATTAGCAAAAAAACCATTAAGTAAGAAGTATAACATAAAATTACCTAAGGGAATTAAGAATATATTTACCTTATTAAAATGGAATTTTGTTATTAAAAGAAACTTGCACAGGTAAAGAGTTATGAGAAGCTTAAGACATTATTATTACAAAAGCCTGGGTGTTGGGATCATAGATGCTGAAATAACTTTTTTTTCTTTTTAAGAAACATAGGTATGTTAACACTAAACATGGATACTAAACACAGATGCTTCTGTCTTTTTTAAAATAAACTTTAGGTAAACATCTCTGAACCAGATTGTTGTTTGACTCTCCATTGTTTGGTTCCAGTAGTTTTACATTATTTTCTACACTAGGATTGAGGATAGTATTATTTTTCAATGACTTTAAGTTCTGTTAGAAGGATTTCCTAAAATAACTAATATGAAAATGATTATTAAATTATAAAATCCTATACTAGAATTATGTAGTGGTTTTCAATAATAGGGGTGTACAATCTGTTTTTATCTTCCATAATCACATACATATAATCTAAGTAAAAGAAAAGGTGATTCTACAAATATAATCAGATACTAGAATTGATCTCTGAGAAAAGAGGCAGCATACTTGGCCTTGGAAATTAAAAAAATATACATATGATAGAAAAATTCCAACTCAATTGGTTGCATGCTTTGCACTTCTATGCTTTTATATTTCGCAGTAATGGGATTGTATTCTTGAACAACGGATTTTTTTTTTCTTTTAGGAATACAATTTCCTCTACTAAAGAATACTTTTCCGAACAGTATTCACCAAGAATTTTGACTGATCTAATTAAAGCTGTAATAATCCAGTCACACTTCTCATATAGTGCCCCTTATTAGCCTTTCAGGTAGTTTCCTTTGCAAGATAGCAAGCCATGGCCAGGTCTGGGTTAAGGAAAATTGGATTCATTATGGCAGTGATGACAAATTATCTTCTGCAAGAATTGTTTAACACAATGGGTCAAGAGAGAAAAAAAACTAAACAAAAGAAAGGAATGTCATGGGAATGAATAAAGACTAAAACTGCATATTAAATAACCAAAGCAATAGAAGAAATTTTAAAAACTGAATAAAAAGGTAATGTGAAACTGTAGGCATAATGAGCTTTTCTTGTCATGAGAGGTTATTACATTCTCATTTCTTTTATGATCATATGTGGCATATTCTAGTCTTTAAGGGCCTTCAACATATTTAGCAAAAGCAATATATGCAAAATTATAGGAAACTCTTAGTTTTGAAATAACGGCTGGTAGGTCATAATGGACCACTAATTTTCTTTGGCAAAAGTTGATAGCAGTTAGTATGGGTTAAAAGTTGAATCTGACTGAGTATTTGATTTGCTCAAAGTAATCATTAAGTATTATATAAAAACTTTCCTTTCTTCCTATGATATATTTTTCCAATATAAAAAACTGGAAAGGGATTTTAATATTTTTTGACATTTCTGTGTTATTTATGCACTAATGATTTTGTTAAATACAACTTAAGATAAGATCATCCCAGGGATACATAATATGAAATGGATTTCAACTGATACTTGGATTCAGTGCAAAGTAATAATACAGTGTTAAAATAATTGTTCAAATGATTAATAAATCACATAATGTTTTTATAATGCCTTGAAATTGATCACTTCTAAAACTGTTGATTTTACTGAAAAATTGGCTGTGGATCTTCTAAAATTTATTTTACTTTTATAAAAAATACTGAGATACAGATAGTATGGATACAATTATACCTATATTAGATAAAAGCAAACCAAATCTTTATGAAAGTGAAATAATTCTGTAATGTGCTGTAACTATTCCATAGTGTGACAAGGATTTAATGTTACCTTTTATGAAAAACAGCTTTGTGCCTTCACCCAAGACATAAAATATGTAATACATGGGAATGCAAACTGGTGCAGCCACTCTGGAAAACAGTATGGAGGTTCCTCAAAAAATTAAAAATAGAACTTGCCTATGACCCAGCAATTGCACTACTAGGTATTTATCCAAGGGATACAGGTGTGCTGTTTAGAAGGGGCACATGCACCCCCATGTTTATAGCAGCGCTATCAACAATAGCCAAAGTATGGAAAGAGCCCCAACGTCCATCGACAGATGAATGGATAAAGAAGAAGTGGTATATATATATATATATATATATATATATATATATATATATACATACAATGGAGTATTACTTGGCAATCAAAAATAATGAAATCTTGCCATTTGCAACTACGTGGATAGAACTAAAGGGTATTATGCTAAGTGAAATTAGTCAATCAGAAAAAGACAAACATCATATGACTTCACTCATATGAGGACTTTGAGATACAAAACAGATGAACATAAGGGAAGGGAAGCAAAAATAATATAAAAACAGGAAGGGGAACAAAACATAAGAGACTCTTAAATATAGAGAACAAACAGAGGATTACCAGAGGGTTTGTGGGGGGGAGGGGGGATGTGCTAAATGGGTAAGGGACTTAAGGAATCTACTCCTGAAATCATTGTTGAACCATGTGCTAACTAACTTGGATGTAAATTATAAAAAATAAATACATTATAGAAAGAAAAAATAAAATAAAAATATGTAATACATATCATTATGTGATATACGTATATATGTAACATGTATATATAATATAAACTATGGAATACAGTAAAAATATTTACACATTTGGTGTTCTATATAGGTGTTGACCTTTAGAAAACAATCAAAACTAACAATATCTTTGTCTGATATTTTTAAACTAAGTGTAATAGATCATGATGGTGGAGAATATGTACTTTGGTAGACTCAGCAGCCGGCCTACATTACCATTTACCTTATTATTAAAGGAATAACATTTATAAATAACAATTTGAATATTTACTCAACAAATAGTATTATGAGCATTGCATTGGAGAGTTTCTGTAAAGAGACACACAGATGAAGAAAATGAGGCTTTCTGAGTATGAATGAGTTTTCAAGTCAGAAAGATAAATCATGTACCCATGTACATAAAATTCAAGATATACTTTATGTGCTTTATCATAGAGATAAATTATATAAATTGTGAAGACAAAATTGATAAAATAAAAGGCTTTGTGGAATATGTAGGTTTTGTACATGCCTTAATAGTATGGATAGGTTTTGAATAGTGGAAAAAAGAAAAAGAGGAATTTCTGTCTGAGAAAGTAGTATGTACAGAAAATAAGAGATAGAAAGGGCTGGTAATTTTGAGTCCTGTGTAAAGAAGAGTCTGGAACAGTGGGTAGTGTTCAAAGAAATATAAGATAATATTTGAGAAATAAAACAAAGCTAGGTTATGGATTGTATTAAATGAATAATAAATGATTTGGGATTTATATATTGAAGATTTTAGGTAGAGAAATTGCACGACAATAGCTTTTGCTCTTGAAGGTAGATCTAGCTTTTTGTTGTTGTTGTTTTATTAGATAAATTTGAAGTAATACAAACTGCTATATGGAATCCCAGGGACAATAAAACAGATATGAGTCAATGCTGACCTGACGGGTTAACAGTGGAAAGGACATGAAGTTCAAGTGATTGCACATGGGAGAATTACTAGGAATTAGTAGGTTATTTGAATGGCAAAAAAACATAAAAGAAAATAGAGAAATCAAGGACACACATACAAGGTTATATTTTAGACCTGATTGGCTAACCCACTGACAGCAATGGCATTATGGACTGGCATTAATATTTATATAATGAGACTTGATTTGACCTCTTCTTCAATTTCAAAATAGCAAAACATGTTAAATATTGGGATAACAGGCATAGACATTGATCCCATTTTCAAAGAACTCACAAAGGGGAAATAATGAGTAGTAAGTACTTTCTGATTATTTACTATGTGGCAGTCACTAGCCTAAGCACCTTATACACATTATTTCATTGAATCCTAAAAAGAAAAACCCTCTAAAACTTCTGAATACACACTTTTAATAATAAAAATGTACCATGAAATACTTTTTTGAAATTTCAACCAGGTTAAATAGCTTGTAAGTTGTTGGGATTGGGTTTGAAACCTACAGTAAGACTTCAAAGATCATACTCAAACAACTTTTATTATTATGATAAAGGAGGCATAATATGCTTAGGGAATGAGAAGAAGGACATACAATTAGGATGTGAGAAACTCAGAGATCTTAGAAATAACAGAATGCACTATGTATTTGAGACTAAAAGGCTAAGCATTAACTGAGAGTAGACTGCCAAGTCAATTATGAGAGAGTGCTGTAATTAAAACCAGATAATTCAAATACTTTTAAGAAAAAGTAGGGAAAAGAGCGATAGGAACTCTTTACAAGTTTCAAGCAGGGAAGTAACATTAAATTTTGGTTTAAAAAGGTAACTCTGGATGAAGTTAGGTGAACTGAATGTTGGAAGACGCGAGAAAGGAGGCAAAGTTAAAATTAGGTTCCTTTTCTTGTTATGTAAGCAGAAATCCCATAGGCCATGACAAAATACAGAAATGTCAGATTCCTGGAAGCAGGCCTAGGAGGACTTAGACATGGGTTGACTGTGGGTAAGGGGAGAGGAGAGAACAAATTTTATGTCCAGGATTCAGAATTGAGCAAAGTAGAGGAATTCAGGAGAAGGAGCAGGTAGTGTGATTGATAACTTCTTCAATATCACACACATTGACAGAAATGTGGAATGAATGTAAAGGAGCCCTTTGGAGAAGATAGTGATCAGTTTTGCTCTAAACATACCAATTTAAGATGCTGGCAGGACATCTTGGTAGAAATATCTTTCCTCAAGGGAAAGACAGGCTTTGTATGTACATTTAGGTTTTTAGTAGATCTTTTTTCCCCCCAAATTCTTTCCATGTTGTTCAGATGGCACCTACTGGCCTTTGAAGTGAATATGTGGCCAAGGACTGACCAAGGGCATACAGCATGCTACTTAAACCTTTGCCACCCTAGGATTGTTGCAAGGATAAACATATGACCCAAGCCAATCCCTGATCCAATATATTTAGAAAGAGGCTTTTACTGGATACATTAGAAAAGCAGTATGTTCTTTCACCAGGATTTCAAAGTCATATGATGTAAACCTGGTGGTGCTGGCAGCCTTATTTTTTAATGCACTGGTAAACACTTTACGAATATGAAATATAAAACAGAGCTTACAGAAGAAGTGAATACAACTTTGATGGAATCATTTAACAATCCAAAATCAACCATGGCTGAATCCATAAAAGGTTCTTTTCAGTTATATGAACCAATTGTTTTCTTCAATATTTAAGCTCATTAGAATTGGTGCTATGATCACTTGCATCTGACATGATACTGACAAATAGAAAAGTCATTCATATGAGGTTACATTTATAAGCCATGCAATATCCAAAGAAAAGGAAAGCTATGCCTTGATAAAAGCATCAGGGGAGTCAATAAAATTGTGAAGTACTGTAAAATCACTGAGAAGAGTCTTTCTTAATGAATACAATCAATTTCAAATTGCAAAGATACATGATATGACTTATGAGAAAGTCAAAGTAATATTCTTTCCTTTTTTCTTTTATTTTTTTTAATGTTTATTTATTTTTGAGAGAGAGACGCACACAGAATGTGAACAGGGGAGGAGCAGAGAAAGAAGGAGGCACAGAATCTGAAGCAGGCTCCAGGCTCTGAGCTGTCAGCACAGAGTCTGATGCGGGGCTCGAGCCCATGAGCTGAGATCATGACCTGAGCTGAAGTCAGACACCCAACCGACTGAGCCACCCAGGCGCCACCTCTTTTCTTTTTTTTTTTAATAGGGAAATGCTTTTTAAGGAAGTTTGTAAAATATAGGTAGTAATCCAAGTAGATAAAGGAATACCAAAGGAATTCCTTTTAATAATGGCAAGATTTGAGCCTATTTGTGAACTATGAAAAATAACCCACTGCAGAGGGAGAGAATGTTATAGCATATAGAACATAAATTATAGTGAATTCTATAATCAGATAGAAAATAGGAGTTCCAAGGGATAAATGTGATACATACATTAATAATTTTGAAATAGTATACTTTAGGGATGCCTGGGTGGCTCAGGCGATTAAGCATCTGACCCTTGATTTTGGCTCAGGTCATGACCTCACAGTTTGTGAGTTCTAATCCTGTGTTGCACTCTGCTCTGACAGTGCAGAGCCTGCTTGGGATTCTCTCTCTCCCTCTCTTTGCCCTTTCCTCTCTCTGGATCCTCTCTCAAAAAAATTAAATAAATAAACATTTTTAAAAAAAGAAATAGTATACTCTAAATTATTTATAAAATTTTGTTTTATCCCATTGCTTTTCCCTAAAAGTATAAATGCATTCATAGAAGTTTATGACCTATTTGCATTCCATATCATCCCTTTTGTATAATAAGCCTGTAAGCCGCAAATATTTGTTGATTTCCTATATATATTTCCGTATATATTGAATAATTTTTATAATAACGCTTTCTGCAAGCAATGAATGAGATTACTTGTAATCTGCAAAGTAAGATCTGTGCTCCTAAAAGATGGGCATTTCCATTGTTTTTATCAAATAATACATACTCCTCCTAAAAGATCTCCTAATTAACATAAAATAATTTATAGAAAAGCTAATGAAGATAAAATAAAACTTCATTTAACTATGGGAAATTATATTTTCTATTTCTTTTATTATCTTGGTTGATGTAGATATAGTTAAGTGTCACAATAATGAGATAATTTAGGTCAAAAAACAGCACTTTTTCTTACATAAACTATAAATCTGAGGTAAAACTTTATTATTTTCACCTATTAAGGTCTTCCTGTGTGATCCAAACATTTGTCTTACTTCTCTATTTTATTTTACATTTTGACTTTGTGTAGTTTGGGAGCGAGAGCCTAATGGGATTCATCAATGCTTTTGGATTTTACATATCCAAAATTATCCAGATTGTTATTTTATTCATATCCATCTGGTCAAGTGATTACAACCTTTTCTCTCCAATGTAGACTCCATAGCAGCTGTCACCCTAACCTCTGGGCGTCATTAATATAATACACACAATAAGAAAATCATCTGTTGATTAGTTCAAAGTTTAAGTAGTAATGAGATGTGGTAGCCAGAAATAAGTCAAATAATTTATTCTTAATATGACCAAATTTGCTACATTTGTTTACAGATTTGGAACTGTATCACTTATTTATTATAGCTTCTGTCAGGATTGACAGTCATTTTGGTAAGTGATATATGTAAGCCATATTTGTAAAGAAAAGGGGAGAATATGTATACAGGAAAAAGAATAAATCCAAATAATTATAATATAGTTGAATAAAAATAAAATTAGCATATAGAAATTAGCATTATCTTCCCACAATTACTAGCCATTTACACTTGTACCTTTTTTTTTAATTGATGTAGTCTTTATTGTTGGTTCAATTATGTTTTATCCTAATTCAAATTCTTAGGTACACAATGCTGGAAAACAAATTCCTACTTTGCTGATTTTCTTCCCTGTTTAGAAGAAACAATGTGCTCTTAATGTAGGTTTCCCACTCCCTTTTAATTCCAAGAGCTTCACATGTTTGTCACTCGGTGCCTTCAATATGTTAAAATCAAAAATAAATGGAGACCAGCTTTGATAATTCCATAAGCAGACAAAACTAAGTCATACAAAGCTTAATGTAGTTTATTTTGCAGGATTAATTCAGTCTGGGTCATTTCTTGCTTATGCCTCTGAAAATCACCAGTAAAACTTAAAAACAATTTTCCTAGATTGATATAAGATAACAAATATCTAATTCTCTATCATTTAAGAAGATTCTAGGGACACCTGGGTGGCTCAGTCGGTTAAGCCTCAGACTCTTTATCTTGGCTCACGATTCATGAGATCAAGCCCTGGAGCCTGCTTGGGATTATCTCTCTTTCTCTTTCTCTCTCTCTCTCTCTCTCTCTCGCTCTCTCTCTCTCTCTCTCTCTCCCTCTCCCTCTCCCTCTCTCTCTCCCTCTCTCTCTCTCCTTCTCTCTCTCTGTGTCTCTCTCTCATCTATCTCAAAACAAACTTAAAAGAAAAAAAAAGAAAATTATAATAATATAAGCAATCCCTGTAAGGAATAAACAGTCACTGCCTTCTCAAGAGATAAGTTACATTAAACAATATACCTGGAGACTCATTATGTTTCCTTTTGAGTGTTCTGGGTTTGCAAACTGTCTTCTTCATTGTGCCCAATAAAATTTTTTAGTATTTACAACTTCAGTGATTCATTGGTTTTACTTCTGTTATTTCTGAACTTTTGACAAATATAAAACGCAAATGTAGGAATATACCTGGTTTTGTGTTAATGGCCAGCAAATAGATGTGAATTCCGGTATTTGAGGCTTTTCTTAATGGCCTCTCTTGAGGGTGTTCTTCTTGGATTTGGCCTTCTGGCCAAAAGGTGCTCAGGAGGGTGCAGGGGCGGCTTCACTCCCCCCACAGTTGTAGTGGCCCACGAGAGCAACTCCTGTGCACCCTGGGCACTACCATGATGGGTCCTAGCCATTACTCTTAAGCCTGCCTCCATATTGCACTCAGCCTTATCTTATTTCTCTAATGGTATTACATTTAGCTGTCCTAAATATGAAGCTCACCACTACTCAATCTTTTAAAAGTAATAATTTTACATCTTGTGTGTTGGAGGGGGGCTCTAAATGATGTAATACATTATTTGGGGAGTTGTTTTCTAATTTATACAGCAATTAGATGATATATCTACCATATATGCACTTTCAGAAATGTATGGGTCATTTATGCACTTAAATTTTGTAATTAAATACCACATACTCAGGTGTCAAGCGTTCCTACAATTGCATACTAGGTTTCTAACAATCTTCAGTATTTGTCTTGGCAAAGTGAAGTGGAATAAGTGATTACCTGCAGAACCTTTTTGGTATATATAACTGCTATGTATATTTTAGGTTAAAATGCTCAGCTCTGGCTCAGTCAGTTAGGCATCCAACTTTTGATTTTGGCTCAAGTCATGGGGTCAGGGTCATGGAATGCAAGCCCCATGTTGGGCTCCATGCTGAGCGTGGAGCCTGCTTAGCATTCTCTCTCTCCCTCTCCCTCTGCCCCTCCCCCACTCACATGTGTGCATTTGCACACACATGTACTTGTGCTCATGCTCTCTCTCTCTCTCTCTCTCTCAAAAATAAATAAATAAATAAATAAATAAATAAATAAATAAATAAATAAATAAAAATAAAATGCTCAGTTTTACCCCAGGTAATAATATTTTCTGTTTCCATATAATTTTCCTCCTACCTGTTTATTCTGAAAATTTTTCTTTATTTTACATTGCCTTTGTGACCTCCACAAAATCAATATTTGGAAGAAATTTAGTGTATAAAAGGTCAGTAGTCTGCTTCTACACAGAGCACCCATTCTTTCATTGCTTTTTAGAGATGGTATAAAACTTGCTTATTTGTGGGTGTTTATTCAGTTTCATTATTTTGTAAAGTAGCTGCCTAGACATGCTTAAAGCAATCTTGTTAAATTAGAGAAAGTTCAAGAAAAAATAACTACTTTCAATGTATCTAGCCATTTATCATCTTAGATTCTGACATGTACGTCCTTATTTATTCACACAAATATCTAATTTGCAAATAATCAAATATGGTTTCATAATAATTGTGTATTTCCAAATTTCACTACTTTTACTTAATAATATACCAAGCCATCAGCATTATTAAAATTAAGTGGTTAATCATTTATCTATATGGCTCTTTCTGTTAATGATCAGGAGCAACATAGTTTTACACAGATAACTGCAAACAATAACCTAAACAAATATGCCATTCTGGTTTCAAAATATGTAGATTTTGAAATTATCTTTTATTATTATTTGAAAACAGCTAATTCTTACACAATTTTTGATAACATATAACTACCTAAATCTAAAAAAATATGAAATACTAAATCTTCCTTTTTATATCTAACCAAAATACAGTCAAAAGTATTGGACACATGCAAGGTTTATTGAATACATTTTTAAAAGATATCATATGTATGTAAATATATTTATCTGTTAAATTCTTTCTTTTCTTAGGTTTAACCAATTTTCATAAGCATATCATAGGAATAAAGAAGAGATAAAAATATATAGAAGGACTAATGTAAATAATGCCATTATTTTCAGTTATTTTCGTAAGTAGGTATTATGTTCTACATGTGTATAACTTTTCCCAAATTTGTAATTATCATACATATAAAATGCATAAATAATTTTCATTCCTATTTTATTCATCATAAATATATCAACAAATATTTGCACTTCCTGCAGAGATTTTATAATTATCATATTAAATATATCTAATGAGCCATTGTGTTAATATACTGTAATTTATTAAATTTTTATAATGTTTCTGAACGTTCAAAATTTTGAGACCAAAATTGGTATGCCAAAAACATGAAATTTGCTGAAAGCAGATCTTAAGAGTTCTCACCACACACATGCAAAAATGTAACTGTGAGGTGATGGGCATATTAATTAATTTGACTGCAATAATCACATATAATGTATGTATATATAAAAACATCACTTTGTACACCTTAAATATATACAATATTTATTTGTCAATGATACCTCAATAAAGCTAAACATTATAATCTTTCTGTTTATTACTAAGTACTATAAAATTGGCTTCTATAAACAAGGCCAATAGCAATGAATAAGTGCACCAATCTGTTACATTAAAAAAGTATATATATATATATATATATAGTTGGACCTTTGACTCTAATTGCTTTATGCTTGCAAGTTAATTAGAAAAGAATTGACTTCAGAAGAATGCTTAATTTCCCTCATTCAAGCATAGGACGCATTGCTCTAATTATTCAAATAATAAAATATTTGAATATAACACATTTTCTTTATTAAAAATCCTCCACATATTTATTACCAAATTAGTGATTTTTTTTGTTTTCCATCTGGATCCCAGTTTTCAAAGGATATTTAATCCTATGTCAATTTGCTTACAAATTGAATTTATTAAGAGAATGTCAAATACTAATACATACAAACAAGTATCTTGTTTCTCAATTATTAACTATATCATATTTTTAACATAATGAGCTTTATATAATAGTTGATGGTTTTGTTTTAAATTCTGATTTTTTAAATTAAAAATCACTACTCCTCCTTTTCTCTTTAAAAGATAAGTAATATATGTATGTATATCTTTTTGCATGTATGCCTTACTCTATTTCCACAACTTTATATGTTTTTTAGGATATATTTCAGATAGTCCTAGAGATTATTTGGGCTGTCATTTTACATCTTGCCTTTACATTATATTGTGGTCTCTTCTATATTGTGCTTCCTACAGTTTGATTCCCTGACTATGGTATTGAAAGCTCCCTTTCTATTGAAGGCCCCCAATTCTCTGGTTCCTGGGGATTTGATCATTGCCAACTCAGGGTGATATAGTTAATTCCAGATTGTTCCCAGGCTGCATCTAATTTGGGGACTACAGTGGGGAAAGAAGATTTAGCATTGAGGCAACAAAGTAAAGGGAGTTTCATGCATCCCTCAGGTATCTTCTATTCATGCTAGCTTTGACTGTAATGTCCATTTTTCTCATTTACTATTTTGTTGTCATCATCCCTCCAGCTGAGCATCCATCAAACATCCGTATTTTATTCTGCAACCTAGTTATATTTTCTATGTGGGTGTTGGAGGTGGTCATTGAGAGGATGTGACTGCCAGTTGATTCATGAGGTAGGCCCTGGTAGTTGGGGGCACTTCACCCCCTCCCCTGTCCTTAGAACGTATGATCAGCCCACTGTTTCCATAATAGGAGCTGGTTTCAAGAGCACAACTTTGAGAGAACAATGTGTTGTTGGGGCTATTTGGACTGAATATCTAGTTAGAGACTCTACATAAACTTTTAAGATTCTAGCAGGCAGGTGTGGAAATCTACTCATCTCCTTGTCACTCAAGACAAGCCTCATATGTCAGTTTCCTTTCCTTGCTTGTTAAACCTGCCACCTACCAATCTGGAGTACTCTTCCTCTTTCTTTGATCTCTTCTTGCTCTTCATCAGTACAAGGACTAGTTTGAGAATCAACATGGGTATTTGCAGTGGTGTTCCTTCAACCTGACAGTTCCATTTCTGGTCTGGCAATTGGTCAATGAGGAAGTGTTGATTCTCATTCATCACTCTAAGTTCATGGGAAACTTTGTAAGACTCTCTCAGGTTTATTTGCATAGACAGCCCACCCATCCAATTATCTTGATTTTAATGGTCACTCTGCTGGTATAGCATGGCAGAAATTGCATGATTTATCAACATCTAGAAATCTAGGTATATTTAAAATATTTACTATTGAATTCCCCAACGTATCTCATCATCCAGATTCTGGTGCATACTGCATTTTCCTCTTCCCCAAACCCAAGCAACCTCAAGCCATATCGCTTTCTCACACCTCAATCCATTATAATTTCTGGGAGAGCAAGAAATTTTGCCTTAACTGATACTGTGATTTTGGTACTATGACAGAGAAGGCCCAGATTCTTACAACTCAAAAAGCTCTTATCTCTTAACTTATTATTTTTAGGACAAGTTTACTTACAAAGGAAAAGAGTTGATTATTTATTATGTTTTTATCTTGTTTTGTTTATAATTTTGGTCTAACTATCTTGTACTTAGATCAATGAGTGTTGACTTCTTGACTTCTTGGTTGCTACCTATCTAGGAGGCAGTACATAAAATATCTGAAAATACTGAAAAAGAGGTACTTATTAATCTTAAATATCTTAAGATCTAGGTAAATTATTTTAGTTCCATCATTGATTATTAAATCTAGCCTATTTGGTATTTCTTTAAGGACTATTCATAAAGAAGGACTGTTCAAAAATGATTAAAACTCACTTAGATTACTTGGATTACAAGACACCTAGAGACAGAACTATCTATCTCCTTCACTTCATGGGAATAGTTGCACCCAAACCCATTTTCTGTAGGAATGTTCTCCCAGTCATTGCCCACTCCCAAGATCACACACACACACACACACACACACACACACACACACATACACACACACACACACACTCACATACACACACACGCTGTAAAGAAATTCTCACATGCTTCATCATCACCTTGAGAGTGTTTGGGAGCAGGCTTTGCTAAATTTTCCCTGTAAACAGCAGAACTTTGAAGCCATACAAACTAGCACATCAATAATCTCTATTCCCACTTACCAGATTGCTTTGTACTTACTGTATAAAATGGGAGAGGGAGGCAATATATCTCTCTCCTGAATACATTCCATTGTGTAAGTGTAGTAGAGGTCTCCACCTCTGTGGAAATAATGATAAATTGGGCAACACTTGCCTTCTCTTTTCTTACTGTAAATTTGGCTTTTATGTTTTCACAGTTGAACCTATTATTTAATTCATCCTTATGATGGAATTTTTCTGAAGCACTGTGGTCTGATAGGTCTAACCATACAAAGAAATTCAAATTGCATAATATTGTACGTTCTTTCTCATGATTGCTGTATTCTCACACACGTATTTTATTCATTTTTTAGTTCTTCAGATATTCTTAAAGTGTACAAAATATTTCACAAATTTGTTCTTTTCATTATTAATTCTGTTGTTTCAAAGGGTCATACACCTGCCTGCTTAGGAAGACCCAAGCTATTAAATCTCATGTTTCTTTTTTCCCTTGAATATATCTCACACTCATTAGTGTTGAGTTTAATTTCCACTGCAAAGAGTCATTTCAGTATTTTTATTGGACTTCTTGATGATCTTTTTTGTACTCTACTCTTTTTTTTGAATTGTAGAATTATTCATTAAGATCCTCTCTCTATTTCTCTCTCTCTACCTCTTCATCCTTCCTACTCTTCTTCCCTCCCTCTCTCTTCTGTTTTGCATTCTGGGGCTAATATCAGATAAATTGAATTTCACACTGTCAGTTTGTTCTAGCAGTGATATTGTATCAAAGTCTAGAGATTTGCTTCAAGAGTTATCTTTCTCTGCCTCTGTCCCTAGTCTCTCCACCCACTTCAAATGTTTACACTAATTAGTTCAAATTTTACTTAGAAGCTATACATCATGTTCTCTTTTTCCATTTACCCTTCCAATGCATATGCTGCTATAAATCTGGAGTTGAATATCAACTCCACTAGAGTGTCTTCTGTTGCTTGGTTTCAAGTATTAAGTTAGAGTTCAAATTATCTGGAAGAATCTCCTTTATTCTAGTACTATTTCTGTGTCTTCAGTCTATATTTTGAGTGCAATGTAAATTTGGAGTCTAATGTAATCCTCATGTATATTCCCATTCATTAATAATGATTTGTGACTGGAATCACATTGGTCTTACATTTACTGAATCATGGGGCAAGAAGTTTAGTATAAAGAGTTTGGAGCTCAGTTTAGATTTTGAGACTACCAATATTCTGTGTCATTATTCTGTAAATGATTAGAAATTTCTTCTAGGAATGGATTGTACTTGATTCTTATTTCAATTGAGATTGTCTTTATAGTTTCTTTGGTGGCCCTCAAAAAATCACACTTACTATTATACCTAGCCATTATAGTCAGAGCCCTTAAATCTGGATACTAGATCTAGGACTTCTTTTAATTAACAAAATGAGACAGAAGTAATGTTGTGTCAATGCCAGTTACCCTAGTGGTGAACCCTAGTGGAATCCACTTTGAATTCTGAAATCCCTAGTTGCCAAGTTAAAGTTAGACTACCTGTTGAATGGATCAGGCAGAGAGAATAGCTTAAACATTCCATTATCTTAGCTGAACACAGCACTCAGAAGAACTTCAGTTCAGTCCACATACATAAGGGACATTTGCAGAAATACCATAAAAACCACCTAGCTGAGCACAGTCTGAATAGCAGGCTTGTGAGCAAAGTAAGTAGTTACTTTTCAAAGACAAAAAGTTTAAAGTAGTTTGTTACTAAGTAGCAGATAATTAAAAGATGTATAATTTTGAAACTATTATTTGAATAATTTGACAGGTTATATGCCTCAAATGCATAAATTGCAAAAATAGTGAGATACAATTTTGCACAAAGTGAGATACTGCCATAATATTTTAAAATATTTTAATATACTGCCACCTACTGGATTATGATTAATCAATTCAATCCTTCTTCACTGAAAGTATATTGTTATATTATCATGATATTTTAATGACTAGAGAACCATGTTTTTGGAGCTAAAAGGAAATTTTCTTTTTCAAGTGTTTCAGAGGTAAATGTCAGAAAAATAATGAGGCTCCTCTCTTTCTATTTCTTTGTCTCACTTTCATTCTACACATACACACATGCACACACACACGCACATACATCTACCACTTGTCTAGGAATTCTGGGAATGACAAAATAATGCCTAGTTTATGGCATGGGTACTGTGAACAAAAATTTTGCAATGTTTTCAGAGACGCAGAATACACTTACATAATAAAAACAGTAAAATATCTAATTAAATGTTATAAAAAGTCTTATAAAATATTGTAAAAGTCAGTAATATAGTATTTAAGGTTATATTTTGATGGAGACAAAGGTGTGAATCTTACTTGTCTACATACTTGATAT
Organism: Lynx canadensis; assembly: GCF_007474595.2. Taxonomy (NCBI): domain Eukaryota; kingdom Metazoa; phylum Chordata; class Mammalia; order Carnivora; family Felidae; genus Lynx; species Lynx canadensis. Next base: position 27,080,410 of record NC_044320.2, read on the forward strand.
ATTACTATGTAACATTATTCTACAAGCCTCAATTTCCTTATAGGTACTACCTGAATAGAGAGCTAATGCTATAAATTTATTATGAGGATTAAATATAATAATGGCTATAAATTGTTCATACACTGCTATTTACATGATGGTTAGCTAATATTATTGTTTTTATTATATTCTCAACTAAAATTTTCATAGAAGTTTGAAGATAAGATACTCTAATGTGATCTGTAGTAGCTAAATGAGGAATTTGAACTAGGCTTTTGAAAGATGGAAATAATTTGGATGAGTACTGATTAGGCATATGTTATGACATTTACATTTTCATGCATTTAATGGATGTAATGTTAAGGTTTTGGGAGGAGTTTTACCTTCTCTCCTGAAACTATCTGAATAATTTAACAGAAACAAGCTGGTGAATTTTGTAGAGCTGGGACTTAAAGCTGGCTTTGTACTTCCATGCACTTGCAAGAAAAGAGAAAATGAAGCATTTATATTTCTGAAAGTAGGAATTTAGGAGACACAAAATGTAACATTGCTTTTACATAGAAAGAGTTATTATATATTGCTGATAGGAAAATATATATATTATTTCTCTCAGGCTGCCATAACAAATTACCATAAACTAGTTCCTCATAAACAATAGAAATATATCTCACAGTTAGGACTGGAATGTCCAAAGTCAGAGAACAGCAGATTTCATGTCTGGTGAGAGCTCACTTCCTGGTTCATAGTGGCTATCACCTTCCTGTGTCCTCATATGGCGGAAGGGCAAGCCAACTAACTCTGTAGGCTCTCTTTTATAAGGACACTAATGTCGTTCATGAGGGCAACACCCTCCCGACCTAATCAGTTCTCCAAAGGCCCCACGTTCAAATACCATCACACTGAGGATTATGTTTCAAAATACTAATTTTGGGAGTCACAAACTTCAGTCTATAGCATATGGTGTCCATAGTTTAACAAAAGTAAAAAAAAAAAAATCCACCCAGGGGAAAGAGAGCTTCACATTGAGAGAAAAGTCAAAGATGTAAGAAGATGAGAAAGTAATTAGCAGTGAGATTGGTATCAAAAATTTTCAATCCAAGGGTCAGAATCTTCAGAACCAAAAATGAAGACACCATAGATGTAGCAAGTACACCAGCTTTGTAATTGCAGATCTGGGTTCAAAGCAAGAGTTTTACGTTGAGTAGTGGTGTGTTATTTGATATTGGATAAATTATTTTATCCATTGAGACTAAATATTTCATATCATTTGTCATAACCTAATCAGTCAAATACCATCAGATACAAGCCTGTTGTCTGACAACATCAGATTTATTGAGTTGATGCAGTAAGGGTGGAAATTCCAGAGAAATTTCTTTAAATTCCCTGTGGATTCCTTGTGATTCTGGTGGGGTTATCGATCACATATGCTTGCTTTCCCTTTTAAAGTGGTGGACACCTCACCCTGGCCACTACTTAGTGTTCTTTTCAGGAATAGGAATAAATGACTCTGGATTGGATAGTGCTAACAGGACAGAGTTCTCTGAGATAGCGGGAGATGAAGATCATGTAAACCTGAAGATTGAGTGGCCAACCTTGTATCACATGGGGAAAAAAATCTTCTTAAAAAAAAAAGGAAACAATGCAGAATAGATAAGATCCAAGACAAGAAAAGATAATCAGCCAGGCATAAAGGGAGCTTGATCTCTTGGTTTTGTAGCTGTAAGAGGCAATCTATTCTTTTCTTTCTTTCTTAAACTAGTTTAAGTTGAGATTTTCAAAAGACTAAAAATAACAATGTTTTAATGAAGAAGATATGTGTGAGCTGCACTTTTGAGAATAAATCAATAGGGTAAAGCCACTGCATATCAAAATAGAAGTAGCTTTCTATAACTGAATTATAATAAATGTGTTGTATGGAAGATAAAGTCAGGAATATAAATTGGGGAAAAATCATGAAGGATTAGAGGGTTTGGACTTTATTCTATAATCAGTGGATGATATTAAAATTTTTAAAGATACATTATGTCTCCAAAAGAAACTGCATATCTAGATAGAATGAGAAGCTGCACTCATGACTAAATACTAGGAAATGCCTAGAGTGAGTGAATTAGGAGTGAGAAAATTAGGACATTGATTGTGAAACATGTTTACTTGTAAGGACACATTTTTTTTTAATAACTTGATGCAGGTTGTTAAAACCTTCTACAGCTCTTAAGTGTTTGAAAATGTACTTTGATTTTCACAAGTATATTTGACACATCTGTCTTGTCACGGTGGGGACACAACCTTGAGTAACACTTTAAGTTATCCAGTATTACCAACATAAAGGCTTCTCTTAATTTTATGCATTATCAGTCTTTGTCTTAGAAGTACAAGGAGGATTATACTTACGTATTTTGTTATTTTTCTCTTCCAGTATCAAGATTCAGTTATTAGTTACTATGGGTTCATATTCAAATCTGGCATCTGGTGGTGACTTCATCCCCATATGTGGGTATAGCAAACTGATTGATTGTTAATAGTGAGCTGATTTCCCTAATGTAGATTCCATTATGTATGTTTGTTCCTCCTAAATTGTGTGATAGAGAATATATAATCAATAGGTCAAGTGAAAGAAGGTGAAAATAATTTCCAGGTAAGAATGAGATAACCTAAAACAGAAACAGACTCTGGATTTTCAAAGCTGTAAATCACTTGTGTCAATTTCTGTCCATATTCCCCAAGCCTCATGAAAAAGAATAACTTATATGTAGTCTAGCTTTCTGTCTGAAACTTAGTCAAGAAACTTGTGTCAGGGTTCCTCAGACAACCCCAGATTTGGAGATATGCCAGAAACCTCACAGGAACCAGGATATAACTGTACTTATGGCTAATATTTTTTACAGTGAACAAATACATGGTAACAGAAGCAAAGGGACAAGGCACATGAGTAAAGTCCAGAGGAAACCAGCCTCTGATACTCCTATTCCATAGAGTCAGACAGGACATGTTTAATTCTGCCAGCAACAAATTGTGACAATATGCAAGTGCTGTCCAACAGGGAAGTCCATTTGAGACTTTTTTTGGTGGCTGGTCATGTATCAAAATTCCAGGTTCCCAAAAGGATAGCAAGAGTTCTGCATAAACCATGTTTTTTTCCTCACAAACCTCTGAACCACAATGATCTACTTATCATTTGTGGAAACTTGTATTTCAGTGTAGGAAACTGATAATCAGCCAAGTTTCCAGACACCAGTCAATGACTAACCTCGTTAGCAGTTTCTAAAGACAGCTTTCTTGAGCCTGCTATATTAACAGTTTTCTGCACAAGAGGGTACTCTTGTGCTTTTCTGGTGAAAGAAATCACAAATGTAGCAAAGTGTTAATATAGAGAATTAGGAATAATGGGTAATATGGTCCTGAATGCTAACATCCTTAGTATTTCATGGTATAAACACTAAATAAAGTGATAATTGTTATTTATCTTCATAATGGATAAGTAATGGAGGCCTCACAAAAACAAATTTTAACTTTGTGTTATTAGGTTTAATCTGGACTCCTAATAAGCTAAAATTGGACTTTAACACCACTGGTACTTAACTATGACTATGTTTAACAACTATTGAGGAAATGTTTAAGGATTCCTAATGCCTGCTGGGTACTTCCCTATTTTGGGGGACAAAATATCAGTATTTTTTTAAACTGCTCAGTTAATTATAATGCTCTGCCAATGTTGAAAACTAAAGCTGTAAAGAGATTAGTTAGATATTAATAACTGGGTTTCAGGAGGCAAAATTGCTGAGCTTTCGGTGTGGAGTTGATAAAAGCTTAATTGGAATATGACTCCCCCATGGGAAACTTTCCGAAGAACCCCCTATAGAAGAGCTTGCTGTAAGGGTTCAAAGCTTCTAAAGAAGTCTTAATCACTCATTAACATCTTATTAGGCATTTCTGTCTGTTCTTTAGAAGTGTTTTCAGAGGAATCAGTGATGTTTTCCAAGAAGTGAATTCTCACCACAGGAACTAACTATATTAAGGAGAGTGAAAATTTATAATTAGTAAATTTGCAATTGGTGGAAAATATAAAAGTTTACTCTCAACATGAATCCAATTATGTTGGTAATGTTTATTGACTGTTTACAGTAGATCTCCCTTATCCACAGCAAATATGTTCCAAGACCCCCAATAGATGCCTGAAACTGTAGATTGTACTGAAACCTATATCTATGTTTTTTCCTATACAAACATACCTACTATACAGTTTAATTTATAAATTAAGCACAGTAAGAGATTAACAACAACTAATAATAAAGTGGAACAATTATAACAATATACTGTAGTAAAAGTTATACAACTATGGTTTCTCTCTCAAAAGATCTTATTGTACTATACTTACCCTTCTTATGATGATGATGTGAGATGATAAAATGCTTATGTGATAGATGAAGTAAAGTGAATGACGTAGGCAGTGTGGCATAGCATTCGGCTACTATTGACCTGATAATACTTCAGAAGGAGGATCATTTGCACACTTGACCTTGGGTAACTGATACTGTGGAAAACCAAACCATGGATAAGGGTGAACTACTGTACTTTGCTCAGGCATTAGGTGAGGTATCTGATACCAACATTAAAAAGACAAACGCTTCCCATCCTTAATGTGCTTACAGACTGATGGGATTCCTAGTTGGGTCATTGTCATCCTATTGAGCCCATACTCATCAAGACTCTATCTGCTTCCCTTTTTAGTAGTTTAATATAATTTTGTTTGACTTTCCCTCCACAAGGAGGTTATTTCAATGAATATTTCATTCAGTTTTTCTTTTTAATAGGATCAAAGTAAAAGGAATGCTCATTTTAATCCTTAGGACCTCCATCATCAGTTCTGAAAAATTAATTTCTAAATGCTGTGGAACAGATTTGATAAGGTGACCGCTAATTCAATTTTGTAAATGATTATTCTGATTTTGATGATTTTTTTCTTAATTAAATGGAAAACTGTGAGGTTAGGACTAATATTCATTTTAAATAGCTAGTTAATTAGACAGTTTTTTTTTTTTAATTTGAAAACATTTTTACTTTCTTTTTTTGTTTCCTTTACCTTCAGTAATGCCTTAATTCCCCAAACCAGGCTAAAGGAAAGCAAAGAAAAAGAAATATATTAATCAAGTTTTCAGGGCACCTGGGTGGCTCAGTCGGTTGAGAGTCTGACTTCGGCTCAGGTCATGATCTCACGGTTAGTGAGTTTGAGCTCCACGTTGGGTTCTGTGCTGACAGCTCAGAGCTTGGAGCCTGCTTTGGATTCTGTGTCTCCCTCTCTCTGTGCCCCTAACCCACTCACATTCTGTCTTTGTCTCTCTCAAAAATAAATAAATTTTTTTTTAAAAAGTCTGTGTAAAAAAAAAATCATGTTTTCTTTCCTCTCATCAGACTTCATCATTATCACTTCACTGACTGAAGAAAGGAAGCAAATTTCCAAACCGAAATCTTGAAATCTTTACATTTTACACTCTTAAGTATATAGAATATAATTATCTGGGTACTTATTAAGAATTGACACTTAACATATTATAAATCAAGTTTATTAACTTCTCTACAAATAGGCACTGCTTCTCACTTTTCTCATTAACATCATTAATATTTCTCATGAACATTTATTGTTTCCTGTTTATTTTTGGAAAACTTGATTTATAAATATTTTTGTTAACTATTTCATTTTCTACACATTTTCAATCATCAATTTGGTTAATTTTTTCTGTAATGAATCTATCCTTTTGCCTCTTCTTTTTTTAATTTCTGCATTTCCTATAGTTTTCATTCTCTCAGCAATAACTACAGTATCTTAGGTAGACATATTAACTCCATCACCTTTATTATAATCAACATATATATTTTATAATAATAATACTCAATATGATTGCAATATTATTTCATATGAATAATAATAATAAATCTGATACCAACTATACTAAGGAAAATTATAGAACAAAACATTTTATACCAATTATCCAAATTGCTGAATTTATAGTCAAACATATTCAGACTATCATGAAATTTAAAAATCCTTCATTAAGGAGCTACAAATCTACAATTTTTATTTAAGTGTCTGGGTCATATTTTGTTATATTTTATCACAAGACATCTATGATATCCAGTAAGGATACCATATAACCTACTGTTGAAAACTTACTAATGAAAGTATTTCATCAGTTCTTTAGCTGTCAGAAGGGTGGCACTGATGAGATAGATTAAAAAAAAAATTGTTGGAGACAAAAGAAATGTTGAAGCAAAGTCATTTTTTTTTTAAACCAGAACCATGATTAAGTATAATTTCTCAACTGTGAATTTAAGATAATAACGGATTTAAACATAAAAAATGTGTCTATATATTTTTGAGTAAAGCATTAGCCATTGTTTTTGTATTGTAAATACTAACAAATATTTCAAACTCACATCTTATTTTACCCAAGCCACCATATTTGCTCCAGCCAACCAAGCCTTTAAATTATCTAGCATATGCCATTTGTTAAGCTAATGTAGCAAGTAGTGAGCCTGGTCAATCACAATAACTATGTAGCTTCAGTGATTGCATTTTTTACATGGAATCACATTATTAAAATAAAGGCCCCATGAAGTACATGAGAAAACTCATAATCATTGACATTTTAGTTCCACTGGAAAACTTGGAAAAAATCCCAAAGATCTACTACTCTGTTAAATCTAAACTAATATTCAAGTGAATTAATTCATATACTTAAACTGTACATCTGCTATTTTTTTAAGTACAATATTTGCTGGTCGCCATCAAATCCCACAGCATTGTGTTTCTTGTTTAAATAACTATGGTTTCAGAGTAGGTTTAGTAAGTGTTAATTGAATAATTTGCTGATTATAAAAGCCACAGTTTCCAGTGGAGAGATTGTATATGTCATATGAAAATAAATAATTTGTAATTCAAATTAAAGATTTCAATTGATATTATAAGGAGGAATATGTAACAATTTATGTTATACCACACTAAACCATTTTCTAAATTACTGAATTTTTAAAGTAAAAACATATTCAGAATAACATGAAACATATGATGCTTCATTAAAGACATATACACCAATAGTTTTATTACATTATATTATTTAAATGATTGGGGTAATTTTTTGCCCTAAAACATGAAATAAATATTTATCTTTTCAGTTACTGGTAGAATTATCATTTTAGAGATTTCATCACTTATTCAGAAAATAAACTTTGGATCTCTACAGGATCTGAAATGCTGTATACAATATTTAAAAGATAAAAATAAAGATAACAAAAATAATGTAGCTTTGGAATAATTTTTGTTCTCTCAAAATGTTTTCCTCCAGTTAGCACATTGGGTCTTTCTTAGAAACGAAGCTTTTAGAATTCTATAGACACTACACTGAGTTAAATTCACATAGTAGCTTTATTTTCATGATTTTGAAATATACTGTTTGGAAAGTACATTTGCTACATAAACCAGTAAGCTATAATAAAATACAATGAATTATTGATAGGATTTCAATATAAAATGTTTCAATTCTAGGTGAGAGAAGAAACTCATGACTGTAAAGTGTTTATGTGGAGCCAAAATCGTGGCAGTTGTAGAAACTGGCTCAGAGTTAACATCAATTAGAAAACTATTTTTATCTATTCTGCTTTATTTCTTAACTAAATATTCCCATACTACAAAATTTAAACTTAATGATTCCTAGTCAATACACATGGAGAACTTTGAATAAGAAAAGTACTACATCAGAACCCAGTCCTACTTATCATTGACCTGAATTTTAACAAGAATTTAACAACACAGATCAGATCTCACTTGGCAAATAACATTTCTTAAGGTAGCAATCATGACTGTGTCTTCCTTCTTTCAAGTTTCACATGTTTGTTCCTTTATCAGTAATTTATTTGACTCTCTTTGTTATTTTCTTATTTTTTGAAATATAATTTATTGTCAAATTGGTTTCCATACAATGCCCAGTGCTAGATTATTTTTGCATCTTTTTTAAAAGTGACCTTTGTTTCCTAGAACAGGCACTTATAATTGATTAATGTTCCAACTAGATCCAATAAAAATCAACTGTCCATTCAAATATTTCACATCATATATTGTTTTCTGATATAAATTATTTTGCTTTTCTGAACTTACATAGTTTGAGATTTTCCTTTTTCACTGGGTATGGAGAATGGTTGACATAAACGGATAGTGTCAAAATTTGCCCTGCATTTGGACCACTTCACTCAGAAGCACACTACTTGTTTCCCAGTTGACCAAAGTAATTCAGTTTCAATACTTATTTATTTATATATCAGAGGTAAGTGTTGCTTCTATCAAAGCCTTTTTCAAGCTAGCAACTATAATGAATTTTTGTATTATATTCCTTCGTCTTCTAGTTTTTAAAGATTAATCAAATTCTTTCCAGTTTACGTACACGCTTTTGTCTCTACTGATTGACTTTCCATTTAATAGGAGAGTCCTTTAATACTTGCCTATTTGCCTGTCTCCTGATCTACTTCCTGTGGCATGACTTCTGGAGCTCTATTTTTTCTACTTTTTTAGTTTTTCTGCTTTTTAGTTTTCCTGACCAGACTGTATCTAAATTATCCCTCTCATGGAGATAAGAACAAATTACCCCACCCCACATTTTTCATCATGTCCACTACTGACAACCATCAGTAATCAATACAGGCTATTTAGAACAACCAAAATTGCATACAATGTTATTTAGAACACTCAAAATTGCACACAATATAAAGTATAGATAGATCAGAATGAATGGAAATAACATAATGTTAATGAAATTCTGCCACAATTACCATAATAAAATGCCTAACATTTTCAAACATCAAAAATGAGACAAATTTACAATGGATATGTGGAAATGTAGTAAATATTCAACAAACTTATCAAGTATTTATTATAAAATATGAAGTGTGCTGAAAAAGTGGAACTAAGGAAAAATCTAACTGAAATATTTTAGTAGATTCAGACAGGCAGAAAATTACTAAATAATCTCTAGTCTGTAATAAATTATAAAATCATAAGCAGATAATTATAAAATAAAAGGATGGAAATACTATTTCTAAATTGTTTTATAAAGGAAAGATCTCTTACTTACCACTTTATATCCATTAGGATAGGTAATACCTAGAAAGAAAAGAAAAGAAAAGAGAAGAAAAGAAATGAAAAGAAAAATAAAAGAAGGAAAGAAGGAAGAAAAGAAAGAGAAAAGAAAAGAACAGAAAAATAAGAAAAGAAGGAAAGAAGAAGGAAAGAAAAGAAAGGAAGAACGAAAGAAAAAAGAAAACAAGTGTTGGCAGAGGATATGGAGAAATTAGAACTCTGTACACTGCTTGTGGGAACGTAAAATAATGCAGCCATTGTGGAAAACAGTAGGACACCTCCCCAAAAAATCTACCATAGAATTACCAAACGATTCTGCAATTTTACTTCTGTTTACATACAAAAAGAATTGAAAGGAGGGGCACAAACAGATATTTATACCTCGACACAGCATTATTCGCAATAGCCAAAAGGTGGAAACAACCCAGGGGTCCATCAACAAATGAATAGATTAACAAAATGTGTCATAAAACATAAAATAGAATATTATTCAACCTTAAAAAGGTTGAAATTCTGGTACATACTGAAACATGTATGAACCTTGAAAACATTATGCTAAGGGAAATAAACTAGACAAAAATAACAAATATTGCATGATTTTACTTACATGAGATACCAAGACTACTCAAATTCATAGAGATGGAAGGTAGAATACTGGTTATCAGTGAATGGAGGAAGTAGAGTGGGGAATTCTTGCTTAATGGGTAAAAAGTTTCAGTTTGGGATGATGAAGAAGATGGTAGTGATGGTTGCATAACAATGTGACTGCACTTACTGCCAATGAATTATATACTTAAAAATACTCGAAATGGTAAATTTTATTATTTATATTTTAACACACATACACACACACATACACGCAAACACAAGCACACACACACAGCGAATCTAAAAGAAGGAGGAGAAGGAGCAACCACGTAGTATATCAGATAGTGATGTGTGTAAGATTTGAGCTAGCATGGAAAAAAGAGGTGACTGGAGAAGAGAATTCTGGGCAGAAAGAAAGCAGCTGAGCAAAAGTCCAGACTTATGAAGTCCAGACTTATGAAGTTCACTGAGGCTGGAGCATAAGATCTACACATGGATGTGAACTGAACTCTGCAAGAAATGTTGAAGTCAGATAAGTATACCCTGAATTTCTTTCTAAGGGTTTGGGCATTATGAATTATGCACAAAAAGTGGTCAGCTATTTGCAGACACTGTCAAAATAACAAAGACATAGCCAGTTGATAAAAGAAAGGTAAAATAGAATATATAAAATATCAGATGGAATGTATATAATATCAGAATCTGTCCCATGTATGTATGTATTTTTTTAAATTTTTTTAATGTTTATTTATTTTTGAGAGAGAGAGAAACAGAATGTCAGTGGGGGAGGGATATATAGAGAGGGACACACAGAATCTGAAGCAGGTTCCAGGCTCGGAGCTGTCAGCACAGAGCCTGATGCAGGGCTCAAACTCATGAGCTGTGAGATCATGACCTGAGCTGAAGTTGGATGCCCAACTGACTTGAGTCACCCGGGCGCCCCTATGTTTTAAGAAACATACAGGATTGATTACACAAGAACAATGATAGAGAAAATTTGGGACTGAATCTTAAGATCAATCTGGCAAGGAATTACAGACAGCTTCATAAATTATGTTGTTTAGTCCTAATTAATCAGTTAAATTAAATTCAAAAATATTTTTTGAGCAGACTAGTTGTCACATAATGTGCTCAATAAGGATATAAATGTGTAAGTATGTAACAGTAAATGAGACACGTAGATTCACATCATTCACAGAGTATATTCTTGTGCACAATCTCCAAATGGAAGTATCCACTCCAGAGAGTGCACTCATCATCCATCAGCATGTAAAAAGAATATACTGGAATACTTATTTATATAGATATTTTTCTTTATAATTCATATTTTCCTGAGTGAGTTTAATAATTAAATAATGTTTACATGTTTACACATATTTGTTATATATATTTGTAAATAAATACATATATGATGAGGTTTTATACTAAAGTTGTTAAGTATGCCAATAAAAATTTCTCAGACAACTAGTTTCCCATTTCTTTTAAGTGCTAGAATTTACTCAGCTTTATTCTTGAGCCTGAGGGCAAATATAGATAAATACAGGGACAAAGAGAATAGCATCACTTTGTCTAGCCTCAGGAAATGTGCTACTTTTAGAAGATATTATTTATCTGGTATTTATTGAATTGGTTTTAAAAACAAAAGAGATAGTAAGAACATTGATATGTTTGATACAATTAAACACACAATTTTTCCCAAGCAATATTTGAAAGAATTATTTTTGTATATTCATACATTTTATTTTAAGAATCAAATCCAAATGCCCTATTTTTGAAATACAGTATTTAAAATTGTAAAACAAAGAAAATATAGCATATAAAGTTAATAAGCAACTTTAAAACATGACCACAAGTTACAAAAATAGAATGTATTATAAATTTGAAAAAAATTTATTCATTTTTAAATTTGAAAATATTTAAACGGCTATATTTATCTAAGAAGAGTCTTTTGAGAAAATCTTTTGAACAGGTTTCAATTCTCTTCGCCTTTTTTGTAGTTTCAAGTTTTTATTTAAATTTTGGTTAGTTAACATATAATAATAATAGTTTCAGGAGTATAATTTAATGATTCATCACTTACATACAGCACGCAATTCTCATCACAACCAGTGCCCTCCAAATACCCATCACCCATTTAAACCTTCTCCCCCACCCATCAATTCTTTTTAATATCTTCAACCTAAATTACAATATCCTCTGCAGCAAAATTTATATACTCTCTGGATAACCCTGGCCATCATGGGTGGGGCCATAAGGCTAACTATCCCTTCGAAAAGTCTTTATTCGGACCTATTCTACTAAATGTTAAACTTAACTCCATTAAAACATCATGATGTTATGTCCCATTTATTCACCTACTACTAGCTGACTCTGTAGATGATGGGTAATTAATGATTAATACATCTAAAGGTGATTTACCTTTATTTAAATGTGTTTATCCTTTTCCAAATAAATATTTTCATTATAACAAGCACCTACTTCTTAATCATTATTCAGCTTCCAAAAATTACAATTTGTAGAAATTTTACTCAACCTTTTAGGAAACTTCAATGAATGCTCCTCAACTCACAATCCTGAAAAAAACTGTCCTTTGCATCAGTGCATTTCTACATTTCAGAAAATCAGGCCCTGGCATCCAGGTGATACTTTCTCTCACATTTAACACTATCAATTATGTTTTTATATTACTTTATTAGTTAAATTAGTTGAATGTTTTTCTAGTTTGGCAAGCTTTACTGATTCTAATCTTGTGCATACTTCCCTCTCAAAAAATTATGCTATAAGAATAAGGACAACTTTAACATCTTATATTATAGTATCTGAGATCTTAACAGATTTTACATAAACCAGTTATTTGGATCTCTAAGTGAAACATGAGTTTGCCAGTTTCTAGTTTTATTCTCTTATTAATTTCAATTTATTTGTCTTGTTTAGATAAATTGCCAAATGGGCTACCTGAAAAGGAATAAGAACAGGAAATTGACTCAATGAGATTCCTTGCTAATACAGTTTAAAGAACAAAGAATAAATGGGCACTAATTGTTTAATCTGACATATCAACTACCAAAAACAACCTCTCCAAAATGTATTATATATTATTTTAAAACTGCAAATTAAAATTAGCCAATATAAATATGCTTCTGATACAGTATGTTATTTATTCCATACAATAAGGGTTAAGTTGGCTAATGCTAAATTTGATACTTTATTTGTGGATCTAGGATGAATAAAGAGATTATTAGTATATATGGATAGATGTATAGATGCAGCTGTTGACCTATAATGCTAAAAGCATTCAATATCTAGCAAAAACATGTCAGTTATTTTCACTATATTGATTGATATTTTAATTACCTTTTAATGTTATTTTGCATAGAATTTAATATATGTAAAGAAACTTAGTCTGCTAATATAACTTTATATTTTACAAATGATTCAATTGACATCTGAATAATTTGTATATACTTGTATAACTTGTATATATAGCTATCAAGTGTAACAATAAATATTTGAATTTGACTTTCTATCTTCTTGAATATTACTTTTGCTGTTATTTAATAACTATATTATATATATAATTGTATACATCAATTAATTTATTCTTAACATGTATATCCTGTTGCATCTAATACTTATTAAGCTTTCATGATATGAGCATTCCACTCAGTGCTTTTTCACTGAATTCTTATTACTCAAATAATTACACTATGGATGGGAATATTTATGGGTCCTAGTATATGAATGTCACTAAAAGGTCTAAATAATGTAAGTTCATTTTATTTTTCAAGCTATAAAGTTACAAACAAACCAATAAAAATTAAATTTCTCTCCCCTGATGCCTTTTTGAAAACAAATTAATAAATTTTTACTCTTGTAATAAAATTTAAGAAACATATATTCTTGTAATAAAAACCTATTAATATTTTAGAATATTCAGTAATGACATTAAGCAATGTTAACTGAAAACTGCTGAATGCATGAAATAAGGGAAGTTTCTTTCTTCCTTAATGCTATACTTCAACCTAACATTTTATCTACATAATATATAACTGTATTAGAAGCCATATTATTCCCTATTGTTTACTTTTTGTCTAATTTTACTGAGTTCTAATGGAAATCTAATTAAACTAGTGCTTACCCACTGGCTTAATAACTATCACAGCAGTCTTGGCAGCATGTAAGGGGAAGCACAAATGAAAAAAAAAAATTTGTAGGCTATATTGTGGATCATGTCTTTTTTTTTTTTTACTTTAAATAACTATATATATTATGCAATTGAAATTTTTCAGAATACAGATGAGCAAACTAAAGTTTGTAGTGCCTAATGACTTCCTGTGTTATTGTTAGGAGAAATACTACAACGCAAATCTTTCAGCTTTTTGTTCAGGGCTTTAACATATTATATGTGGCAGAATCTATTTTCCAAATTTGGCCACCAACACAGTGTCTCCCACCCAACATACTCCCTACTCTGCTCTCCTCATCAAAATTTGGAGTCTAATCTTTTCTTATTAAATCCCTGCTGGCCTCACAACTGCTTGTAACTAAAAGAATATGGCATGGTTTCAAAGGTTGGGCCAGAAAAGGGCATGTGGTAGTCCATGGCTCTCTTGGAACAACTCTGGTTTTCACAACACCCCCCTTTCAAGGTATTTCACTCAGATACTGATGCCATGTTGGAAGGAGTCCAAGTCACATGAATAGGCCACCTATAGATGTTCTGGTTGACAATCCCAGCTATTCCAAATCTTCAGCCTAGGTACTAAATATCAGGGAAGAAGGTATCTGGGAAGTATATCCTCTAGACCAAATTGTTCTGGCTTTCAGCCATTCGTATCTTCAAAGACAAAATGTTGAGCATTGTGGAGCAGAGATAAGCCATCACCATTGAGGCTTTACTGAATTCTGTGCAATGGAATATGAAGCATAATAAAGTTTTTGTCATTTTACATCATTAATTTTTGGAGTAATTAATTGAGTAATTAATTGGAGTAATTAATTGCAGCTATGGTAACTGTAATACTACTTGAAAGAGGACACATGTTGAATCTGAAAGGTGGAGGAGAATACCGAGTTCTCAACCTATAGGGCATACATGTTATATAAAGTGGAAACTTGAAGTGATGTCCTGGGTGATACAAACAATAATTTCCTGTCATTCCACTTCTAACAGGAAATAGTTATTGACAAGGAGTGTATTTTTTTTATTTTTTTTCTTTATTTGAGAGAGAGAGAGAAAGCACGAGCAGGGGATCGGGGCAGAGGGAGAAACAGAGAGAGAGAGAGAGAGAGAGAGAGAGAGAGAGAATCCCAAGAAGGCTCCATGCTTAGCACAGAGCCCTACACAGGGCTCAATCCCACGACCCTGGGATCACAACTGAAGCCAAAGTCAAGAGTTCGATGCTCAACCAACTGAGCCACCCAGGCACCCAAACAATGAGTGTATTTTTAAAAATATATACACATAGTTACATTTGTTTTTCCTTAATCACATGTAGGAAACTTATCTCTAGAATATACAATATAATGTAATTACCCACACTTTTTAAAGAATTCAGTTAATACTTATTTTTTTAAGAATTTTTATTTTTTTGATAATTTTCTTTTCCTTTTAAATGTTTATTTATTTTGGGAGAGTGTGAACAGAGAGAGAGAGAGAGAGAGAGAGAGAGAGAGAGAAAGAATCCAAAGCAGACTCCAGGCTCTGAGCTGTCAGCACAGAGCCCGACAAGGGGCTTGAACTCATGAGCTGTGAGATCGTGACCTGAGCCAAAGCCGATCACTTAACTGACTGAGCCACGCAGGTACCCCAAAGATTTTTTATTTTTAAGTAATCTCCACATTCAACGTGTGTAGTCAAACTCATGACACCAAGATCAAAACTCCCAAGCTCTACTGACTGAGTCAGCTATGTACCTCACAAATTCAGTTAATATTTAAAGAGAGGTTTTATTCATCAAGTTTTATTTGCCAAGTATTTTATGGGAGCACGTAAGACGCACAGTTAACCAGTTAGTGCAAAATTGTAGACACATGAAAGACTTCCCAAGCAGCTGAGTGTGGTTGGGAAGCATGAACTTCACAGAGCTTCATACTAAAATAACATTACTGTACAAGCTAGAATTTATTCTCTTCCTTAGGCTTGTATTCATGGTAGAGCAGGTATTTTTGTTTTAGAAATATAACATATACTTTTGATCCTGTATGGGGTCTCATCTGACTGTAATTCAGGTATCTGTGTGGGCCCCCGTCTTATTAGAGTCTCAACTGGGGAAAAATCTTCTTGTAAGATCAGGTTGTTGGCAGAATTAATCTCCTTCTGGTTTTAGGACAGAGACCCATTTTCTTTTTGGCTATCAGCCAGCGGTTGACTCTTTCAGTCTTGCCACACGACCATCTGTGACATTCATTCACTTTTGCCATTTAACATAACCTAATCACAGGATTGACATCCTATCACATTTCTCATATTTCATTGAGTTAGAATCAAGTAATAATTCCTGCGCTTACTCACCCTGAGAAGGAATTATACAAGAATGTCCCTCATTGATTGGTTCATTCTAGGGTGTGTCTACTAAATATGCCTTTTGAAAAAATGTTTTCAGTCACATCACAAACATAATTACAGACACAGAAGCACTAGTGCCTACTTTCAAAAGTAGAGGTACTTGAGTTTATGCCAAGAACCCAAAGAATTTTTTCGCTCTTCATCTCTCCTTAGACAGTGAATATTTAATTATTAATACTATCTAATATATGACTATCCCTTATGTGCCAGAAAGCCTAAATCATAATAACCCAGTGCAGTATGTTTTATTATCACCATTTTATATATGAAGAAAATTAGGCAGTGAGATACAACCAACTTAAACTCACATAGTTCAGAAGCAGAAAATTGACATTTGAAGAAAGGAAATTATTCCACAATTTATTCTGTTTGTTCTTTTTTAATTTCAGGTATTTTCAAATTCCAGTTAGTTAGCATACAGGATAATATTAGTCTCAGGTATACAATATAGCAAGTCAACACTTCCATACAAGAGTCGGTACCCATCACAACAAGTGCACTCCTTAATCTCTGTTATCCATTTAATCTATACTCCCACCCATGTCCCTTCTGGTAACCACCAGGTTGTTCTCTATAGTTAAGAGTCTGTTTCGGGGCGCCTGGGTGGCGCAGTCGGTTAAGCGTCCGACTTCAGCCAGGTCACGATCTCGCGGTCTGTGAGTTCGAGCCCCGCGTCAGGCTCTGGGCTGATGGCTCAGAGCCTGGAGCCTGTTTCCGATTCTGTGTCTCCCTCTCTCTCTCTGCCCCTCCCCCGTTCATGCTCTGTCTCTCTCTGTCCAAAAAATAAATAAACGTTGAAAAAAAAAATTAAAGAGTCTGTTTCTTAGAGGGAACCCTCTTGCACTGTTGCTGGGAATGCAAACTGGTGCAACCACTCTGGAGAACAGTATGGAGGTTCCTCAAAAAACTAAAAATAGAACTACTCCTAATTCAGCAATTGCACTATTAGATATTTACCTAAAGGATACAAAAATTCATATCTGAATGGGTACATGCACCCCAATGTTTATAGCAATATTATCAACAATAGCCAAACTATGGAAAGAGCCCAAATGTCCATTGATTATTGAATGGATAAAGAAGATGTGGTATATATACACACAATGGAATATAACCCACCTATCAAAAAGAATGAAATCTTGGCATTTGCAATGACACGGAGGAAGCTAGAATGTATTATGCCAAGCAAAATAAGTCAGAGAAAGATAAAAACCATATGATTCCACTCATATGTCAAATTTAGGAAACAAAACAGATGACCATATTGGAGGGGGAGAGACGAGAGGAAAGCAAACCACAAGAGACTCTTAATCATAAGAGAACAAACTATGGGGTGATGGAGGGAGGTGGGTGGGAGATGGGCTATATGGGTGATGGATGCTAGGGAGGGCACTTGCTGTGATAAGCACAATGTGTTGTATGCAAGTGATGAATCACTGAATTCTATTCCTGAAACCAATATTTAAATTGAAAAATTTAATTAAAATTAAAAAATTAATTTTAATTAAAATTAAATTAAGTTAAATTAAAATTTAAAATTAAAATTTTAATTAAAATTAAATTGAAAAATTTAAATTGAAAAAAATGATAAGAGGTCTATTTCTTAGTTTGCCTTTGTCTTTCTTTCTTTTTGATGTCTGCTAGCCATCTTGATATCTTATTTGCAAAAATGTCTATTCATGTTTTCTAACCATACATTCCTGATAAAAAGCCTGAACAAAGTAAGTTATAGGGCATCTACCTCAACATAATAAAGGCCATATATGAAAAATCCACAGCTCATATCTTCCTCAATGAAGAAAAAGTTGGAGCTTTTACTCTATGGTCAGAAAGACAAGGATGTCCACTCTCACCACTGTTATTTAACAGAGTATTAGAAGTCCTAGACTCACCAATTAGCAAAAAGAAATAAAAGACATCCAAATCGGCAAGAAAGAAGTCAAACTTTCAGTATTTGCAGATGACATGATACTATATGTAGAAAACCCAAAGGATTCCACCAGAAAACTTCTAGGACTGATAAACAAATTCAGTGAAGTCACAGGCTACAAAATCAATGAAATCTGTTTTACTTCTATACACCAATAATGAAGCAGCAGAAAGAGAAATCAAGGAATAGATACCATTTACTATTGCACCAAAACCCATTAGATACCTAGAAATAAACCTAACCGAAGAGGTGAAGGCCCTGCACCCTGAAAACTAGAAAACACAGATAAAAGAAATTGAAGATGACACAAATAGATGGAAAGACATTCCATGCTCCTGGATTGGGACAACAAATATTGTTAAAATGTCTGTACTACTCAAAGAAATCTACAGATTTATTGCAATCTCTATCAAAATGCCACCAGCATTTTTCACAGAACTATGACAAATAATCCTAAAATTTGTATGGAACTAGAAAGGGCCCAAATAAAGCGACCTTGAAAAAGAAAAGCAAAGCTGAAGTCATCACAGTTCCAGACTTCATGTTATATTATAAACCTTAAATCAAAATAGTATGGTACTGGTACAATACTAGACACATAGATCAATAAAGCAGAATAGAAATGAACCCACAACTATATGATCGATTAATCTTCAACAAAGCAGGAAAGAATATCCAATCGAAAAAAGAATGTCTCTTCAACAAATGGTGTTGGAAAACTGGGAAGCAACATGCAAAAGAATGAAACTGGTCCACTTTCTTGTACCATACAAAAAAAATAAATAAATTCAAAATGGATTAAAGACCTAAATGTGAGACCTGAAACCATCAAAATCCTAGTAGAGGACACAGGCAGGAACTTCTTTGATGTTGGCTGTAGGAACTTTTTTTTTAAATTTAATTTTATTTTTTTAATGTTTATTTATTTTTGAGAGACAGAGACAGAATACGAGTGGGGAACGAGCAGAGAGAGAAGGAGACACAGGATCCGAAGTAGGCTCCAGGCTCTGAGCTGTGAGCACAGCTCTACCTCACAAGCCATGAGATCATGACCTGAACAAAGTCGGACGCTTAACCGACTGAGCCACCCAGGTGCCCCTGTAGCAACTTTTTTATAGATATGTTTCCTGAGGCAAGGGAAACAAAAGCAAAAGTAAACTATTGGGGCTACAACAAAATTAAAAGCTTGCACACAGTGAAGGAAACTATCAACAAAACTATAAGGCAACTGACTGAATGGGAGAAGATATTTGCAAATGACATAACTAATAAAGGGTTAGTGCCCAAAATACATAAAGAAGTTATAAAACACAATGCTCAAAAAACCTAGTAATCCAATTAAAAATGGGCAAAAGACATGAGTAGACATTTTTTTTTTATTGCTTGTTCTTATAATTGCTGATGAACATAATCTCTATTAATTTAGTCTGAATGTATTGTAGACCTTAAAATCACACCTAAAAATGTGAAACACATTTTGCATGTTTTATAAATACACAGTATTTCTCCCTTATGCACGGGCAACTGAGACCTGTTCTCAATGCCTGTGTATTGATTTTTATGTAAATTTTGGTTTCTGAACTGAGCATAGACTCATTCATTTTGCATCAAGCACTATCCCACAGTGAAAGATGTAGAAAATCTAATGTTGTATTAAAACCCATCTAGTACATGGGGCACCTGGGTGGCGCAGTCGGTTAAGCGTCCGACTTCAGCCAGGTCACGATCTCGCGGTCCGTGAGTTCGAGCCCCGCGTCGGGCTCTGGGCTGATGGCTCAGAGCCTGGAGCCTGTTTACGATTCTGTGTCTCCCTCTCTCTCTGCCCCTCCCCCGTTCATGCTCTGTCTCTCTGTCCCAAAAATAAATAAACGTTGAAAAAACAATTAAAAAAAAAAAAAAAAAACAAAACATCTAGTACAATTTGTCACAACCTGAACTTTTATACCCTTGTTGATAGAATCAGAGACTACTTGTTTCCTATACAGTATTTGAAAATAGATTACAATATATTCCTTGACCTGTTTGTTTTTTTTTTTTTTGTTTGTTTGTTTGTTTTTACTTTGTGGCCATGTATACTACCTGCCTATTCTGTTTCAGTCCTTGTTTCTTTTATTTTTTATTTTATTTTATTTATTTTTTTAAAGTTTATTCATTTTTGAGAGTGGGGGAGGGGCAGAAAGGGAGGGAGACACAGAGCTCGAAGCAGGCTCCAGTCTCCTAGCTGTCTGCACAGAGCCTGATGTGGGGCTCAAACTCACGGACCGTGATATCATGACCTGAGCTGAATCAGATGCTCCACCAACTGAGCCACCCAGGCACCCATTCTTGTTTCTTTTAAACATCACATTTCTTATTGATTGTTCTCTATGTTCTGTATCCTAACTTGTCCCCTACAATAAAATTGCCTATGATACATCAAGTTATTTGTACGACTAGGTTTATTAGCTAGGAACTCAATGTCTCTCTCATTCCCTCTCCCTCTTTCTCTGTCCCTGCATTCCTCCCTCCTCCTCCTTTTCTCTTTCCCTCTTTCTCTCTCCCCTGTGTCTCCCAGTTTCCCATTGAGAACATTGTTTCACAAAGGAAACGGTCATGCATAAAGAGTTGTAGATGGTGCATAGAGATAAAAATACATATTACAATGAGATTTTTTTGGAAAAAAAAGGAAATAAAACTGTTGGCCAGTCATAATTTAATATTGTCAAAACTAGGTAATTAATACTACCTAAATTAATTCATTTGATTTAAACTAATTATAGTAATTATTGCATTTATGTTACTTTAGGTTAAGTCTGACAAGCAACTTCATTTATCATTTTGTTTTGTTTTATTTATTTATTTATTTTTGTTTAGAATCTGCAGACCTGTGAACACTGTAGCAGAAAACCCCTTATGCATTGACTTTAGGGGAAGCCAAAAATTGTTTTCCTCATACTTTCTATCCAAAGATGCTTTCTGA
This sequence comes from Lynx canadensis, assembly GCF_007474595.2. Taxonomy (NCBI): domain Eukaryota; kingdom Metazoa; phylum Chordata; class Mammalia; order Carnivora; family Felidae; genus Lynx; species Lynx canadensis. Next base: position 27,101,558 of record NC_044320.2, read on the forward strand.
ATTGTGACATCAGGTCTATTTTTTTTTTTTACTTAAAAAAAAAATTTTAACATTTATTCATTTTTGAAAGACAGAGAGAGACAGAGTATGAGCAGGGAAGGGGCAGATAAAGAGGGAGACACAGAATCTGAAGCAGGCTCCAGGCTCTGAGCTGTCAGCACAGAGCCCAACGTGGGGCTCGAACTCACGGACCGTGAGATCGTGACCTGAGCGGAAGTCGGACGCTCAACTGACTGAGCCACCCAGGCACCCCATTTTTTTAAAAAAAATAAGGTTTTTATTTATTTTTGAAGGAGAGAGAGACAGAGCATGAGCAGGGAGGAGCAGAGAGAGGGGGAGACCTAGAATTTGAAGCAGGCTCCAGGATATAAGCTGTCAGCACAGAGCGCAACGCGGGGCTCGAACTCACGACCTGTGAGATCATGACCTGAGCTGAAGTCAGACACTTAACCGACTGAGCCACCCAGGCGCCCCAGGTCTGATTTTATTAATTTCATATTTTTCGATTGTTTTCTAGGTGTTGGAAAACAAAACTCAAAATAATTTGATAGGGAATTTAGCAAACATAAAATTAAGTGATGATCCATGACACAGACAATTTCCTGTGACTCCTTGAGGATTTTTTGCACTTTCTATTTAGGTAACAATATATGTTCTAGTTTGAAATATTTTAAGAATTGGTTGAGTTTCCAAGAAACACTGAATTAGGTGTAAGACTTAACTAAGACAATGAAGAAACTCAGTGTCCTAGTATTTCAGGAAAAAACAAACAAAACAAAAGAAACAAAAATACACTCATGAAAGTATGTTGGTTTATTCTAATTGTTATTTGGTATCACTTAGAAAATTAAGTTGAATATACTTTTTCATAGATGGGTCAGCATAATATTGATTTGGTCTAAGTATTTAACCTTATTTAAACTTCTCAGGACTGCAACAGGTGAAGCACGTTGTGACACATTTGAAACAGGTTTTATGTTTTCAAGTTCCCTAACACTACATACATTCACAATGCAGCTTTTCAATTGCCACAAAATTGTTTCTAAACCTTAGTCTTTGCAGTCAAACTTTTATTTCCACAAATGTAAATAATTTATTATTAATATTTTATCTCTTTGGATCTATATTACTTGGAATTTTAAATTTATTTATTTGTTGCTATTTCATTATCCTCTTCAATAGACCCAACTAACTGGAGATATTTGAACATTCTTTGCTTCGTAGCTATATTAAGAACAGAACAAATGCCTTTAGTTGTCAATTAAATCAATATATTTAGCACTTATCAAGTTTTAGCTTCCATGTGTACAATTTAAAGTGAGAAAAAGGCTAATATGTTAAGAAAGTATTATGCACAATGAATGATTTTTGAATGAGGGAGTGCAAAAATGGAGGAAAGAAAGAAAAAAGCAGTGAAAAGTATTCATTTTATCAAAACTAACAGAAAAATTATGGAAATAAGGTAACAAATATTCATTTGTACAACAAAAGTCCATGAAGTGGCTACAGAGTATCATTGTATGAAACACATCTTAGATAAATTACATGTTAGTTGTAAAAATGTAAACATTTATTATAAATACATATTTATATTTAAGTTTATATGGATTCAATTTATTATAGCATCACTGAAAAGGCAAACATATAGTGATGGAGAACAGAACAAATTTTCCGAATTTAGGATTTATGTAGTGTAGCATTGGCTGCATATGGCTTTGCATACACTAAAAGTCACAAAAATGCACATCCAATGTTAAAGTCAATTTTACATATACTAAATAAAATAAATTTTATTTTCCTGAAGAAACACTAATTAGAATGGTTCACATTACATAATTTAAAATTAAATAGGCTAACAATATCAAGTTTTGTTAACGATGTGCAACAACTGGATTATTCATTCACTATTTGTAGAAGATTAAGTTTGTCCAACTTCAGAAATCTCTGTGGCATATCTATTACATATGCATACCTTATAACCCCTAAATTTCTAATCTATAAATATATATTCAACAAGTGTCTATGTAAGTCACTAAAGTATGTGTAGTAGTTTGAGAAGTATTCTTCATAATGAATTATTTTGTGTGTAATACATTCAAGGACAAAAATACCCTCGAGGTAATTTTTTTTAAGTTTACTAATAACTTGAACATAATGTTAAATTCTGAGACATTTTAATGCCATTTTCACACTTTAAAGCATATAGTGTAAAATTAAAAAAAAATAATTATGATTGTTGGAATCCAAGAGCTTAAGCATAAAAGAAACTAAAATGCAGTAAAAACAGTCTTTCTAAATTAAAATTTGAAATAAGACTATCAAACTAATATGTATTTTCTCGAAAATAATATTTATTTAAAAAAATCTATCTGGCCTCTACTGAAATATGGAAACAATGAATAATACAGTATTGACAATTACTCTTATTTCCAGACTATGTTCTCTAAATACCATTTCCCTCTAAGGGTATGAGGGCTAATGTAATGTCTGAAGTAGCAGTAGCAGTAAGATAAGCAACATCCTGTTACACAAGACAGAAATGAAAGATTGTTGTTCAATGACGTGACAATCTGAACGTGAAAAAGAATATCTTAATGGAATAAGACATATTAAATATGACAAAACCTTGAATTAAAGTGATGCTAACATATAAACAATAGAGGATAATAGTGAATAGTGAAAACAGAAACCATTATTCTGTAATAATTTCCCTAATTGTTTTTGAATTTTAAAGAGAGGTCAAACTCTTTACTTTTTTGCCAAGTTTTTTGCCACAGAACTTGTTACTGATTTAGAAAATTCAGGTTTATGACCTCAACTTAAACTAATATATACATTCATAGAGGATGGTGTAAAGAAGTGTCTATTTTTATCTAACATAGAGAGAATAGCATTATGAGCAAAATTTAAGACCTAGACTTATGTTCCTTCAAACACAGACTTCTAGTTAGAGATTATAAATCCATAAACTACCATTTCTGGGACTGGGTCTCTCTTACCTGTTACAGAGTCTAGTGCATTGCTATTCCAACTCTTCGTGCTTCTAGTTTTTCTTCATTGTATACACTTCCTTTACCAATGACATAGAACTCTGAATGTGGAAATTAAACTTACTCTTTATCTTATAAAAAGAAACATCTTTTCATTGCCAAAAATGATGATTTTGTTCATAGTGACTAAAATTAAAATCTTTGCTGCATTTCCTGAGTCATTTTATCCTCTGCCTTCATTAACATGTGTTTCAGTAAACCTAAGAAAGTACCATACCTAGTAGGGCACCACACTTATCCCAAAGGGCAAGTGAATACTTGTTGAATGAATAAGTGAGTGGTCATTTATAACAATTTACTTCCTAAAATCACCATCATAAAAAAGTGTGATATATTTTAATGTGCCTAGTATTGCATTGTATTTTCAAAGAGACAAAATTATGGTCTACTTTGTAATAGCCCCTAAAATAACTGCCCACAAAAAAAAAAAAAAAAGTGAAGAACAGCATCTTCTAAAGAATCCCTTATCCCTAGATATCACAAGAAGTTAGAAACATATTATCTGAGACTTGAATAATCTATGTTAGAGTAAACTAAAGGGGAAATCTAAAAGTTGTGGTTATTAAAACATATATTATATATTTATTCCTCTGTTTTATTGTCTTAATATATTATCAAACCAGTATTAATAAATTTTTATCTAAAGAGCGATAAATATTATAGACATCATGAAATTACTTTTGTCAAGACTGATCATTTTTTGATGCTTAGATCAACTAATGCAGAAAGTACTACAACTTAATCTTATTCTACATGTATTATATCACCAGGCATTTTTTAAGTTTATTTTTTTATTTATTTTAAGAGAGAGAGAGAGAGAAAGAGACCATGTGCATGCGAGTGGGGGAGGAGCAGAGAGAGAGGGAGACAGAATCGCAAGCAGACTCCATGGGGACAATGCAGCCATCACCAAGCCTAGAAGTGGGCTTCGGCTCAGGAACAGTGAGATCATGACCTGAGCCGAAATCAAGAGGATGCTTAACTGGTTGAGCCACCCAGGCATTGCTCAGCACGTATTTTTTAACAAATGTTTTCCTTACTGTCTAAAGATTTAGATTTTGTGATATTAAATATGTTTTTAATCATATGAATAATCATCATTTAAATAATTCAATAGAACACTCAATAAAGTATTTGTGATGTTGGGGAAGAGAAACTTTCATTTTCGGACTCTATTTTTCTATGTTTTGTGGGGTGTTGCTTCCCTAGGTGCCATTGTTGGCCTCTTTCAGCATTCCATAGCTATTTTTTCCATTAGAGAAGACTGACTTATCTGAGAGTGGAGTTATAAGGAGAAGCTGATTATGTTTAGCTCAGTGCCTTCCTCCTTTAGTCCCTCATACTTGCCCACCTGCACAGAGGATCTATTCCTATTCTTTCTAGGCCATGGATTAGATTTAGTAGGATAGGTTCCCATCACAGAGACCTTTTGGGTTCTAGTAATTTCTGTGCCTAATGAGTACGCTTATTCAGGTGTATAATACAAACAAGCCACTTTATTATTATATCTGTAGCCAAGAATGCGAATCTAGAATTTGCCAGCATATTACAAAAAAAAAAAAATTACTCCACCTGTTTGAAGTCTGTGAACCTCCATTAATAGAGGGTCAACACAGATAAGGGAAATACTTCTTTTCTCATTTGTGTCAATACTAATTCTATTGTATTTGCCTGTGAAACGAGACAAGGAATGACACTCGGAAGTGTGACTAGGTACAAGCGTTTAAGGTTTGGCTCAATTCATGCAGAATTTATAGGGAATTGTATTGTACCATGAGGACACTGTAACAAAACTGTGCGTTTGGATTTTAACATTGCAGCCCTAGTAGGTGACTTTTATAGTAAGGAGTTCCACAGTTCCACTAGAATGTCCCCTTATTCTCAATTCAATGCAGTACTGGTCACTGGGTGGCCAAAGTGTGGGACTTAGAAAGAAAATACAAATTTTCAAATATGCTTGAAGAGAAAGTATTTAAAGTAACACATAAATTCCTTCAAAAGTCAGAAATACCTAAAAAAATTACAACTGAGACTATGCCTAGGTGAATTTTCATCTGGATATCATCAACAATGTGTCAGAAATATACTCCTCATAGGCACTTTCTCACATTTAAATTTACATTCCAAGGCTTTGGTCTCCCAAAAAACTGGCATAGACTAACTGGGATCCTGGTAAAACTGAAGCCAAATTATTTTCCTCATTGATCTGTTTAATTAAGACACCATTAAGACTGCCAGTTTCTTTGGCAATACTAGGTCCTATGTTATTAGACTATACTTTTGCCATAGAAACTAAAGATGGTCAATGACTTGTGTATGAGCCTGTCCTTTCTTACATGCTTGCTCAGCTTTTAGGACCAGGAAATACTTATGGTTGAATATAACACTAAGATGTCAAAGAGACTTTGATTCTTTTCTGATACACTACACAGGTTATAATCCTTGAAGGAACCCTAATTCCACCTAGATATCCAACATTTGATAGAGTATAGGGGGAAAAAATGTAATGTTTTTGAGCTCATTAATTTTATAATAAGATTCTTTTTATTTTAACTTACATTGAAATAACTATTTAATTTTAGACTTTATTTCATAAGGAACTTTGAACTCCACTTACTTCAAGGACACAAAGGCACCTAAACTATCTTTAGTACTTTAATATTTGGTCAAACTTACATTCTTCCTGACAGTGCTAATGGGAGAAATTCAAACTGAGAACATCCCATCATGGTCAGCATTTTATCTTTGAAGGGTCTGTACTTTATCATTTAGTCCTTATAAAGTTTTGGATAGTGTGTATGGATAAAAGTTTGGACTTTTGGTCTGAGGTAGCCTTGGAGTGAATTGAATTAATGTACTCAGTGACTTCCTTAAAATATATTTTTCTGTGGAAAAAAAATGTTTTCCTTCAGCTATTTTAGGATGATATATAAATGACTGGGCACATGAAACTGGAAGCAGAATAGCTCAGTTGCAATCTCTCTCTTAAGCCATCATACCCACAAGAGACTAATATTTACTAAATTCTCTCCCTCTCTGTCCCTTCCCTCCTGCCCCTCTCTCCTTTTTCCTTTCTCTGTGTGAGTGTGTTCTCTGTATACTTACGGTGAATTGCATTATTGTACAAATATACATTATCTTCTTCCTGTTAGGCTTTTTCCTTTTGTAACATTCCCTACCAGTTCCTTCTGTACCGGACCTCTCCATGGTGTAATATCATACTACCAGTCACTAGGCTCTGGTAGGTGAATGGCTTTAGACCTGGAATTCTCAACGAAAGACTATTTTGTTCCTAGGGAACACTTGGTAATGTCTGGAAACATTTTTACTTCTTGTAACTTGGGGGTTGCTACTGGTATCTAATGGCTAAAGACCAAAGGTGCTGCTAAACAATTATATACAAGATACCCCTCAAAAACAAAGAACTATCTGGTCTCAAATGTTAGTAATGCTGAGTTCAAGAAACTGTTTTAGACAACAAAATGTGTGAAGGGACATGAACCATTTCTGAACAGAAGTCCTTCAAAGCCAAAGTATAATTCTGCAATCACTCTTTTTTCTCTACCATTAAATGAGTGAAGGGACTCCTAGACCCCAAAATAAAGAGACATGGAACAGAGTCATAGTCAAGTCACTATGGCAATGTAATGTTGTCAAGATATAAACCTTTTGTTGTTGTAAGCCACTAAAATTTAGGGGTCTTTGTTACCTTCTTATAAGCTTCCCTTTTAATAATACTTTAATATAAGCTTACCTTATAAGCTGATTGACTAACTACCTATTGTTCTTCAGTAATTAGATGTACATTTTGATGTCCATTATGGTGAATTGTGTATCAGTCTCTCAACTGGTTCTGAACTCAGTTGAGAAAGGAACATTTTATGTATTTCCCTGAATACAATTTTAAAAATATATGCTATGATAAGGTTATTGATTCAGGAAAATGAGAACATTTTTATTAGAAGGGTTTTTAATCTCCTAATGATGCCCGAGAATTTTAAATATGCAAAAATCACCTTCTCTGCAAAGGCTAAAGCATGTCAATGGCCAGCTTAACTGAGTAAATTACCTTCAATTTAATGTAGTTTTAATATGGTTTTAATCAAATCCCAAGTAATTTGTAACTTATTGAACAGTTTATGGATGTTGGTTCTCAATAGACTTGGAAAAATGAATATTTGAAAATCATTTTCTATGGTATCTAGTAGACATAGCTTCTTTTCATAAAACCAACACTTATGGGAGTGACTGGGAAGTTCAGGTCAGTAGTAAAATGGCTAACACAAAATTCACCTAAGCAAAAACTCCTGCCGTATAGTCAATGATTCTTTCACTTAAGAAAGCAAAAAAGCTTTAACATCTGTGGCCACGTGTAGAAAGACAGTTTCAGGGTCTCTTAGCTGAAAAATATCCTTCTACTCTTCTGTGCCTTTCTTACCATTTAACAAAATGCATGGTGAACAAATACAAACACATGTGTTAGTTTGTGTATATTCTGTTTGGCCTCCCTGATGCATTGCTCTTCAACAGACTGCAAGTTCCTTTTTGAAGGGAGTTCTGCCTTATGAAAATCTAATTCAAAGCACTTCGCACATAGTGAGTCTCAATGTTTGATGATGGAATTCGTGAACACATAAACAAATAGATGATTTTAATTTATGCTTATTCTCAGAAATGAAAAAACACTCAGATAAACATGAAAATTGGAAATTTAGAGCTGATCTAATGTTTCTACTTTTATAATAATTTTGCATATTTATTTTTTCCCTAAATCCACACTTTACAAAAAAAATAGAAATGAGATATTTTATTGTAACATTTTTTTAGACCAGAAGTTGACCTCCATTTTCATGAGATTATGGGTGGCTCATCACTACTGAATTTCTTAAAATAGACTTCTAACATATGTATGAGATAAGCCAAGGAATGTAGGGGTATAGATAAGACAATCAGAAGCTGGAAAATTCTTTCAAATAGAGAACCCCAAACTGTAACCTCTTTTGTCTTCATGACAAGATTACACTAGGCTGGGGCACCTGGGTGGCGCAGTCGGTTAAGCGTCCGACTTCAGCCAGGTCACGATCTCGCGGTCCGGGAGTTCGAGCCCCGCGTCGGGCTCTGGGCTGATGGCTCAGAGCCTGGAGCCTGTTTCCGATTCTGTGTCTCCCTCTCTCTCTGCCCCTCGCCCGTTCATGCTCTGTCTCTCTCTGTCCCAAAAATAAATAAACGTTGAAAAAAAAAAAAAAGATTACACTAGGCTGATGTTTAAGTTTTCAGGCTGGGCCTTTTGCTGTATTCCAATTGTGAAATACCTTTTTGAAACTGTGTTAGATCCCTTGGTTTCAGTTGAAGGATGGTTATCTTCTATATTTTTTGTATTCTAATATAAGAGAATTTGAAGTTACTCTAACAAAAACATAAAGGAGATAATTTTCCTTAGTGGTTTATACCTTATAAAAAATTTAGAAAAGTTGTGAGTTTGGGACTTCAAATTTCTTTATATTCAGTATAACATTATTTTATCTTACAGCCTTGCATATTTCAGAGGGAATTTAATTTTGCAATACTTCTTTGTTATCTAAATGAAAGTCTATACCCTGGACACCCACACTATCCCTCGACTAGTATTATCTTGTTTGTCTCTTAGATTGCTACCTTGCAAAGCAAAGAGAATGCTTTCCTCTGAATTCACCAAAAAAAAGTTCTCTTTTCTGATGCTCATTAATATCATATTATAATAATATATTTTCTCCTGCTATCCAATTTACCTATACAAATCTGTCTACATTTGTTTAGTTGCAAGTATGAAGACTTTATTCAAAAAAAAAAATTAGGTATGGGGTCCCTGGTTAGCTGAGTCAATAGAGTGTGTGACTCTTGATCTGAGGGTCATAAGTTCAAGCCCCACATTGGATGTGGAGGCTACTTAAAACGAAAATTTTTAAAAAAGGAAAAATTAGGTGAGTAGCATTTTTATAGGTCATTTGACTTTAAAGTATGTAAAATATGAATTACTACGAACTCTGATTGTTTTTGGTAAGAAAACCAAAACAATGGCTACAGTTGTCCCCTGAATCATTATTGTGCCCCACATTTTAACATTATGCAAAAAAAATAGATTCTTTGATTTTGCCTTGACATTTTTGAAAATGTTCTTGTAGATTGGAAAGTGCTATATAAATTCACTTTACTTTGCAAAATAACCTGACGGTGTTGAAAAGTTAAAGATTTACTTCCTATTCTGGAATAAAATCTTATAAAGAGGATTTTAATTCCAGAAAATATATTGTCCAGAGAAAAGTCCATCAATGAGAACATATAAAAACACACATAATTACACAACTTATTCCTTAAAAATTTTTTTAATGTTTATTTATTTTTGGTAGAGAGAGAGTGTGTGTGTAAATGGGGGGAAGGGCAGAGAGAGAGGGAGACACATAATCTGAAGCAGGCTCCAGGTTCTGAGCTGTCAGTACAGAGATGGATGGGCCCTAACTCATGAAGTGTGAGATGATGACTTAAGCCAAAGTTGGGCACTTAACCAACTAAGCCACCCAGGTGCCCCAACAACTTATTCATTTAAATAAAGCATTATAATCTTCCTTCTATAATGCTTTTATGTAGCATATATAATATTATATTTTACATAATATGTTATAATGTATATTTATATATTATATATACATATATGTATTTTGTGTGTGCATACTGTCTAAAACTTTTATGAACGTGTGAGTTGATTAAAAAGTCACAGTTGACAAAATAAATGAAGAATTGGGATACATAATAATCCCATTTTTTAAGCTTATGTATTTTGAGAGAGAGAGTACATACACGAAAGAGGGAAGGGAAGAGAGAGAGGAAGGGTGAGAATCCCAAGCAGGTGCTATACTTGGCAAGGAACCGGACACAGGGCTCAATCTCATGACTGTGAGATCATAACTGGGGAGATCATGACCTGAGTCGATATCAAGAATCAAACACTTAACTGACTGAGCCACCCAGGGGCCCCAGTAATCCCATTTTTATTACAGTCATTAGTTTTTTAAAAAACAAATTGGCTAGAACATGAAGATTGATAAATCTCAGAATAGAAATTGGATGCCATGGAATTAAAGCCTGTCCATCTTCTCAGAAGGGCTATCTCACAGGGTAATTTGGCCACGTCCCAGCTAGCCAGATGAGTTGTGGGAGTAGTTCAGCACAGAAATTCATTTGCCCGGTTCAAGTGAGGAAAATAACTCCCAGGATATTGAGAAACTTAGATTTAGCTGTTGTTTTTGTTGTTATGTTGTTGTTGTTTCTTGAATTTATTTTCCTTTGCAATTGATTTGTCAGCTCAGGTCTGGGTTAGTTTGGCTTCCCTAATTTAGTGTCATAGTCAACCCTTTTAACACCAATAGTTTTAACACCAATAGTACATAATGTATAAATTTTTATGGCAGTAACAGAATTTATACAATACATTCTGTTTACTGAGGTACAGGCATTTGTTTTGATGCACCTTCATAAACAAACTCACACTTTTGCTCCTGATCATGGATACAACAGGATTAGCTTTTTATTTTTCTCCCAAAAGCCTTTGGCCAAATGATGAATGAATCTTTGGCATCCTGTGAGCTCCCAGAAATGCCCCCTCCTCTTGTACTTTACTGAATAACAACTTTGAAGAGCAGGATGAAGTATCCATATGTAACATACATGAGACATCTTCTACCCTATATTTATTCCTTTGATACATAGTACCCACTATGAGTCAAGCACTGTGATGGTTATTGATGATAAAATAGGATGGCTACAAACCAAAGTGAGCTATAAATATTCCATATTTTTGCTTTCTTTTGATATTCTGTAATGCATGACTCAACTAAAATCTGATTCTACGTCAACTAACAGAGGTGACTGGAGATTTTACAATAATCATTTTCGTATTTCTTTCCACAAGGTTAGTCAAAGGAGATGACAGATCAGAGAGGTCCTGTTGGTTATGCAAATACGCTTGCCAGGTGAGACACCTGTTGTGCATGGCTCTCCCAAGTGTCTGGGTGCTGCTGCTTTGGGCCATGCAGGAAGCAGGGCAAACTTGGGCATGCCTAGAAGATCCTATGTCTGAGATTCACTCTCCCTGGGTGTACCTCATAGTTACCTCCTCAGCAATATTGCTACTTCCCAAGAGTGCTGCCAGTTGTATGCACATTAGTGACTTTCAAGCTCCTTCTAGTTCTCAGTAACTTGCTTCCCCTGCTCTCTTCCACCCTGTTTATCTTCACCTATGACAAGAATCCCAATTAGAAAAATGTACGTTTCAGAAAAAGGAAAAAAAAGCCAAGAATTAAGGTACATTCAGCCTGCTTCATCTTCAGAGAAAAATCATAGTGTACCCCGGGGGAAATTTACTGCAGGAAAGTCTGCCTGCTTCACGAATGTGGGGAGGAGTGTGAAGAGATTATTTGAGTATAAAACACTATTTCAGTTTTTCTAACACATTTAATAAATGTAAGTCAAAGATTATAATGCCATGCACCAGCCAAAGGAAATTATCACCCAGAAGACAAAGAAGATGCCACTAGCTCCTGACCATGAGGAAGTCCAGTGCCAAAAGTTCAGGAATAGCTAAAGTAACACCAATGAATCACCAAAGTAGTAACTAATAAAAGTTTATTGTGCACACAATAAGAAGACAGTTTACAAACAAGGAACTCTCAAACTAAAACATGAAATGAGGCTGAGGGTATATTGTTCAAAAGCTTAAACAGAGAAAAAGCAGTAATTATTTATTCTTCATGGTGATTGGTTATAATATTGGCATTTTCTTAAATGATAGGGAATTGGTCAGTGGTTACCTCATACCAACCTTGGAAACAGTCTAAGTTTGCTTATGATTTCCAGAGGCATACGTAAGATATGACCCAGGTCAAGTTATTCCTGCAAAATAAGCTAAATTAAACTTGTTTGAATGACTGAAATGGTTTTGTCTGCTCAGGATTTTCAAGGCTGGTCTCAATTTTGTTTTGTTTTGTTTTGTTTTGTTTAAACAAAGGGAAGGGTCTAAAGTTTTTGCTGGGAAGGACTCCAAAATGATTTTCAGATACAGCTGAGTCTTAAAAGAGAGAATGAGTCAGCATACCTGATGGCTCAGTCGATTAAGCATCTGACTTCGGCTCAGGTCATGATCTCACAGTTCGACACAGAGTCTGCTTGGGATCCTTTGTTCCCCCCTCTCTCTGTTCCTCCCCTGCCCCTCTCTCAAAAATAAATAAACACTTAAAAAAAAGAGAGAGATAATGAGTTAATCAGGTTGATGAAAGGAACGGGCTCTATTATAAGCAAAAGCAGTACTAGTGAACATTCTGATCTATTTAAGGACTCACTCCCAGATCAGAACTGATAGTGTACAGAACATGGCGAGTGGTGAGAGGAAAGGCTGGGCAATATGGCCAGACTTAAGTGTTCTTGTTTACTCTAGAGATTTTATTTTGTCCTTAAGACAATAAGACACTCATGTACAATCTCATGGCGGGTCCTTATTTATTGCTTTAATTATTATACTTTCTTTCAACCACTCATATACTAAGCTAAAGCTGTGAGATCTTTAAGTAAAACAACAACAAAAACTCATAAATATTTCCTACAAGTGTTAATACAATGTCATTTAAATAGTAAAATAGTAACCCTCAACAGTTTGAGAACCTTTGAATCTTGCTATTTTTTTTTTAATGCATTTAGGCATGGTATGTTGGTTTACTTTATTCAAGCTCTGCTGTTTCCAAACGAAATTTTACTTATTGAGCCAAATTTTATGAATTGAGATCATGTTGAATTCTGTTTTCCCCCAACTTTCTACTTCTCTATTGTACTTTATTTTATTGTTTACAATAAACAATTTTATTATTTATAATTGAATCAATATCCCTTTTAAAGATAGATAAATGTAAAACATCTTAGTTTCTCTTTTGGAAATTGAGGACTTTTAGCATAAAAAGTAATATTAGAAAACACTGTAATTGCATCATTGGAGATAATTTAGTAAAAGGGAAAAGAAAAGAAAAACAGGAAAAGAATGCTAACTTTTCCAACCATATGCTGAGTCAATTTTAGTTACGGAATAGTAATTATATTTAGCGTTTGCTTACTCAAATTCATACTCACTCTATAAATTTGTTGGCTTTTTGGGGGGTAGGAAAATTAACTTTATACTCTTTCCACATTTAAATAGCAAACAGAAAGAATTATCTTCCTATTGAGCAAAGCAGAAAATACTGAATCTAGAGGATCATTAAGACAGTAGACTCCATTAAAAAAAATTCACTATCTTACATTATGTTGTAATTCTTTGTGGTGTAGATTTGGTTCATTGGAACTGCTGAGATGTTTCCTTTCTTCAAATATATGAATCTACCCACTCATGAGCACCCATGTATGTAGTAGTCAACATAAAAAAATTAGTGAAGAGACTGCTAATGTCCCATATATTTATTCTTTCTTTTCCTTACTAATGCTCCCCACCTATTATCTGGGTACAGGATGGAAAGAATAATAATAGAAGTGACTTGGGTTTTCCTTAATACAGAACTTCATTCAGGATCTGCCAGAATCTGTTCTTCAGGCAAACCACACAAACTTCAGACTCAAAAAGAGCAAATGAAGATAAAAAGAGATAAACAAACAAACAAAAGACTTTTAAATACAGAGAACAAACTGGTGGTTACCAGAGGAGAGGTCAATAGGGAGATGGGTGAAAGAGATAAGAGGGGATTAAGTGAGTACACTTATCATGATGAGCACTGAGTATTGAACAGAACTGTTTATCATTATATTGCACACCTGAAACTAATATAACAGTGTATGCTAATCATATTTCAGTTAAAAAAAAAACCAAGAAAGGAAATGTTGCAGTTATTAATTCCAGAACTTGGTTATGACTGTGCCCACAAAATACATCTTGTACCCCCCTTCTCTCTCCATGAAATTTGGTTCTGAATCAAGATAGTTGCAAGACAGTTTTGGAAATGTAGCTTTTAAATCAGTAGTCTCTGTATAATTTTATAAAGATGTTCAAGGCCACTGTGTAAATGAAAGTAGAGGTGTCACATACCATTCCTACACCACTCTTTCAATTAACCCACTAATCTCTGTCACCCCATGGGTCAATTAAGATTAAATTCTGTTTCTGGTGCTTGTGACTGGATGCTTAGAAAGTAAAAATGAGGAGGAAAACTTAAATGGTGAAACACAATTAGCCAAAGAAATGCAGGGACCATCCAGAATTACAAAGCATTTTAAATACCTCCTTCTGAGTTCCACATGGTTAGCCCCCAAACGTCTCCACTTCTCTTTCACTACTCTGCCAATAAGATTACTAGATTTTTAAATGTATTTTATGACACTGGGAATTGTATAAATCATGTGTTAAACTTACTGATTTAATAAGATGACTAAAATGAATAGGCTTCTATCTTATTTAAAGTATAAATGACGTCTTCCTAGTATAAAAGAAAAGTATGTTAGAAAATGGTTTAGCTTACTATTTAACTAAAAGGATGAAAAATAAGAAGTGTTTTGCTAATGCCGTGAGCCTCATTTTTCTCAAATGACTTCTAATCACATCTAATGCATTGCAATAGAAAGATGACCAGATTTAGAAACACACTATGTCTTTCTCTACACATATAAAGAACATCTGGCCATGACCCAACCAATTCATCACTTTGACTGACTTAATGAATAGTTCTGATTCACTCTAAGGTTAGTTTTCCCAGAAGTTAAATAGCAAAATAGACAAATATATGTAAATGCCATATTAGGTTGTTATTTGTCAAAGTTGTCTATTAGCAAACAACTTTTGGTAGATACCATTCAGAGTCTAAAGACATGGAATGAGTGATCTCTTTACATGTTTAGCATTTCCACAGCTTCTCAGAGCCATGGATATCTGGATACTTATATACTGGATTTGAGGCCATTCCTCAAAATCTATTTCCTTCTGAGGAATAAATCTCAACATTTCACTACATCTTTCCATTTTACTCCCCTAAAGTCACATCTTCATTCACTATTACCACCAGTTTACCTCTCCAGGGTCCTGCCTTTTTCTCCTCAACCTACACTTGGAGTTGTAAATCATTTGTTCCAAAATATTACTATATTTGAGCATCTGGGATAGGAGTTGAGGGTGGGAAAGAGTAGCAGCTATTTGTATTTGGAGCCCTAACAACACACAGGAACTCTCTGTTCCTCTGCATTGAGTCACATTAATAGGTGTCCCTCTATTTTGTTATCTTGGATATGTGCCAAGCCCCAGGAAGTGGAATGGATTAGGAGAAAAAAACAAAAAACAAAAAACAAAAAACAAAAAAACCCAAACCAAACAAACAAACAAAAAAACCCCAAAAAACAAAAAACATCGTCTCATTAATATTGGACTTAAAATCTCAGGAGAAAAAAATGTTTTATAAGAAGTGCACTATATCCATTTTATCAATCAAAAAGGAAGTATTTAACAGAAAATTGGTTGGTTTCTGTCTGGTTCCAGAGAGGTAACTTTTGTGATGATTAATTTTATGTGTCAACTTGGCTGAGCCAGGGTTCCCAGACATTTGTTCAAATATCACTCAGGATATTTCTGTGAAGATGTGCTTCGCATGCAATTAAGATTTAATTTGGTGGACTTGGAGTAAAGCAGATTATTCTCCATATGTGGGAAGTCTCATTCAAATCAGTTGAAGGCTTTAATAGAAAAAGATTGACATTCCTGGAGGAAGAGGGAATTTTGCTAGTCGACTGCCTTTGGACCTCAACTGCAGTTCATTCCTGGGTCTCCAGCTTGCTGGCCTACTCTACAGATTTTAGACTTGCCAAGCCTCCACAACTGCAGAAGCCAAGTCCTTAAAATAAAACATATATATTTTAAAATTGGGAGAGATAGACAAACATCCAGTTGGTTCTATTTCTCTGGAGAGCCCTGACTAATATTACTCTACATCATTGGAATGTACCAATGATAAGAGTCCCGTTGTTATTAATGGCTGGCCCCTTGTTATACTAATGAAATGACTCATGATGGGGCCCTAGATAGCTTATACTAACAAGATAATTGAGGATAGTGCTGGCCATGCCAAAAAAGACCAACTGTATGATTAGAGGGTTTAGGCTTTGAGCCACAGGATATCAACTGAACCTCTAGCTGGAGTTTCAACCACATGGACAATGGTTCATCCAATCATACTATATAATGAAGCTCAATGAAAACTCTGAACACGGGAACTCAACTGAGTTTCTCCGCTTGGCTGTACTCTTTAAGTATTGTCATACATTGACACCAGGAGGGAATGTTTGCCTGAAGATGATGGAAGGTTCACATCTAGAGTCCTTCCAGACTTTGCCTGTGAGTCTCTTCTTTTGGCTAGTTATCATTGTTATCTTTTTGCCAAAATAGGATTGCAATTGTGAGTGTAGCACTTGCAGTGAGTTCTAATAAATTATGAAATCTGAGGATAATTGTGGGAATTCCCAAATTTGTACCTACTTGGTCTGAAGTGAGGGTGACCCTGGGGACCCCTGAATTTGTGGCTGGCATCTAAGATGCGGGCAGTCTTGTGGATGAGTGTATCATTAAGAGCAAACTCAATGCAGAAAGAGATACGCTACATTAACTTTTAAGTAAAATATGTTCTTACTTAAATTTCCAAATTATAAAGACTACATTATGTGTTAGGCTTCAAGGGGCTTATGTCCAGGGATATGAGTTGAATAAGAATCTTATAATGTTCTGACTGCAGTATGTCTACAGAATCATTCTTCTTTAGTTTTCATCTTAAATTCGAAATTTGTCTCCTCCATATTCTTACTTTCTGACCTTGCTGAAATCATTGAACCTATCTAATGCTCAAATTTTTCATCTGTAAAATAAAGATAAATATCTACTTAATTTCTATGAGGATTTCATTAGATCATGTATGCAAAGAAATTAACAAATGACTTGGCTTATAATAAGCTCCTGGCAAAATAACAAACTCTGAGTGTCATTTTATTAATGTTGATTGATAAATAGAGCTCTAACATGCAATTGAAAACTCAAGTTATACTAACATAGTGTTTCCTTACAGGCAGACATACACAGGAATTAAATAATATCATTTGATGTTGGTTAAAGAAAATAGAGGGAGTTACATAATCTGAATCTTTGAAGACATAAAGCTATGAATAACTGTGTATTTAGTGAAAAAATCAGTGATATTGATCAAGGGATGATAATGTATTCCACTCTTCTGTACAGTGTATGAATGGACCCTGTCCAAATTACGATGCTTATTTTTTTCTTTTTTTAATGCATCTATTGTTCATCAATGTTTTCCTGGCAGTAAAATTATTTTTATTTATTTATTTATTTTAAATATGTTCATTGCCTTCCATTTATTTTGAGTTGAGTCGGGCAGAATAGAAATTATTTCATATCCTTACAAAGGCACTGTATATCTTTCCACATATTCATTTTTCGTGCATTTCACAATTTATCAAACTGAGGAAAAAAAATTCCATTTTGTTTTCTCAAGTTTTCAAAGAAACCCTATTACTACTGGTAATTCTGAGGACAGCAGAGAAGTTTGAGAATGGAGAAGGTAGCTGAAGACTCTATGCTTATTTAATATTTATTTCTATTTATCTTCTATCAAGTTATGGAAAGGGAAAGGCAGAGGAGATTAACCTTTTACTTATTCATTTTAGTGTCATGTGTTACTATGAACATAATTTCCTAACTAAAAATATAAACCAGATTAAAAGCAAAAACAAAACCAAACAACAATGAAAGAAAGGTTTATAGGATTAGATTGCCTATATTCTGTTCCTACTTGTACTTTGGAAATTACTTGGGTGCTGTAAGCATTTGTTTTATCATTTGTAAAAGTGGGGCAATAACAATACATTCATAATAGGATAATTTTGAAAGAAGAAACCTTACATAATTTGAGAGTCTAAAATGCTAGAAATAGATTATTGTATAAAGAATCCCACTTGATCCAAATTAGGTTGATAGGATTCTCTCTTTTAGGGATTAGGAATTAATATTAGCTACATTGCATCAGTTAGATAATGAGCACACTTGTCATGAAAGTTGCTGATTCAGGACCATAACTGGTACCTGACAAGCCCAAGTTCTCCATAGAAGCCATGATTAAAGGGAGAAAGTCTATTCCAAAAGAAACACAAGAATGGAAAAGATTGACAGACAGGCAGAGGAAAACAACAACAACAACAACAGTTTTTGGCCTCATAAAAGAAGGAAAAAAATAGCTCAAATTTTAAAATTTTGCAGTTGTTTCATGGTCTGAAAATATACCACTGATTTTATTCTTTTATTCCAGTTTTTGGTAACTTAATATTCCTCACATTAATCAAATTGCCTTTCCAGTTGAGTTCACTTGAGTATCTCAAGTGAAAATGAAGATTTACTACAACAAAAACATGACATATATAACCTAATTAAATTGTATGTTAATCTTGGGGCGCTTGGGTGGCTCAGTTGATTAAGCTTCTGACTTATTGATTTCCACTCAGGTCATGATCTCCAGGTCATGAGATTGAGCCCTGGGTAGGGAGCCTGCTTAAGATGCTCTGTTTCTCTCTTTCTCTGTCCCTTCCCACACATGTACACACTCTCTCACTAGAAATTAAAATAAAATAAAAATACAATAAAATAAAATAGTATGTTAACCTAAACATAATTTTCTCCCACTTCAATTGATACCATATACAAAGTCCCTGCATGTTCTGTTTATCTATGATAAACCCACCCAGAACATGCTTCTACACATAGTTCCCACAAGAAGTGGCTTTCCATCTATAATGGGAATTTGGCCACAGAGGGGGAAATATATGTATATATATATATATATCTTTATTATTAATCTGTATATGAAAAAATTTTAAATAGTTATAAAATGTGAGCATGTTAATAAATGATATTACTCAGAATACCTAACAGAGTAGCATGTATATACAAGTGATTCATAGCACAAATTTGAGTTACCACATTAAAAATTTGTCAAAAATTCTATTGAATCTGCAAGTTTACTTAGACTTCTTTAATATCATCAAATAAACTAGTGTCATCCTTGTATATTAGATATGCTAATATGTGTATTTATTCATTTTCTTAAGTAGGTGTTAAAAGTCAATAAAATATTCTAAGTAAATATTTAAGGAAAGAAGACATGTGGATAAAATAATTTATCACCACTGTATCAGAAAATTAATAATCATAATTTTCTCTAAGAAATTAAAAAAAAAACTAACCACATCACACTTGAGGCACCAATAGGAACAAACATGAAAACATAGGTCATGCATATTTCATCATCACATGGTAATCTACTCCACTCACTACTGCTCAGGGTAAAAAACTTGAGATGAAACGAGTAAGAACACACATTTTTTTTTTCCAGTTAGAATAACATGTTGTACTACAAACAGCTGTGAACTAAAGTCCAGAATTCCAACTTAATTTATTTAACTCAATATTTTTATTTTATTCGTTAATTCCATTGTTTTCCACACTGTCAGTTTCATAATTCAATTCAATATCAATTGCCTATTATATCTAAAAACTCACATAGGTATCAATTCATAAAACTTTACAGGCTCTTTCATGAAACAAAATAATTAATATTTTAAAGACAAAACCATTATTTTTCAATAATTCTGAAATGTTAAATTATACTCAGCCAAAGGTACCAATTTTAGAACAGTGTTAACTTGTAATTATAACAGATAAATAACATGAAAACATAGATAGAGTTTAAATCTCTGAGGACTCTGGTGATAATGTAAAAAAACTGAAGTAGAAATATTAAACAAAGTAAAAAACAACTGCTGTGTGTATTTTCAAAATAAAGCTTTAAAATTCAGCATCAGAGATTTAAAAAAATACATACAACCTCCCCCTCTCCAAATTCTGGTAAATAAGTGTAGCTTAAATGATGCTGGCCTAAAAATAAATTATTTTTAAATATAATATGACTCATTTTGTTTGAAGCTTTTCTTTAAGAGCATAGATTTCTAAATTATGAAATAGCTATAGGAAATTACTAACCAAAACCAAGTAAATAATCAATAGGCATAATATAATCCTGACATCCAGTGGCCACTTTGGCTAATTGCAGAAGGATGTTCTTAAGATTATTCAAAGCAGAGGGTTGGTAAAAGATTTGTTATGATTATTTAACCTGAGGCTATCCCTGTGAGAAACAATTTCCTTACTGATTACAAAATAAGTAACAAATGTAAGGTTAAAATTATCTGCTATTAATGATACTTTTTTTCTAATAACTCCCAAAGTTATTAACAAACTCCCAGAGTATTAAACAAACAAAAAAACATTATAAAATAGTTAAATCTCACCCAGGTTAATTCAATATCTGTCTTAATAATATAAATGAATATGAATGTGAATATGTATATGAATACTATAAATATTTGCCAACATTTCCCTTTTGGTAAATAATCACATGGATATGTTTTTATTTCCAATTCGTTTTTAGAGACTATTTTCCACATGCTCCTTTAAATATATGTTTCTATTTGTGGCTGAGGTACAACATGTTTCAGTCAGGATAAGCTGGGTTATATGGCGATAAATATCAACATGCACATTTACTCCTTGTTCAAATCACTAAGTAGCAGAACAATTCTGTTCTTTGGAATTACTCATGTGTCCAAACAGAGCAGCTACCATCATGAAGTTGCTGTTTGCTCTTCATAAAGAAAGAGTGAAAGAGTAGGAGAACCCTGAAGAATTTCATACGTTAGGAAATGCAATAGTTAACAAATGGCCATAGACTGTATTGCAGAAGCAGTGACCCAGACCACCCAGCAGCAGAGGCCAGGAAGGGATTCCTACCTTGCCTAGACAGGGAGGAAATAATTGTGCATCATCATCCACGGAATCATATCCTTCTGTCTTTGTTCCTTTGCCTCCTTTGGTTAGTCCTTCTCCAACATTATTCTAACTATTCAAGTCCTTCATTTTTAATCCCTACGTTAAATACCATTTACACTGATGATTCTTAAATTTACATTTTCAGCCCATACATTTCTTCAGCACTCCAAATCCATTTAGCTAACATTTAACTCGATATCCACTTGGCATCATCAACCCCTTAAATGCAAAGTGGCCATACTATAAATTATAGTGACACTCCTAAACTTTCTTTTTCTCTTTTGAAGTTCCCTATATATTTTTTAAGTTTATTTATTTTAAGAGAGAAGAGAGAGACAGCAAGCAGAGGAGGGGCAGAGAGAGAGGGAGAGAGAGAAAGAATCCCAAGCAGATTTGGCGCTGTCAGCACAGGGCTCGAAACCATGAACCATGAGATCATGACTTGAGCTGAAAGCAAGAGTCAGATGCTTAACGAACTGAGCCACCCAGGTGCCCCTGAAGTTCCCTATACTTTTAAAAGACATCATCCATTTGATTAAACTTGCACCAAATCTAGTAATCATCCTTGAAATCATGGAGTATCATTTACTTAAAAAGGCATTTATTGTTTTGTTTTTATCAAAAAATGATTTTTTTTGGATTGAAGTATAATTAACATACAGTGTTAAATGTACTCTTTCAGGTGTACAGTATATTGATTCAACAATTCTATACATTACTCAGTGCTCACTATAACTGCAGTTACCACCCGTCACCATACAATGTTATTACAGTATTATTGGCTATATTCCCTATGCTGTACTTTTCATCTCTGTGACATTTATTTTATATTTGGAAGTTTTTACCCCTTTTTACATTTTTATTTGAGTATAGTTGACTATACTAATTTTGCCCATACCCCTATCTCCCCCGCACTGGCAACCACCGGTTTGTTTTCTGTATTTATAAGTCTGATTTTTACTTTTGTTTGTTTATTCATATGTTTCATTTTTCAGATTCCACATATGAGTGAAATCATATGGTATTTGTCTTTCTCAGTCTGACATGTTTCACTTAGCCTAATTCCCTTTAGATCCATCCATGTTGTTGCCAATGGCAAGGACTGGACCACTTTCTAACACTGTACACAAAAATAAATAAAAAAACTGACTAAAGACCTAAATGTGGGAACTAAAATCATAAAACTCCTAGAAGAGAACATAGGCAGTAACTTATTTGACATTGTCCATTGAAACAGTTTTCTAGATATGCCTCTGAAGGCAAGAGAAAAAAAAAGCAAAAATAAACTATTGGGACTACATCAAAATAAAAGGATTTGCACAGCAAAGGAAGTCATCAACAAAACAAAAGGACAACTTACTGAATGGGTGAAGATATCTGCAAATGATATATCTGATAAGGAGTTAATATTCAAAACATATAAAGAATTTATACATCTCAATACCATGAAACGAATCCAACTGAAAAATGGACAGAGGACCTGAATAGACATTTTTCCAAAGAAGACATATAGATGGCCAACAGACCATATATACAGATGCTCAACATCATTCATCATTGGGGATATGCAAATCAAAACTACAATAAGATATCACCTTGCACCTGTCAGAATGGGTAAAACCAACCAACCAAACAACCAAGAAATAACAAGTACTGGCGAGGATGTGGAGAAAAAGGAACCCTCACGCACTTACTGTTGTTGGGAACATAAATTGGTACAGCCACTGTGAAAAATGGTATGGAGTTTTCTCAAAACATTAAAAATGGAAATACCATGTGATTCAGTAATTCCACTACTGGGTATTTACCTGAAGTAAATGAAAACACTGGTTGGAAAAGAAACATGCACTCCTATGTTTATTATACCATTATTTATAGTAGCCAAGATATGGAAGCAATTTAAGTGTTCATTGATGGATCAATGTTAAAGAAGATGTGGCATTCATTGTTTTTATTCACCCTAATGACATTCCCCTGTCCACAGCAAGAGGTTTAAGCCTAAGTTCATGGAAAATACTAAGCAAGTAAGCAATTCAGATCCCACTGGTAATGCTAAAATAGCTACTGATAATGACACTTGGTAGATTTGAGCCTGGGAGACTAAGAACATCATTTACAGCCATCAAACCTCCACACAGTCTTAAAAATAAAGTAATTACATTCAGGTAAAGAAATCCAAGTCAACACACACAGTGAATCCAAATCTTCCTGTGCTTGTTTCAACATTTAATACAGCTGTACTTGAATCTAACTGTAGTCCCAGATTTCCATTTATGTAAGTCAATATATTTTTCTATTTTGTTAAATGCAATTTGATTTGGCTTTTCTATCACTTGTATCCAAAAAAGTTCTAAATGAAATATCCTATTCTCACATACTCAGACACATATTCTTATAGCAGTATTGTATTATTTAAGTAACTTATATAATTATATATAACATAATATATATTATTATTATATGCTGTATGTAGTACTATTGTGATATATATGTGATAACATGAGAGTATTTAGAAAATTTCAAAAAGATATTATTCATGCATATGTGTATTTTTTTAAAAAAAACAATAGATGGGGTATTTCAGGTTAATGGAGATATAATGGATATTAATTACCCAAAGGATTTATAACATAAAACAAGTTGTTATTACATATATTTAGAAAAGCCTTAATTGTAATTGAGTCTTTAGTTTTCGCTTCCACTTTAGTAATCAAATTTATAGAATTACTAGTCTCCAAAGTCATCCTTATCTGTATGTTTCTTCACACATATAATGATTTTACACTTACATATAGGTCATGGGTATGATGGTCTTTATAAACCTGTGCATGCAATTACTATTATATGAGCATGTGATCTGACTCAGGGGTACAGTATCCAACTGCCTAATAGACATCCAGTTTTATATCCCTTGAGTGAGCCAACACCCACAAGGAAATAGTGCTCAAATTTCTAAATGAAGTCCAAGATTTTCCTATATATCTCTATTTAAGAATTCTTCTTTCCTAACTCCAGTCATTTTATATTGGTAGTTTGGTTATTGAAAAAGAGCTAAACTACGGAAAATATTTTAAAATGATACAGGGGGTGCGTCTGGATGGCTCAGCCGGTTAAGTGCCCACATCAGCTCAGGTCAGGATCTCCTGGTTCGGGAGTTCGAAACCCGCATCCGGCTCGCTGCTGTCAGCGTGGAGCCCTCTTCTGATTCTCTGTCCCTCTCTCTCTCTCTGCACCTCCCCCCACTTGTACTCGCTCTCTCATAAATAAATAAATAAATAAATAAATAAATAACATTAAAATAATACACTGAAAAGGGCGTAAGGAATTTATACAATTTATACATTTAGACAGACTGAAGGAGCTCCTTCACCTCTCTGATATGATGATTTGACTTCACCAGGAGAATAAAAACTCACAGCTAGTACACATAAGATCAAATTTGTCTGTTTAGTTGTTTCAGTTACCCGAGGGCCACAACTTCCTGGTACCTAAAATAATAATTTCCTTTTTTTCAAAGTCAGTGTTTTAAAATTGTGATACATGGCCACAGGTCTCTTAATCCGATGTTCTGAGTGGAGTTCAGGTATCTGCATCTTAAGAAATTACCCAGTAATACGATGTGCCCCCAAATTAAAAATCTTCTGCCCCAATTTAGTTGCTTAAAAGCTGCTAAAGAAACAAACAAAAAAATCCTGTGCCCTCACCATATTTAAGGCTCAATGTATTATTGGTTGAAATATGGGGATGTTGAGAAATCTATTTTATTTCTGTGTTTTTCTTTTCTTGTTAATTCATTTATACCACAGGTAAAATTCCGACAAACCATAGCTGGCACTGATGACATTAAAAATCTGATAAATAAAAAAACAAAACTTTGAAAGAAATTTTACTACCAAATATCCTAGCACTGTTTTCTTGAGCAGTTAAGTAAAACAAAATTTTGTCATAGTAGGCTAATGTGATCTATCCATTTGTTCACAACCCTTATTGTAAAATTGATTACCTCTAGGAGTTAAGCTAGAGGCTCTGTATCAATTACTAATTGTAATTGAAGCTGCATGTAATTAATTATATAATTTTGGGATATTAATGTTAAATCCCATTCTAATTACCTGACAAAATTGAATCATTATGAAGAATTTACTTAGGTTTGAGTAAAACTCTGTAAGGGATTTCTTGGACATTTTTATTAAGAAAAACAATAAAATTACCTGTACAATACATGTTCCACTGCAGGCAGTTCTTAATTATAATAAATGAAATCAGTCTCTCTCTTCTCATATCATATACTCTTCTGTATTTCCTAACTCTTCTTAAATATAATTTGAGACACTATAATTCTGATGAGTTAAAGGAATTTCTTCCTTCCTCCTTTCTTTTTTTTAATGTTTATATATTTTTGAGAAAGAGAGAGCATGAGTGGGGGAGGTGCAGAGAAAGAGAGGAACAGAGGATCTGAAGTGGGCTCCGCGCTGACAGCAGAAAGTCTGATGCAGGGATTGAACCCACGAACTATGAGATCATGACCTGAGCCAAAGCAGACACTCAACCTACTGAGCCACCCAGGTACCTGTCTTCCCCCTTTCTATCATTAGTGCCTAATAATTTAAAAAAAATAATTCACAAAACCACTTTTTAAAAACAGTTGCATATAGTAAGTAGATAATGTTCAATATATGTAATACACAACAAATATATGAACACTTACCCATTCTTTACCCATGGTTGATACTACAAGTTTGAAAAGGAGGCTTTTTCACTGTGTATAACATTGAAATATT
Organism: Lynx canadensis; assembly: GCF_007474595.2. Lineage (NCBI taxonomy): Eukaryota > Metazoa > Chordata > Mammalia > Carnivora > Felidae > Lynx > Lynx canadensis. Next base: position 27,127,324 of record NC_044320.2, read on the forward strand.
TTTTTCATGTAGATTTCCAAGCAACCACTAACAATAGATCAGACCAAGCAAATTAAATAAAATCTACCAATCCATCATCATTTTATTAGCTATTCTGATAAAAGGAGAATATTCCACTAATTTTTGTATTCTCAATGCTCAGCACATAAAGCCCTGTATTAATTATGCAGAAAGATAATATGAGGAGATGGAGATCCACTTCCGTATCATCTATCTTCTATATATTCATACCAACTCTGATAATTACTAAAGAAAAAAAAAAGACTTGAGTGGAAACAATAGTTTCAAATATAAATTTAACATAACTATTTTTTTTCCCTGTTTTCATCAGACCTCTGCATCTGGTCCTCTTGGTTTATACCCTTCACTCTCCCATTGAGAACACTGAATCTTTGGATAAAAACATATAATGAAATAACGGTGACTATCTGAATTTTTATTCATGTTCAATGTTTTGCTTTCAAATAAGAAAAAAAAAAAAACTTAAACTCCCCAAATCATGGATTAATAATGTATGGAAATTAATATTTTTCTAATTTAAAACTGCTCTAAAACAAAAACAAGAGTTAAATATGACAGGTGACAGTTTTAATTTTGAGCTTAGTTAAGGATGACTTTCATTTTGAAGCTTTATTCAGTACTTAGTATTTTTTGAAGTGCATTAGGTATAATATAGTTTTTATAACATCTCCTTACAAGCAAGCTATTTTAAAATTGTAGTATCTACTGTGTTTTGTGGTCCGAGTGTGAATCTCCATTGCTTGAGTAATGTTGAGGACTACTTTTATAGAAGATATTTTAAAGAGGATATTTTCTGTATGACTATTGACTGTCAGTTAAGGCCATATTAAAATAATTATAACTGAGATAACTTCCCTGACTACCTCTTTTCATTCTGTACTTTTTACTAGGTTTTAAATTCCTTCATTTTATAATTGCATATAGTATTGTATAGAATAATTTATGCGTTTATTTTCTCTTTCTCACGTTAAAAAAAAGAGAGGCTTTCTATTTTGTCTTTACTATATCTACTATGTATAAATAAAACAATTCCTGGAATAAAGTAGATACTAATTTTTAATTTTTAATTTTTTTTAATTTTTATTTTTGAGAGAAAGAGTGGAGTGTGGAGGAGCAGAGAGAGAGGGGGACAGAGGATCCAAAGCAGGCTCCACACTGACAGCAGAGAGCCCAATGTGGGGCTTGAATTCACAAACTGTGAGATCATGACCTGAGTTGAAGTCAGACACAAAACTGAGCCTCCCAGGTGTCCCTAAATATCTCTTGAAGAGATATGTAGTTAAGCCCCAATTGAAAACATGCAAAGAAACAGTTTTAATTTGTAACTAATCTAATTTTTATCATGGTTTTTTGTTGTTGAGCTATGTAATGAAACTAAAATGATGGAATTATTCTAAAAATCTACATTTATAATCAGGCTAAAATTTTACAAGCCAATTACATAGTGGTATTCTCTTATAAAACTTAAGAGGAAATGGATATAGAATAACCTCATCTTTGAGGTTAAAATATTGATGTGGAATTTAAAATACCCATGGAGGCCAAGCTTACTGTTTTCCCTATAAACATTTTGAAATATAGATTGCTAATCATTTATGTTTCCCATTTCCCTATACTCACGGCATATGCAAAGTAAAGCAGACACTACGGTTTGCATGTTATGAGACTTTCCCATTCTAAGTCAAGAAAAAAAAAGATTTCTTTAAAATTTATTGTCCCTTAGAGGTAATATTAGACATGGCTAACACCATTAGGAGGTTGCTGTGTTGTAGTCTCCAATCCTGTTCAACCAGGAGTTTGGATATTTAACAATGTAGCCTACAGCAAATTTTTACCTAGGGTTAATAGGATTGTTTTTAAGGAGTAGTTTTAACATGGTCTTTTCTTTTTTCTTTATCATCCTTTGTGCCCTTTGTTCAGTACTGTTTTATACTCCTGGTTAAAAGCTCCTGGGAAAAAAGCTCTAACACTCCGAAGTTGTTTTTCCACCTGGGTTGCTTTGTCACTGCATGTTCAGACCTTGGTTTGCAGTAGGGACAGGCAAAACAGTTGAGGTTTCCTTTTTATTAATTCCAATTGAAGATAATCCTGCTAGCAAGTTTCTGAGTGCATCTTGCTACAGCAAATCAAACTAACATTATCAAGTGATCATACTTTTTTCAAGAAGCATGAAAGAAAGTCAGATGAAGTTTTCAAAATTCAATGTATGTAATGATCTTTGTGAGGTGTATAGCTACAGAATGTCAAGAGATTAGTTCAGTATTCTGCATAACAGTTTTGTTGTTCCCATTTATAGAGAATGTGGTAGGCAGAAGAATGGCCCCCTCCAAAGATGCCTGTGGGCTAATCCTCAGAAAATGTATGCTATGTTCCGTGGAGGGGGAAATAATGGTTGCAGGTGGAATTAAGGTTGATAATCAGCTAAACTAAAGATGAAGAGGTAACTCTGGATTATCTGGGAAGACCTAATATAATCACAAGGATTTCTGTAAGTAAAAGTGGATCGCAGGAGATTCAATGTCATAGTGATGCAATATGAGGGATACTTGACCAATCATTGTTTGCTTTAAACTTGTAAGGGGTCTATGGGCTAAAGAAGGTGAGCAGCCTCTTAGAAATGGAGTAGTCAAGAAAACAGAATGTCCTATAGAGCTTCCAGAAAGGAACACAGCCCTGCCAATACTTGATTTTAGCCAAATGAGATCAATTTTGGACTTCTGACCTCCAGAACTGTTAAGATACTAAATTTGTTTATTTTAAGCTATCAATTTTATGGTAAATTGTTACAGGAACAATAGGCAACAGATACAGATACTTGATTGAATTGATAGTTTTTCTTGTACCAAAATTTATGGCCTCATCAAAACTAAAAACTTTTGCTCTGTGGAAGACCTTGTTAATTTGATACAAAGACAAAATATAGATTGGGAAAAAATAGATACAAACCACAGATACAATAGAGATTGTATAATGTTCTATACAATAGAAAGCTAGTGTTCTAAATATAAAAAGAACTCTCAAAACTCAGAAAAACAAATCCACTTGGAAAATCAGCATATGCTATGGCAAAACAGTAGATCCCAGTATTTGAACATGACAAAATTCAGAATTATTATTTCATGACCATATTTGAAATCTTTAGGCATATATCCAAGATTCTTGGTTTACCATATCTTCAGTGCCAGAAAATGACAAATACTACCACTTTTGTTTTCTTTAAACACACGTGCACACACACACACACACACACACACACACACACTTTTATTGGTTTGGACATGGTTTGCAGCAGTTACCAGAATTTGATTATGTGTGGTGTTATTATTTGTGGACCTGGGTTGCCTCATGGGTTGCTAAATGAGGTTTTCTTCAAGCCTGGATTCATATCAAAAAATACTCTTCTCTCTTCCTAGAGAGGTAAGGTAGGACTTAATCCATTCTCCTGAAAGTAATTACATGCCTTTCCTCTTTCTATATTCCTGCCTTCCTAGATGGTGGCACTATGGGCATTTAGTTTCTCCTAGGTTTCACTATTCTTCCAAATCTCCACTGCTCAATTATATATTCTATACAAAATATATATTAGAAATGACCCTCTGATTTAAAATGAGGCAAGTAGGGGTTCCTGGGTTGCTCAGTTGGTCAAGTGTCAGCTCTTGATTTCAGCTCAGGTCATGCTCTTGTGGTTGCTGAGATCAACCCACACATTGAGCTCTGTGCTGACAGCACAGAGCTTGCTTGGGATTCTCTCTCTCCCTTTGTGTTCCTCCCCTGCTCACCCTCTCCTTCTCTCTCAAAATAAACATTAAAAATTGATAAAATAAATAAAATAAAATGAGCCAAATAAATGAAAAAGGCAATGTTGAAGGCTGAAAAATGGACCCTCAAAGGTACCAACATCCTAACCCTGGAACCTGTGAATATATTACCTTAAATGGTAAAAAGGACTTTGCAGATGTAATTAAATTAAGGATCTTGAACCAGGGAGATTATCTTGAATTATCTGGATGGGCCCAATGTAATCACAAATGTACTTCTGAGAGAGAGGCAGGAGATTTGCCCACAAAAGAGGAGTGTCAGAATAATGCTGTGTGAAAAAAGACTCAACCAGCCATTGCTGGCTTTGATGATGGAGAAAGGGGCCATAAGCCAAGGAATGTGGTTGACCTCCAGAAGCTGGAAAAGGTAAGGAAATGGATTGTTCCCTCTGGTTCCAGAAGAAACCATTCCAGTCTATGCCTTGACTCTGGTCAGCAAGACTTATTTGGGGTTTTTAATGTTCAGGTAATAAACTTGTATTGCTTTCAGGTGAGTGTGTAGTGATTTATTTCAGCAGCAATAGGAAACTGCTAGGAAGAATATGGCAGAGACAGTTTCTGAGGATTTAGATTTGGGGTGAATTTTAGGAATAAAAATTGCCTAGCATGTAATTATTATAACAAATCATCATTCATATTTGTCATTTTTTAATGTGTCTCCATATTGTTTTGATAAATCTGATTCTCAATCATTTACTATAACTTGAAGATAGCTGGGGTTTTATCAGGTTTTAACCAGCAATTTTCTATGTCATAGTTCTGAAGGTGTTATTTTCATTTTTTATCGAGTTGTCACACAATTCAAAGTAAGAAATTCAAGGAAAATGAGAGGTTCACCTTAATATAGGTGTAACTTTGAAATACCATCATCATTTTTGGATGTGAGGCTTGTTCATAAAATTTTGCTTTTAATATTTATTTTCCAAATATGAAGATAATTATGTTTTGATCATTTTGCTACTCAAGCTGAGATTAAATTCATGCAGTTAATTTTTGTTTATTATTACACTTGTATAACTGACATAATTGCATTTTTAATAGTGCTATACTAAAGCCCAAAGCTAAAAGAAATCCCAACATAATAGTTTTATATATCTTTAGAGATACTAATTGAATGACATTTGAGTTTAGATATTAGTGCATTTATTTATTGCCACCATAAACAGAGTATCTAAAAAAACTCACTTTTAATGAGAACTTTTTAGCATATAGTTGATTGCAAATAAAAATATAGCTTTATTTTTACGGGTATGATAAATATTTTGAATGGTATTTACAATATTTTAAGTGATTGAACTATAGTTTAAATAAATTTCATCAGGGTTTATCACAAAACTATATATCATACAACTAAAATTTTACAAAATCATTTTTTACTTTTAAAATTAATGTGTAATAAACATATTGTAAACAACACACATTGTAAGTGCATTGTAAGTATTTTTACAAAGTGAACACATCCATGAAATCTCTAAATATCAAGATGGAAAAATTTTCTGAACCTCAAGAGCCTCATTTGTGTTCTTTACCAATCATTAATTTCATCAAAGATAAATATTAATCTGACTTTAACATAATAATTTATTTTTGCATATTTAAAAAGTTGCATGTGTGAGGAATTATGTAGCATATATATGTCTGACTTATTTCATGAAACATTATGTTAGCAACTTCATCTGCACTGTTGCCTGTAGCAAGTTTATTTTTATTCCTTTATTGATCTTATCAATACACTATTAGGTAATTATTAAATCTACTCTTGATTGATAGCTGTTCTTTTTTTTTTTAAAGTTTGGAGCAACACCACTCAAGGTATGTATGTATGTATAATTGTGTATGTCTTTTGGAATAATCTTGATCATCTGTAGGTGTATTACTAAGAGTGGAACTGCTCTTTCTTAGAGTATGCTGATCAGTTTTGGTAGACATTACTAAACCGTTTCCTAAAACGGACATAATAATTCATGTACTCACCAAGTTTACACGGTATTTCTAGTTTTTTATATTATTGCCAAACTTGATTTTGACATTTTCTTCAAATTTAGCTAGTCTATTTGATTAGTATTTTATTTGTTGGTAGGGAATTTTCTGTGTATGTGTGGAGCCATTACACATCCAGGTATTATCTGGAATCTCTGTAGAAGTATGCAGCACTGGAAACATAGGGGCAGAAAATCCCTTTGGAGCAAAGTTATTTATTTTTCTGCACAAGTAAAGATAACGACAGTAACTCCTTCCAGAGACATTTAGAAACATCACTCCTAGAAGCAATTTGCTTATATTTCAGAGAAATTAACTTAGGTATATCTTCCTCCTCCCCTCCACCCCCAAAACAACAACAACAACAACATGCTTACATTTCAGGATAATCCAAGTAATGTTTGTCTTTGCACAGGGTGGGGGAGAAGGGGTGGGAAAATTTGCCAGTAGCTTTGATAGATCAGAGTCTTATCCTCGTGGTTTCTATCCTTTAATATACTGGTAGTGTATGAACAGTTATCAACTGTAACTCGCTACATCACCTTATGGGAATTGGGGCTTTAGGAATCAGCATTACAATTTTATTCCAGTTTCTGCTTTGTTGTAAGTAATAACTTTGTCTTCAAACCAAAGACTTTCTATTTTCTCTGTCTCTCTCCTTCTGTGTATCTATGTATAGCTAGAGAAAAGAGTGAAATTGTCCTGTTTCCAACATAGTGAGAAGTCATAGGTCTGGGAAACAGATGATGGAAAGGCAGTGGCTTCTCTCATTATTTTATCTAACCATTCATTTAAAGAATTTTTTTTTCTTATCTTCATGGCACGAGACTCAGTCAGTGGTTACCTACATACCTAAGTATTCCTAGTACTCAAGGAATACTTCTATCAGGTAACTTATCAGCTAAATTAAAATGTATTTACAGAATAATTTAATCCCAATTTCCAAGTGGAAATAGGATAAATGTTATACAATGAAGACAAGAAAGACTTGAAACCAGGGGATCCTGTTATTACTCCCATTGCTAATATAAGTGGTCAGTGGGAAAATACTTAGGACCAGTAAGGAGTTGGATTTTGAAAGTATTAAATTAGGGTCACACCATTTGGTAAACATCACTGTTCCACCAAGTTGCTAGAAGGTACAAGAATAGGAAATGGGTAGTCCAGGCAGGAAACTATGATTATCAACATAATCTCTGATGATCAACAAATAGAAGATAAGACCAAAAAAAAAAAAGCTATACCCTAGGTCAATTCATTTTTTACTCCTCTTAAGTTCTCACAATTTTTCTTGCTAACTTATAAAACAGAAAGGTAGACTGTTGACATTTTAAGTTTTACATGGGATTTGTATTAGGTTCTGAGGATTACCATAACAAAGTACCACAAATGGGATGGCAGAAAATGGCATACATTTGTTCTTTCACAGTTTTAGAGGCTGCAATACCGAAGGAACTCAGTATGTTGGCAGGGCAATGCTCCCTTCAAACTCTCTAGAAGAGAACTCTTCCTTGCCTCTTCCAGGTTCTGGTATCCCCATGGGATCTGTGGCTTAAGACAGTATAACTCTATTCTGCCTCTGTATAAAAAAAACTTAAAAAGAGGCTTAATTCTCTAGTTGAAAATAGGGGAAGAGATTCTTTTCCCCTCCTTTTTCTTGGAGCTTCTAATTTAGAAAACTTAAAATTGTAAGTACTTTCTCCTCTTTGAAATTTAAATAGATCATTTTGAAAATTAGATAGGCCTTATGTCAGGAATTCAGCAATGTCTATCTCAAATAAATGGAAGCCATCTCTTTCAAATGTAAACCTCATAAAAGGTAGTTTGTTTTCTTCTGGATAAAGCCATTTAGCTGAGAGGAGGTGACTTCAATTACCACATAAAGTTAGTATGAACTGTGTGTGACAAATGGTACTATCAAGTCCTCCTACATGAAGACTAGTTAGAGTTTATCTTAAGAACATGTTTATAATGGTTGTATAGCTTGGCTAAAATAAAGAGTGAAATTTCTTTCTTTCTTTGCAATGTCTTGGCAGATGATCTGTTTTGCACATCACATTCCTATTTAATCCTCAGTCAAAATTAAAAAAAAAATTAAATAACTTCTCTATTACTTTTGAGGAAAGGATTTCTGGGTTGGTAGATTTTATTCTTAATTATATTTCCTCAGCAGTCCTCACATAACCATCTTCTTCTGTGTCTGTTTCTTCACATGGCATTCACTATATGTGTGTATGTGTCCAAATTTCCCTTTTCTTATAAAGACATGAGTTGTTTTAGATTAGGGATCTTATGGCCTCATTTTTGCTTGATTACATCTTTAAAGACCTTCTTTCTTTCTTTTTTTTTTTTTTTTTTTTTTTTTTTAATTTTTTAACGTTTAGGAGAAGACGCAGAAACCAAAGCAGGCTCCAGGCTCTGAGATGTCAGCACAGAGTCCGATGTGGGGCTAGACCACCAACTGTGAGATCATGACATGAGCTGAAGTTGGATGCTTAACCGACTGAACCATCCAGGTGCCCCAAGACCTTATTTCTAAATGAAGTCATAGTCACTAGGAATCAAGCATTAGGGTTTCAGTATTGGGGAGGGGAGGAACACAAGTGAACCCATAACAGGAGTATATCAGAATTGAAATCACTGCATAATGGTATAGTAGCTGATAGAACTCTGTGCCTTTGTGATTGGAAAAAAAAGTTTTTCATTTGGACAAAGCATAATGTGGATGTTGTGAGACTAATGAGTGAGTGCTCTGAGTATCCTTTTGTTTCTCTGGATCTGTTCTCCACTCTGCTCTCTTTTCTTGACATTTGATTTCTACATATGGCATTATGTGCAAATCACATGACCTCTGCTTATAGTTAAGTGTACACAGCAGGAGAAGGGGTCAGGAGTTACAATGATGGGAAGATAGGTTCAATTATTTATTACTGTTCTTCCCACATGCCAGTGCCTCTGTTTCTTTACCGAAGTTTACAAATACCATCCAGTGGTTCTTTTCTACAGGTACGATTCTTGCTTAATTCTAACTGGTCCTTCATCATGCCTCTTCAATTCCAACAGTGATGAAAGTTTCCCACTGCTGTTAGACCCAGAGTTCTTTATCATCCTTTTGTAGTTTTCCTTCACCCTGTCCACACTGGTAATCCTCCCTCCTTTAAACTCCTCCATCATCCCTTTAAAGCATGACATTATTTCTTACCAAGATCCTGATTATGATACCCTACCTTAACTTAAATAACACAATACATTTGTAAATCTGCTTCTACTTAAGCTTATGAGTAAATGATTTCTTCATATCCTAGGATGAAATTTTGTTTTTGCTTGTTTTCATAGAGAGACCAAAAGGGGGGGGGGGTGGTGGGGGAATGTCTTGCAGCAATGTTACCAAATACAGGAGCCCAACTCTCATTTGGGTGAGCTAGCAAAGTATTGCCTAGAAATTCTCTCTTTTTTTAAGTTTATTTATTTATTTTGAGAGAGAGAGAAAGAAAGAGAGAGTGAGAGTGGGCTGTAAGCACAGAGCCCAACGCGGGCTTGATATCATGAACTGTGAGATCACACCTAAGTCAAAATCAAGAGTTGGACCCTTAACTGACTGAGCCCCCCAGACACCCTTTGCCTAGAAATTCTTGATGGAAGGTTGCAACTGAGTACAGTGGGCTGCAGTACACTGTTCACGTGCATGAAAAAGGCTGTGCAGGCCAAATAAGTCACTGACTCATGATCTTTCCTCACTCAGGCACACAATAATGCTTTGTAAGCATTATAAAAACAGATGCTCTAGGCATGTTCTAAACCATGCATGACGGCTCAATTTTTATTATAAATTACACATAGGGGTTTCTATTTAAATGAGATAATTTGTCCCATATTTACTAATCTGCAATCCTTACGCTTCATGGTCATACAACCTGTACTGGCAATTTCAAATTGTTTATAAACAGATTCTTCCCTACAGAACAAGTAATATTTGAATCTCTTTAGTCTGCTCTAAGATAAAATATCCCTAGGGTAAAATGTCTTTCTCTCATTTTTCAAAAAATTTAAAATAGTATAAAATTTAAAGTGTTGTTATTATGAATTTCTTATATTTTTCTATGATTTTCTCACCTTGTCATTCTCATACTTAACCAAAATAAAATTAATTAATAGAAAAACAAAACAGCAGAAGTATCTTTAAAGATTTCCTCTTTCCCTCTACTTTCTTACTTCATAATGCCTTTTTCTTCCCATCATTCACTTGATTTATCTTTTCTTCTACTTCAGTCAACAATAATTGTGAGCACTTCATCTACTACTTACTGAATTTTTAATTAAAAGCTTCTTGGGGCGCCTGGGTGGCTTGGTCGGTTAAGCGTCCGACTTCGGCTCAGGTCATGATCTCACGGTCTGTGAGTTCGAGCCCCGCGTCGGGCTCTGTGCTGACAGCTCAGAGCCTGGAGCCTGTTTCAGATTCCTCTCTCTCTGACCCTCCCCCGTTCATGCTCTGTCTGTCTCTGTCTCAAAGATAAATAAACATTAAAAAAAATAAAAAAATAAAAAATAAAAAAAAGCTTGTTTTCTGGTTTGCAGACTCTGCTTGAATAGCTCTGAAAATTTACATGCAGGTTTTTGATTCATCTCATTCAATTCAAAGAAATAAATTTTAATTTGCATATAAAATTCCTCGATAATGAGATTTTCTTCTATCCATGTTACTTTCCCCATAAGTACTGTAATATCTTACAATGATATTTCATTAATTATGAAGTAATATGAGAAACTTGTAAGAACTTTCTCTATATTCAACTTTTTCAAAGATAAAACATCAAAATGAATGTCTTTGTCTATTTATGGAAAATATACAAGGCAGGATTTTAGTTAATATTTTATCAAAATATTGTTCATGATTTCAGTGCTCTATTGAACCACATTTTATGTAACAGATGAGTTTGCAAAACTGTTTAACACTCCATAAAGTTAAAGATGTGAATGTCTCTGTGCACTATCATTCAATAAAAGACAATATTTGACCTAGCCTTGCAATTAATTTAATTTCTGCCTTAAGACAATACCACTTTGTGGAGGAAAAAAGAAACTATAGCTAAGCAGAGAATGAGAAATATCAATATGACACAACTGGCTAGGATTTTAAAATAATACTGACCTCATGAGCCTGGTTCAGAAAAGTAAATATATTTTCAGAGAATTTCTTTGTATGCCAAATATTCATCCAGGGAATTGAATTGTCTTTGAAGAACTCTTGCTCCAAAACAAGCAACAATCTTCCTTAGAGGGCCTTAGAAGGCCATTTTCTGGAGTATTTCAAAGGCACAGAATATGGGTATATTCCTATAAAGACATACACCACCTATATGTTTTTGCTTCTGTAGCATCTCTGGAAACATCATGTTTGTTGGAAAAATAAATCTAAATTGAGCCTAATTCTACCAGAGCAGCTGGTTATCATTGTCCCACTTTCCAAGAGCATTTTTCTGGTTTGAGTATGGAAAGAAGACTCATCTGCTATTATGCCAAAGTACCAATTCAGGAGCTATTAATGGGAATTGGAGACAAACATCACTGGGGACAATTCTCCTTTTGAATAGTATACCAGTGTATGGAAATTATTTTGAAATAATTCAGTGAGTTCATGCAAACACAACTATTTTTCTGTTTCCTCTTAGTCTGGGAAAGCCCACAGTCATAAGCAGTGTCTGGTCCAGAGCACACAATGAATAAAAATTGTCCTTGAAAGATGGTGGGTTTGTCTGTTCCTGTGTGATTCTAAAACAACTTCTATATTTACAGCTATTCTTAGGCTATTTAGTGAATTTCATCTATTGCCCTGGACCTGTCCTCCTTGGGGTAGGTGCTACATATGGAACTGATTAAGATTGTGTGTTCTGTAGTTAGACATATCTGAGATTGAATCCCTAGTATCACTGAAATTCTATTGGTTAGGACAGGCAAACTAGATGGAAGGCAGTGGGGAAAACGTAAGAATCTTTCTTGATGCTGCTTTTTCATAATAGGCTCTCTGTTTTTATACAGAATACCAGTTGTTTGATGTGGTTAATTGATATTGAGGCAGATTCAATGATACAAATTTTCCTTTCTAGCAAACCACTGTTTGATGATGCGCTCATTTGTAAGTTGATCAATTGTGAATAGACCTAAGGAAATCTGGTGTTCACAATTGTCAGTTTCTTGTAGAGAACCCTAGCGATTTGTGTAAGTGATATGTAAGTCAGAACCATATATCTTCTCCACAATCTCACTCATATGTCATTTATGAAATGTAAGAAATTCTCAGATGGAATTCGTCTAAACAGGCATACAAGTGTCATAAAAGCTGTTCTTGAATACTCATGAATGTCCCTTTCTCATGGCTTTAAGTTCTCTGGCAAGAACTCTGTTAAAACTTTGCTGCTAGAAATACATAGCAATATACTGAAAGCTGGATAAGTGAATTTTCTAGTCTGACCAGAGAGAAATAATTCTTTTAAGTGGGAGGCTTAAGGATCAAATGAAATTCTAAAACAGTGCTAGCCAATAGAATGTTCTATGATGATATTATTCTATATATGTACTGTACAATATGTTAGCCACTTAGTACTTTAATGAGTTAATTAGAATTAGCAGACAAGTATTTAAAAATAGCTATTAGAATTATGTTTAAGTATTTAAAAGAAAAATGTGAATAGATGGAGATGTCAGAGAATTCTAATCATAAAAAAAATTGAAATTTTAGACCAAATGGTATGTTTAAAGGCCAGCTTAACAACATTTTAGACAATACGGAAGAAAAGACCAGGAAACAGGAGGAATGGGCAGTAGAAACTACTCAAATCAAAGCAAAGAGAAATAATGAGCTAAACTGTGAACAGACTCTAAAGGATTTTGCGACAATAACAATTTGTCTAAATTATGTGAAAGAGGAGTTCCAAAAAGTGATGAGAAAATGGAAGAACATAACTGTTTTTAAGAAAAAGTAATGACTCTTTTTTAGTCTAGTGAAAAACCTGAACTTATAGATCCAAGAAGCTTAGTGAACTACTAAGATCATAAATATAAAGAAAGAAAAAAAATCCTTCAAAAATAAAGGCAAACTGAAGATATTTCCAGGTAAATAAAAGATAAGTAAATTCATTTCCAGCAGATCTGCATTATAAGAAATGGCAAAGGAACTGTCTCAGGCAGAAAGAAAATGAATCTCACTGGAACTGCATGGTTATACAAATGACTGAGAGAGGCATAATTAGTAGTTGTGAGTGAATCTGATTTTACCTATAGTTATGTTAGCTCAATGATGCTAAAAGAAGTGAACTTTAAACCAAAAGATGTACGTAGGATAAATTTAAATAAGCAAGATATATGTCAGGCAAATATTAATGAAAAGAAACAGTAAATCAAAGCAGTATGGTATTGTCATGAACACAGACAATTATTCTATTCCAAGATAACAGAATAAGGAAGGATTTTCAACTAGGTGCCAAGCATTCAATGGGGAAAAGACAGTCTTTTTACAACCGAAGCTGGGGAAAACTGGATGTACACATGAAAAAGAATGAAATTGGACATTTACTTAAAGAAATTACACTTAAAATACAAAAATTATCTTAAAATAGATAAAATATCTAAACCTAATAGGCATAACTATAAACTTTTTAAAAGATATAGAGCAAAAAGTTCACATATTGGATTTGGCAATGACTTCTTGGTTATGACATTAAAAATACAAGGAAGCCAAAAGATAGATATATTGGACTTTATCATAATTAAGAACTTTTGTGCATCAAAATACACTATCAACTGAGTGAAAAAGCACCACAGAATGGGAGAAAATACTTGCAAGTTAATATCTGATAAGGGATTAATATCCAGGATATTTAGAAAACTCCTAAAACTCAACAACCACCACCACAACAAAACCAATTTGAAAATGCACAAAGAACTTGAATAGAGATTTCAACAAAGAAAATATACAAATGGCTCATAAGCACATGAAAAGATACTCAACAGGACTATCATTAGAGAAATGCAAATCAAAAGTACAATGAGATACCACTTCACACCATTAGCATAGCTATTCTCCCCTCCTGACCTCAATGCCCAACAAAAGCCCACAGGACATAATAAGGGTTGGTGAGGATGTGGAGAACTTGTACTCCTGTGCATTGATGGTAGGAATGCAAACTAGTGTAGCTGCTATGGAAAACATTACAGAGGTTACTCAAAAAACTAAACATAGAACTATCCTATCATCCAGCAATTCCAGTTCTAGGTATATATCTCCCCAAATTAAGCAGGAACTCAAGTAGATATTTGTACAGCATTATTCACAATAGCCTAGAGGTGTAAGTAAGCAACTCAAGTGTTCATCAACCTATGAAAGTGTCATGTATATACACAATGGAATATCATTCAGCTTTAAAAATAAATGAATTCAGACAGAGATTACAACAAGGGTAAACTGTGAAATCATTATGCTAAGTGAAATAAGCCAGACAGAAAAGGAAAAATATGATTCTATTCATGTGGGATACTTAGAATAGTCAAATACATAGACACAGAAAGTAGAATAGGGAGGGGAAGATAGGGAGAAATTGTTTAGCGACCAGAGTATGAGATGATGAAAATTTCTGGAGATGAATAGTGATGATATTTGCACAGCATGTGAATGCACTAATGCCACTGAACTGTATACTTAAAAATGGTTAAAATAGTAAATTTTATGTATATTTCACCACAATAAAAAGAAAATGAAAGGAAAGTGAAGTGGCCTTATCAATATCGGATAAATTCTCAGGCTAAATAATGTTACCAGAGACAAAGTGGTCAAAGTGATGTTTTGGGGTGATGGTGGGGTGGTCCGGAGCCAACGGTCAAGAAAGAATTCTTGAAGACATCTTTAGTACAAAAAAGGTGATTTTATTAAAGCTCTGGGACAGGGCCCATGGACAAAAAGAGCTGCACTGGGGTGTGACTTGTAACTCATTATATACCCTCAGGTTGGGAGGGGTTCAGGGATAGAGTAAGTCTCTAAGGTATTCTGGAAGCAAGGTTTCCAGGACCTTGAGGGGCTAGCTGTTGCCAGGGAAACCCCACGTATTACAATTTAAAAAAAACCTCAATGTTGATTCTGAGTGTGAAGTTTACACCTTATGTTCCATACAGACAATTATGGGAAAAAAAGGTGATGTTTATGATATTATAATATTCCACTTAAGTTTTTGTTTTTGCTGTTTTTAAAACTTATGCCATTTTTAAACCAATTCACTTTATTTTTTCTAGTAACAAATTTTAGGTTCAAAAATAAAGTTTGTATTATTCAAGATTTTCATTTCAGTTAAAATTTGGAGAAAGCTAATTCAAACTGTACACAAAAACAAGAAATCAATTCACCTAATTCATATGCAAGCATACATCTACTTCCTAGATGCATGAGCTCACACTGGGTTATTCGATTCTACTTTCACCTTCTATCATATGACTACCTCTCTCTGTGTGATGTTCATTCTCAAATATTCTCTGACCCTTCATTGGTTTCTGTTAGCTGACAGTTGAGCACCCTCTGTTAAAAGAGATCTTATCTTTCTAGTGAATTCATTCAGGAAGAGTCTAGCTACATTAACTTATCTGCCCATACCTGAAGAAATCAATGGCCAAGGAAAATGGAACAATCTATTAGGCAGATGTTTATCATATGAGGTATGTCTTATAGAACAAAGGGACTGAAAGTAGAGACTTGACGTTTCCTCAAAGATAAAGCAATGCAAAATTTAAGCAGATAAACACAATAAATGTATGCATGCATGCACACCTACATGCACTCACAACACACTATACCATTACTTTATTTGACAATAATGGTGATTCATTCTGGGCAAAACTCTCTATAAAGACAACCACACAATTAAAATAAATATGAGCAAATATATATATATTAATGACTAAAATATGAGGTACTCCTTCAAGTTATATTTGAGCATATGAAAAAAAATGAGGTTTTGGTTACACATAGAATAAACTGAATAAACACATAGAAAAACTGCATATCCCAGTAAGTAATTTTCAGACTAGATGAGATATTCAGGAAACATGTAACTTGCAAAGATCATTGAAATTGTGGGAGTACAGCTCTGTTTTTCCCCTTGCCTTGCTTTCTTTCCCTTCTCTTCCCCTTCCCTCCCTTCCCTCCTTACCATTTTGTTAGGCTACCATATGTAAAAAAATGAACATTCTTCCATAAGATAGCCATTTATTCTCCAGATAATAAGTAAACATTAAAAATGTTAAAACATTACATTTCTAATTCTTTTTACTTAAAAATGGATTATTTTTAGTTGTTTAATTATTTGGTTATTTTCATTCCCAAATCCAAGTTTCTTAAATGCAGATTCACATACCAGAAGAAAAAAAAAATGGCAGGAGAGAATTAAGAAGTCTTAGGAAAGATGGGGTGCTTGGGTGGCTCAGTTGGTTAAGTGTCCGACTTTGGCTCAGGTCATGATCTTATGTTTCATGAGTTTGAGTTCCATGTTGGACTCTGTTCTGACACCTCAGGGCCTGGAGCTTTCTTTGAATTCTGTGTCTCCCTCCCTCTCTGCCCCTCCTCTGCTCCTGCTCTCTCTCTCTCTCTCTCTCTCTCTGTCTCTTAAAATAAATTCACATTAAAAAAACAAAAAAAAAATGAGCTCTAAAAAGTCTTAGGAAAGAGAAGATTTTCTTCAGGGTAAGTAGAGAGCCCATTTCAAATTTCTCTTAAAGACATCACTGAAGGTATCTCAATTACCTTATTTCTTCTATAAGTATATTTGTATAACATGCAAATTAATATGAACTAAATAATAGATGTGTCTTTAACCTTTAAAAATTCAACCTTGTTCACAAAGCGTATTCAAGACAATTAAAATTTTTGTCCTGTCAGCAAGAGCTATTTTATATTAAAATACGTTGTAAACATTTAATTAATTCTTGCAGTTGTTATATGGAAATTATAGAGCAGTTACCCATTTTTCACGTAGCTGTACTCATCAGTAGTTCCTACATGCAGATTTATATTTAGATATTGCCTGCTGTTTTGTTTGCAATATTAAAATCTAAAAGTTATACAATTGTATTTGGTGCTGTTGGAGATTTTCTATTTAACATAAAATGTGTTAATGTAA
Source organism: Lynx canadensis (assembly GCF_007474595.2). Lineage (NCBI taxonomy): Eukaryota > Metazoa > Chordata > Mammalia > Carnivora > Felidae > Lynx > Lynx canadensis. The sequence continues at coordinate 27,144,299 of NC_044320.2, forward strand.
ATTAGAAAGCCATCGTTTACTCTTTTCCACATAGTGCAAGTTTCAGCATTGTATCTCTGTTTCAGTCTCTAATAATGGATCTATTTTTTATCTAAGGCCATTAAGATTTAATTTCAATATGCCAGGTGTTTAATGTGTTTAAAGCAATAGAATCTACATGTTTTTCCTTCATTTTGTTTTACTTCTTTTCAAAACATTCTGAGCATAAAATAAGAAATAGCCACTCACATACACACACGCGTGCGCGCACTAAATAATGAGGTAATTTTTTTCACTATAAATATTGTTTAAGAATACTGCAAGTTAAATCTTTATTAATCCATCAATTTATTAGAGATTAGATATTAAGTTACTTTTCTTATTTAAATAGGCTAAGGACCTATGCTTTATTAGTCTATGACATACTTTGTTGACAATGCAGATAGAGAAAAACACATGTTTCATTAATTATTTACAAAAAATATCTTCAATTATTTTCCTTAGATAATTTGCTGATCATCTCAGTTTCTTTCTCCAATTGCTAGAAGGCATTTCATCATAAGACAGCTACTAATCAACTTAGGCAGGCGCACTGACTGTTCTACAAAATGTGCTTTTTTTTTTGTTTTTCACTGATTTAAATTGGCAATGGTTTTATGGTTTAATTTTAAATATTCATATGTGGGGAATAAACTTAGGATTTCCCTGAACTTTCACTGATGGGTTAACAAGTCATAAAGAATTAGAAAGCCATAGGATATACAAACCCAAGTTTGGGTAAAAAAGATTAAGAAATAAGATTAGGTAAACAGGGCAAAGGCCCCAGAATAGGACAAACAAGGAAAAGACCCCCAGAATAGGACAAACTGGGCAAAGGCCCCCAGAATAGAACAAACAGGGAAAAGGCCTCAAGAACAGGACAAATGGGGCAAAGGTCCCCAGTATAGGACAAACGGGACAAAGGCCTCCAGAATAGGACAAATGGGGCAAAGGCCCCCAGTATAAGACAAATGGGGCAAAGGCCCCCAATATAGGACAATAGCAGAAAACTGCTTTCACAGGAAGGAAGGACCAAATTAGGTAAACAGGTAAATACTCCTATAAACCTCAGCAGGGTGAAGTTGCCCAGAGCAGAGCTAATTAGCAAAAGAAAGACACCTTGTTGGTCCTGAGGTAGCATGCTCTCTCTTTCTTGTCCCCTAGGCCAGTTTAGGTAAACAGAGGTGGGGCCTCATGTTTGCTGTAAACAACCTTCCACCCAGCACCAGAATCTTGTTTTGTATTGACCCAAACCCCTAACACTGCATATCTCCAAAACCCCCTTTTCCCCACACCCATGAGTTAATGTTCACAGTTTCATTGTCTCTCTGTGTGTGCCCATTATGCTTGGAAGCCTTCTGATCTTAATAAAATTGGAACAAGAACCCTTATTCAAGGCTCTTGTCTCATCCCAGACATTAGCCTCTCTCACATTTTTAATCCTGTGTCCTACTCTCTTGCTGGACAATAATGAACTCCAGGCCCAGAGTCTATGACACTTATACTTAAAATCATTGGGATTAAAAAACACATAAATATTTTCAATACTCAAAAGTAGAAAGAACAGTATAATAAATGTGCATATGGTCATCATGCAGTTTCAACAATTATCAACATGTTGCATAAACACTTTTTAATATTATACTATTCTCTTTTTTTTTTTAACTTAGGAAAAGGGGCTCCTGGGTGGCTCAGTAGGTAAAGCACCTGACTTCAGCTCAGGTCACGCTCTCGTGGTTTGTGAGTTTGAGCCCCACGTTGAGCTCTGTGCTGACAGTTCAGAGCCTTGAGCCTGCTTCAGAATCTGTGTCTCACTGTCTCTCTGCCCCTCCCCTGTTTGTGCTCTGTCTCTCTCTCTCTCAAAAATAAATAAACATTAAAAAAATTATAGAGGAAGAGAGAGAGAGCAGGAGCAGAAGAGAGGGGCAAGGGGAGAGGTAGAGAGAGAAACTTAAGCAGTCTCCACCCTCAGCATGGAGACCCATGTGGGGCTTGATCCCATGACCCTGGGATCATGACCTGAGCCTAAATCAAGTCAGATGCTCAACCAACTGAACCACCTAGGTGCCCCAATATTATACTATTCACATGGTATCTCTTTCCCAATATTTTCCCTTTGCTCTTTTACTAAGTATTTTTAAGTGACATAATTTAAAGTAACTTAATAGAATTTTTTCGATAAATGCTTAGTAAAGTAATATTGCTGTATTTGTTAGCATGGGCTGCTCCTATATTTTATTCTTCCAGTAATTATAATATTTAGTTTCTATTTTTGTTAATATACATGGTATTTTGACATATAGATGTACCACACATGCTAAATGCTATTTCAGAATTAGAGAAAATATTTTAAATAAGTTCTGTTTTAAGGGATTCAGTTGTACAAGTGAAGACGCCAGTGTTTCTTATCTACATTATTACATTAGTCTCTTAAATGATCTTTCCTCCACATGTTTTTTTTTCCTCAATCTATTCCAAATACAGCACCTACAGTAATCTAGTGAAAATGTAAATTGGATTATAATATATCTGTGCTTAAAATCATCTAATAGCTTTTTATATCACTTCATAAAAAAAATAACAAAACAAAACAAAGTCCTTGCAATGGCCTACCCAGGCCTGGCATCTCACCTCTGATGTTTCCTCTCTTCCCCTTCTCTTGGCTCATCCTACTTCAGTCTTATGATCTTACCTTTTCTCAAACTCCTATGTTCTGATTTCATGACTTTTCTCATTTCTTATTCTTTATACTAAGAATGCTAATGCCTTACTTTTAAAAAGAAAATTTAATGTTTATTTATTTTTGACAGAGAGAGACAGAGCATGAGTGGGGGGAGGGTCAGAGAGAGAGGGAGACACAGAATCTGAAGCAGGCTCCAGGCTCTGAGCTGTCAGCACAGAGCCTGACGCAGGGCTCAAACTCACAGACCGTGAGATCATGACCTGAGCCGAAGTCAGACACTCAACCAACTGAGCCACCCAGGTGCCCCTAATGGCTTACTTTTCCATCTCCTTCAAATCTTTATTCCAATGAACATCACCATTGAGGCCTTCCTTAAAAATAAATAAAACACAGCTCCACACCCATTCCAGGACTCCAGAACACCTTATTCCCCTTTCCTGCCTTATTTTTTTGTCCTTATCATTGTCACAATCTGATATATTATATTGTTTATTTGCTTTGTTTAATGTTGAACTCCTCCCACTAGAATTTAAAGGTCATGAGAGAAGAGATGTTTTTTAGTTGTTTTAAAAATGCCTGGGGCATGATAGGCAACGGATAATGCTTAAATGAATTGACTAAATAATGAAACTAGGTTACTTTCTTAATCTTCCTTGTAAGTATCAGATATGGAGTTCTCAAAATTCCATATTAGTGATCCCTGATAATGTAGAATCTGTGCAGATTATGATGATTATAAAATTGGTCATTTTCATATTTTTATCTTAGTGCAGAGGCAGAATTTTACCACCTTCTTTCTGTTGGTACTATTTTTCTTTTCAATTTTTCATCATGAGCAGAGTTGAAACAATTTTACAGTGTACACTCTAAAATACCACCTTGATTCTACCACTTTATACTTCCATTAGCATGTTATCTATCCATTTAACATCTCTCTATGCATCCATTCATCCATCTTACAACATGATGTTTCTGACAGTAAGTTTCAGTAAGTTTCCAGAAATACTTTAGCATGCATGTCATTTACTGAAGTTCAATATCTTTAACACATATCTTTGACATTAAATTTGCATACAACAAAAGGCACAAATATTAAGTGCATATTTGTTGAGTTTTGACAGACTCATGACTCCAGAATGTTACCTTATGGCTCTTCCCAATAATTCTCACTGACACCCACACAAGGTACTCAATTTCCAGTTTTTGAATACAGAATAGCCTTGTCTATTCTAAAACTTCATATAAATAACTAATCTGTTTATACATTTATATAAAGTTTATTTCATACAGCATAATGTTTTTGAGATTCATCTATGTTCCAGAGATGTTTCGGTATTCCATTTCTTTTCATTGCTAAGTAATAATCCATTATATGGGTATACCACATTCTATATTCTAGTATCCTATTAATGGACACCTGAGCAGTCCAATTTTCTCTCATGGACATCTATAAAAGTCTTTTTGTGGACATATATTTTCTTGTCTCTTATGTAAACACCTAATAATAGAATGGTTGGGTTATAGTCTATCTTTACTTTTACAAGAAATAGCTAGAACTGTTTTTGGTTATACTATCTTGCATTCCTACCAACAATACATGAAAGTTCCGACTGTTCCAGGTCTTTGGCAACATTTGGCATTTTTGGCCTTTTTAATTTTAATCATTTGGCTAGTCATGATTTTTATATTTTTATGATAGTATTTTTCTGATGTCTAATGATGTTGAAAATCTTTTTCATGTGTTGTTATTCATATATCTTCTGTTGTGAAGTGTCTCTTCAAATTATTTGACCTTTTAATTGTTGAGTTATATAAGTTCTTTCTATATTCTGAGATAAATGTTGAATAAGTATTGTCTCTCAATCTGTGGCTTTTCTATTCATTTCCTTCACAGTTAATTTTGATGAACAGAAGCTTTCAAATTGATGAAGTCTAATTTATCAATATTACCTATCATTTTTATTACATCTTGTGTCCTAAGAATCATTTATGTCCTTAGCTTTTATGTCTTGATTAATCTCACATTGATCTTTGTTTATGGTGTGAAGTAGAAGTCAAAGTTCCTTTTAAAAAAATATGCATATCCAATTCCATAAGTACTATTTTTTGAAGACTTTCCTTTTTTTTTTTTTTTAATTTTTTCAACGTTTATTTTATTTTTGGGACAGAGAGAGACAGAACATGAACGGGGGAGGGGCAGAGAGAGAGGGAGACACAGAATCGGAAACAGGCTCCAGGCTCCGAGCCATCAGCCCAGAGCCTGATGCGGGGCTCGAACTCACGGACCGCGAGATCATGACCTGGCTGAAGTCGGACGCTTAACAGACTGCGCCACCCAGGTGCCCCAGAAGACTTTCCTTTTGCCATTGAATTGATTTGGCAGTTACAAAAAATAGATAAAATGATATAAGTGTGGTTGATTTATGAGAAGTAAAATATATTCTATTTATCTTTGTTAAATTTTGTCTAAATCACACCTTCTTGATTCGTTAGCTTCTTGCTAGCTTCTAAACTTTTGCTTTTAATTGAAATCAGACAATGTATGTTCTCTGCCTTTGTTCTACTTTTCAAGACTGTCTTTGCTGTTCTAATTATTTAATATTGCTATATGTCTTATAATCAGCTTGTCAATTTCTACAAAACACGATGAAAATATTTTTTCTCTTTGTTGTGCTTTAGTTTTGAATAACTTCCCAAGTTTTCATACTTACAATGTCATTGAATTATTAACCTCTTAGAGAAAAATATATAATCATAATTTCTTGTTAAACTTTATCTCTATGTTCTTATTACAGATACTAATAAATTTATCAAGATACCAAAATAGTCATAACATTAGCAAGGCATTGCTAAATTTTAATAAACAGATAATGAACTGCTTATACTAAGAATACTTTGATACTAATGGTCTTGTGATTTCCTACCTATTAAGTAGTTTATGGAGATTTTAAACTACCAATGTAAGAAGTTAGTTGGGAGTCTCAAAACGTATTTAATAAAAATAACTTACCTGTCAAAGTCATTTTTGATCCAACAGCTGTCTCAGTTCTCCAATTTCATTTCTTAGTACTGAAATTTCAATTCTGGAAATTAAAGTTAAAAGCTGTAAATGTATTATTAAACATATTGAGATGTGCTTCAAAATTAGCTATTGCTATATTTTGGTTTTCTGCAATTTGCAAATGATATCTGTCTATGATATCAAGATAATTATTCTGCATGCCAGTTACATTTCATTGTAGGCAGTCATCAAAATGATGTTGATAATAATATGGTATTTAATAAGTTCTCTCATAGCTAAGCCCTGCAATCTGTTTTTCACCAAAGAGTTGATTATTTTATAAAGTTAAAATGAAGACTAAATAATGGCATGGTACATATCCAATCTACATTTTACTAGAAGTAAAATGATACCCATTTTAGTTAAAAAACTCATTGATATAAAAAAAATCACTTTTTTCATCAGTCTTTTTATCACTAGAGTATCCTTAGTCACTTAAAAAGTTTTTCAGTTTTACTGAATCATTGATACATTAACTAGCTAGGTTTGCTATCATGAGATTGCTATGAAAGGTGCATTAAATTTTTTCTAAAAAACAAAAAAAACCTTCATTTTAAGGAAATATGAAAATCATTATATTTAGGTAAACAGTTTCTTAGTTTTGTAATGTTTGATGGATACATTTTAAATTTATGTCTTTATTCTACCTTAAAATATTTGAGAAATATCAGTAAAACCATAATATAAATCTTTTTCTACAGGTTCAAATTGTTAGTAAGCATATGCTAATTAATTTATACAGTACACATTTATTAATCTATTATTTTGTGCCATGCACTGTGTTCAGCTTTTTTTGTACAAACATGAATAGAGTAGTATGGTTTGATAGAAAAATACATAAAGCAAAATCAGCAGTAGACGTGCTAGACTGTGGAGCATATAATGTGAATATTGGTAAGCTGAATTCTAGGATGCCCCCACAGATTTTACACACCCTGGTGTACCTTTCCCATATAATTCTCTGGACTATAAAATGATAGATTTTACTTTTGTGATTAGGTTATATTACAGAGCACCAAGGGTTTAAGAAAGAGAGAGACTACTGCTTCCCTAACCAAAAATGCTAACTGGTTGAATAGGGATACGTCCAAAGTTCTACTACATCACATTGCAAATTTTGTCCTGACTTCTGATTATAGAAGAACAGTGGATTTTGCTTACTTAAACATGAGGATTAGGAGGCAGACAGCTCAAGGATCAGGTTCTGTCTCCTGGAAGCTGATATCTAGACCTGCTATATCTCTGCACACAGCCCTAAATCCAACAATGAAGCACTTGGCTACCTACCCTGTACCTGTTTCACTGAGTTTCCCTCCAGTGGAAACTTCCCAAGTCAGCCAAGTGCATTTTCTGTGTGGTTATTTTCTTTTGTTTGCATTAAACTTCAAGACTCAAAAGAAAAATGGCTATTACCCACTGAGACCCAGAAACACTGCAACATGTATCTATTAATGATAAAAGAAAGAATTGGATAAATAATTCCAACTTTACAAAAATATTAGATCGGGGTGAATGAAATAATGATTATAACTGTATTCACTTATGCATAAATCCTGTAAATACTAATCAACAGTGCTCCAAGGCCCAGGCTCTGTCCCCACATGTAGTTAAGTTGTAAATAGAGTGATCTGAAAATTTGGATTATAATTGTGCCCTTAACAGTGGATCTAGGGACTATAGTAGCCACCTGCCAGAAAAACCTCATTTCTATGATACAAATATCAAAACTAATCAAGTTGTCATCTCTTTATCATGGCTTAGGGCTTTGCTCTTGCTAGACCACAAAGGAATGTGCAACTTCCCCTTCAAGTAAATGTCTCCTAACAGAAAGATGAGCTTTATTTCACATTTTACTTTTGTATACTTCTTGAACTGCTCACCTTTTCTTTACTGCTGAACTTCCATGATCTTATCTCCTCATGGCTCCTTATAGGATTTCTTATGATCTATTATTTCTATTTTCTCTGCCTCTCTGTCTCCTGATCTCTCTCTTAAAATCTCCATCTCTCTCCCTCTTCTAATGTATTTTACTCCAGACCTCCTCAGAGTCCTAAGAGTTTGAACTTTCTGTTAACTAACCATAGTCTATTCTGACTTATAATTCCAGTTTCCTCTTTGATCACTGTCTTCTGGGCACATTTCCTTTGTAACCCCTAACCTTCATTTTCATCCTTGTCTTAGCTTCAACTGTCATACTTTGTCTGATCTGTAGTCTGTATGCCATATGTGATATTGGGTTTAAAAACAATGTACAGAGTCATCACTGTCACCAAGTATCTTCCAGGGGACAAATCAACCTCAATAGAAGTCATTTCATATTTTCCATTTTAAAAAAGGAAGCAATACAACAGAAAACTTCTACAAAGGCATCTTTAAGATATATTATAGTGTACATGAAGAATGAATGAGGTTAATAAAAAATTCCTTGAAAAATTCAGTGATGGATTAAATAATGCAAATAATTTAATGCATTCTCAAAAGAGAATCTAAAATTATCACCGACTACTGAGTATAAAGATAAACAATACCTAACATGAAGACATATGTTTCTGAAGGGGATAAAACAGAAGAAATTAACTCTTTTCTTCAAATAATTACTAACCTGAACTTAAAACAAAAAAAGAAAAAAAGATCCCAAACCAGGCAAGCAAGATATCAAAAACAAGTGAAAGAACTGACTCCTACTTTTACCATAAAAATAAAAGATATGTACATTGTGTTTTAATTTTTTTTAATGTTTATTTATTTTTGAGAGATAAAGAGACAGAACATGAGTGGGGAAGGGGTAGAGAGAGAAGAAGACACAGAATCTGAAGCAGGCTCCGGGCTCTGAGCTGTCAGCACAGAGCCTGATGCGGGGCTCAAACTCAGGAATCATGAGATCATGACCTGGGCTGAAGTTGGACACTTGACCGACTGAGCCACCCAGGCACGCCTGTACATTTTAAATTATTAATTCTATCACACCTCCTCCTTCCTGAAAAACATGATTTTTGCCTCTATACATCATCGATAAATATTTTATGCAGAAAATGATTATGTGTGTTGGTAAATTTTAAATGATATTTCATTTTTTTGATGCTTCATTTTTAAAACATCTTTATTAAGGTATAAATGACATGCAATAAACTGAAGTTTTGGAGTGCCTAATTAGCTAAATTTTGGCATATATATCCATCATAAAACCATTACCACAATCAGGAAAATCAATATATTCATCATTGATAAAGTTGTTTCCTCAAGTCCCTTTTGTCCCTGTCTGTACTAGGCAGCCATTGATCTGCTTTTGTACTGACCACCAAAGACTAATTTGTATTAGATAATACACTTTTTTTGACCTATCCTCTAAAATTCAGAATAATTATTTATGTTTTTGCATACATTGATGATTCATTTTTCCTAATGAATCAAATTTCATTATATGTATATTCCATAATTGATTTATCTACTCATCTGCTGTTGTATTTTTTAATTATTTTCAGTTTTGGTATTATAAATAAAGTAACTATGCACATTCATGTATAAATCCTTGTGTGGACATGTATTATGTACTTAGGAATAGAGTGGCTAGATCGTATGGGTGTATCTTAAATTTTTAGACAACTGCCTTATTGTTTTCTAAGGTTGTTGCACCACTTTACATTCTACCAACAGTGTGTGAGAGTTCTAATTTTCCAACACTCTAACCAGTGGCCAGTTTTTTAAATTTTGGACACTGTAATAGATGTGTAGTTGTATCTCCATGGGGTTTTAATTTGCATTTTCCTTATAATTAATGATGTTGAGCCACTTTCAAGTACATATTTGCCACCTAAATATGTCTAAGCTAAAGCATTTGTTAAATAGGCTGCCAATTTTTATTGAATTTTTTTCTTATTGAATTGTGAAATTTAAAAAATGTATGTATATATGTATATCTTTATATATATTGAATATATATGTCTTATTCTTTTGAAAGCCAATAATGTTTGTATATGTCTTTATGCATATTAAAACATGTAAGTGTGTTTGCCTGTGTAAATGTATATTTTTTTCTTTTGCAAACCAAATTTGCTAAACAAATTATGCAATAATTCCTTATAGGGGTCTATATAGGAATAAGAGGATACTATATGTAATGTATTTATCATGCAGCCTAGCACAGAGTAACCCATCAGTAAATTCTTTTTTTTTTCTTTTTTCTTTTTTTGTTATTTCTCCTACTGTTGTAAGTAAACACAAACTCTAAATGTCACTACTATATTGAGAAAAAAGTAAGCAATTATTGCAAGTTTTCTATGCTGTGTTATGAGAATAATGGTTATACTTCTAAAAGAAAAAAATAAACAGAAAGCTCACTTGAAATCAAAGATACAGAAAAATTATCTTAGGGATATTAAACTGATTCTAGGCTTGTCTTTTCCTCCAAAGTACATAACATTATAGTTGAAAATTAAGGAACATTAGGAAAAATCAATACTTCTGGGGTTTACCTAGAGAGAAAATGAGGCAGAGAATAGGGTAGATGGTGAAATGAGAGCTTTCTTACTCTGTTACATTTGATTACAAAATGAGTATATAAAAGTGGAAATCACACTTTTGCATTATCTCTAATTTAGAAAGATATTTTTATATGATTTAATATGGTATAAAGACTGGCTGTTCATTAATAGATTTATTTGGCTATATATATTTAGAGCATTTGACATTTTAAAGATTTTTTTAAATGTTTATTCACTTTGAGAGAGAGAGAGAGCGAGCTGGGGAGGGGCAGAGAGAGAGGGAGACACAGAATCTGAAGTAGGCTCCAAGCGCTGAGTGGTAGGTCAGCACACAGCCCTTGTGGCGCTTGAACTCAGGAACCACAAGATCATGACCTGAGCCAAGGTCAGACGCTTAACCTACTGAGCCACCCAGGCATCCCGTAGAGCATTTAACATTTTAAATAAACTCAAATTCATACATTTTCAATAAACATTTTCATGTACCAATAACAAATATAATTTATACAATTTTGCTTCAAGTGAGTTAGAAGACCTAATTTAACTTTCATCAAAGATATCTTTTTCAAGAGTATACTTATATGAGCACTGAGTAACATACAGAATTTTTTTTTAATATCTACTTATTTATTTTGAGAGAGAGAGAGAGAGAGAGAGAGAGAGCAAGCAGGGGATGGGGAGGCGAGAGGGAGAGAGAGAGAATCCCAGGCAGGCACTGCCTAACATGTGGCTCAATCCCAGGAACTGTGAGATCATGATCTGAGCAAAAATCAAGAGTTGGACACTTAGCCCACTGAGCCACCCAGGTGCCCCTAGAATTGCTGAATCACTATATTGTACAACTTAAACTAATGCTGTCTTTTAACTATGCTGGAATTAAAATAAAAAAAAAACTGCTTAAAAAAAGAAAAAATCTTAATTAAATTCTAAAAGAAGGGGTGAAGTATAAAATTAGAGAACAGTAAAAAGGAAATACTTTGTTTATTGCTTTAAATCTTTTGGAATAATTTTTGTCTGTAAAGAAAGTTGGGAAAATTGTATACAGAGTTCCTCTGTATGCTTCACTCAATGTCCCTAAATGTTAACATGTTTCATAACCATTTTAACATTACCAAAATGAGGAAATTAACACAAATAAAATGCTATTACATATTCTAAAGATCCTGTTCAAGTTTCAACACTTCTAGAATCCAATCCACGTTCCCATACTACATTAATTTTCAAGTTTCCTTAGTATCTCCCAACCTGAGAGAGTTCTGCAGTCCTTTAGGATCTTGTTATTCTTGAAACATACTGGCACATTATTTTGTAGCAAATCCTTCACTTTGGGTTTGTCTGATATTTTTCATGTTGAGATTAAAGTTATTAAATTTGGGATAAGAATACCAGAGGAATGATGCTATGACCTACTCAATACTTTATATCAGGGATTACATGATCCATTAATGGGGATGGTGATATTCATCTCTTGGTTAAGACGCTTATCTGCCAGGTTTCCTGACTATAACCTTTTTTTGTAATTAATAATTATCTTGTGGGACGCTAACTTGAGGCTATATAAACACTTGATTTGTCATCACTGTTTCACCCAGTAAAAATAGCATTCATGAATAATCATTGCTTTAACAATTCTGTGGTGTGTGCCTTATTGGTGAGTTTTTACTTATATTTTTCCTCTGTGTTGATTTATTTTTATTTATTGTATTTTTTAAAGTTTATTTAGTGTGTGTGTGTGTGTGAGAGAGAGAGAGAGAGAGAGAGAGAGAAAGAGACACAGAGAGACAGAGAGAGAGAGAGAGGGAATGAGTGCAAGCAGGGGAGGGATAGAAAGAGGGTGAGAGAGAGAATCCTAAGCAGGCTCCGAGCTTGATGTGGGGTTCAATCCCATAACCCTGAGATCATGACCTGAGCCAAAATCAAGAGTAGGTCACTTAACTGACTGAGCCACCCATGTACCCCTCCTTCTGTGTTTTTAAATAGGAATTCCACGGTTAGGAAGAGCTATCTCTTCTCCCCTAATTAATTATATGTATATAGATTTGAGAATATTTATTCTATATGCTATAATCCATTAAAATCCTTATTTATTTTGTTGCTGAATTCATGATAGGTTTAGCCACTGGGAATTAATTCATGTTTTCTCTTTTGTCCTTTAAGCATTTTTTTGAAAACTTTCTTATGCCCTTCATAGCTGTTTCAAACTCATCATGCACTTTTGTTACTCCAGTTTATCAGTCATTTTTCCAAGGACCCTAATTTCTTTATTTGAAAAATATTATTTAGAAATTATAATCTGGGCATTAGGTGTTACTTTATTACTGGAGTATAATGATTTCTATGCCATTATGGTGAACAGAATAGGATGTATATGCATATATGCATACCTCTATGCCTATTTCCATACCTATAGGTGTATTTACTGGAAATAATGTATTTATACTAATATTCTAATTTGAATTCAACACCACAAGATTCACTGTGGCCATCACAAATCCTTTCTTCACAAGTGAGAAACTTGGCACTCATTCTTAACAATATACTCATTTGTTCAAACTATAATATACATAATATAATTCCAAATTTGTTAATCCATATTACCAGGAGGAATTTGCTAACCAAAGTATCACTGTTTTAACTGGGCGTTGGATTCTGTTTATTAATATTTTATTTAATTTTTCATATTAATAAGTAATACTTGTCTTCTTTGTACTAGTTTTCTACTATATCATTTTCACTATATGATGTTACACAGGCTGTATAAAAAGATTTACAACACTTTCTTTTATTTTCAATCTCTGAAATGATTTGTGGAGTATCAGAACCATCTGTTTTTGAAGGATGTTTAGTCCTCTGTGAACAATCTAGGCCTGGTGATTTTTGTGGGTGAGTTTATTATTTAAAGTATGTGAATGACACTTGTTGGTTTTCTGTTTGTTATTGTGAATGATATTTGTTGGTTTTTGTTTAGTTTCTCTTTTTGTTGTTATTAAGAGACGATCTAGTTCATCAAATTTTTCAACAATTATTGTATAGATGTTTGCAAATGAGTCATTTATTTACTTACTCTTTCAATGGTTATTTCCCACTTCATAATTCTTATTTTTGTGCATTTGTGATTCTATTTTTTACAAAATTGCTAATCAATGGCTTATTAAAAAACCAATGCTTTGGATTCTGTCTCCCTCTTTTTCTGCCCCTCCCCCACCACACTCTGTCTCTCAAAAAATGAATAAATGGCAAAATAAAATTAAAAAAAAAAAAGGGGGTGGGCACCTGGGTGGCTCAGTCAGCTGAGCATCCGACTTTGGCTCAGGTCATGATTTTGCAGTTCATGAGTTCAAGCCCCTCATGGGACTCTGTGCTGACAGCTCAGAGCCTAGAGTCTACTTCAGATTCTGTGTCTCCCTCTCTCTCTGCCCTTCCCCCACTCACACTCTATCTCTCTCTCTCTCAAAAAGTGAATAGTAAAAAAAAAAAAAAAAAAAAAAATTAAAGAAAAAAACCCAAGAAATTTGTCTTATTAATTGTGACTATTTTCTTCTATTTTCTACCTCACTAACTTCTGTTTCATCTTTATTACTTTCTTCTGTATGCTTTTTTTTTTTTTTTTTGGTTTACTTTGCTAAATTTTTTTTTTTTTTTTTGCACTGGACACTAACTTAATTTGTTTTCATTGTTTAAAATTTTTAGCAATAAAATTATTTAGAACTATGCATTTTCTTCTGGTCATTTCTTTAAATTAATTCCGTAAATTTCAATACACAGTGTTTTCTTTTCATTGCTTTTTAGGAATTCTACTACTTTAATTTTTATTTCATTTTTTACTGTAGACTATTTTGATAAAAGATTTAATTTCCATGTAGAAGGATTGTATTAATTTTATTTGAATTAATAATATATTTATTTAATTAAATTATTTCCCCAAATTTGATTTTTTTTTTATGGAAACCTGAATACATCAGCTCCATTTCAGCTAGTTTTTTAAGCTATTAATAATTACACAAGTGATATAAGGCATTAACTCTCTTTTAGGTATGTTAAAATTTCAGCACATGGATCAGTGGAAAGAAACAAAACTAGGATAAAAAAATTATATTGGCTAAAAAAATACACATCAATTAATAAAATTAAAAGTAGGGCTCTTTTGACAAAATGTAAGCATTATGATATGCATTATCTAATACTGTAGCAATTTCAATAGAAATGAAGGATATAATCTAGCAATAAGTGAAAACTATAGTCCAGGTAATAGATTCCTGGAGACATTTCTTGTAGGTGGGATTGTGTTTTTCTAGAAGACTTCTTATTCAATACAGAGACTCAGTCAGTGGCTATATAACCCAACAAGAGTCTAGTCACTAGAAGTTAGATGTGTCAGATGGGGTTCAAGGCTATCTTATAGTTCCAAAAGAAAATACAGTGGTACACAAGAAAAAGAGGATTCCAATTTTATAGGAGGATAACATGATCCATAAGAAGAAAGTCATCAATGACATAAGTGAAAGGCTAATTCTATATATAAGATATATGCATATGCTTTTTAAAAACAAGAAGTTTTCATACAACCCTATGCAAATATTGAACTTCCTTATGTATTTTATGTGTTCTTGAAGATTGACTTAGATATTTCAGTAGAGAGATCTGTGCAGAGTTGAAGAGTATAAGAAAAAAGAAGAAACTCCGTCAAATGTAAAATACAGACAAAAGACAAGTTTGTCTCACTAGACATATGTCTCAGTAGCCATAGGTGGCTAGTGGTTAGAGTAGAAAATACCCACTATTATAAAATGTATACTGGACATATCTGTTCCAGATCATTAATAAAATAAATGACAGTCAGGGTAATAATCCTAAGTGATTGTAGAGGGTATTTCTGGCATGGAACTGCCAAATTTGGCAACAGTCACTATTCCCTTCTCCCCCACTTTCCCTCCATCCTTAGACTGGAAATTGATAATTTTGCTGACAGTTTTTCTCTCACTCGTTTATAATTTCAATTATTTAAACTGGCAATCTATTAAGTCATGGATTTCACATGAAATATATTTGTAAGAATCATTAAAATTATAGTGTAATGTAATGTTTTGTAATTATAATACAAACGTATCTATGTAAGTCCATGGTGATATATTTTCAGGTTAGAAATAAAGTTTGATTCATTCAATTGTTATAGCGCCACAGTATAATACAATGCAAAGTCATGTAGAAAACAGAATAAAAATATTTCAATATACAGCTAGGGAATATAGTCAATAATATTGTAATAATTTTGTAGGGTGACAGGCAGTGACTAGACTTACTGTGTGGATCATTTCATAATATATATAAATATATTATCAGTATGATGTACACCCGAAACTAATGTCAATTATACTTTAGTAAAATAAGAAGTTTTACAATGCCAAGAAACTATACACAAATATTTGTACTACATAAAAATTGCACTGTAGAACAATTATTCTAAGTGCATTCTATCATCAACTTATTTCATTTTACTGTTTAGTATTTTCCACTTCATTACAAAAGGTACAAATATTTTAATTGCTCAACCAATTATTTTTAGCAATAGTTTCTTTAATATGTAGGAGAAGTACGATTATGATGTTTTGGTATATTTATATTGTTATTTCAGAGCTTTAAAATGTGATTTTAGTTAATTATTCTCACAGGTTAAGCATACATGCTAAGAAAAATACTGTGAAGGCACAGTATATGTTACTTCATAAATAAATCTTAACTAGACAATATGTTGGAATAAAACATGCTTAAGAATAAAAAATTAATTTTCTTATTTTTATAAATAAGTATGGTGCCGATAAATTATATCATAGAATTTTAATTTTTACTACCTTTTGCTCTTATTTCTTATCATGAATATTAAGATACCTGAATTGAAAAATGAACTCAGACCTTTTCCTGGAAGTTGGATCAGACTATTGTTGGCAAAAGACAACTAGGTTTGCTTATTAGATTTTTCCCAGACTATTACCCACAAATTAAATGAGCTAAATCTACAGCTACAAGATTTTGATTCAAATAGTTATTTGAGCATATGATAAACTGAAAGCATTCAATAAAAAATATTATTATAGCAAAACTATTTTAAACATTTTGTGTGGTCAAAGAAAAATAATGAGAAATGCTAACCTCTTTCTCCCACAAATTAAGCTAATTTAATACTTGTAATTTCCATAATTTAATTAAGGAATCATTATTTTAAGGAAATCTATTACATCTGGTAAAATACACAATTTTTTTTTTTTAATTTTTTTTTTCAACGTTTATTTATTTTTGGGACAGAGAGAGACAGAGCATAAACGGGGGAGGGGCAGAGAGAGAGGGAAACACAGAATCGGAAACAGGCTCCAGGCTCTGAGCCATCAGCCCAGAGCCCGACACGGGGCTCGAACTCACGGACCGCGAGATCGTGACCTGGCTGAAGTCGGACGCTTAACCGACTGCGCCACCCAGGCGCCCCTAAAATACACAATTTTTAAACATTCTGCAAAAATGTTCTTATTAGAATAAATGTACCAAATTAAGTGACTCTTTGCTGAGTGATATATAATGAAGAATAGTGACACTGTGTCTTGAAGAATGACTTTATTTAATTAGTTTCCCAGATAATTTCTTTATGAGAACAAAACTCCCAGGTATAGTGAGTCTTTGTCATCCAACATTATCTTATACTCAATTGAATTTCCTTGATAATTCACTATTTTATTCTGTCATTGATTGTCAAATTATGTGAGATTTAATTTTATAGCAATTTAGAAAAAATAATTGCTATTTCCTGGATCTCATACTCCCAATAAACTAATACCTTTTAATCATTAAGCTTCCAATACTGTGTATAATTATCTTCAAATTGTTTTTTAATATGTAGACATTTAATTATTAAGTAAACAGACAATTGAAAAATGGCTTTTCACAAAGTTTGTTGTATTCTTAAAAAGATTCTATAATATATAACTCCGTGTAAGTGATTGTATAAAACACACATACTGATGTCCTCATTCAATGGAAATACTTCATCATGTTATTTTTAAAGAGATATAGAATACAGATTTGGATGAAGATATGTTTTTCCTAATATTAGGAGAATATTGGCTCTCATCTTTCCTATATGACAGAAGCTCTATATAGCTCTTGTATTTCAAGATTTCTCGAAATGAATTCAGAAAAACCTGAAGTGAGCATTTTCTCACAGTTTCATCAAAACTTAAGTTACTCCCACAGAGCTTTAGGAAAAAAAAATGTGTTTTGGATATTATCATTTACTTTGGTTTTATGCTTGATTATTTCTAGTAGAGAAATCATTTAAAATAAAAATGTATGTTATTGTTTTATGCACCAGTGCTTACAAACCTTAGGGTTTATTATAAAGCACATGAACATGAAGCACATATACATAAACACAAATGCCTTAAGTCATTGACTAGCTGAACAGGAACATGTATCCAAACTCCTGACTAAGCAAAGCAGAAAAAAAAAAAAAAAAAAAAAAAAAGATTTGGGGGAATGTTTCCTGGCCAAATAATAAATGGCTTACATAGCACAATGATTTTAAAAAGAAAAAAAAAAAAATGAAGAAGAAAGTCAATTTATGAAGACTGGAGACTTTCATTCTTTGAATACACAAACATTTTAAAAATATTATTTCCAGAGGTCATGAAATGTTAATATCACTTCAGCTGACAATATAGACAAATGCAGATTAGAGAATGGAGAATATTAAGGAAATCTCAGTTCAGTTAGTTGCTGTAAAAAAGGAAAGTTTTCTCTGCTTTGGCTCAAAGCACTATGAAATCTTTGAGCCATTGGACTTCCATGACTAAACAAGCAACTTTTGAAAATATCCTTACCTGTAACAGAGAGATAATAACAATATTTGCCTCATGGAATAATTCTATAATTTAAAAATGGTATTGCATGCAAAATTACCTATGGAATTCCTGAAGTTACATATTAGTATCAATATTATTACTGAAGTTTGTTGTTTTGGTTTTAATTATTATAAAGCTATTGTTTTGATATATAACATGCATTTACAACACTAAAACAAGAGTCTTTTATTTAGAGTACTTCAAACATGTTTTCAGTTGAGTACTTTCTCTGGTGTTCTGCAAACCCCACAACAAAACAATTAAGATTATAAACAAAGGGGGTATTGTTTGAAGAAGTCAGAAAGTGCTTGCCTGATACAAAATAGGCATTGAGATCTGTCTTGACTGGTAATAACAGAACTGTACTTGAGGCAGCACAGTGATTACACTCTTGGCTTTTGAAAATAGACTGGCTCAGATTTCTGCTACTCATAATATGTGTGACCTTGGACATATCATCAAATCTGTTGAAGCCATTGTTTCTTTATCTAACTAGATCATACTCACAAAGGGATCTTTTAAATATATAAACTACTTATCACAGTGCTTATCATTTATTAAGTTAGCATGCAGTATTTAAAAAGAAAAAGTGTAGGGGCGCCTGGGTGGCGCAGTCGGTTAAGCGTCCGACTTCAGCCAGGTCACGATCTCGCGGTCCGTGAGTTCGAGCCCCAAGTCAGGCTCTGGGCTGATGGCTCGGAGCCTGGAGCCTGTTTCCGATTCTGTGTCTCCCTCTCTCTCTGCCCCTCCCCCGTTCATGCTCTGTCTCTCTCTGTCCCAAAAATAAAAATAAAAACGTTGAAAAAAATTAAAAAAAAAAAAAGAAAAAGTGTATATTATTATTTGAAAAGAAAGAGTCTACTTAATACCTCAGAAGTATCCAAGATGCCTAAACATTTTACTCCATAAACTCTAAATTCTCTATTAGTAAACACAAGGGAAGTGGAATATATGGAATGAATTTTAATGTTTGTTATTTATCTTCCATCTCCTGGTCCTCAGATCCAGAGGTTTCGGTTCCAGATCAGTACTTTTTGGTTGGCAGACCAGAGGGAAGAGGTCATATAGCAGAAATTGTGCAAATTAGCTTAAATAGTTCGAAAAACTTGCAGACATTAGGAATTGGTCTCAAAATTTCATAGATAATACATAAACCAATGTAATATAGGCAAATTATTGGATTCACCCATACCCAACATTTGTGAGTAATTTAACGTTTATGGTGATGTCAAAGAAACCACTATAGGACCTAGAGATCCTCATATCTATTAAAGAAGATAAAAAACATTTACTTCAATGTAAAATGTAAAAATATGTACTTCAATGACTTCTGACATACAAGTATGGCTGGAAATGTGTATTAATTTGTGACATTTAGTTATTAGTCTTTAGTATCTTGCAATAGTTAGTCCATTAGATCTCTTTATAACACAAGTAGAAATGAGATTGCATGTGAATAAGACATGACATACATAGGCCCTAAACTGGCAAACAGAATAAGATAAAGCCTATGAATTGTTAATTGAAGGACAAATCCAGGTCACCAACCTGTGAATGGTAGCATTGTACGGAGTTGAGCAAAGCTCCTGTGACACTGAGAAGACAATGTTGTATATATTAAAAACAAAACAAAACATTATTGAACTTGAATTTAGAACTACTGGATTCAACGTGTTTCTCCACATATAACCTTCAACCAACCATATACTCAAACTTTTTGATAATCAATTTCCTCTTGTATAAGATAAAGGCATAGTCAACCCATGAGGTCATTCTAAGTATTGAAGGAAATAAATATATAAAATTTAGTGAACTTTAAATAATCAATAAAATTTAAGTGCAGGTATATTCACAACAGAAAGATATGTCACATTCTTTTGTTTCAGTTTTTGGACATGACCATTTCTTATCACAAGCGAGTATAGAGTTTGAGTGTCTAATCTTGAATGAATGAGAACTTTAACAAACTTGATGCTTCCTTTGCTGGTGAATTCTTGTTTTTGCCTTAAGTTCAATAATTTGTAACATTATCAAGTATATTATCCCTTCTAGTAGTTTATTCTACTCTTTTCTAGGAATAATGTTTCCAAATTCAAAGGACGATTTGATGGAAACTATCTTTAAAGAATGCTACATTCATTTGATGTGAAATACTTTTACTAAGAAAGTTCCTAAAATGTTTACTTATTTATAGGAATCATTATTTATATCATAAGTAATGCATTTTATGAAATTCTATGAGTCATAACATTTTCCAGTGGGTGTGAAATGATTATAAAGAGTATTACAAATGCTTTACTTATACATTAATTTGTAAGGATACCAAAATAATCACTGGTTTGCTTTTTAAACTTTAATTCATATGATAATCACATAACTACCCTTGGGCTCTACTATCATATTGAGGAAATCACACTATACCATTTCATACCTCTCATTTCCTCATGCTCATCACAACCTGGAAGGCCCTTCATTCATTTCCTATCATGCAAGCACATAATCAATATTAAAGTCTCATTTTAGGTATTAGCCTCTATTTAACATTGTTTCTGAATCCCTAGGGGAAAATTTTCTATTTCTTTAAGGTTGCACCATAATATCTGCTTACTTCTCTTGCCACTGTTAATGATAACTTTCAGTTATTATTGACATGCATGCCTGTTTCTCATTTGTGGACTTACTAACTTCCTGAAAATGGGCTTTGATCTTATTCTATGTTGTCCCATGCCTTAGTATTTACTTTTTGGGATATAGAAAGTATTTTGCAGTTGTTTGATGAATAAGTAATTGATTATGCCTACCTATGATACTGTGAAAAATACTGTGTGGAATGTTGAAAACAATGAAGTAATTTTCAGGATAAATTTCCATAACTGACCAGACCTGTAGTATATCTAACATTATTTTGAATTCTTCATTCCTAACATGATTTATTTGTGTTTCTGTACATATATTGAGAGAAATTCTTTCTTGCAATGAAATGAAGGCAGCAGTGCCTGAGGTATGTGTAATAATAAGGAAAATATCTGTCTTTTCTTGAATTGTGAATTGTGTCAAATTATGTTAGATAAGCAAGTAGGGAAAAATATTTCTTGAAAACACATCACAGTAAGTTATTAACAATTTTACTTTAAAAATGTTTTTAACATTTATTCATTTTTGAGAGACAGAGAGAGACAGAGTGTGAGTGAGGGAGGGGCAGAGAGAGAGGGAGACACAGAATCTGAAGCAGGCTCCAGGCTCTGAGCTGCCAGCACACAGCCTGATGCGGGGCTAAACTGACAGACCATGAGATCATGACCTGAGCTGAAGTCTGATGCTTAACTGACTGAGCCACCCCACCCAGGTGCCCCAACAGTGTTACTTTTAAAGTGCAGAGTTAGTATCATTTTCAAATTTCAAATTTCAAAAATTACAATTAAAACATTTATCAACTAGTATAAAATATAAATTAATATATTAATAAAAATATAATATTCTATATTTTTTATCTTATATATGCTAAAATATCTTAGCAAATAATCTAAGCTCTGGTATGGATCTCTGATCAAAATAGTATTGCAATTTCCAAAACATATGCTGACATTTAGAAATTGTCAATGTTGTTAGCTTAAGGTTTGAGCCATGATTTGATAAAAGGTACATTAAACATTTTCAACAAATTTCAGTTAAATTAACGTTATTAAAACATTAGCATTGGGAACTTCATTTTAGTCAGAGTGAAGCTGGGAATCATAACTCCCCACATAGCATGAACTCAAAGCTCCTGTCTCAGTCCAAATGGAATGTACTGACACTAATGCTACATGCATTGTTATACTAGGCTACCCTAGAATAGTGGCTGGATATGCACTTGCCCACCATTGTCACTGCTGTCTACTAGAAGTTCCAGGGAGCTACCAGTATGTAACCTACAACCTTAATAGTTATTTTGTGGTCTTAGCAAATTTAATTTATTTTTCAGAATGGAAACGTTTAAGTAACCTAACAAATCAATCTATATCTATGAATACTGAATAATCACAAGTATAAACTCTAAAATAATTGCTGTTTTCTGTGGCAGTTTCCCTATGGAAAGCCCAAGAAGAAAAAAAAAACACCTAAAAAACATGGGAGTTGAATCAAATCATTGAATATTACTTGTAGATTTGAGAGAAAACACTCTAAGCATTTACAGCACATTAATAAAATACTGATATACAGGGGTGCTTGGATGTCTCAGTCGGTTAAGCATCCTACTCTTGATTTCGGCTCAGGTCATGATCTCATGGAACGTGCTTGGGATTCTCTCTCTCTCACTCTCTGTCTCACCCCTGCACTCTCTCTCTCTCTCTCTCTCTCTCTCAAAATAAATAAATAAACATTGAAAATAGTGATATATATATGAACTTTTATTGCAATATTATATCAATTTTTTACATTTTTGAAGCTTTTCATAAATATTGAAAAAATCAGACACCAAAAGAATATTAAACAGAATTTGGTAAATACACATTTGCTTAAAAGGATTTTTATAGAATGACTTTTTTCTCAAAATCATAAAACAGAATGGAAAATACTATTTTCATTTTGTATTTTACTACGTATTTGGTTACACCTTTGAAAACCTATGCTTTCAAAATGTAACTATTTTCATTAATTACAATTTATCCAATGCCTGTTTGATGCATCGATGTTCCAGGAGTGGTTCTAAGTGCTTTTTACATCAATTACTTCTAAATAAAGATTTTAAAATATATTCTTACCCATTGAAAATCCTTGATTTTTGAAATAAAATAAATATTATTTTATGAAATAGTTAGAGGGACATATAGATAAATTTAACTAATTTTATTCTGTTCATCAGGGGAAAAATTGTATCTATAATCTCTTTTCTGATGACATTGCAACCTATTTCTGTACAGTTATGTGAAAATGTGATTTTGGTTTTTTTTCTCTACTCTTAAGTTTAGAAAACAACTAAAGATGATTTGAATTTTAAGATATCTAAAAGATGAAATATACCCATATAGAAGAAATCTTCAAAACTGGGATTGATTAGCAGATCTCTCTCAGGTAGGTTAAAGGAAAGAGGGAGGTAGGGTGGGGGTAAGGGAGAGAGAGGGGGTGGAGAGGGAGAAGAAATATCCAGATTCTTTTCTTTTTCACTTACTATTCCTTTATTTTTTATTTTTTTAAGTTTCTTTATTTTTTTTAATATATGAAATTTGTTGTCAAATTGGTTTCCATACAACACCCAGTGCTCATCGCAAAAGATGCCCTCTTCAATACCCATCACCTACCCTCTCGTCCCTCCCACCCCGCATCAACCCTCAGTTTGTTCTCAGTTTTTAAGAGTCTCTTATGCTTTGGCTCTCTCCCACTCTAACCTCTTTTTTTTTCCTTCCCCTCCCCCTGGGTTTCTGTTAAGTTTCTCAGGATCCACATAAGAGTGAAACCATATGGTATCTGTCTTTCTCTGTATGGCTTATTTCACTTAGCATCACACTCTTCAGTTCCATCCACGTTGCTACAAAAGGCCATATTTCATTCTTTCTCATTGCCATGTAGTACTCCATTGTGTATATAAACCACAATTTCTTTATCCATTCGTCAGTTGACGGATATTTAGGCTCTTTCCATAATTTGGCTATTGTTGACAGTGCTGCTATAAACATTGGGGTACAAGGGCCCCTATGCATCAGTACTCCTGTATCCCTTGGGTAAATTCCTAGCAGTGCTATTGCTAGGTCATAAGGTAGATCTATTTTTAATTTTTTGAGGAACGTCCACACTGTTTTCCAGAGTGGCTGCACCAATTTGCATTCCCACCAACAGTGCAAGAGGGTTCCCGTTTCTCCACATTCTCTCCAGCATCTATAGTCTCCTGATTTGTTCATTTGGCCACTCTGACTGGCATGAGGTGATATCTGAGTGTGGTTTTGATCTGTATTTCCCTGATGAGGAGCGATGTTGAGCATCTTTTCATGTGTCTGTTGGCCATCTGGATGTCTTCTTTAGAGAAGTGTCTGAAATATCCGGATTCTTGATGTTCTGTTCAATCACTAAACACAGAACTACTGGTATTAGCTCTGATTTTCCCCTTTCTCTTGTGCAGACCATCTAATTGCTAACATCTCAATTCTTTTTTTAATTAAAAAAAATTTTAATGTTTATTTTTCAGACAGAAAGAGAGCACAAGCAAGGGAGGGGCAGAGCGAGAGGGAGACACAGAATCCAAAGCAAGCTCCAGGCTCAGCACAGAGGCTGACACGGGCTCAAACTCAACGAACTGTGAGATTGTGACCTGAACCGAGTGAGATGCTTAACTGACTCAGCCACCCAGGCTCCCTGCTATTGTATCATCTCAATTCTATCTACAATATACTACTATTGTCTTATAAACAAACTTCAAACAGTTTCCGTTGATACACAAACATCTGCCTGATAGGGTTCCCAGAAATCACTGTAGCCTCTCCCAACCTAGTTTTCCCTACATTTCAACAATGAGAAATTACTATTTGCTGAATTTTATGCATATTTTCAGGACCTTTTAAGCTTTGTGAATGCTTATTTTTCAAACTATAATTTCCTCATCACATTCCCTCTCTTAAGGAAAATACCAAATAATATGAAATGTAAATCCTGCACCCTCTCATCTATGATGCTGACTTAGAAACCACCATTCATCTTTATAAAAATGAATAATTCACATTAATTTTCCACAATGTGTGCTATATGTGCAATATTAATATGTTCAGCATTTAATACCATTTCATTCATTTTTCCCATCTGAGACAATGCTTTTCCTATAGGTAGTTATTCTGTCTTGTTTCTTGTATTTCCAGAAACTGACACAATTAAAAATCATTAAGTAGACTAATATGTCTAAATAACATAGAGGTATTCCTGAGGAATCGTTTGTAATATTCTCTTCTCTTTCTCCTCCACTTATGTCTTCTTTTACTAAGTAAATGAATAACTGGCTACAGTAATGAAGAAGTAAAAGTTTGGGAAATGAGAAATTTTCCTCACTTAAAGGGGCATTATTTTTTTTTCAGGGTCTTTTCCATTGAATTTTTCTATAAAATCATAATTATCTGGGTTCTTTAGTACTATTTTTGTCTACAAATATTTTAAATATAAAGAAGGATCATTTCATTGTCTGCTAATGATGGATGACAAGTATTAAACTAATATTCTTATAGATAACAACTATACTATCTGAAATATATACAGTATATATTTGTGTGTATATATTAGATGTGGATATATATTCCAATGAAAGTAAAGCCAAGACATTCTGAGATAGAAAAAAGGCTTTCTCCTCTAGGATTTTGATGGCTTCCTGTCTTACATTTAGGTCTTTCATCCATTTTGAGTTTATTTTTGTGTATGGTATAAGAAAGTGTTCCAGGTTCATTCTTCTGCATGTCGCTGTCCAGTTTTCCCAGCACCACTTGCTGAAGAGACTGTCTTTATTCCACTGGATATTCTTTCCTGCTTTGTCGAAGATTAGTTGGCCATATGTTTGTGGGTCCAATTCTGGGTTCTCTATTCTGTTCCATTGATCTGAGTGTCTGTTTTTGTGCCAGTACCATACTGTCTTGATGATTACAGCTTTGTAGTACAGCTTGAAGTCCAGGATTGTGATGCCTCCTGCTTTGGTTTTCTTTTTCAAGATTTCTTTGTCTATTTGGGGTCTTTTCAGATTCCATACAAATTTTAGATCATTTGTTCTAGTTCTGTGAAGAATGCTGCTGTTATTTTGATAGGGATTGCATTGAATATGTAGATTGCTTTGGGTACTGTTGACATTTTAACAACATTTGCTCTTCCTATCCAGGTGCATGGGATATTTTCCCATTTTTGTGTGTCTTCTTCAATTTCTTTTATAAAGTTTCTATAGTTTACAGTATATAGATTTTTCACCTCTTTGGTTAGATTTATTCCTATGTATTTTATGGGTTTGGGTGCAGTTGTAAATGGGATCGATTCCTTGATCTCTCTTTCTGTTGCTTCATTGTTGGTGTATAGGAATGCAACCAATTTCTGTGAATTGATTTTACATCCTGCCACTTTGATCTTGGCCACAATAACTTCTTACACAACAGATCTCCGGAGGCAAGGGAAACAAAAGCAACAATGCACTATTAGGACTTCATCAAAATAAAAAGCTTCTGCACAGTGAAGGAAACAATCAGCAAAACTAAAAGGCAACTGACAGAACAGGGGAAGATATTTGCAAACGACATATCAGATAAAGGGTTAGTATCCAAATTCTATAAAGAACTTATCACAATCAACACCCAAAAAACAAATAATCCAGTGAAGAAATGGGCAAAAGACATGAATAGACACTTCCCCAAAGAAGACAACCAGATAACCAACTGACACATGAAAGAAAATGCTCAACATATCACTCATCATCAGGGAAATACAAATCAAAACCACAATGAGATACCACTTGACACCTGTCAAAATGGTTAACATTAACAACTCAGGCAACAATAGATGCTGGCCAGGATGCAGAGAAAGAGGATCTCTTTTGCATTGTTGGTGGGAATGCAAGCTGGCGTAGCCACTCTGGAAAACAGTATGGAGGTTCCTCAAAAAATTAAAAATAGAGCTATCCTATGACCCAGCAATTGCAGTACTAGGTATTTATCCAAGAGATACAGGTATGCTGTTTCAAAGGGACACATGCACCCCAATGTTTATAGCAGTATTATCAACAATAGCCAAAGTATGGAAAGAGCCCCAATGTCCACTGACAGACGAATGGATAAAAAAGATGTGGTATATATATACAATGGAGTTTTACTCAGCAATCAAAAAGAATGAAATGTTGCCATTTGCAACTACATGGATGGAACTACAGGGTATTATGCTAAGTGAAATTAGTCAGTCAGAGAAAGACAAATATCATATGACTTCACTCATATGAGGACACAGAACAGATGAACATAAGGTAAGGGAAGCAAAAATAATATAAAAACAGGGACGGGGACAAAACATAAGAGACTCTTAAATATGGAGAACAAAGAGAGGGTTACTGGAGGGGTTGTAGGAGGGAGGATTGACTAAAAGGGTAAGGGGCATTAAGGAATCCACTCCTGAAATCATTGTTGCACTATATGCTAACTAATTTGGATGTAAGTTCCAAAAATAAAATTAAAAAAATAAATACAGCCACACACAAACAAAAAAAGGCAAAAACTAGGGAAGAGTGTGGAGTTGCAATCAATGGAAAGATCATGTACACACATTTTTCTTTAAAGGAACCATGAGAAGCCATGTAAGAGTTTTGGAACTCAAATAGGAATCTGCAGTCTACTGCCTTAAGGACTGGAGAACAAAGTTCACACAAGAGAACAGCTGAAATGAGGGGATAAACTCTGAAAGAGGAGTTACAGAGAAAGACTTCAACATCTGTGTGTAAACTCCCCTCCAATCTTTAAATGGTCCTGATTTATACAGAAGTGTGGATATTTCAGGGAACTCAGTGGCAGAGAACAATAGCCAGAAAGCTAAAATAACTTAGCAGAATCCAGAGTTTTGACAACCAAGCATCTATAACATCCAATACACAATCAGAATTTGCTCTACTTGTGAAGAAACAGGAAAATGTAATCAATAGTCAAGAGAAAAATAAATGAATAAAAAAACCCCACAAGATTTTGGAATTTACAAATAAAGAATTCAAAGAACTTATTTTAAGTATGCTGAAGAATTCAATGGAAAATACAGTCATTCTGAATAAAGCTGTGAGTTAATCACAACTGTGAAATGAGTGTAATGCAAAAAGAAGCAAATGGAATTTGCTCAATTCTAGAATTGAGAAGTAAAATATCAAAATGGATGGGCTTAACATCCTATTGCACATTGCACAAAAATATGACTGTTGTCCAAGATAATAGTCTTATTCTCTTGTGATCCACAATAAACCACTAGAAATCTCAAAACTCCTAGGAAAGATAGAGAAAAAAATGTTTTAAAAATAAATAGACACTCAGTTTTTTATAGTACAATTTGAAACAGTCAGCATGTATACAACTGGAGTTTAAGGAAAGATGAGAGACAACAAGGCAGCTTAAAAAAAAAGATAAATGGCTTCAAATTTTCAAAATATGTGATAACCATACACTCACTGATCCAAGTTCTGTAAACTCCAATGAAAGTGAAGCAAAGAAAATCACATCTGGATAAATTGTACTAAAATTGCTAACAAATTAAGACAAATAGAAAATTTTTAAAGCTGTCAGAAACAAAAAAGGACTGTTACATACAGGAGAACAATTATATAGAAAAAATGACTGGTTTTCTTTAAAAAAAGGAGAAAGCCAATGGAACAGCATCTGCAAAGTACAAAAAACACAAAACAAAAATAATATGGCCAACTAAGAATTCTATGTCACATGGAGCAGACACACAATCCCTTGTACAATATGGAAAAAACTTAGGACTTGCCTCAGCAACTTAACTCTAGGTTGTTACCAAAAGAAATAAAAGTATATGTAAATAAATTTTACCTGGATTTTTATAGCAACTTTATTCATAAAATCTCTAAACTGAAAGCAACAAAAAATCCAATTAACAGGTGAAAGAATTAAATATAGACACATACATTACATTCATACAATGTAATATTATTTAGCATTACAAAGTAACATGGAACCAATACAATCAACAACACAGATGATTTCACATACATGCTGACTGAAAGAAGTTGAATGCAGAATAGAACATTCTATAACTTTCCACTTATGTGAAATTCTAGAACTGTGAAACCAAATCATGAAAATAATCATAAAAATTGTTACTTGTGGGTGGCTACTTGAGTGATAAAAAGGGTCACTGGGTGTCTTTATATAGTGAAGGAAACATGCCATACCTACAGAGGAATGCAAGTTATAGATTGTCAAGGTTCATGTCCACATTCATTTCTGCATCAGGTGACCCAAAAAGCAGATTCTGAGGTGAAGGTGAATTGATGGAAACTAAAGGAACCACAGCCATAGCTGCTACTCTACAGCAAGATCAACCAGCAGGTCCAACAACTGCTTTCAATAGAAAGCTCATTAAAGATTGACATAAGATTTTATAATCCATCATCTCATTGATTAATAAACACTTTATTATATTTTACCATTTAGTAAACACCAAAAAAGAATTTTTTCTATTTTATAAGAAAATAGATAATATAATTGAATCACAATTTCATCTCTATTCTCTCATCCACTAGTATTAAACCAATGACCCAATATCTGAGAAAAAATGAAATAGAAAGTATTGTTTCACTTTTTGAATGTCAACTATTAATTTTATTTGCCTTAGAGATGACCAGTTCGAACTTTCTTTCTCTGTGACATGAAGAGTGATTTTAAATATGGATTTGTTTTTGTTATTATTTTAGTGATCTGTCAAAGGTGGTAAAATCTATTATTCTCAATAAAAGGATTTTAGCGGAAGAAAATATAATTTCCGAAGAACAGAAAGAGTGTATCAGTGACCTTTATTTTGAGTGGGAAGTTAGCAAGGGTTAAGATATAAATAAAAATAATGATATACAGATGAAAATGAACTAGAGAAATAATACTACTACATTCTTGAAGAATGGGTGATTAATTTGTAACTGTGAATTCATTCAGTTTGTCAAATGGTTATAGCTTACACTGGAATAGATATTTAAATCATTTTTTATATTGTTTACATTTTTCATTTTAATTGCAGTAGAGTTAGCATCACTGTTACATTACTTTCAGGTATACAATATAGTGATTCAATAAATCTGTACAGTATTCAGTGTTATGGTGTTAAGTGTGTTAACTGTGTTAATCCCTTTCACCTATTTCACTCATCCCCCCACCAACTTTCCCTCTCAAAACTATTCATTTGTTCTTTATAGTAAGAGTCTGTTCTTTGGTTTCTCTCTCTCTCTTTCCTTTGTTCATTTGTTTTGTTTCTTAAATTCCACATATCACTGAAATCAAATGGTATTTGTCTTTCTCTGACTGGCTTATTTCGTTCAGCATTATACCCTCTAGGTCCATCCATGTTGTTGCAAATGGCAAGATTTCATTCTTTTTATGGCTGAATAATGTTCCAGTGTGTGTATATACCACATCTTTTTAATCTATTCATCTATTGATGAACACTTGGGCTTCTACATTTTGGCTACTGTAAACAATGCTGCAATAAACACAGGGGTGCATATACCCCTTCAAATTAGTGTTTTTGTATTCTTTAGGTAAATATCCAGTAGTGGAGTTACTGGATAATAGGGTAGTTCTATTTTTAATTTTGGGGGGGAACTTCCATACTGTTTTCCAGAGTGGAAAATACACCAGTGTGCATCCCCACCAGAAGCGCATTGAGTGTTCCCTTTACTCCACATCCTTGCCAACACTTGTTTCTTGAGTTCAATCTTTTATATTTTAAAGAATAATAAAATTCTCAGGAGTATATGTAAATACTATATATATATATATATATATATATATATAGTAACACATGCTAGAGGGACACCCAAAAAAGTCATGTATTCTCATAGGCCATCATTATTTTATTAACCTCTTTTATTTCCAGGCTTATGCCTATTTACTGGGTGTTAATTCTTTAACATTAATGTCTTATATTTTGTCACATACTGTAGGTTGAATTAACTATGTTTTGAAGGTATTCAGATAGTACCTGATAAACGCTGTTCTGCAAATATAGTTTTATTAATTATAATATAAATTCACCTAAAATTCATAGAATGACAATACTATATTTGTGATACATTATTATGTATTTATACTGCTATAATATGTCCCCAGTAAACACTTGTGATATCACAGTTTTGTATATTTCTTACTCAATATATCCGTAGAGTCTGGTATTTCCCAATTAATAGGCACATATTAATATTTTAACAAAGGAATGAGTAAATAAAATTATTTAGGTTTAACATAATTAGTATTTGTAATACCTTTGGTGATATTTTATTTTGTATTCAAAGTATTTCACATAGCTTTCTCTACTGTAAAGTAAGCCTGAAAATATTCAGAAACTCCATATGGGAGCAGCTTTAAGGAATAACTTTTTTTTTTTTTTTTAAAAAGAGACTTCTTCAACGTTTATTTATTTTTTTGGGGACAGAGAGAGACAGAGCATGAACGGGGGAGGGGCAGAGAGAGGGAGACACAGAATCGGAAACAGGCTCCAGGCTCTGAGCCATCAGCCCAGAGCCCGACACGGGGCTCGAACTCACGGACCGCGAGATCGTGACCTGGCTGAAGTCGGACGCTTAACCGACTGCGCCACCCAGGCGCCCCAGGAATAACTTTTAAATAAGTGGCCTTTTCAAAGATTATGATAATATCAGGATACACCTGACTAGACTGGGTTTGAATGTTCTTAACATGGATAACATCTCTATCACAGAGTTAGTTGGGAGATTTGGGACAAATTCTTATAACAAAGAGGTATCAAGGGAAAGAGGATAACATTTTCCTACTATGAGGGAATTTCAGGATGGCTTTAATAACTGCAGAATATTATAAGGGACACATACTTGTCCTTAACAGTCTACTCCAAGGCCATCGAACTTCATAGAATCATTCCAGAAATAAAAGTTGTGAAATTCACTGTGCATCACAATCAAAATTAATTATATATTCTTCCCCACCTCCACTCTCACTCACAGTGTTAGATTTCATTTCAAGGAATGTATTAGTACAGGGTGCACTTTATTCAAGGCAAAAAGAACTATGGGCTTACTGTGTAAATAGTGGAAATGTATCATAGAATAAGGTAATTCTGGCTGCATTATTAAAAAAAAATACTCTCTTCTTTTTATAACACATAAATAACCTTGACATGTCAAGGTTATAACTGAAGTTTTCCTTATGAATCATAAGCTCCCTCATTGTAACACCCCTACACCCTCCAAATATGTGTGCTTCCTCAGATGGTAGACATTAGTACTGCTTGCCAACAATTTCATTTCTCCCCTTTCAGGACAGCAAGGGATCACACTATTCTGTCCTCAGAACTGTGCCCATTTTGACTACCTTTGGTCAAAGAAATGGGAGAGTAAGTGATGTCTGTTACTTCTGTATGAAAAGATTTAATTTCTTGTGCAAGTCTCTAGATGCCCTGCACTGATGATTGTGGAAGCAGCAGTTGACATTTGGGTATACATGAAGCCATCACTTGAAGCATAACTATTCCGCAGAGTAACCAGAACCTGCAGTAAACTTTATATGAGCAACAAATACTTTTGAAATTCAGAGGATTTTTTGTTGTTGCTGTAGCTGTTGTTATTTCGATATATCTTATACATAAAAGGATAACTTCAGGGTTCTTTCCACTGATAAGTTCTAGCAGAGAAGAAAAATCATGAACTTTCTAGTAAAGAGGACAAACTGGGCCATTCCTTGAGTTACCAAATATCAAGAAGGATAATAATATCTATGCCCACAAGAGAAAGGAGCATTAAGTCTACATTCAGGTGTATATTCTAGCATTATCAGGAGTAGTAGAGTTTCAGTTGGTGAACAGGAGGTATATTTTAGGGAGACTATATATCAAGCATGTAGTTTAACCAACCTATTACACATAAAACTTTGACTCATTTTTCCTAAAGAGATATTTTAGAATAAAAATCAGACTATGCATTATACAAAATGAAAAAATATGTCATTAATTTCAGGATTTCATCTTTGTAGTACTTACAAAGTATGTAAGTACTTACAAAGATATGCTACTAATATGTTGACATAAATAAATTACCTAATAGCTTTGGGTAGCAAGGTGAATGTTTTTCATGGAATCTTACCTTAATCCCTGTACAACTTTACAAGATAGTTTGTCATATATGTATGTCATATATCAGTATATATGAGGAAGCTGAAACTTGGAATGTTAGGTACTTTATAGACAGTGAAATACATTGAAAGTTTATACAATACTGAAGAACATGCTCTTAGCCAGTACATATATATGCTATCTGTTCATCACCCTCGTCTGGTACAGAAATGGTGACACCAGAAATGTTTGCAGAGGAACAGAATATTAAGAATAATGTTCTTAAAGTTGTCTGTTATGTGAAATCATTTCTCTAATCTGGTCAAAGTTATTAATTATCCTGGTTCCAATAGTTAAGGAGTAGTTAGTGGTGAAGTAGTTACTTCTTTTATCCATCATAAATTGAATACAGAAAGAAGACTTTGGGTGATTAAGTATGTGCTGCTTTAAAACATTTAATGGAAACAAGGAGTAAAACTTGTTGATTGGTTGCTCCTATCTGCAATACATTCTACAGAATGTGGGGTAAGAAAATGATGGGCTCAGAGTTATACATTGTTGTTCTTAAATGTTTATTTATTTTTGAGAGAGGGAGAGAGAGTGCCAGTGGGGGAGGGGCAGAGAGAGAGAGTGAGGCAGAGAATCCAAAGCTGGCTCCTGGCTGTCAGTGCAAAGCCTGATTTGGGGCTTGAGCTCACAAACCCTGAGATCATGACCTAAGTCAGACACTTAATCAACTGAGCCACCCAGGTGCCCAGAGTTATATATTTTTAGCTCAAGGTCTATATAAGAAATCTAAAAGCTTCTAGGACTATCCTAAAAGGAATCTATCTCATGGAGCCTTGAAAACTTAAAATCTAATTCTGTGGGTGGCTGAATTATACTGTAAATTGAACTATCAAATCTACAACATCTTTTTAGAACTAGTTTAAAGTTTAAAGTTAGGGTTCAGATTAGGAAGGAGTACGATCATGAAGATTGGCAGAGGCATGGGCAGATTCAGATAGAGCAGAGGGCCTTTGCCTGGAAAACCAACACTTCTACCACATTCTTAAAAGTTGTTCTACTCTGGACTGAATAACCATTTATCCATTTAAGTTGCTACTTCACAAAGGACTAATGATCTGCCTTAAAATCTATCAGCATGCTTTGGGACATATAACGAGACACTTACTACATATAGGCCAATGTAAGCAACTATTGAATGTTGTATCAATAAATAATAAGTTTGACAAATTCATGGATTTGTGAAGCCATAACAAAATACAGTCGGGTATAGTACTTCAAAACTTAAACAAAAATTTTTTTATGTTTATTTATTTTTGATAGACAGATAGAGTGTGAGTGGGGGAGGGGCAGAGAGAGAGAGGGAGACACAGAATCTGAAGCAGGCTGCAGGCTCCAAGCTCTGAGCTGTCAGCACAGAGCCCAACATGGGGCTCCAACTAATGAACTGCGAGATCATGACCTGAGCCAAATTCTAATGCTTAACCAACTGAACCACCCAGGTGCCCCAAAAACTTTCTTTATGCTTATCCCAATTAATTCCTCTATTCCCTTGGCCCTAGAAAACCACTGATCTCCATCCTATTTCAATAAATATGCCCTTACAGAATTTCACATAAAGGAAATTATATAGGGTGTGCTTTAGTTTCTAGCTGTTGATCAGTATTATTTTTCAGAATCATCCACATTGTTTGGTTTCAGTACTTTGGTCCTTTTTATTGCTGAGTAGTACCCAAATAACTTATTTATCTACTCATATATATTTTTAAGTTTATTTATTTTGAGAGAGAGAGAGAGAGAGAGAGAGAGAGAGTCAGTAGGGTGGGGAGGCAGACAGAATGAGAGAGAGAGGAGAGAGAATCCCAAGCAGGCTCTGTCTGTAGAGTCAGTGCAGAGCCCTATGCAGGACTCTGTCTCACAAACTGTGAGATTATGACCTGAGCTAAAATTCAGAGTCAGACTGACTGAGCCACCCAGGTGGCCCTATCCAGTCATATGTTGATACACATATAATTTTTTCCAGTTTTTGCTTTTATGAATACAAATACTAAGTACATGTACAAGTTTCATGTGGATGTTTGTTCTTATTCTCATGTGTAAAAGCCTAGGTGTGGAATTGTTGAGTTGTATACAAAGCTTATGCCAATTATTATAAGATAACACTTTCTCAAATCATTATTCCCATTCTTCTAGCTGTGTGTGAAAATTCTAGTTGCTCCTTATCCTCATCAGCTCTTGGAGATCATCATATTTTAAAATTTTGTTTTTCTACAGAGTGTGTAGTGATATCTCCTTGTGGCTAAAACCTGTATTGCCCAATAACTAATGATTTTAGGAATGTTCTTTTTAGTTTGTTGGCCATTTGTATATCTTCTTTTGTGAAGTATTTGTGGAAATATGTTGCCCAATATTTATGTTGTTTGTTACTGCATTATAAAATTGTAAGAATATTTTTATAGTCTACATGCAAATTCTTTATCAAATAAAATTATAAAAATATTTTCAATTATTTTAGAATTTCTACATCAAAATAGATATATGAACTTATAATTTAGTATTATAGAAATAACTGCTTGAAGAGCAAAAAAGAATTTTTTTTTTTAAATTTTTTTTTTCAACATTTTTATTTATTTTTGGGACAGAGAGAGACAGAGCGTGAATGGGGGAGGGGCACAGAGAGAGGGAGACACAGAATCGGAAACAGGCTCCAGGCTCTGAGCCATCAGCCCAGAGCCTGACGCGGGGCTCGAACTCACGGACCGCGAGATCGTGACCTGGCTGAAGTCGGACGCTTAACCGACTGCGCCACCCAGGCGCCCCTTTTTTTTTTTTTTTAATTTTTTTTTTCAAAGAATTTTTGAAATGTGTTTTTCTTTGAGGTTAAGGAGATTTAAAAAATGTATACTGTTACATGAATTTTTTTCAGGAGCATGTTTCATTTTGTAATGAAACATACAATCTTTACAATTGTTTTCCCAGTTTTTATGACACTAGAATACATAAAATTGCAGAAATTCAGAAATAAACATATCATTTTTGTCCTTAAGGCATTGGCAACATGCACATTCTAATATGGAAGTGTCATATGTGACCTAAGGCAACTGAGGGACTTAGCTTTCCACATTGGGCAGGAAAAATAAACAAGCAAACAAACAAAAAACACTTCTGCCAATTTGAAGCTTTTTAAAGCCTTCTGATAATAAAAATACAAGCATATTCATTCTGAAAATCTGAAGATTATTACTTAATGGCTATAGATATCATTAAGTAGATGATAAATAATAGATTAAACTTATTTGAAAAATAAAAGTAATTAGGAATGTTTAAATAAAATCTTTATTTTATTTTATTGTCAGTAATGACACTGTAAAATAAGCTATCAAAGATCCTCAAAGAAATTACCTTTCTTTTCTCTCTTCCTCTTTCTGAAATTTGAAGCTATAATAAGTTATAAGGTAGCAATAATACATTAATTCCACTACCATGGTAATCACTATACTTGTTTTTATGAGTAAGAATTGTATTTGCCTGATGATACGGAGGAGTTTATACTTTGTTACAAGGGGCCTTGGGGGATATTAATGTTTAAGAGAAAGCTATAAAAACTGGAACCTGATAAATACTTTATTTAGAAGATGAAACTGTTACTCCTTGAATGTCCCAGCTGAGGGAGAGAGAGACAGAAGTCAGAACTGTTTACTGATAAGCGAATAAAAAGAAATCAGCTTGTGCCCAGGATCTTATGCTGATAAAAAAATAAATAAATAAACTCCACTACTGTTGGGGAAGTGTTAGAAAATACCTCCCCACAAATATAAGCCAGAGATATTTAAACTTAATATACAAATTTAAAAATCTAATTTCAGTTTTCCAGTTCTATGCTCAAAGATATACAAATAAAATATAATAATTTTTGTATATCTCTTCACACTCAGAAAGTTTCTAAAGGTGCATTGTCTTATTGGCAAATTAAAATTTGTATCAATAACTTAATTGATATATATTCAATGTGCACTAACAATAACTTATATTCTCTAGTATAAAATTAATATGCACAGATTAAATTCTAGAAAACATTATAATTAATTGTGGAAATGTTGACTAAAATTGCTTTTCTTTTCTTCATCAGTAAAGAGTTAATCTATGCTTATGGCAATATAGATATAGAATATATTTTCTAGTTTTTTAAAATGGTTACTTCTGACCATATGCATAGATTCACACAAATAGAGTCTAAACATAAGAGTTGTGTACCAATTTAACCTCAATTGATTAAAAGAAAATTTCTCCCTTGGAGTTTGTCTCTCTTTTTCCTGAGATATGGATCCTAAATATTCCAGAAATCATCTATGAAAAAGTAAATATGGACAAAGTTCCAGCAAAAGGTGAAATAGCATGGTAGAAGAAACCAGGAAACTTGAATAACTATATAGAACAGAGTCATTACAACATTTTGACCACTTGTCTCAGAAGTTTAATTTGAGAGAGAAACCTCAGTGAGTTTGTTTAGCCACATTTATTTTAGGTTTCTTGACTAGAGCCTATTCACAAATAAATAAGTCAAAAAATACAACAATTGAAAAACTCATAATTTCCAATGAGATAATACATTATTAGGATAATACATTATCCTAATACATTATTAGGATAATACATTATCCTAATACATTATTAGGATAATACATTGTCCTAATACATTATTAGGATAATTTTCACGTCTAAATATTTCATCTCTAAATATTATATCTTAATTGTATTATATGAAACAAGTTCAAATATATATAGAAATACATATAGTGTAATTATTCATTATACCACATGTTTGCCAAAAAATATTTCAGAGGCTCCTGGGTGGCTCAGTCAGTTAAGCATCTGACTCTTGGTTTCAACTCAGATCATGACCTCACAGTTCTTTTCTGGTTCCAAGCAAATTTTAGAATTGTTTGTTCTAACTCTGTGAAAAATGCTGGTGTTATTTTGATAGGGATTGCAGTGAGTGTATAGATTGCTTTGGGTAGTCTACACATTTTAATAATATTTGTTCTTCCAATCCATGCACGTGGAATGTCTTTCCATTTTTTCGTGACCTCTTTGTTTTCTTTCATCCATGTTTTGTAGTTTTCAGAGTGCAGGTTTTTCACCACTTTAATTAGGTTTATTCTTAGGTACCTTACATTTTGGGTGCAATTGTAAATGGGATTGTTTTCTTAATTTCTGTTATTACTACTTCAGTATTATTGTATAGAAATGCAGATTTCTACATTTTGTATCCTGCAACTTCACTGAATTTTGTATCGGGCAACTTCACTGAATTCATTCATCAGTTCAAGTAATTTTTTGGTGGAGTCTTTTGGGTTTTCTATATATAGTATCATATCATCTCCAAATAGTGAAAGTTTTACTTGTTCCTTACTGATTTGAATGCCTTTTATTAATTTTTGGTTTCTGACTGCTGTGGCTGTGACTTCTAGTACTATGTTGAATAAAAGTGGTGAGAGTGGACATCCTTGTCTTGTTCCTGACCTTGGAAGAAAAGCTCTCAATTCTCCCCATTAAGGATGATTTTAGCTGTGAGATTTTCATACATGGACTTTATTATGTTGAGGTATATTTCCTGTAACCCCACTTTGCTGAGCGTTTTTATCATGAATGAATGTTGTACTTTGTCAAATGCTTTTTTCCTACATCTATTGAAATGCTCACATGGTTTTTATCCTTTCTCTTACTGAAGTTATGTACCACACTGATTGATTTGCAAATATTGAAACACCCTTACAACTCAGGAATAATTCCCACTTGATTGTGGTGGATGATTTTTTTTAAGGTATTGTGGATTTGGTTTGCTAATATTTTGTTAAAGATTTCCGCTTCGTGTTCATTAGGGATATTGGCCTGTAGTTCTCTTTTTTAATGGTGTCTTTATCTGGTTTTGGTATTGGGGTGAAATTTAATATATCCTAAAATAAATCATTAGTGTCACAAAATTTCCCAGTTATAACAGAATACTAAAAATTCATTTTATTAGGAATAAATATTGAGTTTTAGTAGTTCTCCAACTTTTTTTGCTTTATGAATCCATCATGTACCTTCAGTAGAACATATTCTTCAATCTGATACTTCAGTTAGGGATTTTATAGACAGCAGAAAGATGACAAAAGAAAGTTGTTCTTTAGAAAAGTCAGTGGGAATTATGCAAAGCTCCCTTTAATATGGGATATACTCTACTGGAATATAAATAAGATTCTAACTTGAGTATCCAAATTAATCAACAACATTTTACATGTGCTCACTTTAAAAATAGACATGAGGGGTGCCTGGGTGGCGCAGTCGGTTAAGCGTCCGACTTCAGCCAGGTCACGATCTCGCGGTCCGTGAGTTCAAGCCCTGCGTCGGGCTCTGGGCTGATGGCTCAGAGCCTGGAGCCTGTTTCCGATTCTGTGTCTCCCTCTCTCTCTGCCCCTCCCGCGTTCATGCTCTGTCTCTCTCTGTCCCAAAAAAAATAAATAAACGTTGAAAAAAAAAATAGACATGATAGCCAGCCACAAAAACAGCTGTAACATATATAAAATTCAGATAAAAGATGCATGTCATATTTTATTTCAATCCTGGCCTTCTTGCTAAGGTTAAATCACTTTTGTCTTCTCTGTAGAAGAATAAATGATAAGTTAAATGTTTGGGGCGCCTGGGTGGCTCAGTCGGTTAAGCCTCCCACTTCAGCTCAGGTCACGATCTCGCGGTCCCTGAGTTCGAGCCCCACTTCGGGCTCTGGGCTGATGGCTCAGAGCCTGGAGCCTGCTTCAGATTCTGTGTCTCCCTCTCTCTCTGCCCCTCCCCCGTTCATGCTCTGTCTCTCTCTGTCTCAAAAATAAATAAAATGTCAAAAAAAATTAAAAAAGAAAAGTTTAATATCTAACTGATA
Organism: Lynx canadensis; assembly: GCF_007474595.2. NCBI lineage: Eukaryota > Metazoa > Chordata > Mammalia > Carnivora > Felidae > Lynx > Lynx canadensis. The sequence goes on from NC_044320.2 coordinate 27,184,125, forward strand.
TCTGTAAAACTGAAAAAAATTTGATTTGAAAACTTGTCTAAAACAGACTCTGAGAAATAAATGATAGGTTATTATTCATAATTTAAGAGAAACTGGAGTGGGTTATGCCAACAAAATGAATTATATAATATCCCTATAGTCAACTCAGGAGACATTTTGCCTTGAAATTTCAAATATGAGCAATCATTGGAACAGATATTGTAAAAAAAAATCATCATAATAACTTTGAATGAAAACTATACATTAGTAAAAACCATTAGGATTTCATCAAATTCAAAGTGAGTTAACTATTATCATTAACCAGGATAGCAATTCTACTTGTTTAATTGAATAACAAAAACAGTAGTAAAAATGAACACATTTTGCAAGACAAACATTCAAGTGAGAAGAAAGTACTAAAAAAGAGCAAAGCATAGCATATAATTTTCAAAAGTTTACTAAGTATTTATTACCAATCAAAATCATAATCATCTTTCTCTTTCTCTTTCCCCTCTCCTGTTTATGTCTATTAATGCAGACTAATTATAATTCTACCTCTGAATTTCAAATAAAGAGTAAATAAAATCAGTCCATGATAAAGGAAAAAAAGAGGCCATGTTAGTTGTGACAGATTATGTAAGAAATAATTTTATGAATTGATATATAAAAGTATTCACTCTGACAATAAGTGATATTGGAAGCTTTATTTCTTGAACATTGTGCAACAAGATAACTTTAAAAGGGTAACATTTTCATCTATCTTTGTTTTTGTAGAATATTCTTACCAATTGCTCTTGGAAAAACTACTTCAACTTCCTTTCCCTCAGTTTCCTTAACTATAAAGCTAGTATAATACTAGTTCCTATATTCTAAATATATATTTTCTTATTTGTATTAGTTTCCTAACACTGTCCTAACAAATTTCCACACTCAGCAGTTGACAACAACAACAACAAAAAACGTATTCTCCCATAATTCTCAAAGCTAGAAGTCTGAAGTCAAGGTGTTGGTAGGGTTATGCTTTCTCTGAAACATCTAGGGAAGAATCTTGTCCTGCTTCTTCTTAGCTCCTGGTGTCTCCCAGCATTCTGTGGAGTACCTTGGCTTGTGGCAGCATACACCCAATCTCTGTCTTTGTCCTCACATGGCTTTCTTTTCTGTGTCTCTGCATGTCTCCTCCTCTTTTTTTTTTTTTAAGGGAAACAGTCACTATTTAGGGCTCACTTCAATCCATTATATCCTCATCTTAACTCAATCACATCTGCAAAGATCTTATTTCCAAATATGATCACATCTAAGGTTGTGGATAAACATGAATTTTGTCTACTCAACTCACTACACTATTATAGTGTTATTAAGAATTCATCTTTGTAGTGTTATATTTTATCTAACACATTCATGTAATCTAAAATCTCTGAAAATTTTCCTATATAAGTATCTTGATATTATTTATGTTTTAATATTATAGCCTTCTACAAGTAAAATGTTGAAAAGGAAACCAACAAATTGGAGACCTTTGCTAAGAACAGGTTTTGATTTCATTTCAGGAATGATGAAGTAGTTTACAACAGACCAACATGACAAAGAAGTGATCAAATAAAAATATTAATGCTTTACAAACTTTAGATAGTTGTTTAATCAAAAACTTAGGAGGATATTTAGGTCATGATGGAGTAATGAGACCATATTTACAGTACACCATAAAAAACTAGAAAACTGAACAAAATATATTTAGCAACTGCTTTCAGTTATTGGACAACAGGTAGCACATGCTTGTGATCTCTAAAACAAGGGAAATAAGTAAGGTATATATTAGTACCACCCCAGATTTTTGCTTGTGAATATTTCCAGCCCAATGCTTAGAAATGAGGGGCCCAAGTAGAGAGTCTTTGTCTCAGAGATAGGGAGAAAGAGATTGGAGTTTGAAAACCTAGAAATTGCTGGAAATTGTTGGCATAATCCCTGACATGCAGCAAAGATATAGCATAAGAGGTATAAAACTGCAGAATATTTTCTGGAATCTTTGATGTAATAATATGCTGATCATGCATAAAGTAAATTTCACTAGTCCAGAAAAAACAAAAAAAGCAAACAAAAAACATCTGCCAGTAATAAATGATTCTTAGAGTATGTATAGGATGGGAGATGTTTGAGTTCATATAGTAACAGTCAAATGAGTTTCCTGAAAAGTGATGTTACCAGTGGAGAAGTAGAAAGGATTATGTATCAGGAATAAGGCTAAATTAATCCAAGTTAAGTCTACAATAAATCTCTTTAACAAAACTTATAAACAGGTTTCCAAAGGATAGATATGATTTGTAAGTAACTTGACACTTATTTTAAAGTAAGAAGAACAAATCCAAACTTCAACTACTTAACAATCACAATGTCTGGCACCTAATCATATGTTACTATATTTTTTAAAAAAGTAGCATATTTGCTAATCAGGAGGACTTTAAGGGTTAATCAAAATAGATTTAAGTATTATGTTAAGTGAAATATGTCAGTCAAAGAAAGGGAAGTATGATTTCACTCATATTTGGACCTTAAGAAACAGAACATATGAACATAGGGGAAGGGAAATAAAAATAAGATAAAAACATAGAGGGAGGTAAACTATGAGAGACTCTTAAATATAGAGAACAAACTGAGGGTTGCTGGAGAGGATGGACTAAACGGGTGATGGGCATTGTTGGGATGAGCACTGGGTGTCGTAAGAGATGAACCACTGGGTTCTACTCCTGAAACCAATACTATACTGTACGTTAACTAATTTTAATTTAAATGAATAAATCTTTTTAAATGACAGAAGATGAGACTGGCAGGAGCTACTAGAAATATGTTCAATAATTTAAAAAACACATGAATATAAGGAGAGAATAAACAGGTAGAACTCTAGAAATGGAAAATTATTCTTAGAGCACATACAGGATGGGAGAAGTTTGAATTCATACAGTAATAGTCAAGAGAGTTTGTTGAAATGAAAATGATTCTTGAATGAAAATATTATTGAATGAGATTAAGATCTTAGAAGTTGCAGGAGGAAAAATCATTAAATTTGAGACAGCAAAAGAACCCAACTAAACTGAATCACAGAGAAAGGAAAAAAAAAGCTAATAGTTTCAATACATCTTCACTGATCTTAGAGACATTATCAGGCTAAGTAACATAAATGCTGTTGTAGTTCCAGAAGGGGGGGAGGACATGAAGAATATATCTGAAGAAAAAATAGTTGCAAAGTTTTCAAGTTTGAAGAAAAAGTAACCAGAAACTCAAAAAAACTCTAAGTAAAATAAACCAAAGAAAATTTTAAAAAGTCACAGCATACTTGAAGAAAAGATAGTGATAAACCTCTTTTAAGCATTAGTATAAAAAAAGGCACAATGTATGCAAAGGAACAATTAAAAAGAATGACTTCAGGCTTCTCATCAGAAAATGTGCAATTTAAAGAACAGTGGAGCCACATGTTTAATGTGATAAAAGAAAATAAAGAATTGCCAGCCAATATAGTCAATATATATTTATTATATATTGTCAACCATATATAGTTAATATATGCTTCCGAATGGAGAGAGATTGTGTTTCTAGTAGATCTTTATCACATGAAATGCTAAAGGAAAACACTTCCATTTTCTGCTTACCATGTAGGAGCTACAAAGAATACCACTCCTGCCCTGAGAAGTAGAAACATCTAGGTGATCAACAAAACAATAACTTTTTCTGAAGCTAGCAGAGAGCTGAGTTTGTATAACAATCAACCAGCCTGAAAGTTAAGGAATGACCCTGCCTCAAATGAGAGCTGCAAACCTCTGGTAGCTGAAGGAAAGACAAAGCCTCCAGGAAGGCAAGTAAGAAGAAATTTAAAATATTTACTGAATTTCCAAAGGCCAACTGTGATCTAGCATGAGAGTATACAGACACAGGGGAGTCACAGACACAGGGGAGTTTGACATATAAAGCCTGTTTTGCCAGCTCTCACTGGGTTCTCATGAGAAAGACTGGGGGCAGGGAGAAGATAGGGACACAAATCTGCTTGAAATCTATACCTTTATGTCCGTGCGTTCCCACAACTAGCCTATCGAACCCCAACATCGTTCTTTTGTCTTTAGGTGCAGATGGTATTTAAAGTAGTAACTTGGGCCATTTTAGGATGTGTCTCAGGTTTCCTGGGTATCTTCCATGTATAGAGGAGGTATATGTGTTATTAAATTTCTGTTTGTTTTTCTCCATGTTAATCTTTCATTACATGAGGATATCAGTCAAGAATCCAAGAAGAGTGGAGAGAAAACTATTTTTCCTCAACTACATAAGAGGGTTAACAGCACCCAAAGGCTGCACAAAAACTGCAAACATATGGTTGCCACAACTTTGGCTGGATTAAGAAGTGATTCTGAGAGGATTTTCAAAAATGTTTATTTATTTTTGATAGAGAGAGAGGGGGTGGGATCCAAAGCAGGTTCTGTGTTATCAGCACAGAGTCCAATGTAGGGCTCAAACTCATGAACTGTGAGATCATGACCTGAACCAAAGTTGGGACACTTAACCAGCTGAGCCACCCAGGTATCCCAGAAGTGGTTCTGACACTATTTTAGTGGTGCTTGGGTGATGCCTGATGCATCATGTCCTGTGCACATGCATCATGCACACATGTCCTGTGTGCCCTGCTTTTCAAACAGAATGTAAAAGAATTACTGAGACTTCTGGGGAAGATGGCAAAGGAGGACACTAACATCACCTCATCCCAGGGATACAGCTAGACAACACCCATATCAGTGTAAATAACCCAGAGAACTACTCAAAGACTGGAAGAACAGATTCTCCACAGTTAAATGTAGCGAAGTGGCCACATTGAAGAGGATAGGAAGGGCAGAGACACAGTCAGGAGCTAAATGGACTTTCAGGACTGTCTGCAGGAGGGAGGGACATGGTGGGTATGGAGAGGGTAGAAAAGGACCCTCATGCCAACCACCACAGGCATGGGGACCCTGCACAGGGAAGATGAATCCCCATAACATTTGGCTTAGAAAATTAGAGGGGTAGTATTTTGTGAATTCTTACAATCAGCAGGACTTAATACCTGGAACTTTAAAAATCAGCAGGTTCAGTTCTGAAAGAGTCTAGAGGATAAAAGAAAACTGAGTTTTCACCCTTAAACAGCTCCCCTGGAGATACAGCATAGAAGTAGCAGTTTGCAAAATACCTGGAGTATGTGCAAGGGGATTTATTTACTAATCTTAGTGTGTGCAGGAAGGGCAGGGATTTTTAGGAGACTTCTCCAAAAACAAAAGAGCTTGTGTGTGCCATTTCCCTCCCCCTGTGCCCCCAGCCTAGAAACACAGTAACCTATGGGAACCAGCTCAGCATAACACTTTCCTCCTGACTTGCTAACAGGATGCCCCATCCCTATGCTCCCCTGCAACTAACCCCCTTCAGCCAGGTCCAGGCTCCAGGTCTCTGCCCACAGCAGACCTGGCATACCTCATCCCTGTGTTCTCCTGTCGACCTGCCCGCTGCAATAAACCTTCAGCCAAAGCCCATCTAAAGTGGTGCCACAAGGCTGGCAGTGTGTAAGCAGTGCTGACAGGGAGCAGAACCACCTCAAAGTGCCTCCTACCTTGGGAAGAAGGGAAGATAACCACACACGCCAGTCCAATTGCAGCCCTAGCAGTGGGCTGGGGTCAGACTTCTGGTCACACTGCAAGCCCTACCCACCAATGAAAGCTTCTTAGGGAACAAAACAGGGAAAATGCCCTGGAGTTCAATGCTACCACATCTCTGTAAAATGCTGCATCTGACTCAACTCAAGTCCAAGGCAGCCCCAGACTGGCCTCCTAAGAACACAGGGACCAAACCTTGCCAATAAGAGGCAAAGAGAACCATTACAGATGACAGAAGGCAAAGAGATTCAGCCACAAGAGTAGGGCACTTAGGAGACACTCCTGAAGCTCCAGGGTCTGGTGAACAGAGAACATTACACTGCAGGACACTATAGGACCTCTTCTTCAGAAGGCCACTGCTTCTGAAAAGAGGAGACATAGCTGAGTTTCTTAATACAAAAAAACAGCACAGAGAGTTAGACAAAATGAGGAGATGGAACAGAGGAATATGTCCCAAATGAAAGAACAGGACAAAATCACAGCAAAAGAGTGAAATGAAATGGAGATAAGTAATATGCTTGATAGAGAATTTAAAGTAATGATCATAAATATACTCAATAGATTTGAGAAAAAAGTGAAAATCTTCAGTAAAAACTTTAGCAAAGAGATAGAAAATATAAAGAACCAATAATAGATGAAGAACTCAATAACTGAAATTAGAAATACACTAGAGAAAATAAACAGTAGAGTTTATAAGCAGAAGAATGAATCAGGGACCTGGAGGACACAGTAATGGAAAGCAAGCAAGTTGGACAGGAGAGAGAAAAATAATAATAATAATAATAAATGAAAACAGACTTAGAGAACTCAGTGACACAATCAAGTGTAACAACATTTGTATTATAGGGTTCCTAGAAGGAAAAGAGAAAGAAAGGGGGACAGAAAATTTCTTTGAAGAAATAATAGCTAAAAACTTCTTGAATCTGGAGAAGCAAACTGAAATCCAGATCCAGGAGGAAGCGAAAGCACCAACAAAATCAACCAAAGGAGATCCACCCCAGGAAACGCAGTAATTGAAATGGTAAAAGTTGTGATAAAAAGAATTTTAAAGGCAGCAAGAGAAAAGAAAACCATAACACAAAGGAAAGTCCAAAAGGTTATCAGCAGATTTTTAGCAGAAACTTTGCAGGCCAGAAGGGTGTGGCATGATATATCCAAAGTGCCAAAAAGAAAACAAACAACAACAAAACCCCCCAAAAAACAAAAACAAAACCAAAACTGCAACCAAGACTACTCTATCTAGCAGGACTATCATTCAGAATAGAAGGAGAGGAAAAGAATTCCAAACCTAAAGGAATTTATCACCACTAAAGCAGCTCTACAAAAAATGTTAAAGGGGACTCTTTGAGGAAAGACCATAAGCAGGAGTAAGAAAAGTAAATGCAGTAACATTAAGTATATTTATAAAAATCTGTCAAAAGATTCACAAAACCAAAGGATGTAAAAATATGAGAGTGTATACCTGAAACACAGGGAAAGGGGTAAGAATGGGTTCAAACTTAAGTTACCTTCAAATTATATAGAGAGATATATGCATAAGATGTTATATACAAATCTAATGACAACTACTAATCAAAAACCCATAGTAGATATGCAGAAAACAAAGAGCAAGGAATCTAAGTATATCACTAAAGTAAGCCAACAAACTGAAAGAAAAGAGCAAGAGAAGGAACAGGGAAGAACTACAAAAACAACCATAAAACAAGTAACAAAATGGCAATAAATACATACCTATCAATAATTACTTTGAATGTAAGTGGACTAAATGCTCCAATCAAAAGACAGAATGAATAAAAAAGCAAGGGTTATCTATATGCTGCCTATAAGAGACTCATTTCAGACCTAAAACACATGCAGATTGACAGTAAAGGGATAGAGAAATATTTATCATGAAAATGAAAATGAAAAGAAAATTGGGTTAGCAATATACATGTTAGACAAAATAGACTTTAAAAGAAAGACTGTAACAAGAGACAGAGAAGGACACTATATCATCATAAAGAGAACAATCAAATGAAAATATATAACAAAAATATATATAAATGTAAACATTTATGCACTCAAAATAGAAGCAGCCAAATGCATAAAACAGCCAACAGGAACATAAAAGAAGTAATTGATAGTAATAGTATGAAATTTTAAGAGTAGGAATTTAATAGTAGGAAACAATAATAGTAGGAAAATTTAACACTCCACTTACATCAATGGATAGATCATCCAAACAGAAAATCAACCAGAAGACAATGGTTTTGAATGACACATTGGGCCAGATGGAACTAAACATATATATTCAGAACATTCCATCCAAAAATAGTAGAATACACATTCTTTTGAAGTGCACATGGAACATTCTGCAGAACAGATCAGATATGAGGCTACAAAACTAGTCTCAACAAATTCAGAGATTGAAATCATACCATGCATCTTTTCTAACCACAATGCTATGAAACTAGACATCAACTACATTAAAAAATCTAGAAAGTAAACAAATATATGGAGTCTAAATGACATGACACTAAATAGTAAATGGGTCAAGTAATAAATCAAAAAGGAGATAAAAAAATACATGAAGACAAATGAATATGAAAACACAATATCCCAAATCATTTGAGATGTAGCAAAAGCAATTCCAACAGGAAAGTTTTTAACAATACAGATCTACTTGAAGAAGCAAGAAAAATCCCAAATAAGCAACTAACCTTACACTTAAAGGAGTTAGAAAAAGAAGAGCAAACAAAACAGGAAACCAGTAGGAATAAAGAAATAGATTAGAGCAGAAAAAAATGATTCAGAAACTAAACAACAACAACCAACCAAACAAACAAACAAAACACAATAGAACAGATCAATGAAACCAGGAGCTGTTTCTTTGAAAAGATCAACAAAATTGATAAAACTTTAGCCAGACTCATTAGAAAAAAGAAAGAAAAAGGAAGGACTCAAACAAAATCAGAAATAAATGAGAAGAAATAACAACTGACAACATATAAATGCAAAGGATTATAAGAACATATTATGAAAAATTATATGTCAACAACTTGGACAACCTAGAAGAAATGGATAAATTTCTAGAAACATGTAACTTCCCAAACTGAATCAGAAACAGATTACCAGTAATGTGAAATTGAACCAGTAATCAAAAACCTCCAAGAAACAAAAATCGAGGATGAGACAGCTTCACAGGTGAATTCTACCAAACATTTAAAGAAGAGTTCATACATATTCTTCTCAAACTAAGCCAAAAAATAGTAGAGGAAGAAGCAAAGCTCCCAAATTCATTCTACGAGGCAAGGATTACCCTGATACCAAAACCAGAAAAAAAAATCACTAAAAAAGTCAAAAGGCCAATATCCCTAATGAATAGAGATGCAAAAATCTTCAATAAACTATTAACAAACTGAGTCCAAAAATACATTACAGAAAATCATTCACCATGATCAAATGGGATTAATTCTTGAGATACAAGGGTGGTTCAATAGTCACAAATCAATCAACATGATACATCACAGAGCAAGGATAAAAATCATATGATCATTTCAATAGACACAGAGAAAGCATTTGATAAAGTAAAACATCCTTTCACGATAAAAACCCACAACAAAGTAAGTTCAGAGGGAACATACCTCAACATAATAAAGGCCATCTATGAAAAATTCACAGCTAACATCATACTCAGTGTGGAAAAACTGAGAGCTTTTCCTCTAAGATCAAGAAGAAGACAAAGATGCCCATTCTCAGCATAGTACCAGAAGTCCTACCCACAGAAGTCAGACAACAAAAAAGAAATAAAAGGCATCCAAATCAGCAAGGAAGAAGTAAAACTCTCACTACTTGCAGTTGACATGGTACTGTATATATAGAAAAGCTGAAAGACTCTACCAAAAAGCTACTAGAACTAATAAATGAATTTAATAAGGTCAAAGGATACAAAATCAACATATAAAACTTCATTGCATTTATATACACTAGAAGTTTTGGAAAGAAAATTAAGAAAATAATCTCATTTACAATTGCACCAAAATGAATAAAATGCCCAGGAATAAACTTAACCAAGGAGGTAAAAGATCTGTATTCTGAAAACTATAAAACATTGATGAAAGAAACTGAAGACAACACAAACAAATGAAAAGATATTCCATACCCAGGGCATAGAAGAAAAAAAAATATTGTTAAAATGTCCACACTACCCAAAGCAATCTACAGATTTAATAAACCCCTATGGATATAGCAACAGCATTTTCACAGAACTAGAACAAATAATCCTAAAATTTGTATAGAGCCAAAAAGACCCTAAATAGTCAAAGCAATCTTGAAAAGAACAAGACTGGAGAAATCACAATCTCAGATTTCAAGATCTACTAGAAAGCTATAGCATTCTAAATAGTATGGTACTCGCACAAAAAAGACACATAGATCAAAAGAACAGAATAAAGAGCCTGAAATAAACCCACGATTATATGGTCAATTAATCTACAACAAAGGTGGCAAAAATTTGCAATGAATTAGTAAAAAAAAAAAATGGTGCTTCAACAAATGGTGCTGGAAAACCTGGAAAGCTACATGCAAAAGAATAAAACTGGACCACTTTCTTACACCATTAACACAAATAAATTCAAAATGGAATGAAAACTTAAATGTGAGATCTGAAGCCATAAAAAGACTATAACAGAGCACAGACAGTAATTTTTCTGACATTGGCCATAGTAACATTTGTCTAGATATGTCCCCTGAGGCAAGAGAAACAAAAATAAACTATTTGTACTACATTAAAAAAAACAAACAAAAAACAAACTTCTGCACAGCAAAGGAAACAACAAAACTAAATGACAACCTCTTGAATGGGAGAAGATATTTACAAATGGCATATGTGATAAAGGGTTAGGATCCAAAATATATAAAGAACTTATATCACTCAACAACAAAAACCCCCACAAATAATCTAAAATGGGCAGAAGACATGAGCAGACATTTCTCCATGGAAGACATACAGATGGTCAACAGACACATGAAAAGTTGTTCAACATCACTAATCATCAGAGAAAAGCAATTCAAAAGCACACTGAGATGATATTACCTCACACCTGTCAGAATGGCTAAAATAAAAAACAGAAGAAACAAGTGATGGAGAGGATGTTTAGGAAAAGGAACCCTTGTTCATTGTTGGTGGGAATGCAAACTGGGGCAACTACTATGGAAAATAGAGTGGAGGTTCCTCAAAAAATTAAAAATAGAACTACCCTATGATCCAGTAATTCCACTCCTGGGTATTTACACAAAGAATAGTAATTCAAAAACATATATGCACTCCTATTTTTATTGCAGTATTGTTTACTATAGCCAATTTATGGAAACAGTCCCCATTTCCACTGATAGATGAATGGATAAAGAAGATGTGATATATGTGTGTGTGTATGCATATATACATATATATTTTTTGTGTATATATATATATATATATACACACACACACACATACATATATATATATAGAGAGAGGGAATATTATTCATCCATGAAAAATAATGAAATCTTGCCATTTGTAGCAACATGGATGAATCTAGAGAGTATAATGCTAAGTGGGATCAGTCAGAAAAAGACAAATAGCATGTGATTTCACTCATACATAGAATTTAAGAGATGTAACAAACAAAGAAAAAAATAGACACACCAAAAATCAAACTTTTCATTATAGATAACAAACTGATGGTTACCAGAGGGGACATAGGTGAATGAGTGAAATAGGTGAAAGAAATTAAGAGTACACTTATTATTATGAGCACAAGGTAATGTATAGAGTTACTGAATCACTAAATTGTACATCTGAAACTAACTAACATGGTATGTTAAGCATACTGGAATTAAATTTTACAAAAGGGGTGCCTGGGTGGCTCAGTCAGTTAAATGTCTGACTTCATTCAGCTCAGGTCATGATCTCACTGCTTGTGGGTTCGAGCACCATGTCAGGCTCTGTGCTGACAGCTGTCAGCTCGCAGCTCACAGCTGCTTCAGATTCTGTCTCTGTCTCTCTGCCCTTCCTTCACTAGCAATCTGTCTCTGTCCCTCTCAAATATAAATAAAACTTTAAACAAATTTTTTAAAAGGTAGATAGAAATTACATGTAGTTGCCCCATTACAAATAAGATAGCACACTACTGGGTCATGGAAAACTTTAAGGGATGTATATCCATGAAGACATAATTTAGATATTGAACAAACAGCAATGTTGCTTCATGTGAATGGCAATTTAGAATAAGGGTGACAACATTTCTAGGACAGAATGAGAATAGTTCAAAGCATGTTTATGTCCCTAATGAGGTTGGAGGTTCATTAAGTCCTTCTCTAGAAACCTGCTATATCTTTGCTAGAAAAGAGATGATGTCTCTTCCCTAATAAAATTAAGTGCTCTGACAGATATTAGGATCTCCTGTAGTGAAAGATGAAATTTATAATTCTTTGTGCGTTGTGTCCTGCTATATATGTAAATTCTTTGTCTTAATCCTACGTCCGATGACCCACATTTTACCTTCAGAACGTATTATAGTAAATGCTTAGTGTGATCATGGCACCTAGGCTAGTGTTTGTTTCTCCAATTGTACTCATGGACATCTTGATCAGAATCACTTAGGTCCCATGCAAACATGCCCTGCTGTCTATGTTTATATCATAAACTGGGTGGCTTAAACCACAGAAATTTCATTTTTCACAACTGTGGAGGTGGGAAATCTGTTATTAGGGTGCCAGCATGGTTAAGTTCTGGTGAGGCCCTCCTTCCTGTCTTGCTGATAGCTGCCTTCTCATTGTGTGCTCATATGGCCTTTCCTTGGTTTGTATTTATGGCAATGAGAGAGAGACACACAGAGAGAGAAGTGGGGGTGGGGGAAGAGTGGAGGGTACAGGGGGAGAGAGGAAATGCTCTCTGGTGCCTCTTTTTGTAAAGGCATTGATCCCATTATGAAGGACTCCATTCTCACGGGAATCTACTCCCAAAACCAAGAGCACACTATATGCACTGTATGTTAACCAACTTGGCAATAAATTATAAATAAATTAATTAATTAAATATAAAAAACAGCTGAAAGCATTTGTGTTTTGAGACAGATTATAGATTTTTGATTACTCAAATCCTTTTAAAAGATTGATTATTTCAAATCAAAATTTCAAAAAAAAAAAAAAAACCACAAAAAAACTAATTACTTTCCAAAAGCCACATATCCAAGTACCATCACTTTGGGGGTTAGAACTTCAATATTTGAATTTTAGGGGGACACAATTCAGTTCCTAATAATTGCCTTTGAGGAAGGAGTAGATGAAGAAACTTTCTGCTCCTGTGAGAGACACTGTCAGAATCCTAAACCAAAGCAAAGAGAAGGTCTGTTATTCCAAGGGAGGAGCAGGAATCTCTTGCCTGCCAAGATACCCCCACCCCCACCAAAGATGCAAGGCTAAAGTTGCCTCTGTCTTCAGTTTCCCACCTTTCCATTTTTTCAACAGTACTAGGTTATGTGCTGAACTAATAATATTCAGGTTTAGTAAAGTGTCTTTACAGTTGTCTGGATACTACTGAATATGTAAAAATGGAACATACTTTTACAATAATGAATCCAATTTTTGCATGAGGAGATGAGGTAGCTGTGAAAAAATAAAAAAAATGAATGGAATTTCATATTTTCCATATCATTATATACCTTATTTGTTACATACATATGGTGTTTGCTTTAGTATTGAGAGGAGATCAGCAGAAAAATTACCGAAAAAGGAAGCTAAAATACATTATAATGCTATCTGGATAAACATGACTTAGGTTATCTTGTCAGCTTGCAGCATAGAAATTGTTTTTCCTTATAGACTCAAATGGAAGCCCTGCATTCCTTGATATATTTTAATAAGCTAATATTTTGTATAGGCTCATAGTAGATACTGAACTCTTTTTCAAAAGAACAAGTACCCTAGGGAACACTTTATGTCATCAGTAAGTGAGGTGAAATATGTATTACGTATAGTAGATAATAAAAGAGCCTTGAGAGACTACTTTGTCATTCAAATTGGGAAAAAGTTGATAGCTGGAGCTATAATACAACTCAGTATTGTAATTATGAGGTGTTAAATATGTGGACCTATGCCATACATCAAAGGTGAATTTATTTGCCAGGAAAACAGTAACAGCCAAAAGCAAGCAAATCTCTGTGCCCTTAACACCAATATCAGTGAACAATTTCTTCTTCAATTTAGTCATTCATGGTAATAGTATGAAGAGTTACTGTTTAATTAGAACACTAGAGAGATTTGAGGGGCAAAGACAGGAAAGCATGATAAAAAGAAACAAAGATATGCATGGGTGAAATACTCTATATCGATGCATCTTCTATTACATTTCCACTTTAAGGTTCTAACTAACCTGGCATTTACCTTCTAATGGATATAAGTAATTAGACAGCAAGGCTAAAATGGCCATCAGGGAGTACTGTCTGGTATCATATACCATAAAAATATCAAAAATCCTTTAATCAGTGAGGATTGAGTGTCTTCCCCCGTGATAAACATTTAATTTGGTTTTGAAGGAATGCACAAATAAGGTTGGGCTATAAAACTTTTTCCAAAATATTAGGTAATAATGCAACACAGTGACCAAGCAGAAGTTTAAAAATATAATATTTTTTACTTTAAAAAGAGTGAAATTTAGGAATTAATAAAAATAGAATGGCAAGGGGCAGCTGGGTGGTTCAGTAGGTTGAACGTCCAACTCTTGATTTCAGGTCAGGTCACAATCCCAGGATCCCAGGAGAGATTCTCTCTGTCTCCCCTCTCTGCCCCTTTCCCCTGTTCTCACTGTCTCTAAAATAAAATAAAATAAAATAAAATAAAATAAAATAAAATAAAATGAAATAAAATAAAATAACAAAATAAAATAAGTAAAAGCATACACAATTCAGACCTCAATCTTTTAAAAATAAAAAAAAATAGAATGTCAAAATAGAATACTTGTAAAATACTATAAGTTCTGATCTAATAATTATCCAAATGAAAGGAGTCATTATTCTAAGTGCTTAGTATTACGATAGTAAATGACATCCTGGTGAATATAAGACATTTATGTTACCATTATTGAAATTGTAAGATAATTAAATTCACTGTTCCATCAGCATGGAATTTTTTATCAACAGAGTCCAGAAAAACACAAAGAAAGAAAAATAAGGTGTTCTTTTTAAAAAAACCTACATTAGGGGAGCCTGGGTGGCGCAGTCGGTTAAGCGTCCGACTTCAGCCAGGTCACGATCTCGCGGTCCGTGAGTTCGAGCCCCGCGTCAGGCTCTGGGCTGATGGCTCGGAGCCTGGAGCCTGTTTCCGATTCTGTGTCTCCCTCTCTCTCTGCCCCTCCCCCGTTCATGCTCTGTCTCTCTCTGTCCCAAAAATAAATAAATGTTGAAAAAAAAATTAAAAAAAAAAAACCTACATTAATGGGGATTAATTCAGCAGACTATATATTTTTTTTTAATGTTTACTTATTTTTGAGAGAGAGAGAGTGTGTGTGAATGCAGTGGGGCAAAGAGAGAGGGAGACACAGAATCTGAAGCAGGCTCCAGGTTCTGGGCTGTCAGCACAGAGCCTGACATGGGGCTCAAACCCATGAACCATAAGACAATGACCTGAGCCAAAGTCGGACATTCAACCAACTGAGCCACTCAGCTGCCCCTCAGCAGGCTATCTTTTGACATCAGTCTGAGAGTATTCACCTTGTAATATAATTTTTTTCTTTATATTAAAACAATGTTTGAATATAGTTTCAATCTCAACCGGGAATGAGGTTGCTCTCTTCTTATCTCTGCATAATTTGTAGGGAGCTGGAATCACAGCTGCTCTAATCAAATCTACTTCCTCATTATGTTTAAGTACTAAACGATGTGGAAGTCCCTTATGTCTTCAGATTTCTTGCTTAATATTTTCTTCATTTGACTTACGTGATTTTGAAATTCATATGATATGCAATGGAAATGAAGCCAAAACCTTAAAAATAAAAATGTGTAACTGAGTTCAGAATAACTCAAAATATAGGAAAACATAAGCTACCAGGCTTTCTGAAAAAAATCAACACAAATGGCAAATGAGAGAAAGATTGCTTCTTCTTTCTCATAAAATTATTTTTCAGAATTAATTAATAAATTAATATCAGTCTGGCTGAAATACTCCAATCAGCTTGAATAATTATTTCTGCCCCATGGTTCATCAATAAAACTCAGTGGCAAGCAGTTTCTCCCAATGGATAAATCTTATAAAATTATAGTACAATCTCAAAACCAGGAAATTGATATGGGTACATGTTTGTATATAATTCTAGATTATTTTATAATATATGTAGATTTGTGAAATCCATACTGTAATCAGGATGTAGATATGTATCATCACCACCAAGACTGACCTCATACTAAGTCTTTATATTTATACTCTCCACCTCCCTGACACCAGTATTCCTAACCTCTAAACTAATCTGTTTTCTGTCTCTTACTTTCATCATTTTTAGAATATTACATAAATGGAATCATAATGTGATCTTTGGGAAGGGCACAATATCCTTGTCACCCATCAGAAATTTTATGTGTATCAGTAGTTAGTTCTTTTTTATAGTGTCAATGTACAACATTTAGTTTAACTATTTACCTATTAGGGACATTATGGTTGTTTCCAAATTTTGACTATTACAAATAAAGCTACTATAAAGAATCCTATTAGGTTTATATCTGGACATAAATCTTTGTTTTTCCAGGATAGATATCAAGGAGTACTCTTGGTAAATTGTGTGGCAATTGTATGTTTGGTGTTTTTACAAAATTGACAAACTATTTTTCATAGTGGTAGTACCATTTTACATTCTGACCAGAAATTCTGAGAGATAATGTCTTCTTATCCTCATCAGCAATGATTTAATAAGTATATACTGATATTTTATTATGGTTTTAATTTGAATTTGCCTAATGGATAGTGATGTTAATCATCTTTCCATGGGCTTATTTGCAACTCATATATGCTCTTCAGTGAAATATCACTTTACCTTCATAATTTTGTTCATTTGCTAATTTTGTTTTCATTTTTGAGTTTGAGAATATATTCTATATACAAGTCCTTTATCAGATATTTGTTTTGGTAATATTTTCTATAAGTGTGTAGCTCATCTTTCCACCCTTTTAACACAATCATTCATAGCACAAAAGTTCAATTTTAATAAAATCCAATTTATTATTTTTCTTTTGTGTATCATGTCTTTCTTGTCATGTCTAAGAACTCTTCACCAAGTCCTAAGTCATCAAAAACAAAGTAAGTCTGAGAAAATATCACTACCAAAAAGAGCCTATGAAGATATGACAAATAAAAAGTGGCTTCCTAGATGGGAATCCTGGAACAGAAAGTAAAAATTTAAGGTAAAACTTAAGGAAATATGAAATTAAATATAGATTTTAGTTGATAATTTATCCATATTTATATCATCTATCAATATTGGTTAATCAATTTTAACAAATACACCATATACACTGTGCAAAACAATTTAAGTTAAATTCCTTAATTTAATGTATTCAAACAGAAAGTCCTCAAAGAGTTACTTAAGTAACTAGATTATCAGCCTCCCCAACACTGAGGTTCAAAATCCTAGGTTCAAAATCTTTTTAGCCATTATTGCTCTTTGATCTCTACTTTGCTACGTGAACTGTAAATCTGCATTTTCCCTTATATCCTCATTACTAACGGGCTTTAAGTCCTTATTCTCTCCAGGGTTTATTTTCAAAAATAAGAAATTATGGTATTAATACATAAGGCATGAGACTTAAGATCAGACACAGACTGAAGTTTACAATGTTGCCATTTACTGGCTGTAACCTTGGTGCTATAGACTGGAATGTTTATGTCCTTCCCAAATTATCTGTTGAGATCTTAACCCCCAATGTGATGGTATTAGGACGTGGGGTTTTGGTAGGTGATTAGGTAATAGGGGCTACACTCTAGTGAAAGAGATTAGTGCCCTTTTAAATGAGACCCTGAAAAGCTCCCTCACTCCTTCCACCATGTGAAGATCAGAAGTTGGCAGTCTACGATCTGGAAAGGTCCCTCACCCAAACTCAACTATGCCAACACCCTTATCTTGGACTTCTTGTCTCCCGAACTAAGATAAATACATTTCTACTGTTCATAAGCCACTCAATCTATGGTACTTTGTTATAGCAGCCTGAACTAAGATACTTGGACATCTTGCCTAAAATACTTAAACTCAGTAGTCTTATACATATAAGTGAAAAAAAATGTACAGAGTATTGTTAGAAGGAGTAAATGATACTTTTTGTGAAAGTACCTGGCATATATATTGGTGGTCTTTAGATAAATTTCCATTGTACCATTTGTTGTTCCATACAATTAGTTTAAATATTTACCACATTCTTTTGAGAATAGTATGATCATTTATCCCTTCTTTTTTTTTCCCCTCTACCCAGCTTCATGACTTACATCTGGACTAATTTACATGATATGTTTCTATAATTGTCTGAAATTGATATACCCCTTAGAGAAACATCAAAGCTAATTAAGTCTAGATAAGGACATTCAGTATATTTAATAAGAAAGCCTCACTTTTTGCATAGTAAGGACAAATATGTAGTTTACATAATCATCTAATCTAAAGAGATGATTGCTTTGGGATAGGAATATCCTAGATGCGGTATTTTTTCAAAATTAAAAAAAATGTAGTACACATAATAATTAATAATGACAGCATCAACAGCAGTGACAGTGACACTTGTGCTAACTCTATGCCAGGCATAGTGCATGCAAGTAAGAGGATCACCCTATATATTTTTCACAGTCCTTAGGCTGAACCCCTTAATTATGTGGCAAGCAAGAAGGTTAACAAAAGTCTTTCTCTGTTTATTCACCAAAATATATGACAATGGCATTTTCTTATGCAAGCCAGATTTACAGAGCAATGTTATCTTTTCCCCCCGCCTGCTCTTAATTCTTGGTTAAAGGGTGAGAAGCATGTGAAGCATTATATGTAATAAAGCAAGTGTTTCAGATAAGGCAACTTTCCATTTTCCTGAAGAAATATATCAAGGTGAATGCCTTTAAATCACTTCAGTTACATTCAATAGAAACAACTTTTTCCCATGATTATATGAAAGACATTAACAGAGCTTAAAAGTGGTTGGATGGTGGTGTTCATAGAAACAAGAATTAGACATGGTCTTTGCATTCATTTTACTTCAGAAATTGTCCATTATAGACATGTAACCAGAACCTTAGACTTCCCTAGGCAAATTCTGTTCTATTATTTTTTAAGAAAAAATGGAGTTTAAAAAAATTGAATATTAATTTTCAATTACAAAGATGGAATTCCTTGAATGTCTTTTTCCTTTGATTTTTCTCTTGCCTAATCCTTTTCAATTGAATTGCTTTGAGCCCTTAGGGAGGGGAAAAATAAATCATTTGAGACATACAGGCATCAAAACAGACCAATCAGACAGTATAATTTCTTTTGTGTCTTTAAGAATATGATTTCTAGAGAGATGAGGGCTATATATTCTATTCTATATTGGTATCAATTTGGGATAAAACTAAGTTGTTTCATGTCTTATCTCAGCATTGGTCAAATTTAGGATATGGACACATACACCCAGATATAATTAAAAGTTAGCTTAAATGTTTTAATTAAAAATTCCAAAAAAGATTATATTCCTAAGCTAAAGGAAGCCTCTTAGATCAGTCAAATTATCTATTACTAAATATCTCATGGCTTCGACACAGGAACTCTCCCAAATCTTTCTTCCTTGCATCACTCACATTCCCTCAACTTTCTCTCACATCCACTCTTCACTGTTTACCATATTTCTTGCTTGTTCAAATTCTACTCCTTTCTTTTACCAGATATTCCTGTGTCCTTGCCAATTTTAATAAATCATGTTGGTCTCCTTTCTTTCAAACTCTTCCACTCCACTGGACAGAGGAGTCAGAGAGCTTATGATAAATCAAATGTTCATTGGTTATTCATGTGGTATGTTTATATAAGTATGTGACAATGTGTTGTTCTCCTGGATTTTCACAAGTACTCCAGCATCCATATTGTGCAAGTTTTATGGAATCTGTATTGTGGTTACAAGCATCCGATGCATTATCTTGCATAGAGATGGAAATCTTAGACTCTATAAAGCCTGACTAGATTGGATCTACCCAGATAATCTAGTATACTCTCCCTAATAAATGGTTTTAACACTTAACTACATCTAAACTACTTTTGGCAAGTAAAGTAACATATTCACAGGTTTCAGAGATTTAGGCCAGGACATCTTGGAAGTTTGCTACTTAAGGCAGGGGCATTCACTTAAAAGCAGAATCAGACTCTAATAACATTCAGCAAGGAAATAACTTATTGCTAACAAAATTCAGCAAGTAGACCCAGGGTCACACATGGAACATTCTCTGGAATAGATCACATACTAGGTCACAACTCAGAAGTAAACAAGTTTGAGACTGAGATCATACCACTCATGTTGTCTGACCAAAACACTTTGAAACTTGAAGTCAACCATAAGAAAAGATTTGGAGACCACAAATACATGGAGGTTAAAGAAAAGCCTACTAAAGAATGAATGGGTTAACCAGGAAGTTAAAAAAGAAATAAAGAAATACATAGAAACAAATGAAAATGAAAACAGGACAGTCCAAAACCTTTGGAATGCAGCAAAAGTGGTCATAAGAGGGAAGTATTAGTAATACAAGCCTACCTCAAGAAGCAAGAAAAGTCTCAAATACACCACTTAACCTTACATCTAAAGGAGCTAGAAAAGGAACAGAAAATGGAGCCTAAAGCAGCATATTGTGCAAGGGAATTAATAAATATTAGAGCAGTAATAAATGATATAGAAACAAACAAACAAAAACTGTAGAATAAGTGAATAAACCTAGGACCTGGTTCTTTAAAAGAATTAATAAAATTGATAAACCCTAGCTAGACCAATCAAAAGAAAAGAAAAAGTTACCCAAATAAATAAAATCATAAATGAAAGGGGGGAGATCACAACCAACACAATAGAAATACAATTATAAGAGAATATTATGAAAAATTATATGCCAACAAATTGGGCAATCTGGATGAAATGGAATAATTCCTAGAAATAAAGTACCAAAACTGAAAGAGGAAGAAATAGAAAATGTGAACAGACCAATAAACAGTAAAGAAATTGAATCAGTAATCAAAACTCTCCCAACAAACAAAAGTCCAGGCCAGATGGCTTTCCAGGGGAATTCTACCAGATATTTAAAGAAGAATTAATACCTATTCTTCTAAAACTGTTCCAAAAAATAGAAATAGAAGGAAAATTTCCAAACTCATTCTACAAGGCCAGAATTGCCTTGATTCCAAAACCAAAAACCCCACTTAAAAGGAGAATTACTGGTCAAAATCCCTGATGATTATGGATAGAAAAATTCTCAACAAGATACTAGCAAATCGAATACAAAAGTATATTAAAAAATCATTCACCATGATCAAGTGAGATTTATTCTTGGGCTCAATATTCACAAATCAATCAATGTGATATACCACATTAATACAGGAAAAGAACCCTATGATACTCTCAAAATATGCAGAAGAAGCATTTGATAATGTACAACATCCATTTTTAGTAGTAAGCCTCAACAAAGTAGGGATAGAAGAAACATACCTCAACATCATAAAGGCCATATATGAAACAGCCACAGCAAATATCATCCTCAATGGGGAAAAACTTTTCCTCTATAGTCAGGAACAAGACAGGTATGTCCACTCTCACCAATGTTATTTAACACAGTACTGGAAGTCCTAGCCTCAGCAATCAGACAACATAAGG
The DNA here is from genome assembly GCF_007474595.2 of Lynx canadensis. Lineage (NCBI taxonomy): Eukaryota > Metazoa > Chordata > Mammalia > Carnivora > Felidae > Lynx > Lynx canadensis. The sequence goes on from NC_044320.2 coordinate 27,205,621, forward strand.
CAATAAAAGGTATCCAAATTGGCACGAAAGAAGTTTAACTTTCACTATTTGCTGATGACATGATACTCTATGCAGAAAACCTGAAAGACTCCACCAAAAAATGGATAGAACTGATACATGAATTCAGCAAAGTCGCAGGATATAAAATCAATGGACAGAAATTTATTGTATTCTGTACACCAATAATGAACCAGCAGAAAGAGAAATCAAAGAATTGATCCCATTTACACTTGATCTTAGCCAAAAGGCCGAGAAGCGATGAATTGATCCCATTTACAATTGCATCAAAAATCATAAGATACCTGGGAATAAATCTAACCAAAGAGGTAAAAGATCTGTACTCTGAAAACTATACAACACTTGTGAAAGAAATTGAAGATGACACAAGGAAATGGGAAAATATTCCATGCTCATGGATCGAAAGAACAAATATTGTTAAAATATCTACACCTACCCAAAGCAATCTAAACATTTAATGCAATCCCTATAGAAATACCACCACTATTTTTCACAGAGCTAAAACAAATTATCCTAAAATTTGTGTGGAACCACAAAACGTCCCAAATAGCCAAAGCAATCTTGGGGGAGAAAAGCAAAGCTGGAGGCATAACAATTCTGTACTTAAAATATTACAAAGATAGTATGGCACTGGCACAAAAACAGACACATAGATCAATGGGACAGAATAGAAAATTCAGAAATGGACCCACAACTATATTAGCAATTAATCTTCAACAAAGCAGGAAAGAATATCCAATGGAAAAAGACAGTCTCTTCAACAAATGCTATTGAGAAAAGTGGACAACAGCCTGCAAGAGAATGAAACTGGACCACTTCCTTATACCATACACAGAAATAAATTAAAAATGGATGAAAGACCTAAATGTGAGACAGGAAACTATGAAAATCCTAGATGTTAACTAGGCAGCAGCCTCTTTGACATTGGCTGCAGCAACTTCTTACTAGGCATGTCTTGGAAGGCAAGGGACACAAAAGCAAAGATGAACTATTGTGAATTCATCAAGATAAAAAGCTTCTGGGCACCTGGGTGGCTCAGTCGGTTCAGCGTCTGACTTTGGCTCAGGTCACGATTTTGTGGTCCATGAGTTCAAGTATCATGCTGAGATCTGTACTGACGGCTCAGAGACTGGAACCTGCTTGTGATACTCTGTCTCCCTCTCTCTCTCTGCCCCTCCCCTTCTCACATTCATGCACACACACACACATACACACACACACACACTCTCTCTCTCTCAAAAAAATTTTTTTTAATTTAAAAATATAAAAAGCTGTACAGCCAAGGAAAACAATCAAAACTAGAAGGCAACCTTTGGAATAGAAGAAGGTATTTGCAAATGACATCTGATAAAGGGTTAGTATCTGAGATCTATAAAGAACTTATCAAACGCAACACCCAAAAAACAAATAATCCAGGTAAGAAATGAGCAGAAGACATGAATAGCCATTTTTCCACAGAAGACATCCAGATGGCTAACAGACACATGCAAAGATGCTCAACATCACTCATCATCAGGGAAACACAAATCAAAACTACAATGAGATACCACGTCTTACCTGTCAGAATCCCTAAAATTAACAACACAGGAAAACAGATGTTGGTGAAGATGTGGAAAAAGGGAACTCTGTTGCACTGTTGGTGGGAATGCAACCTGGTGCAGCCACTCTGGAAAACGGTATGGAGGTTCCTCAAAATGAAAAGTAGAACTACCCTACAACCCAGGATTTGCTCTACTAGGTATTTACCCAAAGGGTACAAAAATCATGATTTGAAGGGATACATACACCCCAATGTTTATAGGAGCATTTTCAAAGAGCCCAAATATCCATCATCTGATGAATGAATAAAGAAGTGGTGTGTATATGTGTGTGTGTATTTATATACATACACATATATATATACATATATAAAATACCCATACATATATATGTGTATACATGTGTACATATACACATACATAAAATCCAAATAAGTGTAAAATCTCGACATTTGCAATGACTTGGATGGAGCTAGATTATATTATGTTAAACAAAATAAGTCAGTCAGAGAAAAACAAGTACCATAAAATTTCACTCATATGTGGAATTTGAGAAACAAAAGAGGAACATGGAGGAGGAAAAAAAAAGAGACGGAGGCAAACCATAAAACACTCTTAACTATAGAGAACAAACAGGGATACTTGAGGGGAGGCCAATGGGGGGATGGGCATTAAGGAGAGCACTTGTGATGAGCACTGGGTGTTATATGTAAGTGATGAACCTCTAAATTCTGTTACCGAAACCAGTATTACACTATATTCTAACTAACTAGAATTTAAATAAAAACTTGAAACAACAACAAAAGATTTTATATTTCTTCTATTGTGATGTGGAGATAGAATACTTTTTTTAATAGCTGTGTCCTTATTAAACACAGTTCAGCAGTAGTATCTTTCTGAGTTACTATCTCAGGGAGTCAGATTTGCTCCATTAACTCCAATATAGAATGCAAGCTCTGAAAATGGAAGATTAAAAATTTGAGGCATATCAACTAAATTTTTGAATTTTCCATTGTAATCTCAAGTAACATTTTGATCAAATTATTTCATATTGAACTTCAAAGAAGAAAAAAAAAAACACTTAATTTTCAACACCTATGTCAATGAAGGGACAGCTACCTGGGTAGCCTTGTCTCAGCTACCTAACCTCTCTGGAACTGTGGCCTTGTCCCTCTCCCAAACTTAAACATGATTAAAGAAGTATTCAATGATTACTCTTAAAGCTTTAATTTATCAGAGGTGAGCTAAAGATCAACTTGAAGTAAACTACTCCTCACATCCTTGCTTAGTTTTCAAAGGAGCAGGAACAGGTACATTTTGAGTATTAGCGTCTGAAATGTGATCTTTATAAACTTGCATATTACTCAATCAACAAACATTTTATTTTTCAGTTTCTAATACACACTAATGCACCCTGTCAGAGAATACAGCATTGAATTTTATATGGACTCAGGTCCTGATCTTTCATTGATGTGGTTTTTACCACAGTTGTTAGCAAGAGTGAAGAAATACAAATATTCATTTATATCCCTTTCAGCTTTGTGCCTCTTATTTATCCATTTAGCCACTTTCCTTTAATTAAGTCTATTTTCCCCAAATATCATTGGTAAATTTTACTCTTCCCTTCCTACACCCTATCCTCATAATATATCTGGAAGTTACTACTTCTTCCTAATAAAAGCCTAGGCATTCTAAACAGCAATATGATATTAAGTCCTTCTAAGGGTTTTATTCTCTATTGCTTGCTAAGAAGTGTGTTAGCAATAATGACTAATGGGCATAAAAGAATCTTGCTCACAGTAACATTTTCAGATTACACAATATGTCAGATTTCTACATCAGACTCCTCCTATACATTAGAGATATTAACCAGTATCAAGTTTTACTAATAATTTTTAAGGATGCAAAATTATGTGACACAAAATGAGCAAGTCCAAGACACCCAACATAGAACCATAGCTTTTGTCCTCCTTCCATCAGGCTACTCTGTGTAGGTTAACAGATGGGGTTCCTAAGTGAGATGTGTAGTCAGCTTATTCACTCAGGAGCCATTTAAATCATGGAAAATCACCACTTTAAACTTAGATATTTAGATATTTATAGGAGTTCCGTGATATTTTCCATAGATAATTTACCCCTAAGTTCTTAGATTCCAAGTTTTTTACAATAAATAATTCCAGACAACTAGGCCCATTCCATTGAAAGCATTCTATACATAGACTAACCTCTTAGCAAAAACATTTAGGTTATTCACCAGGTTTGACAGGTTCAGCTGTATTACTGTTTTCTTGTGCCTTACCCTCAGAAATTCAGAACATCTTTTTAACCATGTTATCACCCCGCATTAAAAAAAAGTCTTCCCAATTTGGCATTAAGACAAATAAAAACAAAATACAGCCAAATTTATTTTATGTTATTAAATGTTCTTAAAACAGTCTGGTTTCTTTTTCTCCCATTCTATGTAATACAAGTTTTGAGTGCATTTCCCTAGGAAAACTTACTGTAGAGATTTTCTCTTTGTATGTTCCTAATACAAACTATCTTTGTGACTGTAAGGGACCTAGAGAGAATAAATATAAGTGAATATAATTCTGATAAAATTATTTTTCTAATATTTAATAAACCATTCAATGATTTTATTTTCTATGTTTAAACATCAAATATCATTCTTATCTCTGACCACAGGACTAATTATTTAAAAGAATTTTAGTTCTATGACTGACTTATTGCACTTAGCTTAATATTCTACAAGTTTATCCATATGGTTGCATATGTCAGGATTTCCTTCTTTTTAATTCCACTGAATGCATATGCCACATTTTCTTTATCCAATTATCTGTTGATAGACATTTATGTTGTTTACATATTGGGTATTGTGAATTATGTGCAATGTACATGGGAGGGCAGATATCTCTGACTTCATTTCTTTTGGATATATATCCAGAAATGCGATTGCTGTATCATATGATAGTTCTATTTTTTAATTTTTTAAGAATCTCCATATTGTTTTCCATAGTAGCTGCACAGTTTTAGATTTCACCAATAATGTTTAAAGGTTCTAATTTATATGCATCCTTGATAATATTCATTACTTTTTTCATAATAGCTTTCCTAACAGATATGAGGTGATATTTCATTATTGTTTTGATTTACATTTTCCTGATGATTAGTGATGCTGAATATTTTTTCATGAACCATCTTTACATGTTGATCATTCGCATGCCGTCCTTGGAGAAATGTATATTCAAGACCTTTGTCTATTTTTGATAAGGTTATTAGTTTTTTGTGTTTGTTGGTTTGTGTGTTTGTTTTGCTACTGAGTTGTAGGAGTTGCTTCTATGTTTTAGATAGTAATTCCTAACAGATACATTGTTTACAAATGTTTTTTTTTTTTTTTTTCCCATTTTGTAGGCTGTCTTTTCACTCTTTTGATTGTTTCCTTTGCTGTACAGAAGCTGTTTAGGTGAATGTAATCATACTTGCCTAATTTGGTTTTGTTGCTCCTGCTTTTGATGCTAATCCAAGAAATCATTGCCAACTCTAATGTGAGGAAGTTTTGCCCTCCATTTTCTTCCAGGAGCTTTACAGTTTCAAGTCTTACATTTAAATCTTTACCCATTTTGCTTTTATGTTGATTTTATGCTGAGTCTATGTTGTAAAATAAGGGTCCACTTTCATTCTTTTGCATGTGGATATCCAGTTTTCCCAACACTATTTGTTGAAGAGACTATCCTTTTCTTATTATATATTCTTAGCACCCTTGTTGAAGATTAGTTGATCATAACCATTTATATGAAGTATCTAAAACAATTACATGTATGAAATAGAGAGTAGAATAGTGCCAGGAGCTTGGGAGAAGTAGAACAGGAAGTTGCTGTTCAAAAGATACAGTTTTAGATATGCAATATAAATAAGTTCTAGTGATTGGCCATAGAATACAGTGCCTATAGTCAATAATATTGCATTTTGTACAATATTTTAACAACAGTTTGTTAAAAGAGTAGATCTCATCCTTAGTTTTCTTACCATATTTAAAAATTAAAAATCATTACATTTGGTTCTATATGTTCAAATTGATAATTTTAGCAATATATTATATCTTAATTTTAAGCTTTTCTTTAAGAATTTTTTGTTAGTATACTAAAAATTAAAGAGCATAATGTCCTTTTCAATTGAAATAGAACATTACTGTGAAAATGCCTAGTGGCTGTGTGAACGTTAATTTACACAATATGTAGAATTCATTTAATCCCTCATCAAGCAATTCATTAAACTGAATATAATTTGTCTCAATTTGATAATGTCCATTGAGTCAGGTAAAATTTTCATGCCTATGGACATTTAGATTCTTACCACTTTGTATTTGTTATTCTAGTGTTATATATTCAAACTTGAAACTATGGTAGACATTTTAAATGTTACCTTAAAAATACACAGTATGAAAAACCTTTCATTTTTGAATTTTTAGCAAATATACTTTTGAACACATAATGGTTACATCTGGATACATATTTAACTCAAAATATACCTAATGATTCATTTTTTTAACTGAATGTAGCCACCAAATAAAACATAATTATTCTTAAGATCAAATATTTAAAGGTTATTCAGTCACTTTGTCAAAACTATATTTTACAGGCCATTATATTTCTAAAGTAAGACATCCTAGAATCAGTTATTGATCTTTGCACATTTGCCTGGGGATACATAACAAAACAATGTACTTAAGATAATTTCAAAGCATATTCTTAACTCTTGTTTATTGTTACAAGGGATTGAAGATTTACACATGTATATTTTAGCAAAAATGTTTCAGTAATCCCTCCTAGCTTTTCAAACAGTATTGAGTGACTAAAAGTAATAAGGATGATTACTCTTTCCTTTCTGCTCCTTAATGTCTATTCTAAAAGAACAATTCATTATGTCTATTGAACAAATCTACTAACTTGTTATCTTCCTAATGATAGCAATATGAAAAACTTGGTGGATAACATATGGACACAAACTATCTAAGTTCTTAAAGAAAATTATAGATTCAGAAAAAATTAAGTAGTTGAAGAAGAAGAAAATTAATAGATTGGATAGTAACTTATTGCTAGAATGTTATAATCACATTGTCTTTTATTTCTAAATTTTAAAATTTAAGTGTATGTGTATATTTGGAATGTTCTCATATTATTTCATCCATATAAGTTATATTTAACTTTAAAAGATAAGACATGTCTATTTTACCAGGAAATAATTCTTATTTAAATAATCTTTTATTATAGAGAAGTACAAGATTACTCTTTTAAATTTCATGTTATTTCCTAGAAAGTAAGTAGATTTTAATAAAAAGTGTATGGGGTTTGGAGTAAACTTAAAATATATTCTTATTTTTTAATTTAATATTTGATTTGTTAGTGATGTATTTACTTATTACATTATTATTATTATTTTTAAGTAAGCTGTCTATCCAAATTAGGGTTGGAACTGATAGCTCTGAGATCAAGATTTGTATACTCTATTGACTGAGCCAGCCAAGTGCTCCTAGTGATATATTTACTTCAGGGTTTTTTGCTGTGTTTTCTTCAGTTAGGATATAATATATATATATGTATAATGTATGTATATGTATGTATGTACATATATAATGTATATATGTATATCTACACACACACACACACACGTTTTGACAAAAGATCTCCTGATTTAAATGTGATTATGCAAGTGAAATGCACAATAAAAGACTAATATTTAGAGTTATCAATAAATGGTAATGTTGTTTTCATCTATTAAGTTTTGTTGAGCTAATATGTTGTTTTATTTACAATAATTATTTCTTGAAATTTGTGGAAAGAATAATTGATAGAGATAATAAGGATTTTAAACAAAAAATTATATTAAAAAGCCAATAAATTTGTTTTCATCTATCTTGAATTCAAGTTTTTACAGATAAATATATTTAATCATATATTGTCATTCCATTATGAATAATATGTATACAAATACACACAGATATATATTATGTGTATGTACATGAAATAAGGCATTTGCAATGCTCGTTAAGTCAGTGTAACTATACAACCTTGGTTGAAAACAGGCAAGTTTCATGTATTTTATGTGTACTTTTAGGAAACAGATGTTTCCACTTTCTTTCACAAAAGTTGAGTCACAAAGAGAAGCTCAATCATTAATTAGAATGTCCAGTCCAAGATGTCAATCAATGTCTAAAGTTGACTTAACATTCAATCATCTTCCCCAGGGCAAAACTGCTTCCTGTTGCCAAGTCACCTGGGGGAAAGAGCAACTTGCTAATTCTCTTCCATTCCCACACTATGGCTACTTGTGAGGGTTTTTTTTTTTTTTTAATGTATGTTTATTTTTGAGAGAGAAAGACACAGAGAGCAGGCAGGGGAGGGGCAGAGAGACACACACAGAATCCGAAGCAGGGTCTAGGCTCTGAGCTGTCAGCACAAAGCCCGATGTGGGGCTCGAGCCCATGAACCGTGAGATCAACCTGAGCCAAAGTACAATGCTTAACCAACTGAGCCACCCAGATGCCCGGAGAGTTTTTTATGCCTCCACGTCTGGGTCCAGGAGGTTTAAAGGAATGCTAAGATTTTATTTGCATAGGTTCCTTTCTTTGTGGACTGAACTTGTATTCTTTGGGCCTGGCAGATGTTTACTATTGAGTTTTTCATGGAACCACTAGAGATTCCTGATGACATGACTCTCCAACTGAGATTACTTTTACCCTAGTCAACTCTATTGCTGGTTGCTGCTTATGACTAATCCTAGGATCCAGCATTCCTTCTCATTTTTTTGCTGCTGGAATTGCTCCTTGTACTTAAATGGACGTATTTGACAGGATTTAATATGTCCAGATCTCAGTTCTTTCTAGTGTGGTATACATCTTCTCTATGCACCAAGGCAAAGGAGTTGGGGAAGTAGAAAGATTGGGAAAAAAAAGAAAAAGAAAAACTATTCCTGCTTTGGAAAACTCTGTGCGCCCAAGAAAGCCCAGAGCACTTTCTTCTATCTTGTTTCCATGGATGAACTTTCTCAGGTATGAATTCAGCACCCTTCTATGTGGCTCAATCACAGGCATATTATTCAAAGCACTCTGGAAGCCTAACTTACCAGAGCAGAGGTGAGGAGTTAGCACACTTACTCCTTCCACTATGTGGGACTCACAACAACATGACAAGGCAATAGTTGCCTCCAATATATTCCCTTTCTTCCCCTTCACTAGAGGCTTTTTATTCTTGAAGTGATGAAAGGAATCAGGAGTCCAGGAAGTGGGTTCTCCAACATTTCCCATTCTGCAAACAGTAATATAGCTTTGAAATTTCACATTTTTGGAAATCATGGGGCCTACTGATGAAATTCAGTATTAATATTCATATATCTATACATTACCAACTAGGACTATTTATAAAGTTTCATATGTTGTTATATTTCATTAAAGATAAGGTGTAAGCTTTCCATATCAGCACGTATGTCTTCCTTTCTTTGTAACAGCTGTAGAGTTTTCATTAAATGTATACATATTTACTTTGTGCCCTACTAATTATATTTATTTTGTTCAAATTTCAGGTCTTGAAAAAAATGTTTAAATATATTTATGTATAAAGTCTTAGTTTTCTGGATTATTGTAGTTCGTTTCCTAGAACTTGATAATCAGTGGGTCAAAAATGAGTGTCTGTTTAAAATATTAATAAATAATTGATAATTCTTCCATATTGTATATCATCAAAATATACAACCATCAGCAATATATGCCAGTCCTGAATTCCATAAATCATCATGCACATTGTGTATTATCAAATTGTGGAGACTTGCCAATCTGGTAAATACTTTGTATATAGTCAATTGTTCTGTTAATTTAATTTATTTTATTATTTTTTAATGTTTATTTATATTTGAGAGAGACAGAGCATGAGTGGGGGGAGGGGCAGAGAGAGAGGAAGACACAGAATCTGAAGCGGATTCCAGGCTCTGAGCTGTCAGCACAGAGTCTGATGTGGGCTCAAAATCACAAACTGTGAGATCATGACCTGAGCAGTTGAATGCTTAGATGACTGAGCCACCCAGGTGCCCAATTGTTCTCTTAATTTAAATTTTCTTTATCAGAAGTAAGTTTGAGGATATTTCATGACTTTTAACACATTTTAGAAATTTCTGTAAACTGTATCCCCATGTATTTTGTCCATTTTATTTTTTCCAATTCATTTTTATAATTCTTCTTACTGTTTAGTAAGAATGTTCATTATATTAAAGAGATAATGTGTTTGCTATATGCATTGTCAATATTTTCCCCGATATGGCATGTACTTCTGGCTTTCTTCAAATACATTTTTTCTTTGTGTGTATGACAAATTTATTACTATTGGTTTAATCCGAAATAGGATTTCAGAACTACAAAATAAAGTTAAATAATAAATAATATATGTACATAAGACATGTAACTATGCAAAAATGTCTAAAAATTAAATTATATATATATATTTAAAGACTGAGTACTCAAAAAAGAACTAAAATTATTGTGCAAAATATTACATAAAGATATAATTTTCTTTTTGCTAGGTGGCTACCCAATTGGAGTTAACAGCATTTAGTTTAATATATTTTAATATAATTTGAGCATTTTGTTTTATATTTTACTATCTGATAGGGTAAGATCTCCTTATGTTACTCCTTTGTTTTTAGAACTTCTCATATAATCTGTTTATATGCTCCCTATTTACTTAACTTCATCAAATTTAAGAACAGTTAGCTAATCAACATTGAAAAAGTTTGAAAAAAAATACCTAGTATTTTTATAGGAATATTCATTTTAAACATGCTTAAGGGAAAAAAAAAACTTACTACATTGAGATTTTCTATCAGGGGATAAATGATGTAGTTAGATGAAGGAAGACAAAGACTGAAAATAAACCTTGGTTCTAGCAATATTCCTTAACAGGAGCTTTATGAAATGAAATGAATCAGAGACAAAGGTGAGAGGAAGAATACCGATTATTTTTCTTCCTTTGATCTATTATACTTATGTAATGATCTATCATAATACAATTATGTATATATCAATATATACAATATACTTATAAAAAAGGATTTTTTAAAAGCATGTGTGTATGTGCCTTTATGTATGTGTGTGCAGTTAGAATGACGGGTTAGAATGATGGTATTAGATCAATATATTATTAGCTAGAAATCTTGTTATAATCTACAGAAAACAGGTAAACATATATAAACATACATATATACTCTCTCTAGATGATATATTAGATAGATAGATTAGATAGATAGATAGATAGATAGATAGATAGATATAGATAGATAGATAGATGAGAGATAGATAACACACTAATATTTACATTAAGTACATACATATGTATACATTACCCAGTTTTCTGTGGAGTGCAATCAAAATATCAGGCTATTATCTATCATACATATATATACCTGGTGATTCAGATGAGTAACTGCAATAGGAACGAGATAACAAGAAGATCTTGCGTGTGATAAGGAAAATCAGTTTTGCTGAGTTGTCACGTTATAAGTGTAATAATACAAAAGACAGTGTGTTCTCTTGGAAAAGGAAAACCTTCCTAGTTCTCCATTCTGCTATTTGCAAAGAAGATACAAAATAACAAACAATTTTCATTAGGTTAATACTGTGATAATCTTTGGGGTTGGAAGGTGAAATTCATAAGGTCCATGAGTATGGAGCAATAGTGGGTCTCTGTTCTGTGACCACACACTTTTTTTGTAAGTGCCATTGACAAAGTGAGAAAAATGTCTTCAACTAATAGATGAAGATATGGAAGATGAGAAATGAAGAGAGATACTAGTGAGAGAAAGATTTGGGGGATGAAGAATTGGAGAAATAATGGGAAATTTATGTATATTAAAATTTTATTACGTATTGAAAGTGTCTTTTTCTTGATATAATGTCTTTAATAAGACTCATGCTTCTATCCAAATCTTTTAGAACTTTTAGAGATACATGAAAAAGTAAGAAGTCTTCCTTGAATGGGAGAACAGGGCATGATTAGGGATCTGTCTTTAAGGTGCAGGCATCCACCAGAACATAAAACCTTTGTATCTCATTTGCAGTTTTATAGACGCCATTTAGTAAACCTTTTTTATGAACATGAAGTAAGGGATATGTAATAGACAGCTCATAGAAGAGTTTTCATAAATATGTGCTGCATGAATAGAAGAGTTAATTAATGAGCTAACCAGCTAATATATCTGTGTTATGAAAGGAAAGATGGACAATGATATAAATACAGAAAAGATAGTCTTTAGCAGTATTATTCTTTTTTTTTTTACATTTATTTATTCCTGAGAGACAGAGAGAGACAATGTGAACAGGGAAGGGGCAGAGAGAGAGGGAGACACAGAATCTGAAGCAGGCTCCAGGCTCTGAGCTGTCAGCACAGAGCCCATGTGGGGCACGAACCCATGAACCATGAGATCATGACCTGAGCTGAAGTCAGATGCTTAACCAACTGAGCCACCCAGGTGCCCCTAGCAGTATTATTCTTAAAGTTGTATCCTGTGAACAGATTTTCTTGTAATGACATACATGGAGGAAAGTGTGGCTACTTAAATGAAAATTATCAACTCCAAAAAGAAAAAAAAACCCACAAAACTTCTAACTGTGTAGAAGAAGGAAGACTTCAACAATCAGGGGCAAGAAACAGGATACAAAGTTTGGCATTGGAGCATTTTAACATTAACCTACTGACAGTCGAAGTTACTATCCTTCAATACATTCATAACAGTACTCAGAGACCCTATTCAATTCACCCCTAGGATTCTGAGATAGTTACATTCATTATCCTTGGCCAAAATACTGTCAGAACTGCTTCCACAATTAGTGGGTAAACTATATTACCTGTTAAGTTCTTGATATAAAGTTATTGCCTTTCTAGGACTGAAGTCCTAGATTTAAAGGCCAGGTGGGACTTATTTGTCATAAAGCAAACAAAAAAACGTCTAGAAAGAATAATCCTCCAGTTTATACTCATTTACTTCCATGCCTCAGTACTAAGCTGTAACACCTGCTATTACCCTAACACCTTTGTTTGTTTTAAATCCCAGAAGGCACTTATACATCTGTGGATTATTTATACATTTATTTTTATCTTGAAACAGATGTGCAGATAAACAATGGAGCTGTTAAGGAAGATTTTTATTGTTAGGAAAAAGCAATAGAGCTGTTACTCTCAAATGAATAATATATATAGAATGTTTCTGCTATGTTGTTTAGAATTTATTTTCTTTTCCAAAGACCCATGTGCTTTTTTTAATATGGATGTGTAACAATTGATTCATGAGCTATCTGGAAAGAATTTTGGAAATAGATGTAACATAAACTAATTATATATCACTTAAAACACAGTAAGGTGTGCAGATTAATATATTTTTAGGTGTGTATTTATCCATGGAATCTCTACTCAGATTATAGTATATTGCATTATCAACAATCCTGAAGTATCCATTCCCAGTCAATAATCCCAAAATATTAACTAATATTCTTACCTCTATCCTTATATAATAATTCTTCCTGACGTTGATCTCTATAGAGCATACACAAACTCTATTGTTTATGGCTTCCTTTGCTGGATATCATATCTGTGAGATTCATCACCCTTGTTATGTTTCATACATTTTATTGTTGTGTAGTATTCCATTGTGTGGATTATCCACAATTTCTTAATTTATGTACCCATTCTGTTGTTAGAAATCTTATTTAAAATCTTGGTTATTATGAAGAAAACTGCTATGAACATTGGTATATTTGGTTTTTAATAGACATTAACATTACTTTCATAATACACACACATATATATACATATATACACATACATACATATACATATGTGTGTGTGTGTGTATATATATATACACACACACTAAGGTATATAAACATACTATATATATACATACACATACATATATATACATATATATACATACATACACATACATACATATATACATGTATGTATATATATAATATACCAAGGTTCTGTAAATAATGCGGAAGTTTTCTAAAAAGGTTGCCCTAAGTTAAAATCTCACCCACAATGTGTATTTGAGTTGCTGCACAATCTTTTTTGGTGTTGTCAATGCTTTTAATTATATCCATTCCAATGGGAGTGTAGTGATATTTCATTGCGCTTTTAATTTGCATTTCCCTAATAAGTAATGAAATTGAGGCATTTAAAAATACTTATTGACCTTTTGCTGGTTTCCTATAAAAAATACCTGATCAATTCCTCAGTCCTTTGAGTCCTTTATTAGTATAATATTTTGTAAATATCTTATCCATGTGGGTGGCTTGAATTTTTATCAATGTATGTTACTATATGTATATGTATGTATATATATACATATATATATACATATATAATATATATTATATATATTTTAGACAATTTAATAGATTTAGACTTTTCCCATTTATTCATAATTTGTTGAGTGTTTATGACATGAAATTAAGTGTTATTTTTTAATCAGATGTATTTCTGCATCTAGTGGTTTTCCAAAATGCATGATTTTACTAACATCAACTTTGTCTCATTTTAAAGTTTGTTTTTCATGAATAGAATGTATATATCCTACATGCAATTATGTTAGAGTTTATAAGATTTTACGTATGTTTATATACATAAATACATTCTAATTTGACAATCTCTGGTTTTTAATTGCAGTACTTGGTTTATGAATGTTAATGTAATTATCAATATACTTAGGTGGAAGATGAATCTCTATGTTTTCTATTTATAGAATTGTTCTTTTATTCCTTTTTCTCAGATATTGCCTTCTTTTGGATTAAAGATATTTACTTTTTTCATTTATTACCTTTATGACCAATATATTCTAGCAGGCAAAATTGGAAGAAATATTCTTGAGCAGATCCACAATAAGAGATATAATGAAATCAGTAGTTTATTTAGGAAAAAAAAATGTGGTCATTGAAAGAATTACAGAAATGCCAGAAGGAAGGAATATCACTGAAAAGCATGAACCTTCAGGTAAATATATGAATATATGGTTTGCCTCTCTCTGTTTGAAACTATTTTTCCCCTTCTCTTTCCCCATGGTCTTCTGTTAAGTTTCTCAAGTTCCACATATGAGTGAAAACATACATCTGTCTTTCTCTGACTGACTTATTTCACTTAGCTTAATACCCTCCAGTTCCATCCACGTTGCTACAAAAGGCCATATTTCATTCTTTCTCATTGCCAAGTAGGACTCCATTGTATACATAAACCACATCTTCTTTATCCATTCATCAGTTGATAGACATTTGGGATCTTTCCATAATTTGCTACTGGTGAAAGTGCTGCTGTAAACATTGGGGTACATGTGCCCCTATGCATCAGCCCCCCTGTATCCTTTGGATAAATTCCTAGTAGTGCTATTGGTGGGTCATTGGTAGTTCTATTGTTATTTTTTTGAGGAACCTCCACACTGTTTTCCAGAGTAGTTGCACCAGTTTGCATTCCATTCCCACCAACATATCCTTCCTCTTGCAGGAGACTGTCACATGTATAAGATCCCCATTTTCAGTCACCTAATTAGATCCATGATGACCAAATGCCCCTTGGGAAAAAGTGACTGCAAATATCACCTCTCTCACTTCTCCTTCTGAAATGTAGTCCTGCATTTCCCCTGCTTTGGAAGCTTTCTGTGAATTCAAGTACATTAACTCTTTAGTTGTCCTCAAGAAGAGCAATGGTCTAAACCTAGCTGGGAATGGAACATTGATACATATATTTTAAATCATAAAATCCAATATCTTCCAGCATAATTGTTAGTGGGGACCCCAGGGAATGATGAGGTCACTTCTGGAATGCAAATATGCTATATTATTTTGACACTTTAATAACTGTAAAGTTTAACTCTACTACAAGTGTAAAGTAACTAAATATCTTTTCCAATTTTTCATATCCATATATTTTACCTTTTCCCAAAGTTTTATTTAAAAGTGTTTTAATTAGAATTTTTAATTAATAAATATTCAGTTGTCCAGAATCCTTTTTAAATACACACACACACACACACACACACACACATACACACAAATTTGACTTGACTTCTATACACACTGCACTTGAGAAGTCACAATGACATAAGACCAACACAAATTTTTAACTCTTCCCAACTATCCATGTAACAATAGCTTTTTAATATGCCCTAAGAATTTAAAAGACAGTCATAACTTTCTCACTTTACTGAAACGTGGATTACTCCTTAGGACAATATTTCCTTGAAAACCTTCTGTTAAAATTTTATTCTCTATCCTACCACTCGTGCCATTGATAGCAGGTTGGTAAAGTCTGCTCATCTCCTGTTAGACCATTCTCCCTTGCTACTTGTAACAGATAACTGGTATTAAGTCTTAATTAGGCTCTTTGAACCACTGGCCTTTCTTATTGCAGTCAGTTATAAACTTTCTCCCATCTCCCTCCTTATCCCATAAAGATTTTAGCTCCTGGGGCGCCTGGATGACTCAGCTGGTTAAGCATCTGACTTCACTCAGGTCATGATCTCACTATTAGTGGGTTCGAACCCCATGTCGGGCTCTGTATTGACCACTTGGAGCCTGAAGCCTGCTTCAGATTCTGTGTCTCCCTCTCTCTGCCCCTCACACACTCACACTCTGTCTCTCTCTGTCTCTCAAACATAAACATTAAAAAATAAAAAAATAAAAAAGATTTTAGCTCCTGTCTTGCCATCACTCTTAATACTACTCATTTTCAAATCTCTAGGCATAGCAAAATGTAAGTGGATTATACTTCAAACATTCTGGTCTCACCAAGACTTGGCCTTTTCTCTTCTGTGGCTCCATCATCCTCCATTCCTCCCTTGTTCACACACATTGATTTTAAAAATGTCAAGTCTATAATTTCTACTATAAGTTACAGTTACTCAATCCCTGCTTTTTCTTGCTAATCCTGGTGCAAATAAATTTTAGTTTCCACAGATACTATAAGCTATTAATGCTCACTACTATTCTCTGACCCTTATTTTTCTGTGTTCACGTTTGTCTGTTTATCCAATATAGATTCCATACTCCATCAATATGTTTGATACCTTCTTTACAGGATTTTAACTTCACTTTTCCATTCTCAATTTATTTTGCTTTATTGGAAAGAACTGGAACCTTACTTAAATTTCACTCTTTTCCAAATAATAAGCCTATTTCAGAGAAGCTATATGTGACTATAAAAAGACAAATAGGGGCACCTGGGTGGCTCATCCAAAACAATGACATGATTACCTCAAATATATATCTGAACCCCCAAGTTAAATGCAGCATTATTTAAATAGCCAAGATATGGAAATAACCTAAGTGCCTACTAACAGATTAACATATAAAGAAAAGGCAGTATAATTATATAATGGAATATTATTCAGCCATAAAAAGGGGAATCTTTCTTTTTGTGACAACATTTATGTATCTTGAGAGCATTATGCTAAGTGAAATAAGTCAGATGAGAAAGACATATATATGTTCTCACTTCTTCAGGGAATCTAAAAAAACCTGAAGTCATAGAAATAGAAAGTAGAGTGGTGATTAACAAGGGCTAGAGACAGGTGGAAATGGGATGATTGTTGATCAAAGGGAATAAACTTCCAGCAATGAGATGAATAATTTCCAGAAACCTGATTTACATCATGGTGATAATTAACAGTACTGTATTATATACTTGGAAGTTAAGGTTATAGATCTTATCACCACACACACACACACACACACACACACACACACACACACACACACACATATATACACGTACACAAAAGATAGTTATGTGAGAGACTGGAGATATTAACAAAACCTTACTGTAGTAATCATTTCACAATATATATGTGCATCAAATCATCATGGTGTATACTTTAAACCTACATATGTTAGGGGTGCCTGGGTGGCTCAGTTGGGTTCAGTGTCTGACTTCAGCTTAGGTCGTGATCTCACGGGTGTGAGTTCGAGCCCTGTGTCAGGCTCTGTGCTGTAAATAATATCCCTGGCTTTTAGACAGAAATAACAGGTAGCTTGCAATGATAAGAGAAACAGCTTCAGAATTCTAGAGACTATATAAACATTAAAACAAAAGAATATTTCCAACAAACTTGAGGAGAAAAAAAAGTATCTCCCTAAGATTTAATAACCAGTCAAGCTGCTCTTTATGTGTCAATATTATAGTAAGAAATAAAGTATTCATAGATTACTGTATTCACAAATCTTTCCCCTGGAATTTACTAGAGGATGAAATTCATCTAAGAAAGAGATAAAGAGAAATTATGGCAAAAAGTTACTACTTTTGAACATATATATTTGAACTGATCTAAAACTAAATCATAGGTGGGAACAAGGGTATAAAAATAATATATAAATTCTGTATATTGGACTAAGTGTAAATAATGGAACTAAGTAATGGTTAGGGGAAAGCAAAAGGGAAAAGCAGGACAAATTTAAACAATAATTATTGTATTATATATTATGTGGGACCAAAAAATATAATTTAAAGCAAAAATAAAGAAATATATAGAGAAAAAAATTCCAAATCATATCAGTTAAAAGGTTATTACTGAAACAAAAATAGAAATTTCACTAAGTGTAACATATCACACAATAAAAAATTAAGGAAAAAGTTCATATAGAAAAATAGATTAAATGCAGCATAACCCATATAGTAAATATTACAAAACAATGCAACTTTTGTAGTCTTGTGACCAATGAATACGAAGTACCTTAAATATTCTATTATAAGATGAATATTTGGTATGTGAGTCAAATGGAGAAAAACAAGGAAGAGGAAGTGCTATTGTGCTCTAAGACAAAATACATTTTAATTTTCTTTTTTTAAAGTATTTGTTAACGTTTATTTATTTTTGAGACAGAGAGAGAGCATGAATGGGGGAGAGTCAGAGAGAGAGGGAGACACAGAATCTGAAACAGGCTCCAGGATCTGAGCTGTCAGCACAGAGCCCGACACGGGGCTCGAACTCACGAACTGTGAGATCATGACCTGAGCTGAAGTCGGAGGCTTAACCGACTGAGCCACCCAGGCGCCCCCATTTTAATTTTCTTTAAGTTTACTTTTGAGAGAGAGGGAGAGAGTGGGGAGGGCAGAAAAAGAGGGACAGAGAGAATCCCAGGCGGGCTCCACACTGTCAGTGTGGCACACCCAAAATATGTTTTAAGCCATAAACCATTCAGCATTGTCACAGTTTGCAATGGAAATGACACAGTTTTGAATGTTCACCGAACAAAATAGTAACAACTTTTATAGAGCAGAAACTAAAGTAGATTCAGGGAGAAAAATTCAGTTACACATTCATGATAGATGATATTTAACACACCCATATCAGTTCATGGTACATCTAATAGATAAAATAAGAAAGCATACACAATATGTAAACTACATAATCTATAAGGTAGATTTTATGGATATTTATTAACATTCCAATATTAACAAATACATCTTCTTCTTAAGTGTACATCAAACATTCATACAACATGATCATCCAAAGTATAAGTCTCACATAGCAAAAACAAAAAATCATAAAATAAAACTAGATATTAATACTAACAATAAAGACCCATCAATAGGGAAATTTAAAAATACAATTTTAATTAAAAGGGTAAGGCAAGTGAAAAGCAGAACTTAGAAAAAAATTCATGGCCAATGAGAGAAAAATATACAGCCTTTAATAGAAACAAAATAATACAAAGTAAATTTCTTTTTTTTTTAATTTGAATATAGTTGACACAGGATGTTACATTAGTTTCAGACATGCAACATAGTGATTCACAAGTGCACATGTTCTGCTATGCTCACAGTTATAGCTAGCATCTACCACCATGAAATGCTAGCACAATACAACTGACTATATTCCTGTGTTGTAGATTTTATTCTTGTCACTTATTCACTTCATAATTGGAAGCCTGTATCTCCCACTCTCCTTCACCCATTTTGACCCTACTCCTACCACCCTCTCCTCTGGCCATAATCAGTTTGTTCTGTGTATTTACAGGTCTTTTCTGCTTTTTGTTTACTTACATGCTGCCTGATTCCAAACTATATTACAAAGATATAATTAAAACAGTGTGGTATTAAGTTCAGACACATGGAAGAATGGGACAGAATAGAGTCCTTGAAAAAAAAAATACATATATATATATATATATTCTGCAAGCTCATACATGCAGACAACAAATTGGTGGTCCCCAGAGGTGGCATTGGAGTGAGGGTCAGAGAAATGGGTAATTTTTAAAATTTAAATAAATTAAGAAAAAAAAAGAGATTACTCAATTTACCTAACTATATACCAATGTTTGCTCTGTTTCTTCTTAAATGTATAAACATGACTGATGACCTTTCAGCCATGTTCTTCCTCTCTCTCTCTCTCTCTCTCTCTCTCTCTCTCTCTCTATATATATATATATATATATCACATATATGTTATGCATGCATATGAATATGAATATGTATGTGTGTAGATTCATATATATTAATATGCATATACCATTTATATATATATAAGGTGTATAATATGTTATATACATAATACATTTACCATATATCCCTCTTCCTCTCTGTTTTTCACCCTCTAATTCTGCAGGTGATTCAAATGAGGAGACAAGTTTGAAAAGTAATGGAGAAGATTCCATTTTTTACAACAGAAATCAAGGGGATCAAAATTATTCTCCATATAGTTGTCTTCCTTCCCCACTTCTGCAATCCTACCAAAATATTGATTCTTTGAAAAAAATGGAAATGCCTCCTGCGGGTATGTGAACTTCTACAAGAACATTTTGCACAAGTTTTGGGGTTAGTAAAAAGCTTGAGTTGAGCCCTGACTTTTTCAACTGTTTGTTACTGGTTTTATGATTTTGAACAAACAAATATCTTGAGACTTGTTTCCCCATCAGTGAAAGAAAGATATGATCTACTTCATGTTGTGATTTGTGGATTAAATAATGCATAAAAAAGGCTTAACAGAGTCCTTCAGATATATTAGCTACTTAAAAACTAGCATCTTGTGGGGATGGTACAGTTAAGTATCATCATTAGGGTGGTGGTTACATGGAGTTATATATAACATATAATAGTATTGCATAGAGCTATCCATATACAGAAACACAAACACAGTCACACACACAAATGGGTGCACATAAAACTGGTAAAATCTAGTAAGTTATTTGGATTGTACCAAACCAATTTTTTTTTGTATTTTACTATAAGTATGCAAAATATTAACATTGGGGGAAGCTGGGTGAAGGATGATGGAAACTCCCTATACATTGCATTGCAGGTTTCAATGAATCTATAATTTTTCACAACACAAAATTAAAAAAAAATGTAAAGTTCAAACTCCTGGTAGTAAAACAAATAAGTCACAGACATGAAAAGCACAGCATAATCACTATATATTAATATAGCTAATAATATTGTATAATGTGTATGTTGAAAAAAGGGGACTACCCTTATTGTGGTGAGCACTGAGTAATGCACAGAATTGCTGAATCAATATGTTGTACGTCTGAAACTAATAATGTTAATTACACTTCAATAAAAAAAAAATTTAAGTTGGCATGGCTTGATGCTTTGATCTTACTGTAGCAGTGATGGCTGAGGATGTAGGGATTATGATAACTGTGCATATGTGATTTTGGTGTCAAAGATGTATTGTTTGCAAGGGTTCTGGTTCAGGGAACACTCTCCAGTCTTCCACACATCTGAACAGGAAAGTCTACAACCCTGACTGTGAAGACACTGGAATCCTAGAGAAGAAAATCCAGGGCAGCATTTTCTTCTCTATCTTCGGGTTAGCTCTTTTGCTAATAGGTCAGTTTGTGACCAAAGATTTTTTGTTTTTAAACTCAATTTGGCACTGTATGTAAACCAAGATTGAGATTTCATTCTTAAAAAAATTAAAGGAGGGTTTTTTTTCAAAGAGATATCATATCATTTAGTCACAAATCACAGTGGTAGGGTTGATATGACATAGCCAGTTATTGGAAATAACTGGTTTTAAAGGGCACATGTCATGGAATGTGAACAGGTATACGCCAAATATTTAATAGTTATATTCCATAACAGGGGAAAATGATGTGCTTTAAAAATGCCAGTTGAGGGGCGCCTGGGTGGCGCAGTCGGTTAAGCGTCCGACTTCAGCCAGGTCACGATCTCGCGGTCTGTGAGTTCAAGCCCCGTGTCAGGCTCTGGGCTGATGGCTCGGAGCCTGGAGCCTGTTTCCGATTCTGTGTCTCCCTCTCTCTGCCCCTCCCCCGTTCATGCTCTGTCTCTCTCTGTCCCAAAAATAAATAAACGTTGAAAAAAAAAATTAAAAAAAAAAATGCCAGTTGATGGACCTTAAATCAGTTCTAATGATGCCTTTCAAAATTCCCATAGGTGTATCCTCAATGAAAGGTATTCATTTTTCAATAAAGACACTTTTGCTTAGACCTTCATACATAGCCAGAATGAATACACACACACACACACACACACACACACACACACACACACACACACATACACACACGTGGTTATTTATATTTTATGACTAAAGTTATTATTTTATGTAGTAAAGGATGTCATATTCCCCATTTATGGCATTCTATGTAGAATACCAAAACCAAGGCCTTTTTATTTTTGTCAATATATTTTCCTTTAATCTTATTAAACACTTCTGTACTCCTACACTCATTAGATGACCTTATATCATCCTTTTATCTATTCTATACATCAGTTTCCTTGAGAGCTGTTGAAAGTGAAAAACATTGAATCTTTTGGCCTCATGGAAAGGAACTAAATATTTACAATAATCATAAAGTTCTTTGACAGTGGAAGAAGTGCTACATAACTGTCATATAGGAAATGGCTTAAACATAATTCAACATTTAGCTGTAGTATTCCTGTCCTTTAAATTTATGCTGCTTTTTGCATGCTGCTTTCTACTAAATCCACTAAAATACATGTGCAGCTGTGATAGTGACAGCTTCAAGTTGAGTAGATTGACATAAAAGCCAAATAAAAATGCAGGCCTGCCAAGAAGACTTGATTTGAAAAGTCCTATTTTCCATATTAGGTTGCATTTTCAATTTTAGAGATAATGCTTTTATATTCTCCAGTTATTTCATTGAAGAACTACTATATTAGAAAGAATTTTTAGGGCTCTAATAAAGATGTTTGATAGTTAATATTTTCATATTTTTAAATGAATATATTTCCTCATTAAAATGTTTTACCAAAATATTGAAATGTGTTTAAGCTCTCCAAATAATTTAAATTCACTAAAGAAAAATATAGATTGTGTCTGATTTTAATATTTTAATAAATACAATGTTGAATAAACTCTCTTTCAAACAGAGTGTTTGTCTAAGGTAACTTCAGAGAGAAAAAATTAGAAATTAATCTGTGTACATATGAAGTCATATGGCAATATGGCAATCCTAGGTCTAATATTACATAACTATAGAGAGAATATTAAATCCTATGAACAATGTCTAACTGAACACTTTTTACTATTTATTGTGATAACAATTATATTTGAAAACTTTTTTCTCTTCTATTCCCTTCTTTCTCTCCTTTCTTCCTTTATTTTTTTTTCCTTCCAAAGATATATTTGTATTAGATTTTTTACATTTAGAGAATTCCAAACAGCCAAATATCTGATAAATGAAATCTGGGAAATTTTCTGATTATTTTTGGGCCCATTCCTGAATTATCATAGCTAACAGTGGAAAAATATTCTGAATCTATAGATGTGAACCATATTGCTAAATTTATGGTCACTGGAGAGAGGGAGACTGTCCAGCTAAAAGGAAAAAAGGGCTCTGATAACAAAAGATATATTAGATGAATCTGGCCAAGGTAAGCAGAAGTACACTGCACATATTCAAAACATGGCTGATTCCTCTTTATTTTCAGTACTGAAATCTATAATTGCATTGCTTTGTACTTATATTTATATAATTATATAAATATATTTATATATTTTCTTGAAATAATATTGATAACAATGCTTTTTGACATTATGGAAAGTTATCCTTATATTATTCTTTTTTTTTTTTTTTTGCTAATGTTTATTTTTGAGATGGAGAGAGAGACACACACACACACACAGTGTACAAGTGGGGGAAGGGCAGAGAGAGAGGGAGACACAGAATCCGAAGCAGGCTCCGGGCTCCAAGCCGTCAGCACAGAGTCCAACATGGGGCTCAAACTCATGAACCTTGAGATCATGACCTGAGCCGAAGTCAGATGCCCAACTAACTGAGCCACCCAGACGCCCCATCCTTATATTATTCTTGATTTAAATATCAATTTCCTGAAATTTCATGTATTTGTTGTTATGTTAGAGTGAGAGTAATTTTTTTTGTTTTGCTCCTATCTTAACATAAAATGTAATTTCTGAAAATCATGAACAAAGTTCAAATTTAGTATCTTATCAAGTGATCATATGGCTCTTATTACCATAATGAAAAAATTATCTAATATATCATTTTGAATTTTTTTAAACATTAGAATAAAAAAATAACATTTTACATGTATCTGGGTATATTTAGTTGGCAGGGAGTTGAATATATGTATATATATATATATGTATATATGTATATATATATATATACATATATTCATAAATGATGTCAGTTTGTGGTTTTATTTTAAATTTCTATGTTTGGAAGTCAAGTACCTCATAATTATTGTAATTTTCCGAATTTTTTTACATATACACCTTTCATACTGCTAGATTTGTCTGAACACTTACTTTCTTCCTCCTAAGTTTGACTAAATTAATCTATTTTTCAACCTTTATTATTTTATCTTTAGTTTTTAATTTTTTTATTATGTTTTGCTTTTGTTTTTGGTTATTTAGTTTTATTTAGTTGACTTTTTGAATTTTCATTTTGAAAGAATTTTATTTTTAAATTTAAAAAATTTAAGTATTTATTTTTGAGAGAGAGAATGCAAGTGGGGGAGGGGCAGAGAGAGATGGAGACAGAGGATCCAAAGTGAGTTCCACATTGACAGCCGTGAGCCCAATGTAGGGCTCAAATTCATGAACTGTGAGATCATGACCTGAGCCGATGTTGGATGTTCAACTGACTGAGCCACTGAGGCTCCCTGAAAGAATTTTAAATACATAGAAATGTATTGTAAAAAAATTCTGTAAACTTTTTACCCAGATTTCCCCAATGTTAACGTCTTATATAATCATGATGAATTTACTAACGTTAAAAAATCAGCACCCTTCAATAGCTCAGCTGGTAAAGTGGAGTATTGTAGACTAGATATAATGCCAAGACAGAGGAATTTATCCCAAATGAAAAAAACAAGACAAGGCCATGGCCAGAGATCTAAGCAAAACAGATATAAGTAACATGACTGGAGGAGAATCTAAAGCAACAATCATAAGGATACTCAATGTGGGGGCACGTGGGTGGCTCAGTTGGTTGAGCATGTGACTTCAGCTCAGGTCATGATTTCAAGGTTCATGAGTTAGAGCCCCACATGAATCTGGCTTCTGTCAGCCTGTCAGCACAGAGCCCGCTTTGGATCCTTTTTCCCTCTTGTACCTGCCCCTCCCCCACTCACGTCTCTCTCTCTTTCTCTCTCTCTCTCTCTCTCACTCTGTCTCTCTTGCTTGCTCTCTCAAAAATAAATAAAACAATAAAAAAAATAAGGATAGTCACTGGGCTTATATAAGAGCAGAAACTTCCCTAATCTGAGACATCCAGAGATCTTTGAGACACAGAGAACTCCCATCAAAATAAACAAAAGCAGGCCAACACCAAGACACATTTTAAGTAAATTTGCAAAATATAGTGATAAAGAAAAAAAAATCTTAGAAGCAGCAAGACAAAAGAGGTCCTTAACTTACAAGGGAAAACACATAAGGCTAGCTGGATATTTCTCAATAGAAACTTGGCATACCGGAAGGGAATAACATGATATTTCCAATGTGCTGAATGGCAAAATCTGCAGCCAAGAATACTCTATCCATCAAGGTTATCATTCAGAAAAAGAGAGATAGAGAATTTCTCAAACAAAAACTAAAGGAATTTAAGACTACTAAATCCGTCCTATAAGAAATATTGAAGGGGGTTCTTTGAATGTAAAGGAGAGACCAAAAGTGATAAAGAAAGGATCAGAGAAAAATCTACAGAAACAATGCTAAAACAAGTAATGAAATAGCAATAAACACATATGAATTAAAATTACTTTGAATTTAAATGGACTAACTGCTCCACTCAAAAGACATAGGATATCAGAATGGATAAAAACAAAAGAAAAGACCCATCTATATGCTGCCTACAAAAGATTCATTTTAGACCTAAAGATACCTGCAGATTGAAAGTGAGAAAGTAGAGAAACATTATCATGCAAATAAATGTCAAAAGTAAGTTGGAGTACTGATACTTAAATCAGACACCCTAGACTTTTTTGCTCTTGTATCGTTTTTATCCTGCTTTGGTAGCAGGAATGAATTTGCTGTGTTCCATCCACTCCATTGTTTGTAAGATTTTGATAAGGATTGTCATTAATTTTTTTAAAAAATATTTGTTAGAATTTACCAAGGAAACCACGTGGTCTTGTGCTTTTCAATGCTGGGAGATTTATATATTTATTTTTAATTTATTTATTAAAATTCAAGTTGGTTAACATACAATGTAGTATTGGTTTCAGGAGTGGAACCCAATGATTCATCACTTACATCACTTACATATGCTCTTCCTAACAAGTGCCCTCCTTAAGGCCCATCACCCATTTAGCCCGTCCTCCCACCCACTTCCCCTCCAGCAACCCTTAGTTTGTTCTCTGTCTTTAAGAGTCCCTTCTGGTTTGCCTCTCTCGCCTTTTTATCTTATCATCCTTCCCTTTCCCTACGTTCATCTGTTTTATTTCTTAAATTCCACCAATGAGTGAAATAATATGATATTTATCTTTCCCTGACTGACTTATTTCACTTAGCATAATATATTCTACCTCCATCCACGGTGTTGTGAATGGCAAGATTCCATTCCTTTTGACCACCAAGTAGTATTCCATTGTGTGTGTGTGTGTGTGTCTGTGTGTGTGTGTGTGTGTGTGTGTATGTATGTATGTAAATATATATATATATATATATATATATATATATATATATATATTTATCCATTCATTAGTCAATGGAAATTTGGGCTCTTCCCATAATTTGGCTACTGTTGATGGTGCTGCTATAAACACTGGAGTGTATGTCCCTTTTTGAATCAGCATTTTTGTATCCTTTGCATAAATACCTAGTGGTACAATTGCTGGGTCATAGGCTAATTCTATTTTTATTTTTTTAGGAACCTCCACAGTGTATTCCAGAGTGGCTGCACCAGTTTGCATTCCCTCCTACAATGCAAAAGTGTTTCCCTTTCTCCACATCCTCGCCAACATCTGTTGTTTCCTGAATTGTTCATTTTAGTCATTCTGACAGGTGGGAGGTGCTATCTTATTGTGGTTTTTGTTAGTACTTCTCTGATGATGAGCGACTTTGAACATCTTTTCATATGTCTATTAGCCATTTGGATGTTTGCTTTGGAAAAGTTTCTATTCATATCTTCTGCCCATTTCTTAACTGTGTTATTTGTTTTTTGGGTGTTGAGTTTGATAAGTTTTTTTTTTTTTTTTTTTTTAATTTTTTTTTTTTCAACATTTATTTATTTTGGGGACAGAGAGAGACAGAGCATGAACGGGGGAGGGGCAGAGAGAGAGGGAGACACAGAATCAGAAGAAACAGGCTCCAGGCTCTGAGCCATCAGCCCAGAGCCTGACGCGGGGCTCGAACTCTCGGACCACGAGATCGTGACCTGGCTGAAGTCGGACGCTTAACCGACTGCGCCACCCAGGCGCCCCGAGTTTGATAAGTTCTTTATAGGTTTTGGATACTAACCATTTATCCGATATGCCATTTGCAAATATAGTCTCCCATTCTGTCAACTGTCTTTTAGTTTTGTTGATTGTCTCCTTTGCTGTGCAAAAGCTTTTAATCTTGATGAGGTCCCAGTAATTCATTTTTGCTTTCATTTCTCTTGCCTCCAGAGACATGTCTAGTAAGAACTTGCTGTGGCCGAGGTAAAAGAGGCTGCTGCCTAAGTTCTCCTGTAGGATTTTGATGGTTTCCTGTCTCACAGTTAGGTCTTCAATCCATTTTGAATTTATTTTTGTGGATGGTGTAAGAAAGTGGTCCAGTTTCATTCTTCTGCATGTTGCTGCCCAGTTTTCCCAGCACCATTTGCTAAAGAGACTGCCTTTTTACCACTGGATACTCTTTCCTGATTTGTCGAATATTAGTTGGCTGTACATTTGTGGGTCCATTTCTGAGTTTCCTGTTCTGTTCATTGATCTATGTATTTGTTTTTGTGTCAGTATAATACTGTCAATGATTACAGCTTTTCAATACAGTTTGAAGTCCAGAGTTGTGATGCCTCCAGCTTTGTTCTACTTTTTCAACATTAGTTTGGCTATTCAGGGTCTTTTCTGCTCCTGTACATGTGCCAGGAGATTTTTGATTCCTAATTCAACTTTCATTTTTGTTATTGGTCTAAGAAGATTTCCTATTTCTTGGGTTGAAGATTCATGATTCAATCGTAATAACTTGTGCATTTTTAGGAATTATCTGTTGTTTTATTTATAAGTTATCTGATTTGTTAGTATATAATTGTTTATAGTAATCTGTTCTCACACTATGTATTTTTGTGGTTATCTGTTGTATCATTTCATTACGCATTTTTATTTTTGAGCCTTCACTTTTTTCTTTTTCTTTTCTTAGTTAATGTAGGTAAAGCATTGCCAGTTTAATTTATTTATTTGGAAAAAATGGTCATCACTTTCAATGTTATGTTATTGTTTATTCTTGTCTCTATTTTATTTATTTCTGATTTTTTCTGGTTATTTCCTTCCTCTACTAAACGCCAGCTAAATTCCTTTTTTTTTAGTTCCATGTGGTGTAATGGTGCTTATTTGAACATTTAAAACTTTTTTAAATATTTATTTATTTATTCATTTATTCATTTATTTATTTATTTATTTTTGACAGAGAGACAGAGAGAGAGAGAGAGAGAGAGAGAGAGAGAGAGATTGAGAGCACAATGGGGTAGGGGGCAGAGAGAGAGAGGGAGACACAGAACCCAAAGTAGGCTCCAGTCTCTGAGCTGTCAGCACAGAGCTTGACAGGGGGCTCAAACTCACAAACTGCAAGATGATGACCTGAGCCAAAGTTGGTTGCTTAACTGACTGAGCCACCCAGGCACCCCTGAACTTTTTTTTTTAATACAAGCATTTATAGCATAAATTTTACCCTAACATCTGCTTTTGCTGCATCCTGTTGATTTTAGAATATTGTATTTTCTTTTCTCTTGTTTTGAGACATATTTAGATTTACCACTTGATTTCTTATTTGGCCCATTTCTTGTGCAGTAGTGTATTTAACATTTACATATTAAATAGTCAACATTTACATTGTAGATTTTCCAGCTGTTTTATTGTTGATCTTTAGTTTTATATCCTTATGGTTGGAAAACATACCTGGTTTGGTTTCAGTCTTCTTAAATTTGTAATATTTATTATGTTTCTATTTATGTGGTTTAACCAGGGGATTTTTCTGTGTGCATTTGAAGAGAAGGTATATTCTTTTTTCTTGGATAGAATGTTTTATATGTATCAGAATGTATTCTGAAGTATGCTTCAAGTAAAAAATGTTCTTGATGAAAATAATACAAAACAAGAACTTTAACTGAGAGCACTCACTTAAAATAAAGCATAGCAGATGGGAGATGGGTAGGGGAATGGGTGAAATAGGCGAAGGGGGTTAAGAGTACATTTATCATCAAGAGCACTGAACAATGATGTATAGAATTGTTCAATCACCATATTGTACATCTGAAACTAATATAACACTGTATGTTAACTATATTGGAACTAAAATAAAAAAACTTACTAAAATTAAAATTAAGTTAAAAATAATGTAGGTATAATACTACTAATAAGAGCAATTTATAAGTATGATTTATTATATTTTGCAAAATGCAAACTACAATATTTTCATCACCAGAGAGATCTCTCCTTTTATCTTTTTAATGGCCACACCTTCTTCCCTCCCATCCCACTACTTCCTTAGCTACTGGCAACCAGTAATCTGTTGCCCAAATCTAAAACTTTGTCTGTTTAAGAATGTTATATAAGTAAAATCATACTATGTGTAAGCTTTTTGTTATTGGCTTTTTAAAAATTTAGTAGAATTCTCTGAACATTCAACCATATTCACTCATATTTTTGTTTTCATTAAAGCATAGGAAGAAAATACGACTTCACACAGATAATATAGTTTGAAAAAGGACTATTTTATTCTTCCCTTCATATGATTGCAATCATCCTACTTTGATAATACATCAAAACTTAAAAAATAAAAAGGTAGTTTCTTCAAGGATAGTTGCAAGTGAATCCTGAAATCACATTCAAGTTCTTTCATAATCAGTTACTTTAAAATTCATTTTTCTATCTTATACTTTGAATGGATATTATACCCATGCTTCATTTTGTAACATTCTAAACTGGTCATTTGGAAAACACTGAATCACTGATATTGCAGTTCTTTCAAATATTGGCACATTGTATGGTACAATAGCAAAACAATCACACTTATGAATATCACCACCCATCTCACTAGAAAAGTTTTAAGTATTGAGAGGCTATTCAGCTCTTGGTCCTGGAAGTTTTCTTCAAAATCCTTATTTTGTTTGAATGGTCCAATTTTATCACTGATGCCAAATACTACAGAATTTTTTCCCCAATGAGAGGCTCACTTCAAGTTTTTTTTTCAAGAATATCTCTGCCAAATGCCTAAATCTATATACCACAGTTAGTCTGTCAGTTGTTCTTTTAACTGAAAGTGGCTTGCCTCAAGACAATCATTTTACTTCAGTGCACAGAAGGGCTTTTACTGTTTCCAATGTGTCACAGAGAATGGTTTTTAAAAAAATATACTAACTTAATCTCAAGATATGAGAAAGCAAATTATTTTACTGCTTCATCAAAACATTCTTAGAGAGACGTGTTGTTTGTTTCCTGTGAATAGGTGACAGTTTAAAATACAATGACTATTACTACCGGATGGTTGAGATGTTTTGATTTGTGCAGAGTAGTTGCCAGTGTTACTTAACACTGCTTTTGTATGAGGAATGCAAAAATTAACACACACACACACACACACACACACACACACACAGGAAAAGAATGCTTTAGTATTATTATCTAAAAACTATAATAAAATATTTTTGGCCTTGCAGACCCTTGAGTGTATCTCCAGAACCTATAGGGACCAAAGAATTCAGCTTTTATTTATTTTTTATTTATTTTTTAATTTTTTAATGTTTATTCATTTTTGAGAGACAGAGAGAGACAGAGTGTGAGCAGGAAAGGGGCAGAGAGAGAGGGAGACACAGAATCCAAAGCAGGCTCCAGGCTCCAAGCTGTCAGCACAGAGCCCGATAGGGGGCTCAAACCCACAAACCGTGAGATCATGACCTGAACCGAAGTCGGATGCTTTACCAACTGAACCATTCAGGTGCCCCAAGAATTCAGCTTTTAGAATAATGGTTCGTATTATGTTTCCTGTCCCTTGGACCCAGTGTAAGTTCAACTTGCTAATGCCTAAAGCCATCAAACCATCACCTGTCACAAATATCATCAAAATCCTATCTTCCCACACTCTTTCATTGCTTACAACTTCAACCACTGCTACCAAGCTAACAAACTCAATCTTAATAACTAGTATTTAATAAGTGACTAAAATAACTCAAGTGGTCTGTTATCTTTCACCTTTGTATGCATTGTTTAATGCCCTCATGCATCATTGTTTCAGGAGTTACTCACAAAACAAAACCAGAAAACAAAAGTTATGGATTAAACCCAGCACTTTATACTCTAAAATTTGTATTTTTAACCAACCCATCACAATATTTCTTCAGGAGTTCGTACCCCATGCAGGAAGTAATATTAGGTTTCATCTTATCAAAAATCCAAATGGGACCAAAACAAACAAACAAACAAACAAAACTGCAAACCAGAACCATGATGATAATGCCTTGGATCATGAGATAAAAGCCTGAACCCTCTCCAGTGTATCTCAACATTGGTTTCACATTGGAATCTCTAGAGCTCTGAGGAATTCTGTGGAGATACATTTATTCAGAAATGTCCCCCTTTGAATATATGCAGGAAAAACTGCAATGTGACCAGTCATGTTGTTTTATCACTAGATGTCTCAACAAAACAACAAAGTAGGCACTGTCATATTGTTAAACTAATTTGACTGTATATATTGTCAAATATCTGTTGTCTGCTGTTTGTCAGTTGGAGACCTGTTTACTTTGCTTCACTTGTCAGTTAGTTGTCAGAACCTGGAAATGTCTGTCACTCAGAGCTGGTTGATGCTTAGCAACATATTTCAGTAAACTCTACTCAATTACACATTAAGATCCTTTCTCCCATTTTCTGCAATGCTTTGAAAATTCTGGTGGATGTCTCAAGCACATATGTTTTTATGCCATATCCACTGAACCCTTTAATTCACTCTTTCCTACCCTATAATTACATAATCCAGTAATATTCTTTCCCTATTCCTCCTTCATTGACTTTACATTTGTTTTATCTACTTTATATTAAAATGTAGTGAAATTACATTTAATTCATTATTTCACCCATCTGCTATTTAGGTACCAAATATTGAGTTTAGACCTATATTTATGCTAGCTTTGACACAGTCTCTCAAAATTTCTGATATTCATCATGTTAAAAAAGTTTCTATTAGAATGAAGGATAATAATGAATAAAATGTAATAGATCCCAGGAAGATCAATGGCCCAGGATCCCAGGAAGATCAATTATTTAGTATGATAGGCCCTAATAAGACATACCTGTTTGTGTGAGGAGAGTTACGTTAGGGAGTTATGCAAAGGACCCATAGTATTAACTTTTAAGATTGGCTGTCAGTAATTTTTTGTATCATCTATAAGTTAGGAAATTAATGTTTAAACACTATATCCAAATTAATTTACACAACACCAAATAATTATAAGATAATTATCTATTGGGAAGAGTGAACATGAGGAGTAGGAGTTGGAAGTCTGATAGTTCTCAATCATACGCCTTTTGAGAACAAGGTACGTGCTTACCATGTATAT
This sequence comes from Lynx canadensis, assembly GCF_007474595.2. NCBI lineage: Eukaryota > Metazoa > Chordata > Mammalia > Carnivora > Felidae > Lynx > Lynx canadensis. Next base: position 27,238,411 of record NC_044320.2, read on the forward strand.
TTATCCATTTAACAAATTAAAATTTTGTGGTTTCTGATCTGGCAGGTAAGAAGCTTGGAAGTTACTATTCTGCCTTAACAATAACCAAAGAAGCTAAATAAACTGAAAAAGCAACAACTCTTCTTAGATCCATGAGAGAAGTAAGGTCACAGGACAGACCATTGCCCCCAAACTGGAGAGACAGGGAGCTAAATATAACTAATTACAATTTACCATAGCTGAAACCTATGTAGAAATCAGTGCTGGGGTAGGGAAACCTGAAATGTAGTTGATGCATTGCTGGAGACTCGGTGTGGACAAATTTGAGAATTAAAACCTTCAGAGGGAACTACTCATAAGGGGACCCTCCACACTTTTATGAATTTTACCTCCAGAAGATCTACCAGGCCCTGACAGTGAATATCTGAGGAAAATCCCCTCATGCTTCTAGCATGGGGAGGGGAAAAGGAACTGCTTTTAAATGCAGCAGAGCATCTATTCTTCTTTTTTTTAATTTTATTTTATTTATTTTTATTTTTTATTTTTTATATATATATGAAATTTATTGACAAATTGGTTTCCATACAACACCCAGTGCTCATCCCAAAAGGTGCCCTCCTCAATACCCATCACCCACCCTCCCCTCCCTCCCACCCCCCATCAACCCTCAGTTTGTTCTCAGTTTTTAACAGTCTCTTATGCTTTGGCTCTCTCCCACTCTAACCTCTTTTTTTTTTTTTCCTTCCCCTCCCCCATGGGTTCCTGTTAAGTTTCTCAGCATCTATTCTTCTTAAAAAGGTCTGCTCTCAGGAGAAACTATTTAAACAGAGCTTCATCCAGAACTTAAGTGATCTGGGGGAAGGGCAGTACCCAATTTCAGCTGACTCTAGCCTTCCATGTGGAGGAAGGGAATTACCCAATTCTAGTCCAGTCTAGCCACCTTGTCCCACCTAAGGGAAGGGAGGCTGAGATGCACTATGTAAAATTCATAGTCCAGAGGCACAGGCTCAAAAGACTAAACTCTAATCATAGAATTACAGAAAGATTCCTCTCCTCCAAAACCTTATCACCACATCACAAAAGTCCCTTTTTACAGGTTTTATTCTGGTTTTTTTTGTTTGTTTTGTTTTTTACCTACTACATAATGTCTGCCTATCAAAATAATTGTAAGACATACTAAAAGGCAAAAACACGGTTTGAGGAGATAGAACTCAGAGGATCTGAGCATCAGAACCAGATTCAGATATGGCAGAGATGTTGGAATAATCAGACCAGGAATTTAAAACAACGATAATTGATATGCTAAGGGCTTTAAAAGAAGGTAAATGGCATTCAAGAATAGACAGGCAATGAGGGAAAAAAGATGGAAATTCTAAGAAAAGTACCAAAAAGAGATGCTACAAATCAAAAACACTAACAGAAATGGTACATAATCTTTTACCTACTTCTATTGACTGAACTCTTTTGGTTATAGATCATATTTTCTTGCTTTTTAAAATATATTATATTTTTTAAATGACATACATTAAGAATTTTACATTTGGAATACTGGATTTTCTTATACAAAATGTGCTCTGTTCAGCATGCCATCAAGTTACTCGGAAATATTTGATTATTTGGAAGCTTGCTTTTAAGATTATTTTAGCAAGTTTATAACAATCTTTTGTCTAGGGCTAATTTAGCTCCACTACTGAGCTTGTACTCAAAATAACATTGCATAGCATTTATATTTCCCACATTTTTTCTGCCATCATATTATTATATTTATTTTTACTTCTTTTCTCTCTGTTGTGTCTGAGCATAACTGCTGTTGAGCAGAACAAAATGGACTGGTCACCAAAGAGAGGGGAAGACTTCCAACTACACGGAGAAGAGCAAAGATCATCATGATGCCAGCCACCAGGAACAGAAGCCCAGACACTTCTGCTCACTGCATCTTAGTAAAGGACTTTCCAGAGAAAACACAACACAGTCAAGCACTGGATCGACAACACTTCTACTCACACAGAGAAGAGACAGAGCAATATCAGCTCTAACAGTTTGGTTGGTACATACAGCTAGTGAGTGACCCTGGCAGCAACACAGTGCAATGCACACCCATTTCCTGTTGCAGGTGCAGGACACCTCTCTCCCCCTTAAAGTCTGAAATGCTAAAAGTTGGGGCTTGTCTGAAGGCCAGTGACACAAATGCTTATGCAGAATAAAGAAACCGTCACTGACCATGAACCAGGGAAAGATGTCCCCATACATCTCAAACCTATACATGATAAACCTGGCACAAGCTATTTGAGCTCTTTAAGAAGAGTGTTCCAGGCCCAATGCCCATTCCTATTTTTCCTGGGGTGAGGGAGATCTAAAAACTATGTGCATGAGACTTCTTTTCTCAACAACTGTCCCCTATTCCATCTCTTAGGGAGTAGACACATAAGGTATTAGTCATAAATACATTTGCTTCAAAGGAGCAGGAAGACCTTTTGTGTAAGTAATCAATTTTGATTCAATTCTAGTGGATAAATGATTGGCATTATTTATAAGTAGTCATACATTTTACCTGTTTAACGTAGGTTTAAAGTATCAACTTTCTGTTCTGTAAGTAGAAATATAAAATATAATCTAGTATAATAAAAACTTAACTAGAAATGTTTGTTTTGTGTTTTGAGGTTCTATATAATTTGCCTTTGTATATAATTCATATACAAACTTACTTTTAAAATTTGGGCATATAAATCTTAGAAAAAAATTCTGAGAGTTTTATTTAACAGCCCCTATTTGTCTATTTCATTATTTCCAAAGAGTAAGGAAAATAATTATGAATTAGATAGTGAGTATTAATATATCCCTAAATAAATAATAGAAAATATGACAGATCTTCTGACTCAATGCAATGTTCAATATTAATCCTAAAATGTTAAGAAAGAACAACATTTATCAAGTACAACCCATGACTTTACATTTATAATTACTCGTAGATTTCTCTCTGAATTCACTCACATTTTAACTACTTATTTCTTAAGAAATGAAATAAAATTTTAGTTGGTATTCCACTTAATATTTTTCTTTTATTTCATTTTTAAAAATGTTTATTTATTTATTTTGAGAGAGAGACAGAGGCAGAGAGAGAGGGATAGAGAGAATCCCAAGCAGGCCCTGCACTGTCAGCACAGAGCCCAAGGAGGGGCCTGATTTCATGAATTATGAGATCATAACCCGAGCTGAAATCTAGAGTTGGATACTTAACTGACTGAGCTAACCAGGTGCTCCAAGATTTTTTATTCTTTGTTTTATTTTGTATTGTAATTTAAATGATGTCACTAATACTTATGAACTATTTTAACTGAATTCGTTTTTTTTCCCTAAAACCATGACTGTATGATTCCAACTATAAAAGTGTCTCTATTAAAATATAAAAACACTTTAATTAAGATGCAGTTAGTAGGGATTTTGTTCTTCAACAACAGTGTTTCTTAAAAGAATTTCAGAATGTTCTTCTTTTTAGAAAAAAAAACAAATGTTTATTTATTTATTTTGAGGGGGGAGGGCAGAGAGAGAGGGAGAGAATCCCAAGCAGGTTCTGCTCTGCTCCATCAGTGCAGACCCTGACGTGGGGCTCAATCTCATGAACCATGAGATCATGACCTAAGCCAAAATGAAGAGTCAGATGCTTAACCAATTGAGCTACCCAGCACCCCCAGAATGTTATTTTTGCTCACACTGTGTAAAAGATTCACAGATCAACCTGTTATTTATTTTTTCTTTTCAAAAAATAAAAATCTAGCATTTAAATCTTTTTTTAACTTTATTTATTTTGAGAGAGTGAGGGAGCAGGGGAGGGACAGAGAGAGTATCCCAAGCAGGCTTTGTGCTGTCAGCACAGAGCCCAACATGGGGCTCGAACTCATGAACCACGAGATCATGAGACAAAAACCAAGAGCTGGACACTTAACAGATTGAGCCACCCAGGCCCCCCAAAAATCTAGCATTTTAAAGAGATTTCTTATATAAGAAAAAAATAGGCTGTTACGTCAATAGTATTTTTCATGCAGTGGAAAGAGAATTGATGGAATTTCGATTTGGAAAGGCATTCGAAATCATGAAATCCACAGTTATCATTTGGTGAATTAGGACACAGCCTCAAAGGCACAAAAGGGCTCAGACAAAATGGTGAATTACACTTCAATATCAATTAAATTTTATCACACTTTATCTCCAGCCTAAAACTAGTTTGTTTTATTAATTTATATTTGAAATAATATTAGTATGTGAGAACCATGTCTACTGAACAGATCTTAATTTAATACACGGTTAAATCTGAAATACAGCCAGTAATAACCCACTTCTCTGTCATTTACTTTCTAAATACTTGCTTTCTATACTTTCTATACTCTCCTTAAAAAGGACATCACACATGACATTCACTGCTAAAAAAAAAAAAAAAAAAAAAAAAAGGTGTATGTGTGTATGTGTGGGGAGGTACTGGGGCCCAAGTAGCAAAATGTAGAGTCCTAGGAGTAATGGGGAAATTATTCTAAGCCGAGGCCTCTGATAGCTAAGTAATGTGTTCAGACCCATGGATGGAGGAAGAATATGTTCAAAGGCCTCAAAAACCTTATCTGGCTTCTGTAGATCCACGGCAGTAGAAATCATCGTATATATAACACGTTTGTTTGTTGTGTAAAACACTATCCAATATACTTCAGCATCAGATTCATTTAGGAGACAGCACATATAATGGAAAGTGGACAGGCCTTGGGGTTAGTCATAAATATGTATGTTGTTATTTATTGTGACAATTAAGATGCTTTTAACTGCAAATACAGAAAAAAACCCTCTAAATGTGTTTAAATAATAGATTTTCCCCTTAATCTCACATATGCTGATTGATGGGTGTTGATAGGGAGGATCCAAAATTGGTTAATGCCTAAGTTAACTGAAATCCTCAAGGATCTGTGTTCTCTCTATCTTTTGCTTAAGTCATTCTTAACATTTTTTTTCAGCTTTGTACATGAAGATTCAATATTTAGGCACTTTATCCTCATATCCTAGTTTATAGATATAAGTATGAAAATGTCCCTCTCTTGACCCATCCTTTAAGCACAAGAAAAGCCATCCAAGAAATACCCTAAGAATCATGTCCCCTCACTTTTGATTGGACAGAATTATTTCAGAATCTCCACTTTGCAAAGTCTAATGACACCACATGGATTGGCTCAGCCTTTTCTCACCAGGTTTACACTGAATAAAGTACTATAAGACACTATGTCCTCAATTTCTCCAAGGACAGACATGGTCAGCACCATTTCAGATACATAGGAGAAAAGTTACTTTATTACATAAAATGAATGTCTTAGGGCATTAGGATTTAATTCTCTCCCAGAACCCCAGTGGAAAAGAGCTGTTTGTATTAACCATAATTTTTCTCTGAGTCTGGGATCTGGGGATACAAACATCTTCCCTGACATAAATAACTGCTAGACTAATTCCAACTAAATTGAGGTTCTATTAGAAAAAAAAGGTGGAGAATGGCTGTGGGGTAGGATATTAACTTTCATCCACATTTGTTTTTTAAGAATGATAGGCAGTGCATTATGCTGTGATATGCCACCCACATCCTCCTTCAGGACTGAAGGAATTATTCTGCCTGTTATTGGAAGTGCTGCTGGCAGATATAACTCAACTGTCTGACCTCTCTAGGAACTGTCTCAGCTAAAATAGATTTGTCTCACTAAATATCACACCTTTTTTCCCAGGGACGCTTGGCTTGCATCTAGTGACTGGTTAATGTAGACAAATAAAGACCTCACCTTTTTGTCCTAATTTGAGACAACAGTGAAGGTTTGTTCTGTCTTCCATGTTTCCTGTGGTGTCAGATGTAGATTTTCCTGGACTGCATCATAGCCTCACTATTCCCTTTACTCAGACCTATTCCCTTTCTTTCCCTTTCAAGAACACACTCAAATAAACCTCCTGCATGTTTGTTTGTATCTGCAACTAAGTGTCTTTTTCTTAGGTGAAATCTTGGATACCTTTTTCAACCATTTTGTGTGTAAATAACCAAATGTATAAAGGCCATAATAATATCAAATTTGTGGAAAATGACAAATTTTAAGTGTGCATATGTATTTTCTATCTATCTATCTATCTATCTATCTATCTATCTATCTATCTATCAAGAGATATTCTAGGCATTTGGCTACATGTCTGACATATGCACATGCATGGAAATACACAAATATATATATAAACTAATGCAGTTTTCTTAAAAATTTGTATTTTAGTATTTTTATTTAGCTTTAAATAAATCTCAAAAAATGTGCTTTGTTTATGATCATAAACCTAGTATGTGTCACAGTTAGTAAATTCTGCATCTTAATACAAATCTCATATTCATTCCATTATATCCCACTGCCTTTCTTGTTAAAATAAATAATACAACCCAAACATAGGGAGAAAAATATGTTAATCAGAAGTTGATAAGAAAGAATTCCTAACCAACACTGTAAATCAAAAAATCTCTTTCAGATATAAAACACAAATGTGTGTGTCTGAAACAAAAATAGAGTAATTAAAAAATTCCTGTAACAAGTTTATTCATGTGATGACTCTATTTTTACTACCACACACACAAACACACACACCACACACACACTCTTTAAAAGTCATAATCATTAAGTTTGTGGTGGTAACAATTCTTAAAAAAACAACTTCAATTTCAATTTTGAGTAAAGAATAATAATTCATGTCACTAAATTTTGTTAAAAATATAAAATCTTCTAATGAGAAAAATATCTAATATACAGAAGACATTTTCAAGGAATTACTGTTATTGTACCTGATTTCTAATGGTCCATTTGGCATATGCATATATACACATATACATATGTATATATGTATATAATGTAATACATAAATGTGTAAATAAGGTCATGTAAGTATCCACACATATACTAATTCTTCACCATCCTCCTAAGGAGCTATAGGGTTAAATAAAGTAGTTTAGATAGAGGAATAAAGGGAGATATTATAAAATTATGTTTTGTTGGATTATCTAGAAGAATGAAGTTTCAAATAAAACAGAATAGAATATATGATGTTTATGTTAAATTCAAGAAACATTACAGTAGGATTATAATATTTAATTTTAATTGGTATGAGGTAGGCAGATGCTATAATTCAATGTACAAATATTCTGCCAATTTTGTTGACTATTTTGCAAATAAAGACAGGAGAATTTCTTGATGTAGGATTAAATTTAAGAGACAAGAAAAAACAGCATTTGAATCAGATTACTTTAATATATTGGATAGATTCACAAAGTATAGTACTTCATTAGGAGGCTCCAATAATTGTAGTGCTGATATACAAGGCATAAAATTTATAGGTCAGCACTTCTTAGGTCTTTAATACAAGCCTGTCACCTTTGTTGAATAGCTTCAATACACATGACTTCTTGTTACTATCTAGTATTAACCTGAGCATCTTTTACTGAAGATCTTATATCCACTCTTTCATTCTTAAATTTTTTTTAATGTTTTTATTTATTTTTGAGACAGAGAGAGACAGAGCATGAGCAGGGGAGAGGCAGAGAGAGAGGGAGACACAGAATCTGAAGCAGGCTCCAGGCTCTGAGCTGTCAGCACAGAGCCCGACATGGGGCTCGAACTCACAGACCGTGAGATCATGACCTGAGCTGAAGTCGGATGCTTAACCAACTGAGACACCCAGGCGCCCCTCCACTGTTTGATTCTTTAACCTTATACTATCAAATTTGCATAGCATCAGAGCATTTATATTCATGGTAAAACAGGGCTCCTGGTCCCTTTCACCACTTTCCATTCCCCCACATTCCCACTGAGATAAGGTTGGGTTTCCCTTCTCCTTTCCCTCTCTCTGTCCTTCTCCATGCTTATAATATCTTAGAATTTTTTCAAAAGAAAATACATTCAAATTTTCATGAGAATCAATTCAATTTTGATAATAAAAGTCAATTTATAATATTTATTTTCTTCTACGATGCATTTACCAGTTCCTCAAAAAGGATGGTTGTAAAGAAAAGCCAGGACCATGGACTGAGAAGGAATAAAAAACAGAAAAGAGAAGGGCATCAAAGTTCTATATAGTTATTTGTTTCATTCTGGAAGTGAACTGAGCCTGAATACCTTGGTCACTTCTGGAAAATAGTATCATGTCATCCAGGATATGGAATATGAATTCAAGTCAAATGTGGCTTTGCTTCACATCCCTAAAGTAACAACATCAGGATCTGTGAGCCCAAAGTTCATGTGAGAGTAGGCATTATTTCCATATAAAATGTAGTGATTGTCTTTAAAATTGTTCTCCTCTTTGGCCAACCCAACCTTGATGAAAAACACATCAGAGGAAACTACAATGTTTTAGACTCAGTGAATACTCATACTGTAACATCCACATGTTATGTTATCCTAGCTCATCATAATGTCCATATTATGGAACGCATAATGTCTTCTTTATTGCTACCCAAAAATAAATGAATCATGGGAAACACAACTACAAAATTTCTACCTAAAAAAGTTTTGCAGCCCTTGAAACATTTTCCATTCAGTATGTCTTTTTTTGTTCCTATTGCACACTACATTTTCTCTATTGTACTTTTTGTTTACTCTTATGACTCTACATCAGTTGTTTTTCTATTTATCAATTTATTCTATAAACATCGTTCCAAAACAAATCCTTTGTTCCATTATTCAAGTGGAATTCATCACTAAAAAGGTTTATAAAACTATTTGCATTTATTTTATATGAAAAGTGATACAAAGACATATAGCATTTTCATTTTATAAATTTATGATTTAAGAACAATAAAATATTTTCTTTTAATCTCTCATTACTGATTGTAATTTATCATTTCTAAAGAAATGGAAATTGATTAATTTTAATTCTCTTTTTATAACAAAACCTGAGGCTTTAAAGATATTAAGTCATTGGTTCAAATATTTTGGCCAAGTGTGTGCGTGCGTGCATGTGTGTGTGTGTGTGTGCATGCGTGTATCCCCATCTCTGTGCTAAACATTTTGCAAGTAGTTGTTCCATTTTCTTGTAAGTCTACTCTAAATCTTTAGGGCACATATATTCTGAGATGTTATAGGTCAATCATACTTGGTGACAGTGCTTCTTACTTTTACAAATGGCTTTTTCAGTTTGATTTGATATACCTGTGAAGTAATTCTACACAGTACTTTGTCAAATAGAAGGCATTAGAGCTGACTTGATAAGAAAAAATGAAACACTGGTCAAACCAGACAACACTTTAATTAAGATTTTGTAAAGAATAGGGGTGCCTGGGTGGCTCAATTGGTTAAACGACCGACTTTGACTCAGGTCATGAACTTGAGGTTTGTAAGTTTGAGTCCCAGGTCTGGCTCCGTGCTGACAGCTCAGAGCCTGGAGCCTGCTTCAGATTCTGTGTCTCCCTCTCTCTGCCCCTCCCCCACTCATGCTCGCACGCTCTCTCTCTCTCTCTCTCTCAAATAAACATTAAAAAATTTTTATAAAGATTTTTTAAAGAATAAAGATCATCATATGAATAGCAAGCCATTTTGGTGTCATTCAAAATATATTGAAGAATAACTGTCTTTTATCAGATGTGTCTTGTAAATTTTTTCTCCTAGTTTGTGGCTTGTCTTCTCATTCTCTTGACACTGCCTTCCCAAGGGCAGAAGTTTTTAATTTTACTGAAGCCTGGCTTATCAACTATTTCTTTCACAGATTTTGCCTTTAGTGTTGCACCTAAAAAGTTATTGCCATACTCAAGGTCACTTAGGCTTTCTTCTATATTATCCTTTGTTTTTAACGTTGAAAGAGAGAGAGAGAGAGAGCAGGGGAGGGGCACAGAGAGAGGGAGAGAGAGAATCCCAAGCAGGCTCCACACTGTCAGTACAGAGCCTGACTTGGGGCTCTAACTCATGAACTGTGAGATCATGACCTGAGCTGAAATGAAGAGTTTGACACTTAGTCAACTGAGCCAACCAGGTGCCCCTCTTCTATATTATCTTCTAGGTGTTCTTTGGTTTTGTAATTTACATTTAAGCCTGAGATACATTTTAAGTTAATTCTTGTGGAAGGTGTGAGGTCTTTGTCTAGATTTAATTTTTTTGCATGTAGATATCCAGTTGTCCTAGCACCATTTGTTGAAAAGATTACTTTTATTCCACTGTATTTCCTTTGCTTCTTTGTCAATTATTAATTGGTTCTATTTAGGTAGATCTATACCTAGACTCTCTACTCTACCCCATTTAATCTATTTGTGTATTCTCTCACTGATACCACGCTGTCTCGATTATTGCAGGTATATAGTAGGTATTGATATTGATTAGTACCAATTTTACCACTTTATTCTTCTCTCTCAGTACTGTGTTGACTATCTGCATGTTATCCAAAATGTACAAATAATTTTTACAATTCAACAGTTAGAAAACAAATAACACAAATTAAAAATGGTCAGAAGACCTTAACAGATTATCTTACCAAGCCAAATACACAGACAGCAAATAAGCATATGAAAAGATGCTCGCTATCATATGTCATCAGGAAAATGCAAATAAAACAATAAGATACCACTACACACCTATTAAAATGGCACAAGTCCAGAACACCAAAAACATCAAATGCTGGCAAGGGTATGGAGCAACAGGAACTCATCCATTCTTTGCTGATGGAAATGCAAAATGGTACAGCCACCTTGAAAAGGAGTTTGGCAGTTTCTTACAAAATTAAACATACTCTCACCTTACGATCCGGAAATCACACTCCTTGGTATTTACCAAAGAGTTAAGAACTTATTTCCACACACACAAAGAAACCTGTATGTAGATTTTTATACTAGCTTGATTTATAAATGCTGGAACTTGGAGGCAATCAGGATATCCTTCAGGATATCCTTCAGTAGGTGAATAGATAGGTAAAACTATGGTACATCCAGATACTGGAATATTATTCTGTGCATAAAAAGAAATTAGTATTAAGGCATGAAAATAAATAAAGGGAATTTAAATGCATATTGCTATGTGAAAAGGCTATATTATGTTGATTCCAATTATATCACAGTTTAAAAAAAAACAAAACTATGGAGACAGTAAAGAAGAGATCATTGGCTAGGGGAAGGAAGGGAAGGAATAGGAGGAACATGATTTTTCGGTCTGTGAAAATACTCTGTATGAGTGAAAATACTCTGTATGTAACTATAATAATGAACACTCTGGTGTGTGGGGGGATATTAATAATGGTAGATGTTGTGCATGTGTGGGGGCAGAGAATATATGGGAAATCTCTGTATCTTGCCCTCAATTTTGTTGTGAACTCCAGATGCTTTCAAAAGTTGTCTTAATTAAAAAAATACTTTGAAGGTGGTATATGTTATCCTATTGAATAATTCCTCTATTGTTTTCTACTTTGAATTTTAAATTTTTTTAATTTGTATTTTCATTTACTCGAAGTCACCTTACGTCAATATTCAAGTGCTCTATTTGACTCTCCACGGCTGCAATTAACATTCCTTTTCCAGTTGGTCTCCTTGAAAATCCATTTTTATAAAGAAGCTACATTAGAGAGTCATTTTTTCTCAGAATTTTTTTTATTTTATGCTTATATACAATATAATTATACAATATCTTTGGCTTTATCACTATCATATTATATTTAAAATTTTAGTTTGTATTGTTCCCTCAATATTTTGGCTTTAAATTTGTATTCCTGAGGCGCCTGGGTGGCTCAGTCGGTTAAGCGTCCAACTTCAGCTCAGGTCATGATCTCACTATTAGTGGGTTTGAGCCCCACTTTGGGCTCTGTGCTGACAGCTCAGAGCCTGGAGCCTGCTTCGGATTCTGTGTCTCCCTCTCTCTCTGTCCCTCCCCCACTTGCACTCTGTCTCTCTCTGTCTCTTGAAAATAAATAAATGTTAAAAAAAATTTTTTTTTAATTTGTATTCCCAACTCAGTATTATATTTTATTCAAGATACAATTTGTTTCATTATAATTGGATTCATCAAAACCACAAGATTCCTGTCAGAATGGCTAGAATCACAAAGACAAGAAATAACAAGTGTTAGTGAAGATGTTGGGTGAAGGGAACCCTCATGCACTGTTGGTGGGAATGTAAATTGGTGCAGCCACTGTGGAAAACAGTATGGATATTCTTCAAAAAATTAAAAATAGAAATAACATCCAATCCAGTAGTTCTACTACTGGGCATTTACACAAAGAAAATGAAAACAATAATTTGAAAATATTAATCAGCTCTATATAGGAATGAAATCTTGCCATTTGCAACAACATGGATGGACCCTGAGAGTATTTTGCTAAGTGAAATAATTTAGACAAGAAAAAGATAAATATCATATAATTTCACTTATATGTACAATCAAAGAAAAAACAGACTCTTAAATACTGAGAACAAACTGGTTGTTCCCAGTGGGGGCAGGGTGGGGAATTGGTGAAATAGATGAAGGGGATTAAAAGGTACAAACTTCCAGTTATAAAATAAATAAGTCATAGGGATGAAAAGTCATAGGAACTATAGTCAGTAATATTATAATAATGTTCTATGGTGTCAGATGGTAACTATACTCATAAAAAGGGAGTGTAGTACAATATATAGAATTGTTGAATCATGTTGTACACCCAAAGCAAATATAACATTGTATGTGATTTATTTTTTAATAAAAATAAATTTAATTTGTATGTTTCAAACATACATTCTACCAGTTGTTCTCACTTAGAATAGTATAATAGTTATTCACTGATTACCTGTCCTGAGTATTCTTTTCTCCAGTTCATTCTCCACTCTGTAGACTGAAATTTTCAGACAGAGATGCAATCATGTGCAGCTCTGCCTCTTTGGACATCCTCAGTGATTTTATACCACCCTTATCATAAAGATCAAGCCCTGGGCATTGCTTGCTTACAAGACACTGTGTAGTTTGACTTCTTCCAGATTTTCAGTTACCTTTCAACACATCCGTCCTCATTTCGAGACCTCTGATATCCTGGATTCTTTTAGTTCCTCTAAATCATCGTGGTCCCTCTCCTTATGTTTCCATTGTGACACCCATTTCCACATTCTTCCCTCTATTAACTAACACTTTTTTTTTCAGATCTCAGCTTAAATTCTGTCCTAGACCTAATGGCTTGGCTCACATGATATCTACTTACATTTTATTCCTATCATCCAGCAAAGTCCCTAGTATTTAGTAGACTGCTAATAAATATTAGTTAAGAGAATGAATAAACATTCCTAACACCACACTTTTGCCTGGCCCCAATTCTCTATTTAGAATACTGTGTCCCAGGTATTCTCCACCTATAAGGATCATACTCTTCTAAATGCTAGCTCAAATATTGCTTCTTCCATTATTCAACTCAGTCCCTCAGCTAAAAGCAGTTTCTTACTTCCTAAACATGGATTGTACTTTCTTTAGTGAAAGCAATTATATCCTCCTTAATGAGAAACATCAATATCAAAGTTAAAAAAATGCTTATCTTTATAACTTCTATAACATTTAGCATGATTCCTACCATATTATATCATCAATATAATCAATATTATATGTCATCAGTGTAAATTCATTATGCATATATTATTCTCCCAGATAATTATCTTTATGACTTTCTTGTACACCACTTTCATGTTTTCCCTTGAAGATAAGAAACACAACCCTTCCTGATTTCTAAAGTCTCTAAAATAAAGTAAAAGAGAAGTAAGATTATTCTGGATGTTGCAATGGAAAGTGAGTAAGAGCAAAGTAATTTGATCAATCCTATAGTAATGACAACAGTTGGATGTTTGTTAGATTTTAATATCTACTAGTCATTTTCTGTTATTTAACTGCATTATACAGATAAATCCTTAAAAATTTCTCTGAGATATGGCTGTTAATAACATTTCATTGATGAGGAAACTAGGGTTAAAAAATGTCACACATTTTGCCTGAGGTTGCTGCATAGTTCACAATATAAAAGGAACAAACATACAGACAAACATCTATTTTGACCTCATGTTAAATGCAAAAGAGTTATTTGAAAAATCTCTCTATATAAAATGGGTAAACTTTACTGTACAGGATAACTTATTTAATTATTATTTTTTACCATTGATTTTAGTCAATTTCTTAAGTAATTTTAATTTTAGGTGTACTTCCCTATCCTTGTTTTGAATTCTACAATTCTATAAACTTAAGAACTTCTAAACATCTCTACAAATGTTGAAAAACTGGAATCTAATTAATAGAGTTATCCTTGTAGTCTTGGTTTCATTGGGGTTTCTGCTTCCATTCCATTTGTAGAGCTTCTTGTAAAACTATGTCAGCCTAACATGAAATCACACATGCGAGCACACATACATGTTCAAGTTAAAATCATAAATATTCTGGAAAAAATTCACTATGAACTATTTATGTGTTGTTTTTTTTATGGCAATTGCAAAAGAGAGCACTGGAGAACATATAGAAATAACCCTTCCTCAAGTATGGTCATCAGTCTTCTTTCCATCTGATGTCTTCCTTTCTACTTTCTTTGCTTGCTATCTCCCATGTCTCTTTTAGAATACAAACAAAGTTACCTCCATGCAGAGAACGTCTAGTATGATGTTAAAATAATATAATTGTACATATATGTATGTATGCATATATGCATGTATAAATACATTCATTCATTTTAGTCAACTAGTTATTAACTAAACATAATTAATATTTAAAAAACTTTAATCATCCTTGAAGTAGTAATGAAGCAATGATATATGAAATCTAGAAAAATAACCACAAGGAAATATTTTTAATTATCTTTTAGAGGTATTGGTTACCTAGGAAATACCAGCTGGAGAAAGTATAATTAACATGGCTTTTCAACTGTATTATTAAAATTGAAAAATGAAGTACAAAGTCTACAACCTTTTCATTGATTACATTTTTCTCTAAACTTGGTTGTAGCTAATGAAATTTCTAGTAGTTCATTAATGTCTTTAATGTATAACATATGACTTAGTCATGAATGTGTACAGTAAAAACTTCAAAATAATATAACCTAATTCTTGATTTTTAAAATAATTTTGAAACATGATATTTTCCTATAGGGAGTATAATTTTTACATACTTAAAAATATTATTTTTCAAAACTCTACCTAATTCATTCAGAAAGTGTCAGGGAATTCAAACCTTAATTTTTGTTCTATTGTTTATTCTATAGACCCTTTCAAAATTCAAATTAGTTAGAAAAACTTGATATTTTTTGTTGCATAACTTCAAGTCTCCTAGGTATAACTGCACTGATTTGTGCTGTTTCCAACTTTCTGTCAACTGATAATACTTATAATGATCTTTTATATTCTTAATACCAATTGTATTTCATCATTCATAATTTTCCTGGTTAAATTTACTATTCAAAATACAAAAAAGAAGAGGCACCTGGGTAGCTCAGTCAGTTAAGCATCTGACTTTGACTCAGGTCATGATCTCAGAGTCTGTGAGCTTGAGCCCCTTGTCTGGCACTATGCTGACAGTTCAGAGCCCGAGGCCTGCTTCAGATGCTGTGTCTCCTTCTCTCTCTGCCCCTCCTCTACTCATGTTCTCTCTCTCAAAAGTAAATAATCAGTAAAATACAAAAAAGAAAAGAATTCATAAAAAAAGCCTTGAGTATGTATGCAACTAGAGTTACCTTAAATTTTTCTTGATTCAAACATCAACAGATGTGATTATCCTTAAGTGGTCTCACTCTTCCTTTACTGTTTCCCTAACCTTTTTTCTTTATCTACATTGTATCATTAATAATAACTCTTAAAATGTACCTCATATTCTTATATGGCCAATTTTCAGATATACTGTAGATAATAAAATAAGGGAATGGCTATGTCTGGGTAAAAGACAGGAAAGTGGTAACACTTTATGATAAAGTCTATGCTTTAAAGATAAGATAAAAATGCTTTCAAAATTGATGTTTTACTATGTAATTCAGCAACCCAGTGTGGGTGTTTTTAGGTGGAATCTTCATTATGTGCTCACAATTGAAGTGCAGACACTTCAAGTGTTTCATATAAACACTTGATGTTTTTGGCATTTTATTATTCATATTTATTTGTCTATTGTGCTATAAATTAAACACTAATCTATGTATAATTTTACACAGATTAGATAATTTTATTTTTTTAATATTTTGACTCTTCTGTTATACTTGTTCATTCAAGTAAAGTTTATGATAATTATATAAAATTTCAAAATATATCACTGGAAATTTTATTCAAATTATGATAATTTCATAGTTAATCTTCTAAGCAAAAAAGATAGTTTATAGAAAATGCATTTTACATGCTAGAAAGTAGTATGTTTCCCCATTTATTTTCAGATAATTTTTTCAGTTCTAAGTAAAGTATTTTAGGTTTTTCTATATAGGTATATCACTTTTATTTCTAGTAGTTTACCTTTTTCTCCCTATTGCTGACTTTGGGATTATCTTGCTTAGCTACATGGAAACCAATGATATAGGTATATCGTGATTGTGATATTCACCCCAAATAAAATTCATTTATTATTTTTAATAATTTTTAAAATAGTTTTCTTGTGTTTTTCAGGTAGGAAATCTTAAAATATCTGAATACATATTTGTTGTTGTTGTTGAAAGAAGAGGAACATGAGATCAACCCTTTTAACAAATTTTTAGGTGTATAATAGAGCACTGTTAACTATACGTGCAATGTTTTATAGAAAACATCTGGAATTTATTTATATTGCATAACTAAAATTTCATACATTGAATAGCAATTCCTCTTTCCTCCCTCTTCCCAGACCAGACAACCACATTTTACTTTTTTTTTTTCCTAATCAGATTTGATAAATATACCTCACCTTGTCAAGTCTCAGGACCTGATCATTCTCTTAAATGTGGTTACTCATAACATTCAGGTCTCATCTCAAATTCTATCTGCCCTGAGAAAATACCTCTGACAACGCTACCTATCTTCTTCCTGAACTCCCTGACTCTATTATAAAAACCTATGCAATTCAACAATTCAATCTCTAAATCCCTCAGTTTCTGTAGTCATTATTTTTTAACTTGTTTAGCTTTTTTTCCCCCAATTAGAATGTCTTATTTTCCTTTGTATTTTTGGTGTGATTAAAAATAATAGTAATTTAAAAAAATAATGTTTACTTTTGAGAGAGAGAGAGAGAGAAAGAGAGACCATGAGTGGGGGAGGGGCTGTTAGGGGGAGACACGGAATCTGAAGCAGGCTCCAAGGCTCAGCACAGAGCCCAACGCCAAGGTTCAGACTCACAAACTCAGGAACCCCTGAGATCATGACCTGAGCTGAAGTCGAAAGCTTAACTGACTGAGCCACCCGGGCACTCCAGCTTTGCCTTTCAATTGGGGCATTTCATCAATTTTCTTTCAACTTTCAAATTACTGAATGTATCCTTAAATCTATGTTATTGACTGACTTCTGATTTTTAATTCCTCATTATTCATTCCTTTTTGGCTTTTTCTATATGAAATATATTTTTGTCTGGGTTAACCATTTTATTTTTTAAAATTATTTTTCCTGAGTTAATATAAAATAGTATATTTTGAATACTTTTTGTTTTTAACAAAGAGTTTCACATCTATTTTTCCATAATGAGTTAATCAGGTATTTTGATCCTAATTTTCATGTTTACACTATTTTTATTATAGTAGCTCTTCTTTAAAAAACACAAATGTTTTTAATTTTTTTTTTTTTTGAGAGACAGAGTGAGCATGAGCAGGGGAGGAGCAGAGGAAGAGGGAGAGAGATAACCCTAAGCAGGCTTTATGCCCAGAGTGGACCCTGATGAAGAGCTCAATCTCACAACTGTGAGCTCATGACCTGAGCCAAAATCAAGAGTTGGATGGTTAACCAATTGAGCCACCCAGGCACCCCTTAATTTTTACGTAGATTTAGAAAAAAAATGTCTTGACATAATATAATTACTTCTCCATACAGACATATTGTTATTATTTTCTTTATTAGTTAACAGGAACTACTTAAAAATAAATTCACCAGTAAATATGCAGAAAACATATGAGTGTCTGTTGAAATTGATGTTGAGATTAAAATTTTTGTTAAGCATAAAATTATATTCTATAAATGGAACACAGACACATTTAAATAATGTGTAAATTTAATATAATACCAGTATGATTACTAAGTGTTCTGGTAAAAAAGTATATTATCAAATGTTTATTTATTTATTTTTTTAGTAATCTCTGCACCCAACATGGGGCATGAACTCATGAACCTGAGAGCAAGAGTCGTGTGCTGTTCCAACTGAGTCAGCCAGATGCCCCCAACCTGTGAAAATGACACTGATGTATCAAAAATAGTAAATATATAAGAATAGTTTAGTTAGTCATCACATCTCTTACTTGGAATACATAATTCTAAAATCACGTTTACATCTAATTTACCGCCTAAATTTTTCAGTGAATCCTTATCTCTGATAGGACAATATGTAATGTGTGTACCCTAAAATTATCATTTTGAGCTAATCTGTGTTAGTGTTACAAGGAGGCTTGCATGCACATGTACACAAATGTGCATGTGTGCATGCCACCACACAAATAAATGCTTGCAATAATACCCTGCATAGACTTCAAATACTTCTCTTCACCAGCATTTTCAAATGATAAAATTAAATCCATATGGTGATAAATTTTAGTTTTTTACCACTCACAAACTGTGTTTCAATGAATATTTTCTTTTTGATTTCTCCAAATAATTCTCACATAAAAATAATTTTTTGGCAGTGAGAAATGTCATGGTCATTGACTAGGAATAATAAATATATTACAACTAATATTTTATTATAATTAATAAGTAGGGATACTAAATATATTGCATTAAATATCAATCAATAAATATAGTTAATTATAATATGATAAGAACATATGACTGTGTTTTGGAAAGTAGATAAAATAGCATTTAGAAAATAGGATGTGCGTCAGGCTCTGGGCTGATGGCTCAGAGCCTGGAGCCTGTTTCCGATTCTGTGTCTCCCTCTCTCTCTGCCCCTCCCCCGTTCATGCTCTCTCTCTGTCCCAAAAATAAATAAACGTTGAAAAAAAAAAAAAAAAAAGAAAATAGGATGAAAATATCTGCCAACTTGTATTCAGAGAAAAACTACGTTAACAGCTGACTTCTCAAGAAAGGAAAGTAAAAATAAAATTATAAGCCAGAAAAATATGGAATGCCATTTTGGAACTCACGATGAATATATATACATATATTCACATATATTCATATATATATTCATACTCACATATATATTCATATATATATTCATATTCATGTCTATTAATATATTAAATGTCTATTAAAATTATCCCTCAGAAATGAAGATTCCCCAAAAAGAAACTTTCAGGCCCGGAAATTTTAGTTGCAGAATTCTACCAAATATTTAAATAAGGATTTACATAATATTTACACAGTATTTCCCCCCACCACAAAAAAGAAAAAAACGAATACTTCCCACTGCATTTTCTAAGGCTGTTATTACCCTGATAACAAAATGAGAGAAGCCAATACAAAAAAAAGAAAATTCCAGATGAATATTGCTCATGAACTTCTATGTAAAATTCATTAAAACATATTAGCAAATCAAATCCTACAATGTATAAATATAATTTATATGCAATGACAAGGGGAATTTAATAAGGTATGCAAAGATGGTTCAACATTAGAAAATCAATCAACGTAACCAACCACAACTGGCTAAAGAACAAAAATTATATGAGTATCTCAACTGACTAAAAATAGCATTTAACAAAATGCAACAGGGGCGCCTGGGTGGCGCAGTGAGTTAAGCGTCCGACTTCAGCCAGGTCACGATCTCGCGGTCGGTGAGTTTGAGCCCCGCATCAGGCTCTGGGCTGATGGCTCAGAGCCTGGAGCCTGTTTCTGATTCTGTGTCTCCCTCTCTCTCTGCCCCTCCCCCGTTCATGCTCTGTCTCTCTCTGTCCCAAAAAATAAACAAAATGCAACAAACAAAACTCTCAAAGAACCAAAAATAGAGGGGAATCTTATTAACCTGACATAGAGCATCTACAAAGAATCTATTGCTGAATGGTTAAAGACTTAATGCTTTCTCCCTAAGATCTCCCTAAGGTCCAGAAGAAAAGAAAGATTTTTTTTTTAAAGAAGGATGTTTACTTTTATCCAACTTGGTCCTGGGTTTTCAAATCAATATACTGAAATAAGACAAATAAATTAAAGTTATGCATAATGGAAACAAAGAATGCAACTATATTTATTTATAAACAACATGACTTCCTACATTGAAAATCCTAAAAATATACAAAAAAATCTTTCCTAGACTAATAAGTGAGCTCAACAATGATGCATGATACAAGATCAGCATATAAAAAATAAAACAAATTTCTAAATGCTAATAATCAACATGTGGAAACCAACATTCAAAACATAGTATCATTTACATTTACTCCAAAGATAATGAAATACTTTGGTTTGAAAAAGCAAACAAAAACTACAAATGAAAAATATATTTGGGGCACCTGGGTGGCTCAGTTGATTGTGCATCCTCCTTTTGATTTCGGCTCAGTTCATGATCCAAGGACTATGGGATCAAGCCCTGCACTTGATAATCTTTTCAAATTATTTTCAAGTTGTTTTTATAAATTTATTATAATTTCTATCAAAATCCAAACAAGGTTTTTTATAAACATACATGAGTTAAACTATAATTTATATAGAAAGACACAGATACCAGAATAGCTAAAACAAGTTTGAAGAAGAAAAAAAAAGAACAAAGTGGGGAGATATCATTGTTCCTAATTATAATGCTTATTATATAGCTACAGACTTTAATAGACTGTTATTTTGACAGAAAGATGGATACATGTATCAATGGAATGGGATAAAAAATTCAGAAAAAAGACCTACAAAATTATCCCCAACTAATTCTGACAAAGAGGTAAAATCAATTAAAACCAATTTGGATAGTCAAATAGAGTTTGCAACTACTGGTTCTGGAGCATCTAGAGATCCATGAGTAAAAACAATTGAACAACCAATCAAGGCTTAAATTAAACACTATGATACTTGTTGAAGAATAGTTGGCTATAAATGTATGGAATTATTTCTGAGGTGTCTTTTCTGTTCCTTTGGTTGATATGTCTGTTGATATGCCTGTTTTGATTATTGTTGATTTGTAATTGATTTTAGAATAAGGAAGTGTGATGCCTCTAGTTTTGTTCTTGTTCAAATTGCTTTCAATTCTTTAAATCCACATACATGGGACATTTTCCAATTTATTTCACACCATATACAAAAATCAACTTAAAGTATTAAAGACATAGAAATAAGACCCCAAACTATAAATCTACTAGAAGAAAACACAGGAAAAAAGCTTCTTGACATGGTGTGTCAACATTTTTTTATATATGACATCAAAACAACAAGCAACAAAAGCAAACACAAAGTTTGCATCAAACTAAAAGACTTCTGCACAGCAAAAGAAACAACAGAGTAAAAATGGAAGAAAATATTTAAAAGCCACATATCCAACATGGAGTTAATTTCCAGAGTATGTAAGGGATTCATACAATGCAATAGTAAGAAAACAAATTGGTCAAAGTGGACAAAGGGCTTTTAATTTCTCTAAAGAAGACATAAAAATGGCCAACAAATGTATGAAAGATGTTCAATACCACTAATTATCAGGGAAATGGAAATTAAACCACAATGAGCTATCATCTCATACCTCTTAGGTTAACTATTATAAACAAATCAAAAAGATATCTTGGCAAGTTCGTGGATAAATTGAAATTCTTCTATACTATTAGTAGGAATGTAAAATAATGTAGCTCTTTTGGAAAACAATATCTAGGTTCCTCCAAAAATTAAAACTAGAATTACTATATGATCCAGCACTGTCACTTTTGAGTAGGTATCCAAAAGAACTGAAATCAGGATTTCAAGGACATCTGCATTTCCATGTTCAATGCACCAAAATTCACAATATGGACGTGGAAACCAAATAAAAGTCCAATGATGAAAACGTAAAGAAAATGTGATACATACGTATAACAGAATATTATTCAGCTTTTAAAAAGAAAGAAATCCTGCTGTTTGTGATAACATGGATGAACCTGGATGACATTATGTTAAGTAAGGTAAGTCAGTCATAGGACAAATACTACTGTATGAGGCATCTTAAATAATCCAATGTACAGAAGTACAAAACAGAATGGTGGTTACCATGCAATGGAGGATATGAAAAGGAGAATACGGAAACTTATTTAATGGGCATACAGGGACAATTAATTATACAGGACAGGGAGGCTCTAGAGATCTGCTGTTACAAAGTGCCTATAGTTAACAATAAACGACTGCATATTTAAAAATGTATTAAGAGGATAGATCTCATGTTAAGTGTTCTTACCACAAAAAATTAAAGAAAGAAAGAAAGAACAAAACAAAGAAGGAAGGAAGGAAGGAAGGAAGGAAGGAAGGAAGGAAGGAAGGAAAAAGAAAAAAAAATCACATCAACCAAAGGGCACAAGGAAATTTTTGGAGGTGACAGGTATGTTTACTTCCTGGATTGTGGTGATGGTAATATGAGTGTATGTATACATATGTCCAAACTCACCAAATTGTATGCATTAATTATAGGTGGGTTTTTTTGTATATCAATATACCTCAATAAATATGAAAAGAGCCATTAATAGATATCTCAATGGAGAGACTATATGGATAGAACATGCAAAAAGATGTTCAACATAATTAGTCATTAGGGAAATGCAAAATAAAACCACAATGAGATGTCACCACCCACAATACTCTTGTCAAAAACTGAATAAAATTAAAAATCAAGTTTCTCAGTGACACTAATCTCATTTAAATAGCCACATGTGGCCAGTGGCCACTATACTGTATAGCACAGATTTAGGATATTACCAACCTAATTTTAGTACATTTATCATAATACATCTCTGCCAATTTCCCACATAAACTTTACTTATCAAAATGAGATTGTGCCCTTAACCGTTGATACCCAACAACAATATCCAGAGGCTAACCTCACACAAACATATGGGTAATGGTAGGATGAGTCCATAACCTATTTATTTGACTCAAGTTGGAATGCAAGGCAGATAAAACCCAAGCTTCTTTGACAATAATATAAGCACCACTTAGAATTGCACCAAACTACACAAACTTACTTTCATTAAACACAGAGAATACAGGCAGCAAGAGAGAGCCTGATGGACATGTAAGGAAGTCAAATGACTTCCCCTATCAAAAGCTTCCCTCATCTAACTTTGGATAGTATTTCTTGTACCTGTGTTTGGCTCAAGATTCCAATAGATATTTGAGCAGTGAAATTCCCAAGTACTTCACCTAACACCCATACTAGCTTCAACCTTCCAATGCCACAAAGCAGTTTTCCTAATAGTCTTCCTAGTATTAACCACCCTAGGATCCATGGCTTTTGAGGCTGTAAGAAAAGCATACATGTGGGGCACCACAAAACAATTAAAGGAAACACAGACAGCCATGTCCAAGGAATTATCCACACAAAGGCATATACAAAACAAAATGGATTTAAGGTTGTCATATAAACAGGCCAAAGTTGGTACCTGTGTATTGGCCCCTCTGTTGATTACTTCCTAGCAAGCTAGGAACATTAGCTTAAAGGCTGCTGGCACAAAACTCAAATTCTTAAACACCCAAGTACAGCTTGAAGTATAGCTGAAAACAGCAACATTTTAGCCATATAGAGCCTACCTGCTTTCCATAACATGTGAAAATTCACTCAGCATCCAATAGTCATGGAAAAAAACACAAAACTTGTAACTATAGAAGACCACAATCTGCTGCTGTTCTTTGGAGCTCAGCAATGCATATTCCTTCCCCACCTCGCTGCTGAGCAACACCATCTAGACATGTTAAGTTGCCTCTCCACATTCCCTCTCCCCTGAGAGTTCCCTTGCCATTTCTATTTTAGGCTATGGTCCTGAACTGCTGCCTCTGGAAGGTTTCTTGGTGTGAATGAATCCTTCAGGCAATCCTTTCTAAGTGGCCACCCAATAAAGATTACTGTGCAATATTGCCTTCTCATGGTCACTTTTTTTGGTCAGCTCTGAAATGCTCATACTTATCACATTCACTTATAGTTTTCAGCCACCACTTGACATTTGCATCATGGACACAATCTCTATATTCCTGTACTTTTCTAAGTAGTAGACTAGTTTTTCTTGTTTCTTCATAATTGCTAGTTTGGTGGGAGGGACAGAACTTGTTATTTAATCAAAACATTAAACAATACTTAACCAAAATATTAAATAATTAAAAAGAGTGTATGCCAGTAAAAATGAATTTATAAAATTTCAGGTGTTTATAGAATATTTACAGTGGTAGTATCAAATATTAGTTATTTACCTGTCATAAGGAAATCAGAATAGTAGCATAAGACTTCTGTAAAATGTATTATTTCCAATGGAAATAAGTTATATATATACTTAATTTTTAGTATTTTTTTCTTTTTGGTAAAATTAATGGAAGCAATGCCTAGAAATCTATACTCATCTGAATAGTCTACTTTTTCTCCAACAGTCATTGATATTTAGCATTTTAAACAATGTGAATCTCAGTGGGCCCAAGGGCTGTCACATTCTTTTCTAAGAAAGACTACAGGGGTGTCAGAGTTTCAAGATAGCATTATTAGAATAAAACCTTATACTCATATCAAGCATATCTGAAAATCACTGTTGTATAACAGCTTGAAAGCTCTGGGCTTTGTTAAGTAGATAGCATCACATCTTGTCAGAATCATCAACCACCAACTGGGACTGTGATATAAGAGTTTAAAGAAGCACTGTTACCTTTTCAGTGAAAGGGATTAATACTTAAAATGGTAGTTTTCACCCTCTTTTATATTTCTCTGAGTTGAGTTAGTTGATTGTTTTACTCTGGGCAAAACCATTCATAAGCTTGTGGATTTAATCATTGTATTCCTTACCCAAATGCTTGCCTTTATAAAATAGTTTCCATTTAAATAATTTTTCAGTTTATTTGTGGCTAAAGAATAATTAACAGTTATTCTTTCTAAAAGTTTAAAAAATTAATTAAATGGTAACAAAGAAAAGTCTCTCTCTTCCAGTTCTGTTATCCAGAGCCTCAACACTAGGTAGTAGGTATTAGACAAAATGACAAAACTTATTTAATAAGTAACACATGTCATCCCATAACTAAATCTAAAATTAATGAAAAAATATTTCTCAATTTATATGAATAACCATTGCTTTTATCCTGTAATCTATTCTGTCCAAATATTCAATTAAAGGGAATAACTTAAATATGACACATTCCATTTGTTTTGATCACTACATTTACTATTTAAAAATTGTTCAAATGTGATAACTTGATGGATAAAAACTGTAACATTTATCTTCTTAAGTGAAAATGTGTACTTTAACCCAGGATTTATAATGTTCAGTTTTATAACTTGTATCTAGTTTTCAACTCGGTTGATACTGTGGGTGCCCCATCTACAGCCCTTAGGCCTTAACAATTCCGGTGTCTTGGACAACTTCCAGCTGCCACTATCTCTACCTCTGCCTGAGGGCTTTCTCCAGGGAAGGCTACTGTATGCAATCAGAGCTGGGAGTTCAGGACTGGGAGAAGCTCTCAAATAAATTTATACCAACTTCCTATCTCTTGTATGGAATAACAAATGTGTGTTCTACACTCTTTCTCATAGTGCTAGCTGGTTTGATAATACAACTTCATTGGCTTCTTTCTGTTTCAGTTTCAATTTTCCACTGCCCTACTGGTATTTCTCTACCTTCTAAATAAACTACTTCTTGATTCTTACCTCAATGTTGTTTAAAACATTCATCAATTAGCCTTTTGTAGTCTTGCCAACAAATTTTCAACTTCTGTTAGTTTATTCCCAAGATAAATGAAGTTCTCTATTTTTATAATAATAACACAGAATAGTTTCCCCACCCTCTTATTTTTTTTTAAGTTTATTTATTTATTTTGAGAGAGAAAGTATGCATGTGAGCAGGGGAGGGGCAGAGAGAGAGACGGAATCCCAGGCAGGCTCCACACTGTCAGTGTTCCCATGCAGGGCTCAAACTAATGAACCATGAGATCATGACCTGAGCAGAAGTCTGCCCCTTAACCTGAATCATCCAGGTACTTCTTTTTAAACATCATATTCCCCTCTAGATTTTCTTGTTTCTCTGCTCATCTTCTACTCATCTCTGCTTATAAACACTTTGAAAAAGTTTATATCACCTGGGTGTGCCTACTCTCCCTCGGTACAGGGCCACAAGGCATCTCACTCAATTTCTACCTTTCTTGGTATCCTAGGTGCAGTGGGGATAACCTCAGGCTAAACAAGAGGGACTAATGGGATGGCTTGGCCCATGATTCACACCAACTTAGAGTTATTAGAAACATGAGGGCAAGAGGTGTGTTAAGAAACAAAGTGCACATGAGGTAGCTCCTCTGTACCTGCAGACAGGCTCCCATGGATGGGTCCATGTATGAGCCCTTCAAGACTCACCATGGCCTCAGGGGGGCACCTGTGAGGAAACACCATCAATGAATACTTCTTGATAGCATTTCTTATAGAGTATCACCTTCTAACACCTTATTTACTCTTCAACCCACTCTATTCCAGCAAAAAAGCTCTAACTTTTCCAGATTACCAAATGTGTTCTTTGTCAAAGTAACTATATTTTTAGATCCAAGGAGCACATCTCTGCCTGCATCAATATGAGCAGAATTTGGTACAATTGAACACACCCTACTTCTTATGAACCTTTGCACTTACATGGCTCTCAAACATTTAGCTGTTTCCTTCTACAGTTCAGTAACAAACTGTAGAAATGATTCCTGAAAGTATAGTCCTTCCTCTCTTTTTCTAAAACTTGCTTTACACGAGCCATGAATGTCTCTTTAAGTTTATTCTTTCTCTTATTTGTAAATGGAGAACCAATTTAAACACAGCCTCAAGACAAATACGAATCTATGTAACTTGCTCTATTTATCTCTGATGATATACATTAAAAAAAAATAAACCTCTTTGTTTATAGAACTTTATGTCATCTCTTTCTCTAAAGCTTTCAATATCCTTTCTATCTCATCAATGAAATTCTGGACCAGGTCACCATCATCTTAAGCCTGAATAATAAAAAAGTATTTTCAACTGGTATCTGATTCTGTGCTTGCTGTCTCTCCCTCATCTATTCTTCACACTGGAACCAGAACGACTTTTTCCTTTTTTTTTTTTTTTTTTTCCTGACACAAGCCCCATGCTTTAAGAATATGATTTAAATTCATTCCTGTAGCCTAAAAGTCCAACAGAATCTGACTGTGCACTATCTTTTACCTATCATTTCCTAACAGTCTTCCTTTTCTGGATAAGTTTTTGTTATACAATTATAATGGATTAAGGTACTGTGAGACTTTAAAAGAATATAAATCTAAAAAATATTGAAAAAATATATGAGAGTGAATACTAATTTAGAATGTGCAGAGAAATCACAACAAATTACATCTTTTTGAAGACTTACATATTCTATAACATCACAAAATACAAAAAAAACCACATTATTATTAATTAACTTCTTGAACTACTCTATAAGATTATCCTTGTGTTTGAGGGTTGGATATTCTAATTGTGTTATCCTATCACAATAATTTTGTAATGTAATTTTCTAAATATAAGGTTAGCAAGATAATTTAGTCTTATATCATGATTGGTCTTTATTTGTTATTATGTTTTGTTTGATGCCTAAGCTATGAGCATTTGAAAACAGACATATTATGGTTTGTGTACTTAAATGCACAGATTTTGATCATTTTAATTTCAGCTTTTTTTTAAGAACTCAGGTTCTTTTTAAAAAATGTTTATTTATTTTTAAGAGAGGGAGAGAGAGAGAGAGCACGAGTGGCAGAGAAAGAGAGAGACAGAGAATCCCAAGCAGGCTCCATGCTGTCAGCACAGAGCCCAACGTGGAGCTCGAACCCATGAGCCATGAGATCATGACCTGAGCTGAAATCAAGAGTTGGTTGCTTAACCAACGCGCTACCTAATTTCAGGTTATTTCAATCAAAGAAGAAAAATAAATTCTCTGTTTATATACTATGTGAGGCGCTCAGATCAGATGGGGGGGGCACCAAATGTGGAGCGTCCTAATTGGGTGGGGGCTGGCAGTGCGGTCACTGAAAGAATTCATCCAAGGCAGAACAAAAGAAACAGAAGTTTATTTAATACACTGCCGGAGTGGCAGTCAGAACAGCAAAAGAGAGACTGTCTGTCATGAGGTAGTGGTGAGACGCCATAGTTCTAGGGCAGAGTGAAGGAGTATGGGCACATGTGGGATTTTCCCTTTTTGGTAATCTTAGAACCTTGCCTGCTTATATTTGGTCATTAGGGCCTCTGGCTACTTCGAGGTGGGTTACTTAATGAGCCTATCTGCATTCAGCAAAGTTCCCATTGCTCAATCCTGTTGCTTAAAAGTGGTCTCTATATATTACAGTATCAGTTCCTGATGTGTGAGAATTTCCATTTTAACTAGGCCTCAATGGGAACTAAATCTTCCACATTATGATTGGTAATTTTTCTGTGTTCATTTCAAATTTTGTTTCTCCTCCATTGTACCTTATCCTTCCAGTATGCATTACCAAAGCCCACCTTTTTTTCAAGGTTTAAGTATATCCACAGAATAAATGAGGGATATTCCTAGAAGACATTTGCATTCAAGAATGATTAAGAATTACCATTATACTTAACAGTATACTGAAGACACTGGTATGTATCTACATCTACATCTATATCTATGTCTTGCTAAATCCAAACCAAATGTATCACCAACTAAACATCCATTCACTGTGTCCCCAAACCATTTGTTAAACTTTGAATGCTAATCTTAGTGCTTTTTCTCCTTCCTTGTGAGTAACTTGTCCTCATAGTAAGAGGCATCCACACTAATGGTAAGAAAAAATGACTTTTAATATGGGAATTGAAGGAAGAGAATTTAGTTAATTTTCACTTTTTTGACACACAGCATTTGAAAAAGGAAAAGGAAAGTCTGAGACATGCTACTAGAAGTTAGAAATCTAACAAATGAGATTGAGAGAGAAAGTGAGATAGAGAAGGAGAGAAAGGAACTACTTAAAGTCTTCAGAAAGTTTGTATTGAAAAAAACGGGGATCAATAAACATTCACTTCTGAATTTTGGGTGTGGGCCTTAAGGACACAGTTATGTACACACAGTTATGTGTCCCTTGAGGGACAAAGACAATGTATGTCCATGGAATAAATGAATAGATGGATGAATGAATAATATTTGTCTCCTTCAAAGACCTGTACATTTATGTTAGGAAATAATTAAAAAATAACTTTTAGAATATGCTCACCATAACTTTGAGTCCCTGTTCTGTTGTTTACTAATCTCTTTTATCTTCACTTGGGATGAATAGAAAAGAAATAACAAGCAATAAATTTATCTAATATGAGTAATCACATTAAATATAAATGATCTAAGTCTAATTAAAAGAGAGAGATTATAAGATTTTATAAAATAGCAAGATCAAAAAGAAACCAAATTAAATATAAAGTCATAAATAGATTAAAAGTAAAAGAATGAAAACAGATATCAGAGTTAGGGATTTTAATACTCCTTTCTTAATAATTGATAAATCAGTAAACAATGACAATATAGATAAATACTATCAACCAACTTTACCTAATTGGCATGTATAGAACATTCCACCCAATAACAAAAGAATATACATTTTTTTCAAGTTTACAAAGAAAATTTACCAAAATAGACCATTCTATTCTGGGCCAAAAAAAATAACTGAATTAATTTAAAGGATTTAAGTCATACAAAGTATGTTCTGATTACAATGTAGTTTTATTAGAAGTCAAAGACAGGGGCGCCTGGGTGGCGCAGTCGGTTAAGCGTCCGACTTCAGCCAGGTCACGATCTCGCGGTCCGTGAGTTCGAGCCCCGCGTCGGGCTCTGGGCTGATGGCTCAGAGCCTGGAGCCTGTTTCTGATTCTGTGTCTCCCTCTCTCTCTGCCCCTCCCCCGTTCATGCTCTGTCTCTCTCTGTCCCAAAAATAAATAAACATTGAAAAAAAAAAAAAAAGAAGTCAAAGACAGAAAAAAATCTCTGGAAAATTCCCATGTAATATGAAACAGAGTAACAACTTTTAAATAATGCATGAGTCAGAGAAGGTATTAAAAAGGAAGTTAGAGAATATTTTTACTGAATGAAAGTAAAGATGGCAGTTAAAAAAGTAGAAAGCATTTTTTAGTCACTGAAAATAAAAATACAAATATAAAATATTTTATATACTGCCACTAAGGAATGATACAGTGGTAAATTTATAGTAGTATTTGCCAATAGTAGGGAAGAAAAATAGTTTCAGAACAATGACTTCAATTTGCAACATAATAAACAAAATGGAATTAGTAAATCTAACCTAAAGTAAGTAGAGGAATTTCAATGATAAGGATGAGATAAAAAAAAATCACTAAAATAGGAAACATAAAGACAGTAGAGAAAATCACTTATAACAAAATCTGGTTCTTTAATAAAATCAAATGAAAACCCATGGCCAGGGTGATGATGAAAAAAGGATGGATGATAAAAATTATCAATATAATTGATATCACTACAGATTCTATAGTTGTTAAAAGCATAATGTCTTAGCCAGTTCAAGCTGCTATAACAAAATGTGATGGACTGGGTGCCTTTTTAGCAACAAAGATTTATTTCTTGCAGCTCTAGAGGCTAGGGAGTCCAAGATTAAAGTGCCAGAAGATTCAGTGTCTGGTAACAGCTGCTTCTTGGTTCATAGATGGCCTTTTTTTTCTTTCTTCTGTGTCCACAAGGAAGAAGTGGCAAGGAAACCTTTGGGTTTAAAAGGGCACTAATCTTTTATAAGGGAAAAACCCCCATGACTGATGGGCCCAAAGGCCCCACCTCCAAAATTCATCACACTGGGGATTAGATTTTAACATATGATGTTGAGGGGACACAGATATTCAGCCTATAGGAAAGAATAAGGAATTACAAACTAACTGCATGTTAGTAATTCTAGAGAATGTGAAATAGACAAATTCTCATAAAACAAAATCACCAGTTATTCAAATTTAATTAAACAAATTAAATTTTTTAAAATTTTTTTAACATTTATTTTTGAGACAGAGAAAAAACATGAATGAGGGAGGGTCAGAGAGAGAGGGAGACACAGAATCTGAAACAGGCTCCAGGCTCTGAGCTGTCAGCACAGAGCCCGACGCGGGGCTTGAACTCCTGGACCACGAGATCATGACCTGAGCCGAAGTCAGACACTCAACCGACTGAGCCACCCACGTGCTCCTAAACAAATTAAATTTATACATATAAGTCTTTCTGCAAAGTCTAGCCTCACAGGCTTCGCGGATTAATCCTACCAAGCATCAAACAATCTAGTAGAAAGTGTTTCCAAAAATTGAAAAGGAGGGAATACATTCGAACCTATTCTATGAATTCAGTATTACCTTATAGCCAAAATCATTACAAGAAAACTACAGATTATTATCCCCTATAAATGTAAAAATTTTACATGTAAAATTTTATAAATGTAAAAATTTTAAATAAACATTTTTGCAAATCAAATTCAGCTATAAATAAAACAGACAATGCATAATGACCAAGTGAAGTTTATTTCGCTAATGTATGGTTGCTTTACCTTAAAAAAATAAATGTAATCTATAATAAGAGCAACACTTAAAGGAAAATAAATATGATATTCTTAAATGATGGAACAACAACTACAAAAAAAAAAAAACACACTTGATCAATTCCAACATCCATTACTGATAAAAACTGAATACTCTAGGTGTAGAAGGTAACTTTCTTAATCTGAAGAAAGCATTTATGAAACTCTTTACTAGCATCAACCCAAATAACAAAAGAATAAATATATCCACCCTATGATCAAGAACAAAACAAGTATATTTATTGTCATTGCTTCTATTCAACAATGCACCAGAAGTTCTTGTGGATGCAATATGCTAAGTAAAGGAAAGACAACAAGACATTCAGAATGGAAAGGAATCCAAACACTGCCTTTATTCACAGATGACATGAATAACTATATCAGTGGTTTTCCACCAGTGGTGATATTGCCACCAGGAGATATTTGGCAATATCAGGAGATATTTTTAATTATCAAAACAAGTATGTTACTAGTGACATCTTGTGTAGAGGCCAAGGATGCTGTTAAACATGCTACAATGCACAGGACAGCCTAAAATGCCAATAGTATTCTGTTGAGGAATTCTGTTCTGGCAGAAAATATAATGAGGTCTACAATAAAGCTAGTTAAAACTATTAAGTGAGTTTAGGCAGATTTGTATGACACAATACCAATATACACATACCAATTGTATTTATATATAAGAGCAGTAGACAACTGGAAATTGAATTTTAAGTCGTCACTTATGAGAGCACCAAAAAATATAAAATACTTAGAGATACCTATATAACTGAATACCTACATAACTGAAACTACAGATATTGAGGTAAATTTATGAATACGTAATACTTAAATGCACAATACATAAATAAATGAAGATACATACCTTGTTCATTGTCAGAAGACTCTGTGTGCGCATGTGTATGTATGCAGCTGTATATATATTAGTTACAAGGTCTAATCATACAAAGTCTAAGCAGGGTTATGGATTACCTTTCCCATTCACTGTTATTAGGGATGTAAAATGGCACAAACACTTAGAAAATCTGGTAGTTTCTTAAAACATTAAACACATGGGATGCCAGGGTGGCTTAGTTAGTTAAGTGTCAGATTTCAGCTCAGGTGATTATCTCATGGTTCCTGAGTTTAAGCCCCATGTCAGGCTCTCTGCTGTTAGCACAGAGCCCACTTCAGATCCTTTGTCTCGCTCTCTCTCTCTGCCCTTCCCCCACTGGTGTGCACTCTCTCTCCCTCTCTCTCTCAAAAATAAACATTAAAAAAATAAAGTTAAACACATACCTTTCATATGACCCAGCCATTCTCTTCCTAAGTATTTATCCAAAAGAAATGACAGCATATGTACTTTAAAAATCTTTGCATGAATGTTCATAACTGCTTTACTGTAGTATCTAAAATCTGGCAACTCATCAAATGTTTATCAATTGGTGAATAGATAAATAAATCATGATATATCTGTGCAATGGAGTACTATTCAGCAATAAACAAAAGGGACCATTTGTATCCATAATAGATTTATGAGTCTTAAAAAACAATCCTACTAAGCATAAGAAGTCAGACTATTAATCACTGCTACCATCGATATAAAAGAGTATGTAATGTATGATTCAACTTACATAAAATTACAGAACATATGAACTAATGTGCAGTGACAGCAGATCTGTGGCTTACTAAGGACGAGGTCATGAGGGATAATAGGCAGGAATTCCAAAAGGGCCTGTGGAAATTTATGAGATTATGAATACATTCAGTATCCTGATTGTGGCTTCAGAACCCATCAGTTTGCAAATGTTAAATGCATGAAGTCTACTGTGTGCAAATTATACTTCGATGAAGTTGTTAAATATCTAAATAAAATGCATATTACGCATTTTCAACTTACTACAACTTTCAACTTACTGAATAAAATACATTTTACTAAATAAAATACATTTACTAAATAAAATGCATATTACGCATTTTAAACTTTCAACTTACTACTTTCAAATATGTTCACACCACTTTATTTTTTTAAAGATCAATACAACTGTAAATTCCCATTTCTTCTCTTCTTGCTTTTGTGCCATTTTTACTGTACATCTCATCCCATATTTTGTTGTAAACTACAGAAAACATTGTGTGTATTTTTAATCTAAGTCGACAGGATTTTTTAATACTCTTGAAAAGATACAGAACACTATTTTATATTTACCTACAGATTCATAATCTCTTGTGTCTTCTTTTATTTTGAATATACAGATTTCCATTAAGTAAAATTTTCTAGAATTCATAACTATAAATCTCAATTTTCCTTTAGGTATGAGGTGCATGAGGTGATTTTTTTTTTAGTGCACCAGAAAAATACAAGACTACAGAGGAGTACAATAATTTGGAATGTTCCCTTTAAGTCATAGGAGCTAAATATGATTTAAATATGTTAATCTACAGTTATTTGGGCAAGAATGATATATTTCACCATAGGATATACTCAAAAGCTTATGCAAATGACTTATGTTCTACATCTCACTAGCCTGACCTTTTATTTAAAGCACATAAATATTCATTTAGCATTTTTATTGTGCTTTCAATTAGCAAAATCTTCTAAGCTGTTCTTAGTCAATGTTTGAGGAAATCTTAACAGTTTGGAAGAATTAATTATTAATGAAATACTTTTATAAATATTGAATGCATATTTTTATAGTATAAATATCATTGGTAATGAAAATATTAACAAATTAGTAAGCTTGCTAAGCATCACTAATAAGCAATATATTTTTAATGTTATTCAATAAGTATGAAATAACAAAGTAAAGGTAAAAATCCATATGCAAAAAAGTTCTTAAATTGCTTATTTATAATTAAATTCACTTCTTTCCACTTGTGTTGCAGATAACAATTTCTGTGAATGGCCAACTGTTTAGAAGGAGAATGAGAGCTATTAAACTTCTTGTTATCTTTTATTTTTTCAAGAATAGATGTTTCTCAAAATAAGAGGTAAAATTATAGATTACTTAATTATTTAACAATAAGCAGTAAAATAGTTTTATAAACAACAGTTAATTTTTGAGTACTTATTATTCTTTATAGGACTGTTCCAAGAACTTTATAGGGCTTAACTAATTTAATTTTATAGCATTTCTTTGAAAAAGACACTATCAATAACTCTAATGTATGGATGAGGAAACTGACTTGCAAAGAAGTAACTAGTGTAGGATTCTAATATAGAACATTGGGAAGCTAGGGTTTGAACATAGGCAAATAGGACACAAAGCTCACATTCTTAATTATTATGCTTAACTATATGAGACACAGGAACAGCAAATAAAATAAATTGACTTTGTATAAAGTCCAACCTTTGCCGGTCTGCTTTCATAATGTTAATATTTTAATGAGGAGATTTTTAACCTGAAAGTAATGCCAAGTTCCTGGATGACAGTGACATGCTGCTCAAACTATTACAGTTATGCTTAGGCATTTCATCCCTAAAGAACTATAGTGATTGTCACAATTTCATATAATTATCTGCCTTGGAAATGAAAAGAACTGAAAAAACATCCATCAAATGTCTGTTTTTTTTTTTTTTTTTCCTATGAGCTTAGGACCTTCTGACAATAGTTGTACATTTCAAGGCTATGGCTCAAAATCCCATGATACTAAAGAAGAATCTGAAAATTGACATTATGCATTTTTCCCCACAGCAACATGCCTTATTATATAGATGACTTCATCTATTTCAAACTGTGCTCCAATTTAAACATCCTCCTCAAATGCCTTCATATTTAGCATCTATTCTTAAATTTGGTACTAGAATAAAGTTCTTTGTGGTTTCTATGGGGATGATTTTGGAAAGTAAGGTAAAAGAAAATGAAAAGTTTCTTGACCTCTGCCTATTCCAATTGTTTGAAACACCTCTTCACAACAAATTCATATTATAGATACAAAATATTCACTGTGAAAACTTTCATGAACTGGCATTGAAGACAGTGCTAAAGAGATAAATTTCTGTAACTTATAAGGTCACAAATAACAATATTTCCTTATGCATTTGAGGTATTCATCCATGAAACTATCAGGGCATAAAGTAAAATCCAATAGAAAACAAAAGGAATAATTTTTTATCTTTATAAGAAATGCATACTATTTTTAAATATATACAACAAAAGTACCCAGATAAAAATAAGAAATGGAATTTTTAAAAAGCATACCTTAGAAGAAATAAGAAATATATAATAATATAGTCACACCAAATATTGTCTTGGACATACACTTAATTTTTAAAAATAGATATTATTTTTAGAGTGATCATGGGGCGCCTGGGTGGCGCAGTCGGTTAAGCGTCCGACTTCAGCCAGGTCACGATCTCGCGGTCCGTGAGTTCGAGCCCCGCGTCGGGCTCTGGGCTGATGGCTCAGAGCCTGGAGCCTGTTTCCGATTCTGTGTCTCCCTCTCTCTCTCTGCCCCTCCCCCGTTCATGCTCTGTCTCCCTCTGTCCCAAAAATAAATAAACGTTGAAAAAAAAAATTAAAAAAAAAAAATAGAGTGATCTTATGTTCATACAAAATTGAGGAAAAGTACAGAGTTCCCATATACCTCCTGTCCCCACACATGCATAGCCTCCCCTACTATCAACATCCTTTTTCCAGGGTGGTACATCTATTATAATTCAGGAATCATACATTGACATATATTTACCTAGGGGCTCACTCTTGGTGTTTATAATCTATGGATTTTAATAAATATAAAATGATATTTTTCTGTTATTAGAGTATCATACAGAGAATTTCTATTGCCCTAAAAGTCCTCTGTGCTATGTACATTCTTATTCATTCTCTGACTATTCTTTCTTCCCTATCCCCTGACCTTTGATATCCAGTCATATTTTAGCTCTCCCTATAGTTTGTCTTTTCTAGGATGTCATACAGTTGGAATCATACAGTATTACAGTATTTTCACAGTTTCTAATACTTAGTAATATGCATTTTTAAGCTTCCTCTCTGCCTTTTCATGTCTTAATACCTCACCGTTTTTTGTTTGTTTGTTTTGATTTTCGTTTTTTTTTTTTTTTTTTTTTTTTTTTTTTTAGTGAATACTATTCAATGTCTGGATGTATCACAGTTTATTCATTTATTGGTGCATTTACCTATTTAAGGATCTCTTGGTGGCTTCTAAGTTTTCCGAATTATCAAGAAACCTGCTGCAGATATCCATGTGCAGGTTTTTGTGTGGACATAAGTTTTCACTCATATTAAGGAGCACACTTGCTGGATTGTATGGTAAGAGTATATTCATTTTTTTTTTAATTTTTTCTTAATGTTTATTTTTGAGAAAGAAAGACACACAAAGATTTTGAAGCAGGCTCCAGGCTCTGACAGTCAGCACACAGTCTGAAGAGGGGCTTAAATCCACGAACTGGGAGATCATGACCTGAGCTGAAGTCGGATGCTTAACCAACTTAGCCACCCAGGCAACCCAAGTGTATTTAGCTCTGTAGGAAACTACCAAAATGTCTACCAAAGTAGCTGTACCATTTAGCTTTCCCTCTAGGAAACAAATGAGTTCTTGTTGCTCTATGTGCTGGCCAACATTAACATGATCTACATGCTCACCTCACATAAATACCATTTTGTTGTTGTTGTTGTTGTTGTTATGGTGAGAACATTAAGCTCTACCCTCATAACAACTTTATTTTTTTTTAATTCTAACTTAACATTTTTATTTATTTTTTATTTTTTTCAATATAAGAAATTTATTGTCAAATTGGTTTCCATACAACACCCAGTGCTCATCCCAAAAGGTGCCCTCCTCAATACCCATCACGCACCCTCCCCTCCCTCCCACCCCCACACCAACCCTCAGTTTGTTCTCAGTTTTTAAGAGTCTCCTATGCTTTCGCTCTCTCCCACTCTACCCTTTTTCTTTCTTCCCCTCCCTCATGGGTTTCTGTTAAGTTTCTCAGGATCCACATAAGAGTGGAAACATATGGTATCTGTCTTTCTCTGTATGGCTTATTTCACTTAGTATAACACTCTCCAGCTCCACCCATGTTGCTATAAAGGGACATATTTCATTCTTTCTCATTACCACGCAGTACTCCATTGTGTATATAAACCACAATTTCTTTATCCGTTCATCAGTTGATGGACATTTAGGCTCTTTCCATAATTTGGCTATTGTTGAGAGTGCGGCTATACACATTGTGGTACAAGTGCCCCTATGCATCAGTACTCCTGTATCCCTTGGGTAAATTCCTAGCAGTGCTATTGCTGGGTCATAGAGTAGGTCTATTTTTAATATTTTGAGGAACCTCCACACTGTTTTCAGAGCGGCTGCACCAAATTGTATTCCCACCAACAGTGCAAGAGGGTTCCCATTTCTCCACATCCTCTCCAGCATGTATAGTCTCCTGATTTGTTCATTTTGGCCCCTCTGACTGGTGTGAGGTGATTTCTGAGTGCGGTGTTGATTTGTATTTCCCTGATGAGGAGCGACATCGAGCATCTTTTCATATGCCTGTTGGCCATCTGGATGTCTTCTTTAGAGAAGTGTCTATTCATGTTTTCTGCCCATTTCTTCACTGGGTTATTTGTTTATCAGGGGGTGGAGTTTGGGGAGCTCTTTATAGATTTTGGATACTAGCCCTTTGTCCGATATGTCATTTGCAAATATCTTTTCCCATTCCATTGGTTGCCTTTTAGTTTTGTTGGTTGTTTCATTTGCTGTGCAGAAGCTTTTTATCTTCATAAGGTCCCAGTAGTTCATTTTTGATTTTAATTCCCTTGCCTTTGGGGATGTGTCAAGTAAGAAATAGCTACGGCTGAGGTCAGAGAGGTCTTTTCCGGCTTTTTCCTCTAGGGTTTTGATGGTCTCCTGTCTCATATTCAGGTCATTTATCCATTTTGAGTTTATGTTTGTGAATGGTGTGAGAAAGTGGTCTAGTTTCAACCTTCTGCATGTTGCTGTCCAGTTCTCCCAGCACCATTTGTTAAAGAGGCTGTCTTTTTTCCATTGGATGTTCTTTCCTGCTTCGTCAAAGATGAGTTGGCCATATGTTTGTGGGTCTAGTTTTGGGGTTTCTATTCTATTCCATTGGTCTATGTGTCTGTTTTTGTGCCAACCATGCTGTCTTGATGATGACAGCTTTGTAGTAGAGGCTAAAGTCTGGGATTGTGATGCCTCCCACTTTGGTCTTCTTCTTCAAAATTATGTTGGCTATTCGGGGCCTTTTGTGGTTCCATATGAATTTTAGGATTGCTTGTTCTACTTTCGAGAAGAATGCTGGTGCAATTTTGATTGGGATGGCATTGAATATGTAGATAGCTTTGGGTAGTATTGACATTTTGACAATATTTATCCTTCCAATCCATGAGCACGGAATGTTTTTCCATAACTTTATATCTTCTTCAATTTCCTTCATAAGCTTTCTATAGTTTTCAGCATACAGATCTTTTACATATTTGGTTAGATTTCTTCCTAGTTATTTGATGCTTCTTAGTGCAATTGTGAATGGGATCAGTTTCTTTATTTGTCTTTCTGTTGCTTCATTATTAGTGTATAAGAATGCAACTGATTTCTGTACATTGACTTTGTATCCTGCAACTTTGCTGAATTCATGTATCAGTTCTAGCAGACTTTTGGTGGAGTCTATCGGGTTTTCCATTTATAGTATCATGTCATCTGCAAAAAGTGAAAGCTTCATTTCATCTTTGCCAATTTTGATGCCTTTGATTTCCTTTTGTTGTCTGATTGCTGATGCTAGCACTTCCAACACTATGTTAAACAACAGCGGTGAGAGTGGACATCCCTGTCGTGTTCCTGATCTCAGGGAAAAAGCTCTCAGTTTTTCCCCATTCAGCATGATGTTAGCTGTGTGCTTTTCATAAATGGCTTTTATGATCTTTAAGTATGTTCCTTCTATCCCGACTTTCTCGAGGATTTTTATTAAGAAAGGGTGCTGAATTTTGTCAAAGGCCTTTTCTGCATCGATTGACAGGATCATATGGTCTTATCTTTTCTTTTATTAATGTGATGTATCACGTTGATTGATTTGTGAATGTTGAACCAGCCCTGCATCCCAGGAATGAATCCCACTTGATCGTGGTGAATAATTCTTTTTATATGCTATTGAATTCGATTTGCTAGTATCTTATTGAGAATTTTTGCATCCATATTCATCAGGGATATTGGCCTGTAGTTCTCTTTTTTTACTGCGTCTCTGTCTGCGTTAGGAATCAAAGAAATACTGGCTTCATAGAATGAGTCTGGAAGTTTTCCTTCCCTTTCTATTTTTTGGACAGCTTGAGAAGGATAGGTATTATCTCTGCTTTAAACGTCTGGTAGAACTCCCCTGGGAAGCCATCTGGTCCTGGACTCTTATTTGTTGGGAGATTTTTGATGACTGATTCAATTTCTTCCCTGGTGATGGGTCTGTTAAAGCTTTCTATTTCCTCCTGATTGAGTTTTGTATGTGTGTGTGTGGGTGTTTAGGAATTTTTCCATTTCTTCCAGGTTGTCCAGTTTGTTGGCATATAGTTTTTCATAGTATTCCCTGATAATTGCTTGTATTTCTGAGCGATTGGTTGTAATAATTCCATTTTCATTCATGATTTTACCTATTTGGGTCATCTCCCTTTTATTTTTGAGAAGCCTGGCTAGAGGTTTATCAGTTTTGTTTATTTTTTCAAAAAACCAACTCTTGGTTTCGTTGATCTGCTCTACAGCTTTTTTAGATTCTATATTGTTTATTTCTGCTCTGATCTTTATTATTCTCTTCTTCTGCTGGATTTAGGCTGTCTTTGATGTTCTGCTTCTATTTCCTTTAGGTGTGCTGTTAGATTTTGTATTTGGGATTTTTCTTGCTTCTTGAGATAGGCCTGGAT
Source organism: Lynx canadensis (assembly GCF_007474595.2). Classification (NCBI taxonomy): domain Eukaryota; kingdom Metazoa; phylum Chordata; class Mammalia; order Carnivora; family Felidae; genus Lynx; species Lynx canadensis. The sequence continues at coordinate 27,279,025 of NC_044320.2, forward strand.
TGCAATGTACTTTCCTCTCAGTACTGCCTTTGCTGCATCCCAAAGCGTTTGGATTGTTGTATTTTCATTTTCTTTTGTTTCCATATATTTTTTAATTTCTTCTCTAATTACCTGGTTGACCCACTCATTCTTTAGTAGGGTGTTCTTTAACCTCCATGCTTTTGGAGGTTTTCCAGACTTTTTCCTGTGGTTGATTTCAAGCTTCATAGCATTGTGGGCTGAAAGTATGCATGATATAATTTCAATTCTTGTATACTTAGGAAGGGCTGTTTTGTGACCCAGTATGTGCTCTATCTTGGAGAATGTTCCATGTGCATTCGAGAAGAAAGTATATTCTGTTGCTTTGGGATGTAGAGTTCTAAATATATCTGTCAAGTCCATCTGATCCAATGTATCATTCAGGGCCCTTGTTTCTTTATTGACCGTGTGTCTAGATGATCTATCCATTTCTGTAAGTGGAGTGTTAAAGTCCCCTGCAATTACCACATTCTTATCAATAAGGTTGCTTATGTTTGTGCGTAATTGTTTTATATATTTGGGGGCTCCGGTATTCGGCGCATAGACATTTATAATTGTTAGCTCTTCCTGATGGATAGACCCTGTGATTATTATATAATACCCTTCATCATCTCTTGTTATAGCCTTTAATTTAAAGTCTAGTTTGTCTGATATAAGTATGGCTACTTCAGCTTTCTTCTGACTTCCAGTGGCATGAGAAATAGTTCTCCATGCCCTCACTCTCAATCGGAAGGTGTCCTCAGGTCTAAAATGCGTCTCTTGTAGACAGCAAGTAGATGGGTCTTGTTTTTTTATCCATTCTGATACCCTATGTCTTTTGGTTGGCGCATTTAGTCCATTTACATTCAGTGTTATTATAGAAAGATAAGGGTTTAGAGTCATTGTGATGTCCGTAGGTTTCATGCTTGTAGTGATGTGTCTGGTACTTTGTCTCACAGGATCCTCCTTACGATCTCTTGTAGGGCTGGTTTAGTGGTGATGAATTCCTTCAGTTTTTCTTTGTTTGGGAAGACCTTTATCTCTCCTTCTATTCTGAATGACAGACTTGCTGGATAAAGGATTCTCGGCTGCATATTTTTTCTGTTTATCACATGGAAGATCTCCTGCCATTCTTTTCTGGCCTGCCAAGTTTCAGTAGAGAGATCGGTCACAAGTCTTAAAGGTCTTCCTTTATATGTTAGAGCACGTTTATCTCTAGCTGCTTTCAGAATTTTCTCTTTCTCTTTTGCCAGTTTCACTATGATATGTCGTGCAGAATTTCGATTCAAGTTACGTCTGAAGGGAGTTCTCTGTGCCCCTTGGATTTCAATGCCTTTTTCCTTCCCCAGATAAGGGACGTTCTCAGCTATTATTTCTTCAAGTACATCTTCAGCACCTTTCCTCTCTCTTCCTCCTCTGGAATACCAATTATGCGTAGATTATTTCTCTTTAGTGCATCACTTAGTTCTCTAATTTTCCCCTCATACTCCTGGATTTTTTTTATCTCTCTTTTTCTCAGCTTCTTCTTTTTCCATGGTTTTATTTTCTAGTTCACCTATTGTCTCCTCTGACTCTTCAATCTGAGACATGGTTGTCTCCATTTTATTTTGCAGCTCATTAATAGCATTTTTTAGCTCCTCCTGGCTGTTCCTTAGTCCCTTGATCTCTGTAGCAATAGATTCTCTGCTGTCCTTTATACTGTTTTCAAGCCCAGCGATTAATTTTATGACTATTATTCTAAATTCACTTTCTGTTATATTGTTTAAATCATTTTTGATCAGTTCGTTAGCTGTCGTTATTTCCTGGACTTTTTTTGAGGGGAATTCTTCCGTTTCATAATTTTGGATAGTCCCTGGAGTGGTGTGGGACTGCGGGGCATTTCCCCTGTGCTGTCTTGAATAACAATGCATTTGTGTGTGGGGCCGCAGTCAGACCTGATTTCTGCCCCAGCCCACCACTGGGGCCACAGTCAGACTGGTGTGTGCCTTCTCTTTCCCTCTCCTAGGGGCAGGATTCACTGTGGCGTGGTGTGGCCCATCTGGGCTACTTGCACACTGCCAGGCTTGTGGTGCTGGGAATCTTGCATATTAGCTGGGGTGGATTGGCAAGGTGCACAGGGGTGGGAGGGGCAGGCTCAGCTGGCTTTTCCTTCGGAGATCCATTTCAGGAGGGGCCCTTTGGCACGGGAGGGAGTCAGACCCACCAGAGGGATGGATCCGCAGAAGCACAGCTTTGGGTGTTTGCGTGGTGCAAGCAAGTTCCCTGGCAGGAACTGGTTCCCTTTGGGATTTTGGCTGGGGGATGGGCGAGGGAAATTGCGCTGGTGAGCGCCTTTGTTCCCAGCCAAGCTGAGCTCTGTCATCCGGGACTCAACAACTCTCCCTCCTGTTGTCCTCCAGCCCTCCTGCAATCCGAGCAGTGCTGTTAACTTATAACCCTCCAGATGTTAAGTCCGCTTGCTGTCAGAACACACTCTGTCCGGCCCCTCCGCTTTTGCCAGCCAGACTCAGGGGCTCTGCTTGGCCAGATGCCTGCCCCTCCGCCCCGCCTCCCTCCCGCCAGTGCGGGTAGTGAGCACTGCCTCGCTGCCCTTCCTACCCTCTTCCGTGGGCCTCTCGTCTGTGCTTGGCTCCGGAGACTCCTTTTTGCTGCTCTTCTGGCAGTTTTCTGGGTTATTTAGGCAGGTGTAGGTGGAATCTAAGTGATCCGCAGGACGCAGTAAGCCCAGCGTCCTCCTACGCCGCCATCTTCCCCTGTGCTCCTCATAGCAATTTTTAACTATAGTAACCAGGCTGCATATTAGATTCCCCAAACTTATTCCTCTTATAACTGGAAGTTTGTACCCTTTAATCAACATCTCCCATTTTCTGTATCACTCAGCCCTTGGCACCAACGGTTCTATTGTTTTCAAGAGTTTGATGTTTTTAGATACCATTTTAAGTGAAATCATAAGGTATTTGTCTTTCTAAGTCTGACTTATTTCACTTAGCATAATACCCTCAATTTCCATATATGTTGTTGTCGATGGTAGGATTTCCTTCTTTTTGTAGCTGAATAATATTCCATTATATTAATTAATTGAAATATTTATTTATTTATTTACTTATTTTCATATTTATCTATCACATTTTTTTTAGCCATTCATCTGACAATGGACATTTAGGTTGTTTCCATGCCTGGCTATTATGAATAATAATGATTCACTTGGGGCTTCTGGGTGTCTCAGTTGGTTAAGGTTCCACTCTTGATTTCAGTTCAGATCATGATCTTATAGTTTGTGGGATAGAGCCCAGCATCAGGCTCCACACTGACAACATGGAGCCTGCTTGGGATTCTCTGTCTCTTTCTCTCTCTCTCTCTCTGTCTCTCCCCTGCTTGCATTCTCTCTCTCTCAAAATAAATAAATAAGCTTATAAAAAGGAAGTGTATTTTAAAAAAATGATGCAATAAACATGGCAATAGATATCTCTTTAAGGTAGTGAGTTCATCTCCTTTGGATTTGTATCCAGAAGTGAGATTGCTAGATCATAATCATAGATACATTTGTAATTTTTAAGGAAACTCCATACTGCTTTTCATAGTGTCTCTATCAATTTACCTTTCTACCAAGAGTGGATCAGGATTCTTTTTTCTCTATGTCCTCATCAACATTTGTTGATATTTCACTGTGCTTTTGATTTGCATTTCTTCGATGATTAGTGATACTGAGTATCTTTTCACGTACCTGTTGGCCAACTGTATGTCTTCTTTGGAAAAATGTCTATTCAAGTTATGTAATTTTTAATCTGATTGCTTATTAGATATTGAATTGTAGGAATTCCTTATATATTTCAGATCTTAACCCTTATCATATATATATATATATATATATATATAATTTGTCAATATTTCCTTCTATTCCACAGTTATCACTTTATTTTGTTGATTGTTTCTTTTGCTCTGAAAAACTTTTTATTTTGATGTTAGTCATAGTGGTTGTTTTTTTTTTTATTTTTTGCTTTTGTTGTTTTTCAAATCAGGTTGTTTTTTAGCACTTTTGAACACTTTCTACGTGTGTAAGTTTTATGTGTTTAGAACGTTATAAAAGTTTTGATACTTAATATGATAGAATTTTATTAAAACACATGAAACTCTCATGATTGGCAATGTAAAAAAAAAAAATTGTACTCTGTCTGCATGAATTGCCCAGGTAATTGCAGTTGGAAAGATCGTCATTCAAAAGTAGTTCCATCTAAGCCTTTCCAGTTCACTCCACTTCACTTTCATTAGGAAATCATGGCTCTATGAGGATATATTCTATGATTTTCAATATAGAATTCTTAAGCAACTGCCTTCTCCTGGAGATCCAATGTGTTTTAATATAAAATTACTCACATATTCATTGAAATGAAAATAAGATTTACTTTTATTTATAACCTTAATTTTGAAATTTGAACTGAAATAAATTTGTGAGTTAAAGTAATGCTTCATAAAAAAAGTAATACTTTGTAGAATCTGTCAAAATTATTAAAAGTTTACAATGTGTTAAGCAAGTAACCCAAATAAATAAACTTAAGTATTAAACTATGTTGTTAAGAGTTTCTGTTCATAAATGTTCCTTAGAGCGCTATTGATATGGATGAAGAATTGGAAAAATGTACATAACAAATATTAGGAAACTATTTAAATTATGCAAAACATAAGTATATTTTACCATTTTTTAAAAATCAGATGTTAAGAAAAGTATTTATGAAATGTTACTAAATTAAAGATTAGGTTTAAGGATATATCCAGTGTGAAGCAATTTAAAAAAAAAAAAGGAAAAGGGGGATAGAGAGAAGGGTGTGGAGGTTAAAAATTTTTTTAATTTATTCTAAGTATTTTTATCTTTTTATTTTATTTCGTTCTTTTTTGTTCTGGTATTGTAAATGAAATTATTTCTCCAATTTCAGTTTCAGATTATTCATTGCTAGTTAATGGAAACACAACTGATTTTTGTACATTATCATGGGTTTTTTAAAAACACCTTTCTATCTTGATTAGCAATACAAACCTCACATTCATTCAAAAACTACCTTAAGGACAAACTGCACTTTGATACATTCTCTGACAACTCATCCTTACTGATACAACCCTTCAGTAAGTGCTCATTGTCAGTGTATTGGTTGACTCTATTAATATTTTCTATACGGTTCACATTGATCTTGTAACCTCACTAAAACTGCCAATTATTAGGATTGAAGAACAGGACCCAGTGACTAATGCAGTAATGACATAGTACTGTTCAGTGAATGAAGCAAGGAGGTATTATTCCAGAATGTTTTGATTGATCACTTGTTTCCTTTACTCTTTATTCTGGTTGACTAGCCAGTAAAGTCTTCTCCCACAATCAAATACTACTATCATGTACTACCATGTACATTTTTCTGTATGCTTCTAGTCAGCAATAAAAAAGAAAACCTTTGCTAAAACCCGATTAGCTGAAAATGCTTCATTTGTAACCATAGCTCTAAGTAATCCCTAGGAATAGGTCAATGAGCTATAGCTTAATTTTTCATTTTCTATGGTTCCTTAATTAAATTATTTTTATTTACATTCTGTTATCACATTCACAAAACACTCCTAAATACAAAGATGAGAAAAGATGGATGTCATGTTAATTACTGTACATTGCCATAGATGATTTGGTGGTACATATGAGAAATATGTAAAACAAAATAGATTGTGTATACACACACACACACACACATATACATTTTGCTCTTGGTTACATAAAATAAGGCAGAGATTATGTTACCTTCAAATTTTAGTACTTAATGTTCTGTATTCTAATTCACTTATAATAAATTTAATTTCAGTATTTTACTTTTTATTCATGTAATCAGAGTGGGGAGTTTCTTTTCAAAACTCAGCATCAATGTGAGAACCCTCAAATACACTGAATGATTAGGTGGTTCATTAATGGTTATTTTTAACATTCTTTCTATTCTCATTCTCATTACACTTCCTCTGTGTATTCAAAGAAATATCCAAACTCATAACAGTAATTTGGAAAAATGAGTTTAAACAACTTTGACCTCTATTTAATAAATGAATATTTCTGTCATTGCAATAAAATTTCATCAGACACTGTAATATAAAAGTATGACAAACTTTAATGAGTAGAGGGGAAAAACATTCTTCTGCAAACTTCTGATAATAATTTGTTTCTATAAGAGATTTTAGTCTTTTGTAATTGGGAAAGCCTAATCCTCACATACTAAAGATCAAATGTAGTAATATATTACTCTCATTATATTTCTTTGGAAAACTAAGAAATTTGACATTATGTGTATATATCATTAACTTTTTATAAATAAGTTGTTCTTTGAACAATTGAAATTTGTTATTTTAATTAATTTTATGCTTTTTTTATTGAAGTATAATTAACATACAATTTTATATTAAAGGTATACAAAATAATAATTCAACAATTCTATATGTTATTCAGTGTTAACTAGTATTATATTTTTATGTTAGCTTAAGTTTATCAATACAATAATATAGGTTTTAAATATTGTGATGTATATATACTTTAATATCTGTGATTATAAAATTCAAAATATAAATGTCTCTCATACTTGTATTTTTTAACAAACTTCAATGTCACCAAACAAAACAATTAACACCACATTTATAGTATATCGTATTACATAGCAAAGTTGTATTTAAAATTGCATGTCTATGTTTACTTTTATCCATAGTATAAATTTGAGGTTCATTTTGGCCAGAATCTCCGACAAAGGCTTCGAAAGCACTCTTAAGATAATACATGCAACCTACACTCAGCAGGACTTCATTTTCTTTAATTGTGGTGGATTTTTTTCACTTATTTAAAACTCCTCTTTTTGCCTATCAACCTTATCCACATCACTGAGATTCAAAAACTGATAAAGATTCATGTTCATACATGTGATAGTACATGTAAATATGTACATAGTGATAAAGTTCTGAGTGTGACAAGAGAAGAACAAAAATAGTTGTACAGATGTTTTAAATTTGTCCAATAGAGGCTAAAGGTGGTTTTTGAGGTGCACTCTCAACCTTCATCATTTTTCGACAAATTTTAAATAATAATTAATGATGATGTTTATTTATTTTTAATTTAAAACTCTGATTTTATAGTTTCACTGGTGAAAAAGAGAATCTGGTGTCACAAAGTCTGTATAGTTGCATAGAAGCAATCAGACAAAGCTGAAAGTCTTCTGTTCCTTTTAGGGTAAGGCATTGCCTCTACTCTAGTACTCAATTACCTGTCATCTCCCTGAATCTGAGGCTAAAGGTGAGTCACCATTTATCATCTGTTAGTACTCTTGTTTTCTTCTAGTTGGAATTAATAAAGAAATTAAAATATACTTATTTAAATAACATAGTACCTGACAACAAAAAAAAACCTGATATTTAATTAAAATGGGTTTATTGTATATTAAGCCATCTTCAACATAAAGACACATGTTCTCTTCCCAAAAAGAAAATCTCTCCCATTTTTCTTTGTTTTTTTCTTTCTTTGAAATTCTTGAATATATTAGCTTTAATGAGTATAAAGGAAATAAAAAAATAAACTCCTACAAAAATGCATAATTCATGGCTTTACTAGAAAGTCTACATTTAAATATATCTTATACAAACTGACATAATAAACACTATTGTTTCATGTATGTAAATGTCATAAAGCCAGTGTGCTCAAGCTTTTCACATGATTCTTCAAATTTGTTTCTTTATTTTTACTATAGCCAACTTGTCAGAGTTAGTCATTTGATCTTCATGTCTATTTAAGCTGTTTGAGGTATAATAAAATTTAACCATCTTAATATAGTTGGAATTGTAACTAATTGCTATATTTTATTTAAAAATGTTATTTATGCTTGGAAGAAGTTAGCAGTAGTAGCAAAATACCTGAATTTATTTAAGATACCATAATGTCAATAAGGGTAGTAAAACCAAAATCTCTAGGACAAAAAAAAATCTATAAAAAAAATAAAATCTAGGAGACAAGATGTTCTAACAAAACCTGAATGGGCATGTGGGAAAAGCCACCTACACAAGACATCCACTGCATTAGCAACTAAAGAAATCAGGGAAAAACATAGTGACCAAGGTAAGAACAGATAACTTCTGGGAGTAGAAGCTAAAATTAACAATGCAGGTACAATAGGGAGAAAGGAAAGAGAAGATCAAAATTAAAATGGAGAAGTATTCTAAGAGATGTATATGAAAGCATACTTTTAAAGGTACTTTGGGGTACTAAAATTCTTTTAATAGGTCCAAGAAGAAATTTCATCTATAATTACCAAAATAAAGTAATAATGATCAAATCCTGTACAAAGTTATAAGGAAAAAGAGTAAAGAGTAAATTAATGGAATATTAGTTATTGACAACGTGTCAGATTTGTTTATTGAAAAATATAAAAAAATATTTTCTAATGTTTAAAAATAAAATACTGAATAAAGACAGGTAGATGATATGAAAAAATATATATAAATAAGGATCAAAAAACCCAGTAGTGAAGTAACAGAACTTAGAAAACAATCAGATGCCAAAAAAAAAAAGATTACTTCAGAAATAATGACTAAAACTAGAAGTATGAAATGGAACAATACTAAAGAATGCAAATACAATACAAAACAATCAAACAAAAAAGGAAATAATTCTTTGAAATAAACAGAAAATGAAAAAGAGGAAATAATGAAAAGAATCAAAACAATAAACTAAGTTAAAAGTTCCCCAAATATAGCACAGAGTATTATATAAATAATAGTTCCCTCTAAAAAGAAAATCATAACAATAAAAGAAGAAAAATCATAATTCAAGGTCATTTTGATTACATAAAGTACCTCATAAAATTATGCATTAAAAAAACCAGTACCTAGTATTTGGGAAAGACTACATGGAATGACCAACACTAAAACATGCTATTAAGACTTACTAAATTTTAAAGGAATGAGATACTACTATGTAACTATTATAAAAGCTAAAAGCAATACAATTGACAATGACAAGTGCTGACAAGGAGGTGGAACAATTGAGACTTTCCTACATTACTGGTGAGAGTACAGAATGTTATCTTCATTATGGAAAAGAGTTTGTCAGTCTTTTAAATCTTAAAATTGCACTTAGAATATGACCAAGCAATCCCACTCCTAGATACTTATAAAAGATAAGTAGAATCTTATTTATCCTTATAAGAGATAAATGACAGCTTATAAAGTCATATAAAAGCCAGTAAACAAATGTCACTAACAGCTTTATTAACAATTACCCCAGATTAAAACTCATCCAGAGTTCCACCAACTGTTGAACTGATAGCCAATGTATGGGACATAGAAATGATGGAATACTACCCAACAGTAAAAATGAATGAACTAAAATATGCAACAATATTAATTAATATAAAAGCATCATGCTAAATGTAAGAAGCTAGACTCAGAAACTTTCATACTGTGTGATTTAATTACATGAGATTCTGTAACAGACAAAGTAATAGACAGGAAATAAATCCTATTATTTGCTTATGTGTATTTTTGTACAGAGGTGGCTGATGTCAAAAATGACATATCAGACCAAATGCACATCACATATACACAGAACATAGAACATTTCAGCCAGAGACAAAAGAATACACGTTCTTTTCAGTGGCACATAGAACATTCTCCAGCACAGATCACATATTAGGCCACAAAATAAGTCTTGACAAAAAAAAAAAAAATTAAAGTCATGCCATGAATATTTTCTGACCCCAATGCCATAAAACTAGAAATCAACAACAGGAAAAAATCTGGAAAGAGCACAAATACATGGAGATAAATAACATGCTCCTAGGGAATTAATAGGTCAACCAAGAAATCAAACAAGAAATCAAAAATTACATGGAAACAAATGAAAATGATAACACAATAATCTAAAATCTTTGGGACACAGTCAAGGTGGTTCTAAGAGGGCATTTACAGCTATACAAGTGTATGTCAAGAAGCAAGAAAAATCTCAAATAACCCAACCTTACACCTAAAGGAGGTAGAAATAGAAAAACAAACAAACCCCAAAACCAGCAGAAAGAAGAAAATAAAGATTAAAGCAGAAATAAATGATAAACTAAACAAAACAATATAACAAACAAATAAAACCAGGAGCTGGTTTTTTGAAAAGATAAACAAAATTGATAAAACTCTAGCAGGACTCATCAAAAGAGAGAGAGAAAGAGAGAGAGAGAGAGAGAGAGAGAACCCAAATAAATAAAATCACTAAGAAAGAGGAAAATAGCAAGCAACACTACAGAAATAAACAATTGTAATAGAATATTATGGAAACCTATACACAAACATATTGTACAACTCAGAAGAAACAGATAAATTCCTAGAAACATACAACATACCAAAACTAAAGCGGGGAGAAATAGAAAATTTGAACAGATCAAATACCACCAAAGAAATTGAATCACTAATCAAAAAACTCCCAAGAAACAAAAGTCCAGGACCAGAGAGTTTTACAGGTGATTTCTACCAAACATTTAAAGAAGAGTTAATACCTATTCTTCTCAAACTATTTCAAAAAATACAAGTGGAAGGAAAACATGCCATTTCATTCTATATGAGGGCAGGATCACCCTGACACCAAAACCAGACAAAGACACCACAGAAAAAGAGAACTACAGGCAAATATCTCTCATGAAAATAAATGTAAAAATTCTCAACAAAGTATTAACAAACCAAGTCAAATAATATATTAAAAAATTATACACGATGATCAAGTGGGATTTATTCCTGGAATACATGGGTGGTTCAATATTCACAAAACACACAATGTGATACGTCACATGAATAACAGAAAGAATAAAAAACATATTTTTATTTCAATAGGTGTAAAAAGCAATTGACAAAATACAAAATCCATTAATGATAAAAACCCTCTGCAAAGCAGGTTTAGAGGTAGCATAATAACATAATAAAGACCTTATACAAAAAACCCACAGCTAACATCATACTCAGTGGTGAAAAACTGAGAGCTTTTGCCCTAAGGTCAGGAACAAGACAAGGCTGTCCACTCTCACCACTTATTCAACATAGTACTGGAACTCCTAGCCACAGCAATTAGAAAACATAAAGAAAAAAAGGAATCCAAATTAGTAAACTCTCACTATTTGTAGATGACATGATACTATATATAAAAAATCCTACAGACTGCACCAAAAATTACTAGAAGTGATAAATGAATTCAGTAAACTTGCAGGATAAAACAGTGTAGAGAAAATGGCTGCATTCCTATACAATAATAATAAAGTAGTAGAAAGTGAAGTTAAGAAAATAATCCCATTGGGGCACCTGGGTGGTTCAGTTGGTTAAACATCTGACTCGGTTTTGGCTCAGGTCATGATCTCACAGTTCATGGGTTCAAGTCCCACATTGGCTCCACAGCTGGCAACACAGAGCCTACTTAGGATTCTCTCTCTTCCTCTCTCTCTACCCCTCGTCTGCTTGTGCTATCTCCCTTTCAAAATAAATAAATAACCTTTGAAAAAAAAGGGAAGAAAACAATCCCGTTTACAATTGTATCTAAAACAATAAAATAATCTAGGAATAAACTTAACCAAAGAGATGATGGACTTGTACTCAGGAAACTATAAAACACTGATGAAAGAAATTTAAGATAATGCAAAGAAATGGAAATACATTCCATGTTCGTGGGTTAGAAGATCAAATATTGCTAAAATGTCTATACTACTCAAAGTAATCTACAGTTTTAATGCAATCCCTATCAAAATATCAACAGCATTTTCCATAGAACTGAAATCCTTAAATTTGTATGGAACCATTTTTCATAGAACTGAAATCCTTAGATTTGTATGGAACTAGAGAAGACCTTGAATAGCCAAAGTAATCCTGAAAAAGAAAAACAAAATTGGCATCACAATTCCAGACATCAAGTTATATTACAAAATGGTAGTGATTAAAACAGTATGGTGCTGACATGAAAATAGACACATAGATCAATGGAATAGAGCAGAAAAAACAATTATAAACCTACAATTATATGGTCAATTAATCTCTGACAAAGGAGGAAAATGAATATACAATGGGAAAAAGTCTCTTCAACTACTGGTGTTGGGAAAACTGGATAGTTACATGTAAAGGAATGAAACTGGGCCACTTTCTTTCACCATACACAAAAATAAAGTCAAAATGGATTAGAGACCAAAATGAGAGACATGAAACCATATAAATCCTTGAAGACAGAACAGGCAGTTATTTCTCTGACATTGGTCAGGGCAACATTTTTCTAGACATGTCTCCTGAGGCAATGGAAATAAAAGCAAAAATAAACTATTGGTACGACATCAAAATAAAAAAAAAAGTCTCTGCACAGCAAAGGGAATAATCAACACTAATGAAAGGGAACCTACTGAATGGGAGAAGACATGTGCAAAGACATATCTGATAAAGGCTTAGGATCCAAAACATATAAAGAACTGATACAACACAATACCCTAAAATCAAATAATCCAATTAAAAATGGGAGAAGGCATGAACATACACTTCTCCAAAGAAGACATCCAAAAGGCCAACAGATACATGAAAAGATACTCAGCATGACTCATCAGCATGAGATATCACCTCGCTCATCAGAATGGGTAAAATCAAAAACACAAGAAACAAGTGTTGGCAGGGATGTGGAGAAAGGGAACCCTCTTGTACTGTTGGTGAAAATGCAAACTGTTGCAACCACTGTAAAAAACAGTATGGAGGTTCCTCAAAAAGTTGGAAATTGAACTACTCTGATCCATTTATAACACTACTGGGAATTTACCTCAAAATTATGAAACATTAATTTAAGGAGATATATGCATCCCTATGTTTATTACAACATTACTTATAATAAATAGTTAAACTATAGTAACAGCTCAAATGTCCATCAGTAGATGAATGGATAAAGAAGATGTGGGGTGTGTGTGTATAATGTATATATAAATATATATTATACATTAATTATTATATATTAAATATGTTATATATTATATACTAAATATATAATATATAATGTATATATAATTCCATTATATATAATGGAACATTATTCAGCCATAAAAGAGAATAAAATCCTGTCATTAGCAGCAGCATGGATAGAGCTAGAGAGTATAAAACTAAGTAAAATAAATCAAGCAGACAAAGACAAATACCATATGATTTCACTTATATTGGAATTTAAGAAACAAAACAAACAAGCAAATGAGAAAAAGAGAGAGAGAGACAAAAAGAAACAGACTCCTAACTATAGAGAACAAACTGATGGGTACCAGAGCGGAGGTGAGTTTGGGTATGGGTGAAATAGGGGAGGGAATTAAAGAGTACACTTACCATTAAAAAATAAAATAAAATGATAAAAAAATAAATAAGTATTGGCAAGGATGTAGAGAAAAATTAACCTTCATGCACTACTGGTAGGGATGTAAATTGGTGCTGCCACTGTGGAAAACAGCATGGAGGTTGCTCAATAAATTAAAATAGAACTGCCATGTGATCCAGTAATTCAGTAATTCCAGTACTATTTGCCCAAAGAAACAAAACATTAATTCAAAAATATATGCTCTCCTATATTTATGGCAGCATTATTTACAACAGCCAGGATACAGAAGCAACCCAAGTGTCCATCAGTAGATGAGTGGATAAGGAAGTAGTGGTACACACTCACACACACACACACACACACACACACACTGGAATATTACCCAGCCATAACAAAGAATATCTTGCTATTTGTGACAACATGAAAGGACCTAAATGGTATTATGCTAAGTGAAAAAAGACAGAGAAAGACAAATACCATATGATTTCACTTATATATGGAATCTAAAAAATAAAACATGAATAACAAATGAAAAACAGAATCAGACCTATTAATACAAAGAACAAACTGATGGTTGCCAGAGGGGAGAGTGGTGGAGTGTGATGGGCAAAATGGATGAAGGGGAACGAGAGATACAGGCTTCCAGTTATGGAATAAATATCATGGGGATAAAAGATACAGCCTGCATACAGTCCACTGTATTGTAATAGTGTTATATAGTGACAGATGGTAGCTACACTTATAAGCATAGCATAACGTATAGACTTGTTGAATCATTATTTCGTACACTTGAAAGTAATGTAACATTGTGTGTTAATGATCAACTAAAAAAAAAAGAATTAAAATACTTTATATTTAACCTTTTACAGAGTTTCTTTTTTTATTATTTTTTTAATGTTTATTTTATTTTGGGGGGGGGGTTGCAGAGAGAGAGGGAGACACAGAATCCAAAGCAGTTCCAAGCTCCAAGCTGTCAGCACAGAGCCCGACATGGGGCTCAAACACACAAACTGTGAGATCATCACTTGAGCCAAAGTTTGACACTTAACCTACTGAGCCATCAAGGCTCCCCCTTTTCCTGATTTTCATGTGGTGATAATCAAATTAAAATTTAAAATCTGGATTTAATTTGCTTCTCTGAAACATTTAAAACAGGAAAGAATGAAAATGAAAAGAATGAAGTAGGAAATTAATTTAATTAACTAAGCTCTGATTCATTAATGAATTTATTAATTTTATTTCTCCAGTAAATCCTCACTGAGCATCTATAACATGTTTCATTTGTTTGGTTCTAGGATATAAGACAACAAAAAATAAAATAAAATAAAATAAAATAAAATAAAATAAAATAAAATAAAAATATATCTGGCACCAAGGAGCTTATTCTTCAAAATCTTTTCTGTATCAAAAATCAAATAAATATTCACCTCAATTTACTTCTGATTTTTATTTGATTTGTTTTATATCAAAATATTTAATAGATTTGAATATTATTTGATGTGAGATTTTTTCTCTAAAAATATTTTTATACCAATTTTTACATCCTACACCACCCTTTCCCATTGATTTAGGGTGTTTTCTTTAAATTATATTCACACATTATATTAGCAGATTTTCTTGCTAAACTTAGTTTTATTTCTTTGTCCTCTTTGTTTCACCTGCTCGTATTATGCTATTTTATTTTTTAGCTTAATATTTTTGGTTTTTTTTTCTTTGATTTTATTCATTTATATATTTTATTTTAGAGAGAAAGAGAAAGCACACAAGCAGGGGATAGGGACAGAGGTAGAGAAAGAATCTTAAGCGGGCTCCATGCTTAGCGTGGAGCTGGATGGGGGGCTCAATCCCGCCATTCTGGGATCATGAACTGAGCCAAAATCAAAAGTTAGAAGCTCAACCGACTGAGCCACCCAGGCACCCCAGCTTAATATGTTTTTTAAGATTTTTTTTTATCTTTAAGTAATCTCCGAACCCAAGTGGGTCTCGTATTCACAACCCTGAGATCAAGAGTCACATGTTCTACCATCTGCGCCAGCCAGGCACCCATTGTTAGCTTAATATTTGGACATATGTAATGATATAAATAAAATAGTTATGCACGAAGGGCTTCAATCTGCAACATTATAAAGATGATAAGACTAGGAGCAGGGAAAACAATTAATATAAAAATACGTAAATACCAATTGTCCTTTTATAAGTCCCCTCCCTTAGGATTTTTGAAAACCCTGAGTTTTAGCAAAAAACCTCTGGTTTGATTTTTTACCATATTCTTCTTTTTGTATTTTCTCTTTTAGCAGTTTAACTTCCACGTGTTTCTACTCAACTTGATACACATTGTCTTTCACAGATAATGCTCAGTCTAGAAGAGTACTTTTGCTTTATCACTGGATTTATATAAAGGCCTTGTTTGTTAGTAGCCTGCTTTCAGTATTAATTCTGAAATATTTTGTTTTAAGCCTTTAATTCTTTCTGTAATGGTCCCCAGAATTCTGCATTTGTGTTTGCTAAAAAGATCAGTGGTTTCATCTAGACCGTGACTCTGAACTTGATTACATTTGCTTTCTTTGCTAGAAAGTGTTGCTATTCAAACTGGAGATAGGGCTGAAGCTGAAATCAATATCCTTGTACAGGGTGATGCTTCATGAAGTAACATCACTAAAAATCAGGAGAACCAATAGTTCAGGAGCCTTTAGAAATTCACTGCTCACCAACATGTGGTCTATAAAATCACAGAGCCATACAATGTAAACTACAGAGCCAAATAGTGGTATACTGGCAAAACTTACCATAATAATGGCTATAAAGTGTTTGTCCTCAGAGAAAATTCTATTCTAATTGTTTCATGGCTGGCACTTATGTAAATATCCAATGTCCACATGAATCAACATATCTGTTCAAGCTTTCCTATAATTATTCTTTGTGTTGACCCTGAAACATTGAACTTGCAGTACTTTGTTAGATGACAATTTTAAGGAATTAAGATATAGAAACTGTCACTAGTAAATTTGTGCATATACAATTATGTATTATAAATACTAAATCTTTTAACAAATTTGCATTCAGTAATATGGTCACTTAAGTCCTGCCAACTGTTGAGTAATTCTATGATAATATTATACATATTAAAATAAAATTCCATATTCTAGGATTAACATGTTTTGCTTTTGAACTGCATATTCACTCTGTTTTTTTCTTACAAATTACTTTTCTGCAATTTTTTGTAATATACTCTCTATATTAGTTTCAAGGTATCATTTCATTTGTAACGTTTTTTCTGATTGATCAATGAGGTTAGAAGAATTCATATAACTTCTATTATATATTGTTATAAAATAGTATTTTAGTAATATTAACAACTATTCATTTGGTATAAGTGAAATTGCAATATAAAGGTTAATGAAAATATCTTCCTTTTTATTTACCTAGATTTATAACTCTGTAGGAAATCAGAACTATATTAAACCTCTATCTCTCATCTAAACAGAAGTTAATAAATTGAGTATTTTAAAGAACACAATTGCTTCCTAAATGAATTTTACTGAGGCTTGAAATCTAAAATGTTAAGCTTCAAATTAGAGCTCACATTAAAATAGAGCCAATTCAAATATTAATTTCCTAGGAAACCAGAATCAATACATTAATTCACAAACTATTTTTTAGTCTTTTATGAAATCTACTTCCCAAATAAAAACCTATAATCAAATAACACAAAACTTTGAAATGACTATATATATTCTTTTTCTTTTAGTGAAAATAATTTTCTAACAATCTTAAACTTTTCATTATTTTGAACTGGCTTTATTATTTGTACCTTAACTTTGCATTATTGCCTGTAGATATATATTGAATCACATAATAATTAATTAAATAAGTTAATTACATAATGGGTTATTTCTAATAAAATAAGTTACACACAGATTTCAGAATTCCTACTTTTGTTCTTGCAAAAAATAAATGTTTGGGATTCCAAGTTATGTTCATTACATTGGCTAATGTAATGAATTCCTAATTCAAATTAGAAAACAAACTATAAAGTGATATGATTTACTCTAAAAGACTTCAAAATACTGTTTGTATTAATGTTGTATACAATGATCATAAAATAATCTTTAGGTGCTTTTTAAATTGAATTGGGAAATTTAATAATATCACGTATATGAAGCTTTATATATATAGTTTTATGTACAGTATAGTTAAAATTTTGTAATTTGGATACGTCTTATATTTTAAAGTAAATTTCAGAAAAGATTAAGTTCATTGATTAATTCCATGATTAAATTTCAAGCTGAATTAATGTAATGTATGTTCATTTCCTTGGAGGAAAAAATAGACCATTAATATTAATACAGATAATGCCTATATCCTTTGCTTTGAATAGCACATTTTGTTAAAGTTGCTATTAATTTTAGTTCTTTACTATTTGGCAAAGAAAATTTGAATATTGCACACTTTTTAAGACTTTCTATTAACATGACTTTATAGATATTAAAATTTTATAGAGGTAAGTGGTGTGATCTAGGGGTAAATCATGATGTAAATATAATTAAATATAAAAATTAAAATATCAAACATCGAGCATTTATAATTTACAACTGGGGCATTTCAGGTCTAAAGAAATTCATTAAGAAGCCATTATTATTAAACTGTTTTAGATGTTAAAATATTATTAATACAGGTGGCCCTTGAACAACACAAGTTCAAACCATGCGGGTCCACATACATGTGGATTTTTTCCATAATTACAGTATAGTATTTTAAATGTATTTCCTCTTCCTTATGATTTCCTTGATAACATTTTTTCTCTAGCTTATTTTATTGTAAGAATACAGTATTTAATATATATAACATACAAAATACATGTTAATCAACTGTTTCCATTATTATTTTTTTGATGTTTATCTATTTTTAAGAGAGAGAGAGAGAGAGAGAGAGAGAGATTAAGAGTCTGCACAAGCAGGGAAGGGACAGAGAGATGGGGGACAGAGGATCCAAAGCAGGTTCCATGCTGACAGCAGAGAGCCTGATGCGGGGCTCAAACTCACAAACTGTGAGATCATAACCTGAGCCAAAGTCAGACACTTAACTGACTGAGCCACCCGGACACCCCAACTGTTTCTATTATTGTTAAGGTTTCTGGCCAATACTAGGCTATTAGTAGTTAAATTTTCAGGGAGTCTAAATTATATGCAAATTTTTAAATGAATGAAGGGTTGGTGCCCCTCATCCCTGAGTTGTTCAAGGGTCAACTATACTCTTGTACTCATGAAAGATAATTTTCATAGATGATTAACTTTATATAGCACTGATGACATTTTGCCATATATAACTATTACAGATAGAATGATACATATGTTAAGAAATATTAAACATTCATTTATTGCACTTGATCTTTAGTTGGTGCATACATAATAAAAAAACCCATAGGTCAGGGGAGCCTGGGTGGCTCAGTTGGTTGAGCATCCAACTCTTGATTTTGGCTCAGGTCATGATCTCACAGTTAGTGAGTTCGAGCCCTGCATATGACCTTCTGCATCAGGCTCTCTGCTGACAGTGTGGGCCTGTTTGGGATCCTCTCTCTCTCCCTCTTTATCCCTCCCTGCTCATGCTCACTCCCTTTCTCTAAGTAAGTAAGTAAATAAGTAAATAAATAAACTTAAAACGCCAACAACAACAAACAACCCATAGGCCAAAGTCAAAAAATATATAACACAACAAAAAAAAGTGCAGTAAAATTTGTAAGTGTTCCAGAGATGTTAGAGAAATATAAATATGGGAGCAATTCAAATTACTTGGGGAGACTTTGCAAGTCACAAAAGACAGGATGTTTTATCTGGATATTAAAGAATAAGTACAATCCCAAGACACAGAAGAAGAAAATACCATTCATGGATGAAGGGGTAGTCCTAAATAGCATGGGAAAGTAAAGGTAAAAATGATATTCCATGATCATAAAAGCACAAGATCTTCAGGGTCAACCAGTAGAACTACTCTCATAAAATATGTATGGGAGAATTAGTTAGTTGGGCAGCACACTAAGACAAATGATGACACAGCTTCCCTGTGCGACACAGAACTCTAAGATTTCCATGATTCACAGACTTGCCTTGCTAACTCTACTAGTGGATGATTATTCTCATAACCTGCACAGAGGAAGATACACTTTGACTTCTCTAATATTATCGAGTAATGTTCCTAATGTTTTTCCTTATCCCAATACACTATGGCTTGGTTACAGTGAAAAGGTTTCAGGACTTGTTTCTAAAGATCAGTTGCACTGCTTCCTGCTTTGCCGTTGTCTGGAACACTTATTAAAATACGAATCCACAACTACTGAATCAGAAAATTTTGAGGTAGGCCCCTGGTATCAGGGGCAAGCTGCCCATGTGATTCCTATGTGCACCAACTGTGAGAGAGTCACTGATATGAACTTTGCACGATGCCCCTAGTATGGGCAGAAGGAGAACATAATTACATGGAGCCAAGCATGTTTTTATGGAGACTGGGTATGGCAAGCTTCATTTTCAGAAAATGGAATTTGTTCCTTAGCATACCGCTAAAGGTGAGGAAGACAACAAACACAACAAAAACAACAAGGCAGAAAGAAATACAAAGTAGATATTTAATGAACAGCTAAATTATTCCTGTAACTACTTGAATCTTGGCAGTTTTATGAGGCAAATATTAAGCTAATTTGTATGGAAATAAACTGAGGCATGAATATGATGTTAGAATACAACTAGTCTATTTACATTAAGGTGGTTTTAGGATTCCAATATGGTTTTCCTTAACTCTAGGACATATAAATTGCTATGATTGTATCTTCCTCCACAGAGATGGTAAGTGCATATTCAACTACTCAGGCAATCTGCACAAACTGAAAATTTGTCTGTCATGTTCGCAAGAAAATCTCATTATAAGTTACTGGACAAAAGGGTAGAAAGTATATTGAACATTCCTTCTGGCAATTGCTCTTATTTTAGATTATCTGGTACGTTATATTTAAATATAGATCTCTGCTATGGGTTTAATATATGCAATTGCATCTTACAAAAATATTGGAACTATCATTGCAATAAAACAGTGTTTGACATCTATTAACAGTATTTTCTCTTCTGCAATTCAAAGTTATTAGGGAATTTCTTGTTACATATTTGTTCAAGGTAATTAATTTTTTTCCTTTTTCCATTTACTCATTATCTCCTAATAAGTAGTGACACAATTTAAAAAAAAGAAATCATTTGCTTTTTTTCCCATTACTTTTTTTTGTGATATTTAATGCTTACCTTAATAAAAGCAGTACCTTTTTTAATAAAATAAAATATTTGATATAATTTAGACTTATTTTGTTATCATACAATAAAAACATTATTATCAAAATTTGACTTATTGCATTATCATTATAATAAAAATGATAAAAAGATAACTTTTCATCTTTAAACAATTTACTTCAGTCCAAATATATGCCAAGCACTATAGTGTGTTCATTCTCTCATATTTTTTAAATGTTTATTTATTTATTTTGAGAAAGAGAGTACGAGTTGGGGAGGAACAGAGAGAGAGGGAGAGAGAATCCCAAGAAGGCGCTGCATTGTCAGTACAGAGACTGACGCAAGGCTGGATCTCACAAACCATGAGATCATGACCTGGGTCAAAATCAAGAATCAGACACTTAGCTGACTGAGCTACCCAGGCACCCCATTCATTCATTCATTCATATTATACAAAATTAAATTTTAAAGAAACCTTATAATTTAGTCATTATAATTGTCTTCACTTAAAATGAAGAAACTAAGATTTACTCAACACTATCAAATGATGCAGCTTAATATCAAAGCCAGGTTTTCCCAATACAAGTTCAGTGTTCTTTTTCTTCACAAAATAATACATTTACTCTGCTTTATGTTATTCATTTTTAAGATGTCCACTTCTAGTGTGTCTTTAAGGACACACACAGTGCAAACATCATATAACCCTGACTCAAGGCAATTCAAAAATTAAAGCATTTATAAATTCACATAATAAATCTTTGGCTACAGCAGGATATGGGCACAATTCACTCTTGCTCTTTTTCTGTTTTTCTCTGATTGTCCTATTTTAAACCTTTCCAAATGGTGGCTTTTTCATTCATTTGGCATCAAGATGATTAGAGATGTGACAGATAGAAAATACAGTGTGCACAAATGAGAAAAATGTCCCTGTTATTCAGTGGAGTGAAGAAATTTTAATCCGATTATTCCCAGGTACTACTGCCTTATGTCTCATTAGCAGCCTTTGCAATCCCATTCCTAAGCCATCCACCAGTATAGGGTTGGTGAGTACCATGATTCACTTGGGTTAGTAAGAATTTATAACTGGAGCTGGAAATGTGGTTGGCCTACCTTGAGTCACCTAAATGATACTGGGATTCTGTTAGGAAGAAGGAACCAAAAAATTTATATTTTAAGTAAACCACTAACAACATTTGCCATATGTGTCGTCTGTAGTGAGAATATAGTTAGAGAGACTAAGATATACATTCTGAAAGAAAAGATGTGCAAACACTTGTATTTGGGGTGTGTGTGTGTATGTGTGTGTGTGTGCATTTGTTGAAAAATATAGGCAAAATATGTAAAAGAATAGAAATCTTAACAAGATATAAGATGCTATTTAGTTTAAACAAATTAGAACAAATTATATACATATATTTACTTTTAATTTTTTATGATGAAAAGGAAGAGGATACATTTGGGATGTTTTAATTTCTCTACAGACATAGGGCTTTACTTGATAATTCAAGGGAGGTTTTATTATTAAACTATTAAGGGTGGCAGAAAATTTCAGGCATTTTGCTATTGTTTATATCGTTTACTTAGGCTATGAAGGCATCTTGTGCCAGAAAGGTGAGCTTGATTTGGTAAAAAGAATAAATCAAAATAAGAAATAGAATTCTGTGGGTCCTCCTAGTACAGTACAATTAGTACCAAAGTAAAATAAATACTCATTGCTATTTTCTGAGATAAATGTAAGCAATAAAAGTTCATAGAGAAAAGCGACTGAATTAGTCAAGTTAAGCCAGACTATGTGGTGGTAACTAATAAATCCTGAATTTACACTGTTGTAGGACAAGAAAAGTTTATGTCCTATTCACAGAAGATCTGCTATAGGTCAGAGAGTGAATTAAAAATCGTGACAGGTTGCCCCACTCTTCAGGTCTTATAATGCCACTCTCTCAATATGTGGAGCCTAGAGAGTGGAGAGGAAAAAAGAGATGAAATGGCTTTTAATTCCCTTAGTTGGACACCCATCACTTCAATATAATCCAACTACAAAAAGAGTCTGCGCTATAACGGAGAATATATGGATAGTCAGTGTGTATTAAATTGCAGTGGGAGCTTTGGCTGGGTGAGTGGGAACTGGGTTTAAGAGGTTAAAGAAGGAAGAGAGGAGGTAAGAGGTGGTGTTAGGTTTTATAAGTGTACTCTAGTATCATGTCTTATCTCTTGAGTGATTATTCTTCCATTCTTTACTGCATGATTTGCTTTGACCAATGAAATACTATCAAAAGAGAAATTCCACTCCTGATAAAAGCCTCAAGATCCTGTATTTCCTATAATCTCTTTTACACCTAAAATGATGAGTGAACATGCTCCAGATAGAGTCTGCTTAACCAACACTACAGGGGACAAGCAAGGTCAACTAAGTGGGCCTGTGGACTGTCTTTTTTTAGTTTCAGGTTTTCACGATTGTTTCAGCAACTTCACAGGCATGGATTTATTCCATTGCTCAAGTGAATGCTAACTCACTCACATGAAATTCCAGTAGAGATACCACACCTAGACTTCTGAAGATGAAATCTGAACCAAATGAGCTATTATGGACTCAAATTTGTTCCAGCTCCTACTAAAGTTGGTGAGCTCAGAGCTCACCAGCAGGTTCTGTGTAATGCCTGTTCTGTACAGATTTGGTTCATTTATGGACTCTGTGCAAGGGTAAGCTGGTCATTTGATGTCTCTGAGGCTCTTCAAATTGGGAAAATAACAGTAGCTAATTCAAGGATTTTTGTTGTTGTTGTTGTTCTTAGACTCTACCTAAATTATGCTATTTAAATTTGTCTCAACAAAGTTAAATGCTTTTGATATAGAATAAATATTTGTCAAGGAAAATAATTATTTGATAAATTTAACATTTAAAATATAGGTTGATTTGAAATATCACTTACATATTTCTAAGAGGAATGTCTTAAAATACCTTTATAATATAAAGATTGCAAAGGTGACTTAATTTCTATAATTGATGCTACTTTCCATAATTAACATATATATCCTTTAAAAAAAAAGTCCTCTCCCTACCTTTTTTTCTTTTCTTTTCTTTTTTTTTTTTTTTTTTTTTTTTTTTTTAACTTCAAAGCAGCAATGTGGGAGGAAGCAATTTAAACACTGACAATTTTTGGTAAGGACCCCGTGGGTGTACATGCATAGAGGCACATAAGAGTTCAGTACTTTACTGTTAGGTGGTTTTAGATGCATATTTGTATCTAAATTTATCAACTGTGAGATGTAACATGTGATTTGACCAAGTTTGAAAATTCCTTCAAAATATATATTAGTGGCTTGAAGTAAAGAAAAAAAAAACTAACTCAATTCCCAGTTGTGCCGTCAAAGCTCATTTATACATAGAAAGCAGATTAGAAATTTATTGCTTTTTTAGACCCAGGGTAAAGGAATCACAAGATATATTTTCACAAGGGCAACTAAACCAGTTGAAGTTTATAGCGCAATAAAATAACAGAAATTACTGAGTGTTTTGGGGGCAACAAATGGCAGTGATCTCACTGTGTTACCACAGAGGTTTGAAATGTGAGAAGAATCTTAGTGTGTAGGCTATAATTGATAATGGCAAAATACTCAGTGGATACATGAATGAACAAAAATGATGCTCTGAGGACCAACAATGATTCAGAAGACTCTCTAGATAGTAGGCCCACGGTAGTCGTTTGCTTTGAATTATGTTTCTTACACCAGTTAGAAGAAAAAAAAATCATTTATTTGAAAAGCTAATCACAAATATATTTGTTAGGAAAAAAATCAGTAGTGAGCAGACTTCATCAGGATTGCTGTTTTTAAAAAGTATTTTAAATTTTAAAGAAAATAAGATTCTGTTCAAGATTTTCATGATATAAATTAAGTTTGAAATCCAATTAGTAGTGTTTTAAAACTATGAGTCAATTTCAAAAGTAGATTACTCTGGGGGTGCCTGGGCGGCTCAGTCAGTTAGCATCCTGCCTGACTCTTGATTTCAGCTCAGGTCATGATCTTACAGTCGGTGGGATCAAGCCTCGTGTTGGGCTCTGCACTGACAGCGTGGAGTCTTCTTGTGATTCTCACTCTCTCTCTCTCTCTCTCTCTCTCTGCCCCTCCTCTGCCCATGCTTGCTCTCTCTCTTGAAATAAATAAACATTTTTTAAAAAGTTGTTTACTCTGATTCTTTTTCTTCCCACAAACTGAGTAGTTCTGAAGTGTATTAAAAGTAATCTTTGAAAAACATATCTACACTTATCTAATAACTTAATATCTAATGAAAACTATACACATAGAACATGAGGGTAATGAATATCTTAGATATGAAGTGTGGCATTTCAGAAATATTCAATTACACTAAAATTGTCCTAAAATTTTCAGCTCACATGAATTATTTTCTCTTGCATTTCTATTCTCAAAGTACACATTTTCTAGCTAAGTAATATAGATAAAATCCTGAGCAGCAACTATGTTTCATTTAAAATAATTTGGAGCTTTAATTGAGCTAGAACTAACTATTGATTAAATGAGATGGTATATCCATTTAAATATTTCCAGTGTAGTTTAAAAAAAAATAAGTTCATGTATTTGGCTATTCAAATAAACAGAGTGGACAACTAAGATATATAACAAATTTGTGGAAGCTCTTTCTGATTAAAAAAAAGATACAAAAATCATAGAGATAATCATGCATAAGGTTATGAAACATTTTTATAGAAAATAAAGGATACAATCATATTTTGATTTTAAATTTATTCTAATATTTTTATTCAGTTTCAAGTTTTTATTTAAATACTAGTTGGTTAACATATAGTGTAATATTGGTTTCAGGAGTATAATTTAGTGATTCATTACTCACATAAAACACCAGTACTTATCACAAGTGCCCTCCTCATTACCCATCACCCATTTAGTCCATTCCCCACCCACCTCCCTTCCAGGATACAGCCATATTTTTAGAAGAATGTTGGCTTGTGCATAATTCCTTTCTAAACTAAATGATACTTATTCATTGATTAGTTAGTGGCTATAAACTAACAATTTAAAATTTCTTTGGAGACTGGCTGCAAAGCAGACTGTGTGTTTATATAGCAGACAATAATAAATGCATAGTCAACAAACATATGAATCATGTCAAGTGAGCTACAAGTATCTAAAATATATTCCTATAATAGGAAATAAAGACAGGAAAACAATAGTTTTAGGATGGAGACAATTTAATCACAGACATCACATACCTAAAGAAAAAAAAATATAGCTGGTACCTTTCTTTTTAATTCTCATCAAGAAAGCATTGAAGCCTTTATCTTTTAGAGACAACTGGATTTGAGTCAGGATATTTTAACTCAAGAATGAGTTATGGCTACTCATTGTTTAGGTTCTTCCCAGCCACAGCCCATGTCTTACTTTTATGATGTCTTGTATTATAGTACAAGTCAATATTGTGTATAAAACAAAATAAAACATTTAAAAACAATATATTGGGACTGTTTTCTTATTAAACTTCAGTTTTGTTTGATTAATGTAAATTATTTAGCTCACAAATGTCAACATCCATCAAAATTTTATTAAACTGTCACTAAAAGTGAGAAATTAATATTTATACATTGGAATTTTTATTTAATTTTCTAAATAGTCATATTTATAAATATTTTTATCATTACTGATAGCACAATAGTACTGCATGCATTCTTCATTTAAATAAACAAATCAGCTAATTAAAATTTCTTTATATTTTCATGTTTACCCATTTACTCATTGCAAAACGTCATTATTGGTATAACATCATTAAGATATACCCCTGAGCTTTATTACTGAGAAAAGAAAATCTATCATTAAATCACAATGAAAATATTAATTAAAATTTAAAAACCATATAATCGAATATGGCTAAAGAAATTGAAGACTGCAACCAAAAAAAAAAAGTAGAGAAAGAAAATGATAAAAACATATGTTTTTTTTTTACATCCTCACAAATTTTGCAGTAGCAAACATGTCTCCTCCTTCAGTTTAGCTGAATAGTGTTGAGAGAATATCCCACAAAGCCTTGTAGTCTGGAATCACAGACAGTGGTAGATGGACTAGGGATTTAGAGGGCAAGGGAGATGCTCTAAGTGAAAGCACCAATTTATCGGCCTCTGACAATCCTGAGTCTGCAGGAAAAACCAGGATGGTGGGCAGATAGCAAATGACAATGAAACAAGGAGTAGAAACTGAATGTTTATCTTCTGATTCAATAACTAGTTAATTGATAAGGTATTTTAAGTTTCAGGAATTATTCCTGTTGAGATTTTTTTTAACATTGGATAAATTATATATTGTATACTTGGATTTCCCTCTAATGTATTTAATGCTTATAAAACAAAAATTTTACTGAATGTCATATACAACTTCATGTAGATTTTCTACAATGCAGCATATTTCATCTCCAAAAGCCATTCGATAGTGATATTATTTAATTTTAATTAGACTCATAAAATATGATTAATTTTAATTAGACATAAAATATGATTAAGTCTATCCCAAATGTCTATATAATTGGAAGATATGTATCAAATTTATATGAAGGGAAAACAGGTAAACATTTTAACCTATTTAACATAGATAATTTAGCATTCAGAAACATACATGACTGACATTATTTGTTGACACAGATCAATTCTAATATATTCTAATATAAACCAAGAGGTTTCCCAAGTCATGCTACAAATTTGTGCCAAATATAGGATTCTTTACTATGAAAATATTGGTTCACTGTTGACCTATACATGTTAAATACTAATTGGTTTTGGATGTCCTATAATTCACAGGCCGTGTTATCTTGTGAAGATAATTATATTGCAGTTTCTTTAAAGTTTTAAGCATGTTTTGTTCCTAGATATCATGTTGTAAAATTCCAGAACTACAAATTTCAGCACGTCCAGATTTATCATATTACCTTTTTTTTAATATTCTAGTTTACCACTACCATCACTATCACAGCTACTACTGCTTCTACCACTACTCCTACTTACTAGTACTAGTGATGGTACTAATATGTGTCACATCTATCACAGCACATATTTGTAGGGCTGGGATATGTCTTTCTTTCTTTATTCCATGATTTTAAAGGTCATGTGTACTTTTTTATTCTCCCACTCTCCTCTATTGTGTTTGGTACACAGTAGTCATTTAACATCTATGTTTTCACAGAATATGATGCTTTGGCTAAAACTTCAAGAAAATGCTAGTTTTTAGTTAAAAATTTCATTGTTGAAATATTTTTGACATTGATTTATAATTGTGAGACTATGCTCCTAGAATAAGATATGTGGATGTGCTTGTGTAAGTCTTCCTAAGAAAAAGCATTCTTTTAATAGATATACAAGATGCTATCAGCCATGAACATAAAAAATAAAAAATAAAAAAAAGTCACTATAAGTTTCTTTGAACCAGACATTTAAATTCATGTATGTTACTTGGAATAGAGTTTTATCATTATTGCATATGTGCCTATGTGTGTGTATTATGTATTTAATGAGTTATGTTTATTTAATAATTCAAAGTTATAGAATGTAATTTTGATATTTCTCTTTGTCCAAATATTATAGGGAAAGCTTTTTGTTAACTTAGATTTTGCTGTTTTTACTTGTATTGTTTTCATAGAGATACTTGGCCTGGACAAATTATGCTTTTTTACTTTACTAAGGTTTTCTTTGTGGACAAGCATATTTCCAGTTTTAAAAATTCACCATAATAATTGGCAACAAATATGCACTTTATATTTGTAAGATTCCCATCATGTGCACTTATGAAACATATGCAAATACATTATCATTTTTCAATTCTTATGAACCAATTTATATTTACATTGATAAAGGTATTTTAAGTTTCATGTATGTATACTTTCCCATGTCTTTTTAGATAAAAATATTTTTTCATGCTAAAATGTTATATTTTGTATAGAAATATCAGAAATATTAATCATAGATTTTACCTATAATCTATATAAAATTATCCACTACTACTTTATCATTTTTAATTTAATTTTTATTATACAATGATTATCTTGGCTTCTTAATTTTCTTACTATCTAATTACTGTATCTTTAAATATTCTTTCAATTTTTCTGGGTTATTTAGATCTAGATTGATCTTTTTTAAAACATTTTAACCAAAAGTTTTCTCTTGATGTTATGTGAAATATCCAAAAAATAAAATGAATTCTATCTGGGAAGCTTGTCTTGCTTCATTTGTAAAATAAACATGACAATCTTCTCAGATACACTATGGGAAGAAATTAAAATACAACCTGATGATAAGAGAAGCTTTATCATTAACATAGAGTTGCCTACAGAGCGTGAGTAAGGTTATTCCTGACAAATAAATCACACCTGACTTTTTCTATGTTCCAAATCTCGTCACATCGTCCATTGTCCCTACCTTGAATTATAGCAAGAGATGACTGCAGCTCTACCACTCATGCCTCAGCAGTTAAGACATATCCAATTTTCCCACTGATATCATCAATTCTAGTTCTTTTAGGAGCTCTGAGCTTTACAGACAACTCCTCCTAAAGAGGTAACTGACAGACCAAATAATCTTCCGTTAGCTCTCTACCATGAAAGCCTTCCTCCTCTTTCAAGCTAGTGTGTTAGACAAGTGGACATACAAATTATTGTCCTTTCTTCACAATCCATCTGCCTTAGCTGGACCAGCAAGCCCTTACTCTGGAACACATTTCAAAAACAAACCCAAACACACTTTATTTCATTTCTCATGAAAGAGTCCATTATCCAGGATCTAGCAAATCAATGTACTGTTTTGTTCTCACTCCCTGCCATACCCATGCCTTTCTTCGAGAATAATAAAATGCCTAGGCTGAGTAACAATAGAATGAAGGTGTTGAAGGTCCGCTAAACTTGGCCTGATTAACTGTAAAGGTGAATCCTTGCTATGTTTTAGAAACCAAACCAAATAAAACACTAAAACTGGATAGTTTTCCTATCTTTTGTCTTTATGATTTGACATCTTTGAAGAATACAGGCTATTCATTTTGTAGCAGTACCTCTATTTGGGGTTTTTCTACGCTTTAATTACAACTGTGTTTTCATAGATTCTGTATTTGTCTATTTGGCATTCATTCAACACAGGCCAAGTTATATTAATTATACTTTCTTATGTTCTGTATTCTTGATGCTTATGCATTTGCAGCCTCACTGAATGGGAACAGACTGCCCCCTCTCAGGGCTAAGCCAATTTTTAGCTAGCAAAGTCTTACCTGGGAGCATGCCTTTCACATGCAAACTAACTGATCCAGAGCCTCACCACCAGCCATCTCCTTATCAGCCTCACACACAAAGCCAATACTTCCCTTCCCCTAAATCTTCCAGGGCCAAGTGGAGGTGCCTAGAGACCACTCTTATTGCCCAAAGCTTGTTGGAATTATTCAAACTAGCCAATCCTAAATTGTTTGCTTTGCTTTGCATTTTCTTTTCTGTGGAAACCCCATTAAAGATTTTGGCCTGGGCATTTCTCCCGCTTCTGTCTCCCAATCAATATACTTTCCCTGTGGCCCTGCATGTGTGACATGCCCTTGTCTCAGAAAAATAAGTAATAAAAATCTTCTCTCAATGACACTGGCCTCTCTGTATTGTCACTCAGTTATCTCCATAAATTAAAATTCCATGGGTACACATGAGACAATTTCCTTATAAACAGAATCAGATTATGCATTTTGGGTAGGAATGGCATAGAGGTAATGTTTCCTTCTCAATATACTTACTACAGCAGGAAGCACATGATATCTATCCCTCTAATTACTAGTGATATTAATTTGAATACTCAGTTAAGATGGAGTTTATAGGTTTTTAAATGTAAAGTTATTTCTTTTTAAAATTAATAAGCATCATGTAGTAAATATGAGATGCATATACTGTCTTTCATATTAGCTCTCACTTACTGGACTTATCATTCATCAATGACTTTTACCTGAAACAATTATTACTATGATGATCACCAGTAGTGATCAAATATCCCTCTTCATCTAATCTACCTATGGAGACTGATTTCACTCTTCAAGGTTTAGCAACATATGACTACATAAAAAAAAAAAATCCTCCCTCTGTCCCATATGGGTAACATTAATATTTATTTATACATCCATAATTTTAATTTATAACTTCAGCATGTCATATGGATGACTTAATTGCCCATGTATTTTAAATTTTCACTTGTTGGATTATGATCTTGCCCAAGACACAATTTTTTCCTTACGTAAATATCTGACATAACTTATAGGAGGTAATAATAGTGATTTTAAAATATATGCACATGCTTTGATACTCCTTCCTTCAAGAGTTCTAGTCAATGACATGTAAAAGGAACCAATTTTAATACTGGCTGGTGATATCTGCCAGGAATAATCCTCCACATTCTTTCTCCTTCTACTGAATGTTTTTTTTTTAAATACATAATTGCTTGACCTTGGAATTCAAATCTGGAAAGTGGTAGAACTGTACATTTGAAGAATCCTGTGTTCCTAAACTATAAGTTGAGATAAGCTGCCCATCAAGCAGGAATGACCATGGAGGACTTTGTGTAAGTGACATATTTTTCATGGCTGTTTCAACCGATGCACATTTAAATAATTGTTTTTTTGCTACAGCAACTGATAGCACCTGATTTGATATACCTCATTTACTTCAACTGAGTTCAAGTATGAAATATTACAACATAGTATGTGACAATTGAAAAGTGTCCCTATTGGGTGGTATATGGGATAATACAAAGAAAATGTTTAATACTTAGTTAAGTAAAATAGTGGCTTTGGGGAAGTTTTCCATATTAGTTTTCACTGAGATAGGACTTGGGTTCCAAAAGAGGTGAACAGTGAAAAAGGACAAGAAAGGACAAAGGTTCGGACTGTATGTTATTTGTGAATTATGAAAAGAATTCTACTGTGAAAAGAAATATATCTTGAATTTCTACTTTTAAGAACAGTCATAAACAAGTTAGTTACAAAGTATCCAGATGAATGAAAACAAACTAGAGAAAACTGCATTATTCAGAATGTCTACTTGTTTGTTTATTGTCAGAATGTCTATTTAAATGTCAATCTATCAATATATCAAACTGCATCTGAATTCTAAGGTTATTGGAGCTAATATTCAAATAAAAAATTTGCCAGGTATATTATAGAGATCACTAGAGAATGCAACAGTAGTTCATCCAAGAGCACGGACTTCTTGAACAAAGATCTAAAAAGTCAGGTCTTAGGCATGTGTTCAGATAATGGGATAATAGAACCATGCTGACAACTTTGTGGAAATATCAACTGATTAGTCATTAGTCATATATATAGGCTCTTTCTCTGAGGAGCACTGCTACGGTTTAAATGTTTATATCCTTCTAACATTCATATATTGAAATCCCAATGCCCCACGTGATTATGTTAGGAGATGGGGTCTTTGAGAAATGTTTAGAATATGAGGATGGAGTCTTCAGGAATGAGACTAGCACTCTTTAAAAAGAGGCACCTGAGGAATCCTTGGTCCCTTCTACCATGTGCAGACACAGTGAAAAGGCACCAGCTATGAACACGAAAGAATTCTCACCAGAACATGACCTTGCTGGAACTCTGATCTTGTATTTCCCAGCCTCTAGACTGTGAGAAATAAGTTTTTGTTGTTATAAGCTACTCAATGTGTGATATGTTGTTACAGCAGCCTAAACAGACTAAAACATGCATAAACTCATAATGGGCTTATGTCTTGAAAGAGAGACCTTGATAAATCAACAAAATCAATGAATAAATGAGTAAATGAATTATAACATTAACATAAATAGAAGTGGAGAGGAAGGCAATATATTAAATTCAATGGTTAGTGCTGTGGTAGGTAGCTTCAAAAATGTCACCCTAGTGACATCTGCTTTTTGGTATTCACATCCCTGGGTAATCCTCTCCTCTTGAATATAGGGTGAGCATACTGACTCACTTCTAATAAAATGAAATTATAAGATATCACTTCTGAGATTAAGTTACAGAAAGACTGTAGCTTCTGACTTGGGCTTCTCTATAATTCTCTTGATTACTCTGCAGAAAGTTGATTGACATGTGAGTGGAACTATGGAGAGGCCCATATGACAAGGTATTATTGTCTCCAGACAACAACCACTGGAGATCTGAGACCAGCCTACAGCTTCATGTGTGAGTTTGGGAGCACATCTTCCCCAAATTGAATCTTGATATAACAATAGCCAGGACCTATATCGTATCGAAGTCTTGTAAGAAACCCTGACTCAATGACATCTAGATCTTTGACCCTCAGACAATGTGAGATAGTAAACGAATGTTAAAATGTCCAAGTTTTGGGGTAATTTGTTCCACAGAATTAGTTAACTAATATAAATACCTTTTTCATTTTTATCCAGGGATAACTCCTTATTTTTGAGGGCCTAATGATCAGAAAATGAAAGAAAGCCTAAATGATATTTAAAGTTGTAATTTTGCTCATTTTTGTGAATATTATCATAAAAGTATACTTTCCTTCATGTATCCAAATATGCTAAGGAAGATGGTTACCAAATTGTGGTATAAAAATGTGCTCTATTATGGGGCGCCTGGGTGGCGCAGTCGGTTAAGCGTCCGACTTCAGCCAGGTCACGATCTCGCGGTCGGTGAGTTCGAGCCCCACGTCGGGCTCTGGGCTGATGGCTCAGAGCCTGGAGCCTGTTTCCGATTCTGTGTCTCCCTCTCTCTCTGCCCCTCGCCCGTTCATGCTCTGTCTCTCTCTGTCCCAAAAATAAATAAATGTTGAAAAAAAAATTAAAAAAAAAATGTGCTCTATTAGATAAGTAAACATCACTTAAAAACCCAGTCCTATGAGGTTCTGATTAAGTTCATCTGAGCTAGTACAGATCTTCCTTAACACTGTCACTAAAACCATCATAAATTGAAAATATTCTGAGTCAAAAATGCACTAAATATACCTAACCCACTGAACATCATAACTTAGCCTAGCCTATCTTAAGCGTGCTCAGGACACTTACATTAGCCTGCAGTTGGGCAACATCATCTAACACAAAGCCTATTTTATAATAAAGTGTTGAATATCTCAAGTAATTTATTGAATATTGTGCTGAACATGAAAAAGAGAATAGCTGTATGGGTAGAGAATGATTGTAAGTATATGGGTTGTTTACCCTTGTGATCATGTGACTGACTGGGAGCTGCAGCTTGCTGTCACTGCCCAGTATCATCAGAGAGTTATCATACTGCATATTGCCAGCTGGAGAAAAGATTAAAATTCAAAATTTGAAGTACAGTCTCTACTGAATGTGTATCACTTTCGCACCATCATAAAGTCAAAAAACCCCAGATTGAACCACTGTAAGTCAGAAACTGCCTGCCCACAAGAATCTAGACATTTAAAATTTTTCTACAATGATTATAGTGTACAGGCAGGTTTGAAATACAATGATAAGTTAATGCTTTATATTATTATGATAAGGTACATAACACATGAAAACATTGTAATATATTCTTACAGGAACATAAATATTATAAAGTCAAATGCAATACATAATGTATTAATACATCTCTTCATACAAAAAAAGGACCATTAAAAGTGTACTCAGTTTCAATACAATGCCTACATTTGCAGCAAAACATTTCTAGTCCACCAATCAATAAAGTAATATGAACTGAACACCTGTTAGGTTCTCCATTTGATCCCATAAAATCCTTCTCTTCCCCCACAAAAATCCTTGTGTTGGATATTTTATATTACATTGGGATTTGGTAAAATAAATTTCACTCCAGGTTCTGTAGACAGAAAATGGCAAAAGTATGATTTGTATTTGGGCACATCTAACCCCAAATGTACTACATCTTGTGAGCTATAGAACGCTGTGCTCAGTGGTGATAGGTACATGGTAACACTGTACACATACCACAGGGTGAGGCAACTCAGGTTTCCATTGTGTTGATTGTGCCTTGAGGCAAAACTTGCTGGGCGGATTCATTATGAATCAAATTTATATTCACTTGGAGAGCTACTAGATTTCCCCTTCTCCAGAAATCAAATTGGTTCCTGCCCTAATGTTATCTATCATTTCAAAATGAGGAAGACAGGGCAATGAGAAAATATAACGTTCAAACAAGAACTTGAAATATTTCAAACAATTACTATCTGCTTTATTCACATATTTGGAGATATGCATTCTATGATGCCACTGAAATGATATGATAACAATGGATATGTCTCACTCAGATCTCCTGCTGTGGGAAGGGATACTGACAAAAGGCCCCTGTTACTGCACTCTGAATCCATCATCATGTTATCACTTAAGCCACACTCCAAAAAGGCTGCTTGAAGCTAATAACTGAGAGCAGCAAGATACACTAATGCAGATCCATACATATAAAATATAAAATTCCTTTGATGGGAGACTTTGGCTCCAGGATTCTTCATTAGCTTGCTGAATCTTTTTTAGATCTGTGCTACAGTCTGAATGCCTTCCTACACAACCATTCTTCTCTCCCACTCTCTTCTACAGAGATAATACATGTACCATGCTCTGAAGGTTCTCCTCACTCTCTCTGGCTTCTACTCTCTTTTTCTGTCAGAGAAATTTTCCTCAATAATCTTTTGTCAGCCTAATTCAGCTTGAATGTCTGCTTCTCAGAAGACCCCAACTAATGCAAGTGATGCCAAAATGTCCTGCTGGAGGAGAGGACCACTGAAGTGGAATAATTCAAGCATTCAAAAGATTAATGGGCAACGATATCAACACAGACAGTGGAGTTAGCTTGTTTCTGTTAAATTGCACCAATACCCTGCTGAGGGACAATAAGAAATCTAGAATTAATAGCAGGCATAAAACACACTATTCAGATATACTGCTCATGCGATAATTATCATTGACTGTTGGTCCCAGCTGCTGCTCTCTGAATCTAGCAATACATTTGCACTAGGCCTGGTGTCCCATATTTATTATTCCTAACCAGTGATTGAATATAACAAGGATACAAATGCAGGTCAATTTCTGTAACATGTGGGACTCTTCCGATGGGCTGGCTGGGGTTCAAGGACTCCACTGGCCTGACTGAAACTTTCTTATAACCACAGTGCAATCAGAGACTTTCTACTTAACCATCCTGCCTTCTCTCTTACACAGTGGTCAAACCTACATTGCAGTCTGAAATCTTTTCCAGGCTTCCCGCCCATACCCACTGTCCCTCAGAAGTATTTCTCCCGAGGGGCGCCTGGGTGGCGCAGTCGGTTAAGCGTCCGACTTCAGCCAGGTCACGATCTCGCGGTCCGTGAGTTCGAGCCCCGCGTCGGGCTCTGGGCTGATGGCTCAGAGCCTGGAGCCTGTTTCCGATTCTGTGTCTCCCTCTCTCTCTGCCCCTCCCCCGTTCATGCTCTGTCTCTCTCTGTCCCAAAAATAAATAAACGTTGAAAAAAAAAATTTAAAAAAAAAAGAAGTATTTCTCCCGATAAATCACTCCATGTCTAATCCTGTCTTACCTTCTGCTTTTCCAAGAACCTACATCACACAAATTCAAGTCTTACTCTAATCACATCGCATTTACTGTCATAATATCCATCCTATTCCATCTATTTAGTGTTAGTCATTGGTTGGAGGTGGGTACTTAAATTTAGCATAGGGAATACTGTTTTGTGACTTTTTTCCTGCTCTCTTGTTTGCCCTAATGTAAATGGGTATTTTGTTAAGAGTAGATATTTAATGATAAAACACTAGATATATCTTTGTTTCTTGACTGGATTTCTAAAATTGCTTTCAGTACATTGATCCTGACTTGCAGTTAATTAGAAGTCACTGACTGTCATCATTTAAAATATTGAATTAAATATATCATGTGTTTATACTAACCTCACTGCCATAAGCCTATTATATTTTAAATCAATATAACTTGTTTGAAATGATCAAACTATTACTTGGAAAAAAATTTTACCTCAAAAATGAGAAAAACCTTGTGTACTGTGTGTGGATGTGTATATATTACATTCTACTACTGTTCTCTAAAATATGGCCTCTTAAAATCTATTCTTACAGTGTTTTATATCTACACATTATTTAACACTCTTTGGATTGCAGGGGATACTTCTTGCTATTTGAATTGACTTAAATAAAATTGACAAAATTTTTAAAAATCTGTCAAATCAAAAAGTGGAAAGTTTAGTAATGCAACTGGACTCAGTAATATTTATAATCCTTGGCTTGTTTCTAGATATTTCTGTCTCCTTTTTCTTTAATTCTCTGAATGGTTGTTTCATATTTTCCTCACTGAATATGGTCTTTATTTTCATGCTGCCAAAATTGTAAGATGTATGATTTACTGTTTCTGCCACTTAAGATTTTTGAAGAATTTAGTTTGAAAAATTGCAGAAATGTACTCTTGTTTTATCTTATGTCAAACAATCTCTCTTGGGACCAAGAACCTGCAGCTTATTGGACTATAGTAACATAGGAAAGATCTTTCTAGAACCACATGGTTAGAGTAATGATAGGAGTAGAATCCAGTAGAAAGGACTATTCTAAGAAGAAAGGAAGAGACTGTTCATAAACAAAAACAGAAAAAAAATATTGTCTAGTATATTATGAAATTTATGTCATTATTCCAGAGTTTATGATGCAATAGACCAATGTTAGCACATAACATTTAGTACTAGTGTAATATGTTAGATTGGGAAAGTATAATTAAAATTTACTGTTAAATATAAGAGCAAATTCAGGGATATTTGATCAAGATGGTTTATACTCAACAGTGATTTTTAAAAATGTTTACTTGAGGGGCACCTGGGTAGCTCAGTCAGTTAAGCCTTCTACTTCAGCTCAGGTCATGATCTCAGTGTTCATGAGTTTGAAACCTCTGTGCTGTCAGCACAGAGCCTGCTTCAGATCCTCTGCCTCACTCTCTCTCTGCCCCTCCACTTCCTGTGCTCTCTCTCTCTTTCTTTCTCTCAAAAATAAACATTAAATAAAAAATTAAAAAATATTTAGTTGAGTATTTTGTTTAAGCGAAGTTCAGAATAATAATACTATTATGATTCAAGCTCATTAGTCATTCGATTATAAGTCAGAAATCATTCTAGGTTGCAAACTATTTATCACAGTTCAGAGTCTTCCACTGACAAAGATCTAAGCTCATAAATTCGCATACAATTTTAATAACTCAATATACCATCAGATTGATCACATCTTTTTCTACTATTTTGTACCTTCTCTGTGTCATATCACTCATCATATCATACTAAAATTATTTATGTATTTGCCACTACTGGTTTACAGTGAGTTTCTTGAAATTAGGGACACTTTCCTATATATATCATTTTTTGTATTTGTCAAATACAAATTTGGATTTGGATTTGCCTAGTGTAGTGTGCACTCTGTAAAGATTTATATTTTAATAGAAAAAGAACTAATCAAAAACAAAGATTTATTACCAAACATTCAGGATTCATCATTATGAAAAAAAAATGTAATTTGAAATGAGGTAAAACAATCTATCTGAAATTTTTTAGGTCCTAAACAAAAGAACTTTACACAAAAAGGCAAAGCAGTAACATACTTATTGGAAACTTCTTATATAAACAGTAAGTTCAGACCTACTCAATATTGAGACATTGAAGTATTGACCATAACTAAGGCCAAGTGTGATTCAGTGTCTAAAACATACTTAGGCATTTAAGTGAAAGTCAAGAGGGTGCAACTTCGAAGCTGACAGATACACAAGAACAGAAATGACTTCTTTGTATAAAGCAAATATGAATTCCCTGAACTATAACTAAACTAGGTTATATTATGATGACAAAATAGTTAAACTGCATTTTCTAAACTATTTAAGGCATATTGTGACAGTCACAAACATGTTTTTGTTTTTTGGTTTTTATTTTAGGAGAAAGAGAGAATGAAGGGAGGGAGAGAGGGAGAGAGAGAGAGAGGGAGGGAGGGAGAGAGAGAAAGAGAGAGAGAGAGAGAGAGAGAGAGAGAGAGAGAGAGAGAGAGAATCTTAAGTAGGTTCCATGCTCAGCACGGAGCCCAATGGGGGTCTAGATTCCACAACCTCGGGATCACAACCCCAGACAAAAGAGTTGGACACTCAACTGACTGAGCCACCTAGGTGTCCCTAAATATTTTTTTAAGATTTTATTTTTAAGTAATCTCTATAGCCCCACTGGGCTTGAACTTAAAACCCCAAGATCAAGGGCTGCATGCTCTACTGACTGAGCCAGCCAGGCACTAATAAACATGTTTTAAAGTAAGGCAATCATAGAACAGCAGGAGGCAAAGATACAGACAGGATAGTTCAATTTTTTAAATGCCTCATTTTTAAAATACAAATAAAATCAAATAACAGGAAGACAAAGAACTGGCAAGGAGGTCTTCAGATGCTTTGCATTTTTCCTGTACTTGGTATTAATAAAGATAGCTAGAGAATTAAATGTGTTTAATAACTTAGATTAAAATCGCACTATATAAAACAATATGAAACGCAGAACAGAGGCGAATTTTTGACTTGGAATCTAAAAAAATGTAAAAAAAAAAGAAATAATGAGAGTGACACACTGAAGCATAAAGCTATAATTATATGCTTCCCTTTTATAATACGAGGAATAATTCCATGATAAACGATGATGAGAAAAATATTCTAAGGATATAGTGTTTATCCTCACAAGATATGGAATCTTAAAAGGTGTCAGGTATTAGTCAGTAAATTACTTCTTTCTGGGTACTAAGTGACAGCGTGCTGCTCAGGAAAAATTAATTTAGTGTGTTATGTCTTTAGAACACACAAGCTAATGTCAAATTATGAAATAATTATCACATAATTATTTTTATTAATAATAGTAATATATTCATGTTATACTCCATAATCAGCAAGATTCCTCCAGTAAGTCGCTCAGTAAAAATAAGTTACATATTTTAGAAGCTAATTAACTTTGTCAGGCTACTAAGCACAATTTAACATACTAAAGTTGCAATTTACTAGGTGGCAGAAGTTGACCAAAATGAGACCTATCAGCTCTGCAATTCAAAATCATTACAGTTTTTGTGATCTCTGAAACTTCCACTCCATAAGGGGCCTCACATGAGAAATACTTTTACAAATATTTAAAGAAAATTTATCCTTACTATCATACTACTGTGACCAAGACTATGGATTGTTGGTCTCTGAGTGCTGAGTACAGGCTCCACTGGGAGGTTTCTAATGATACATCCAAAGAAGTATGCAAAATTATGCCCATGACAAAATTAATAGATGAGAACCTTCAGAGCTCCAGCACATATTTCTTCAAAAAAGCCTTTCAGGGGCGCCTGGGTGGCGCAGTCGGTTAAGCATCCGAC
Organism: Lynx canadensis; assembly: GCF_007474595.2. NCBI lineage: Eukaryota > Metazoa > Chordata > Mammalia > Carnivora > Felidae > Lynx > Lynx canadensis. Next base: position 27,319,008 of record NC_044320.2, read on the forward strand.
TTCAGCCAGGTCACGATCTCGCGGTCCTTGAGTTCGAGCCCCGCGTCAGGCTCTGGGCTGATGGCTCAGAGCCTGGAGCCTGTTTCCGATTCTGTGTCTCCCTCTCTCTCTGCCCCTCCCCCGTTCATGCTCTGTCTCTCTCTGTCCCAAAAATAAATAAAAAAGTTGAAAAAAAAAAAAAAAGCCTTTCATGCAATTGGTCATGTTCATGTACGAGTCACATTTTAAAATTTCACATGATAGTATAACACCTGAAATCAGAAATTACACTCTCTTCCCTTATTCAGCACCATTTAGAAATAATCATTTCCAGTTTTCTACCATGACCATTTTGAGGAGGAAATTAAACACACACACACACACACACACACACACACACACACACACACACACAGAAAATAGGTGAGACTTAGAAACTTTCCCTTATTTAGAGAAATCTATACTGCACTTGATTTTCCTAAGAGAATGCTGATGTCATTTCACATATGCCCTGCTTTTTTATTACAATATGGGTTTTTATTTCCTTCTTTTTAAATTATTTACCTACAGGAGGTACCTGAAAGCAAAGATATGACACAAATTGGTAAAATCTATGAAGCTAATTTTATTTTATGACATCTTGTGTTATTATGGTACTGAGACTGATGTTTCAATATTTCTGAATGTTGAAACTAATGATCATATGTTTTAAATGCTGTGACACCAACAACGGACATTTTGATTGATTGTCTATAATTATTTGTTATGAGAACATAGTGGTGACAGTGTAAAATATCATGTTCACAATATAATATATGAATTTCTAAGATGGAAAATGATTTGAATTTCAGTAAACATTTTGGTTAACTTACAAATACAGTTAAAATGACAGAGAGGCTATAGTTTGGAAAATGAGTAGAAAATAATATTTTGAAGTAATAATATAAATAAACATGTTAACTATTAATTCTGGAAAATCTGGAGTATGATGAAAAGATTTATTTGAGACCTTCTTACCATCAACATTTAAACATCTTCTGAAATAATAGACTTGTTCTGCCTCTCTCTCTCCTATAGGTACTTTACTCAGTTATTTCTTGTAAGTTTCTAAATTCTGATAATAAAAGCCTTGATTGTATCCCAAACCCAAGCTATGTCTCTGCATTATTCAAATTATGGCCAACACTATTACCCAATAACCAATTGAGAATAAAAGGATTACCAGCTGGTATGTAATTCAGGTCTCCTTTCCTGAAGTCACCTGGGGACAAATGGTCTAGTCAAGTGTTCTAAACATGCTAACTAGATCTCTTGATAGTATTAAAAAAATTTTTTTATGTTTATTTATTTTTGAGACAGAGAGAAACAGAGCATGAGTTGTGGTAGGGGCAGAGCGAGAGGGAGACACAGAATCCAAAGCAGGCTCCAGGCTCCGAGCTGTCAGCACACAGCCTGATGTGGGGCTTGAACCCACCAACTGTGAGATCATGACCCGAGCCGAAGTTGGATGCCCAACCAACTGAGCCACCCAGGCACCCCTTGATAGTATTTATTAATGGATGTTTCCCTATATGGAAACCTTTTAGCAGGATATACCTCAGTTGTATGCCAAACACACTTGAAATGTATAGATTTGTAGGGTATGGTGCTCAGAAATATATGAGATATGTAATTATTATAAAAAAGTGTTGGTATTTCTTGATTGTGCTGTTTATAAATTTATTGCCTCTTAGCTATGAATTCACTGTTTTAGATAGGTCTGTGAAAATGGATCTGAGTAGTTTTAAATATCTGTTTTTCCTCTGCCAGTTGGCATAAAGTTTTGTCAGTAGAGCCTACTGTTGGAGAGAGTTTTGTTTCCTAGTTCTGTGGTGCTGGCTTTGCAGGCTCACGCAGTGCTCCCAACTTCTCTAGTGCCTATCTCCCAGCACATAGCAGGAAGCAGGATCTGGCAACCAGCAGCTTCCTTTGACACCTCTCATCTTCTGACAGTTTTGTAGAAGAATGGCTCTTTCCCAGTGCCCAGCGATATACTCCATGTCAACCAACAGCGTTCAGTAGACGATTGATTCCCCCAGCATCTCAGCCATGGGCTCGTCCACAGGATGGGGCTACTGCAGTGCACAGTAGGCAGCATTCCGTAGAGGGGACAATTCCCCCAGCATCTTAGCCATGGGCTTGTCCAGTACGGGGCTGCTGCAGTGCACAGTACACAACAGAATCTTACAGGGAATAATTTTAGCCAGTACCGAGTACCAATGTGGGTTTCTGGCAAGTTGTAGAGGACATATTTCCACAGCAAGTTCTGCTGGTTCTTCCTTGGGTAGTCTATCTCAACCATAGGGTTAGTGATTGTTTCTTAAGTCTGTTATTTCTATATCTTGATTTTGCTTTACTTTTTACCTGCCAATACTTCCTTATTCTAATCACTCATTTTAGTTAATGGTGTTTTATATTAAACTTTCCCTGTTCAAACAACTATATAGTTTCCTCTCCCAATTGGACCCAGAATAATATAACAATCTAAAAAGGTCTCTTTGTAAAAGTGATATTCTGATGGCATCATGTAGAAGCTTACATGTTAAATTTGGACTACTGTGTCTTAACATGACAATGACCTGCAGAGATGGATTGGTCACCTCAGACTCTTCCATGCTCTGCGTGTGTTTTGCAGTTACTAGTAACTTTTGATCTATTGATAAAGTTTGATTCTGAGTAAGATACCTGATTTTTATAAGTCTTATTTGATAATCCACTCATTTGTGTTACTTATCTATACTATAAAGGAAGAACAAATCACTGTAAAAATTACAATGCTAACTACCATACATAAGACAAAGGGACAAACATTTACTATCACAATGTATTATAAAAGTATTATTGCAAGAGCACTGGTATATTCCAAATAAAATATATTTTATGGCTTAAATAAAGGAAAAGATACATTTGCAATATTGAGATTTTTAAAATATGAACATATATTTTCACTTAACTCTGGAGGATCCCTAAGTTTGGCTCCTGAGTAATATATTAACATCTGTTTCCCATTCCCAGTTCAGGAGCTCATACAAATATACTATCGAATATTGTGATTGGTCACAGTAATTAATAAAAAGTAATCAATAAGGCACATGGTTAAAAATGAAGAAATATGCATTTTTAAAGATTGCCTTGTTTTTTTATCCATAATTAGGGATACCAAAAGCTTACTGAAAATGTTTTTGTAAAGATTCATAAAATAATTAATGTGAAAATGCTCTAATTTACTTTTGTATTATTCAGACTATAATAACTAAACTATAAGTAACAACTGATTCTAATATTATAATGGCTTAAGATAACAAAGGTTTACTTATCATTCACACTACATATTCATACCGAACAACTCTCATTTCTTACTCTAGGAATCAGGCTGAAAGAGGAGTCACCCCAGTAAACTCTCCTTGTCAGAGTAAGAGGGATCTCTAGACAATCTTATATACACACTCACATGGTGCTATTCAGAAGTAGCACTTGCAATTTCCACTAACAATTCATTGGATATAGTCCCTCTCCTCACTGAAAGGGAGCCAGAAAGTGTAATATCTTCAGAGTCTGGAAACACAGAAGCAGAACTATTATAAAATTGAGACAATAAATGCCCTCTAATCACAAATCATTTGGATTCAGTTTTGAACCCAAAACAAACAAACAAAAAGTGATTTTTTTTTTCCACTGAGAGATAGCTCAAGTCCAGGACCCCTGCATGATGTGCAGTAACCTCTGTATCAGACAGACTTGATCCAGATGTTCACAGAATAAACAGACAAATGATTGACCTTCTAAACACCCAGTATGCCAATAAACACTCCCATTTGAGAAGAAAGAGGAGGAGTGGAAGACACAGAAGTCACTGGTTTACAGCAATTGATATCCTGCGGGGCAGTTCTAATCAAGGCCCCTGCATTGCAGGTACTCCTGCTTAGTGGGTAAGGGATGCCCACATGATAGTCTACCATGGCCTTTGTCTCTGCTATCTAAGATTATTTTCCCTTCTTCTTTCTTACTTGGCTAAATTTGAAGTGGGCATTGGAAAATATGCTTGTTTTGGGGGATGAGCAGTTTTCTTATAACCCTTCCCAAGAGTTACACCCACAGTTCATTTTGAGAACATTTTTTAGATTCACTACATTTCTTTGAGATTTTCCTTCCATGAATGTCTATTTTGAAGTAATTGCTGGTAATGTGAGCATATCAATCTTTAGTGGAAAAAGGGAAAAATGCAGTTATCTTTTCTTTGAGCCAGTTAACCCAACTATAAGTTATAATTAGCACAGCAATCTTTAAAAGTATAAGTTATTTTCAGTATATAAAATATATGATAGAATAGTGTGGTGAGTGCTTAGGAGTTTCTCTAAGAAGAGTAAATTCTGTTCTCAATTTTTTTTGTCATATCAATAAAAATTTATCAAACATCTTCAGAAAAGATTGTGAGCAGTCTCAACATTGTATATCTCCTTTTACTCTCCTCACTACTTCATTCTTTCCAATTATAAATCCTCATCCAGGGGTGCCAGGGTGGCTCAGTCGGCTAGGTGGCCAGCTCTTGATTTTGGCTCTGGTCGTGATCTCACAGTTGGTGAGTTTGAACCCTGTGTCAGGCTCTGGGCTGACAGTGTGGCGCCTGCTTGAGATTCTCTCTCTCCCTTTCTCTCTGCCCCTCCTGCACTCCTGCTGTCTCTATCTCTGTCAAAATGAATAAACTTCAAAAAATCATTCAGAATATTATTTCTGATATTTTATTGCAGATTTTATAAATCCTCTCCATAATAGTTGGTGAGCTCTGACTTAGAAAAGCATCATCAATATAATGCAAAGTGATGGAAAAACTTCAGAATACTTTCTGACAAAATATAAGTAACACCTACTTACTGATTAGTGGTGATTTATAGCTAATCAAATAGAAATTAAATGCATATACTATTTTTAAGTGTAAAATAATTATTCTCACCTGAATTTTTTATATAAAACTCATAATTTCCTAATATATATTGCCAGTGGTTCTAAGGCCCTAATGACATTTTTCATCTGAAAAAATAGATCCTGGAAGGTTGTCTGTTATATAGAGAGAAGAGATTATGTGAAAGAACTAATGATCTATCCTCAATTAACAAATCCCAATACTATTAAAGTTTTGAGCGAGTTAACCATTACAGAAGATGAAACCTAACCTGAGCTCACCATTGTTACAGGTCTCAAAAATATAAATACAAATATATATGCATATGTAAGTATGATATATGTATGTGAGCATGCACACAGACATACATACACACATAAAATGACAGATTTCTGATAAAATCACTCTTATCACTTTTTTTTTGAGAGAGAGAAAGAGAGCACCTGTGAGCACATGTGTGTATGGGGGAGGGGCAGAGGGAGAGAGAGAGAGAATCCCAAGCAGGCTCCACACCCAGCACAAAGCCCAACACGGGGCTTGATTTCAGGAACCTTGAGATCATGATCTGAGCCAAAATCAAGAGTCTTAAGCTTAACTGACAAGGTCACCCAGGTGCCCCAAAGTCACTCTTTAATCTATATTATAATCCCAAATTTCTATTTTATTTTACATACTAATTAGATAAAGTAGACCACATGATTTGCCCTATTCAGTTGTTTGTTCACTTTCCAGTGTGTCCTCAGAACCTGTGCTTGCTTCACTTTCTAATGATACCTCTATGCAAGGTAAGAGAAGTAGACCCAGGTCCATCTTACCATAAGAGTTTTATGAAAGAACCAGTCTAAATAAAATAATGCAATACAAGAGAATAAGGCACAAAAACTAATTATTTAAAGAGAGAGCTCCAGGCTGAACAGCTTTTATTTGCTCTCTTTAAGAAAATGTTCCAAGTCAAATTGTGTTATAATCATTATTATTGACATTTCTAGTCCTCATTGATGATGGAATAAAATGATAGGGACAATCATTGGCTTTATCTAGATAAATAGTGCTTTACTTGGATTTATTCATGCTGGGGATAGTTGAGCCAAAACCAAAATAATAGTAATAATGTGGAAAATAATCGTATTGCTTAATTTCATTGAAATTGGAAGTTTTCTTTGTGAAAAAATTATGACATCTCCTTATAACATTACAATACCGATAAACTCAAAACAAATATTGGTATTTTGGTAAACTCTTGAAACAACTATTCTTAGGAATATCAAATATTCACCTGCCCACTTAACATTTTCACTTGAATGTCTTACAGGAAACTCAAACACAATATGGTCCAGCTAAAACTTCATTCTAATGTTCAGTACTGCATTTAACAAATAAACAACTAATGTTTCCCCTATCTGTAAATATCACCAATGTTCACTCAATTACAGAAGGCAAAAACCTAGGAGTCATAATTAAATCTGCCTCTCATTTGCATTAAATTTTGATGTAGGATACCAGGTAAAGTGATTAAAGAAGGCTAGAGGTTTTTTCAATGACTCTTTTCCTTCTTCTTAAGTTTGTAAACATTTGGTAAATTGTAGGGAATTAGCATTCCCAAAAGAGTGTACCCATACTTTAACTGGCATTTATTTAGTTTGTATAATTGGAGAGGATTCAGAGACCAGAGTGTGAAACAAACTGCCTGCAAACCAGAGGAAAAAAGATAATAACCTCTAGAAAAGACAGCTATCTGTTAAATTGCTAATATCCAGGCTTTTCTGAGTGAGACTTGGTATCTGAATAAGGACCGTGCCTGTCCCCAGAAGGATCAGCACACGTCTGCCATACAAAATTCAAAAAAAAAAAAAAAAAAAAGTATACCAGATGAAGAGTTATATAGGTGTAAGAAATTGTATTCCAAAGTGAGAGAAAGAAAAAGAAAGAGAGAGAGAGAGGAAAAAGGAAGGGAGGAAGGGAGGCAAGAAGGGGAAGAAAGAAAGAAGATATTGTATTTTTTTTCAGTGTTTCTCAGAGTTCTGAACTTATTTAGCTGAGCAAGAGAAATTGAATAGTGCAAAGATTTGCCAAGGTCAGATATTTGAAAGGACTCACTAGACTGTACAAAGCATACTGATCATGGCTATTATTTAGGGCAAAGGATATGGGCAGCAAGAGAGAGTGCAGATGAGCATTGTCAGTCCAAGAGACAACCTGTGTGCGCACTCCTCAAGGGTTTTTATTTGAATTCGTGTATTGTGTTTCTGGTTTCAACCATCAAGATCTGTGCAAGAAATCATGTAAACAATTCAGGCTTATTAAACTGGTTAGATGATTGAAAGCCATTGTTAAATACACAAACACTGAGGGTCTTCCAGGGAGTTTTAGACTTTAAGAGCATATCATAAATCCACTGTCCTTATTTTGATCCAGACTTAAAGACAGAGTTTCTTAAGTCCAACTGTAAATCGGCTCTATTTCCCCAAATAACTCTGTAAATATTATTTTCTTTTTAATATTAAGTGACTGAATATTTGTATTGGACATGGATTAAATGAGTTACTTTGAATATGTGTATATGTAGTGGTTTATTTATTTATTTACTTATTATTTATCCATTTACTTATGGTAGCTAGAGCTATTAGGGACCTCAGTGACAACATCCCCCCAATAATAGCTTAAAAGAATATATTCACATGTGCCTGGAAATTCTTCCTTCCTTCCTTCTCCTTCTTTTCTTTTTTTTTCTTTTATTTCCTTTCCTTTCTTCCTTCCTGCCTTCCTTCTCTCTCTCTCTCTCTCTCTCTCTGCCCCCTCCCTCCCTGCCTCTGTCTCTCTCTTTCCTTCATTTTCTCTCTGACAAAAATAATGGAGATTATGGCAGCCACAATTTGGGACTACAGAGGGCAAATGTTATCCATGGAAAATGATAAAATGTAAAGCTGAAAATGTTGAAAGGAGGATACTAACCCTTATTCTACCACCCAGATGATCCAGGGACTGGTATTCTAACATGCTTGAAAATTTTTCTTGTTTCAGACAAATCGGTATCTTAAACCTGCTTCTTGATATTCATATTCTCCATTAAAATAATTTTTAACAGAGACAGAGTTAATGTGTGAGAAATTCCTAAGGAAATGACTAATGAGAAAGATTCTGAGTAGCTAATTTCTTGCTTTGTTTATAATGCATTACTTAGTATAGGCAGAGACAAATTGCCTGATCATAGTATTTTTTTTTTTTGAAAACCCATTCCTCAACTCCATAAAAATCCTAGTACGGAATGAGCAAAAATTTAAAGAGATTGGTACAATGGCAGAAAGAGTTAAACTGTGAGAAATAACTATATCCAGGTCAAAAGCCTTGACAGACTATTGGCTTGGACACTAAAAATTTCTGGGAAAGGATCCAAGAGAGTTAGCACCAAGATAAAGAGCTATAAATCTTAAGAATGAAGTTCTCTCTGCATCTAAAGGACCACCTTACTTACACTTCTCTTTTTAAATTTAAAAATATTTGCCTTATAAAGTCTGAGGCAGAGAGTAGGGACCTATCAGAGGTAAGGGTAACAAATCTTAATCTTTTTCTCCAGATTCATTAAAATATTAAAACTGTCTGGAGGGACCTTAAGCTGTATAACAGAGTTCAGGTATTTTGAATGAGATAAAGTGTTTTTTGTTTTTGTTTTTGAATAGTGAGATTACATTAAAAGAGAAAGACTAATTTTCAGATAAAATAAGGAACATAAATCTGAGTTTGCTAAGTTGAGGTAACTGGGAATGTTTTCTTGTTTCTCTGGCTATATTTTATAATTCATTTATGCAGGGGCACCTGACTGGCTCGGTCAATAGAGCTCATGACTCTTGATCTTAGGGTCATGAGTTTGAGCCCCACGATGGGGATGGATCTCTCTCTCTCTCTCTCTCTCTATCTGCCAATATATAAATGTATAACAGGCTAGGCTGGTTGTTGCAATAAAACCACACACACACAGGCCATTGATAACTAGGCATTCTAAATGGGATATTTCAGAGACCCTAATCCTCATAAAAATTATAAAACAAGAAGATACATATATTGAGTACCAGAATTAGTGAGTAAAATTATAATTTACCATCCATAATTTGGAGCAACCAGGAATTATCTAATACAGTATTTATGATGTATTTGTCTAAACAATACATGGAAATAACCTCTGAGTGTTAAAAACCAAATGAGGATATGCCATAGGGATAGGAGGACATCTGATATCATATTTATTTTGTAAAATTTCTCTTCATTCCATCTTCTTTGATAGAAAGCCAATGATCTGAGAAATTAATTATAATTTCATATTACTTTGGGAAAGGAAAAAAAGCCATATTTCCTCTTTTTTGTTTTTGTTTTGATACCAGAATATATAAATCTATCCATAGTTACATAACCTTAAAGATCATAATATACACAAGTGGACTGGGAAGTTGGGTTCTCTGGGAAACAGAATCTGAGACAGTTTAAGTCGAGGAAATTAATTGGGACGTGCTCTTTTGATGAATATTGCAGAGGAGTGAAAAAAAAAAAGCAGAACTGGCAGAACAAGAATCTGAAATGAGATTCAGTTACAACAATAGTCTCAGTTCATCAAACTCAGAGTCTGGGATGGGGATGACCCTGCAGACTTGTCCCATATTGCAACAAGGGAACTTGGCCTACATTTCTTGCATTGACCAATCACTTGCATTGATGACTTTCCAGATAAGAGGGATAACTTTGGGCAAGAAAATGTTCTTCAGATAAGAATTCTTGGAGAGGCACTCAGTTGATTATTGTCAGCTCCCAATGTTCTCAGCACCTAGGTAATGAATAATTATTCTAATAGTGGTCAACTCTAGGAATCCCCAAGAGTATCCAGTATAGACCTATCACTTTTGTTCCTTGGAACCACTTACTCATATAATATGTTAGGGAAGTATATTCTCCATAATCTGGTCAGCTACTTTTCCTGGAGTATTTACAAGTTGACATTTAGTAGGATAAACTAAAGTTCTCACTGCTGTGCCTGGTCAGTGTTATACTCCTACAGTTGTATACCTGTAACTACAAATTGATATTTCCCATACTCTACTACCAAGTCTAGATTTTTCTCATGTTTGGATCAAAATTCTATTTTTTTAAGAGATGTACATGATGGCCTAATAAATTCATCACTGAATGCTCCAACTACTGGCTACCAAGCACTTCTCAGACCATGGTTACTGAATTTTTCCAATTACTGTCAAAATTTGGCAAAGGAGAGATGTACAAATTGGTCACCTGAGAGTCTGAATCTATAAAATTAGTCCCATTGTCAGGGAGGAAGACCTTCCTCTATCCTATGGTCAATCTATCTGGATTTAGAATCAAACTGACATGATAGATTAATAGTAGAATATCAAATTTAATTGGTCTACTGATGAAATTCCAAAGACACTGAGGCAATAGGAAGCTTATATGAGTTATAGAGAGGGAGTGGGTCTGAGGACACAAAGAAGACAAAACTCACTAGCAAGAAGGTGAAAGGAGATGTTTGGAAAAACAAGGTTGCTCTATTGTGCATCTAAGTTCCTTAGGAAAAGAGGAATCTCCTTAATAACTCTCTTCCTGTTACAGGCTCTCCTTTCCATTATAAATTTAGATAGTTATGGGGGAGACAGAACACTTTTTCTGTATCTGCTGGGTTTTTATTATTTTTAACTCGGTATGATTTTTTTTTAATTTTAGAGAGAGAGAGAGCAAGTGAGCAGAGGAGAGGGTCAGAAGGAGAGAGAGAGAGAGAGAGAGAGAGAGAGAGAGAGAATTCCAAGCAGGCTCCACATTCAGCCCAGAGCCTGACACGGGGCTCGATCCCAAGAATCTGGAATCATGAACTGAGCTGAAATCAGGAGTCAGATACTTAACTGACTGAGCTACCAAGGCGCCCCTCAAAATAATCTATATGCCAAAGTGGCCCATCTAGAGGTAGCCTGCCATGCACCCCTACACTATCATGCTCTGATGATCAGTGTTAATTACCAGTAAAGGGAAAGTGGCTCCCTTTCTTGCTTACTATTGTCTTGGAATGGGAAATCTGAAGTAAATGAGTGCCAATCATAATTTAAAGCTTAATTAGACTCTTGCTGTGACACCTGGAAACATTTTCCTCTTGGAAACATAGCCTACCATTGAGTGGACAAAAAGGCCAAAGTTCCCAAATATGTCACAAGGAATGCAAGTAAGTGAAACCACTCCTGCTAATGTCCCTTAAATTGCACACTTATGTATTATACTTATTAGAGGCACAGAACCTCATAATTGTCATTGACTTAGAATGCATACTTTACCACAGAAGATGGCACCCATCTTCACAGGATACCATACCCAAATGGTACTTCAGTTGTACCTTCAAGTGGGCATTCCTTTGCTTTATTAAGCCAGCACCTTCTGAGTGATGATTGATACTGTATCTGATAGAATTCCTGGATCTTGAGTCATGTGCTGGAATTTGTGTATGTGTGTGCATGTGTATGTGTGTGTATGTATGTATAATGGGTCTGTTAAACCAGTTTAGTATTATTCAGGATGCTTTGTTGAAGAAAACATTCTGTAACATGTAAATAGTGACTCAGGACAAAAATTTGAGTAGAAGAAAGGTGCTATGGTATGAATGTTTGTATCACCTGTTCCCCTCCCCCAAATTCACACACTGAAATTCTTGCCCAATGTGGTGGTTAGGAAGTAGGTATTTTGGGAGATGTCTTAGGTCATGAGGGTTGGAACCCTCACTAATTGGATTAATGTTCTTCTAAAATGGATTCCAGAAAGATCCTTCTTCCCTTCTACCATGTGAAGACACAGTGAGAAGCTTCCACCTAAGAACCAGGAAGTGATCCCTCATTAGCCACCATGCTGAATCTTCTGGAACCATGATCTTGAACTTCCCAGCTTTGAGAAGTGTAAGAAATAACCTGTTTTTGTTTTTTTTTAAGCCACCCAGTCTGTGGTACTCTGTTAGAACAGCCTGAAAAGACTAAGGCAAGAGGGAATCTCTTATTTAATAAGTGCTGATTCCTATCAAGATGAATTGTCCTCCTTTTGGGGGTTGAAGGAGTCAAATGTTATCTGTCAGCCACAACAAAGTGGCTGGTTAATCCTTTTATAGGACAGTGACACACTGACAGTTCATTATTGTTCCTTGTTGGTGGCAGGTTGGATATGTGGCAGTTACAGTAGCCAAATTACCATTCACACTTCATGTTCACCATTGTAGTTCCATTGACATGTCTCCTTGTTGTGACCTTGTAACATATCTCATTTCAGGCCCAGATCAACCAGTCAAGTTATTCACTGTGTGTGTGTGTGTGTTTGTGTGTGCGTGTGTGTGTATGAGAGAGAGACAGAGAGAGAGAGAGAGAGAGAGCGCTTGTGAGAGCTCTTAAGTATGCGAGAGAGCATTATATACTTTTCTTGGGCTTCTTCTCTTTTTTGACAGAGTAGAGGTCCAGATGCAATGCAAAAAGTCTGCTCATCAGGAAGATTTCCCTTCTTTACTGCCTTTCAAGTTCACCTCAAGTGTGGCTGTATTATCCCCAAAATATGCTGTTAGACAGTGCTGACATACCTATGCCAATCTACAATGTGTGAATCAAGCAAAGCCATTTTCCTTTTTCATTTCTTGGTCACACTGGAACTCCAAAAAGACATAGGTGTCAGCTGATGGGAGAGGCACTGGTACAACTGTGGTAGAAGATGTAGGGTCTGGGTCCCTGCACACATGGCTTACTTGCCTCCTCCAATATTGCTTTTGAACTGGATTTGCCACATTTACCTGGAATAATGACTGGCCCACCCAATCTTACTACTTAATGGGTGAACCAGAGCTTATCTGATGTTCCTTGGTCAGGCACATCACCTCTACCAGGACTCCCTATCATACCAGGAGCTATTTTGCAAAAGATGTATAATTTTCCTCTGTAGAAAAAATGGTTTTTGCCAATAATCTAGGAGGGGGCACATGCAATTTTCCTATTGGGGCTTGCTGTAGCTATAAACCCCCCAGGTCATCTAACTGTAGCACTAATACTTTTAATACTATAGGTCTGCAAGACTGTATGGCAACGAGTAGCACAGACTTGCATCACACACTGGACCTTCTGTAATGCCCTTTTCTGTTCTGGCCCGCAGTCAGTGCTGGTGGCCTTTTGTGTCATCTGGTATATGCATTAAAGCAGTATTACCAATTGGGGTACGTAGTAATCCAGAACTCCAGAGGTCTATCAGAGATTTTTCTTCCTTTTCTTTTTGTGGAAGGCATAGCATGAAATAATTTATCTGTCACTCTGGAAGACTCATCAGGGTGTACTGATACCTTAAATCACCAGAGGCCTCATAGTTTTACTGTAGTGAAATGTCCCTGAATCTTTGTAAGCTTTACTCTCTACTGTCTGCAGTGCATGCATCTTACCAATACTTTTAACCTACTGGTCACTTCTTGTTTACTGGGACAATTAAAACAATGTTGGTGATACAGTAGTCCAATGTATGAGAAATGGCCATATTTCTATAGAACATGTTATGGCAGAGTGGAGGACAGTGTGTACTGTTTAGGATCCCACCTATGTGCAAGCTCTTTCTGAGATAGTTCAGTTCTACTGAGAAGCAAATACCAAGACCTAATTAGACAATGAAGAGATGCATGGTGCAGGAAAATGTTGGCAGAGCCTTCAGACCATGATGCAGGTGTTATAACTGTGAGAAAAAAAGAGGAATAAGGGAGGATTGGAAGGGACAGACTGGGACTGCAGTGAAGTTCTGAAAAATTCTTGGCCAATTAGATGGAAAGGCCTAGAGGGAAGAATGCCATTAGTTGAGCACCACACTGGGCTGGCATGACCCAACAGTAGTCCCCTGTCATGTTCAGTTCTTGTCGGTGAGCAGGCCAGAAAGAACACAGCTTTGTCATGAGCACTGCCTAATATCCAGTTGTGTGGAAGCCGGAAGGTGTCTACCAACTACCCTGCTCACAATAGATTTTCTTTAAAATAAAATCAAACAACAAAATAAATCAACCAATCCCAAAACAGAGGGACACAAAGGAAGCTTGGGAGATACTAGATGTAACTATTTCCTTGATTGTGATGATGGTATTGCCAGCGTTTGACTGTGTCCAAACTCATCCCACTGTAAACATTAAATACGTGTGGTCCTTTGCATACCGGTTATACCTCGATAAAGATTTTTTTTTAATAAAATAAGTACAGTGCTTGCTTCAGCAGCACATATGCTATATAAAGCAAGTACATCTTAGCAGCACAACTATATGGCTGCCAAAGTCTACGCCTGTTAAGTTTTATACAGATATATTGTGTTTTAAAAGAAAGCATACGGGATGCCTGGGCGACTCAGTCAGTTAAGCATCGACTTCGGCTCAGGTCATGATCTTACGATTCCTGAGTTTGGGCCCCGCGTTGGGCTTTGTGCTGACGGAGTGGAGCCTGGAGCCTGCTTTGAGTTCTGTGTCTCCCACTCTCTCTGCTCTGTCTCTCTCAAAAATAAACAAACATTAAAAATTTTTTAAAAATAAAATAGAGCATGCAGTTTCTGGATGAGATATCAAAACTACTTACAGCAGTAGCAGCAGCATCTCCCCTTATCCCACTCTCCCTGGGGCAATGCAATAAGGGCGGTTGTCAGCTGCACACACAGAGGACTGTACTGATGAGGGATGCTGATGTAATAAATTTGGGAGTTTATAGAGGAACTGCTGCACAGCTGCCATCCTCCTCTCCTGAGAAAGGGAGAAAACCCTCAAATCTCTGAGAGAGGTCTCCGGATTTTTACAGTCTTTTGGAATATAAACTAATGGCTTGGGTTTTATCCTTCGTTGGACTGTAAACACGTAGCTCAGAAGAGATAAGCTACAAATCTCTCAGAGGTATTTTACTCTTAGGGTTACTATTCAACAATTCTTTAACCTAGATTGCCTGTATTTTTTGCTCCAAAAGCCCTGAACATTCAGAAGCATGAAAATATCTTCTCTACAATTTCACAACACCATGTGCTACACAAATCACTTCTCCACACATATACGGGAAGTAGTTCCTCTATGGCTCTCATGGGCCTCACTTCCTCAGTTGAAATTTAGAAGAAGGTTAGTGACATGCAGGCCCGGTTCTGCAGTTGTTATCAGGGCCACAGTAGTTCCCATCACCTTCCTCTTCCCATTATCTTCTTCTTCCATATTTATTCTAAATTCCCATTCTCCATTATTACTTCTACAGGTTTTGGTGATTTATATGGTGATAGTACTTAAACTCTCATTCCAGAGTGACATAAGCTCTTGTTAACTATATTCTTCCCAGGCTACAAATGCTGCACATATACATTCAAAGTTACAATTAGACAAGAAAAATACTCATGGATGCTGAAATGGATCACCAGGGTTACACATCTTTCTTTCCTGCTCTCACTATGTAAAAGTATCCTTAATCTCTTTCTGTGATCAGGAATAACCACCCTTGCTACAATGGTGACTCCTTTTCTCATCTTCTGGTGCTTAGACACCAAATATATAAAGTATTTAGGAAGCAGCTAAACTTGTAATCCAATGAGATATTTGCTATTCATGGGAGAGTGCTTTTGTGTGGAAGAAATTTCTCCTTAATCCAACCTTACAATCCACCACCCTTGATTCGGCATCTTCAGGATCTAATCATATACACACCACCCTATCTTCTGCCAGTACATACTTGTTGACTAAATTCTGCAATTCATTCACAGTATAGCCTGTTCCTTTTTTATTATACCTAGCTCCTTCCACATCAGTGCTATAAACAGTGCCTGTAGTAAGCTAAAGAATGGCCACCCAAAAATATCAAGTCTTAATCCTTGAGACCTATAAGTGTTACCTTATGAGGAAAAAGGAACTTTGAGATGAGATTAAGGTAAAGATCTTTAAATGGGAAGATTATTATGGATTATCAGGGTGGGCACAATACACAGTCACCTGCATCCTTATACTCAAAAGACAGGAGATTTGACATACACAGAACAGGAGAAAGCAAGGTGAAGATGGAGACAGAAATTGGAGTGTTATGACCATAAACTAAGGAATGCAGATAATACCAGAAGCTGAAAGAGGCAAGGAATGGATTCTTCTCTAGATCCCCTTGAATGAACATGTCCCTGACGACACTTTGATTATGACCTAATAACACTCTTTTTAGACTTTGAACGAATGAATTTTAGTTTTTTTAAGCACCAAGATTGGGGTAATTTGTTACAGCAGCCATAGGAAACTAACACAATGCTAACTATTAAAATTGTGGCCAGGAGATATGCAGTTAGATGATGAGGGGAGCATGTGTTTCCTACAAGGATATTTTCTTCAACCAAGAGGTAAGTTGTATGCTGTGGCACAAAGATACAAAGGCAAAATTTTCCAACTGCAAAGGTTTCAGGAGAATCTGAGATTTGAAGACTTCTGAGTGCACATTTACAAAGATAACTCCATAGGAAGTCTCAGAGTCCTAATCCTTCCTTTCAGGGCCCTGACCTTAGTGTAACATATTGCTGGGATTGAGAATATAACCTTCTCAGGAGCTCTGCTTCTCTCATAATTAAGTCTTAGCCCTGATCCTATGTATTTTCTGTGTTCCAGCTATAGGAAATGAGAATCTCTGTACATGCTGCCAATGAGGCCATCTGCCTTTCACACTTAGGTTTTAACTGAGGATTAATCATCCTCAGCCTTTCCAAGGCATCAATTGAACTCAGCAGCATCTACTGCAAGAAACAACAAAAGATACCCTTTCTTAAGTCTCTACCATTAAGTCTCAAAGTTTCAAGTCCTTTTTTTTAAAACAGAGTGAATATAGTTTAGGAAATAAAGACGATAGGGAATAGCTAGACAATTTCTGACTCATGTAAATATGAATTTCAACTAGCATCTAAGACAGTCCAGAGAGACCAACAAAACAATGGAAAAAAAGAAGTGATTTTAAGCAATTCTTTCATTTTGTGATCTCTTCGTAGGACAGAGTTTTAGAATTCTTTTTTGATTGGAAAGTAGTAGTAATGCAAATAATTGTCACTTACACTTAAGCAACAAATCCCCTGAAAGATTTCTGTTTCTCTAAGTACTTGTCCCACTCAGGCCTGGGTAGGTAAAGGGCGGTGATCAGCTAGAAAGTAGAGCCAGTGTTGGGGATCTTCCTCCTTGAGCCAGACGAGAGGAGGCAGAAACCAGCAAGTCTATAAAGCAGGGTAGGAGTGGGGTTGGTCTGCTTGTGGCAGGGAATTTTTTTCTCTTTAACTTTGTGTTTGTTGGGTTTCAAAAATTCTGTGACAGATTTTTGGTCAAGTTTTTTTCATTTAAAAGGTACTAATTTTAAGAACTAACAACTTAAAACTGCCATACATACATGCAGACAAACACAGACACACAAAGACACAAATGGTCTATAAAACACTCTCCCTTCCTTCTGAAGGTTTTACTCAGTATTGTTGTCATTAATTGGCTTTTACCATTAAACTTAAATGGCCAGTTGGGACAAACAGTTCTGAGCCTGTTTTTTTTCTACCAGTGATTAAGACTGAGTTGGCAGGTATTATGCATAATATTCATTTAGCCTTCTGAGCTTCCTGGGCATACGTGGGGTTGGGGATGAGTATTTTGTTCTTGAAAGAGGCAGAGGAGATGATATCTAAGCGATATACTATAATATTCACCACAGCTGCCTACGTAAATCAAATATTAAAATCATGATATTTATTATAATTACACATGACATTAAAACTAAGTATCCATATACCCTTATACAATTTGCAAAAACAATTTGATGATTGATACATGATGGTATACCAAGAATGTTAAAGTTAAAACCCCCTTTGACCAAGTAGAAGACAATGTGTGGATAAAATAACTCTGAAACTAAGAAGGGAAGAAACAATGCTCAAAGGCATAAAAATGTAATGAATATTTTTATGAATGTGAACATGGGAAATATAAGACCATATAATTATTTAAATTAAAAATGTATTACATTGTTTTTCAAGTTTTAAATGACTAAAATATGAAATACTATTTAAACAAAAATATGAAATATGAACAATGACAAAATATTGTACTTCCTCTCTACTAGATTAATTTTCCGCATATATTTTAATTGTTTTTGTATGTTTTGTATGTTTACATTTCGTTTCAAGCTAAAGAAAACCAAATTGTTGGGGCGCCTGGGTGGCGCAGTCGGTTAAGCGTCCGACTTCAGCCAGGTCACGATCTCGCGGTCCGGGAGTTCGAGCCCCGCGTCAGGCTCTGGGCTGATGGCCCAGAGCCTGGAGCCTGTTTCCGATTCTGTGTCTCCCTCTCTCTCTGCCCCTCCCCCGTTCATGCTCTGTCTCTCTCTGTCCCAAAAATAAATAAACGTTGAAAAAAAAAAAATTTAAAAAAAAAAAAAAAAAGAAAACCAAATTGTTTTTATTTTTTAATTTTTTAATGGTTGTGTTAGAAAGAAAATGCACTTAACTCCCTTATCATTTCATTTCCTCTTTATACTTTTGATGGTTATGTCTTTAGATCAATTAATAGCCATACGTTTTCATCTATTATGGATCAGAAGTATAATATTGTACCCTCTAAGTATTGTACTTCAAATTATGGTAAATACAGCAGCTGCCTGATACCACGGGGGTCTTACGGTCTTCCAAGCAGAATGTGTCTCATAGAGTCCCACTGTGATCTTAGGTCTCCTTTTGTTGTTCAAACAAATTGTATGTTTTAATTGACATATTTTTCTGAATGATAAATGTTTACATCTTTTTCCGCTGAGGATATATTTTACCGAAGCAACCTGCAGAGGTTAACTAGGAATTCCATTAGTGGTGTACCTGTAAAATATCTATCTGCCTTTGATCTACTGAATCTTCTCAGAAAGTAAGAACAAAACAGGCAGTCCTAAAGTTAATTAGAGAACAGTTAGTTTAGAGAATATATATATTTGTTTAATTCAACTGAGTAATGTTACTCTCTGTGCGTCTGTGGGAATCACAGACAAAAAGGCTATGGGGACCTTTATTCATACTATTCTATGTTGACTGAAGGACAAAGTTGCTGACTAGAAGTTTACAGCATTTGTATAATGGTCTGGGACTACTGTCCTTGACAAAATAGACTGGAGTAAACTGGAATCTACCTCAGTTATAAATTATTTTACACTAGATTAAGTTAAAATGACTAATCTTATTCTGGCAAAATATAACAATTGAAAAAAATTGGGTGGGCTATAGAGTTGCAAACAAACCCTCAAATAAAGCCATATAACATAAATTTCTGACTAATTAGAAATTTAGAAAAAAAAATGATTCTGAGGTAATGAATAAAAACACTTAGAAACTGACAGCCTGGGTCTTCATCACTATTGGAATGGGCCTATTTCTGGGCCTTCCCTATGATTGTGCCAATTATCTGTTTATCCATTTCCATGCCAACACCACATCATTAACTTTTATTGTTTGTAATATCTCTATCTGGCAGGCCTTTCTTGGTTTTCTACAAGACAGTGTTAGATTTTAATGGTTCTTTATTTCTTTCAATGACATTTTGAATCACCTTGTCAAATTCCATAAAGTACCATACTGGAATTTCACATTACATTAAGTTTGTGTCTTTATTTCCTTGAATAAATCTACATCATTTATGTCTATTGCTTTTCTATGGTTTTAAATAAGTTTTATACTTTGATCAAAATGATGTTTTTCTCTATTAGATTAATTTTACACATATATTTTGTTTGCTTTTATATTTTAATTTTCTTTTACCTATATTGGAAATGGTATTATTTTAATGGTTCTTAGAAAAAGCAAATATTTGACTTTTGTTACTGTAGATACTTTTCCTTTCTTTTTAAAATTTTTTGTAATGTTTACTTATTTGTGAGAGAGAGAGACACACACACACACACAGAGTGGGAGAAGGGGAGGGGCACAGAGAGAGGGAGACAAAGAATCCAAAGCAGGCTCTAGGCTCTGAACTGTCAGCACAGAGCCCTATGTGGAGCTCAAACCCTCCAACCATGAGATCATGACCTGAGATGAAGTCAGATGCTTAACTGACTGAGCCACCCAGGTGCCCCTGTAGATACTTTTTCTTAATGGGAACCGTACGATACGGAAAGTACATTTTCTTCTTTTCTAATACTTATATTTTTCTATTTATTTATTTATTTATTTATTTATTATTTGATTTATTTTGTTGGTTAAGAATTAAATTAAAGACTAGTACTAAAGACATGGTGTCTATGTGTGCATTTTGGTCCTTAAATTTGCTGTAGGGTTGTGATAAATAACATTTATTAAGTTAAAGATATTCTCCTAATTTTCTATGAAGTACTTTTAATTTCAAATGAATCTTTGATTTTATGAAATACTTCTTTATCAATTATTTGTATCAAATGCTTTTGTATTATCTTAATAATGTGAATTATTTTAATCTATTTATTTAAATCATTTCAAGAATGAAATGTAATGTGGAATTTTATTACTGATAAAAAGTAGTTATTAACATTATATTAGAGTTATGAATTATATAAACATACTTTTTTATAATTGTTTATAAACATACTTGGCTTTTATATTGTATCTTTGCAACAGCATTGATATTGGATTTCCTTTTTTTTTTTTTTTTTTGATATTGGATTTCCTAATTAGACTCTCATGAATCAGAGACTGTAGTCAGTATCAAGCTTTTCAAATTAAATACAAGGTGAAAATGGAAGGGGCCAGGATCTCCTTAGGTCTTTTCCTTCCTTATTTGATATTCACTGACCCAGATTAAAAGATAAATTTCTAAGTTAGGTAGGCAGTAACCATACTGTACAGAAGCCAGGTAGTGAAACATCTCCACTTTAAAATGGCTTACTTGACATTTTCTTGGATGCCATGTCTCACAAATTCATAGATTCCAGGCTTATTTACCATTAGCAAATGGGTACATACTGCTAAAAACAAGCCATCTGTTTTTTTTTTTCTTTCCCACAAACTTTCCTCTGATAAGGAAGTGATCCAGTTAAGCCATTCACATCTTAATTGTAAATTATCAAATATAAAGAGAATGAAATGCCAATGGCACATTTTAATAACTTCTGCACAAGTGAACCATCATGTAAGAGCCACCCAGGTCAAGAAACAAACATTAAAAAAAAATGAAAAAGAAATTCAGTTTTTATGTTCATGAATTACTTTATTTATTCTTTTTTTTTTTTATGAAATTTATTGACAAATTGGTTTCCATACAACACCCAGTGCTCATCCCAAAATACTTTATTTATTCTTAAAATAAATTTGGATGTGTTCAATTTCCCTCTATTTTCTAAAAGAATTTGTGTAATTGTTATGATTTATTTCATTATTAAATGTTTGATAAAATTTAACCCAATTAAGCCATTTGGGCCTTGAGACCTCTTGGCAGAAAAGTTTTAAATAGAATTAAAAAAAACTTAGATGTAGAGATGAGCTAGAGAGTATAATGCTAAGTGAAATAAGTCAGTTGGAGAAAGACAAATATCAGATGATTTCACTCAGATGTGGAATCTAAGAGATAAAACAGATGAACACAGTGGAAAAAAAAAAGAGAAAGACAAACTAGAAAACAGACTCAACAATAGAGAACAAACTGAGGGTTATTGGAGATGGGCAAAGGGATAGGTCAAATGGATGATGGAGATTAAGGAGTGTACTTGTGATGAGCACTGGGTGTTGATGTAAGTGATGAATTCTACACCTGAAACTAATATTATACTGTATATTAACTAACTGGAAGTTAAATAAAAACTTGAAAAGAAAAAAAATGTAGAGCCCTTCATAGTTTGCGATTCTCCATGTGTCAAGTTTGACAAATTTTGTTTTCATGTTTTTTAATTGTATTTGAAATGTTAAATTTATGAACATAAATTTTTCTTTATACTGACTTACTATGCATTTCAGGTCCATATGATAGTTGATGTCTCCTCCTTCACTTCTAATGTTGATAGTTTATATCTTTTTTTTTATCAGTAATGTTAGAGACTCATCTGTATAACTAATAATATCTTCAGCAATAGGCTTGTTAAATTTATTATTTTTTCTTTGTTGGTTTCTACTTTCATTTTAGTTATTTTCTTCCTTCTACTTCCTGTTTATATAATTTTGGCATACATTTCTAGCTTCTTAATGTGGTATATTTCCTACTTAACATGTAATTATTTTTCAAGTATTATGATTTTATTTATTCAATTTCTGTTGTCTAATAGTTTCTGTTTTTTGCAATCTATAGAATGATGTCTTTATGCCTTTACTCAATTCATAATAGTAGCAATATAGTCCTTGTCAATTAATTCCAACATCTGGGTCAACTCTTGGTATGTTTCCATTTAGTGCAGTTTATTCTTTAGTTTATGGGATATATCTATATCTGTATCTATATATCTACATCTATCTATCTACATAGATACATGTATAGAGACAGATACATACATACATATGTATATGGACCCACAGATAGATAGATATTTATTGGTGACATACATATACATATATACATCTCCATATACATGTGTATCTGAACAAAAATCAATGTATTGAACAAAAATAAAAATGTTTTTTAGGAAAATAAAATTACTGACTCTTTATAATGTGCCATTTACAGAGTCCATTATATATATGATAACATAAATACAAAAATTTTTGTTGTTCTGGTTGGCAATAAAACTACTGATAGTTACTCCTGAACCTGTCAGGCAGATATTCTTTTTAAGGATAGGTCTACTTTAGCCTTCCTTTTAGTTGTAGTTCATGCACCTTAATGGAGAATTGTCCTTATTCCCAAGCATGATCTTTTTGAGTTAACCTAAATGATCTATGTGATCAGTGACCAAGGGCTGGGCTTTAGCTCCAAAATTTTCTAGAAATGCATACTCTGTGATATCTTTGTTTATATCATCAGACCCACGTTTTGCTAGGCTTCAGAATGGCACCCATGAAAGTGCAACCAAAAGCTTGGCCAATGACTTGAGAACTCCTTCATATATCAGTTGTCCCTTCCCAAGGTGGACTTATTGTTTGAAATAGGCTGCCCCACAAATTCCAGCAATCTAAGAACTATTGACTTTCCATTTCTACATCTCATTTCAGCTTAGGATCCATTTCCTTGATTAGGAATATGTTCAAAGGATGAATTTGGGGTGAATATGGAGTTGTTATCATGGTTTCAACTATTTTCACTGTGTTTTATTATTCAATGCCAAAAAACAGCTGCAATATATATGTGCCCAGTTTTGCCACTGTTTAAGGTGAAGGTTACTCCACCTTAGCTACAGGTAGAAAAATAGTTACATTTTTAACACTATCGGGAATTTTGTTAAATTTTTTCTTCCTCAAATTTTTATTTAAGTTCTAGTTAATTAACATACAGTGCATTACTGGTTTCAGAAGAAATTTTGCTAATTTTTAAAAAGCCACTGAAACAAGCCTCTGCCTAAAAATTAGAAAAACTAATTCCTCTCACACACACACACACACACACACACACACACACACACACAACCAGTAGAAAATTATAAAGGTCTAATCTTACCTAAAATTATCTTAACAAACAAGAGAATTAGAAATAATACTAAGGACAGTAGGTTTGCACCAACAATCTGTGACAACTATCAAAACTTAATGTACTTTTAAAAAATGATTAAAAGAGACACGCCTGGGTGGCTCAGTCAGTGAAGCATCTGACTTCAGCTCAGGTCATGATCTCATGGTTCTTGAGTTTGAGGCCCACATCTGGCTCTGTGCTGACAGCTCAGAGCCTGGAGTCTGCTTTGGATTCTGTGTTTCCCTCTCTCTCTCTGCCCCTTGCCATCTCTCTCTCTCTCTCTCTCTCTCAAAAATAAATAAACATTTAAATATTTTTAATAAAAAAAGATTAAAAGACGTTAACACATAAAAAACAAGAAAATACAATATGTGAAAATCAGAAATAATCTGAAATGAAGTAGAAGAACCAATGAAAAAATTAAAATAAAATAAAAATATCATTTAGAAGTTAAAATTAAACAAATAAGAACCTAAGAGTGCATTAAAGTGATGATAATATTTTAAGCACTGTAGAATGTTAAAAAGAGACAAATTAAAAGTCAAACATAGGTCAGTTTCAACCAAGGGAAGATGGCAGCATAGGAGGGCTCTGGGCTCACCTCATCCTGCTAATCACTTAGATTCCACACACACCTGCCTAAATAACCCAGAAAACCACCAGAAGACTAGCAGAACGGACTCTCCGGAGCCAAGCATACACAAGAGACCCACTGAAGAGGGTAGGAAGGGCAGAGAGGCGGTCCGCACTACACGGACTGGTGAGAGGGAGCCAGGGCGGTGGAGGGGCAGCCTGCCCAGCAAGGCAGAGCCCCAGAAGGCTGGCTTACAAAAGCAGAGGGACTGGATTCCATGAGTTCTGAGAGCCAGTGGAACTTAACATCTGGAATGTTAAAAGTCAACAGCTCTTCTCAGAGAGCGGAGAGTGGGAGGGCGAGAGGACACCGTGGGGGAGAGCTGTTGAGCCCCAGAAGACATAGCTCAGCTAGGCAGGGAACAAACGTGCTGGCAAGTGCTATCTCCCTCTCCCATCCCCCAGCCATAATCCCAAAGGGAACCAGTTCCCCTCACTGAACTTGATTGCACCATGCAAACACCCAACGTTGTGCTTCTGTGGATCCATCCCTCCAATGGGTCTGCCTCCCTCCCGGTGCGGCAAGGCCCCTCCTGCAGGGGACCACCAAAGGCAAGCAAGCTAAGCATGTGCCTACATCCCTGTGCACCTTGCATAAGACCCCAGCTAATACGCCAGATCCCATCAAGGCAGCATCACAAGCCTGGCAGTATGGCCCCTGGATAGGGGCCACACCACTCTACAGTGAGTCCTATCCCTGGCAGAGGGGAAGATAAGCTACACACCAGTCTGACTGAGGCCCCAGCAGTGAGCTCGGGACAGACATCGGGTCTGACTACAGCCCCACCCACCAACACAAGTTACTCCAGACAGCATAGAGGAAGTGTTCTGCAATTCTGTGCCACCCCAGGGACTACCCAAAATGACAAAATGGAAGAACTCTCCTCAAAAGAAAATCCAGGAGGTGGCAACAGCTAACGAATTGATCAAAAACGATTTAAGCAATATCATAGAAAAAGAATTTAGAATAATAGTCATAAAATTAATCACTGGGCTTGAAAAAATTATAGAGAACAGCAGAGAATCTATTGCTACAGAGATCAAGGGACTAAGAAATAGTCATGAGGAGCTAAAAAATGCTATAAATAAGGTGCAAAATAAAATGAAGGTGACCACAGCTCAGATTGAAGAGGCAGAGGAGAGAATAGGTGAATTAGAAGATAGAATTATGGAAAAAGAGGAAGCTGAGAAAAATAGAGATTAAAAAGTCCAAGATATGAGGAGAGAATTAGAGGACTAAGTGATGCAATCAAGCAGAACAATATCCATATAAAAGGAATTCCAGAAGAGGAAGAGAGAGAAAAATGGGCTGAACATGTACTTAAACAAATCATAGTTGAGAACTTCCCTGATCTGGGAAGGAAAAAGACATTGAAATCCAAGAGGCACAGAGAACTCCCTTCAGACGTAACTTGAATCGATCTTCTGTACAACATATCATAGTGAAACTGGCAAAATATAAGGATAAAGAGAAAATTCGGAAAGCAGCTAGGGATAAACATGCTCTAACTTATAAAGGGAGACCCATAAGACTAGTGGCAGACCTATCTACTGAAACTTGGCAGGCCAGAAAGGAATGGCAGGAGATCTTCAATGTGATGAACAGAAAAAATATGCAGCCGAGAATCCTTTATCCAGCAAGTCTGTCATTCAGAACAGAAGGACAGATAAAGGTCTTCCCCAACAAACAAAAACTGAAGGAATTCATCACACTAAACCAGCCCTACAGGAGATCCTAAGGGGGACTCTGTGAGTGAAATCTTTCAAGAACCACAAAGTATCAGACACATCACTACAAGCATGAAACCTACAGACATCACAATGACTCTAAACCCATATCTTTCAATAATAACAGTAAATGTAAATGAACTCAATGCTCCAACCGAAAGACATAGGATATTAGAATGGATAAAAAACAAGACCCATGTATTTGCTGTCTCAAGAGACTCATTTTAGACCTGAGGACACTTCAGATTGAAAGTGAGGGGATGGAGAACTATCTATCAGGCAACTGGAAGTCAAAAGAAAGCTGGAGTGGCCATACTTATATCAGACAAACTAGACTTTAAATTAAAGGTTGTAACAAGAGATGAAGAGGGCATTATATAATAATTACAGGGTCTATCCATCAGGAAGAGCTAACAATTATAAATGTCTATGCACCGAATACAGGAGCCCCAAATATATAAAACAATTAATCACAAACATAAGCAACCTTATTGATAAGAATGTGGTAACTGCAGGGGACTTTAATCCTCCACTAACAACAATGGATAGATCATCTAGACACAGGATCAATAAAGAAACAAAGGCACTGAATGATTCATTGGATCAGATGGACTTGACAGATCTATTTAGAATTCTGCATTCCAAAGCAACAGAATACACTTTCTTCTCAAGTGCACATGGAACATTCTCCAAGATAGATCACATACTGGGTCACAAAACAGCCCTTCATAAGTATAAAAGAATTGAGATCATACCATGCACACTTTCAGACCACAATGCTATGAAGCTTGAAATCAATCACAGGAAAAAGTCTGGAAAAACCCAAAAGCATGGAGGTTAAAGGACACCATACTAAAGAATTAATAGGTCAACCAGGCAATTAGAGAAGAAATTTAAAAATATATGCAAACAAATGAAGATGAAAATATGACAATCCAAACTCTTTGAGATGCAGTGAAGGCAGTCCTGAGAGGAAAATACATTGCAATCCAGGCCAATCTCAAGAAACAAAAAAATCCCAAATACGAAATCTAACAGAACACCTAAAGGAAATAGAAGCAGAACAACAAATACACCACAAACCCAGCAGAAGAAGAGAAATAATAAAGATCACAGCAGAAATAAACAATACAGAATCTAAAAAAACTATAGAGCAGATCAATGAAACCAAGAGTTGGTTTTTTGAAAAAATAAAATTGATAAACCTCTAGCCAGGCTTCTCAAAAAGAAAAGGGAAATGACCCAAATAGATAAAATTATGAATGAAAATGGAATTATTACAACCAATTCCTCAGAAATACAAGAAATTATCAGGGAATATATGAAAAACTATATGCCAAAAAACTGGACAACCTGGAAGAAATGGACAAATTCCTAAACACCCACACACTTCCAAAACTCAATCAGGAGGAAATGGAAAGGTTGAATAGACCCATAACCAGCGAAGAAATTGAATCGGTTATCAAAAATTTCCCAACAAATAAGAGTCCAGGGCCAGATGGCTTCCCTGGGGAATTCGACCAGACATTTAAAGCAGAGAAAATACCTATCCTTCTCAAGCTATTCCAAAAAATAGAAAGGAAAGGAAAACTTCCAGACTCATTCTATGAAGGCAGTATTACTTTGATTCCTAAACCAGAGACCCAGTAAAACAGACAACTACAGGCCAATATCCCTGATGACTTATGGATGCAACAATTATCAATAAGATACTAGCAAATCAAATTCAATAGCATATTAAAAGAATTATTCACCATGATCAAGTGGGATTCATTCCTGGGATGCAGGGCTGGTTCAACATTTGCAAATCAATCAATGTGATACATCACATTAATAAAGAAAAGATGAGAACCATATGATCCTGTCAACGATGCAGAAAAAGCATTTGGCAAAATTCAGCATCCTTTCTTAATAAAAACCCTCGTGAAAGTCGGGATAGAAGGAACATACTTAAACATCATAAAAGCCATTTATGAAAAGCCCACAGGTAACATCATCCTCAATGGGGAAAAACCGAGAGCTTTCCCCCTGAGATCAGGAACACAACAGGGATGTCCACTCTCACCACTGTTGTTTAACATAGTGTTGGAAGTGCTAGCACCAGCAATCAGATAACAGAAGGAAATCAAAGGCATCAAAATCGGCAAAGATGAAGTCAAGCTTTCACTTTTTGCAGATGACATGATACTATACATGGAAAATCGGATAGACTCCACCAAAAGTCTGCTAGAACTGATACATGAATGCAGCAAAGTCGCAGGATACAAAATCAATGTACAGAAATCAGTTGCATTCTTATACACTAACAATGAAGCAACCGAAAGACAAATAAAGAAACTGAACCCATTCACAATTGCACCAAGAAGCATAAAATACCTAGGAATAAATCTAACCAAAGATGGAAAAGATCTGTATGCTGAAAACTATAGAAAGCTCATGAAGGAAATTGAAGAAGATATAAAGAAATGGTAAAATATTCCATGCTCATGGATTGGAAGAATAAATACTGTAAAAATGTCAATATTACCCAAAGCAATCTACACATTCAATGCAATCCCAATCAAAATTGCACAAGCATTCTTCTCAAAGCTAGAAGAAGCAATCCTAAAATTCATATGGAACCACAAAAGGCCCCGAATAGCCAAAGGAATTTTGAAGAAGAAGACCAAAGCAGGAGGCATCACAATCCCAGACTTTAGCCTCTATTTCAAAGCTGTAATCATCAAGACAGCATGGTATTGGCACAAAAACAGACACATAGACCAATGGAATAGAATAGAAACCCCAGAACTAGACCCACAAACATATGGCCAACTAATCTTTGATGAAGCAGGAAAGAACATCCAATGGAAAAAAGACAGTCTCTTTAACAAATGGTGCTGGGAGAACTGGACAGCAACATGCAGAAGGTTGAAACTAGACCACTTTCTTACACCATTTACAAAAATAAACTCAAAATGGATAAAGGACCTGAATGTGAGACAGGAAACCATCAAAACCCTAGAGGAGAAAGCAGGAAAAAACCTCTCTGACCTCAGCCGCAGCAATTTCTTACTTGACACATCCCCAAAGGCCACGGAATTAAAATCAAAAATGAACTATTGGGACCTCATGAAGATAAAAAGCTTCTACACTTCAAAGGAAACAACCAACAAAACTAGAAGACAACCAACGGAATGGGAAAAGATATTTGCAAATGACATATCAGACAAAGGGCTAGTATCCAAAATCTATAAAGAACTCACCAAACTCCACACCCGAAAAACAAATAATCAATCCAGTGAAGAAATGGGCAGAAAACATGAATAGAGACTTCTCTAAAGAAGACTTCCAGATGGCCAACAGGCACACGAAAAGATGCTCAACATCGCTCCTCATCAGGGAAATACAAATCAAAACCTCACTGAGATACCACCTCACGCCGGTCAGAGTGGCTAAAGTGAACAAATCAGGAGACTATAGATGCTGGCGAGGATGTGGAGAAACAGGAACCCTCTTGCACTGTTGGTGGGAATGCAAACTGGTGCAGCCACTCTGGAAAACAGTGTGGAGGTTTCTCAAAAGATTAAAAATAGGTCTACCCTATGACCCAGCTATAGCACTGCTAGGAATTTACCCAAGGGATACAGGAGTGACGATGCATAGGGGTACTTGTACCCCAATGTTTATAGCAGCACTTTCAACAAAAGCCAAATTATGGAAAGAGCCTAAATGTCCATCAACTGATGAATGGATAAAGAAATTGTGGTTTATATACACAATGGAATACTATGTGGCAATGAGAAAGAATGTAAATATGACCTTTTGTAGCAATGTGGATGGAACTAGAGAGTGTGATGCTAAGTGAAATAAGTCATAGAGAGAAAGACAGATACCTTATGTTTTCACATCTATGTGGATCCTGAGAAACTTAACAGAAGACCATGGGGGAGGGGAAGGGGAAAAAAAAGGTTAGAGAGGGAAGGAGCCAAAACATAAGAGACTCTTAAAAACTGAGAACAAACTGAGGGTTGATGGCGGATGGGAGAGAGGAGAGGGTGGGTGAGGGGTACTGAGGAAGGCACCTGTTGGGATGAGCACTGGGTGTTGTATGGAAACAAATTTGACAATACATTTCACATTTTAAAAACAGAAAAAAAGTCAAACATAAAAAACAATATAAATTATTTATGAAAAGGTAAGGAATATTAAATATTGACAATGAAATTCCAAATTAATAGGAATTCCTGAAGGAGAAACCAAGTAAGGGAACATATACTAAAATTTATTTAGGAAAACTTTATTGACTTAGAATAAATAAAGACTATATAATGACCTAGAGTTATCAATATATATGGTAATAAAACTACCTGACTTTAAGGCAAAGAGTAAGACCTTTGGGCACATAGACAGAAAAAGAGCACATGATGTGTAAGGAAAAAGTATTGTATGCCTTTGATAGCACCAATTTATGCCAGAAAAGCTTATCAGGAATAATATATTTAAAATTCTCAAGGAAAGAAAATGTTACCATGTACATCCACCATTGCTGACCAGATGAATATTTAAGTTCCAAGAGTTCATAACTGTTTCTTCAGTAAGGAAGAGAACAGCAGAGTCAAATGAAGACTTTCCTTTGCAATAAACATTCTTTAGAGGTAAATAATACTATGATATATAAATGCATCTCTTCTGATGTAACTGTTTTATAAGTGCCAGAGAAGAGCATAATTGCTTATGATTAAAGGCCTGAGAAGAGGACAAGACAGTTGTTAATAGTTAAACTTCATCTTTGAATAATATTTTGTGAACTGAATGAACATGAGATCTTCCCACAAATTAATAACCTGTTTATTTAGAATCCTAAACTGTAGATGACAAGTCATTGAGGGGTCAACTCTATCAGGACCAACAACATTTAGCCATAAGATAATGCTGTTTGGGGACTAAGGATGAAAGCCTGGAAGGGTATGGAGTTGTTTTCAGTCCATTCTTCTTGGTCCATTGCTGGTTATCATGGCAAGGGAAGAGAGACTGGAGAATCATACATAAACATTCCACTATTTCAGTAAAATAAAAGCATATATAATATACTTAAGTATATGTTATATATTATATATATTGAATAATATATTAAATGTTATATTTAAATATATAAATATCTGTATCTATATCTTTAGCTATCTCAGGTCATATTTTTATTTGACAAAGCAAGTCACTTTGCCTTTGAACTTACTTCCAGAGAACTCAGAATTGGTAAAGAGTTGATGGAATATTTGGTGAATATCACGATATTCTATTAAATTATACTATTAAATGTTACTATTTCCATTATACAGATGAGGTAAATGGAGCTATAATTATTGAAGTCCCTTGTTAAGGTGACATAGTTACTGAGAGGTGAAGTAAAAATCCACACTGAGCAGCCTCACGTAAGAACTCACATGGCAAAGCACTATGCTATGGTTACTTCTCTTTGCATTACACAGATTGTACTATTGAATCCATGTTGTTATATTTAGATACTATCCTGATTTTATGCAGCATAATATCGCTTTCTAGTTGGAATATTCCTTTCAGAAAGCCTTATGCTATCTACATTTCCAAATATAAACCACATCTGGCTTCCCTGACACAGCTCAACTATTCTTAGGCTTAGACAACAACTGCATTGAACTTCTGAGATAATTCTGTGTTAAACTCAGTGCTAAGAGGGGGATCAAAGCGCCACAGGTCCTCTATTACCCTATTTCCTGAGAAATAGTAAGAATACACATAATAAATTTTAACACAAAGGAAGCATATGGTTTATGTGCTATTCTACCTTACAAGTATAGAAATT
Source organism: Lynx canadensis (assembly GCF_007474595.2). Lineage (NCBI taxonomy): Eukaryota > Metazoa > Chordata > Mammalia > Carnivora > Felidae > Lynx > Lynx canadensis. The sequence goes on from NC_044320.2 coordinate 27,350,703, forward strand.
ACAGAAAATTCCATTGAATCAAATTAATCAATTTCATCAGCTTGGCAGTTTACTCATTTAGTAAAAACATATGACCTATCTTGACAATACTAAAGCTATTCTGCATTTATAACACTCACAATTATAAGGAACATCACAACCAGTTGCAGAAAATGTGACTCTGAGTATTACAATTGGCACTATTTGAATTTCCTGACATTTTACTATTTCAATCCTAAATTCTTCAGTGGGAAGGAAGACTAACAATTTAGGTAGAATAATTAGTACATAACTCTCCTGTGTAGTCTGTACATTTGAAATGCATGCACACAGTGTTAACAAGATGTGTGTGTGCTGTATGTATGTGTGTATTTATGTGTGTAAGCAAAGGACAAGTGGTGTTGACCTATCACTTTTGTAAATCAAATAATATAGGGGAAAGACCTTAAATTAATTATAATAGCTGAAATTAAATAACAGGCACAAACATACTTAAAGAATAATTATTGTACACATATTATAAAGATATTCATACTTTTAAAAAATGAATAATTTGTTCTTGACCACACAGCTACAAAATGAGTGGATATTTGAGCCCAGTTTATTTCTAAAGCCTACAAACTTTATGCTGTTTGATGTTTCATTTTTAAAGAGACAACAATAAATGATACAACATCTGATTAGGTGCAAGCCAATATATGTACTACCTAAATAAAAGTTAAGGTATATATGCATTAGTTTCTAACAGCTGCCATAACAAAGCACCACGAATTGCATAGCTTAAAACAACAGAACTTTATTCTCTTAAAGTGGAATCTAAAGTCTGAAGCAGAATTGATTCTTTTTTTATTGGAATTTTTTTCATCTTTTTATTCTTATTTTTTTTTCATCATGATAAGTGTACTCTTTTAATTCCCATCACCTATTTCACCCATCTCCAACTCACTTCACCTCTGGGAACCATCAGTTTGTTCTCTATACTTAAGAGTCTTGATTTGTCTTTATCTTTTTTTCCTCTACTCATCTGTATTATTTCTTAAATTCTACATATAAGTGAAATCATATGGTATTTGTCTTTCTCTGACTTATTTCTCTCAGCATTATATTCTCTAGCTCTATCTATGTTGTTGCAAATGGCAAGATTTCATTCTTTATTATGGCTGAATAGCAGAACTGATTCTTTATGAGGACTCAGAAAGTAAATCTGTTCTTTGCTTATCGTCTAGCATGTGGTGACAGCCAGCAATCTTTGGTGTCCTTGGCTTGTAGATATAACACTCTAATCTCTGCCTCCATCTTCACATGGTGTTATCCATCTTTGTCTTCTTACAAAAACTTAAGTCATATTGGATAAAGAGCCCAGTCTACTCCATTATAGCCACATCTTAAATTTAGTCTAAACACAATGATGCTCTTTTTCAAATAAGATCACATTCTGAGGTTTGGGACTCAGGAGACTTCAACATTATCTTTTTTATGGACATATTTGAACCCATAATATACACTACAGGCTGAAATGCTGTATTATAATTAATATATCTTCAGAATGTATTATCAATGACACAAGGAGAAACCATAAGAACTTCTTAATCTTCCTTCCAGTTGAGAATATAATAACTTTTGGGTTTGTTACAAAGGGTAAGACTTAAAGTTATTTTCTTATGGAAAAATTCAAAAGTGGGTAAGACCTAGCAAATTAAAGATATTTCTAGCAAGTCTAATTTTATTTATTTTTACACTTTTTAATAAATTCCAGCTAGTTAACATACAGTGTAGTATTAGTTTCAAGTGTATAACGTAGTGATTCAACAATTCCATACATCACCTGGTGCTCAGCACAAGTGTGCTCCTTAATCCCCACTACCTATTAAATCCATCCCCCACTATCTCCTCTGATAACCATCTTTGTTTCTCTATAGTTAAGAGTTTGTTTTCTATAGTTAAGAGTCTGTTTCTTGGTTTGTCTCCCTCTCTTTTTTTCCCCTTTACTTATTTGTTTGTTTCTTAAAATCCATATATGAGTCAAACTGTATGGTATTTGTTGTTCTCTGACTTGTTTGTTTAGCATAATACTCTCTAGCTCCATCCATGTCATTGAAAATGGCACGATGTCATTATTTTCTGTGGATGAGTAATATTCCATTGTATATATATACCACATCTTTATCCATTCATCAGTCAATGGATTTGCAGATAACAGGATACTCTATATAGAAAACCCAAAGGATTCCACCGAAAATCTGCTAGAACTGATAAATTCAGTAAAATTCCAGGTTACAAAATCTACATACAGAAATCTGTTGCATTTCTATACACCAATAATAAAGCAACAGAAAGAAAAATGAAAGAATCAATCCTATTTACAACTGCGCGCGCGCGCACACACACACACACACACACACACACACACACACACACACTAACCATAAGCTAACTAGGAATAAACCTAACCAAAGAGTAAAAGACCTGTGCTCTTCAAACCATAAAACACTGATGAAAGAAATTGAAGATAACACAAAGAAATGGAAAAAAATATTTCATGCTCAAGGATTAGAATAACAAATATTTTTAAAGCATCTATAGTACCCAAAGCAATCTACACATTTAATGCAATCCTCATCAAAGTACCACCAGCATTTTTCACAGAGCTAGAACAAACAATCCTAAAATCTGTATGGAAACACAAAAGACCCCAAATAGTCACAGCAACCTTGAAAAAGCAAAGCAAAGCTGGAGGCATTATAATTCCAGACTTCAGGCTATATTACAAAGCTGTAGTGATGAAAACAATATGGTACCAGCACAAAAATAGATACATAGATGAAAAGAATAGAATAGAAAACCAAGAAGTGAAATAAGACTATATCATGAACTAAATTTTGATAAAGCAGGAAAGAATATCCAATGGGAAAAAGACAGTCTCTTCAACAAATGATGTTGGGAAAACAGGACAGCAACATGCAAAGAATAAACTGAACCACTTTCTTACATCATACACAAAAAATAAATTCAAAATGGATGAAAGACCTAAATGTGAAACAGGAAATTATCAAATCCTAGAGGAGAAAATAGGCAGCAACCTCTTTGACTTCAGCCGGAGCAACTTCTTTCTTGATAGGTCTCCTGAGGCAAGGGAAACAAAAGCAAAAATAAACTATTGGGACTTCATCAAAATAAAAAGCTTCTGGACAGTGAAGGAAAAAAAAATCAACAAAACTAAAAAGCAACCCACAGAATGGGAGCAGATACTTGCAAATGACATATCTGATAAAGGGTTAGTATCCAACATCTATAAAGAACTTACCAAACTTAATACCCCCAAAATGACCAATTCAATTAAAAAAATGGGCAGAAGAGAAAATCAGACTTTTTTTTTTTGCAAAGAACACATACAGATGGCCATCACGCACATGGAAAGATGTTCAACATCACTCATCATCAGGGAAATACAAATCACAACTACAATGAGATACCACCTCACACCTGTCAGAATTACTAAAATCAACAACACAAGAAACAACAGATGCTGGCTAGATGTGTGAAAGAACACTTTTGCAGTATTGGTGGGAAAGCAAATTGGTACATCTACACTGGAAAACATCATGTAGGTACCTCAAAAGGTTAAAAATAGAACAACCCCCAAGCCCAGCAATTGCACTACTAGGTATTTAACCAAAGAATACAAAAATACTAATTCAAAGGGATACATGTATGCCAATGTTTATAGCAGCATTATCTACAATAGCCAAATACAGAAACAGGTCTAATATTAATTTTAATCTTTAAACATCTAGTAAGGGGATAGTAAATAGGATCATTGTTTTTATACTAACCATTCACTACTGTGAAAAGAGGCCAAGATCCAAATAGTTAAGAGTGTTATGTTAAAATATGATAAAATTTATGAGTTTAGAAACATATTCTGTTTGCTGAAAACAGTAATGATCCTAATACAATAGTAATGTTTGTTCAGACAATTATACCAAAAGCCCTTAGAGGCAGAGACCAATTTTACATATCTTTGATATGTTTCACATCACATAATGTTATAAGAGGTAAGGGAACTAATTTAGTACTTTGCATATATTTTTCTTCATATTTATGGTTGGGTTTTAATGAAGTATTTTGGTTTATAAAAAAGTGTTTTCTTATACATTTGTGTTTTAATGCAGAGTTAAATATATGTTCTCTATATGAAAAGAAATAAAATAAAAACATATTAGATTTCCAAATTTCTAACTATAGTCAATAGCAATCCAACATTTGGACCAGATGTTCCCAAATACAAATCTATAGTTAATTTCACTAAAACATGCCCATATAAAGTAAATAAAATTAAAAATAGAGAATAACATCAAAAGAACAATTTCGGAATATTCTTAAGAGAATACCCATGTAGGAAACACCATCTTATTGATTTAAGAGTGAATTTTACTTGGTGACTTGAATACATTAAGAATGTTTATAGAAACAACTATTAATTGTGATAGTTAAAAGTGTATCCTGTATGTTTTTAAAAACTTCATATGAAATTATCACCATTGCCATTAATTTTAAAAGTTAACAATTTCAATTTTATAACTCAATTAGTGAAAATATATGGGGTTTACTGCCTTTAAGGATTAGGTGAACTTGTAAAAAAATCCGAGACATTACATAATAAAGTAAAATAAGAGCCATTACTTTAGTTATAAATAAACATATCTCAGAGCTAATTAATGTCTTAAATGGCAGTGAGAAAAGCATAACAGAACACTACATGCAATGAGGTAAACTGGGCAATATTAATTCAATGAACTGGACAAATGTAGTAGCTGTAAAAAAGAATAATATTGCAGAGCACTATAACTGTCCTGACTAGGTATGGCTAATACAAAGTATTAGTAGCAATAAATATACTTCATGTATCTTCTGAAAAATGTCCAGTGATGTACAATAACAACTAAAAGACACTGAAGACTAAACAAATCTGTATTCAGAGATGAAGGGTGGGGAAGCTTATTTTAGCAGTAATTTAGATAGATTCAAAGGGTGTACAGGTGTAATTTCTGTACAGGTGTGCAGTAATTAGTTTTTGAGGTTACAAGTTAAAGGACAATGATTATTCAGTTTCATGACTGATGTTTACTACTCGCCATTATATTTATCCATAATAATTGTTAAAATTAATGTTATTTTACCAAAAATGAGTTACTATAATTATAAGCATCAGTCCATATTGTTGAAGATTAAATTCACTTTTATATTAGGGAAAACACTGGCACTGAATCAATTGAAATTGCATTTATATTTCTGTCATATAAAAGAGGTGTGGAGGTAAGCAGTACAGAGTTGGGCATCTCTGTGGTGTTCTCTATACACCATTCCACCATCCTCATGTATGGCTTCTAGCCCCGTGTCAACTGATGTTTCCCTTTCACTCTCGATCTCCATTCATGACAACATAGGCCAGCATAGGAAGGAAAGGGAGAAAAGTCAGTCCTTTCCTTATAAATCAGCTCCCATTTAAGTAGCAGTGTAATCTCACCCAATTTATAATTCATTAGCCAGAATTAAATAAAGTGGCAAATAATGTGCTGCAATTGAAATTAGAATACATATTCCTTTTTATTCTTCCTAGGGAATAATATTGTGCCCAGATGCCCAGATCTTAAAAAAAAAAAAAAAAAAAAAAAAAGGTTTGTATTTCTAGGGAAAAAGGTTAATGGATATTGTCATCTCTACCAGAAAACCCAACTATGAAAAGTCCTGTTTGTAAACTGAACAGTTGTAGAAGTACTAAATTCAAAATGTTCACATTTTCAATTATGTAGACAGGGTGAACTAAACCCATAAAGTTCAAATAGTTTTCCCAAAGTCACACAAATACTTAATGGAACTACGAGAATATGAATCTTGATCTCTTGGCCACTAGTTAATGACTGACTTGAATATAATATTCTATCTTCAAATTTGTTTCTAACCAAGAACAAAATTTAATATTACATTTTAAACAAGTGAAAAAGTACCCTTTGAAGCTTTTTTTAAAAACTTTTTTTGGCCAATTCTTCAAATGCAGTGAAGCACATGGATATAAATGCCCAGATCCTAAGTGTTCATTTCAATAAATTATCACAAAATTAACAAATCTATAACTATCCACCAATAAAAAAAATTACTAGAACTCTAGAAGCCCCTGATTTGCCACCTGTGAATCAAGAGTTCCTTCCTCTACCCAAAGTTAAGTACAAGCCTGATTTTTAACACCATAAATTAATTTCACCCAACTTTGTTTTTATATTTATGGAGTCATACATTTATACTTATTACATTTATGGAATTTATCCTTCTATGTAGCTTGTTCATAAATTACTTGTTTATTTTCATACAGTGTCATTGGTTAAGTTTATTAATATTCCATTAATAGACATTTGAGTCATTTCATTGTTCTGAATACTGTCTGTATGAATGTTCTTGTGCATAGATTTGGAGCAAGCATACAGGCATTCATATTTGTTTTATAGCCAAAGGGAAGAATTGCTGAGCTATGTTGTATGTGGATAATCAATCCTGTTAAATTTTCCACCTGTTTGCACTAATTTTACTTCTATCATTAGCCATTGAGAGCTCTACTTTGTTCCATATTCTTAGCTGTTATAAATAGTTCTTCATAGTCTTGCTGCATTGGAGAGATGGGGGACTGGGTTTTATACTCCTACACTGGTATTCTTTAGGTGAAAACTCTTTCCCTCTCTGGACAACTTCTTAGAAAAAGGTTGGCAGCAAAGTAGCCAGAAGCAGAAGCTGGACAGATAAGTTACTTAGTAAAGGCGCACATACCTGATGCGTACCAACATGACATTAGTCTGGCTCACAATCACGTAGTAATAGTTTTAAGAATAGAGCAATTAAATAGTCAAAAATACTGGAGCTACTTAGAGGCAAATGCCTTTTTCCCTTCAACAACAATATTGACTTCATGAGGTATACTAATATCATACTAAAAAGAATTATGGACACTGCTATAGCTACTTCTTTAGGTCTCTGAAAGGATCCATGCTGTTTTTAATGTATCTTGATTTGGTCTTTTAAGTTTTAATTCAAAACCAAGTCACAGTTCCAATAATTAGAAATAACTTTGTCTTAAAAAGTGATTCAGGCCACTGCTAATGTAAAATCAATTAGGCGTAACACTCCTTAAATCTTAGAAAAGGAGCTAGTTAATACTGTTATTGCCCTAAGCTGTGATTAGAAACATGTTTTATATGTGATTTTATTTGACTAAGATGTCTTTTCCAATGCTTACAAACACAATACTACTATACTTGTTCTATGATATGCTATGTGGTGGTAGAAAAGGTATCATGTATCATATTTTATCTGAATATTTTCGTTGTTAATGTGTCTTTCAATCCATTCCAAACTTGTATTTTAAAAATGAGCCTACGGATTTAACATATCCCATATAGGAAATTTTCTTTTAAAATTATTCTGATACTACATTGCCAGGAACAACAATAACAGGAAAAAATCAACATATCCCAGGTGGCATATTCCTCAAATATTATTATCAGAATCACAAAAATAAGAGAAACTTTATACATTCAAAAACAAAAGACTACTAGATATAAGATATTTCACAGAAAATGAACAGATTGAAAAAAGAATTAAGGCAGTAGCCTTCGTTGGTTATCTTTTTATGGGAAGATGCACTGACTATACAAGTGGAATCCTACAGAGTAATACAAAATGTGCATAATAAAGTCTTATAAACACAGTCCTTTTCCCATAAACTGCACCTATAAATACTCTATCCATTATTCATGGATCATTCCAAACACCAACTTTTAAGAAATCATACTTGAATCATTCAACTGGATGTTTTTCATTTTTTTTCTATGTCCCTTGTATTTGCACATTATATATTTTCACAATAATTTTGGGACATTTCTTACTACAGAAATGCATGGGTTTAGGACATTCAGCTTTGGTTTACCCAGAGATTCCTGAACATTGATTGTATTGTGTTTAATTGGTATATAACATTTCTTTTCATGAATAATGATTTCTGTCTCCAACAATTACAATACAATTTTGTGGTTTCAAATTATTGACTTAACTTAAAATTGAGAATTACAAGGCATATATAGGTGTGCCTTAGTTATTTTGATCATTTCCTAAATATACATTTAAAAAGATAATAAAATATACTTTAAAAAAGATAATAATTCACTATCTGCACAAATAGATAACCTGTGGAAGTGTTTAAGTACGCTCTATGTTTAAGTGTGTGTGTGTGTGTGTGTGTGTGTATGTGTGTGTGATTTCTTCCCAAATTTCATGATGACACAAGAAGATTTCATCAATGTCTACATATTGTGGCTCAGCCATAAAATAGTAATTTAGATCTTTCTGTGCGCATGTGTGTGTGTGTGTGTGTGTGTGTGTGTGTGAAGTTTCATTCTTGTTTTAAAAATGAAGAAATGAGTCCAAAGGACTTTAAATGACTTAAAATCATATAATAGTAAATTAAGAAGAGCATTTCCAGTCAGATGGTCTTCATATTTATATTCTTGCTTGTATTGCTTTTTAGTTCCTTTCTAGTACCACTAAGTAATTTATGCTTCTGTTTTTACTCACTGTGATATCTACATGAATTATTTTTTATGCTTATAATCTTACATAATTTTAATGTGTGAAATGTCATCTTGTTTATTGGTAATATGCATTTATATATTTATTAATAATAAATCAGTAATAAAAGTTAATAAGTGCATGTTTTCAATATATTTCAAAGATGACCTCACTTAGAACCTGGGTTATTATTATTATTTATTTTATATTTTGTTGCACGTTATGTATTGAACATTATAATGATCATGAGTCTTTACTGGCAAATGCTCATAATACTTTAGTATGTAGCAAACCAAATTTTAATCAGTATCTCTTTTAAATTATATATTTATTTATTTGTTTGTTTATTTATTTAATTTATTTATTTAGGGAGAGAGAGAGCATGAGCAGAGACAGGAGAGAGAGAATTCCACGCAGGCTCTGTGCCATCAGCATGGAGCCAGATGAGAGGCTCACAAACCATGAGATCCGATCTGAGCCGAAATCAGAGTCTGACGCTTAACTGACTGAGCCACCCAGGTGCTCCTCAATCAGTCTCTCTTAACCTGAGAAATATTTTGAAAGACTGCACTAAAATGTATACTGTAAATGTTTAGTATATTTCTTAGAAAACTACAAGAAATGGTATATAGTTTTAAATTAATTGTGTTCTTCATTTTTGTACTTTAATATATATTAGAACTATCACTACATACAAACCTTTTTTCTAGGGTGCTCTTTAATAAAATCAGCTAATGACTAGTTAGCAGGATGAGTATATACATACTCATCAGAGAGTTGGCCCTTTCAGATGAGTCAACCCACAGGAAGAAAACGTGCATATGAGCTACTGAACTTGGGAGATTCCCACTTTGATTCTGGGCCTTTTTCTCAACCAGGAGCAAATATCATTCTTATAACTTCTTTTAGAAGTTCCCTGACTCACTGCGTCGATCATTCAGGAGGTAGGGATACCCTTTATGGAAGGAGCAGCTGATATGAATGCAGTCCAGCACTGCCCACTGGGCAAGATCACTATCAGATGATGGGAGCCTGGGGCTCCTTGTGTGTTCTGCTCCCTCTGCCTGTAAGCCCTCCTCCACACAGCCCCCCCCCCAAATCATATTTAACAATTATACTACATGGTACTAATAACTTATGTTCCCTTGTCCCTCTATAATAAATCACAAATAAGTAGTAAACAAATAGAACTTTTTAAAATTAATTATTTAATTAAAAAATTACTTTAGAAAGAGAGCACACAAGTTAGAGAGAGGGGCAGAGGGAGAGAGAGACAGAGAATCCCAACCAGGCTCCATGCTCAGTGTGGAACCCAACGAAGGGCTCAATCCCATGACTCTGAGATCATGGCCTCAGCCAAAATCAACAGTCGGACACTCAACTGACTGAGCCACCCAGGTGTCCCTTAAGTAACTATTTTAAAATACATTCAAAAAGAGAAAGATAGAAAAATTTAATTTTTGAGAAATCAGTTTTATTTTTTCTTTATATTTTCCTCCAATAAGCAATTGTCAATCACTGAAAAACATATCCTTTTGAAGGAGAAATAGTATATGAAATAAAATATAGGTACAAGTTGAGGTAATCTCTTTGAAGCCCAGTAACAGTTCTAAGAAACTCTTCAGGCAAAAATAGAAAATCTCATTAATATCACTAGCTTATTTGGAAAGAAGACAAAAGGGTTCCAAAATTTAATGGCTACAATTCTTCAGAAGCACCCATCTGGAAAAACCCTAATATTCATGCTAATACAATTCCGTTTTTAAGCACATTATGGAGTGTGTGTGTGTGCATACGTGTGTGTGTGTGTGTGTGTGTGTGTGTGTGTGTGTGTGTAGCTTAGAATACTGATAACGCAGCATGGAAAAATATGAGGCCATTTTTAATTTTAAAAGTTCAAATGATAGTCAGAATTTATATAATTTTATGTTGTTTCCATTTATATATAAGTAAAAATGCAACTTTGTTCATTCTCCCAGTTTTAATAGTTTTCTACATAAATAAAAATTTAAAGTGAAATATATGCTTGCTTTTTAGCTTTCAGTTTTACCTCAGAAAGGAGTGAGAAGCATTAGTTTTTCATAAATAAAATACTCAATAATTTAATTTATAACAACAACAACAATAAAGGTGTCCCTTAAACTGCAAATTAATTTCCCTAAGTGTAGGAATTATACCATTTCAGTGAATGAAAAAATAAATTTAAAAAACCTGTTCTCAGTTTTCTGCTTGTTTCTCAAAACTCTTCTGTGACAGTGGGAGAAAACTTATTATCTGTTGAGCCCTTGCTACTGCAAATATAGTCCATGAACCAGAAGCACCAGCATCATCTGTGAGGTTGTTTTAGAAGTGCAGAATCCAAGAACCTCATCAGAACTACTCAGTCTGTATTTTAACTAGAACCTCAGTTCATCAATTTCCAGCTGAAGTTTGAGAAACCTTTTTGCAGGCCTGTAATTCTTAAAGTTGGTTACACATAGAATCACCTCATAGGATATTAGAACTGCTGGTGCCTGAATCCATCCTGTTATTCTGATTTAGTTAATCTAGGTTTCACTGGACATTAAGTTTTTTAAGTTTCCCTAGGTTAACCCAATGTGATTCCAAGTTTGAAAACTTTTTATCTAGGCTCCTTAAGAACACTTTATTTCATGAAATTCTAATCACAATCCTGCAATTAGGACATTACTGCTTCCATTTTGTAGATGAAAAGAGAACTGAAGGTTTCAATATGCCAGAACCAGTATTTAAATTATATCCATACTTTTTCTGTAAATGTCATATTGTCTCTAATACATGGTCACAGGTCTGAGTGAAACTCAAGAGCACATATATTGAGTCCTATATATATAATCTAAAAAAGAAATTCTTGGGCTATTTTTTTCATCTAAGATTCACGAACACTGAAGTGATTTACTAGTCTACTTCATTAAAACCCGGCTTTTACAAAGCATCATCAAATTTGAGGAGTGTTGTGAATTATTATTAGGTATTTATGTGTATGACATTGGTTAATTTGTGTATGTATGTGTGTATTTAATGTATAATCAGGATGCCACATTGAAAAAATAAGGGAAGGTTTGGTTAGGGCTAAATATATATATATATATATACATACACACACACATATATATACATATGTGTATATATACATACATATGTACATATACATGTGTATATATACACACATATGTACATATACATATGCACATATACATACATATGCACATATACATACATATGTACATATACATATGCACATATACATACATATGTACATATACATATACACACATGTGTATATATGCACATATATATACACATGTATGTGTGTGTGTGTGTGTGTATATATATATATATATACATATATCTTGAATTTATATGCCTACTTAAAAATCTTAAGAATTGCTTTATATAGGGCACACACTCAAAGCTACATTCAGGCAACAAATATGAAAATGGGAATTTGAGCAGTTTCAATAATCATACTTTTTATTAGACATAAATAAAATTTATAGAAATAGAAAAAAAAACCCAGCTAGACATTAAGATTTAAGGGATTTTATTGAAAAAGTTTCTTCATAAAGAACAGAAAAAATAACCTCCAAACAGACAAACATTAAGTGGGTATTCTTTTTTTTAAAATAATTAAGTTTTGAAGCTTTTTAAAAACTGAACATAAAATAATCTTAACATATAATCTTAAATTATGTTTCACCAGCAGACTAATTCTGTGAAAGTATTACATGAACTTGTAAAACACTAAAAAGACAGTAACTATAAATTTAGCCAAGCATTGTATATAATACAATGTAATTTATAAATTTTATTTTATATATACTTAGCTTCTTAGATATAATTCTCATTACATTTTATAAATGAAGAAAGTAGATATTAAAGTTAATTATTACAGTAGATTTAGTTTAACTAATGGCTTGTGAAAAGTAGCAGCTATCAGAATGAGCAGCTATAAGTGAAACTGAGACTATCTTGGCCTACTTATTCTCCCATGTTTTCAACAATAAAGTATTTCCCTTCCTTATTGTAGGCCTTGTAAACCTCAGTTTGAGAAAAGGTGATATAGATGAGGAATCAGACAACAAAAGGGCAAATCCAGCCTTCCTCAGGTTCTTGTAAATAAAGTTTTATTTACACCCATCTGTTTCTGATTGTCTATGGCTGCTTTCACACTACAATGGTAAAGCTGAATAGTGACAAAGATAATAGAGACTTTTTGGCTTGTAAAGCCAAAAATATTTACTACACAATCCCTTGTTGAAAAAGGTTGCCAAGCCATGACCTAGAACAATGTCTTCTGAAATGTTAAGTGTGGAATATATTGATTATAATCAGTGTGCCTTGAAAAAAAGTTTTCAATAATATCTCTGAAAAATTATAGATTAGCAAAACTAAACTGTTACTCAACTGTTTTTCAGAGTTTTAAATAAGTTAATATTTTTTGTGAATCTTAAAGGAGAGATTGTAAGGTATAATTTCAATAATTTTTTTTAATTATAGGATTTTTTTTTCTTTTAAAGCAGCTAGTTTGTGAGTGCTAGGGTTTCAGTAGAGCACAGCCTGGTTAGCATTGCACTTGATAATTCTATATTAATTTCTTATTTCAATAAACATAATTTCTGGTATACATTTAATTTTAAAAATAAATTTAGATAAAATAACATGTTTAATGATAGCAATGATAATCATTGTTTATAAAAAATCTGTTAAATAATTAGCTGATAAGCTAAGAATTATTTTTTCTTATCATCATTTTAAACTGATTGAATATCTAAGTTTATTTTCTTTTACCTGATTACTTTTAAAACATCAGCTCTTTCCACAAAACTTTTATGGGAAATACAAAAATGTTTTCATTGAACATTTTTTTATATGATGTCTGCGAAAACACAAGCAAGTCAAAGAAATAATACAGTGTCATTAAATTTTCACTCTAGTTCCCGGCCCCTCTTGTGACTACAGTCAGTGTAGGAATTGATTTCATAGCAATGAAAGGTGGGATTGGAAGAAATAATCTTAGTGTAATACTCCAAGAAGCATTTACTTCTCTGTTTAGATGCCAATTTCTGTTTTGAAGCTTTACATTTAAGGTCATACTCTCCAGAAAGTTTCATTGAAAGGTTGCTGTTTGACAATCTCAAATAAATTCAAACATGCATGTTTTAACAGTGTCCAGTAATTGGTAGGATTGATATTGAAGAACCAGGCTAGGAAACTGGGTATGGTTGAAGTCCATATACTCTGAGTTGGTACCATTTCCAAGGACTTAGTTTGTTTTATTTTTAAAATTTTTTTTACATTTCAAGTTTTTATTTATTTGAGTTAGTTAACATATAGTGTAATATTAGTTTAAGGAGTAGAATTTAGTGATTCATCTAGTGATTCATCACTTCCAAATATCAAATGGTGCTTATCACAAGTGCTCTCCTTAATACCCATCACTCATTTAGCTCATCCCCTCTCTAGCTCCCCTCCAGCAACTCTTAGTTTGTTCTCTACAGTTAAGAGTCTTTTAGTTCGCTTCTCTCTTTTTTTCTTTCCCTTATGTTCATCTGTTTTGTTTCTTGAATTCTACATATGAGTAAAATCATATGATATTTGACTTATTTTGCTTAGCATAAAATACTTTAGCTCCATCCACACCATTGCAAAGACAAGATTTCATTCTTTTTGATGGCTGAATAATATCCCATTCTGTGTGTGTGCGTGTGTGTGTGTGTGTGTGTGTATTACATCTTCATCCATTCATCAGTTGATGGACATCTGGGCTTTTTCCATAATTTGGCTATTATTGATAATGTTGTTATGAACATCGCCATTGTTATTTAACATAGTACTGGATCCTAGCCTCAGCAACCAGGCAACAAAAAGAAATAAAAGGCATTCAACCTGGCAAAGAAGAAGTGAAACTTCCACTATTCACAGATGAATAATACTCTATGTAGAAAACCTGAAAGACTCCACCAAAAAATTTCTAGAACTAATACATGAATTCCACAAATTTGCAGGATAAAAAATCAATGTACAGAAATCTGTGGCACTTCTATATACCAATAATGAAGAAGCACAAAGTGAAACCAAGGACTCAATTCTATTTACAACTACACCAAAAACCATAAGATATCTAGGAATAAACCTAACCAAAGAGGTAAAAGATCTGTACTCTGAAAACTATAGAATACCTATGAAAGAAACTGAAGAGGACACAAAGAAATGTATTGGCAGAACAAACATTGTTAAAATGTCTATACTACCCAAAGAAATCTACACATTTAATACAATACCTATCAAAATACTACCAACATTTTTTTGCAGAGCTAGAACAAACAATCTTAAAATTTGTACAGAACCACAAAAGACTATGAATAGTGAGAGCAACCTTGAAAAAGAAAAGCAAAGCTGGAGGCATCACAACTCCAGACTTTAAGCTATATTATAAATCTGAAGTCATTAGGACGGTATGGTAATGGCACAAAAATAGACACATAGATCAGTGGAATACAATAGATAACCCAAAAATGGACCCACAATTATATTGTCAACTAATCTTCAACCAAGCAGGAAAAAATATCAAATGGAAAAAAGAGAATCTCTTCAACAAATGGTGTTGGACAGCAACACGCAGAAGAATGAAACTAGACCATATACACCATGTACAAAAATAAATTCAAAATGGATGAAAGACCTAAATGTGAAACAAGAAACCATCAAAATCCTAGAGGAGTACACAGGCAGCAACCTCTTTGACACTGGCTGGAACAAATTATTAGACGTGTCTCCAGAGGCAAGGAAAACAAAAGCAAAAATAAACTATTGGGACTTCACAATAAAAAAGCTTCTGTACAATGAAGGAAACCATCAACAAAACTAAAAGGCAACCAAGGGAGTGGTAGAAGATATTTGCAAATGACATATATGATAAAGGGATAGTGTCTAAAATCTATAAGGAACTTATCAAACTCAATACCCAAAAAACAATCCAGGTAAGAAATGGGCAGAAGACATGAACAGATACTTTTCCAAAGAAGACATCCAGATGGCTAACAGATACATGAAAAGATGCCCAACATCACTCATCATCAGAGAAATACAAATCAAAAAACTAAAATGAGATATCACTTCATAGTGGCTAAATTTAACAACACAGGAAACAGCAGATGTTGGCAAGAATGTGGAGAAAAGAGATCTCTCTTGCAATGTTGGTGGGAAGGCAAACTGGTGCAGTCACTCTGGAAAACAGTATGGAGTTAAAAGGTTAAAACTAAAACTACCCTATGACTCAGAAATTGTACTACTAGGTCTTTACCCCAAGAATACAAAAATGTTGATTTAAAGGGACACATGGACCTTGATTTTTATAGCAAAATATTTCTGTTACTATATTTATCTATAAAGGTCAAAATCATTATAAACCCTAAATCAAAATGTTTTATGTTATTCACTGCCAATTATATTCTTGAAAGAGAAATAAGAACCATACTATCAACTCTCCTTAGTGAAAGGCACTTTTTAAAATATTCAAGTTAGGGGCGCCTGGGTGGCGCAGTCGGTTAAGCGTCCGACTTCAGCCAGGTCACGATCTCGCGCTCCGTGAGTTAGAGCCCCGCGTCAGGCTCTGGGCTGATGGCTCGGAGCCTGGAGCCTGTTTCTGATTCTGTGTCTCCCTCTCTCTCTGCCCCTCCCCCCGTTCATGCTCTGTCTCTCTCTGTCCCAAAAATAAATAAAAAACGTTGAAAAAAAATTTAAAATATTCAAGTTAAAAACCCAGGTAATTTTGTTTATGTATTTTTTTGGACTCTGCATTTTTGAACTTTGTATTTTTTCTGACTTTGGTATAATGCCATAACACATGTGATTCAAAACCAACATAAGAGGGGTGCTTGGGTGGCTCAGTCGATTAAGTGTCTGACTTTGGCTCAGGTCATGATCTCAAGATTCATGAGTTCAAAGCTGGCTTGGGGCTCTCTGCTATCTGTGCAGAGCCTACTTCAGATCCACAGTCTCTTCTCTCTGCCCATCCTCAGCTTGTATATGCACTCTGTCTCTCTCTCTAAAAAAAAAATATATATATATATATATATATATATATATATATCGATATATCAATATACATATATATATACACATACACACATATATACACATATATACATATATATACGATATATATGTGTATATATATCGTATATATATGTGATATATCATATATATGTGTATATATATGATATATAAAATATATATAAAAAAAGAAGAAAATCACATAGGACAGGAGAAATGTTTGGGCAAATATATTCTTCTGAGAAATACGGAAAAGTGGAAAAAAAAGTGACCCTGTATAGCCTTTGATCAGGAATAATTGAACGTAACTGGAATAAAAAGTGTGTCTGTTACTTAATTTTACCTTAAATTTTCAGAAATGACTGTGGTATTGGCTGCTGTATTCTGCAACATCAGTTTTTAGGAGCATTGCAATAACCGGCAGCTTTTTATTAATCAGAGCATTCCACAACAGGTCTGGATTTTTACTCTGGATTTGCAGTGGGAAAGGAGAAGCTTGAAAAGAGGCACACAGATTTACTATTTGATAGGTGAAGCAACATGCTGTTTTAACAACAACAGGGGCGCCTGGATGGCTCAGTAGGTTAGCATTCAGCTCAACTCTTGGTTTCAGCTCAAGTCATGATCTCACAGCTCAGGAGTTCAAGTCCGGCACTGGGCTCTGCACTGACAGTGCGCAGCCTGTTTGGGATTCTCTCTGTCCCTCTCTCTCTCTGCCCCTCCCCCGCTTGCTCTGTCTCTCTCAAAATAAACTTGAAAAAATAAAAACAACAAAACAATGAATATACTTTCTTGATTATAAAAATCATTGCATTTTATTACAATATAATACTCTATTTTGTGCATGAACTTTAAAAGAAACTCAAATTTGACAATCCCAAAAGATACTCCAAACATTTTACATCTGATTTTCTTAGGAATAAATGCTTAAAAGGCAAGATATTTGCCTTTTTACTCTAAGAAGACCCCATCCTATTACCTTAAATTCTGTGAATTCAAACCTCATATGGTTTGGAGTGAAAAGTAACTTATTTTGGTAAAGCATGAAAGAGAAAATAGGTAAAGTTTGATATATCTCTTACTGAATGAGAGAAATGTAAAGTGTATCATCTAAGAAGGCACGGCATGTTTAGTTAAGGTCAATACGTTCAAAATAAGTAAACACATATGAAATAGTTTGCTCCAGCCTATGAAAATTCGATAATTAACCTTGTCAGTGTTTTATCAAGTGCACATTATAATTGTTGATTTTGTTTAAATAGAAGATTTAAGACTTAAGTCACTGTTTAAATAGAATATTTTTTTTTGTATTTATCATTTTACCACTGTTTAAAGCCAGGGCTGATTCACTGTACGCGCGCGCACACACGCACGTGTGTGTGTGTGTGTGTGTGTGTGTGTGTGTATGGAAACAAATTAAAATGCACAGCATACACAGATACTATATTTAGAATTTACTCCATATATGATTTTGTGTGTATTTGTATTTTTTCATATTTCTTTCTTTGTATGTTAAACCATTGTTTTCCAGCTCTTATTTTTAAAATTTTATTGTCTTAAATTTCTATTTGACTATAGTTATCATATAGTGTTATATTAGTTTCAGGTGTACAATATAATTATTCAACAGTTCTAAACATTACTCTGTGCTCATCATGATAAGTGTACTCTTTAATTCCCATCACCTATTTCACTCATCCCTCCACTCACTGCCCTTCTGGTAATCACCAGTTTGTCTCTATAGTTAAGAACCTGTTCCTTGGTTGTTTTTTCTCTGTCTCTTTTCTTCCTCTGCTCATTTGTTTTGTTTCTTAATTTCCACATATGAATGAAATCATACGGTATTTCTCTATGACTGACTTACTTCACTTAACATTATACTCTCTAGCTCCATACATGTTTTGCAAATGGCAAGATTATATTAACACATTTTAATGTCTATTTATTTTTGAGAGAGAGACAGACAATGTGAGCAGGGTAGGGGCAGAGAAAGAAGGAGACACAGAATCTGAAGCAGGCTCCAAGCTCCGAGCTCTCTGCACAGAGCCCAATGTGGAGCTCAAACCCATGAACTGTAAGACAGATAATGACCTGAGCTGATCAGACGCTTCACCGACTGAGCCACTCAGGTGCCCCAATATTAAACCATTTTAAATGTAATTATTACAATAGGGAAATAGGAACTTTTTTGAAGTAAGTTTGAGTTGAAACATAACATTGAAGGCTTTCTAATCCATACTCATCAGCATATGTTTGAGAAAAAAAATATGCTATACTGGTTATCCCATTATATTTCAATAACAAAAATAAAAAATAAAAAATACAATATTAGTATTTTTAACTTAAGATTATAATAGATATTAAAAAAATAATTTATTGGTGTGCCTGGGTGGTTCGGTTGGTTAGGTGTGTGCCTCTTGACTTCAGCTTAGGTCATGATCTTGAAGTTCGTGAGTTCAAGCCCCACATTGGGCTCTGCGGTGACAGCAAAGCCTGCTTCGGTTTCTCTATCTCCTCTCTTTCTGCCCTTCCCCCACTCTTACTTTCTCTCTCTCTCTCTCTCTTTCTCAAAAATAAACTAAAAAAATAAGTAAACAAAAAATAAAAATAAAACATAATTTATTAAAGATTTATGTGCACTAGCTAAGTACCAGAAAAAAAAAAAAAAACAATTACTGCTAGGCTTATGTCTTCAACAGCTAACTATTAAGTGAGCAGACTTCTATACATATAACTACAAAAATATTTCCATAAAGGATGATGCAGATAAATTAATATAATTATATGGTAACAAAGGAAGTAATAGTCAACCTTCCCTTGGAGAAAGTAAAGAAGGTTTTACAGAGCAGGAAATAGTGGAGGGGAATCATTATTTTATTGCTCTTTTTATAATTAGAATTTTGCCTTCTGGGAAGAGAATACAGAACAATTCTGGAGCATAATGAAAAAGTACAGTTTAAGGATGGGACTTGCATATTAGGAGAACAAGACTATTCATTTAACTAGAGTAACACAGTACTGACCAAATAATAAGAAATTAATCAGAAGAGATATATTGTGATTAATGCTTTTGGAAATCAAACAAACAAACAAAACTAATATTCAGTGAAACAGTGGATTGTGTTATGTAACTTTTCAAGAATTAGAAGGTGAATTTTTTAAGAAGTAAATGACATAATTATATATGTATTTTTGTTGTTGTTGTTTAAAAAAGGCAGTTGACTGTTGACCTTATTGGGGCAGTTGCCAAAAAAGAGGTTAAAAATGGAAAACAAAATTGAAAGATATTTAGTAAGTATACACTTTGAAACAAATGTAACTCATAGTTTATTTTTCTGAATAGCCCTAGGATATCTAAGTACATAGATCAACCAGAAATGATTAGAAAAATGGCTGCCAGGCTCCTGGGTGGCTCAGTTGGTTGAGCGTCAGACTGTTGATTTTGGCTCAGGTCATGATCCCAGGGTTGTGAGATAGAGCTCCACATTGGGCGCTGTGTTGAGCATGGAGCCTGTTTAAGATATTCTGTCTCTCTGTCTCTCTCTCTCCGTCTCTTTTATTCTCTCTCTGTCTCCCCCCAACCAGCTCCCTTTCCCTGACACGTGGTCTCTCTCTAAAAACAAACAAATAAATAATATAAAAATGGCTTACTGTCCTAGACAATGTAACAGATCTAATCAAGCTCAATAAATGAATGTTATTTAGGTCTCATGCATTGTTAATAGTATAAATATAAACATGAGACATAGAAAATATATTTGGCTTCATTGTCCTCCAAATCCCAGCAATTCTTATTACCATTCATTCCTTTTATTTAAAAAATTGCCAGCATCACTTATTAGTACATAACCACTTTATTGATAGATTTTTAAAAAATTTTTTTAATGTTTATTTTTGAGAGAGAAGAGAGAGAGAGAGAGAGAGAGAGAGAGAGAGAGAGAGAGAGAGAGAGAGAGACTGAGTGCGAGCTGGGGAGGGGCAGAGAGAGAGGGAGACACAGGATCTGAAGCAGGCTCCAGGTTCTGAGCTGTCAGCACAGAGCCCGGCATGGGGCTCAAACCCACGAACTGTGAGATCATGACTGAGCCGGAGTCGGATGCTCAACCAACAGAGCCATTCAGGCACCCCTGATAGATTGTTTTTAATACATGCTCAATGACAGCAGAATTTTCTGAGGACATCTCTACATCTTTCTTATCAACTATCTATCATCTATATATTTCAATCTCTATCTTTTTTTTAAAATTGGTAATGAATAGCACATTGAACAATCTACAACATATTTTGAAATCAGTGATATTGGACAATTAAATATCTTGGAAAACAAAGTTAATGGACAATTAAAATTTTATTGAGAGACCAAAAATATATGAAACCTAATCACTCAAATAGTTGGGGAAGAGAAAGTAAAAGCCAGTAAGCATGATGATTTACTTAGCAAGATTTCAAAAATTCTTAGGACATGGAGACATTATATACTTCAGAAGCCAGGGATGTAAGTGGGGCTAAAAACAAAGACTGGTGGAAAGATTCATGAGGAACCATTAAATATCTAGATCCTCTTCGTGTATGTCACATATCATGTGACTAACCCACTTAGACCATGAAAGAAGGCTGGGAGTGGTGGGTAGAATAAGAAGGGATTTTTGCTCTCTGGAGATGTTTGCACACCTAAGGAGAAACTACTATATAAAAAATAAGAAAATTAAAAGAAATATTACATTTTGATAACTCCAGTCTACCTTTTCTTTGTAGGACCCCAGAATTCTGACATCCAGTTTCATAGTCCCTAAGTGTCAGGCAAGAATCCTAAGTGATCTGGTTTTACAGTTTGTGCTTTTATGCATGTTTTCATTTTTCTCTTGAAATATATAGTTTGGTTCTCTATATTAACCAATTGATTTATATGTAAACAAATGACAGGATTCATTTTCTACCATCTACCAGTGGAAAACTGACTAATTCCAGTGCAAGATTACACCCTCCCCAATGGCATTATAAGCAGTTTATTTTCATTAATATTAATGTTTCTTTAATTAGAATATAGTGCTTTTTAAATTGTTTTCTTGACCATAGGCACACAAATAACCCTCAACATTTAATATTAAGAGGTGTATACTGCAAATATGAAAGTTGTGCTTTTTAATAGCTTGCTAAACAACTTATTGAGATATAATTCACATATATTTACCTATTCTTAATGTATAATTCAATGTTTTTTTTGGATATTCACATATATGTGCAGCTATCACCACAACCAATTTTAGAACATTTTCATTGTTCCACAAAGAGATTCCATGCACGTTAGCAGAAAAGTGTTACTTCCCCTTAACCCCTCTGACCCCAGACAACTGCCAATCTATTTTCTGTGTGTATAAATTTGCCTATTTTGGGCATTTCATATAAATGTAAACATACAAATTATGGGTTTTTTTGTAGCTAGCTTTTTTCACGTAGCATGTTTTCAAGGTTCATCCAGGCAGTAGAATACATCAGTACCTCATTCCTTTTAATTGCTGAATAACATTGCATTGTATGAATATACCTCATTTTATTTATACATTCATCAACTGGGTATTTGTGTTGTTACCACTTTTTGCCTACCATGAATAATGCTGCTGTAAAAATCCCTGTACAAATTTTTTGTGTGGACATATGTTTTCTCTTGGGTAGACACTAAAGAGTAGAGTTACTGGATCATATAGTAATCCAATGTTTTAAAATTTTGAGGAACTGCCAGACTCTGTCAAAGCAATGCACCATTTTACATTTCTGATAGCAGTGAAAGAAGGTTCCACCTTACACATATCCTTTCAAACTCTTTATTATCCATCTTTTTTATTATAATCATCCTAGTGACTGTAAGGTGGTATCTGACTGTGGATTTGATTTACATTTCTTGAACACTATTTGATGTGCTTCTTTGTTTACTTGTTTTTTTGGTTTACTTTTTAAAGTTTTGTATTTAGGTCTTTGATTCATTTTTTTAAGTTTATTTATTTTGAGAGAGAGAGAGAGAGCGAGCGAGCGAGCGAGCAGGGGGAAGGCAGAGTGAGAGAGGGAGGGAGAGAATGAATCCCAGGCAGGCTCCACATTGTCAGAGCAAAGCCTGATGGGGGGCTCGATCTCTCAAACCATGAGATCATGACCTGAGCTGAAATCAAGAGTTAGTTGTTTAACTGACTGAGCCACACAGGCACCGCAATTTAGGTCTTTGATTCTTCTTGGGCTAATTTTTGTATATTGTGTGAGGAAGGGGCCCAATTTCATTCTTTCATTCGTAGACATCAAATTATCCCAGCACCATTTGTTGAAAGGACTATTCTTTCCCTCATTGAATGTCTTGGCAACCTTGTTAATATTCAATTGGCCATAAATATGAATGTTCATTTCTGGACATTCCAGACATCAAGTCTATTCCATTTATCTATATGCCTAGCCTTACTCCAGTATCATACTGTTTTGATTACTATATCTTTGTAGTAAATGTAAACATCAGGAAGTGTGAATCCCTTAGCTTTGTTATTATTTTTCAGGATCATCATTATATTTCAAGATTGTTTTATTTGCTCTGGTTCCTTGAGTTTTCATGTAAATTCTTTGAATCAATTTTTTTTTGTTTGTTTGTTTAAATTTCAGCAAAGAAGCTATCTGGGATTTTGGTGGGATAGCCTGCTGTGCCTGGGGTATAGCCTCTATGCTAAGAGTAGGGGCTAGGTACAAAAAGGAAAGCTGGTAGAGGAATACAGCCCTCAAACTCTCACCTGGAATGTACTTTCTGCAATACAGAACTAGAGGAATTACAGCTTGGGAGGGGAAGCCCCAACTTTTTGTGCACACCCATCTTGAATGGATCTTCTATCATGCTGTGCCAGGGGAAGAAAAAAGGTAGGCAGCAGATTGTGGCTCAAATGCCACAAAATTGCTGGGTTTTGTTGATTTAATAGGTTCTCTCAAATAAGTGTGGTTTTTCTTGCTTTTGTTGTTATGTAACTTTAGGACAAACTCCAGACATTTTCAATATGTGTGTGGCTTTTAAAAAATAGTTTATGGTGTGGTATTTAAAAAATATTGAGAACAGATGTGCGGAGCTCTACATACCTTCATTTCAGAAGTGGATCTTCACTATGGTGTTTTAGGCCATCATATTCAAATGAAGTGTTTTTAAATTTAAGCCAACATAAAAAATCCCAACTAGTAAATGACTATTGGCTTGTATGTCCAAAGGGAAAACTACTGTTGTGTAAATGTTCATTTGATATTAATGGAATTTTACATTTATATCATAGAAATTTTTTAATTTGAAAAGATTTGATATCACCCTTCTTATGATTACTTATTAGAAATAATTTAGCTAGTTTATTATTTAAAATATGCCATAAATCAATTTGAAAGCAATAAAATAGAAGTTGAAAACGTTTCTGAATATAAATGGAATTATAAATGTATGAAATGAAATGATGGGTAGTAAAAAAACAGAAATAGGACAGTAACAAGTTGGAAAGGACAGGAAATGTAGCAAGGTCGTGACAGTAGTTAACCTTATTTTCTAAGTTCATTGTGTCACAACATATAACTATAGCCTTTTAAAAATATAGAATAAAATCAATTTTAAAAATCAATAAAAATAACTCAGAATGATCACTAACTAACTAACCACTTCGATAGTGGCCCCTGGATACAAATTATTTAAAGTCAGATTGAATACACAAAGGATATGATAAATCTCTACAAGAGAAACAACAAAAATAATCACCTCATTGCTTTGTCTTTGAATATCTATGCATTTAAATAAATATTTTTATTTTTTAAATAACAAAAAGAAAAGAAATTTGTGGACGTGGTAGATACATTTATGGCATAAGTTATGGTGATAGTTTCAAGAGTGTATACTTATCTCCAAATTCATGAAGTTGTACATATTATATATGGAGAATTTTTTGTATGCCAATAATACCTTGATAAAGCAGTCTGAAAATTATTTTCATGTTTATCTCATTAAGATTCTTAGTTCCTTATAATATGCATTATCTGATACAGGTCTGATCAATAGCTGCTACATAAAAACCATACAGTAAGCTCTCAGCAGCTGCTACCTAAAACTCTAAAGCAAGCTCTTATTATGTATTTGTTAACTATAAGTTTAAATGTGTTTAATACAATGATCCATACTCAAATAACTATGCTATCATCCATTGGTAGGAGTAATTTTGGAAATATAGAAGACAATGTCATTCTAGACATAGGAGGAAGATGGCGGTGTAGGAGGATGCTGGGCTCACCGCGTCCTGCTGATCACTTAGATTCTACCCACACCTGCCTAAATAATCCAGAAAACCACCAGAAGACTAGCAGAATGGATTCTCCGGAGCCAAGTATAGACGAGAGGCCCACGGAAAAGGGTAGGAAGGGCGGAGAGGTAGTGCGCACTACATGGACTGGCGGGAGGGAACTGGGGCAGAGGGGCAGCCCGCCAGCAAAGCAGAGCCCCTGAGTCTGGCTGGCAAAGAGGAGGGGTCGGACGGAGTGTGTACCTACAGCGAGCAGGACTTAACATCTGGAAGGTTATAAGCTTCTCTGTTCGGAGAGCGTGAGTGCTTGAGGACGATGGGAGGGAGAGTTGTTGAGCCCTGGATGACAGAGCTCAGTTTGGCAGGGAACAAAGGCGCTCACCAGCGCCATCTCCCTCGCCCATCCCCCAGCCAAAATCCCAAAGGGAACCGGTTCCTGCCAGGGAACTGGCTTGCTCCACGCAAACACCCAACGCAGCGCTTCTGCAGATCCATCCCTCTGGTGGTGGTGGGTCTGACGCACTCCCAGTGCCACAGGGCCCCTCCTGAAGCGGATCAACGAAGGAAAAGTGAGCTGAGCCTGCCCCTCCTGCCCTTGTGCACCTTGCTGATCCACCCCAGCTAATATGCCAGATCCCCAACATCACAAGCCTGGCAGTGTGCAAGTAGCCCAGACAGGCCACGCCACCCCACGGTGAATCCCGCCTCTAGGAGAGGGGAAGAGAAGGTACACACCAGTCTGACTGGCCCCAGCAGTGGGCTGGGGGCAGACATCAGATCTGACTTCGGCCCAGCCAACCAACGCAAGTTATTCAAGACAGCACAGGGGAAGTGCCCCGCAGTTCCGCACCACTCCAGGGACTATCCAAAATGACGAAATGGAAGAATTCCCCTCAAAAGAATTTCTAGGAAATAACAACAGCTAACGAACTGATCAAAAAGGATTTAAACAATATAACAGAAAGTGAATTTAGAATAATAGTCATAAAATTAATCACTGAGCTTGAAAACAATACACAGGACAGCAGAGAATCTATTGCTACAGAGATCAAGGGACTAAGGAACAGCCAGGAGGAGATAAAAAATGCTATAAATGAGATGCAAAATAAAATGGAGACAACCACGGCTCAGACTGAAGAGGGAAAGGAGAGAACAGGTGAACTGGAAGGTAAAATTATGGAAAAAGAGGAAGCTGAGAAAAAGAGAGATAAAAAAATTCCAGGAGTATGAGGGGAAAATTAGAGAACTAAGTGATGCACTAAAGAGAAATAATATACGCATAATTGGTGTTCCAGAGGAGGAAGAGAGAGGGAAAAGTGCTGAAAGTGTACTTGAAGAAATAATAGTTGAGAACTTCCCTGATCTGGGGAAGGAAAAAGACGTTGAAATCCAAGAGGCACAGAACTCCCTTCAGATGTAACTTGAATCGATCTTCTGCACGACATATCATAGTGAAACTGGAAAAATACAAGGATACAGAGAAAATTCTGAAAGCAGCTAGGGATAAACGTGCTCTAACATATAAAGGGAGACCTTTAAGACTTGTGACCGATCTCTCTACTGAAACTTGGCAGGCCAGAAAAGAATGGCAGGAGATCTTCCATGTGATAAACAGAAAAAATATGCGGCCGAGAATCCTTTATCCAGCAAGTCTGTCATTCAGAACAGAAGGACAGATAAAGGTCTTCCCAAACAAAGAAAAACTGAAGGAATTCATCACCACTAAACCAGCCCTACAAGAGATCGTAAGGAGGATCCTGTGAGACAAAGTACCAGACACATCACTACAAGCATGAAACCTACGGACATCACAATGACTCTAAACCCATATCTTTCTATAATAACACTGAATGTAAATGGACTAAATGCACCAACCAAAAGACATAGGGTATCAGAATGGATAAAAAAACAAGACCTATCTATTTGCTGTCTACAAGAGACCCATTTTAGACCTGAGGACACCTTCAGATTGAGAATGAGGGGATGGAGAACTATTTATCATACTACTGGAAGTCAAAAGAGAGCTGGAGTAGCCATACTTATATCAGACAAACTAGACTTTAAATTAAAGGCTGTAACAAGGGATGAAGAAGGGCATTATATAATAATCACAGGGTCTATCCATCAGGAAGAGCTAACAATTATAAATGTCTATGCACCGAATACAGGAGCCCCCAAATATATAAAACAATTACTCACAAACATAAGCAACCTTATTGATAAGAATGTGGTAATTGCAGGGGACTTTAACACCCCAGTTACAGAAATGAATAGATCATCTAGACACATGGTCAATAAAGAAACAAGGGCCCTGAATGAGACATTGGATCAGATGGACTTGACAGATCTATTTAGAATTCTGCATTCCAAAGCAACAGAATACACTTTCTTCTCAAGTGCACATGGAACATTCTCCAAGATAGATCACATACTGGGTCACAGAACAGCCCTTCAGAAGTATACAAGAATTGAGATCATACCATGCATACTTTCAGACCACAATGCTATGAAGCTTGAAATCAATCACAGGAAAAAGTCTGGAAAACCTCAAAAAGCATGGAAGTTAAAGAACACCCTATTAAGAATGAATGGGTCAACCAGGTAATTAGAGAAGAAATTAAAAAATATATGGAAACAAACGAAAATGAAAATATAACATTCCAAACGCTTTGGGATGCAGCAAAGGCAGTCCTGAGAGGAAAATTCATTGCAATCCAGGCCTATCTCAACGAACAAAAAAATCCCAAATATAAAATCTAACAGAACACCTAAAGGAAATAGAAGCAGAATAGTAAACACACCCTAAACCCAGCAGAAGAGGAGAAATAATAAAGATCAGAGCAGAAAGAAACAATATATAATCTAAAAAAACTATAGAGCAGATCAATGAAACCAAGAGTTAGTTTTTTGAAAAAATAAAATTGATAAACCTCTAGCCAGGCTTCTCAAAAAGAAAAGGGAAATGACCCAAATAGATAAAATCATGAATGAAAATGGAATTATTACAACCAATTCCTCAGAAATTCAAGCAATTATCAGGGAATACTATGAAAAACTATATGCCAAAAAACTGGACAACCTGGAAGAAATGGACAAATTCTTAAACACCCACACACTTCCAAAACTCAATCAGGAGGAAATAGAAAGCTTGAATAGACCCATAACCAGGGAAGAAATTGAATCGGTTATCAAAAATATCCCAACAAATAAGAGTCCAGGACCAGATGGCTTCCCTGGGGAATTCGACCAGACATTTAAAGCAGAGAAAATACCTATCCTTCTCAAGCTATTCCAAGAAATAGAAAGGGAAGGAAAACTTCCAGACTCATTCTATGAAGCCAGTATTACTTTGATTCCTAAACCAGACAGAGACCCAGTAAAAAAAGAGAACTACAGGCCAATATCCCTGATGAATATGGATGCCAAAATTCTCAATAAGATACTAGCAAATCGAATTCAACAGCATATTAAAAGAATTATTCACCATGATCAAGTGGGATTCATTCCTGGGATGCAGGGCTGGTTCAACATTTGCAAATCAATCAATGTGATACATCACATTAATAAAAGAAAAGATAAGAACCATATGATCCTGTCAATCAATGCAGAAAAAGCCTTTGACAAAATTCAGCATCCTTTCTTAATAAAAACCCTCGTGAAAGTCGGGATAGAAGGAACATACTTACAGATCATAAAAGCCATTTATGAAAAGCCCACAGGTAACATCATCCTCAATGGGGAAAAACTGAGAGATTTTTCCCTGAGATCAGGAACACAACAGGGATGTCTACTTTCACCGCTGTTGTTTAACATAGTGTTGGAAGTTCTAGCATCAGCAATCAGAGAAGAAAAGGAAATCAAAGGCATCAAAATTAGCAAAGATGAAGTTAAGCTTTCACTTTTTGCAGATGACATGATACTATACATGGAAAATCCCATAGACTCCACCAAAAGTCTGCTAGAACTGATACATGAATTCAGCAAAGTTGCAGGATACAAAATCAATGTACAGAAATCAGCTGCATTCTTATACACTAACAATGAAGCAACCGAAAGACAAATAAAGAAACTGATCCCATTCACAATTGCACCAAGAAGCATAAAATACCTAGGAATAAATCTAACCAAAGATGTAAAGGATCTGTATGCTGAAAACTATAGAAAGCTTATGAAGGAAATTGAAGAAGATATAAAGAAACGGAAAAACATTCCGTGCTCATGGGTTGGAAGAATAAATATTGTAAAAATGTCAATACTACCCAAAGCAATCAACACATTCAATGCAATCCCAACCAAAATTGCACCGGCATTCTTC
This sequence comes from Lynx canadensis, assembly GCF_007474595.2. Taxonomy (NCBI): domain Eukaryota; kingdom Metazoa; phylum Chordata; class Mammalia; order Carnivora; family Felidae; genus Lynx; species Lynx canadensis. The sequence goes on from NC_044320.2 coordinate 27,379,977, forward strand.
TCAAAGCTAGAAAAAGGAATCCTAAAATTCATATGGAACCACAAAAGGCCCCGAATAGCCAAAGTAATTTTGAAGAAGAAGACCAAAGCAGGAGACATCACAATCCCAGACTTTAGCCTCTACTACAAAGCTGTCATCATCAAGACAGCATGGTATTGGCACAAAAACAGACACATAGACCAATGGAATAGAAAGGAAACCCCAGAGCTAGACCCACAAACGTATGGCCAACTAATCTTTGATGAAGCAGGAAAGAACATCCAATGGAAAAAAGACAGTCTCTTTAACAAATGGTGCTGGGAGAACTGGACAGCAACATGCAGAAGGTTGAAACTAGACCACTTTCTCACACCATTTACAAAAATAAACTCAAAATGGATAAAGGACCTGAATGTGAGACAGGAAACCATCAAAACCCTAGAGGAGAAAGCAGGAAAAGACCTCTCTGACCTCAGCCGTAGCAATTTCTTACTTGACACATCCCCAAAGGCAAGGGAATTAAAAGCAAAAACGAACTATTGGGACCCCATGAAGATAAAAAGCTTCTGCACAGCAAAGGAAACAACCAACAAAACTAACAGGCAACCAACAGAATGGGAAAAGATATTTGCAAATGACATATCGGACAAAGGGCTAGTATCCAAAATCTATAAAGAGCTCACCAAACTCCACACCCGAAAAACAAATAACCCAGTGAAGAAATGGGCAGAAAACATGAATAGATACTTCTCTAAAGAAGACATCCGGATGGCCAACAGGCACATGAAAAGATGCTCAACGTCACTCCTCATCAGGGAAATACAAATCAACACCACACTCAGGTATCACCTCACGCCAGTCAGAGTGGCCAAAATGAACAAATCAGGAGACTATGGATGCTGGAGGGAATGTGTAGAAACGGGAACCCTCTTGCACTGTTGGTGGGAATGCAAATTGGTGTAGCCACTCTGGAAAACAGTGTGGAGGTTCCTCAAAAAATTAAAAATAGACCTACCCTATGACCCAGCAATAGCACTGCTAGGAATTTACCCAAGGGATACAGTAGTACTGATGCATAGGGGCCCTTGTACCCCAATATTTATAGCATTACTGTCAACAATAGCCAAATTATGGAAAGAACCTAAATGTCCATCAACTGATGAATGGATAAAGAAATTGTGGTTTATATACACAATGGAGTACTATGTGGCAATGAAAAAAAAATGAAATATGGCCCTTTGTAGCACCGTGGATGGAACTGGAGAGTGTTATGCTAAGTGAAATAAGCATACAGAGAAAGACAGATACCATACCATATGTGTTCACTCTTATGTGTGGATCCTGAGAAACTTAACAGGAATTCACGGGGGAGGGAAAGGAAAAAAAAAAGAGGTTAGACTGGGAGAGAGCTAAAGCATAAGAGACTCTTAAAAAGTGAGAACAGGGGCGCCTGGGTGGCGCAGTCGGTTAAGCGTCCGACTTCAGCCAGGTCACGATCTCGCGGTCCGGGAGTTCGAGCCCCGCGTCAGGCTCTGGGCTGATGGCTCAGAGCCTGGAGCCTGTTTCCGATTCTGTGTCTCCCTCTCTCTCTGCCCCTCCCCCGTTCATGCTCTGTCTCTCTCTGTCCCAAAAATAAATAAACGTAAAAAAAAAAAAAAAAAAAAAATTTAAAAAGTGAGAACAAACTGAGGGCTGATGGGGGATGGGAAGGAGGGGAGGGTGGGTGATGGGTATTGAGGAGGGCACCTGTTGGGATGAGCACTGGGTGTTGTATGGAAGCAAATTTGACAATAAATTTCATATATTAAAAAAAAAGAAAATGTCATCCTTATGGGGGGAAGAATTACTCCCAGGTGATAAAAGGGAAATGGTCAGACGAAAATGAAGGAATAACCTAACTTCATCTTTGTCCTTTCTTTCATCATTACCTGGTTCTATTCTTATTAAAACATCATAGCTTTCATTAGTGTACAGTCTGGAATCACAGACCATGAAATCAAATTTTTGGTCTGCCATCTTCTAGCTATATGATTTTAAACTACAAGAGCCACTGTTTACTCCTTGGTAAAAAGAATATAGAATTAATACCTACTCACAGGATTGCTTTCATTAATTAAATGGGTATACTGTCTGACATATGGATAAGTATTATCATTGTTTAGTCTAAACATGTTATGTTGCAAATCAGTATTTTGAAACAATAAACTCATTTATATATTATATAATTAGCCTCCCCAACTATAGTCTATACGCTAAGTGTCTCATATTATACACAAAAATATCAAAACTCTAAATAGTTCATTAGCATGTATCAGAATTACTTTGAGGGATTGTTCAGAACAGATTTCTGCTCCATTCCCTGAATTTCTATCTCAATAGGTCTGAGTAAGGCCTAAATATTCTATTTTAAAATGTTTCCAGGTGATGTTAATTTTGCTGAAACAGGAACCACACTTAAGAGAACCAGTACTCCAAATCATACAATACATCAGTTGCTATATTTAAAATTTTCATTCATCTCACAAATCCAAGGTTGAATAACATCTTATTTTGTCTTATGTAACTAGATTTGTGTCTTTTTACATGAAAAAGTTTGCTCAGACTTCTAGTTTTTCCTTTTTCTTTTTTTCTTTTCTTTTTTTTCTGACTCATAACCATCTCTGGAAGTTCTGCAGGCCATCATCTCTATTTCACTATAATATCTGTCTGGGAACGTCCTCAACATATCATTTACCCTACAAGTGATAATAACCAACAATTTTATAGTATTTACCATATACCAAGAACTCTTCCGGATATTCTTACACAATTACTAATTTAGTCTCAAATGATCCAATGCAGTAAATACTAATATTATCACTATTGCTTTATTAATGTAGAAACAGAGACAAAGATCATTAAACGAATTGCCCAAGTTCACACGGTTACTAAATAGCACAAAATAGATTTAAACTCAAGCAGTCAATTTGCAGGGTGCTTTTTCTTCTTAGTTACTATTACAAACTATCTCACTTTATAATGTGGATCTGAACATTTTTTTTCATGGTAGCTACTCTTTCATATTTTCTTTATTCAGTAGACACAAAAATTAAGTTAGGAAATGACCCAACACAGGGATAATTTATTTGAAACATACCTAGTGATTTGGTAAAGAACAGATTTTCTTTTTTCAGCATCTTCTGTTTTTAAAAGTTTCAATATATACAAGTTACATATATATGTACACACACATATATGTAAGTATGTATACATTAGTTGGCCTGTATGTATACAGGTATAGATGCTTGATGTTTGTGTATATTGTCCCAAAATAACAAAGCTTAGTAGATTAAATTTATATTGTCACAGGATGAAGGAATACTTTAACATTTCTGCCATCCAAGTACTAACCAGGCCTGACCCTGCTTAGCTTCCAAGATCAAATGAGATCAGGCATGTCCAGGGTGGTATGGCTGTAGACTACTGTAACATTTCTTATGGCGCCCATTATCAGTAAATTTTTAAAAATTTATGTTAAAATATGTATTGCATATCTCATAGTGACATTCAGTGAATACTCGCACCTTCCTACCAGGAAAAAATATGAAAAATCAGAGGGAATGATATAAACTTCATTTATGATTAAGTCTAATATGGAGGTTACAATGTTCTAGCTGAACCTCTGAATCAAGTCAGATTACCCACTCAGTCACAGTATAACTCAATGACAGCAGCTCTTACCCTCTTCAGGATCAGAGTCCACGCCTCATGAGAAACTCATGCCCAAGTGAAAAAAATGGCATGGCAGTGTCAATTAAGCATTGCTTTTTAATCATTTCCAAGTTTCCTTTGGTGTAAGCAGGTAAAGGGGGTCTTAAAGGGAGTAAGAAGCGTAACAAGAAGGAATTTTTTTACGACTTGGAAAGAACTATCAGGAAGAGTAAATAAATAATGCCCCATGATCATCCCCCAGCTCTATTTCCTTAACCCACTGGGCTTAATATTTAAGACCATGATCTACCAAAGATGAGATTATTTGTTTTATTATAGGTGATAAACAGTCTCTCAATATAAGCCTGCTCCCACCTTCCTGATACTGCCTCTACAGAACTAAAGTTTCCCCTTTGAGACCACTGGAGAATGGTTAATATTTTGCTGTCTTGGGCTGTGAAATAGATCTGAATAATATACTAATTAACTTTCCTGCCAAACCTACTCTGCTCCAAGGCTGAAAATCTATTCTGTATTCCATTTCTCATCCCAAATTAGGTTTAGTCAGATTACAACATAGCCTATCAGAAATTATCCAATGAGCCTAAATGACTTCATTAAGATATCTAATAATAAAATTCATAAAGGCTTTCAATAATAGAATGCCAACATCATAGACATGCCATAAATTTGAATATAAGCCCCTTAGCAGTCTGAACTTTCCAAGGAGATATTAAAGTTCAAAGATTAAGTCCTCTTACTGGTTAAATTTCAAAGGAATTCAAGTCTGAAATAAAAATATCCTGCCTTAGTATGTTAAAAATCCAAAAGAATTACAATCTATCCCAAAATCTTATTGTTCTTTGTCTTAACCAAAGTGGTTCTTCAATCTCAGGTGCTATTAGAGTTCTGTCAGCTGCTGGAATATGAGATTACTTTCATCGGAACTATTGAGGTTCCTTTAGAGATCCAAAAGTTGAATTAACGTAAGGCCAAGTCTTGAGGTAGCTCATATTGTTATTAATAGTGCAAATAATACTATTGAACTCACAAACATCAAAGTTAAAAACAAGCTCATCCCAATCCTAGAGGAATAAATTTTAGGCAAAACTGTTTTTAGAATCAATTTCTTAGTGATGACCAAGACCATAGCAAAGATTCAGTGATAGTTGTGGAAGGAAGAACCTATGAAGATTTTTGTTTTCAGCTGAACCTGCATATCAATCAGTTAATACTTTTTGCTCAGAAGTAACAATGTGAGAATTTGAACAATATTCTAGGTAAGCTTTTACTTAGTCTTATGTGTTTTTGATATCTAGGCTAAAAATATGCTTGAATCTCTCAGGTCTGAGAAACCTGCCAATCCTATGGAAGGCTTTCAGCTAGTGTTCATCTACCCTTACCTAATAAACAGCATTCAGGAGAATCATAACTAAAGCTAATATTTTAAATCTTAATCTTAAATCCATTAGACCTACAGAGAACCAGTACTTCTGTCTTGTTCTCCTTCAGGTAACTGCCTTTCTTCTCTTTAGATTTGTATATTTTTGTAGGCAAACTTACATGTCCATGTACCTAAATGTTAGCAGCTTGAAATTACTCTTGATCACATGGACAAGCTACATATAGCTGAGGTTAGTGCTTCTAAAGATTTCCTTGTATACTTATGCCTATCCAAATTTAAAGGAATAGATCTAAAGCTACCTACCTAACCTCACACTAGTTCTTAGTAATGCTATGGCAAGCAAAACTCATCAGTTCAGTATGTCTAGAAAAATCATATTCTAAAAACAAAATCATGCTTAGTAAAAAAAAAAAATGTGTGCCTGTGTAGACAGAAATAGCAGGCTTGCATTCTGAAGCTATGTGCCTCTGCTATAGGTTCTACAGGCCAGTTACTTATTGAAGTTTGTGTGGCTAGTTTATGTTTGTTGGACACCACAGCAGTCTACTGAAATTACCTACAAATTTTCCAAGACTGGCCATGCAGCCCTCTCTTCTGTAGAGGCCTAAACTTTACTACCTGTATTTTAGGTGACTCATCAGTGGATAGTCCCATTATAAGCTATAGTCAAAATTAACATGTGGCTTCTTCATTAGGTCAGACCAGTTTAAAGTTAACTAATAGAAACTTAAAAACCTCTACAAACTACCAAGTTCAAAATATCATGTCAACATATTAACCAAGGTCTCTGTACTCTGCCTCATCACAAGACTTTGACATGTATTGGTTTGAAATTCTATCCCCTGCTTTATTTGTCTACATTTCTTACCAGTGTCCAATTATTGGGGACTTTGTAGTATAGGGGCTCTGGGAAAAGCACCCGAAGATGGGCCACTTTGGCATGAACATTATTTTGAGTTAAAAGCTATCCAAACCCAGCAGATTCAGAAAAATCTCTTTACCTTCCCCTTAACTGCCTCCTTCTACCAGGAAGAAGCTTTTAACAGAGACTTCTTTCTACCTAAAAGGTTTATCTACATAATAGGGCAACCTGTTTTCTAAACATCTTTCACCTTCCTGCTAGTGGTTTTTCTCCCCTTTGTATGCTCAGATTCCTACCCCTCTTCTTAGCTCATATAAGCATCATGTTGCCGGAATGTCTTTGAAATTCCCATGTCTTTATGGATTCCTCTTACATATGCTATTATATTTGATTTTCTCTTGTTAATCTATCTCATGTCAATTTGATTCTTATCCAGGTAGAAGGATTTTAAAAGATAGAGAGAATTTTTCCTCCCCAACAGGAACAACCTCTGAAACACTCCATGTATTCTCTAACAGAGTTTAAAAATAAGGGGATAAAAGATGGTGATTCAGATATTACTCTTGTTGCTGATAATGGTTTTATTTTCAATGTTGCTTTGCATAAGATCAAAATAGGACAGCCAACTGAACTCCATATTAGGAAGGGTTTACCTACCTAGACACACAGAAGCAATCCTGGGGTGGCAGAAATCTACATATAGTGTAGTTTGTTCTCTAGAGAACAGGGAGAAGCTATTTTCCAATAGACACATGGGAATAGCTGATATAAAGATATCCAGCATATTCTGATTTTGTATAAAAGGCAAATGATCCTACCTTCTTGTGAGTAGGGTAAGTGAGGTAGAGGATAAAGGGGGAAGGAGCAGCACAGGACAAGTATGTTACTTATATTTGAGTAGAGAGCTAAAGAGTATCTCCTCCTAAAGATCATAGATTAGTAAATTTAGAATGTGCTAGAAGTTCAGGTTTCAGATATAATTTAATGTGAAAACCTATTACTAAATATATAATAATATATGAAATTATGAGATATATAATAATAACACAGTATATACTGTAATTTTAAATAAAATTTATTAAAACACATCATGGGCTAATTTATTCTGCAACAATAATGTTTGTAAATCAATGCAAGTATTTGATAAAATTCAAGCTTGTATCTTTATTTCTACATGTAGATCCCAAAATAGCTATCCTGATTAGTTTCTAGGACATGGAGGGATCTTTTGGAAAGTATGAATAGTGACTGCTATTCATAATTTAAATTCTAAATAAAAATTAAGCATAATTTTATGATGACTGGTTAATACCATTTGAGCAGAAATATTCAGTTGCTTATTAGTCTTTCAAAACCCAAAGATTTTTCTATTAATATTTATAAAAGTTCAAAAATCAACAGAATCCATTTTCCTTTTTACTTCTGTAAGTAGGATAGATTATCCTGTTACCAAGGTCTAACTTATAACCAAAAGACATGTTAGGTCTGCCTAAATTGGTAGAAAAGCTCAATTAGATGGTTGGTCATTGGGATTAAAAGGAACTTCAGGATTCATCCAACCCAATCCTCTCAATTGGCATATGCATTAAGTCCCACAGTGAAGTATGTGGCAATAATGAGATAAGACTCAGTTCTTCTGCTTTCAGTTTCACTAACCTTTATCTGTACCAAATTGTCTTCCACTTTTGTACCACTACTGCCACATTTAAGATAATTTCAGTGATCTCTGGAAAAAAACCCACATTAAATTGTTTGTGCATACCAATATCCTGAAACAGAATCAGCCTAGCGACAGTCTTTGGGTTCTTAGTAGTATTAGGAGTTTGGCCTACAGAAAATTCTATCCTACTTTTCAGTTAAAAGAAGTGCAATGAACCTTGTTATCTCTAAGTCATGCAGCTCAAGAAAAGGTGATAGTCTGAGTCAATCAAATATTGAGCATTAACTCAATACTACACAGTTTATTTTATGAAATAAGATGCTATTGGGGCGCCTGGGTGGCTCAGTCGGTTAAGCGTCCAACTTCAGCCCAGGTCATGATCTCACAGTTTGTGAGTTCGAGCCCCGCATCAGGCTCTGTGCTGACAGCTCGGAGCCGGGAGCCTGCTTCTGATTCTATGTCTCCCTCTCTCTCTCTTCCCCTCCCCAGCTCATGCTCGCACTCTGTCTCTGTCAAAAATTAATAAACTTAAAAATTTTTTAAAAAGATGCTACTATAAAAGTAAGAATAATGTTCATGCATTTAAGATATAAAAGGAGGTTGAAAGTCAGCAACGGTAACAACAAAAATTAGACCTTCTTTGTAAAATGTGTAGAAAGTGTTTTCCTTTATGTCACTTTAGGAGTGCCAGGATAATATACAATAGCTTATTACCAAACTCTAACTCACACAAAAGGCCTCCTCAGGCCCACTCTAGTTAGTAGAGAATCTATTAGCACTGGGACAGTGGACAAAATTAAAGCATAAAGAAACCCAAATATACCCCTAATGTTGTGTGTTAACATCATACATTCCTCTTCTACTTGGATCTATATGCTGGCAATGGGTTTGATGGTGGTCACTCTTCTTAAAACACTCTTTTTTTTTGTAAGACTCATGATGGATCTGGATAAGCCTGGAACGATCATACTAACATGTGGGATTTGTACCATAACAACTCTGGTCTGAAATGAAGGATCAATCTTGTGTGTGTGTGTGTGTGTGTGTGTGTGTGTGTGTGTGTGACTATGTGTGTTTCTGGTCTCTAGAAATAGAGGCTTATTTCTCTCTGCCTCTTTACTCCTCAAATTATATTATGAAGAAAGCCTTATTTCTAAGACACATTTCTTTTAAAGATTAAACATTGAAGTATGACTTCCTCCTCACTGAGTGAACATACCAGAACCTCAGGAATCAGAATGTATCATATGATGACATGTAACTGCTGATTTCCTTACTAATTCTGGAAAACATTTATTTATTGAGAAAAACATCAATAAGTGTCTTACAAGGAAACAATAAACATTCTAGGTATTTAATTCACAGATAATTTTACATAGGAAATTATTTAATAATACAAGAGCTGAGAAGACAAATAGGAAACAGTGAAGGGACAAAAAAGAACAGCAATTGGGAGAACAGGTGTCATCTAGGACAGAACAGAAACAAGGATAAAGGAGAACTCAGAAACCAGCGCTGCCTATAAGTACATGGGGACTCTCAGGAAGGAGCCAGGCAAGGAATTAGCATAGGGGAGAGGCACTCTGCAGAAAACTCAACTTGAGAGAGAGATGGAGAAGAAGGAATGGCTGACTTTCCCCCTTCTTCACTTATTTTCCAACAGTGCCTCCCTGTGGTTGAAGCTACCTACTAGCCATCGAGCAAAAGAAACTAGATAATAATAGTTTTCAGAACAGCAAGGAATTAATGGAAATCCAAATAATAAATATAATAATAAATATAACAACTAATAAAAACTGACAAAAGGCACCAGGCACTCTTAGGTAATGGCAGTTCATCAATAATAAAACTGATCAATTCCCTGCCCTTGGGAGGTTAATACATCATACTCAATATGTACCAGTTACTCAAAATTACTGTAAATAGGGGCGCCTGGGTGGCGCAGTCGGTTAAGCGTCCGACTTCAGCCAGGTCACGATCTCGCGGTCCGTGAGTTCGAGCCCCGCGTCGGGCTCTGGGCTGATGGCTCAGAGCCTGGAGCCTGTTTCCGATTCTGTGTCTCCCTCTCTCTCTGCCCCTCCCCCGTTCATGCTCTGTCTCTCTCTGTCCCAAAAATAAATAAACGTTGGAAAAAAAATTAAAAAAAATTACTGTAAATATACCAATATATTTCAAACTAATTAATCCAAAAAACCTTACAAAACTCTATGGGGTAAATATTATTATTGTCTCTCCCATTCATATGAGAAATTGAAAGACAAACAGGTTAAATCCCTTAGGGCAAAGTCCTTGCAAGTGACAGAGCCAGGATTCAACCATTCAAGCATTCTGGCTCAGAGTATGTTCTCTTTAATCTTATTCCATTCCATCATTTTGTGCCTTATACTTGCTATCCTTTCCTCATATCACAAATAAAGATGATCATAAGTAACACTGAGAATTTTTTTTAAATATTACAGGGTTCACATACTAAGATTTAGATTATTTGAAACACTTAGCATTAATTAGTTCACTATCCTGTCAAATATAAAAATTATTTCTCTGTCTCTTGGATAATTCAAACATAAGTGGATGGCCATGCATTATTAATGTACAAAAGCACACAGAATTTTGTAAGTGATAAAAAAAAAAGAGAAAACTTCTAGGGAATATTCCCATACCTCAGTTTTTAGGATTTTCAAATGTGAGAACAAATAACCAGAACCAGAAAATAATCTTGTAAATTACATGTCACATGTAGAGAGGAAGCAGCATTAAGAGCAATGGGAATTTTTCAATAGAAAATATGGACTTAGCCTACTTTACAATTTCCCCATGTGCTACACAAAATCAAAGAAAGCTAATAGAGAGAAGGTTTTTCTAAATAAATGAGTATAGCATTCTAAATGCTTGCTCTAAAGTATCAGAACAATCCTTTTCTGAGCCTATACTGTGATTTCCTTTGTAAATGTGTCAATGTGAGAGCCTTTTGATGGAAAGTTAAGTTTTACCTCTTTCCCTATTATGTATTCAGCAGATCAGAGATTACATTTGTAAAAGCATTATTTACTGCACAGTCTTTCACAAAGAACAATAAAACAAGAAATGTCTCCTCATGAAAGACTGAGGCACTTTATCCATGGCTCTTACTAGAAAACTTACTGTGCCTTTGCCCCAAGTGGGTGGCACATCTTCTGGTTTAAAATTATATGGATGCAGATCAGAAGGACTGAGTATATGATCTTTAGTTCTTTTAAACTTCATAACAACTGCTAAGAGTTTAAAACAACTGAAATGTGAACTCATGACTGTGGCATTCCTGCTGCCCTTTGTGAATGATGTATGAAATGAAAATCTTTGCCTAGTGCATAGAATACTGACATCATGTAATTACAGCCATGCTGGCCAGCAGTTCGTTTAGTCAGAATGCCATCAAAAAACGTACCGGTTCTACAAGTAATTCAGCCTGCATAAAGAATACTGTATAATGGGAGGCTTAGGTTTGCAGTCTGCACTTTTATTTTCCTATTCCCATTTTCAGCTAAAAGAATTATCTTTAAAAGTCATTCACATCCCAAATTCTTTCTTATCTTAATTTCAAACTAGGTATAAAAGTTTCATTTCTTAAAAACATTGAAATCTTAATTATCCACCTACAGACTTCTATACAAGAGCCATACTCTATAAGCTATTCATGTTTGTGAAGCTCTCCTTTTGTTACTATTTAGAGGAAGCTGAAGAGTAAAAAGGAGAATAGAAGACTGACCACGATAGCTGTCTTGAAATGAATGTGAGGCTTCAGTTGGCTTCTAAAGACAAATGGGAAGTTGGGACTTCTATTCATAACCAAAAGTTATTGATTGCAAAAATTCCATAAATGTATGCTTATGTTTTAAGTATTTGAACATATCTAATTATGCTTTTAAATACAGTATATATAAGTAAAATATTTCTTATAATTCAATAGTAGTATTAAACTCTTTACATTGGCACACTCTATATATGTGTTGTAAACGAAAGTAATGATACTGATAAGCAAAAACTCATATTAGACCTGAAAACCTTCCTTATAAATAGCCATCCCTGGAGTCCACAGACTCCAGACTATTAAATATAATATAGACTATTTATTAAAATAATGTGATCACTGAACTTAATTTTGAAATTTCTTGAGAAACTATTTGTAAGGCTTACAGAATCCAATGACTTTTGAATACAGAGGAAATATGATTTTTTAAAAATATGATGTTTAGTTAAGGGTCACTAAACATTGGAGATATTCTAAAGGCCATACCAGGGAGCTGCCTTTAATTACTTTTAGAATTTCATAGTGAAAATTAACTCATGACATGTTTCTCCTTTAATTATCCACTAAGGTACAGGGATGCTCATTTTTATTCTTTATTTTTTACATCCGTAAGTAGATACTATGCTCAGATTTAAACCCAAGGCCAAAGGGCTTTGTAATGCAGGGGCAGGGTTATCTACAAACCAGCTCTGCCCAGCCACCTGGCTCTTTGTTAGGTTCAACACTAAGGGGTGCTAGAGAGGAGAAAAGGGTGGAGGGAAGATAGACTTCCTTTGCACTTTCTTCCTGTTGATTTTTCTTTTCTTCCTATTTGCTTCCTATTGGATTCACTATAGTGACACAGTAGTGGAAGATTCACCACAGTGACACACAGTGAACATTTTGTTCCACTAAGAGCATGATTCCGTTATTTTTTTTCAATACATTTAAAACTATCATGGCCTACATTCAGAGATGTCAGCATTCATGAAAAACTGAATGAGATTAAATAAAGGGTTACTCTGCTAATATTTAAAATATCTGGTGCCATCCCATGGTGTCCCTCTGCTGAGCTATGAGAAAACAGACCACTTGAGTATTACCTGTTTATCAGGAGTCTGAGTTCCAGCCTCATGTGGTTTCTCCTCCAACCTTTTAAGTCTTGGTTATCACAATCTCTTCTTATTCCAACACCCCTAAGTGGGTATCTGCCTCTTGCAGTTGCTACCTTCATGTACCTAGTATTCTTTTTTGTGCCTTGTCCTCAGTAACAATTGTCAACTATTCTCCCATCTTTGTACATTTTTGCAACTCCTCCCATTACATGGAATTTACTTCCCTCCCTCTTGAATTTGAGTTGGCATGACAACGTGCTTTGACTGACTGATGGAATAGAAATTAGGCCTGGAAACTCTGTACTGCACTCTAGTTTTGTGCCACCACATTAGAAGTCCGGCTATGCTGCTTTGAGAAAAGTATAGCTATACTTAGACATTTCAGCTGCCCTATCTGAGATGTCAGACATGCAGATGAGCCATTAAGATTTTCCAGCCCCAGCTGGGCTCCTAGTTGTATGGAGCTGCATAAGTTATCCCAGTTGGACCACTTGGATTAGAAGGACTTTTCAGATGGTCCGAGTCAACTCACAGAATCATGAAGAAAAAAAAAAAATCATGATTGTCTTAAGCCACTAAGTAAAAGGAATAGTTGGTTACATAGTAGTATATAACTGCTAAAGCTTTTTGAGTTCTTAAAGAGCTAGTCAAACTTCATATCAAGTGTTCTCTATTAAAATAACCATTGTGTGATTTCTGTCTTCTGACTGGACTTTGACAAATACATAAATACTAAAACCAATAAAATAATTTGTTCAAAATAAGACTATATGTTTTGCCAGTGTTTTCCACATGGTAAACTGATTAACATGTTTTTAAAATAACCTCAATTTCAAGCCATCAAGAAAATAACAATAATAAGAATCTTATTATCAAATAACTTTAAAAATTCATTAAGCAAGATAATGAAATGAATCTATAGCTACTTTTGAAGAAGCAGCTAATTTTATTAAAGGGAATGCGTAGTATATAACCATACAACTACTAGCTTTCCTCTTAACTATTATATAGGTCACTGGTAATAATATTAAATAGAAACAGATTTGGATAATTTATATACTGTTTTCATATGAACACAATGAAGTTAATATTATGTTACTGATGAAAGTAATGGTTATAGATTACTAACAGCATTTGTAGTTAAAGGTAAAATATTAACTATGTCAACGTGAGGGGCTATGAATGGATAGTAATTATGGTAATAAATGTAATAGGTATGAGTTAATGAATAAACTGTAACTATAATGAATTTTAAGTATTGAGTTTGAAATTTAGCTTATACAAAGGGATAAACCAGAAATGATATTGGAAAGTCTGTAATTGTAGAAGGCCATTTGACTGGAACATTTTACATTTCAAAACATTTCAATAGAGGTGCTTATGATATTAAAGGAGATTATCTTCCACAGACAGAACTGAGGATTTAGCATAATTTTCCTGGGATTAGGTACTCCTAAAACTATCAATACATAAAAAAGATCTTCCCAGGAAGCACATAATATCAATTTATATAATATCAGGGCATTCTATCAAGGCAGGATTTTAGAACATTAGGATTGGCAGCAGACCATCAAATCTAAAAGGATAGGTGCATTTGAGTATGCAAAAGCATGGAAGGGATGAACTCCCAAATTTTACACCCATGAGTCTTTAATAATAATTAATTCTCAATCAGGGGAAGGGGAAGGATACAAAATCCCAATAAGAATAATGGTATATAGCTCTATTGATTTCTTTCTTTTTGCTTTCAGTGGGCTTCTCTAACATCTTCAGGTAAAATAGATCAAATAAGTTCTCTCTGTTATGTTCTTAACCTAATATCTTATAGAAAACCAACTTATATTCATTTTTAAAAATTTATTAAATGCTTTTTATTTTTGAGACACAGACAGCTCAAGCAGAGGAGGGGCAGAGAGAGAGACACAGAATCCAAAGCAGGCTTCAGGCTCTGAGATGTCAGCAAAGAGCCCGACGTGGGGCTTGAACCCTCAAACCATGAGATCATGACCTGAGCTGAAGTCAGACACTTAACCAACTGAGCCATCCGGGTGCCCCTAAAACCAATTCATATTCTTGTTTAAACATATACGATTGAAATAGTTTCATGCCTATTGGTCTTTATAACTTCCTAAAACTAGGAATACTATGACTTTCCTTCAAAGAATATACTTACTCAATTTCTGAAGACCAAACAAGGGAATGGAAATAAATAGTTGATACATAGAAGAAGGAAGTAATTTCAACATCTACAAAATATTGTTGAAGAAACTGTATATGAGTAGGCAATTAAATAAGATACAGAGTGGACAATAAACCTATTAAAATTATAGTTCTGTGTATGCCTGTTTGAATGAAAATTCTACACCTGAAAAAAGTTGCAAACAATCATGTGTTTTTGTAAAAGTCACTTAGCAAACATTTATGGGGTACCTACTCTCTGCTAGGCACTGTTCTAAATTCTTTAATCAGTCTGATAAATGGTGGAGTCAGGATAAATACATATACTGCTTGTATATGTATATAAGTGACCATGCTTAAAATTATGCTGTTAAAATCAAGTTAGATAGAAAGGCAAATGTTCTGTAGTGTTTAACTTCTATGACAAGCCAATAAAAACCTGTTCATTTGAGTTCATTGTAAGAGGGAGAAGAATCCTGACCATCAGGTAAAGGAAACAAATGTCCTTTTCATTCTTATTAAAAAATGCATATGCTTATATAGCACAGAAAATAAACACTTTAGAGTCAACATGTATTATTTGTGTCCAACGTGGTAGGGTATCGTCTCCTAATATAGTTTTCTACACTCTAAGCCTGGGTTTTCTAGAGTGAAAACTAGGCAATAAACACATTCAGACTCCTGTGCTTATGGTATGCATGCATGCTTCCTAACAGCTGCCAGTTCAGAAGCAACCCCATGAGGCTTTAATTCAAAAGTGGGCAATATGAAGTTGTATCTGTATATTCTAGCAAGTGTTTGGGAGAAGTACAACCATCTTTGATGGTAGTACAGGTGTATAATTAACCAATTTACTATAGTTTGAAATTTGTTTCTAAATGTTTGGCATTTGTATAAATGTTTTGGCTTGTGAATACAATTTTGGTTAATATTTTAAAATTTTTCTCTCATAAATTAAATTCTTAGTAAGTACTTACTATGGGCATACTAATGTACACAGGCTATTTGAATATTTTCATAAATGCTTCACTAACTTTTTAAGTCTGATCAGCTTTGAATCTGTCTTGAACATTGCCTTACCTTCAAAAGCACTCAATATTTATTATTAAAATGCCAATTTGGTGGGTGAAAATGCTATCATATATTTAATGCTTTTTATTCTTTATTCATATTTTATTTTCTGTGTGTTCACATTTTATTATTCATGGATATTTTATGTTTTGTTTTCTATTAATGTCCTTTAAGCATTTTGTTTGCATTTTCAATTTTTCCCTTTTTATTTTACAAGCTAGAAATATATTAAATATATTAGCTTTTGTTTCACATTGGTTAAAAAATAGTTGTGTTTTTATTTGGTTTTAGAAAAAAGAAACTACAAGTACAGGTGTTATTGATAATAACAGTAATTATTATAATTTTGATTATTGTTCTACTTTTCATATACATGTCCTGACAAGTGGAGAAAAAGATTTGGTTATTCATGTTTTAAAGAAGTGATTATTTATTCAAATAATAACAATGGTTTTAGAATTCAAAGAGCTAAAACAATGCTAGAATATGCAAAGGAAATAATTTAAGTATTGCCAAGCTGATTCTTGTATGTATGTATGTGTGAATAAAGTATATATGTTAAAGCATAAAAACATGACTTCGCTGATCAATTCTTCTACAACTATGTATTAAGTGCTATTTATGTTCAAAGATTTTTGCTAAACAACATAAAAGATAAAATGAATCAGACTGAAATATTTCTTGAGCCATTTGTGCTTCGATAATTACTAATTGTTTAAAGTCATTTAAACAATAGTTTTAAAAACATTATTTTTAAATGCCTGTATATTTTATCACCATAATATATATAATTAGGAAAAACACTGTTAGTTTTTTTATTGCATTTTTTTCTTTTTCCAGAAATGTTGCTACACTTTTTTCTACACAACAAATATATTAACTGAGCAATTCTACATGGAATATAATAGAGAGTTCCTGAAAGAGGAAATACAAGGAGAAAAAAAAAAAGGAACTATGAAATAACAATGCGGCATCCTACACAGAAGGAAAAAAAGAAGTGCTCGGAGGAAGCACTGAATTCTAAATTATAAAAATGTTCAATAATATTGTAATTACTTTGTATGGTAATATATGGAAACTAGACTTATTGTGTAGATTATTTTGTAATGTATAAAAACGTTGAGTTAGTACATATACACCTGATACTAATAGGATGTTGTGTGTCAATTATATTTCAATAACAACAATAAAAACTCTTAATTGTCACAGCACAGTCTGGTTCCCATGGGTAGGCATTAATATACAATGAACCCCTTAAAGAAGACAGGTATGTGATTTTGGGTCTTCCCTTAGGAAAATGTTTATCAGCATCAGATGGATGGATATCTGAGGAATATCACACTGAATCTGTCAGGAGTTAATGACTAGTTAATGGAATCAATGACCTGTACTTTCTTCCTCAGAACTGAGACAAACTCATTTGCTATGTTAGCTATAACCCTCAAATTTCACTAATAAAGAATGTATAAACTACAAAATTAGCTGAAATTTCAACTAAGGAAGAACTCTGTGGTTGGTAAGCATTTTAAATGCAGACCAAATGATAGTATGAATGTGTGTGCTTCTTTTTGTAAGTTAAAACAATGAATGTCCAATTCTTTGTCCTTTTTTAAAAAATTTTTAATGCTCATTTAGTTTTGAGAAAAAGAAAGAGAGCACTAATGGGAGGAGGGACAGAGGAAGAGAAGGAGACACAGAATTTGAAGCAGATTCCAGGCTCCAAGATGTCTGCACAGAGCCCAACACGGGGTTCAAACCCACAAACCATGAGATCATGACCTGAGCTGAAGATGGATGCTCAACTGATTGAGCCACCCAGGTGCCCCTGTCCTTCTCTTTTTTTATGAGGAATATGAAAGGGTACTTCCCTCAAACTGTCTTTTCAAAGACGTAACTTTGAGCATAAATTTTACAATGGCTAGAGTAGGTGATTTGAGATGTTTTGTGCATTTTCATGAAAACCTCAAGAACTGCATGGTTATCCTCCTTAGAAGGACTTTTAAAATCTATATAGGAATTTGGAATGGTTGCACTTTTATATGTGCAAGAGAATGTAGGAAAAAGGATCATGTATAATTTGGCATATTTATCAGGAGAGGGCCAAATTAAAATTGATGTTGTAGGGATATAATAATGCTTATTAGGGATAAAATTAATAAGCTACAGTGTTGAACAAAAATAGTATATTATATGCCTATTTATTTATAAGAAGTGAATTAAATGATTTTTCTACTAAATACTTAAGAAACATTTTGGGGTGCTTTGTGGCTCAGTTGGATAAGTGTCTGCCTCTTGATTTTGGCTCATGATCTCGCAGTTTGTGAGTCTGAGCCCCATGTTGGGCTCCATGGCACAGAGCTGCTTGGGACACACACACTCTCTCTCTCTCTCTCCCTCTCTCTATGCCCCTCTATCCCTTTCTCTTTCAAAATAAATAAATAAACTTAAAAAAAACAGATATCTAAACAAAAATTCCAAATGAAGACCCGTAAATTGAGTTTTGTTTAGTTGTCCACTGAGTTGACACACATTAGTATAAAGCAGAATAATTGTAACTCTGAACTTCACTTATAATAGAGATATATTTTTTATTAAATGTTTATTTTATTTATTTTGGGGGGGGGACGAGCAGGGGAGAGGCAGAGAGAGGGGGGAGAGAGAGAATCTCAGCATGGAGACTGATAGGGGGCTAGATCTCATGAACCATGAGATCATGACCTGAGCCAAAATAAAGAGTTGTACACTTAACCAACTGAGCCACCCAGGTGCCCCTTTCACACTTTTAAAGGGTTGTAAGAACAGGAACCCTCATATGTAGATCACGAATCCTAAAATACATGGTATTTTGTCAAAAATAGTTGTCAACATTTGGCTTAAAACAACCACCATTTCATTATATAATTGCAATTTGGATGGGTCTCAGCTGGTTGGTTTCTTTACTAGTCTTGCTTCAGGTCTCTCATGTGTTTGCAATCATATGATAGCTGGGCATACAGTTGAAGCTGGTTGTTTGTAATCTCATGCATCTCCATGTGGTTATTCTCTCTAGTTGGTACCTCATTATCCAAGAACCTCTCTTCATGGACCTCTCTTTGCATGACAGCCTGTATTTCTTGTATGAAGTCTTGCAGCTCCAAAGGTAAAGAAGAGGAATCTCCCTTAATGTTTTTCTTAACTCAGAACTCAGATCTTCCAGAATGCCACTTCTTTTGCATTCTGTTTGTCAAATTAGTCACAATTCTAGCCTGGATTCAAGTGGAAAGACATAAGTTCCACCTCCTGATGGAGTATCATTTGCATATTGTGAAAGGCAATTTTTGAGACAATCCACCCTCTGGCCATAACTATTTATTTTCTTCCATGTGCCAAATATACTCTTTCCCTTACTAGACCCCAGAAAGTGTCATCCCTCTATAGTATCAGCTTGAAATCTAGAATTCTCTAATTTAAATCAGTTCCAGTGTGGATGAGGCTCCTCTGGTATGATTTCTCCACTCTGTATGCTATCCTTTTTGAGTTGCAGAACTCTGAAAGAGACAAGTTTTCTGTACTACATTCACCCAACATACAGTAGTGAACAGGGTCAGAGTATCTAAAGTTGGATCTCATTCAAACAAGGGGAAAATGGTAGAAAGGAATAAGTAGCTCACAGAAATTTTAATATCCAACTGAGTATAATATATACAGTTCTTTGATTGGAGGTTCCAGTGCCACTGAGGTGTTTTCCTATAGATGTTGGTTCCATTCTCCCACATTTTAATTTGCTCTTTAACTTCATTTTTGTATAAAACAATGACTCAATGTTTGTAGCTCAGTAGACTTTTCAGCCGGCATCTGGCTTACAGATTTGAGGGTCCAGGGGGGGACTCTTTTCATTATAAATTGCATCTGTTCCTTTCATTCCAATATAATATTGGACTTTAATAAAATCTATGATTCTTATATATCAGATTATAATAAAATCCATTCGATAAAAAATAAATATCATTCATATTTCTTTCAAAGGTAGAATCTATGTTATCTTGGACCTTCTATGAATGAGGCTGCGGAGGTTAAGCGTCCTTAGAGTCTTAGAAATTCTGTTTTGAACCCAGAGCCCTTTTTATGTAGGTTAAAGTGTCTAGAGATAACAAAGTTATCAAAAGATAACAAAGTTTAACAAAGGGGTTTACACTAAGCCTTGATCTAAAATTTATCCTGCAGTCATGTTTACTGGCAGGGGCCTACATTTGGCTTTTACTCTGAGACTATCTCCTACTGTATTTTCTTTTTAGCCTTTTAGAAAAAACTAAAAGTAAGACAAAGTTTTATTTTTGAAGGCAGATATTCTTTCTTCTTTATGTTTCCTCTAAACAATCTTGCCAAACTGAATGCTCATCTGGCTTTTCCTATACTTTTATCACCTACCAATCTTTATGATTATTATTAAACAAAAACAAAAAACAGTTGACACTCACCATTCTGCCTAGCCACCTCATCAGTCAGATCAACACGTTCTTCGTGTACCCTTTCAATCTTTCGTGATGGCTTAGCTGGTTATTTTGTTATTTATTTTGCTTTATATAATTTAGGTCCTTTCATTATAGCTCAAATAATAATTCCCTCCCTTTCTTTTAAGCCTAACAGTCTTCTCAAGGCACTTCCAGCTTCTACCCACCATGCTGTCCCAAAATGAATAACATAAGTTTAAAGTTTTGTTTTGTTTGTAAAGCAACAAACCACTTCTACATGACAAAGTTTATTTCAACTCAACATTGTCCAAAACAAATAATCCAAAACATGGCAGTTAACACAACCATTGTATCTCATGATTCTGGTTGACCAGAACAGAGCTGGTAGGTTGCTTCACAGATCTAGCTTGAGGTCTCTTGTGTGGGTACAGTCAGCGGCTGGGCCTGTCTCCTGGGTCTGCATGTATGGTGTCTCTGTAATTCTCTATGTGGCCTCTCCATGTTGTGTCTAAACTTCCAAGATCTCTTCACATTACTGTCTCTCCAGCAGGATAGTTGGGACTTCTTACATGGCAGCTTAGGGCTCTATGATGGAGACCATAGGCTGGTAGGTCGTCTTAATGCCTGAGCTCAGAAGCACCGAACACTCACCTTGTTCTCATTCTATTGACAAAGCAAGTCACAGGACTAGCTCAGATTCAGGTAAGGGAGCATTCCTACTCTTGATGATAGGTGGTTAATGATCATGGAGGAAACAGTGGATAGGTTTTATACTATCTTTGAAAATTAGCTAATACATGTAAGGTGTGTGTGTGTGTGTGTGAGTGTGTGTGTGTGTGTGTGTGTGTCTGTATGTGTGTGATTCTTTATTTTTGAAACCAAATTAAATTGTTGAAAAATAGGCTTATAATTTATTTTGTTTTTCTTCCCATTTTGAAGAATAAAACAGATGCTGGTTTACCCATCTCTTCCCCTGTACCCTACCCCACCCGCCAATGAAATAGTTACTAGAAACAAGTAATAAAATAAGTAATAAAATACCTTTTATCAGTTTGTACCATTTTAGGACATCACTTTTATTAGTCTAATTGGAACATTTAATTGTCATTCAGAAATTTGTGACAACACTTAAGTTGATACTAGAATTTATAACATATTTATCCCTGTTCTTTTTTTTTTTAATTTTTTCATGTTTATTTCTGAGACAGAGAGAGACACAGCATGAGCGGGGGAGGGGCAGAGAGAGAGGGAGACACAGAATCAGAAGCAGGTTCCGGGCTCTGAGCTGTCAGCACAGAGCCTGACGCAGGGCTCAAACTCACAGACTGCAAGATCATGACCTGAGCCGAAGTCGGTCACTCAACCGACTGAGCCACCCAGGTGCCCGTATTTATACCTGTTCTAAGGAAGAAGTGTAAGCTGGATAAATGATGTAACACATCTGCCTGGAAAAGATGAAACTCAAAATGCTGGAAAACAAGGAAGGGGACTTAATATAACAAATAACATAAACAGTAGAGCTTACGTTTTTGGAGAATTTAGTGTCCCAGAATTAGCAATGTCTTAATATGTGTAGCCTGAGATTCTGGCCTCTCATCCTGACCGTTACACAAATATGTCCAGTACTACTAAGCTTCTAACACTGTATAATGGGGGCAATATGGCTCATACAGACAAAATTACAGCTATCCTTTTGAACAAATCATAATTTAATTAACCATTCAACTTAGAGAAAAATTCTAGCAAAATTCAGTGTTCAGACACTTCATATCTCTAACTGATACTGAAAACAACCACTTGTTTCTCTTTGGAGGTTTGCATTTAAATTCTTTTTGGAAAGTTTGGAATAATAGTGGACAAACTTTAAAAGAATACATTTTTTCTATGCCTTTTCAGGGAAAGAAGTTCAGTTTTCCTTTTAATATGTTTTAGACATGTTGATTTTTTAAATTTTTTTTTCTTTTTTTTTCTCTTTTTTTTTTTCTTTTTTTCAACGCTTTTATTTATTTTTGGGACAGAGAGAGACAGAGCATGAACGGGGGAGGGGCAGAGAGAGAGGGAGACACAGAATCGGAAACAGGCTCCAGGCTCTGAGCCATCAGCCCAGAGCCTGATGCGGGGCTCGAACTCCCGGACCGCGAGATCGTGACCTGGCTGAAGTCGGACGCTTAACCGACTGCGCCACCCATGTTGATATATCACATACAAATGTTACTCAAATAATATTGTCATATTACATATTATAACTGAGTTGATGGCTTCAATGGAAGGTAAATTATAAGTTCTCAGAATGTGAGTTGATGCCCAGAATTAGAAAGTTTTATGCAAAAGTGTATGAAAATTATGCATGATAACTGCCAACTCCAGGTTACTATAACACCTTTTGAAACTTGCTGAATTATTGAGGCGGATATTCTCTTTCAACATCCCCTCATTGTAGTGAAAACACCAGTATAATGATCTCATACTTAGGCAATATTCCACATATGTTGTAATTTTTAAGGTAAAGATATGTGAATTTACTTTAGAAATTGAGCAACATATCTATTTTAATATAATCTCCTCTTGGGTAATTACCTTGTGAACAGTGTGCGTATTTTTTCTTCAGTTCTTCTCCTTTATCATGGCTGCATATTTGTATAGGTCCTAAAAGACAGAGAAACTCACTCATTAGAATCACTGCAATCTGTTAGTGTTAGTCTATTTGAAATTTATACTCCCTGCATGGAATTGATCACTGACTATATTAAATCTCTTCAGATTGGGGTGGATCCATTTTAGAACAGTAATAATTCTGTACTTTTCAAAATAACTGCATTTGGTTGAATATATAAATTGAACTTCAGAGACATATTTTTCTGCTCCAATGTGCAATAGTGCAGCCACATAGTAAACCTCGGAATATCATACCAGCAAATTGGCTTCTGAGCAACAATAGAGCAAATGGTGACTTTTGCACTCAAAAGAGATGAGCAGATGGTGAATAATTCAGAGAGAGACTCAAAATATTCCAAACTTTGAAAATAGTATGAATAAATCACAAGCACAATATGAAGAGGTGGGTGGCTAGTACGGACTCTTACACCAGAGTCCAAACAGCTTTCTACATGAAGAAACCAACTTTAATCCAGATGGCTGCCTACATCAGTGAAATCACAGGCGATTTAAATACCTCCTCAATCTTGTGGAAGGTCAGTATATTTTCCAATGTTCTGACAAATACCCGTGGCTTATGATTTCACGTTTTCCTCTGGTTCTAATCCTATTGCTGCTAAATTCTTTCTCTTATTCATTGTTTATTTATTCATTGTTTATTTGTCTTGTTTCCCTGATCACGTGACACTAACTCAAATATGGAACATTTTTTTCTTTGTCTTATAAGAAAATTAAAAAAAAACAAATCTGTATTTAAATAGTAAAAGATACTCAAGATGTAGGGAAAGTTGTTAAAATTGCAATAAAAATGGCAGATAAGGTAAAGCTAAACATTTGGCTTTTCTTAAGATTCCCTTGTTTACACACCTCCAAAAATTGTCCTAGATGCCATTTGTGAAATGCCTTATATCTCTCTTATGATACACTTAATATTTATACCTTTTTCATCTGCTCCTCATGCTCAATATTCCTAAGCAATGTAGATGTATAAAGGAAAGGGATAGCTTTAAAAAATGAGTAAAACCTGTGAAATATCTTTCATAGGGAGTTAATAGCTTGGGGCAAGAGTTGTGGTGGTCTTCACGGAAATAAAAATAAATTATTTAATCTATTTAAAATATTAAAATAAGTAATAGAATTGAAAATATGTATGTAAAATATTAAAAATTAACATAATCCAACATTTGATGTGTAACTACTGTTAACTTTGTAGTATATTCTCTACTACTCTTTTGATACATACCAAAAGTCTACCCATCCATAGGTAACCTCACCTAACTTTACATCTTATTTCTTTATGATTTTAATTTGCATATTTGACACTATGGAGGCCAAGACCAATATATTAATCTGTAAAAATAATAATATTTAGTGGATCTAAAATAAACTTGGTAAAAGATTCACAGTAGATGGTTTATTATTAAATTATTTATTATTTAAATTATTATTATTAAAATAAAATCTAATAGTTCATTATGAGATTTGGGATTAGGGAATAATTACTGATATTTCTTGGCAATTAAAATGACATTTCTGTTGCACATTTTGTAGATAAGTAAAACTTTTGTGGGGCCTGCGTGGCTCAGTCAGTTAAGCATCTGACTCCAGATTTCAGTTCAGGTCATTATCTCACAGTTCTGTGAGATTGAGCCCTGAGTCAGGTTCTGTGTTTACAGTGTAGGGCCTGCTTAGAATCTCTGTTTCCTCTCTCTCTCCTCTCTCTGCCCTTCCCTCTGCTTGCTCTCTCTCTCTCTCTCTCCCTCTCAAAAAATAAATAAAACATGAAGTAAAAAGTAAAACTTTAAATTTGTATTCCTTAAATATAAATATGTTAATTATTTTGGCTGTTGATAGAATAATATTTGTTAAACAATCATGAGACACATGAAAATATGTCATATGTATTGTATCAATAAAGAAATGGCTCAAGAAAACATCATTTTACTGAGAAAACATCTCAAAAAACTCATCAAAATAAGAAGTGAACTTTTCTTCAATTAAAAACAGCATCTATAAAAAACTACAACTAGTGTCATATTCAATAGCGAAAGGAGGACTGTTTTTTCCCTAAAATCTGGAACATAGTAAAATTTTCTGTCTCCTTATCCAGTATGGTACTTGAGGTCTAGCCAGTGCAGTCAGCCAACTGGGCAAAATAAAGAGACAAAAAAATACCTGGTTTTAAAACTATACTATTCATAGGCAATATGAATATATATAAAGGAAATTTTAAGAATTATACACACACACATCTATGAAAACTAATGAGCTCGGCAAAGACTCAGATAAATATACAAACATCAGATGTATTTCTAGCAATAAATAATCCAAAATAAATAAGAAAGCAACTATATATCATATATCCATAGCATCAAAAAGAATAAAATACTTAGAAACATATTGAACAAAAGAGGTGTAAAAGAAGTACACACTAACTCAAAAAACTTGCCTGAGGGAAGTTTTTAAAAGATCTAATTAATGAAGAGTATGGTGTCCATGAATTTAAAAATTCATTATTATTAAAGATAGGAATTCCTGATCTGTATAGATTTAGAGCAATCTCTATCAAAATCTAAGCAGCATTTTTCAAAAGTTACAAGCTATTTGTAAAATACGTATGGAAAAGCAAAAGACTTAGACAATCAAAACACTCTAAAAAAAAAAAAAGGAAAACTTAGACTAACCAAAAGTTATAAAAAGGAATGACATTAGCTACAATGGCAGGTAGCTTCGATGGCTCATGTCGCCACAAAAACAGTGAAAAAAAAAAGAGCATAAAGTGTCAGAATCAACTTGTTGGTACTCTGGAAAATGGAGAGGTTTAGAGGAACCAAGGAAATGCTAAATCAAGGAAAAGCCACGTTTAAAATGGTAAGAAAGTTCGCAGCATTTCTGCTTATCCAACACCACTGCACACCCCGACTCACCAGCAGTCTTGAAGACAGCACCCCAGTTCCCAGCACGTGACCTGGCTCCTGACCAAGCAGAGCAGATCTCAAAAAATTGCATTTGTCCGTTTTAATCTGTCTAGAGGCTGCCTGAAGAATTGATGCAGGGTACTTCGCTTTGTTACATCTAAATTGGAATTCTCTCAGGGAGGAAAAGGAGATATGCTGAGGGTACTCCTCGAAAACGTTGAAAGATGAATATAACCTCCCTAGGACAAAGGATTCCAGTTAAGACAAACAGTACGAGAGGAAAAAGCTGAGCAGATAATCTTTGGAGGAAGTAAGGCACTGAAACGCTCCGGCACTCCCTGAAAAACGCGGGCCGCTTGA
Source organism: Lynx canadensis (assembly GCF_007474595.2). NCBI lineage: Eukaryota > Metazoa > Chordata > Mammalia > Carnivora > Felidae > Lynx > Lynx canadensis. The sequence continues at coordinate 27,406,087 of NC_044320.2, forward strand.
TTTGAAAGCTGTGTGCAAGCACGCCACTGGGCGCATGCTCAGAAAAAACCTGTGAAGAGCAAAGGTTTTTCCTGTGGCGGATCTTTGTGCGGAACCAGCGGGGTCAAGAGCGCTAACTGTGGAGAAGTAAACAGCGAACCCGAATGTCAGAAGAATACCCTAACTGAGCTGGTCTGCAAAGACGAGAAGGGTAGGTGTTTTCTTACTTTTTCTTTCTTTTTCTTCTCTTCCTCACCTTCCCCCCTCCTACTCCATTTTTTTCCCCCTTTAGCTCCAGGCATTTAACGAAACCTCTGTCAACAGGCAACTTGTACTTGTTGCAGAGCTTTCTTTTGTTCCAGGCTCCGTTCAAAACTACTGCTTTTCCGGTCAGTCAGTAAATGGGCCAGAGTAGCACACCGCTCTGAGAAGTATGTTGCCTGTAAAATTCTAAGAGCCATTGCACGTGCGTGCCTGTGGTAGTATTGCATCCACACGACTCCTGAAACAGAATGCTACGGGCACCAGTGACAGTCACAACAAAGTTTATTACAATGAGAGGCAAGGCCGACCGATCGGGACCAACACTCTTGATAAGAGTGCGGCCCCGAACAGCCGGGGTACAGAGTTTTTATAACCGATCACATCGTTTTATCATCACCTGGGAACAGAACAGAGAAACAGGTTCCAGATGAGTTAGAAACAGTTGCCTAATGAGGTGTTAACTTTAGACTTTCTGCCTCTAAGTTGCAACCAGTGGATCTCCTTGACCCTGCCTCTGATGCTCTTTTCTTTGGACTTTTGTTTCCTTAATTGGTGAAGCCTAATTTACAAGGGTATGAGGCATAGTTTACCAGAGCAAAGCAAGGCTGTTATCTCTTAACCTTCAGTGTTAACACAAAGCTGTTATTTTTCAAGCTAAGCATTAGCCCTACACTACAATTTAACACTTACAGTCGGAGGGGCCAGATACAGCAACTTCTCCATCACCTTAGAAGGTAGAGTTTATTTAACATGCCCACCAACTGGACCTCTAGAAACTTCACGGAGGTGAGAGGCCCCTGAATTGTTGGATTTATTTCCCATCTTCTGACACACAAATGTCTTATCAATATGTCTAAACTAGTTGTACTTCCTGATTACTAGGTCTGATTAGCATAATAATCATCAATGTAAAGGACCCTTGTGATGTCTTGTGGAAGGGAAAGGGGATCAAGATTCTGTTGACTAAATTATAAGTCTGGAGAGCTGGTAAATCTGAGGTATTTTACTCTCCTTGCCAGCTGAAAGCAAACTGCTCTGGTGGTAGAGCAAAAAGCATTTTTCAGATCAGGAGCTGCATACAGGGTACTAGGGGATCAAGTAATGAAACCACGTCTACAACAGCAACTGCACTTTGAGACACCACTTGATTAAGGTTACAGTAATCCACTGACATTCTGCAAGATGAATTTGTTTTCTGAACACACCAGATAAGTTACTCGAATCAGAGTATGTGGAAATCATCACCCCTGCATCGTTCAAGTGCATTGATGATGGTGGCATCAATCTCTGCAGTCCCTCGGGGAATGCATTGTTCCTTTCAGTATATTATACTTTGAGATAGAGGGAATTCTAGTGGCTTGCATTTTATCTTTCCTACCATAGCAGCCCTCACTCGGCGGGTCCTGCAGCCAATGTGGGGATTGTGTTACAGGGTCCAGTAATCCCTTTCGCCATTGTACAAACACCTTGATAAATGACCACTTTTTTACCCCCTTTGAAGAAGGCTGGTAGAACCATAAACATTGCAAATTTTTGTGTATCAGGGTCCTTCCTTAAGGTGACCTTAACTCTTCCCTTAATTTGTGGGATTCTGAGTTTGAAAATTGGCTCAAGTCTTGGAATTGATTGAGGGGGCTGTGACTGTCTTTTTTTGGTAATTCAGGTTAGACTTCTGTTTACTAGCCCTAGAACTCTTCTGCTTACACACGTCAAGTAAGGATTTAATAAACTGTCCATTTATATATTTTCTATGTATACAATGTTAAACTAGCCAACATTATATGACTTTGCAAGACAGTGTTCTGATTAGTGCCTTGGTTCTATAGTTCATTAGCATAACCATACCCACCTTAACTTTGGCAATTAAGTGCAGTCACTAGGGCGCTGTTATCCAGGCTCCAGTTATTCCCATTAAGTTTTAGGGATTAGTTTGATGGTAGTAATTTCTAAACTAATCTCTAGCCTACAAACAAGAGCCACCACAGAGGTTTTCAAGGATGCCAGGCTTCCCTCACAGATAGGTTTTTCATAGTCAAGGTGGAAGATGTATCCTTTGAAACTTCCAGGGGAAGTTGAGCAGATCTACATAGGTACAGTCTAACATTACAATATCCCTAGTGTCTGGATACCTGCCTCTACATTGTGCCAAGGCAATTTTAGCATTTTAACTTCATTTAACCTAGGCTGTGTTTGCCCTTTCAGACAGACCCTCAAACTTAAACATCAAATCCAGAATCTTCCCTTAGTGGCCAATTTCAATAAATTCAGCCTGACTCAACTTTTATTCTTTCTGTCATGATTGAACATCCTTATGATCCAGTTCCACACATGTTCCCCAGATTTTATTCTGCATAAATTGTTCAATAATCCAATTACTTGGGAGTGTGGTGCTCTTTCTCATGAATCAGACTTTGCATCTCACCTTGTGGAACCTGCTAGGATTTAAGTCTAGTTGTAGTTTAAAAGCAAAGATTGATGATAGGGCTAGGTCCTGAGAAGAATCAGCAGTGGCTTGGTAGGTAACTACCTCAGGAGATTCAATTACAGATTCTTTAGGCAGAAGAGGGTTAACCCACACAGGCAAGGGAAGAATAGCCGCTTCTACTGGCAAAGAAGACTGGGCAGAATTGGTAGGTTCAGTATCTCCAACTTCATCAAAATCTGCCCATACTTCCTATTCCAATTTTCAGGATCCCATTTCTTCCTAATCCATAGCTTGACTTTAGCAGGAGCTATACTATGTGGTTGATAATTCAATTTGTGCTGTCATACAACCACTTGCAGGATTTCTGGGTTTGATTTTCAGAAATTCCAGAAATTTTCAGTTACAGCAGATAAGGATTTCTTTCAAGGCATATAGAGCTTTTAGGTCGTTCATGCACAGTTAGAGCTAGGAATTTGGAGCCCTGAGCTTTTTGTGACCTACTTTCTCTTCATAGGAGCAACCAGCCAATTCCATTATATTCCTTAGTTTGAATAAAATATTCTAAGGCAGTAAATATGTGATCGTGCAGAATCTTGCTTTCTGTATGTATTTGATTAGGAGTATTCAGTGACAGTATTTTCATATTGCTGTTATCACAGTCTTTCATAGACTATCAGTGCCCTCTTGATTACTAGAAATACAGTCATTAGTACTTTTAAATCTAATCAAATTGGAGAACCAATTCTATCCCAGAACCAATTCAGGAAACTTACCTTTAAGATTTTATTTCTCTAGGACTACTTCAGTTACCAAAATATTTATCAGTCAGGACTCAGCCAGAGAATCAGAACAAATAGGGAATATATTGAGATATTTATTGCAATAGATTGACTTATATGATTGTGGATTTGGCTAGGCAAGTGTGAAATTCCTAGTGCAGAACATCAGGGACCCTTGGACACAAGCTAAAGCTGCTGTCCACAGGCACATACATATTTTCTTCAGAGAAGGCTCAGCTCTACTCTTTCAACTGATTGAAGCAGGCCAGATTATTAGGATTATTCCCCTTATGCAAGATTCCCCTTATGCAAGATTATTAGGATTATTGCATATTCCCCTTATGCAAGATTATTAGGATTATTCCCCTTACTTAAAGTCAACTGATTATGGACTTTAATCACATCCACAAAATACCTAGAGTAGTGTTTGGTTGAATAAATGGAAACTGTAGCCTAGCTAAATTGACGTATATGCAAAAGGACTATCTCCTATTGTAAATGTGTGTGTGTGTGTATATACACACACACACATATATAATTCATAGAATCTTAAACGTTTTTATTTTTATTAACATTTTTAAATTCTTAATTTTTAAAAAATATAAATTTTAGTTTTAAATTTAAAATTATTAAAATATTTATTATTAAAAGAAAGTTACCATGCATATGTCAAATTTATTTGTAAAGTAATGGATCCTTTGACTTTCGGATCAAGAATAAGATAAGGCTAAATGCTATCCTTATTTAAATTTGACTTTGCTGTTAAAGTTTTAATTGATACAATAGATTTGGAAGTAGCAAAATTAAGAATGATTATAACTAATTTGGTTTGAATACCAGATAAAATTTGTAGTTTGTTGGATTTAGAGTCCATATTATGTAATAAATATCTATCATTGAACAGTAGCTTACATGCAGCACTGAATGCCTATATACCTAAAATCCACTCAAAGTGCTGCACTTCCCCTGGAATTCAGTCTAGGGCATACGTAGAGTGAAATCCACTCTGTTTAAATTACTTGTATCTCTCTTTTCCCACTTTTTGCTAAGAGTGTAACTAATTAATAACAATAAAGCAAATGAATCTTTAGATAAAGATACATTAGGTCATATCTCAGTCATTTTTATGTTTAGAAAAATTTTTTATGTGCGATTAATTTAAAATTAATATTGTAAAGAAAAAACCCTCGAACCTCTCATACTACTTTTCCCCATATGCTGTATTTATATTCCAGAAAACTGCAGAGCTAGAGAGGTGGCTTGAAGAGAATGATCCTACTAAGAATGTTGGAGGAAAAGTACTGAGTAGCAATTGATCATTGACAGTTTCTCTATCTGTCCCCCTACCCTGGTGGCTCCTCACAAAGAATGATTTGAACTTTACCTCTGAGTCAGATTCAGAATCACTGTGTTTTTCAAAAAAATAAATCTCAATGTGTTTGATTCGATTCTACTTTGTTGGTAAGATTTCACAGACAATTCTTATCAGCAAAATATTTTAATTTCTGGTAAATCTATTAAAAGAGGTGAGTCCCTAAATTATAAATGAGAAAACTGAGGCTTAAGGAAAAATGGCTAAATATTTTGAAAAGTAGTAATATAAAACTAATATTTATAAGAAACAGAGTATATAATAAATTAGTATTTACAGAACATGACCTGTTTATCTGAAATTTATCATTGTTTAAACTAATATGATTCTTTTGGAGTAAGAGCAATCATATATCACCTCTTTTGGTATAAATCTGTGGTTTTGGTCTTTTTCCTTCAATAAGTATGTGTGATATGTAAAAGATAGAAAATAAAGTGTGATATAAATTTTAAAAATTATTACAGCTATTTTGGAAATTTAATTATAAATTTAAACATACATTTAATTATAAATTATAAATTCAGTATAAAGAAGGGAACTGGACAAGTCAAAAAATTACCAACTGATATAGAGTGTTGGCGTGTGTATATCCGTCTCATGCATTGCACTGAGAGTCTATTACAGAGATTTTTAAAATGTATTCCATTGATCCAGCAAGTCTTTTTAGCTTAATTAAATAAATAAGATATGCATAAAACACATATAAAAAGAGAGTTATTACAGCACAAGTTATCTAGCATAAGTTACAACTTAGCCAGAAGAATTTAATTTTTCCACAAATAAATACTTGTGTAAGTATTTACTGACTTTTTTTTTTATCAGTGAACTTTACTTAGACTTTTGAAATTTAAAGACATGTGACCTCCATGTAGTTTCTCAAAACTTAATTTGTAGATAACAATTAAATTTATTATATTAAAATAAAAATATTTTCTGAATGTATAATCTAATGGAATACTGTTAAAAAGCTAATCAAAGAGAATACAATTCACAGAACACTACACGAACCACAATATTAAATAATATCAATTCATTTTCACCAATCTCAGTTTTTAATCCTCTCAAATCATAATCCTCTCAACTTTTCTTTTTTTGCTTTCTCCTTAGATGGCACTTCTCTTCTCAGAGAACTATTAAATATTATTGAGGCAGCTGAGGTTTCAAAAAGTCCTGCCTGATTTAGACAATTTATGTAACCGACTCCAAGTTATTTGGGAAGTTATTAAATAATTCAAAACATTCCTAAATTTGGCTTACTTCCAAAAGATTATAGTGCCAGTCATGGTGATTCATTGGACCACTAGCTGATCAAGAATTCTGGAGTTAATAATTGAATGATCTGGAAATAGTTTGCCTAGTAAAATTGGGAGAGGAACATAGAAAGATGGTCAGTCAGTTACCATTTTATTTGGAATTTTTATCTATTTCATTGAAATGGATACATCTAAAGGGCTTTATCAAAAAATTTAAAATGTCTCAAAACAAATACAATACCTATGAACAAATATTTACTCTTACTTAGATGAATTTTCTGTAAAGGTATCAAATTACCCAGTAATGGTAATCTTTGCTCAGTCCTATTTTTTCTTCATAAAGTATTATTTTGCTACTCTTCTTAGAAATTATTATAGTATCACTTTTATAATGAATATAATTTTACTTTGTAAACTGAAAAAAATGACTGAAGATTGTAAAAGTAGTCTTTCTTCATCTGCATTACTCATCATTTTGAGGGATTGAAAGTGGCAGAGTATAATGATACACATAAAATGAAAGATCCATGGCTGCTATGAATATTTAGCTCTAAAAGCTAGAAAACCTGTTCAGGAATATTTTTTTAGCTACAAAGTTCATAAAATAGTTTTATTTTATATAGGTAGGAATACATGGTAGCACTAACAAGAGCAAATTAGGATAAAGCAGAAGATACCCTCTGCCATAATTTGATACACAGGAAAGCAGATCTAGAAAAGTATAAGATTTAATAAAAATAAGATCTCAGTGTCACCTTTTGATAGTATGAAAAATCATAATAATAAAACTTGCATTTTGAGTGTATAATGTGTACCTGAAATTATATAATATTAAATTATTTTAAAGCTAATTTGATAAAAAATTCTAAAACATAGTGTGAAATTACACCTAAGGTTATCCTTATAGTTGTTATAGTTATTATAATATTAATAGCTATAGTGACTATAATTTTGAGTTCTTAAATGAACAGTGCATATCTAGCATAGTAGAATCTTAAATATTAAATATCCAAAAAAAAAGTTCACAGAAGTTTAATATGAAAAAGTAAAAACCAGAGTTCTCTGAAGTATTGACTAATAGTGTTATGAAAATGATGAATTTACACTGATTTTTTTAGCATAGTCCACTGTAGTACTAACAGCTAGCACACCAACCTATTTAATAATGATTTATAGAATGTATGAATTAAAACACTGGTTTAGAGATAATTATTTTCAAATTGGATTTGAGCCATATTACATTAAGTAATTTTCGAAGCCCATGTTCATGCATTCTTTAATCATGTTATTCAAAATTTATTTAGCAAACATAAAATGTGGACTCTGTTTTAAGTTAGGATGACATTAAAAATTGAATAGAATATAATTGTTTACTCTAAAACATAATGCAAACATTAGTGGGTATGCAGATGTATTAGTTCTGTATGGCTGTTATAATAAATTGCTACAAACTAGGTGGCTTAAAACAACAGAAATTTATTTTCTCACAAATTGGGAGGCCACATGTTTGAAATTAAGGTGTCACCAAGGCCACATTCCCTCTGGAGACTGTAGGAGATAATCTGTTTCTTGCTTCTTCTAATGCCAGCAATTCTTATTTTATAGCTGCTTCAATCCTAATTTCTGCCTCCATCTTCACATTCCTCTGAATCTTGGTTTCTGTCTTGAAATAACAATATATGGAAAGATGAGGAACACTTGGAATAATAGTTGTATTTTCTAATATAGGGAATACTAGAAGTGGAGTACTTTTAGGGGAGAAGATCAAGTTCCATTTGCTTCTGTTGAATTAAGATTTTTTTATGACATCTAGGAAGGTATTTTAAGTGTGTCATTAGATATTTTAGCATGGAGATAGAGGTATAAATGTGTGGGTTGTCTGAGTGCAGCTGTTAATTTAAATCATAAGCATTTTGGTATTCTATATTAAGATGTAACTGTGAAAGTAAAGTGACCCTAAGTCCAGCCTTGAGGATCAGTTAATAGTTAACGGAACACAAGTTTACAAAGAATAGAGAGAAGGATGGTAAAGAGAATTAAGAAAGAAATAAGGGAAGCTGAATATTAGAGGAGACAATGGGATATATCGTTTAAAGGAGGAAGTGACAAGAATTGTCTAATGATGCTGAGAGGTCAAATGAGATTGGTAGTTAGCCTGGCCAGTGGATTTAGAGATATGTATGGTATTGCTGTGATTGCGAACAATACCTATGGGAGGTAAGTGGAAAAATCAAACCAAAATACTGAATGGGAGATTAAGAAGTAAAGATAGGAGAGGCACCTGAGTGGCTCAGTTGGTTAAGCGTCCATTTTCAGCCCAGGTGATGATCTCATGGTTCGTGGATTTGATCCCTGAGTCAGGCTCTGTGCTCACAGCTCAGAGCCTGGAGCCTGCCTCGTATTCAATGTCTCCCTCTCTCTCTCTGTCTCTCTCTGTCTCTCTCAGAAAAAAATAAACATTAAAAAAATTAAAAAAAAAAAAAAAGAAAGAAGGACTGGAAATACAAACTTTAAAATATGAGAAGGCCAGAAAGGCTGTAATTGAAGCAGTATACGAATTTGTTGTGTATTATATTGTTTCCTATTTTTAATAACAAGGACTAATGTGACAAAAAAAAAAAAGTTAACCTGAGGAATCAGTTATAGTTGGTATATATAAACAGGAAAGGGAAAAGGATAGTTCCTGTGAAAGAAGATTGGCAGTCTCAGGACAAGGTATTATTTTATCTTTAAAGAGGATGACAGTCCCTCTATTAACACTAGATAGTAATATAATAATATATAGGTGGATTCATGTATGTTTGCACTTTGGCACTGAGAATGCAAGGAGGAGTTACTGACATTCTCTTTTGTTTGTTATTTTGATCTACTGAAAGAATACAGAAGTGGTGGGAAAGGGTTAAGAAAATAAGTGGTAAGCATGAAAATAGAAAATGCATGAAGTAATAATTTTTAAGTAGCAGAAGTTAATATATGATTTCAAGGGGGCATTAGTGTAAGTAGGTTTCAGTGTATGGTATGACTTATCCACAAGTGCTTGCTGCTCCACTATATATGATGATATGAGGATGTTTAGGTTTAGGTTTTTGTGAGATGGAGTTTCATCCAGACAGGAAAAAAAAAAAAAAAAAAAAAAAGCCTTTGGTCAAGAGTGGTATTAAAATGATTATGTATTAATTCTATAACAGTACAAAGAAAAATATAGAAAAATGAGTTCTGAGGTGAGTTGTAAAAGAATGAGGTTTTAAAAAAAAACAGAAGGTAAACAAGTGGATTGTATGCACCTAAAGAATAACTAAAAACCTATAGAAATATATTCTATAGGATTGCACTGTGCACAGTTTGGAAATAGCAAAGACTTGGCTCTGTCTGGATCTCTTGGAATCCTATTAGGGGCTTAATGACCTAATACCCTGTGAGGTATCTCAACCAAGCCTGATCAAAAAAATTTTAGTAGATGAAGTACTGTTCAAGATAGAGTACAGTATTACCCAGAGGAAGATAAACTGTAGTTCAGATATTTCCAAAAGTTATCAAAGTAGTACTGAAAGAGACTGGTAAGAAATTCCACTTACGGTAATTTGGATGAATTAAGTTAACTGAAAAAGCATCCAACTATAGAACATCAACAATGCTGAGCAAAGTAAAATACACCTCCCTTTTATCCAAACTTGTAATCAAATAAGAGAAATATCACAGACCAAAACCAAAGTGGAGTCAGGATTCCAAAGTGGAAACATAATTTTGAGACCCTAGTGGATATAAGGTCCTTTGCCAAAACCTAGTACCTCAGCATTATGTTTTAATATTCATACAGAAAAGACAGACTCTTAACTTTAAAGGACAAACTAGTGGTTTCCAGAGGGGAAGTGGTTGAGAGGGTGAGTGAAATGGATGAGGGGGATTAAGGAGTATAGTTGTTGTGATGAGCACCAGGTGTTGTATGTAAGTGTTGAATCACGAAATTGTACACTTGAAACTAATCTTACACTGTATGTTAACTGGAATTTAAATAAAAATTAAAAAAAATCAAAAGACAAGGTCTTGGATGCACTATTGGTAGAGATTCCTTTATTAGTATGAACTTGAATGAACAGAGAATTAGTGAAAGAGTGGGCAGGAAAATCTTGGCACCCTGGGAAAAGAAGAGTCTTCTTAAACTCAGGTGTATATAGGAAAAAAGGTAGTAAAATAAGATTCCTCTACAAATCTGTAATTTTAATGCTGCATTCACACTGGTGTAAAGTTTAATATTATACTACCTGAATGGTCTGGCTTAGAAACTAAATTAAAGTGGTCTCAGGTTGGTAATAAAAACAGATGCCTAAATAATTCAAAAGCAAATCCTCTCTGGAAAAACACAGATCTATTCAAACCCTCATGATCCCTGACAATGACATTGAATGTGAGTTCACAATAAAACTTTTTAAAACACAGGGAAGCAAGTTGATATAAACAGGAACAAAGAATAGAGTCTGAAAGTATTTCAGTTTAGAATTTTCACATACTACTGTTAGAATACAAGAAAAATAATGAAAAAACATATAAAACAAACACTAATCATAAGAAAGCTAATGCAGTTATATTAGTGTGAGATAAAATAGATATTGTGGCTAAAGGCATAAAAAGGATACAGAGACTATTTGCTTAATGGTAAAGAGTTTAATGCAGTAACAAACTACATTTAAACACTTATTTAAACTGCTTCGATTTAAAACTTTTATAAAGCATAAAAATCTCAAATTATGTGAGACAAAATTTTTCACAAGGGCGGAAAAAGGACAAATCCACTTTCATGTGTGGAGATTTAAAAGTTTTTCTGGAGCAACTGATAGATTAAACATGCAGTTTAGTAAGGATCAGAGGATCTTAAAATATACAATTAGCTTAATTGAAAGACGTATGCATATATACTTACACAATATATTTTGAAAACTTATTTCAAGCACATATTAAACAATTAAAAACTGACCACAAATTGAAAAGATACAAAACCAAAATTTTATCCTACAATAAAATTAGTCTGAAAATTAATTTAAAATTTAATGAAAACTACATAATAGTGGGATTCAGCTAAAGCACTATTTAAAGCAAAATTTAAACACAGTTCATGTATATGAGAATCAAAAGGCTAAAAGTTAATGACCAAAAGATCCAACTTAATAATTTAGAAAGGCCAGCACAGCAAATGAAAGAAAATAGAAGAAAGAAAAAGATAAACACAGTATCAGAATTGTATAGCTAAATATTACTTCTTTCAATGTTATTTATTATGATGAATTTGATGTATAGAAAAATAAAAGAAATTAGAAAGCACTAGGGAGACATAGATACAAATGAAGGACAGATTAAATGTCTTTGAAAGAAAAATAGAAACACAATTCTGCCTGTAAAATGAAAAGCTTATATTGTAGCATTCTAATGTTTATTATCAAACATATCAAGAAGAAACTGAAAAATACTTTTAGAATGTAGAATTTTATAAATTTGAAAAATTTATGCTCATATAGAAATTAAATCACTAGTTGAAAGTTGTCCTGGATAGCATCCAAGCAAAACTAAGTGACAGTGTGTACATGAGAATATTAAAGTAGGAATAAGTGGAGGTCAAACACTGAACAGCAAGGTGATGCATGATGTGTCAATAGCTGTGAGGAGGAAGTACCAGGAAAACAGATTTTTGAGGGGCTTAATAACTAGAAAACACAGAGATTTCTAATAGGTACTCACCTCCAAAGTGAAGGATTATAAATGCTTAAGGCAATCTCAGCAGGCCAGTCTGATAAGAGCAGCCCAAACTGTGAGGGTCTTTGCAGGCCACAATTCCTAACACAAATATACTAAGAAGAAACTTCTAAGAGTAAAATTCAATGAGAAAAGAAGAACATTAAGGGTGATCAAAAAAGAAAGTACAGATAAAAACATGTAAGGGAAGTAAACAAGGCCATTTTAGAAATTGTGAAGATACATCTTTTAATTGTTTGTAATTACAACAGAAGAAGGAACATTAGAGCCAGGAAACTAAGGAAAACTGTCTTCTCCCCAGTACTGATTCCCTTCTAAGAGTATGGGTCCAAGGTCTCTCAACCTACACACTGTTGATAGATTGGACCAGATAATTCTTTATTGTGGAAAGCTGTCTTCTGCATTGTAAGATTTGTAGTCATATCCTTGGTCTTACCCACTTGCTGTCAGTGGCAATCCACCAATTAAGAGAACCAGAAAAGTTTGCAGACATTTCCAGAAGTTCCTGGGTAATAAAATTATCCCTAGTGGAGAGATCATCTCACCTAAGCATGAGCAATAGAAAATAATCGTGGTTGATTGTTGCAAGTTATTGCAAAGAGAAAAAGGGAAAAAGAGAATGAGAGAATGTCCTTATCCACAATGAAGGCACATCAGAAAGATAAATCCGTAAAACACATACTCAAAAGAAGCAGAAAGAAGTGTAAAAAAAAAGCTATTAAAAATCATAAATAATAATTAGGAAAGTTTCGGAAATGAGATATAACAAAGGATCTAAAAAGAAAGTTGACAAAAGTTAGATAAAACTTTTTGTGAAAAATTAATTATAATGTCATAAATTAAGGCTAAAGTAGAAGGAATACAAGAATGAAGAAACACCATGGTGGTGGCTGTGACCATGAGATCCACTGATGCATTATGTATCACACCATCCAGAAGATTAGGGGATTCACCCAGAGTTAATACTGCCATCTTGAGAAGAGCCAGGGAAACCCCATTGCAGTAATAAAATGCAAAAGTGCAGGTAGGGGCGCCTGGGTGGCACAGTCGGTTAAGCGTCCGACTTCAGCCAGGTCACGATCTCGCGGTCCGTGAGTTCGAGCCCCGCGTCGGGCTCTGGGCTGATGGCTCAGAGCCTGGAGCCTGTTTCCGATTCTGTGTCTCCCTCTCTCTCTGCCCCTCCCCCGTTCATGCTCTGTCTCTCTCTGTCCCCAAAATAAATAAACGTTGAAAAAAAAATTAAAAAAAAAATGCAGGTATAAACCAAATAGGATATCCAATATCCTTTGCATTATTCTGAAAATGTAACATTTAAAATGTAATGATAAAAACGAGTTCAGTAAAGTCACAGGATACAAAATCAATGTACAGAAATATGACGTATTTTTATACATCAATAATGAAGTAGCACAGAGAAATCAAGGAATTGGTCCCATTTACAACTGCACCAAAACCATTAGATACCTAGGAATAAACCTAACCAAAGAGGTAAAAGATTTGTACTATGAAAACTGGAGAACACTTACAAAAGAAATTGAAGAGAACACAAAGAAATGGAAAAGCATTCCATGCTTGCGGATTGGAAGAACAAATATTGTTAAAATATCTATACTACCCAAAGCAGTCTACGCATTTAATGCAATCTCTATAAATACCACCAGCATTTTCACAGAGCTAGAACAAACATCCTAAAATTTGTATAGAACCACAAAAGACCCTCAATAGCCAAAGCAAACTTGAAAAGCAAAGCTTTAGTCATCAAAATCCTGGACTTCAAGCAGTATTACAAAGATTTAAGCATCAGGAAGGACATTATGGTATTGACACAAAAATGGACACAGAGATCAGTGGAACAGAATAGAAAACCCAGAAATGGACCCACAGTTACATGGTCAACTAATCTTTGACAAATCGGGAAAGACTACCCAATGGAAAAAAGACAATCTTTTTAACAAATGGGAGTTGGGAAAACTGGACAGCAACATGCAGAAGAATGAACCTGGACCACTTTCTTACACCATACTCAAAAAAATAAATTCAAGGGGCACCTGGGTGGCTCAGTTAGGTGTCCGACTTTGGCTCAAGTCATGATCTCACAGCTCATGAGTTCAAGCCCCACTTGAACCTGGAGTCTGCTTCGGATTCTGTGTCTCTGTCCCTCTCTGCCCCACCCCCACTCATGCTCTGTCTCTTTCTGCCTCTCAAAAATCAACACTAAAAATTTTTAAAAAATGAAATAAATTCAAAATGGATGAAAGATCTAAATGTGAGACAGTAAACCATCAAAATCCTAGAAGAGAACACAAGTAGCAAACTCTTTGACATCGCCTGGAGGAACTTCTTTCTAGATAAGTCTCCTGAGGCAAGGGAAACAAAAGCAGAAATTAACTATTGAGACTTCATCAAAATAAAAAGTTTCTGCACAGCAAAGGAAACAATCAACAAAACTATAAGCCAACCTTCGGAATGGGAGAAGATATTTGCAAATTACATCTAATAACGGATTAGCATACAAAATCTATTAAAAAAAGGTCTCAAACTCAACACCCAAAAAACAATAATCCAGTGAAGAAATGAGCAGAAGACATGAATAGACACTTTTCCAAAGAAGACATACAGATGGCTAACAGACATATGAAAAGATGCTCCACATCAGTCATCCTCATGGAAATATAAATGAAAAACACAATGAGCTAGCACCTCACCTGTCAGAATGGCTAAAATTAACAACACAGAAAACAAATGATGTTGGGAGGATGCAGAGAAAAGGGAATGCTCTTACACTGTTGGCGGAAAGGCATATTGGTGTAGCCGCTCTGAAAAACAATATGGAGGTTTCTCAAAAATTTAAACATAGAACTACCTTGTGGTGCCTGGGTGGCTCAGTTGGTTGAGCGTTAACTCTTGATTTCAGCTTAGGTCATAATCTCAGGGTTCATGAGATCAAGCTCTGTGTTAGGCTCCATGCTGATAGCACAGAACCTGGTTGGTATTCTGTCTCTCTCTCTCTCTACCTCTCCCCTACTCATGCTCTTTCTCTCTCTCTCCCTCTCTCAAAATAAATAAGCTTAAAAATATATATAACTACCCTAGGACCCAGCAATCGTACTACTAGGTATTTACCCAAAGGATACAAAAATACTGATTTGAAGGGATACATGAACTGTGATATTTATAGCAACATTATCAGCAATAGCCAAATTATGGAAAGAGCCCAAATGTCTGTCAACTGAAGAATGGATAAAGAATACACACAATGGAGTATTATTCAGCCATAAAAAGGAATTAAATCTTGCCATTTGCAATGATGTGGATGGAGCTAGAGTGTATTATGCTAAGTGAAATAAGTCAGAGAAAGACAAATACAATATGATTTCACTCATATATGGAATTTAGGAAACAAAACAAAGGAATAGGGAAAAGAGAAAAGGAGAGGGAGGCAAACCATAAAAGAGACTTTTAACTATAGACAAACTGAGAGTTGCTGGAGGGGAGGTAGGCTGAAGGATAGGTTAAATGGGTTATGGGTCTTAAGGAGGGCACATGTTGTGATGAGCACTGGGTATTTTATGTAAGTGATTAATCACTAAATTCTATCCCTGAAATCATTATTATACTATATGTTAACTAACTAGAATTTAAATAAAAACTTGAAACATAAAAACAATTAGTATAAGGAGACCTTCCAAAACATAAATAAAATGTAATAATAAAATCAAGGATTATTCCAAGGCAAAATGTCAAGCAAAGGGAAAAATCTTTTTTTCCTTTAGCTTTTCCATCCATATTTACATTGATTCTGGATTCTTATTATTTCAGCTCACTGTTAATATATTCTTTACCTTCTTAATTTATTTTAGGCATTACAAGCTATATATTAATGTGAATAAAGTTCATTTTTATCTGATTTCTGATGGGCAAAACTTGATAGGATGATGTTGTGTACTTTTAATATTTCCATTTAACATATATTACTTTATTAGAATTCTTCCAAAATATTGTTTAGGCAAAATAATTTTCTTAGCTAAGAAATTCTAATACTAATTGGATGGGGGTATCTGTTGGGTTTAGAGGTACTTGATAAAATTAAAAATTATACAATGGAAGTTTCCACTTTTACAGATTGCCTTCCAACAATGGTCAGACTAAACACATACTAGATTTTTAAGTATTCTTCAGAATAAAGGATATCCCAATAATTGAGGAATTTATATTCTAAAGAAGACTTTCATTCTGAGAAAATTCTACTTCCATTGTGTGATTAAAAACACAATGCTATGTTCTTGGAAAGCATACAGATGCTGACATTAAAGAATACTCTTAAGATACTAGAAGGTATGTTGTAGTAAAAACTGTGTTTCGATGATAGGAAAAGAAGAATCATCTTGGAAACTAAAATAAAGTGTACAAAATATCAAAGTTTAGGGTAATGGACTACAAAGTTCAGTTAAAAAAAAAGCTAGATATGAAACAGCAGAAATGTATCAAATAAGCTCCACACGTATACAGATATAGTATGCCAAGCTTATTCATTTGCTTTGTTTAATGTTATTATATTAACTAGTTTATTAATCTATACTGTTTTTTTAATATTTAAAGTGAACATTTAAAAAATATTTATTTTGAGAGAGAGTATGAGTGTGTGTGGGAGAGGGCAGAGAGAGAGAAAGAGAGAGAGAGAGAGAGAGAGAGAGAGAGAGAGAGAGAGAGGAGGAGAATCCCAAGCAGGCCCCATGCTCAGCCAAGAGCCCAACATAGGACTCAATCCCATGACTGTGAGATGGTGACCTGAGCCACAATCAAGGGTCAGATGCTTAACCGGCTGAGCCACCCAGGAACCCTTGAAATGAAACTTTTAAAGAAATACTTTGTGTAAAAAAGCATTACAAGTTGTCATGTGCTAATGGAGGAAAACTTGTTGGAGCATATACTATTGTTGAATTAAAGATCAACTCCAAATCCCAGTTCAACTGGTGGTAGTTTAGAAATCCACCTCCACATAGGTGTATAACTTGAGAGATCTGTGCACCAAAGGGAACTCTTTCTAGGAGTGAAATCAAGAAATTATGACAGAGCAGAATATAATTGTGTTATTTTTTATTTAAAGAGAAAATCAATAATTTTCTAATATTTTCTTCCTAGGGTAATATGATGTTTTGTGAAATATTTAGTTGTCTCTTGTGTATCAGCATTTTTAATGAAACAATTGTCATAAACAACATATTTTTACTTTTTAATGTGTTTTTATTTTTTTTAATTCACACTAATATTAACATACTCTAACTGTAAACAAAATGTTAGACAAACATGCATTCATAGTAAATTTTGAATATAATTTTCAACACCCAGTTCATGTTAAAGAAATGTATCTGAATTTGAAAATAGCAGATTTTTAAAATAGTTACACATTATGAATGTTTAAAATCACCCAGTTTATTCACAGCTTGTGAAATTGCTGGTTTTAGTTTGGAGAAAAAAAAAAAAAACAACTCTATGCCCAGTGTTGAATTTATAGAATAACGTTTGAAAAAGGAAGTATTTATTTATTTGATAGTCATGATACCAAGCCTTTTTGGAAAATTAGCACAAATCATGAGATTTTCTCACATAGGCATTATAAGAAATTCGTCTAAAAATTGTCCAACAGGAAATTGGTTATTATCTGTGAAAAAGACCTTTATTAAAGATTCAGCTTGAACAGCTTCATGTGAACCTCACGGAGGGCACTTGGCCCTTAAATCCTCAGATACTGTCACTGGCTTTGTCTGTTCCTTGTGACTGACATGTCAGCTTTCGTTTCTGAATCTCAAAATCCCTGATGAATCTGTATTCTTTCTGGTTCCTGATATCTCAATCTCTTTCAAAGATAAAACATATTTGTGCAAATATTTTGTATAACTTTCGGCTCGCTGAATTTAGAGCTGGAGAGGATCAGTGGAACATTCTTATTTATAAATAAATCTACAGAAGGGAAGTAAGAATTTCAGGATTTTTAAGTGGCTAAATTATTCCAAAGTCAAATAAAGTTTAAAAAATTAGGATGTGTTAACCACCAGTTTCTGCTTTTAATTTACATTTTCCCCAGATAGCTAAGAAGAGAAGAGAAAGTAGTCAAGTGAACAGTGGTATATATATTTTTGATGCCACTATTTACACCTTTCTCTGTCTCTGGCCTCTCTGCACTACTAGCAGTGGGTTCAGCATCAAAAATGAAGCCAAAAATAGGCTGAATGTAGAACTAGAGCTTTGCTCTCCTCTGCCTCAGGAAAAACACTTCAGCAAAGCCAGTAAATCAGATAGCATGCACTAAGTGTCTATTGCAAGCAAACCACTAGGTGAAGTTATCTGAGATAAACAAAAAGTATTAAGAGACAGCACCTTTTATTTGGAAGAACTTATGTTTTGGCTATAAAACCTTTAAAGAAAGGAAACAACTAAGGTATAAATACACAGTAATATATAGTTTGTGTATGTGTCCAGAAATTAAGAAGTGCTTGAGGAATGGCGTAACCATTTTAAAACGATATGGAAGCAAGCTTGCATGGAATATACTTACCAAATACAGAATTTGAATATCAATATATATAATAATAGTATCAGATTATAATCTGAATGAAGTAAGATTAAGTCTATACTCATATAATTAATGAATGAATCAACAAGGGAAAAGAAAAAGTTCTCTTTTATTTTAGAATACCAGCTAGTAAAATGTATAAAAACTAGTAGAATTAGAGAACCACCAAGTGGCAACCAAAATAGTTACAGTTTACGAGGGAAAAATCATCAGTGGTTGCTAAAAATGTTGCTAAAATGAGACATAGGACTTTGTCTAGTTTCGGAGCATCTCCTCACCACACACTCATTAATTACAGACATATAATTAGTAACTTTCTGGAGAAACCTGGCAGATGCCACCTTAACCATGTTACCAAAATGAACATCACCAGTAGTGGAAGAAATCAAAATCATGTATCACCTAATAAAATATAAATGAAAAATACAGTTCTGATAAGGTATAATGAAAAGAACATAGTTCTGTGATATTCCTGTCAAAAATTCATAACTACAATCTAAGAGAGGGAGGGTAAGGAGAGACATCAGAAAAACCTAAACTGACATACTCAACAAAGTGGCAACCTTACAGTCTTCGAAATATTAAGATTATGAAAAGACTAAGGAGTTGTTCCACATTGAAGGTGACTAAGGACACATGACAATTAAATACTAGGTGAGATCCTGGATGGATCCTTTTGCTATAAAATTCTTTATTGGCTATGAGGTAAAGTTTGAATAGAGTTTATAGATTAGGTGGTAATATAATTATCGATATTATTTCCTGATTTTTATGGTTATGCTATATATATATTTTTTTTCGTAAAGCAGTTTCAGTTTCTTGGCACAGCAAAATAGAGAGGAAGGTTCAGAGATATCTCCTATACCCTCTTCCCTCATTAATAAACACTCCTGTCAGAGTGATACACTTGTTATAACTGAGGAACCTTGTTGTCTTGAAACATCATAATCAACAAAATTCCATAGTTTGCATTACAGTCCACTCTTGCTGTTGTACATTCTTTGGGTTTTGACAAAGGTGCAATGACATGTACCTACTATTATAGTATACGGTGTATATTTACTATTCTAAAATGCTCTGTGTGCATTTATCCTTCTACCAACCCCTGGAAATCATAGATCTTTTATTGTCTCCATAGTCTTGCCTTTTCCAGAATGTCATACAGTTGGAATCATACAATATGTAGTATTTGGTTTGTTTGTTTTTTTTCAGATAGGCTTCTTTCACTTAGCAATATGCATTTAAGCTTTCTTCATGTTTTTTCATGCTTGATAGCTCATTTCTTTCTAATACTGAATAAAGCTGCTATAAACATCAGTCTGTATATTTTTGTGTGGACCAAGGTTTTCAGCTCCTTTGGGTAAATACTAGTGAAAGTAATTGCTGGATCATATGTTAGTAAAAGCATATTTCATTTTCTAAGTAACTGTGAAACTTTCTTCCAAAGTGACTATATCATTTTGCATTCCCACCAGCAATGAATAGGAGTTCCTATTATTCCACATCCTTGCCAGCATTTGGTGTTGTCAGTGTTTCAGATGTTAGACCTTCTAATAGGTGTCATGGTATCTCCTTGTTGTTTTAATTTGCATTTCCTTGATGACAAATTCAAAATCTTTTCATATGCTTGTCATATGTATATCTTCTTTGGTGAGGGGTCAGTTTCTTTGGCTCATTTATTAGTTTTCTTATTGTTGAGTTTTAAGTGCTCTTTCTGTATTCTAGATAACATTCCCTTACCAGATACATCTTTTGTAAACAGTTTGTCTCAGCCTATGGTTTATCTTCTCATTATCTTGATAGTGTCTTTCACATAGAGGAAATTTTTAAGTTTAATGAGGTCTAGCTTATCAATTATTTCTTCCATGGATTGGGCTTTTGGTTTTGTTTTGCATCTGTGTTTATCAGAGAGATTGGTCTGTAGTTTTATTTTATTGTAGTGTCTTTGTCTGTTTTTGTATTAGAACAGTCCTGACCCCATAGAACAAGTTAGGAAGTATTTCCCCTGCTTTTGTCTTCCAGAAAAATTTGAAAAGAATTGGCATAATGTGTTCCTTAGATGTTCGGTGAAATGTTATATATTGTAATTTTGTCAATATTCTAGCTATTTGTTGATTCATGGTTTTGCCACTTAGGTCCCAGAATGTCACTTCTGCCCCATTCTGTTGCTCAAATAAATTAGTGATCCTGACCTAAATTCATGGTTTCTTTGAGATGCTGACCTTCAGCTGTGAAGAAGGTGGGCAAATAAAGCATGAGGTTGAAGCTTTGATTTGGTTTTGGGAGAATTATAAGTAAAAGAAAATCTTCTCCCAACCCAGAAATCCTCTCCATAAAGGTAGTAGAGAAAGAAAATACTTTTAGTATTGAATAAGCATTAAATCAGAATGTGATGCACATCACAGGCAATCCACAAAGAGATTGCAAAGACAGGAATCTCACTGCCTTATGTAGGTAAGCATATACAACCCATTACATGCATGTTTTTCATGATTAAAGAATAGCTACTTCGTAGGTAAGAAGACCTGATAGCACTCACTATCACACACAGTTTACACAAACTTCACGTGGTAATTAGGGGGACCATCTGTGTTAGCTTATTGAGTCTATCCAGAGGACAAAACAAACTTCTCATGTCTTTATATGAGTTTTGCAACCTGGAGCAAGGTGCCTATTGAAATTAGGCTCCTAACTGACTCCCAAACTGAGAAACAGGAGTGCTATCTTCCCTTGATGTTTACATTTCAAAGTGATGGCTCCTGGGTTTTTAAGAAGGACATCCGTGGTTCAGAAAGCCCACAAAAATCCCATTTTATTTTCAAATAATTTGTATGCGTTTCACAGAGAGGAGAAATTATTTAGAATTTTAAGTTTTCTTATGTAAATATTCTCAGAAAAAGGAGAGGAAGGGGAATGGGATCGTATTTTCAGAAGATAATTAAGCTTCTTACTTTTAATTTTTGTTTATTCTTACAGTTAACAGTTGGCACAACGTCACAGGAAACTTTCTAATCCCATCTTTCCATGACATTTTTGGGAAGGGACATCCATATATGATTGAAATATACTACATCTCTGCAAGTCATGATCCCCAAGTTTGAAACTCTACCTCCAGCTGATTCATATTTTCTATTAATTGTAACTATGGAGACTTAATTTTCTTCCATTATCAAATATATTTTTGTTTATTCTGTCTCTTATTTCAGAATTTTCTCTTGTACATTGCAAATGTGACTGGAACTTCTAATTACCCATGTATGATTTATTTTCAAGTTTCTTAAGTATCCTGTTTGTTCCTCTAAATTTACCCAAGCTTGTGTAAATTATTGAAATCCCGTAAGTCTCCCTTGATCTGGCAGATTTTGGATGGGCTTAACTCTTTCTTTAAAAACTAGACTTCATGATTATTTATTTCCTAATTCAAAAACACTCATATTAGTGTTCTTATGAAGTGTTTCAGTTAAAGTCACGGGAAACAAATATTATCTTTTGATGAGCTATTGAGAATAGTAGTGAATATAACAAATACACAAGTTAAGGGAAAATAAGAAGAGTGAACTCATCAAACATTTAAATGTTATATGGTTGGTCTTTTACTTAAAAATTAAAAGAGACTTATTGAGAAACTGCCAAATATATATGGACGCATCCAATATTGTGAGACATTAAAAGGTTTTAAATAGGAACTATGTAGCGATGCTTCAATTAGTGTGTTCTCTGTAGAAAATGTCCTTTCATAGTAAGTCAGCTGAATTAAAAAATCTTTATAATTCTGATGAAGCAGACTGCTTTGCAGCTGTATGAAAAAATATTTTAATCAGGAGCATCTATTTGTTATGGGCCAATTGAAACAAACATAGCCAACCCAAGGGAAATTTATGAAGTCTATCAAGTTTATAGTCCATGTACAATCTCCTCTTTCTTTCCTGCTATGAGATTGCTAACTTCAGTTTCAAATAGAGTATCCTTTGCTTTCCTCATTTTATACTTATCCATGAAATTGGGGAAGACACTGATAAGTAGTTATTTGTAGATTATGACTGTTATACACTTATTTAAACATCTTCAATTAAACAGGTCTTTAAATGTTAAATAATAGATTAAAGGCTTTTGCTTTGCTTATTATTCCTCCTTCCCCTCCTCCTCCTTCTCCTCCTCCTCCTCCTCCTCCTCCTCCTCCTCCTCCTTCTCCTCCTCCTCCTCCTCCTCCTCCTTCTCCTCCTCCTCCTTCCCCTCCTCCTCCTCCTCCTCCTCCTCCTCCTTCTCCTCCTCCTCCTCCTCCTCCTCCTCCTCCTCCTCCTCCTCCTCCTCCTCTTCCCCCTCCTCCTCACACTCCTACTTCCCCCCTCCTCCTCTTTCCCTTCCTCTTCTTTCTTGGAGGTATAATACTACTAGGAGATAAGATGTTAGTATGGTAGATAGGAAACCCTGAAGTTGTAGATGATCTTCTTAATTTTAAAGTAGGGGAAGGGAAGGAAAAATAAGATAAAACAGAGAGGGAGACAAACCATAAGAGAACAAACAAGGTTGCTAGAAGGGAGGTGGAGGGGATGGGCTAAATGGATGATGGACATTAAGGAGGGCACCTGTTGGGATGAGCACTAGGTGTTCTACTCCTGAAACCAATAATACACAGTATGTTAGCTAACTTGAATTTAAATAAATTAAAAAAATAAAAAAGTACATATGCATACACACACTCAAACAAAATGAAGTGAACCTGTATGGTTATTCAGGTCAACTAATTGTTGTTTTTGTGCATATGTACTTGTGAATATGTATGCAGACAGTTTACTTCTGGTGTGTTCATATTTATACTTTGTTTATAAATATTCATATATATTTTTGTGTTAGTTATATGTTGCTTCTGTAACATATTACTACACATTTTGGATTAAATCA
Source organism: Lynx canadensis (assembly GCF_007474595.2). Taxonomy (NCBI): domain Eukaryota; kingdom Metazoa; phylum Chordata; class Mammalia; order Carnivora; family Felidae; genus Lynx; species Lynx canadensis. Next base: position 27,429,380 of record NC_044320.2, read on the forward strand.
ACACAAATTTATTTTATAGTTCTAGAAGTCATAAGTCTAAAGTGAATCATCAGCAACCTTTCTTCTGGAGGCTTTAAGGGAGAATCCAATCTGTTCCCTTGCCTTTTCCAGCTTTTAGAAGCTGTCAACATTTCTAGGCTCACATTGACCTCTGTTCACATCATCATGTCCTCTTCCCCTCTGCTTTTGTTATCAATTACCTTCTCTATCTGTGACCTTCTTGACTATCTCTTATAAGGACCCTTTTAATTATGTGAGTCTACCTAGATAATTGAAGATAATAGCCCCATCTCAAGTTACTTAACTTAATCACGTCTCCAAACATCCTTTTGCCATGAAGGTAAGATATTCACAGGTTCTGGGGTTTAGAGTATGGATATTTTTGGGAGGCCAGTTATTCAGCCTACCACAATTTTGAAAAAAAAATAATTTAAATTTTATTTTTTATCATATAAAAAAAATTTAATGTTTATTTTTGAGAAAGAGAGAGACAGAGCATGAGCAGGGGAGGGGCAGAGAGAGGGAGACACAGAATCTGAAACAGGCTCCAGGCTATGAGTGTCAAAACAGAGCCCCATGCGAGGCTCAAACTCACAGACTACAGGATCACGACCCGAGCCAAAGTTGGATGCTTAACTGACTGAGCCACCCAGGTGCTTCTATGGTTTGTTGTTTTAATTACATTTTCTCCTTTTCTGCTTTCAAGGTTAATATTAAAAAAAAAACAAAAAAAAAACCTTTAATTATTTTCCAAAGTAAAAGGGCACCGAAAGACTGAGACAAAATAATTGCAAACCACATGTCTGATAAAGTGTGATTTCCAAAATACATAAGGTACTCCTACAGCTCGATAGCAAAAAAAGAAAAAAAAAAAGCAAAACAAAATCTTGCCAAGGATATGGAGAAATTGAAATTGGAACTCTTGTATATTGTTGGTGGGATTATAAAATGGTACAGCCTGTTAAGTATAGAAATTCCTCAAAAAATTAAAAACAGAACTGCCATGTGACCCAGCATTCCCACTTATGGATATTTATCTAGAAGAACTGAAATCAGGATCTTGAAGAGATATTTGCTCTCCCATGTTCCTTGCAGCATTATTCACAATAGCCAACTTGTGGAACCAACCTAATGTTCACTAAGCACTGAATGAAGATAGCATGTTATATACTTACAATAGGATATTATTCAGTTTTGAAAAAAGAAGGAGGTCCTGTCATTTGCAACAACATGGGTGAAACTGAAGGTCATTATGCTACATGAAATAAGCCAGTCATAGAAGGACAAACTGCATGATTCCACTCATACGAGGTACCTCAAGTAGTCAACGTCATAAAAGCAGAAGGTAGAGTGGTGTTGCCAGGGTCTGCAGGGGAGGAAAATGGGGAGTTGCTGTTCAATGGGTATAAAATTCAGTTATATAAGATAAAGAAGTTCTAGAGATCCACTCTACCACATTGTGGTTATATTTAACAATACTGTACTATACAAAAATTTGTTAAAAGGGTTGAGCTCATGTTTGTTGTTATTGTTGTTTACTACAAAACGTGTCATTTGACTCAGTTAATATAAGTATTATGCAGATACTAAAACATGATTAACACTGTGAATCACAGAATATAGTGTAGAATAATAATAAACGTATCTCCAACACCATTATCACTTCCATAATTACTATGATGTATTACAGAAATATCTGATTCACAGTGCATTAAGGATACATAGTTTTATATATACATATAATTTAAAGTAAGTTATTGCAATGATTAAAAGGTTTATGCTACATAGAATTTTTCTAATATGCATTTTATAATTTAAACTCTTGTGTTATAATATTTGAATTTCAAATTACTACCGAGAAAAAAATATAAAATTAATTTTACTTACAAAGAAATAATGATAGAAATTTGATTGAAGGCACTGAATTATGATGTCAAAGATAAGCAGTCAAATCCAAAATTATTATCATAACATTACAACTTTAGTGTGTAATTTCACCTAGATATAGCTGTTTGAAATGATATATTTGGAAAATAATGTAATAGAAAATATTTAAGTTGGAACATTGAAATGAGTAGAAGTGTCTAAATGAATTTGAAAAATGGCAACTTGGATATATTTATTTTTTATACATAAAACTGAAAGTAATATATAGTTGGAATCCATAAAATAGTGGTGATAAAAGGATAAATAATCCTTTAAAATTAAAAGCAATATATATTTATACATTCTGCAATTATCTTACTTTATAACCACAAATAATTTAATCTAAAAGGAAGTTTTCAAGAGAATACCTCTATTTTTGGACTCTAGAAAAGAAACAGAGCTGCCACTGACTATCATCTAACCTTAAATATTTAAAATTGAGGCTACTCATGCCAACTCCTAAGAAAGAAACCCATGCTTAATACATTTTGAAATGCTGTTTCTAGAATAAGACTGCTATATTCTTATCTTTTCAAACACATTGATATCATTAATAATGGAAATGTACTCTTAGTATAATTTTCCTAAAACATCATACTTATAGCTTCAAATGACATGTGAAGGTTAACAATGAACAGTAATATGTATTGCATTATAGTACTGAAGTAATTATGTGAGAGATAATTAAGATTACATAAAATGACCCACAGCTCATATAAATTATTTGATAACAAGAGACACCTTAATAAACATTTTTATTTGTGATACTTCCTGTTAGAAGGTGGAGGACAGTATAGTATCCTCGAGTCTGAAAAGGCACTTTGAGACCAAAAACTGAATAAACCACTCCACACCATTTACACAGAGTTTAATTCAGAGTGGTTTACTGACAAGGAGATCTGGTGAATGGACTATTCACTTGGTACACAACTATTCTCTGCCCAGTCTAGACCAGAACCCACAGCGTTTTTAGAACAACGGGATCATTTTGATAAGGTCAGAGAGAAGTTACCTAAACTGACGCCTTCTGTGTGGCACTTTAGGGAGGATCAGAACGAGCATTTCTGCATCCTGGTCAGGGCATACATTAACTTCCACAGGGTCTGGAATACAGGTCATGAGAGAGGTCAGTGTGCAGGCACAAACAAGATGGAGAGCCAAAGAGAGTCTGTATTGTCATCACTCCTACACTTTTGATAGAGAAATGGCAGAAAAATAAATTATGATTGTCCCAATCACGTTAGGAAGTAAATTAGGTGGTATCAGTGTCAGAAGGAAAGATACTTATCCTAAGGTAGATGAACAAATGGAAATACATATAAATGCAAAATGCTTCATATTGAACAGGGCACAACTTGGAAGGGAGTTGACCTTCCACAATTATAAGGAAGTGTCCATTTTATACTTTATTGTAGCTTTCAAATAAGGATGTCCTTACCAGTTACAGATATGTTACATTTTTTTTTTCATGAGTCAGTATTGGTAGGTTGTGTGTGTCTGAAAATGTATCCATTTCTTGAGGTTACCCAATTTGTTGGCATATAATTGTTCATAGCAGTCATGTATGATCCTTTTTATGAGGTATCAGTTTTACTGTCTCCTCTTCATTTCTCATTTTATTTGCATTGTCTTTTCCCCCCTAGTCTAGCTAATTTATTAATCTTATAAAAACTTATTGTAGTTTTGTTGATTTTTTCTATTTTTTAAATTCTTTATTTCCTTTGTCTTTACAGTAATCTTTATCTTTTCTTCATTCTGTTAATTTTGTGCTAACTTTATTTTCATTTTGTAGTTACTTTAGGACTAGTAATATTTTGGGATTTGGATCAAAATTTGTATCAAAATTTTCCTTTTGGATTCTGTATGGCTGGTTTTGCTCTCACCCAGGATGCAGGAACCTATTAATTTCTGGATTTCTCACAAATGGAATTGGTCCATGTATTGATGAATGGGTGTATCCATGAGGGGAAGAAGATCCGGGGCTTCTTATTCTGCCATCTTGCTGATGTCAAAGCCACTTACATTTTATTGGTAAGGAAAGTAAGCTTATGGACAACCAGTATACTTTACCAGCACCACACAGCTACAAAATGTCCAAGACTTAATGAAACACGAGGTTTCTCCCTGTTTTCTGTGGAGTCTCTTGTGATGTTAAGTTGGGCAGAAACATTTATATTTTTTTGCCTACTTTATATGAAGCTCTAAAATGAAATCTCAATGTTAATAGTTTATTCTTTAGCCATGTGATAATAACAAATTTAATTGACCCAGATGGAATTTGAGCCCACAATTTGTAATTATCTTCATGTTCTAATAAATAGTAGTTTTTAAGTTTTGGTTTTGGGAAACAAGGCCAAGTCCTATTAACTAAGAAGCTTTCTGTCATTCTTCAAAGATACACTCATAACCAAGGTTTAGTAAGATCTTTTTATTCTTTGAGCAGTAACTACAATATGAAAAATCATTCTTATTTAACATTCTTATTTAACTTTATTCATTCTTATTGGCACCTATAAAAGTTGGAAAAATGTTGCTCTGGTAAGGAAAAAGAATGATTTACTTTCTAATTTCATGTCCTTAACTTGTAAATTACACTTATGTTTTACTGTTTACTTCATTAATGACATATGTTTAATTAATTCCTTTTTTACTTTTTGTCCAAATATTTGGCATCTGTTATGACCTCTTTGCATTGCATTTCCAAGTACATGTGGTCATTAGTGCTGATGATAGAATTTTGAATTAAGTCCATGCATTTAGGTACCTACTAGGTAAGCAAAAGTGCCTCTTTACTTGAAAACAGACCCTTTTTCATAGCCTAATGAATGCTTGTGAATTTTATGGATATAGTTGTGTCTGTTTAGTTTGACAGATGCTTTATTCAAATGAGACATGTAAAAAAAAAGAAATTAACAATGTCATGCTTCAGTGAAATATGATGACCTTGATTAAATGTGACAGGCATCTTAAGGAATATTTGCATGGATCATAGGTCATGTCTAATGTTTTCTAAACTGCTGCAAATTTGTATGGAGCTCCATTAATTTTAACAGAAGTGATGTGGTTACAAATGTGAAATGGGAGATCTCCAAATATGTTCACACAAGTCAAGGATTGTCTAAGCTGCCACTCTATTGAAAATATAGTATGTTGTTTGTGCATGTTAAAATATAAAAAGCAAATATGCCCTCTTAACCAAAAATAAACTGAAGAAAAATATTATTTTTATTTTGCTGATTATTATACTGTTTTCCCCTTTACATATGCATTTATTTTTGAGAATATTATATATTTTAAAAATATATAGAGCATGAGAGACACCTACTGGTTTTGTAAACTATTGAATATTTTAAGCAGCTATTAAAATTCTCTCTAGTTGGCAACTTTTTGAAATGCTTCATGTTTTCAATTGCTATGCATTTAAAAAATATTTTTAATAGAGTATTTTTAGAGGAATTTTAGGTTTACAACAGTATTGAGCAGAAAGTTCCTAATCCCCATGTATCCCCTGCACTTGTCTCCCAGAGTTTTTTTTTTTTCCACTATCTACAATCAACCCCCACCAGAGAGATACATTTACTACAAGTGATGAACCTTTATGGACACATCATTATCACACAAAGTCCATAGTTTGTATTATAGTTCACTCTTAGTGTTGTTCATTCTGTGAGTTTTCAGGTGTTAGTAATTTAAGAAACCCTTAAGATGCAAACAAATAAAAATACCTATTTATCCCTGTAGAATAATTTTTTTAAAATTGTGACTGTTTGAGTAATAACTTTAACCTCGATCTACTTCAGCAGGATGAATAAATTAAAATCATATGGTTTAAATTATATTCCCTACTCTTCTGTCTACCCTTTTGCCCTTCTCCTATATTCGAAGCAAGGTATTCATTTCCTTTTTTGAGATTAATCTGTGTTTTCCATGTCATTCACTATCACCTAAATAGTAATATTTTGCTCTATATGTGCTTCAATACACTAGTAGTAACTGCCTGAAGTATTGAGAGGAACTCTGTTTTGGCATGATAACAGTAGCTGCTTAACAAACTTCCAAATATAATAAAATATAATAATGTCTCTAAAAGAAGTAGAAGATTCTTTCTAATTAACCTACAACTCTAAACAGTTTTACCTGTTATCATTTATTCATAATCCATTCTAATTAATTCCAATGGATCCACCATATTTACAGTAGACTTTAAAGAAACTCAAGCCACCAAATGAGAAAGAACATGGAGGATAGCATGTAGGAGATTTTTATGGGTCAATTCTGGAAGTGGTCATATCATTTCTTCTCTTAGTACATTATTGCTAGACCTGAAGCCAAGAGAATTCCAAAGGACACCTGAAAAAGTAGTACTAAGGAAAAATAGAAAAGAAGTTTGGTTACAAATTAGCTGTCACTGATAGATTGAATCTGAGCTGTGCTGGAAACTATTGCAATGTGTTCATGGAGGACAGTATGGCCTGGGTTGGCTGGATAATCTGGAGCCATGTCTGTCATATTGTAATAATAAAAAGCCCCATTTTCACTCTGAAAAGTCTCCTGGTTATATAATAAACACTATAGTGATTTTTATGTATTACATGCATGCTTTATGGGGAATGTCTGTCCAAAGCCTTTCCTGAAGCTTTAAATACTCAACCCTACTCTATTTTAACCCATGTATTTTAGACATGTGTCTCCTCCATTCTGTCCTTGACTACCACATTTCAGTAGTCTTTCTGTTTTGTTCTAAATCTAGGATTTTTTTTTTTTACCCCCATCAGGCTACCATCCAGACTTTCCTTGTTTTATTGCCAGATTTTTCATATATGTAGATAGTAAGCACTACTTCTTACTTCTTTGTAATTACTTTGTCTTTTAACTTTGCAAACAAAATCTGTAGCCATCATTGAATGAAATATTGCTTTAAATGAACACTGTGATTTCCAGAGTCAGTCTGCACAACGTTTGGCAGTATTGATTCTTCCTTCTACTTTGAAATCTCTTTTTTCCTCCCATAATTGTAAACTGTTTTGGCTCTATACCTACTATTCTACCTCCTTCTTTCTTTTCTTTTTAAATTACGCTATTACTATTCCTTTGAATCAGTGTCACCTCATATTTAGCCATATCTCTTCTTTAGTTAGAAATATTTTTGTTGTTACTTTTGCTCTGAGAAGTAGAATTCGTGGTTCTTGTGAGGAACTATTGTAAAAGCAATTTCATAAATTCTTTGCTGTTCTGATGTTACATAGAATTTCTGCAATCTGACAACCCTTTGTGCATAGGTCTTTGGCTTTTCTCTCTTAAAAACACAGCAGTAGGTAGTTGCCAGTTGATTATACAATCAGAGGTCAATATGAAGCAAATCAATAGACTTCCAAGAAAAAAAACAAAAATAAGGAACAAAAAAGCAACATGAATGATAATAAGACAAATCTCAATAAATAGGATGCTAAGATAATAAAATGAGTATAATTAATAAAAGCAGAGGAATAATGATATATCTTATTCTAGAAATGAATCATTTTTTTAAAAAAGAGCTGACTAGGAATTTGAGTGTTGGTTGCCTAATCCTCACCCATTCTTGCTGTTTTATCTGCTTACAGAGAAACATATTTGGTCAGCTATTCCTCCATGTGACTCCAGGGAAGACAACCCCATTCTTTTTTCTAAGATGAGCATTTTGTTCTTCTACGCTACTTATTTCATTCGCTGTTTTATCAAGGTGACTTCATTCTTTGCAGTCTGATTTAGTGGGGGGCTTTATAGTTCATGCTCCAGCATTATTTGGGCAACATTTTTTGCTTTGCCCCTCTCATTATTCTGAACTTGAACTCGATTGGATGCCATTTTAAAACTATTAGGAAAAGCGGGCTTAAAATAATACAGACATCAAAGAGAAGAGTCAAACAAACAAAAAGACAAAAAAGCAAAACGATGTGAGAAAGAAATGGGAACTTGGAGGCATAATTGAGCCAATTTCTATTTGTCTAAGCTGAAAGTATCTTAGCTGATATAGAAATGGAAACGACACTTACTATGATAGATCCTAGATAATGGATACAAATGAAAAGTTAGCTATTGAACCTGAAGGTGGAGCATAGGAGTCCTCCCAAAATATAGCACAAATATATAAAGATTTGGGAAAGGTTTACTTAAAGTGTAAAAAATGTAAATACTTTATGTAACATTTTCTTATGTTAATGAGAAATAGAGAAGAAGAAGTTTCAGCACTCATGCTGCCATATTGTGTAGAATAACCTTGGTCTTATTATATTAAACTATACTTTGTAAGCAAACATGTTTTGGAAGCATTTTAACATAAACATAAATGTCCAAAGTCCATAAAAAGATTGAAGGGTCTTGGTCTTTTCATTTTATGCTTCATATTGAGTTGACTGTCTTTATTTTCTTTTCTGAAAAAAATAGAGTCCTTTGAGTTTTTGAATATAATTATCATAGATTTGAGAAAATACTCCATTTCAATTATATTGGGAATTATAGAACATATTTCATTCCTAACAGTGTATACTTGAATACTTGTATTTTCTGTTTAGCTTTAAAAACAAATCAGATGTTTTTCTATTTGATCTTTATAAAGAATAAGATGTTTGAAAAATTCCATTGTTTTCTAATTTAGATATTTTTATTATGATTTTTATTTTTTCTTCAGATAGTTTTTAAATTTGTTTTATGGGTTTTCTTGTTGTCTTCACTTGAAGATCAATTTCTCTTAGTTTTATTTCTCTTTCTCTTTATATAAATAAAGTTTAATGTAATTCATATTACATTATATATAGATGCTTAATACATATATACACTATGCTTAATACATTCATATATATGCTTAATGTAATTTTAGTTATTGAATCTGAATAATCGAGTTTTATAATTTCATACTTACCTAGTAGTTTTCATATATATATATATATATATATATATATATATATATATCTCAATAATATTATTCCATGCAAGATCGGTCAGTATGTTGGAAGCTTCATTGAAAGGTATTTGTTAAAATAAATGCCTTTAAACATGCTTTTGGTTACTTGGAAATAAATATTTCCCAGAAGTTTTTGTTTTACTTTTCATTAAGCACAAAAGTCGTTAGGTTTTGTGTTCATTTTTAAATTGATCCATATAAAAGTTTATCTTGGGGGGGCGGCGTTAGTAGTAGATGGTACTGCCTTCTCTTGTGCAGTGCAATTTATACTAGTTTCGATGCCCTTTGCAGTTTTCCAGTGTATAAAAATGTCTTATAGTTACTACTCATGAGCACACCCACACACCCCCATGTACCCCGCCACACACAGCATACTCACACCCTAGCATATTCTCACAGGCTTGCAGATATGTTAATGGAATTACTGAATAATTGATTGAATAAATTAATAAAACATTTGGTGATTCGGAACTACAATTTATATATTATATTTACTTATGTCTGAATATATAGCACTCACTTGATCAATAATATTTTGATTTTGATATTGCACAATTCAAACTTTTTTTCTGATTTCCTAAAGTAATTTATGTATGAAAATCTCCAAATGATGCTTTTCTTATAAAATTTGTTCCATTAGCCTATCATATTTTCTGCTTAACATTATTTCCGTAAATCTATTTATTTGGGAGACCAAGAGCAAAATCCTATTTTTCTTTGACTCAGTCATATGGCTGATATTTAATTAAAAACAAAACTGATTATAAACTAATGATTCAGAACATCCCCCTAGGGGATCAGAGAGGAAAAGCTGACATAATATGACAGATGCTTTCTTTCAACCACCAGTAACAGGAAATACATTCTAAATATGAAAGTCAATTTATTTTCAGAAAATATATTGCTGGTATAGTAAAAACAAAATTAAACAAATAATCTTTGAAAGAGGGAGACATCAGGGTTATGAATAGTAAATCACTGCTATTTGACCTGGAAAAAAAAATAAAGGAATACTATGGTTCATCAATTGTTCATTTCTGTTTGACAGTGAATTACAACAGGGGAAAAATCTGCACTTCTGTGCAGTGGATGCTGCTGCATTTTAGAAGGCAGAAGGTAAACAGCAACCTCTGTTAGCTGAGGTTTTTACATATTTCAGTCTACACAAAGTATTTCATTTAAGTGTAGATACTCGTGACTTAGTAAGATAATTTAAAAAGAAAAAGTGCCATTTATATTTCATATGAAAATTCTTCTATATGTAATATCATTCACATTGAACGTACATGTATGTGAGTAATGTGAAAATGAGCGATAACTGAGAGAATAAAGATTTTATTATTAACAAATACTAGAATGTTGGACTTTAGGACACATTATGTCTTTATAATAGTTGCATAGTAAAGATATTTGCATAGAGGACAGAAAGCTATTAAAATCTATTCTAAAATTTGGCTGCAGAAAAACATGTTACGAGGAACAAGCTGATGGAGATCAATGGATATAAAACTATATGATATATCAGAATGAGTCTTGCATGAATCTGTGCTTTGTTGTTCAACTAGCTCAAAACTAATTTCTAGAAGATGAAATTTGTAGAAAGAGAATATATCCAATACCACTGTTTGCTCTTTTTTTTTTTTTTTTTTTTCTGCCTTCCAGCAAGAGAGTGACAGGATTTGGGCTGATAGGAATCCTGTTATACATTTTCTGGGATGTATTTTAATTTTCCTGATATAGCCATATCCTTTTCTCTTCTCCTTTCTTCCTGTTGGAATGCAGATATTGTAGCAGAGATATAGAATCCATGTTAAGGTCACAAATAATAAAACTGAGAAAAGGAAAAGAGAATCATGCAGATACAGGCCCTGATATACAGTTGATCCACAGAACTGATGGTCTTAATAATGCCTGTCATCATCTTCAAAAGTCGTGTCCTTTAATACTAGCTGCATTCCATTATCTTGAGACTAAGTCACACATGATAACCAAAACAAGGCTTATTTTTTTCTTACAGCTCATTTTTGCTAGTTGTAAGTAGATAGTATAAATGCAGAGTTGCTTGGAGAACAAACAGTAGCATAAGAAGATGTAAGGAGATAATTGAAAGAGAAATTTACCAAGGAGTATTAGTGGGCAAAATTTCTGGGAAGCAGAAAACGAGGCTTAGATACAATACAGTAAGGAATAAGCACCTTATTCTGGAGTCTGACTGAATCCAAGTTTGTTTGCTGGACTTGCAGTAAAGTAAAGCCAGTCACTGATACATTTAGTATGCAGCAAGGAAAGGGTTTATTTGAGAGGAAGCCAGACAAAGAGATGGGAGGACAAGCCTCAGATCCTCCTCCCCAAAGGGTGAGAGTCAGGGCTATTTAAAGGTAAACTACAAAGGGTCTGGGTAAAGAGGAGACAAGCTACTGTCACTCAAAATCAGATAAAAGAATTTAGTAAGTAGGGGAGGGTTGAAGTCATTATGTTGTGCTCAAAGAGAAGGTCAGTCGTCCTGACAGGTTCTGGCCAGCTTCTTGGTTAAGCCTTGAGCATGTGTAAAACAACAAAATCAGCGGTTTGTTTTCATGGTGCCACGCAAGAATGTTATCTATAAAAACGTGGTGGCAAGGCACATTCTGAGAACAAGCAGATTTGAGTAAAAAGTTGCAGTTGTATTTATTAGTCTTATTACTGGTTTCAGAAGTGCATGCTGCATTCTCTTGCCACTACTCAGCACTAGTTTGACAACTCATAAAAGATGCAGTGTGTGTGTGGAATGCCTGGCTGGCTCAGTCTGTAGAGACTATGGCTCTTGATCTTGGGGTTATGAGTTCACTGGGTTTGGAGACAGAGCAAGTTTACTGTGATTATAGGTGTTAGTTTCCAACTAGATTGTTTATTCATTTCTTTATACTCATTCCACAAAAAGGCAGGTATTTATTTGGTGATATGACTACTTAGCAAACAACTGTGGTGCCAACAGAACAGACTCATTCATCAGCGCATAACAGATATTATCCAAAGATACTAGAAACACATTAGGCCAGGGCTTCTTAAATACAACTGCATACAAACTAACCAAAGTTTGGTTAAATTATAAGTCTGGGTAAGGCCCGAGATTTTGCATTTCTAAGAAGTTCCCAGGTGACACAGATAATGATGCTGGATTACAGACCACACTTCTTCAAAAAATTAATTCCAGTATAGTTAACATACAATGTTATATTAGTTTCTGTTGTACAATACAGTGATTCAGCAGTTCTATGAATTACTCATCGTGTTACAGACCATACTTCGAATAAAAAGCTTTAGACAGCAGGCAAAGAAAACAATTTCAGTGATATAGTATTACTGATATTATGATTTAATTCATAATTTTAGAAGGGTAAAGTCTTGAGAAATCATACATATTTCACAAACGTATTGGGAATTTCCTATATTTGATATTTACAATAACTTATTATGTTCTATAACACTAAGGTCTCCTTTCCTTTCTGAATCATATCTATACAATGATTTTTTATCCATTCACTTTAGGCTGAGAAGATGGAATTAAAAATTGTTCTTTATTCTGTTTTCATTGAGACATCCTAAATATATTTAGCTTCTCTGAGATCTAATGTGCTTCTGTACTATTATACAATCTTTATCTTAAAGAGGCCAGGAAAATTTGCAGGAGAAAGCAGGACACCATAAGACTAAAGTTGGTTTATTCCTTAGAGATCAATTTTATAAATTTAAACAAGAGAAAGGAATAAAAGGAAGACATTTTCTGCTTTATATTGTGTTTTATGATATGGCAGGCTTTGCGAGCTTGCTACTTTCTAATAATGTTTACTAGAATTGAATGGGACCCACTCATCAGAATATTATACAAAATACAAGCCAAAGTAATAAGTAAAAGCTATACTTGGACAGTAGTACTACCCATAACCTCAGAGATTAAAAGGAATAAAAGTCACTTCATGAAGAATAGAATCTGTGACCAGGTCATGCCCAGGAAAATAGAGCAAGAGTGAATTATCTTATAAACCGAAGTTTGGAGCAAGCACGATTTTTTTGTTTTTAATTGGGACATTTGAAATTATCTAACTCTGATTATTTTTAATGTAATTGTAACCAGCTGGTTTTGACATGAGGTGTGTAAGCAGAAAACCAGTATTCTTTCACTTCTCCCTTAGATTTGTTCTGTTAATGAATTCTTTCCTGCTTCTTGTATGAAATCTTGAGTAGGTACTCTTACTGCTTTTCAGATAATAGAAAAATAATTTTATCCCAATAAAGTATCAATAGAAAAATCTCAGTGTTTTCCATTAAAGATTCTCCATTCTAGTAGTTAAGGGGAACTTCATGTTTGAAAATCTTCAGTAACAGAGGAGTTAAGGGGAACCTGCTTATCTTATTTTCTATTCTGTACTGTATAGTCCTTTTTTTTTTTTTTTCATATATCATTTTGAGTTTTACCAGACCCAAGGAAAATGGAGGAAGGATAAAAGATAAGAAAGATCTTATTTAGTTTAACTCAATTAAAATCTGAACTTGATTACCTTTGATATGGAGGATATTCAGTTTTGGCTTTTTCTCTTTATGGGGTAATTTGTATGTCATTTAAAAATTTCATACCTGACTCCTACATCTGTATTTTCCTACAACAGCTGATGCCATCTCAAACTGCTTGATTTCACTTCCACTTAGCCTCTGGTCTTCTACTTTTTCATCTGTTTGTTGGATTCCATATCTACCTCTTAATAACTCACCTGAGGAGAGACTTTTTTTAACAGAATTCCAGGCTAGCTCTATTCAGCAGGGCCTGTATATGGTTCTCTGGAAACTTTTAAGCCTGCCTACCATAGTTATAAGTGCAGCTCCTATCAGTTTGTTTGCTTTCCCACCAGCTAAAGCCATCTTATTTCTAGATTAGTTTTGGAAAGTAACCAAAACATCTGTTCCAATTCCTGTGACACTCACACTCATGAGGTTCAGAACAGGCAGTTTAAGTAAATCTTTTGAGAACCCTTCACTCATTTGCTTAGAGTGAGGACCAAATATTTTCTTCTACCCCTCTATGTGGGCTCCCTTAAAGACAAAGGGCTAAAATGGAGATGAAAAGGATTCACTCTGCTTCAAGGCAAAGGCAGATCTTGCTGAGGTTGGATGTGTATCAGTAAGTGCTGGCAGTTTTCTTAGTTCTATTTCTTCTGGATAACTTGGAATCCCTACCCTCCAAGATATACAGAGGAAGAAAGTGATTCTGAGATTGTGCATGTTCAATCAACTCATATCTCTCCATTTGGGAGGGGGAGTAGAAAATACACACCAGAATGAAAAAAGGTAGAGACTGACTGCTCAAGAGGTTTAATTATGAAAGGGAGGGCTACAGTGAAGTGGTAGGTAGCAGACTTGGTTGTGATGATCAGTACATTATGCAGTACAAGATACAGTGATGCACATTTGGACATGGAGAAGGTAAAAATAGTTACAACCAACACATCCTCTGCACCTCTTTCATGTTGAGCAAGGAAGCTGACTCTGGTGGTCTGTTATTGTTCTTTAACTAAAATAGCAAGTTGTTACTTTGGTGATGTATTATACTATCTGTTAAAGTACTTTATTTTTTGTAAGAGAATTGGCTTGATGGATAGAGACGAGCTTTTCTTATTGAGATGTTCACTTTTGTGACAACTTTAAAATACATTTTTATCATTTTGTGTTTCTCAAGTTCAATCTCTGTGGGAAGCAATCTATTATAAGGCAGATTTGTTCAACAGGTCCTGCAGAGTTTCACAAATTCCTTCCCTCCAGGGTTGTTATTTTTGGTGATAGGAAACATAAAGAAAATCTTTAAATAAAAGTAAGAAATAGATATAAAACATACACATGAAAAAAACAATATATGTCTTGATTTTATATATTTATAAAAATAGAGGTCAGCCCCAAAGAAAACTCACCCGTTAATTACCAAAATTTAGACTTAGCTTGATCAAAATTAATATTTAAAAGGCATATAATGTTTTTGCATTTTAGATAACATCTCTCCATTAAACAATTAAATGGCAGTATTTCTTTCAAAAGTATTTGTATTTCTTTAAATAATTTTTAATAAGAATCATCATACCAAGTCCATAGGAGAATACAATGTTAGTATACTAAGGTCATTCCCAAACCACACTCCTTTTAAAAAAGAACTCTAAAGAGCCAAAGCATAAGAGACTGTTAAAAACTGAGAACAAACTGAGGGTTGATGGGGGGTGGGAGGGAGGGGCGGGTGGGTGATGGGTATTGAGGAGGGCACCTTTTGGGATGAGCACTGGGTGTTGTATGGAAACCAATTTGTCAATAAACTTCATATAAAAAAAAATAAAAAAAAAAAAAAAAAAAAAAAAAAAAAAAAAAAGAACTCTAAATAAACCTCAATTTCCTCATAGGCATTATTGAACGAATCAACTTTATGGATAAATGGAATATATGAATGCATATATAACAGAATAGATATGAAGTCAAATAACCAATAAAAGTTTTCATCATATATTATAAACAGTCTGAACTTCAGTATCTTGTGTTGAATCTTTAAAAGTATACCACATTTCAGTTTAATAAACAAAGTTTGTTTTGGTTGTGTAGGGACTCTGGTCAAAATGCCTGGGTTCAAAGCCCAACCTTGTCACTTACCAGAAATGAGACTTGACGCAAATAACTTTGCTTTTTTGTGCCACAGTTTAGTTTTGTCACGTATAGCATTAGTAGAAATAGTAGTACCTACCTTACGGGATTTTTGTGAGAGTTCACTTTCCTAGTCCATGTGAGCTTCAAACAGCATATGGCAAACAGTAGGCAGGTTATAAGTGATTACTATTAATTTAATTAGCATCTTCTTTGAGAAAACAAGATTACATCTTGGGAAAGATCCTTACCATTGTATCATGGAAAGATACTTCATTTCTGATGCTCAGAACTACACATAAGTCATATTTTTTGCCACAGATAGTTCTTTCTTCTGTTAATCTCTATACTACTAATTAAGCCCTTACCACTTTTCTAATCCTTCTTCCTGCTTCATTGAGAATACCAGTCTCAGGGCTCCTGGGTGGCTCAGTTGGTTAAGTGTCTGACTCTTAATTTTGGTTCAGGTCATGATCTCACAGTTCATGGGTTCAAGCCCCACATTGGACTCTGCTGACGGCTCAGAGCCTGGAGCTTGCTTAGGATTCTGTGTCTCCTTCTCTTTCTGTCCCTCCCCCACTTGTGCTCTCTCTCTCTCTTGTTCTCTCTTGCTTTCCCAAAATAAAGGAATAAACTTAAAAAAAAGAATACTAGTCTCTATCTAAATTTTGTTCAGTTTTAGGGAATGGGATATCTTATTGTTGAAAAGGTCACCTACAACCTGGATGACATTTCCACAAACTATTTCCTGGTCTGTGCTCCTCAGTCATTTGTCTATTTTCTATATTCTTATACTGTTTTGCTCATTCCCCTTCTATCTTTCACCCATGCACATATTTAAGTATGATCATTCTCAACTACCCCCTGTGAACTTTCCTTAATCCTCCACCACCTTTCAACTGTCAAGTCTTTTATCTCCTGCTTCTAGCCTTGTTTCTAAAGATTGTTTTGTATATTGCACTCTCCACTGGCTCATTTCCAATTCTTGTATTCATCTCTGGTCTTTCTCTGGAGGAATTCCCATTAATAGCTGCTGCGACTTCCACATAGCTATTTGTAATCAGCAAGTATCAGCTTTTCTTATTGTGCATCACCACCAAATTGCAAAATGTGACACACCTTATTCCTGCACCTCCACTCTCTGAATTTCATCACGTACCCCTGGTTCTTATACATTTGTGCACAATAATTCTATGATGTCTCATTTATTGGCTGTTACTGCCTTTTACATCACTTAAATGTTGGTCTTTCTTAGGGTTCTGGCACAAACACTACTTTTCTTCACTCTATCCTGCAGGACGAAATTCATTTCCTTGAGTTTTCCCTACCAATTCCCTATATTTGTATTTTTATAATCAACATAACATTTATGTACAATAAAATGCATAGATTTAATATATATTGTTTGGGGCGCCTGGGTGGCGCAGTCGGTTAAGCGTCCGACTTCAGCCAGGTCACGATCTCGCGGTCCGTGAGTTCGAGCCCCGCGTCGGGCTCTGGGCTGATGGCTCGGAGCCTGGAGCCTGTTTCCGATTCTGTGTCTCCCTCTCTCTCTGCCCCTCCCCCGTTCATGCTCTGTCTCTTTCTGTCCCAAAAATGAATAAACGTTGAAAAAAAAAATTTTTAAAAAAATAAAAAAATATATATATATTGTTCAATGAGATGTGACACTGTAACCTAAACAAAATATAAAATACTTTATCCTAGAGAGTTACCTGTGATACCTTTAAATGTATTATATATTGAAATATTGAATTTGGTTTTAAATACTTCAACTGAATAAAAATAAACACAAAAGATATCAAAATTTGTGGAATTGGCTAAATCAGTGTTTAGATAGATATTTTTTAGCTTTAAATACTTAGAAAAGAAGAATGGTCTCAAATCAAAACTGTAATATCCCTCATACAAAAAAAAAACAAAAAGCAAATTAAACCCAGAGCAACCAGAAGAAGAAAATAATAAAGAATAACAATCAATGAAACTCAAAACAAAATAATGAAGACCAATCAATTAACCCAAATATTAGTGCTTTGATCATAAGAATAAAATTGATAAAACTTTAGCTACACTTATAAGATACAGAAAAATTGATAAATTTTTTAGCCGCAATGGTGAGAGAAGACAGAAGGAGAAATTACCATTATTAGGAATGAAAGACAGAATATTAATTTGGATTCTGTAGATATCAAGAGGAATGTAAAAGAATATTATATGACTTCATGCCAATAAATTTGCTATCTTAGATGAAATAAATAAATTCCTTGAAAGACACAAACTACTGAAGGTTACTTGAGAAAAAATTAAGTAACTGAACAACTTTATACATATTAATATATTAAAAAATTTAATTGAAAAAAATCTTCACGTACATACATGTGCACATAGATGCACAGCCACAAACATGCATACACGCAAACCGTTAGACCCAGATGCCTTCACTGATGAAATCTCCCAAACACTTAGAACAGAAGTTATGCAAATTCTACCCAAACTTTCTAGAAAATAGAAGGGAAAGAAACATTACCCAATTTATCATATGTACTATTACCCTTTCCCTTTCTAGTCTTCAGATTTTGTAATTTCTAATGATATATCTTCGAGTTCACTGATTATTATTTTGCTATTTCTAATCTGCTGCTGAAAATTCAACAGCATTTTTATTTCAGTAAATGTTTCATCTCTAGGATTTAATTTTAAAAGGTAGTTTTTAAATTTCTGTTAGGTATCTACTTTTTCTTTCACTGATAGTATATTATCCCTTAAGTCTTTGAAAATATTTTCATTTACTATGTAAATTTAGCTGCTTTAAAGTCATCATCTGCTTAATCCATTTCCTTAACCCACTGTGAGTCCATTTCTACTGACAGATCTTTTCTGGAGTTTGGGTCACACTTTTCTGTGTCATTGCAGGTCTAGCAGTATTTGGTGGAAAACAGGATCTTATAAACAGTGATTTGTAGCAAGTCTATATCCTGTCATGTTCTGTGAATTATTATCTTTTATTTCGGGTAACGTGAATAAGTTGCAAACTTTACCTCCCCCATAGGTATGCAATTTCTATCTCTTCTTTAATATTATACCTTCCTGTATTATTTATATTTATTTGCATTTATTTATATTTTTTGGTCTAGCCCTTGGATATTTCCCTTATGACTGAAATAATTGCTACTCAGCTGAAGATCTAGAGAGAGATTAGACTTACCCTATATGTGATTTCCTTGCTTCTGAGATTGCCCCTTATTTTCAGATGCTCGCTTTCCTTCGGAATCTGCACTCCATACTCCAAAGCCATTAAGTGTCACATTTCTGCCACCTGAGCTGTGAACCTTTGATGATACAGTCGGTTAAGGGATGTACCAATCTGACAGACTGGCTCTAACTTTCAAGAATAGAACTCTCTTTGGTCCCTGTCTGTCTGTCTCTGTCTGTCTGTCTCTCTCTCTCTCTCTCTCTCTCTCTCTCTCTTTTTTTAACCAAGGAGACAGGGATGCCCCTCAGGCATGCATAATTTAGCTTTCAATCAGATATTTTGGGAAGATTGTACTCTAATTTGGTTTTCGCTGTTTCTGGGATTCTCTCACTGACAGGATTTCTGCACAGCCTTTCACACAGCTTTCCAAACCCTCCTCTGACCTGTAATATCTTTAGTAGGTAAGCTGTGGCTTTTCCTACAACTATTTTTATTTTCTTTGGGGATTAAATGGTGCTCCCGAGCTAGTAAGCCACAAATTCTCAATAAATACTACATGTAGTTGCAATTGTTTTTACCAATTACACTATCACCCAGGTTCTCTGTACTCTAGGCACTGTCTAATCTCTAACTTCCCCTCTACCCATTTTTTTATATTTGTTTTTGTGGGATCACATTATTGTTTATCTCCTTTGTCATTATCAATTTTTTTTTTAATTTACAAACCATGTTTTTATATCTTTGTTGAGACATATGGACGTAAACTCACATATTTAAAGTTTACTTCTTAATGAGTTGTGTCATATGTGTATACCCAGAAAAAGTATCACCATAATCAAACTAATTAACATAAATATCACCTTAAAGTTTCTTTGTGATCCTTTTACATATCCTCACTCCTCACCTCCTGCCTTGTTCTCCTATCCCAGACAACCACTGTTCTGATTCCAGTCACTAGAGATAAGTTTGTATTTTCTGGAATTTTATTAAAATCTAATCATTCAATATGTACTCTTACCTGGCTTCTTTCACTCATCATATTTATTTTGTGGTATGCCCATATGGCTATAAGTATCACTAGTCTACCTTTTATTGCAGATTGACTCTACGTTTTATGAATATACCATTATTTATCCATTTACCTGTTGTGTGATATGGTTTGTTTCCACTTTTGTGTTGGGTTAACAACTAAATCTTCTATGAGCATTTCACACAAGTAGTTGTGGGTTTTTATTTTGTTTTGTTTAATGAACATATGCTTTAATTTATCTTGGGTAGATACTTAGGAGTGAAATGGCTGGGTCATGTGGTATGTTTAATATGGTAATAATCACCAAATTCTTTTTCAAAGTGATTATGCCATCTTGAAATCCTCAGTGCAGTGGATAAGAGTACCAGTTGCTCCATATCCTTCCCAATATTCCTTGTATTTATCTTGGTTAATTGGTGGTGATTGTTTCATAGCCGTATATACATCAAATTTTATCAAAATGTAATATTAAAATTGATTTTAATATAATCAATAAAATGTGATGACTACTCTTTTTTTCTATTAGCAGTTCTTTCATTTTTTTCAAATATAAATGTGCATTTATTAAATTTCTTAAATGTGTATATGGTTTTTTTCTCAGCCTCTACTTTCAATATTTGTTTTAGCTTACACCAGATTTTAAAGTGTTGACCTTATCTGGCCTGTACTGTATTTGATTTTTTTTTTACTATAATAACATTGCATATATAATTGGGACAAAAGGGAGTATTTCAGAATGACACAAGCCTTTAATCTCTAACTCAGATCTCCTTCTGTGCTGTGCCACACTTCTGATTAACAAATCATTTATAGGTATGGTGAGATTTTTCTTTATCTTTTTTTTTTTTTTTTGGCTTTGTGGCATCTGAACAGAGCCTAGGGGTTGCCACAGCTCCTAGATAGTTTGCTTCCAGCCTCTACTTGCATTTTGTGTTGCTACTCAGTAGGTTGCCTGAATGACAAACAGCATATCCTGCAATCCCCACAGGCAGCCAGACAACAAAACTGATGAATAGCAACTAATGCTTCCTACTTGGCTTTTAAATACAAAGTGTAGCCACTTGAACATCTATCTTAGCAACCAGCTGGAGAGTGTGGCACTGCCCATAGTAGACAATGGGACTTTTATTCCAAGTGCCCAAGAAACTAATACAATACCCAAGATACAGAATTTGGAAGCAGTGGAGCGAGGTTAGACACCTAGCAGGTGAATTGCAAGCATCAGTATAGATACTGTCTAACTTATATGGGCTCTTTCTCTTCATTTGTAATTGATGTACTTTTAGTGGCATCCAAACTGCAGCATGAGATCCTAGCCAATATATATGTATTCTAAAAATTAGAGCTTTACCATTGTTTTCAAATGTTTCATATTATGGACCTTATAATTATTATAAGAAATACCAATATTACATATTCCAGTGAAAGAAAAGAATGAACTATAGGAGTCTTTGAATATAAATTGTATCACATACATTAGAATGGCTGTAAAGAGGGTTTTAAACCTTTTATAATCTATTATAAAACTAAAAAATTCTCATCAGTGGTGATTTTCAAGGTATTCAAGAGACTATTAACAAAAATTCTAGAAAAAAAAACAATTGTGTGAATCTAATTCAACCTTAATACGTGGTATAAAATTATGTTAATGGCAGCAAATATGTTCATTATAAATTTGAGAAAGTTTTATTTGGACATTTATACAAATTGCATATTACTAGCTATACTAACACCTTACATTTATTGTAGTTACATAGTATGGACAGAATTTAATTATTTTACTTGCCAAGTTCATATAGATTCCCCCACAGTCTCTGTAGTTTATTAGAGTGTGCAATACCTGTAACATCATTTCATAGAAATGCAATATTGTGAAATTTGGAGACTACTATCCAAGCAAATGTAATAGCAAATGATATCTAGTGATTACCCATTGCTTCCAGCCCCCTGTGTAAAGATGATTATCTTCTGAATGTTCTCCTTAGCAGGTATTACTCACTTAAAAAATTAGGACCCCTGATTGAAAAGCTGTGTCCATTGCTAGTACCTTATAAGAATTATAAGATGATCTATCTAGAAAAGTAGGGAGGTGATATGAAATTTTGAGTTACTTTCCTCCACTCTGAAACTGTGGGAAGTTCAATCAAATTAATTTCTAGCTTTTTTCCCCTTAGCCTTGGACACGTATTATAACCCGATATGAAGATAGATTTCTAAAACAGCAATAAAGAAGGAATTTTCAGGTATTAATATTTTTTTGCTCCTTAAAAGTACACATGCATATAAAAAAGGGAGCATATTTACATACATCTGGATGAGCTGCTATATTCATCTTTTAGTTCCATTTTCCTTCCCCATCTCTGTAAGGGGTTAATTCCATCCCTCCAGTTACTCAAACCAAGATACTTGGTATCATAATGATTCATCTCTTTCTCTTACACTTACTATGCAACTTATCAGAAAATGCCAATGTCCCCTCCTTTGGGATATATCCAAAATCATACTTGTCTACTCCACTGCTAGCATCCAGCTCTTGTACATTATTATCTTTCTCTTGGATTACTGGATTTACTGAAATAATTTCCTACTAGGTCTTCCTAGTTATTTTCCTTGTTTCCCTACAGTCCATTCTTTAAAAACAAACAACAAAACAAAACAAAAAGACTAAGGTGTTTATCCATAAATTTAAGTCATATATCATTCCTTGCTCAAAATCCCAGTGTCTTCATTTACTTAAAAGAATAGCAAAGTACTAATAATCATCTTCAAGAACCAGGAATGATATGTCTCTTAATTAGTCAGGGTTCTCCAGAAAAATAGAATGGATAGGATATTTTAGAAAGATATTTATTATAAGGAATTGGCTCATGCAGTTCTGAAGTCTGGGAGGTCCTATGATGTGCTGTCTCCTGGAGACCCAAGAAAGAGGATGGTATAATTTGGTCAGAATCTGGAAGCCTGAGAACGAGGCTAGCTGATGGTATAGATTCCAGTCCACGGTGAAGGCCTCAGAACCAAGAGCACTGAGGGCAGGAGGAAACTGATGTCCCAACTCAAGCAATCAAGCAGGAGGGGCAGAATTCTTCCTCCTTCTGTCTTTTGGTCTATTTAGGTTCTCAACCTACATGGATGATGCCCATGTAACTGAGGAGGGCAAATAAATCTGTTTACGTAGTAGTCCACTAATCCAAAAGCTAACTTCATCTGGAAATATACTCACAGACACACCCAGAACTAATGTTTAGCCAAAAATCTGGGAACCTTGTGATCCAATCAAGTTGACATATTAACCATCACAATTCCCCCATTAACTCTGTAACATCTTAATTAACATGTGATTTTGTTCACAGTGTTTCAGCTGTTTAATTGAACAGTTCAATTTCAACAGTTCAGTTGAACTGTGTTCAAATTTTTTTATTTCAAAAAAATAAAGTTTATTTATTTTGAAAGTGGGGTGAGGGGCAGAGAGAGAGGGAGGGAGAATCCCAAGCAGGCTTTGTGCTGTCGGTGCAGAGCCCAACATGGACCTTGAACTCATGAACCCATGAGATCAGAACATAGCCGAAATAAAGAATTGGATGGTTAACTGACTGAGCCACCCAGGCGCCCCCACAGTGTTTCAGCTTCTCTGTTTTATTGACATTTCCTGAAAATACAAATAATAACATTAGAGATTTTGCTTATTTCACTTTGCCTAGTATATCCTTTTCCTAGATATCCACTTAGCTTACAATCTCATCTTTTTCAAATCTTTTTTAAACGTCACCTTCTTACTGAGACATACTTAATAATCTTAACAAGACTCAAACATTTCAATTATTTGTGATTAAAAATATAATTTATTTTACAGATATATTCACTGTTTAATGTCTGTTTCTTCCACTAGGGATTAAGTACCATGAAAAGAGGAAATTTATTTGGTGTTTTTCTGAATCCCAAGCACATAAAAAGGCCTCTACTATAGAATAACTATTCATAAGTTTCTATTGAGTGGATGAATAAATGTATGCATGAATGATGCCTTTTGGAAGGAAAACTGTCTTTCCAGGTCATTTAGTGATTTACCCAATGGTGTGCCAAATTAGACTTCATCTAAGAATCAGAAATGAAATATGGAGGTAGAGTTTCTGCAGTAGGTATCTGGAATAGTAGAATGAATTTATCTTCTGTGAATTCAGTTTTGTCTGTAGAAACATGATTGGAAATAAAATTTTACACATATTTTAGTCTTAAAAACAAAACCTTAGCAGTGTTTAGAGGAGAATGAATGATCTTGACAATATATTCTGATTTAACACATGATTTGAGTAAACCTGAGAACCCCTAACAGAAGAGCATTAAAGGAAAAGCTTTCTACCATTAATTCAGTTTAATTTCTTTCTAATCAATGAAAGATACCTTGCTAAATATAACAGTCATTTTGAGGTTAATTATTCAAAGTTATTAATTCCCTGTAAGTGAACAATATTTAGACAGAGGTAGACTTGTAAAGCTATAAATCTTATTTTACTAGAGACAGTTTTATAAGATGAGTTATTAGGATAAGCAATTAAATTTAATGGGACTACTTCAGTACTTGCTTCTATTCACATTCATCTCTGATATTGTAACTACTTTTGTCAGCAATGTTAGGTCCCTGTGAAACTGGTGTTGTCAAAATGGGCTCTTTAGAGGAACTGGGGATTCCTTCCATAGTTGCTGTTTCCACAGTTTTAGTCACTTCCTTGCTGTAATTCTTCTGTCATAGAAAATTGAAGACTCTTAGACATTTGATGTCTTTGCATTTATGGGAGGCAAAGACAAAACAAAACTCCAGCAACTTCTCAGTTCATTATCTCCTTAAATTGCATTGTATCTCATTTCTTTTAACCATGGGCAAGTTACAACCTGAATAAGACATAGAGACCTAAGACTTTTACCTAATGGTATTGAGTAAGAATTGATGAAAGGGAGTGTTATACATGTAATCACTTAAGATATACTTAACTAGAGTTATGCATTATTATTTACTATTCAGCAATAAAGAGACCTAGAGAGATTGTGTAAATTAGTAATCAGAAGATGGGCGAGTCAATATTTAATCTTACTCCATCCAGATCGAGGGATTCCTGCCTTCTAGATAGCATTATCTGCCATGCTTGGAAAATGAAAGAATGTGTGATCTAACCATACTATCATCTCAACCTTGTCTTTCTATATGAAGCTTATATTTTCATTTTGTCCAATCACAAGTCAAGTTCATAGAAAAAAGTAAGAACTTCATCTTTAATAATTTCAAGGCTGTTAATGAGCCATAGGTTTTTAATAAATTTGAAAAACTTTATTGTTGAGACCAAGTTACATATTTTAATTTAACCAAATTAACTGAAGTAGCAGTGTTGAAACTTCTGAAATCTATGATTAATTAAAAATTGAGGCAGATGAGAGCGTGTCCATGGATAAATACATTAATATGTTATGAAAATAGTTATTTTATAAGATTAACTGGAATTCTTAATTTGTGCATTCTGGGATGTAATACTCATGGACAAGCTATTCTCCAGTTAATTTTGTGTAGAAGAAGTAATTCATACATACTTAAACTATACCCAGAAATTTTCTATGATTGTAACTAGGGTATTCATTATCCCCTTTACAAATTAAAGCCATGCCAATATGAAAATGCTAATAAATTTTGGTAGAGCTAGAAAACAATGAGGGAAAGATTTGTTAATTCTCCAACTTTACTTGTGTATTTCTGCATTCTGAAAGAATTTTAGCCAGTCCCTTGCAGAACTCCAAAGCAATACTGTCCATTAGAGCAATCCCATGATGTGCATGAATAACCAAATTTAGTACCTTCATTCGGTCATTGAATGGGAGCATCCTGGAAATAGTGTCACTGTGGCATGAGGATTAATGGCAGATTTTAGTGGTGCAGCAGCATAAGGCCATCAGCTAACTATGTTACTGTTACAGCAGTTTCCCTTTTAAATGGACATCTGAGTGACATATATCCATGGTTTCCATAGTTCACCTCTTGAATATAACAAATTCACTTCTTCATTTATATTTGTACAGCAGTTCTTTCATGGCCTCTATGTGAAACTTAGAAGGAGTTTAGTTGGATAAATTACATCCCCACCACTGCAGTTTGTCTCAGGGCCATAATTGCTATTCCTTTCCCTCCATTATCTATTCTAACTTTTCCTCTTCCTTAATTTTAACTCTGTGGTTTTGTTGATCTGGGACTTTGATCCAAATGTTTGTTCCTATAGTGTCTGACACCTTGGTGATGCAAATCTTATAGGGAAGGGGGTTGCTGCACATGCTCATTGACATTCACAATTTGGCAAGGTAATATCGATTACTATTGAAGTAGGATCTCACCAGTATTTGTCTGTGCTCCCATTGTGTAAAAAAGAATCCCACTTTTATGTTTATCTGGATAAAATATTTCTATCAGAACAATCATTTTGTTTCTCCCTTGCTGGTCTCTGGAAACCAAGTGATAAAAATGACCAGATCACAGCTGTAGTGGTAGTTCATTTGAACCCTACTATATTCTGGAAAGAGTGCCCCCTGCCTTGGGACCAGATCCTCTCTGTAGAGCATATAGGGTGAGGGATTGGATACACACAGTCTTCCAGTGGGTCATTGGATCTAATGGCAACTAGGGACATTTATTGCTTCCACACGTTGGTTCCTGGACCATGTGTTCTACCTCCTTTGATCTTGAATTATCATCTATATGTCGATGACATGTTATTGTACCCTATCTGCAATTTAAGACACCCAGTTAATCTTTTGTGAGCCTTCTAGGTGTCCCATGATGTTACAAAGTCACTCAATTTATGTGGTTATGTTTCTGAATACAGCGATATTCCCAATATTCCACTTGTATTCAACTGAGGGAAGTTGTAGCCTACTCATCCTTTAGTGAAATGTAGGGTTAGGGAGGTAGACTACATGCTCAGAGCATGTAAATGCAGCAGAGCCAAAGGAGGAAGCTGGCCTTTAGTAAAGTAGAGAAAAAAGATATGATAACTGGAAAATGCTGTTGAAAATTGTTAAATGTGTTGTTTTGTCTTGTTTCATTTTCTACAGTCAACTTTTTATATAGCAAATATGACTATGTTATTCCACTGTTAAAACCATTCAGTGCCTTCTGTTGCCTCCAGTCTACCTGTCCATAATATTTGCTATGCCAGGCATCATTGTGTCAGTTGGATACGATGCAATGTTTCAGAGTCTTTGTTGGTGAAAGACCCTGTATTACTGTGCCGGTGTTTACTTCTCCAATTTCAAACTTTTTCTCCCAGCCATTCTGAAACAACTATAGATCTTCAACTTACAGTCCTCTGCTCAGAAATTTCAAGGGGTTTAAAGTCAGAAGAACCAATTCTATTCCTTCCACTACTAATTTGCAAGTGGTTTTTCTTGACCCTAACTTTCCTCCTCTCAGTATTGGAAAATTTTTACCTACCTTCTAGGCAGTGCCCCATACCAATTCCAGTTGTTTTATTTTTTTAAAGTAACTTACAATATGTGCTCAAGCAAAGAACTACAATTTAGATAATGCTATTTTAAAAGGCAATTTTTAACTTTTTTGCTACATTTCAAGTATTAGTAAATCTTTAAATCTTCATATATTGATATAATTTGTTTCATATGTGCATATATATGTGAATGTATTCTGAGAAAGTATTAACCACTGCACATTTGATATAAGTAAGTATTTTGAATTGCAAAATTGTTTTGAGGTAATCTGGAATCTGGGAAGTTGGGGAACTCTGTAAAGATGATCAAGCATTTTATTATTTCTAAATATATTGCAGGAATAAGTGAAGCAGCAATTGGATAAGTGCAGATCCTTCTGAATGATTGTCTGCTATAAGAAAAAAACAGTTATGGAAGTGACTGACAATTTCTTATATAGGATCAATTATTTATTTACTTGTTTTTAAATACTTATTTTGAGAGAGAGAGAGAGAGAGAGACATAGAGAGACAGACAGAGAATGCAAGCAGGGGAGAGGCAAAGAGAGAGAAAGAGGGAGAGAGAAAGAGAAGATCCCAAGCAGGCTCTGCACTGTAAGAATGGAGACCAATGCAGGGCTCCATCTCACAAACCATGAGATCATGACCTGAAGTCAAAATCAAGAGTCAGATGCTTAACCAACTGAGCTACCCAGGTGCCCCTACAATCAATTATTTAAAATATAAGTTGGAAGAGTATTAAATTACAAACATATTAATATGCCTTAATTACCTATTTTACTGTTTAAAGCTCTTAGATTCACATACGCATGCCAGTATATAAATATGAATTAATCCTTCTGTAGTTGAGAATTTTCTGTTCTATAGCTATAAGTCTTGGTCAAAAGGGCAGAGAGGCTATTTTCAGTAAATGGAAACTTTCAGAATCTTTTGAATCACACTAAGTAAATAAGTGTCTACCCTGTTCCTATATTCTAAGAAGCATAGCAGGGAAAGGTACCCTTTTATTAGAGTCACATGTTCTTGTTAGAAGCTCTGTACTATAAGCAAATAATAACTGAGTTCCTGTGGGCTTAAATGCCAAAGGCAGATGGATGTATTATACCACTGGAATTCTGATAAGCTTTAATCATTTTAGTATTAGAGAAGAGAAGTACTGGTAATATTACTCTAAATACATAATTTTAGTAAAACCGGGATTATGGAAAATAAAATAAGCATCTTAATTATTATAGATAACTGAAGCATTTTACATAGAAAATAAAACAAAAAATATTCCAAGTAATTCACAAGGTTTAGAAGCAATGTAAAATATATGAAATCCTTATTACTAATATGGATTAGGTTAATTCATATCTTTTCTTAACATTACATTTTGATTACCAGCTTCTAAGTATAAAATGTCAAAAGAGAGGTGATTGGTAATTCATTTGATTAAGTTTTAAAATACTTATAATATTTAAAATATTTATATCTTGGTTAATAGTATTGCACCTAGCATGCTATTGTTACATCATCAGTTTTAATGGATATAGGAATTATGTAATAAATGTACTAAAGCATTTTTTTTAATCCCATATCAAACTGCATTTGAATGCCTTCCCAGGGCTTTAGTCATAATAATAAATTGATGGCATTACTGTCACTCTCCTGGCAACAAATCATCAAAGAATGGCTGAGATATAGAGAAAAAGTGTTTATTCAAACACACAACTTCAATAATACAAGAGGAGTGTAGCCAATTACCAATAAGCAAATTGGTTTTTGTAGACACATTCTTTGTCAAGCTTTCTCCAGTGTGAAAATTCTAACCAAAGATATCACATGTAAATATGCACACATAGCACCATTCTGAAATCAATTCCATAGCATTTCGAGACAGAGGATTTCAAGCAATCTCTGCTACGTGAAAGCAGGAACTAAATTCCTATCCCTCATACATTTGAAAATGTCTTTTATTTTTAGTTACACAATAGTCCATGCAAGTTTCTGAAACTTCAGAACTCAGTGAGCAGTAACATTTAACCTTTAAATTAAATCACCATTGAATTACATTCATATTAAGACTGCCTTGTGTGTGTGTAAGAGTAGATACATAGAATTATGATTGGAAAGAATATAAAATACTCAAAAGAACAAGACTTAAAAAAAGAATTTGTGAAGATAAATTAAAAAGAGTGGTATTATCTTTATCTACATCCAGATCACAATGTAGATTTAGATACACAGATTTGTAGAGATAGAGAGATGTGGAATGGTGTCTCATTATTGAGCATTATGTATTTTCTCCTTTCCATTTTTTTTTTAAAAAGGCTTGCACTAAAGAAACCATCTATTATTAGTAACACTTCCTAAAGAAATGCTTAAAATTAGTGTATAGTTTTTCGTTCTAGAATTCTATGTAATTTCTGCTAATAATACATTCTAATTTGAATATCAATTTTAATATTAAATTTTTTCTAGTGTGAGTGTAATAAAGGCTTGGACTTTTTTTTTCTATGTTTGCCAGGTGGCATCCTTTAAGCTTTATCCCCTTTCTTTTCTCTCTGCCCTGCATCTGAGAAAGCTAATGCAAAAGACTGGGGGCCAACTCCTTTGCTACCCATGGAATTTCACACCATTTAAGCTCTTAGTTGCATAGAAACTCTCACCTTATTCCCATCCCTAAACTCCATAAAAACCCAAAGCCAATCTCCTTTTCTTACTCTTTCCTACAAGTCATTTTCTTTTGGCAGCTTGGGAAGTCTGAACTGCTCTCCCTAGAAAACTTCATCGTGTCACCAATAAACCTTTTCAGATTCTCTTGGCGTGTGTGTGTGTGTGTGTGTGTGTGTGTGCGCGCACGTGTGTGAGTAATTATCAGTCTTGATATTTAAGCCAAATTTTCAGGTGGGAGTCAATCCTAACTCTGAAGAGTGGGTATAATAGTAAGAATACTATGTTCACTAATATTTTCTTCAACACAGGAATTGTTAAAATTTATATTAATACCATAATTAGAATTGAATATATTTCCTGATAAAATATAGCAACTGTAAAAGAGAAAATATAATCTAAAAATGGAAAAAATAACAATAGTATTACTTACTGTACATTTAAACTTAAAGAAAACCTTTTCTAAAGAGTTATAATTGCAATAGAAAAACACATTTTCATATAGTAAAGCTTATTATGCTACATTGAGGAAAATATCCTGAAATGAGTATTCAATTTTAAATATTATTCATTTGGCAAAATGGTAAAATAAACATGTTAAGGATCTGTACATTGTAAAATAATGAATTGATTTCCACAGTATGATTGTGGAATTTATAACATGTCAAAGGAATTACCTGCATCACAATTCGTGAGTCAAGTTTGTTTCATTTAAATAATTTTAGTATCTTAGAGAATGGCTGCAGTAAAATTATATAATCTGTAATTAATGATGAGAATGTCAGTGTTAAGTCCTATCTGCAGTAATTGCTTTTAGTCAGATAATGTTTTTTACTTAATGTGGAATATATTAACAAATACTACAATTTTTATCATCTGAGTATTTTATTTTTTTTTCCAACGTTTATTTATTTTTTGGGGGACAGAGAGAGACAGAGCATGAACGGGGGAGGGGCAGAGAGAGAGGGAGACACAGAATCGGAAACAGGCTCCAGGCTCTGAGCCATCAGCCCAGAGCCTGACGCGGGGCTCGAACTCACGGACCGCGAGATCGTGACCTGGCTGAAGTCGGACGCTTAACCGACTGCGCCACCCAGGCGCCCCTCATCTGAGTATTTTTAAAGAAAACTTTACAATATAAAAATCAGTGTAATTTCTAATAGGAAAAAAATGGGTTTTCCTGGTGTTACTGAGTCAACATCATTTTTAACTTCTATTTGTTCATAGCTAAAATTTTCCATAAATGACTTTCTTTTTTACATTATATGTAAACATAATATAATGTAAACATAATGATATGTTATACTCTATTGGTGATTTCAGGCTCTTTCATGGCTATAAATACCTGCTATTGACACCCAAAGTCTTTTTCCTGATTCTTAGATTCATATCTAATTACCTATTTCAACATTACTTAGGTGTCAAAAGTTTTCAAATTTATCATGTCCAAAACTACACTTGTAATGCAACCTCCTTTTTTTTAAAGGGTTTAAGCCAAAATAGTCAGAATCATACTTGGTTAATTGCATACGTCACATGCCACATTTAATCTGCCATCTAATACTTCTAGTTCTATCCCCCAAATATATTCAGAATATGTTCATTTCTCAACACTTAAACTTTTGCATACTCTGGGCCAAGCCATAATCATTTCTTGCAAGTAGTGCTTCAATGGATTCTGAGTTAAACTATCTTTTTATAGCCCTGAGTTCTACAGTTTATACTCAACAAGCAGCAAAAATGATTGTGTTATCAATTAAATCAGTCATTTGATTTAATCAGTCTTTTGTTCATATCCATTCAGTGGTCCCCTGTTTCACCCAAGAGAAAAACAGAGACCCGAAAAAATTACCCATGTCTACAGAATCTGGCCCTTGTTATTTCCCTAAACTTCTGCTGTTACAGTACATACTCGTCTTCAAATGTGCCAATTAAGTTTCCACCTCAAGACCTTTGGAGTGGCCATTTTCTCTGCTTTGAATGTTCTTTCCCTAAATATCTGATAATCTCAGTTCCTCACCTTCGAGTAATTTTTTATGTAAGAATCTATTTTCAGACATTTACAACTAATGCCTTTCTAATGCATATTTATGGATACTTCTAAATAATAACCAGTTTCCACATATTCCTGGTTGTACAAATAGACCACATACTATAGTCCCTTTGCTATAAAAACTCTATATGCAATACTCCACAGGTCTTTTCCCCTTCCATGATTGATGCAGGTGTTCAAATTATCAAGGCCTCAAGACATACAGAGTTCCTAAGTCAGGAAAACTGATTTGGAATATATATGAAACAACAGACTAAACTTTCAGATAATTTGGGCTACATACTTTATGGTTTATTTTTTTGGAACAATAAATGTTAATATACCACTCTACATAAAATTACAGTCTTCTCCAACAATCCCAAAGCTTTTCTCTACTTAATTTTTTTGTCTGATATTTGTTGTTGTAATATATACAGTATTTTATTTATTGATATCTCCGTTGTACCATGGCACATATATATATTTGTACACAATGCAGTTTTAATGAGTTTAGCATAAGTCTACTTCCACAGGCTTCCTCACATAAGTTTACATTTGCATCTTTTTGTTTTGTTTGTTTTACTGTTTCAAGTTTGTATTTAAATTCCAGTTAGTTAACATATAGTGTAATATTAGTTTCAGGCGTACAATTTAGTAAGTCAACACTTCCATACATCACCCAGTGCACATCACGACAAGTGCACTCCTTAATCCCCATCATCTATTTAACCCATCCCACCCACTTACCTCCCCTCTGGCAACTATCAGTTTATTCTCTATACTTAATAGTCTTTTGCTTGGTTTGCCTCTCTCTCTCTCTTTTTTTTCCCTATGCTTGTTTATTGTGTTTCTTAAATTCCACAGATGAATGCAACCAATGGTATTTATTGTTCTCTGACTGACTTATTTTGCTTAGCATAATACTCTCTAGCTCCATCCATGTCAAGGCAAATGGCAAGATTTCACTCTTTTTTATCGCTGAGTAATATTCTATTATATATATATTATATATAATATACATGTGCACATACCTACATATACATACATTTGGGCTGTTTCCATAATTTTGCTATTGTAGATAATGCTGCAATAAACATTCAGGTACATGTATCCCTTTGAATTAGAATATTATGTATTCTTTGGATAAATACCTAGTAGTGCAATTACTAGATCATAGGGTAGTTCTATTTTTAACCTTTTGAGGAATCTCCAAAATATATAAAGAACAATAGACATTTTTCCAAAGAAGACATACAGATGGTCAACAGACCCATGAAAAGAGGCTCAACATCACTAATCATCAGAGAAATGCAAATCAAAACTACAATGAGATATCACCTCACACCTGTCAGAATGGCTAAAATTAACAACATAAGAAACAACAGGTGTTTGTGAGGATGTGGAGAAAGTGCAACCCTCTTGCACTGTTGGTGGGATTGCGAACTGGTGCAGCTTCTCTGGAAAACACCATGACTTATATATTAATGCTTCTGATTTGGTCATTTTTAGAATCTACTCCAAAATCTACTAGGGTTTGAGTCCAACTCTGAGGCTCTTTTCTTTGTTTTGGAGAGTACCAAAGATTCTAAAAATGTTTTTCTTATGGTACAGTGTCGTCTATTTTAGGCTTTTCAAGTAATGAAACTCAAGTCTGCCTGCATTGCTAAACCTAATCTCTTGCCTTTCTTATCTACAATGAAACCACTAAATTAATATCAGACTTTGCCATTTGTTTGAATTGAGGATGAAAATTATTTAGTCTTTGTCCTCTCTCCTTGTTTGATTGAGATACCACAAATGACTAGAAAATTCTATGAACAAACTTTTATTCTTCTTGATGTCAGCTAATTTACCATACTTTAGTTATAAAAAAAGGAATTCTGTAGAAACAGTATCTGTCTCCCTACCCGAGTAGACTGTATGCTTTTTGAAGCCTGAGGATTTTGTCGGTTTTATCAGTGCCATATCACAGCACCTAGACTTGTACCTAGCAAACAGTAGACGCTCATTAAATATTTATAGATTGGAAGAATGAATATTTTTCTACTTAACAATTGGCAAATGCAATATAGTGTTTACAGAGTGGGGTTTCTAAGCGTGAAAATTATATACTGAGTATATGAAATAAGCAGCTACCAAGCCACTCTTTGTGTCCATTTTCTCATCAAAACAATGGGGATAATAATAAAACTAATCACATAGTGTTTTGTTTTTTGTTTTTTTGTTTTTTTTTTGACAATTCAGTGAGATAATTCGGGCAAAATTTTATAAACAGAGCCTAGGACACTTTAAATGTCTAAGATATTATCAGTTTCTAATCTAACATGTTGGAATACTTTTCTTTTGCATCAAAAGTGTTTTATCATATATGTTAGTTTAGCTCAGAATAAGTAGGCTTAAATATTTTTACAGTTTTCATAAGCTCACAATTAAAGGAGTCTCAGCCTTAGACACCAATTTAATATTATCAACACGTGTGTTTTTAAGTTCCTATTGCATTTGTTCTTGTACCCTCATCTGCTTAGAACTTACACTGTGAAAAAACTTTGATTCTTTTTTTTTTTTTCTTTCCATTACCACGTGGTGCACTGTTAAGCCACTTCAGATGTTGTGGAAATATTGCTACCTAAAGTCTTGGTTTCCTGACAGCATTTTTTTAGTTTCTGTTTGTTTTTAATCCTAAAGGGAAGACTTGCTAGGTAGTTTTCATTTTTGACAATTGCCCTGGCATAATACGATGCAACCTAGTTAGAGAAAACAAAAAAGCAGAAATATGAAATAACTAAAGAATACATGACAGAAAAGGAATCACTGGGGAAAAATTGATAGGAAGTATATATTATCTCTTTGTATGCACAAATTTGAAATCAGTCCAATTTAGGTATATATTAATTTCAAGATAGAAGTTAAAATTCATTAGCAGATTGTTCTACAGATGTAACAGCTATTCTTGGAATATGCTCCCTAGGTCCGAGTTTTCTGAGAACCTGAAATCCTTCTGGGAAACTCATGTCTGAAATAAATGAAGTTCTACAAAGTTTCAGGTTTTAATTATATATATTTTTCAAAATGAAAGGCATTTGTCATCCCTGTATTATTTTTACCATTAATAAAGAAATAACAACACAAAAAACAAACATTTTCTAGTGGTATACATTCTATAGGTTACTGGTATTTATAGATCTCATTTTGCTTCATAACAGCTAAAAACACATTTGCTTTCAGCAAGCACCATGCTTAATCCATTCTTCATTTTCCATGACTTTACCTAATTAAACAAACAAAACAGAAAACCTCAATCTATCAAAAATATCAAAGAGCAGAACTTAGACAAAAAGACAGCATATTAGAAATGCCTCATTAGCAATATATATACATGTATATACATATGTGCATATGTATACATGTACACACACACACTGGCCATATAATAATTGAATGTATAATTTTGTAATGTTTAGAATAAAACATTTGGTGTCAAATCTATTCTGAATATTGCTAATAATAATATTTGGTCCTTTTGGGGATTCCATCAGTTTTTAATCATATTGTATCATTAATATGTTTGAAATATAAGTGAATGCTTAGTATCTTCTCATTTTTCTTACTGAGAAGAAACTCAATATATAATACTTTAATTATAACTATGTAATTATAACTATGTAAGACAAAAATTTCAACCAGACTTATGAACTCCAAATGTCATAAACTTGTATAACATGAAATACAGGTTATTATACTTATATATTATTAATAAACTCTCTCCAAACTCATTTTTAACAAATAAGCCCATGGTTGTGTATACAACCATGGCCTAAACAATTCTTTTTTTCAAATCTTGGTGTTCCCTTTTCCTGGAATTCCCTGTATACTGCCCCCACTTATTATATACAACTATTCAAGTGATAATAAGCCTAAAGATACATTTTGGTAGCTCTATTTTTATAACTGCTATATATGTCTCTTTTTTTGAGAATATTTTTACCTATTTTTTAAATTTATTTTTTAATATTTATTTTTGAGAGAGAGAGAAAGAGAAACAGAGCGTGAGCATGGGAGGGGCAGAGAGAGAGGAAACACAGAATCTGAAGCAGGCTCCAGGCTCTGAGCTGTCAGCACAGAGCGTGACATGGAGCTTGAACTCACAACCAGATCATAACCTGAGCCAAAGTCAGATGCTCAACCAACTGAGCCACCCAGGTTCCCCTAGAAAGATTTTATTTTTACGTAATCTCAACACCCAGCATTAGGCTCAAACTCATAATCCCAAAATCAAGAGTTGCATGCTTTACCAACTAAGCCAAGCAGGCACCCCCATAACTACTTTGTATTTCTTGACTCTCTCAATAGAATTGATTACTTCCTGCTCTATGGTCTTATAGTGCCTGGTGCATTTTTCACCACTGAATTTGTTTCCTAGAGCTTCTGTAACAAATTATCAACAAACTTGGTGGCTTAGAAATGAGAAACATTTGTACTCCCACAATTCTGGAGTTTCACAATCCCTCCAAAGGCTCTAGGGAGCCCTTCCTTGCCTCTTCCAATTTCTGGTGGTTCCATGTATTATATAACTCCTGTACCTCAATTTCTACATGGCTTTCTCCTCTGTCTCTAGGTGCTGCCCATCTGTGTATCTGCTGTAAGGACACTTATCATTGGATTTAGGGCCTACATGGATAATCCAAGAGGATCTCATTTCATGGTTATTAACCTAATTATATCAGCAAAAACTTTTTCTAAATAGGATCATATATATTCACAGTTTCTGGGATGATTGTGGGGACACAATTCAACCCACTACAACTGCTATCCTTATATTATTTCATCTTAACATTTTCTTTCTCCTTCTCTCTTTGTATCCCTTCCTCCTTCCCTCCCTTCCTTCCGTCCTTCCTTCCTTGTTCTAAAGTGAGATGAATGAGGCAATTGTATTACAAAATTTAAGAGAATACACACACACAAACACACACACACACAATAATATCAATTAAGATAATGATGTTTTAGGGTTGCCTGGGCACCTGGGTGTCTCAGTCAGTTAGGTGCCTGACTCTTGATTTTTGGCTTAGGACATAATGTCATATGATGGAGCCTTGTGTCTGGCCCCATGCTGAGCTTGAAGCCAGCTTGGAATTCTCTTTCTTTCTTACCATCCCTCCTCTGCCTGCACTCTTTCTCTCTTTCCCTCAAAAAAAAAAAATAGTGATGTTTTAGGGAAATATTTGAAAAAAGAACAAAAGTAATGCATAAAATCAATGATGAATAAAATATAAACATTTTTAATAGACAGGATCCGTATTATTAAATTCTCTTTTCAAGCACTCTAAAACAGTGCAGTTTTGATATCTCAGT
This sequence comes from Lynx canadensis, assembly GCF_007474595.2. Classification (NCBI taxonomy): domain Eukaryota; kingdom Metazoa; phylum Chordata; class Mammalia; order Carnivora; family Felidae; genus Lynx; species Lynx canadensis. The sequence goes on from NC_044320.2 coordinate 27,466,637, forward strand.
TATAGGTGTTCCTAGTTCATTCTCTCTCCTTCTCTGTCCATAAACAATTTAAAACCCCTCACCACATTCTTAATTTATTGCTAAAGAAAAATAATTACCTTTATCTTTATCTGTTTCCCATCATAGTTCAGCATGTGGTACAAAGAATATATTAAGAAAGCATATATATATATATATATATATATATATATATACACACACACACACACACACACACACACACACACACACGCACACACATATATATGGAATGAACAAATGAAGTGATAAATGGATGAATGAATTATCTCAAGGAAATCATTCTCCATTCTATCAGAAGTCATCTGAATGCAAGAAGAAACTGTGTGGTATTAATTTTTCTTTTTTTGTTGTTATTGTTTACTTTTGGTTATTTCAACTGTGTTTAAAGACAAACCATATTTCATCTTTAGGTGCAAAAATTTCAGAACTTTTGCCCCAAAATCCCATAAAGTGAAGACAAAACTTGCCTATAAATGGAGAAAGAATTTCTGTGAGTCAGAAATAAGCTGTAATTGGGAGAAATCCATCAGGAATTATATTTGATTCTTGATTTTATTTTTCTATTGATATTTTCATTGACATACCTTGAATACTCAAGGTATATCAGGTCTTGGATAGCCTTGGATTTGAATCAGTGAAAGCAGTGTCTCCCTGGAAGTGTTGTTCATTGTATTTATAAGGTCAAGCACAGAAATATGGTATTTACCAGTAATGTGTGCTGAATAGTGACTTAAACCTGGAATGTTCAGATAAGCATTTTTTGTGAACCCAATAATTATTTTAATATATCTAATGTGTTTCCTTCCCCATACACCTAGAAGAATGACTCTTCTAAAACCATTTAAAACTTCAGTCAGTTTGAGATTATAAGTATAAAAGCAAAAGTACCCCATACTCAGAAGCTTAATCTCAATGTTTCATTTTATGCCATTCCGTTAATTATTAATTGCCCAATATTTATTAAACTGTTATACAGATGTACCACATACTGTACTATTTGATAGCTCTGTGATAGAGAAGATGACACATGGTGACTCTGTTATTATTGAAAGCACACTCTAGTAAGGAAAAGAGAAAATCATTTAAAGAAATAAATGCTTTAAATAAATAAAAATTGCCATCAATGCCAAGAAATAAATATTAGGGGTTTTGATGAAGAAAACCAAAGGGCAAGGCCCTGACAGTGTTTAGAGAAAAGCCTCCCTGGGAAAGGCTATATTTATGTCTTACATGCAGAAACATGCAAGGTGAGGAGAGAGTCAAGCATAAGGAGACTTGAAAGGCAAATCTTCCTGTATGATAACAATAAAGGCTCTGAGAGGGGAAGAATTTAACAGTTTCTAGGACTGAGAGGAAACCAGTGTGACAGGAGTATAGTGAGCTAGGTAAATAAACTGTGTTTTTCTCATTTCTCTTCATTTCTTCAGTGACTGCTTGTTCTCTTGCACGATCATTTTGCTTGCATGAAGCTTAACATGAACCTGACTTCAAGTAAATACAACATATATCCAAGCAGCCACTACCAAGGGATTATACCAATAGATAGTTTTCAGAGAAGATGCAATAGGTGGCTTGCCATCCATTGTACTAGCTGCCTTATTAAGGTTTGATTATCTCTATTAAAATAAGCAGTGGCCTGAAGAACATGTCCATATAGAATACAAAACTGCACTTTCTTCTGGCTTTGGATGAGGCCAGCTAATTCAAAGTAGTAAATGACATTTCATTAAATACCACCAGATTGCTTTCAAATGTCCACATTTTAAAAAAATCTGTAACTTCATAATTATTTATTGAGCCTTGCTATGTAACAGATATTGCCCTAAGTTTTGGAGATGCATCAAGTGAAAGAAATCCTGGGGCGCCTGGGTGGCGCAGTCGGTTAAGCATCCGACTTCAGCCAGGTCACAATCTCGCGGTCCGTGGGTTCGTGCCCCGCGTCAGGCTCTGGGCTGATGGCTCGGAGCCTGGAGCCTGCTTCCGATTCTGTGTCTCCCTCTCTCTCTGCCCCTCCCCCGTTCATGCTCTGTCTTTCTCTGTCCCAAAAATAAATTAAAAAGAAAACGTTGAAAAAAAAAAAAAAAGAAATCCTCTGTTCCAGTAAGAGAAGAAAGAAAATTAGTAAAAAGTAAAATCAAATTAAGTCAATTTTATAGTATGTTAGAGAAGAGTAAAGAGAATAAAAGCAAGGAGATTGCTATGGGCATTGGCTTTGCAATTTTAAATTAACTGACTTACCTAAGAAGGTGGCATTTGCTGAAAGACTTGGAATGATCCATGCAGGGGAAAATATTCAGGCAGAGAGAAGGCCAGTGAAAAATCCCTGGGGCAGGAACGTGACTGCTTTTTGTGAGAAGCAGAGTGGAGGCAGATAGTTTGGCCATAGTGATCAAAAGAGAAATGGGAAGATGAGGTCAGAGGGGATGCTGATGTGCATGAGAAATTGTATCCACGTTTCAGATAATAACAATACCATGAAGATCCCTACAAAGCCTTTAAGTCTCACTTTTGCCCTGGATCTTATTTTTTCCAGTAGTCTTCACATTTAGTTTCTCTCAATGATTCTCACTTGCTTTGATGTGTAATTGCTTCTTTTACCGCCTGTGTCTTTGCAGTATGTGTGTGTTTAAATATAGCCATTGACCAAAACAAGGAAATGAAATAAATATTCCTTTGGCCAACTTGCTTCTTTTAATATCAGAAGCCCTTCCTCGGCAATCCGAGGAACTATTCTTTTTAAAAAACATAGAATATGTGAGCTCAAGTGTGGGCCAAGTTAAAGGCTTTCTGTTTAAGAAAAAGTTTAATATTTCACTGTCATTCTGTCTTTAACTCAGGTCAATTCTGGATCAGAATAAATTTCATAATTATTTACCATTATTACCATTGTTTAAATTATTCATGATTGTACTCTATAGTCTTAATTATTTTCCAATATTCCTACCATTATATTTCAGTACCTATTGAACATATCCATAAAGATGTCCCAGATGCTTTAATGATCCAACATATCCAAAATCTAAATCATCTTTTCCTTGAAGTTCAGTTTAAACTGTGCCCTTCTGTCTATCTGTTAATGTCTTAGGCAGGAACGTGGCCACTGAGCAAGCCCAGGTTTGGGGCCTAAGCAATGTGAAGACATCTTTATACTTTGTCTTACTTCACTCTCTATATCTTGAACACCACTGAATGCTCTGCATTTTTTCAAGTTTTTTTCACCCTCATTCCATGCTTCCTACCCCCATTATGCAAATCCAAGTGTTTATTTTTTTCTTATCTGAACTCAAATAATAAATTTAAAATCTAGTTTCTCTCTCCTCCCTAATCTTCCATGTGTGCAGTGAGTTGCAAATATTACTGCCAAAGTAATGTTCCACATTTCTATTTAAACATCTTAAAGAATTCCCCATTGATTACAGAAGAAGAGTCAATATTATTCCCTCTAATCTGACCTCATCTGACTCAGTTTCATCTCCAGCAGCTCTCCTCCCTGGAAAATATCTAACCCTCCTTTCGAGGCTAAGCTTTAGAGCCACGTTTAACATTTGCCTGCTTTTTATTCTCCTTTCCGATCTTTCCTACCAAATTCACATTCTCAATCTTCAGTGTTTTCTTATTGCTATGCACGTACCTCCTCTGCAGAATGCATTCCGTCTTGTATTCTTGTTATTTGTGAATAGTTCATGCTCTCAGTAAATTTCAATTTTCCTTAGAAAGACATTATATCTTACTCATTTTTAATTTTTATCACATATTTCATAGGTTAGTCACTAAGTAAAATGTTTTGTGTTGCATTTCTGAATAATTTATATTTTTATTAAATGTCTTAATTTTTATTTTAGTGTATTTTAGTATTTCAGAGGGAAAAACTATCCAGATTAAAAGCAAGTTAAAGATAAATGCCTACTTGATATGGCAATTGCACTGAAGTCTTTAAACAGATGCCAGTATGCTAACAGAGATCATTGTGTAATGCATAGGAGTACATGTGAAGATAAAGAATTAATATAATGAAGACTGTAGTGATAATTAGAAACAATGTCTAATTGTTTATGAATTAGGGATGAATTTTGAATGTCTATATATTTGCCTGATTTCAAGATTCAGATATACATCTAAGGAAAAAAATCAACATAACATACCACTTATTAAAAAAAAAAGAGGGAAAAGATTAAAGGTAAATATGTACAGGTTTATCAGATACAGCCATCATGTTTTAATTTTGATCAGTTTTTAAACAGTCTGTGGTACTTAGAGATTGCTTCCCAAATTGGTAGCATCCAATTATATAGGTGACACCAATTGCTCAATTTTTAGAGAAACATGGCAAAGACAAATGAAATGGTGTGTCAATGATTGCTCATACTCTTCTCTGGACTAACATGAGACTCTAGAGATACCCTGAAATATTTATGATGATTATTATTTTTGAAAATAATATGAAGTACCTTCAATTGTAAACCTATTTACATTTGGTTTTTCCTAATGTCAGGAGTCATGTCTTTTGTTTATGCTAAATCTTTTAGGGCTAATCCACTAGAATTTGTTCTCCCAATTTTCTTTTTCAGCTTCTTCTTTTCACGTGCACATTACACTTACACTTACACTCGGGATATTTTTACATATATTCATATATTCTTTTATCTTCAGTTAGAGATTCTGCCAGTTTTCATGCCATTCACCAAAGTGTGCAGTGACAAAATTGATATAATGCATGCTAATTAACTCTGTGGCTGAAGTAAGATATTGGTAGATTTGGGGCAAATGTTTAGAAAGACATCAGTGATAGATGATGATTGTTCACAAAGAGAAGGACACATCTACTTGCCACCATATGTGCATGGAGTGGGACAGTTAGAATTCATTCTGGTGAATCTGATAAGAAACACATGCTTATCAGCATGTACATAAGGTATAAAGACACAGTAGGTGTCAGAGCAGTAGGTTCAAAATATGGAGGCACATTGGAATAACTGGGAAATATTTTTAAATGACAATGATTCCTGAGTTTCATCTTTAATATAGGAATCACTGGAAGTGAGGCTGTGAAATGTACATAAAAACAAACAAATGAAGAATAAAGATTTCCATAGAATTCTAAAGCTGCAAGCCAACTGCTATTTTGGAATTATGATTCTCAGAATATTTGGACCTGGTGGGAACAATAAGAACTATAGAGGAAAGATTTACTTTTTAATAAGCTCACCTGAAAATTTAAGAAGAAAATGCAGTCCTCGTATTATTGATAGTTCTGTTTCAGGGTGCTTACCTTATGCCAAGTGTTTTGTATACATATTTCTGTCATACAGGAATTGTCGTGATTAGGAAGTCAGAACTCATGGAGTTTCAATAATCAGTCCATGGCATGTTTATGACATGAGTAAAATTCTAACTTTCCCAAATAATGCTTGACTTTCAAAGATATATTTTTGCCCCTTAATGACTAGATAAGTCTCAGAGATCCTAGAACAAAAAGGAGGCTGTCTGATGTCCTCTGTAGTTCATCCTATCTTCCATATCATGAGGAACTTCAAAGTAAGAAGAGAGAAATCTCATGAGAAAATCTTTTTATCCCCTCCCACTGGTATTTTGTGCGCTTTTATTTTGTACATGAGCACTTGAAGAGACAGCAGCTGCCATAAAGCCTGATTCGTTTTCTTAATTCTGCCTGCCCTTTCTCTTGCTCCTAGTTAGGCATGATTGGAGGTGGTGTTAGTAACTAGGGTGATATTTGTCATTCAATTTAATTTTTCTTATTGCTACTAGAAGTATATCACATCTGTGATTGCCACTAATTAGGATATCCAGAGCCTGAAAAGACTTCTAATTACCATGATAAATTTAAATTAAAAGAGAGTAGATTAACTATGTTACTAAAATAAAGAATTTTAGAAGTATCTTTTTCTGGATACATTTTTTTTTCATAAAAAAGAAAAAGACACAAGGAAAGCACACATACACTGTATTTTCACAAAGTAATAAGGAACGTGTATCTATTTATCCTTCTATTTTATATCATTTGTGAAATCATTACGCAGTTGACCTAATTTAAACAAATATATATACACATTATATATGCATATATTTATATACATACACATATATGAACATGATATTAGTTTAACTATATAAATTAGTGGTTTTTGTACTGTAAAGTTAGCAATTTTATATAGTTCAACAAAATGTTTATATAAAGATACTCTTAGAACTTTTAAAAGTATAAGGCTTGTTTCAAATATTATTATTTTCTTTTAAATTCCTTAATGGAATAACACAGTGAGATTAACTTTAAAAAACACTATTCTTCGGGTGTGGAGTTTGGTGAGCTCTTTATAAGAGACTGTTAAAAACTGAGAACAAACTGAGGGTTGATGGGGGGTGGGAGGGAGGGGAGGGTGGGTGATGGGTATTGAGGAGGGCACCTTTTGGGATGAGCACTGGGTGTTGTATGGAAACCAATTTGTCAATAAATTTCATAAAAAAAAATATTACAAAAAAAAACCTATTCTTTCTTATTAATTTTTACAAAGTAGATGGCATTTAAAACCCAATCTAGAAATTAAAAGCAAAGATAATTATTTTTAAAGACTTATGTATCCCTTTTACTCTAGACCTAAAATAAGGTCTTTTTTTATAGTACAAAAGTAAGTAACTTTTTTTAAAAGTTCTTTTTTTTCAGGAGATTGAAATCAAGTCACATGGGAACCCTAAAATTTAAATAGAATATTTGCTTTCTGCATGAACATTTATTAGAATGCAACTATCTTATTAAACAGTTGTTGTAAGTCAAAATTTTGCCCTAAAAATTTTTCAGAACAACACTGTCTTCATTTTCATTTTGAAAATCTATCTTGTTTGGATGGTATAAAGTATATTTGCATTTTCCTAGGACTTCCACATTTTAAATGGCTGATGGTGCTTCTTTTAGGGCTTTGTACTTTAATTGAAATATAAAAATTTATTTAATCAGCAATTCAGATCGACTACAATAAAGTAACTGAAATAAGAAGAGTCAAATTATATCACTTGATAGTTCACAACTGTGATGGACAAACCTTAAAAAGACTCCTAAATGATCTTGCTTTCTGGCGCTCATGTCTTTGTATAATTCCCTGTCCTGGAGTGTGGGCATGAAATGTAACTTGTTTGTAGCCTGAAGAATATGGTAAACATCATGGAAGATTACTCCCATGATTACATCATTTTTCAATAAGATTCCACTTCAGAGCAGATTCAAGCTAAAAACTTTCTCCTTCACTGGCTTTGAAGAAGTAAGCAGGCATGGTGTGAAAGGACCTGGGCGGGGGGGGGGGGGGGGGGAGGGGGGGTGGGCACCACATGGTGAGGAGCTGCAGGAAGCGTTTAATTGCTCAAATACCCTAGACAGTAGCTAGCTGGATATAGCAATCTCATCCTACAACTGTAATTCTGCTAACAGCCTGAATACACTTAGAGAAGGATCCATCCCTGGTCAAGTATTCATGAGAAACTCAGTTCTGGATAACACATTGATTGTCAACTTTGTACAAGAACCAGTTAAGCCGTACCCAGACTCCTGATCCACAGAAATTGTAAGATAATATATGTTACTTGATTTAAGATGCTAAGTTTGTGGTAATATGGTACATACCAATAAAAAAACTAATAAACATACTTAACTAAGAAAACAGTCTTAGAAATTGTTTATGTAACACTGCAGGGAAAGAATTTGGGCAAAATATATTCCTACATAATGTTTAAAAAACAAATTTCACATGATCATTGTTAAGCATTTTGAATATATCCTATGGATACCTTTTCTAAGTTACTAAATAAAATACATATGTATTTGTAATATAATTCATTTAATTCCAGAACTGTTGCATACTTCTGGTTACTTTCTGTTAAGTATAATTTTGTCATGTTAATATAATATTACAAAATGTTAGAATGCCACTCAATTATAAAGAATTTTATATTTAGATCTACTTTCCACACAACTCATTATCAGAGATGCTACAGAATTATATCCACTGCTCTTGGCATCTTGCACTCAAGTGATTCTATTGCTCACCTGCCTCTGTTCTTAATATCTAGTCCCTGAAGTTATGGCTTGTCTAAATGCTAGAAAACCCCCTCATTTATGTAAGTTTATTTTGGTATCTTATTTTTTTTTAGTCCTTAATGTATGACACCTCAGCCCCTCAGATAAATCTGCATATATCAGATTCCCATTTGTTACCTGGATGTAACATGGTTACATAAACCCATCCCAGGGTTTCTAATTACATCTTCAAACATCCCCGAGAATTAAGAAATCCCGTAAGTCCAAGGCACTCTGGAGTCTGCTTTGCCCAAATGGCACAAAATTTATCTAGCATATATCATAACATTAAATAACAATCTAACAAATACATATTTATTTCTGACAAAAGTTTTAATGTCATTATTTTTATCATCATAAAACTCAGCAGTATAAAAAAAGAAAACATATCTCTAAAGAGAACACATTTAAAAAGTCCACCATTCATATACACTACTGTATCTCTTTACCTTGAAGCAAATATTCTAAATTATACTTATTTATAATAAAAATATAAAGCATTTCATTTTTTAAATTAATTTTTGACTTATAAATTTTAATTTAAAAGGTAGAGATACAATGTATGTTTGTTGTAACATTTGATTATATATATCTTTTAAATATGTACATTTCTGTATATTTTGTAAATAGACATTTGCATATGCATACCTGTGTGACTTCTATTATACGAGTTTTTAATAATGTACAAAATAATAAAATTCAGTTTACCATAGACTTGTAAACATGATACATCATATGATTCTCATAATAATTTTGTGAGGTAGGCAAGATAAATGATTTTATCTTCATGATACAGTAAAGAAATAAGTACGCCAAAAAACTAACAAATATATTCCCACAGAATTTAGGTATCATTAAAAATGATGGAACTGGGGTTCAGTTAGAATGTGCCAAGGCAATGTATAATACTGTTGCTAAATTTTATGGAAACTGAACTTAGTAAAATTAAAAATAACCTTAAAATGAGATGAGGGAATATCTTCAACTGATTTGTCAGCAGCATGGGAATTTTGCCTCCTGTCACTGTAGTCTTACACTTATAATCCCAGGAATCCTGATATCTCTGGAATATGATTTTGAGATTACCCTGGTATCTTGTGACTATTTTAAATACAAGAGATTTTTAATCATCATTCATTCCTTCAACTGATATTTCTTGGTTGCCTATCAGGTGCAAAACATAATGTCAGTCTATTCTACCTCTTTATTTGACTTAGGGAATATATTTTTATATTTTGTCACTGGTTATTTTGTAGTTTTGAATCCCCAGATCTAGCAAAACTAAGGAAAACAGGCTTAACCTGGTGTTTTAACACCTACTTTTTCTTTCTTATTTATTTATTTTTCCAAACAATATATCTGATCCCATTGAATTCAGCACTGTCCATAGAGTGGCGCCTCTGTGGTTAACTTGGACTGATTTAATGACATTTGCAAACTGAGAGCATGTTTTTTATGCTGATTAGCAGACATTCTAGTAGAATAAATATTTTTAATCTGTGTCATGAATGATTGACATGTTATGATTTTAATATATCCCAAATCATGTAATAAGTTTTAGAATCAGAGTTAGTGACCTATGTCTAGTTGCAGGGTACTAATCCAGCATGAATTGAGCCCTGCTTCTTGAGTGTTTCAGTCTTTGGCCTAGCTCTAGCCTCTGTATGCCCAGCCCAGAATTTCATTAAACAACAATGTAATGAATTTAATCACTTTTAGAAATGTTTTCTTTTTTTTTCCCAACAAAAAATTATTCTTTGAATGCTTTGCTTCTTGAATGTTTTAACTTTAGCAAAAGGAGATTGTGATTTGGAAATTCCCACTGGATAAACAGCTTTCTGAAAGTGAGGGAATTATTTTGGGAAATTCCTTTATGTCCTCTGGTCTAACCTTACTAGTTTAACTGTACCGAGGAAATAGCTTTCTCTGGTAGATAGAACAAGTTCATGCAAGTCCCACAAAGTGTGCAATAAGCCCCTATCCATGAATTATTTATGAAGAAATCCAGCCCTCCACGCTTCTATCTGAAAGGCTTTCATTCTGTTTCAACCCTAACTTGCTTCAGATATTTCTTATTCCTGTCTTTGAAAAATGTTGTTAAAATCAAATGAAACACAAGAAAACAGTTAAATTATTTATATTTTTGTATGATCATCAATCTTTGGAACTTTCATGACAAGTAAATCTGTAACATAAGATATTAAACCAAGCATATATGACATGTAAAACACCTTTGAAAGGCTAATGAGAAAAGAGAAATATTTTGATCTAGATATTTGTATTATAAATTTCCCCAACATGATTGAAAATCAACTTGTCTTTTTTTTCTTTTTCATCAGGGAGTGATCTAAGTAAATAGTCTCCAAATAACAGCTTGTCAATAAGATGAAATGTATTGCAAAAGTCCTATAAATATGAGTTGTGTCATCTCATTAATATTGAACTCAAAGATAGGCGGCTTACCATGTCCAACTTAAGCTTAATCTTTAGGTCATTTGTTATTCCTATAGAATTTACTATTTCAAGTCAATAAATTGAGCCAAATACATTTGGGAAACGTCTATTTTTTTTTCAATATATGAAGTTTATTGTCAAATTGGTTTCCATACAACACCCAGTGCTCATCCCAAAGGTGCCCTCCTCAATACCCATCACCCACCCTCCCCTCCCTCCCACCCCCCCATCAACCCTCAGTTTGTTCTCAGTAGGAAATGTCTATTTTTTAAATTAGATATTTACTATCTTGAAGCACATAAAAATATGAACTAAATGAGTGTCATAGTGTGTATCTAAAGATTTCTATGTTCAAAGAAACTTTAAAGCACAGTTTTTTGTTGTTCTAGTAGTGGGTTCTAAAGATGTTTGCTATTATTTTAAGAAAATGAAATTTAAAACGCTTTATAAACCCAGTTTCTAAAATTAGCCTCACTTAAGAATTATATTTCCCTTGGCCATTACATTCCACTAATTTTACATCAAAATACAATTTTGATTTTCAGTAGCAAGTTCTACATTCTAAATAAAAGTATAGTAGATGTCAACCAAAGGGAACTTTGAAACCTTTTCTACCCTGAACTTTTTAAAGAAAATGATGTAAAATTTTAGGCAAATAAATTTTTGGATTGCAGAATAAGATTTTATGTATTCAGGTTTTCACATGTATTACTCACGGGTTTTGTATAACTAAGAAAATAATGGTGGTAGATGTTATCAGTATTTAAAAGAACAGCTTTTTGTGAAAAAAGACATTTCCATCCCCAAATTATAAGGGAAGGAAAGTTTATTCTAAGGTTACTATTTATTTTTATTATTTATTTTACTATTTTTAAAGCTTTATTTGTTTTTGTTATTTTTTATTCTTATGTAAGGTTATTGTTTAATTAATTTATACAGTTACGATGCCATGATGTCATATATGAACATAATAAAACCAAGAATCTCACAGAAGTTCAGGATGAACTATAGGGCTGGATTCCCAGAATAGGGCAAAGCCTGGCATCAAGACATGTTTTAGGATCCAGCAAGCAACAGCTGACAAGCTATCCTCCTTCCTCATCTTTAGTTGATTGTTCCTGTTCCATTATGACAAAACATAACATTCTCTGAATCTGCCTGTCTGTACTGACCCAGTCAAAAAGCTAGCTAGCTGTTTCTTTTTCAGATCCACAAATATACACACATTCTAATTAAATATACATTCACACTTTACAAGGATGCGGCTCTATGTAACATCACAAAATAAACACATTATGGATCAGCACCCAGATCAAGACACAGATCATTTCTCCTATGTATTTTCGATTTATGCTTACTCAAACTGTTTTTGTCTACCTTTTGACACATTTGGTACTTACTGCTTTATGAGCTCTCCTTATTTCAAAATTTCCTTTGAGTTTAGATTCCTGGCACTAACTACTTGACCATGGCAATATGTCATTAGCCAATTTCTGATAGAGAAAACCTGTTGGTCACAGTGATTCATCAGCAACCTTCTTAAGCAGAGTTATTATAAATTATTTTATTGATTAGAAATTCTAGCTATTGCCAAGGGCCATGCTAGATACAAGAAGTATACTTCATTTAATCACAAAACATGCAGTATAGTTTCAGATGTTCCTTAGAACATAATTACATAAATGTTCAATTACTTACTATTCTTGTAAGTTCTATCTAAAAAGGAATGCAAAGTTGCAAATGAATTTAAATTGGTGTACTTAAGCTACTCTGGGGAGCCAAGAAAATACTAGGAAAGGAAAGTAACATTGAAGCAAAGACCTAACTGGTCAATTTATTTCAGCTACAAAAGTCTCTGCATATGTCTGTGTTTCTTTGTGCCTGTTTGGGGGTTGTGGGAGTGGGAATGCAATCAGAGATTATTCACTCCTCCCGAAAAATCTGTTGTAACCAAAACGTATAAAGTAAGAGACTATGTCGTGGTAAAATATGAAGGCTACAAAATGGAAAAGGACAGATGAAACAGGTCTAAAATCCCTTAAGGATTTGGGATTGTGTGATCTGAACACAGAATGCAATCGCAGAATCTAATCAGGATAGTGAAATGCTCCTTTGTCACTTTTTTGAAACACTTATCAGAACTTCAAACTCTATTATATTTGGAAGTAATTACATATATGTGTATCTATTTGATTATTGCATGCTATCTTTTTTACAGGCTTTAAATTTCATGAAAGACATTTGCATTTTGTTTATTGTTGTATATTCAGTTTCAGTTACAGAATTTGGGAAGGAGAAAATGCTCAATGAAAACTTCTTGGAAAAAAATTAAAATGATAAAGATATTCTTCTGACTAGATGCTAGTGAAGTGATTAACAAGTAGGTTTTTCTTCAGAATCACTAACTAGCATGGGTAGATATCTGGTTGGAGGCCAGGCTTGGATCATGTTTTCAATTTTTTTTTTTCAGAAGTAAGGAAAATCTCAATGCTTTATGAAAGTAAGGGGTGATTTAAAAAAAAAAAAAATTTAAGGCGGGGCGCCTGGGTGGCTCAGTCGGTTAAACATCTGACTTCGGCTCAGGTCATGATCTTGCCGTCTGTGAGTTCGAGCTCTGCGTCGGGCTCTGTGCTGACAGCTCAGAGCCTGGAGCCTGTTTCAGATTCTGTGTCTCCCTCTCTCTCTGACCCTTCCCTGTTCATGCTCTCTCTGTCTCAAAAATAAATAAACGTTAAAAAAAATTCTTCTTTAAATTTAAGGCATATATCACCCTCCCCCCCAAACACACATATTTCCAGGAAGGAAAGAATGGTATAGTTTAGAATAAACCCAAATTATTTACAGTAATTAACAAGGGCTTACATAAAGGATTGCAAATTTTAGTGCTGCATCGGCTGAATTCAGCATGAAAGTACTTTTGGTTTTTGTTTTTTTGTTTTTGTTTTTGTTTTTATGGGGTTTGGGGGAGTAGTGTTTGAATCTTTCAGCCAGCTCCATATTTTTTGTTGCTGTTTTTCATTGACTTTAAATGCCTAATTTAATCAGAGTATGAATTCTTCAGATTACAGGAAAAATCTTCTTCCTATTGTATTCTGGAAACTTTATGCATTTAGTTCCCTACCTAGTATGAGGAAGTATTTAAATAAACTCCTACTATAAGACCAACTAGATTAACAGCTCAGATTAAAGAGTAGCATTAGGTGTAGAAAACCTAAGGTATGGAGGAAGATAGGAAATAGACAATTCTTGATTCAGCAGAGGGCTGCATTGAAAAAAAATATATTTAAGTGTAAGAGGTGGGACTTAATGGCTTTTGAGAAGAATCATATATAAGCAAAGTATATTTAAATTTACAGGTTCAGGGCAGAAATAGAAAGGATTTTCTGCAAAAAATAGTTGAAATATACTTAAAAATGAATGCTATTGTAAATTCTCTATGAAGAAAATTTAACAATAAATAATTGTTCTGTATTACATAGGCAAATATTATATTTAGTGGGATTTTATTCTTTGGCCTCTCACATCATTTGAATATGCATTTTTTTAAAATTTTCAGATATGTTGAAAACTGTGATGGTTTTTGAAGTATTCATAAGGGTGCATAAGATATTTAAACAATTGAAAATTATGCAAGGCAGACTGGAGTTAATACTATGTGAGAGAAAAATGTGCTCTTGTACAGGGAGGGGAAAAAAATGTTGTAGTTCATATATAAATGGAGCCAAAATAATCCAAAAGAGCGATTCACATTTTAAGCAACAAAAGCCCAACCAATAGAAAAGTACATGCTTTAGTCAAATAACCATACTTAGTATTTATATAATGCCAAACAAAATTTTTCTTATAATACATTTAAAATAGACGGAATAAACTATTTTTTTCAAGTGTTTTTCAAGCATAAATTGTTATCATTCTTTTCTATGACTGCATAGGAAACTCCAGAAAAATAGCATGCCATTTGTGGTCTAAATATACACAGCTCTAAAATACAATGTTAAAGTAACAGAAAGTGAAAATCAAGCCAAATAGAAGAAGAGGACCTAGAGTCACTGTACCTTTACAAAACAGTAATTTTCTCAATGTGCCTTATGATTTTTCTCAGATGATTTTTCAAGTCCAATACTAGTTGCCTATTTTAACAAATAGAGAAGACATTGTTTTACCTAATTAATATACAGCCACTCTTATATAAAATCCCCAGTGAACTCACAGATGCTTGAGAATAACCTTTTTCCCCGGTATCATTTACAAGTAGATTGAGTTTTGTTTTATTGACCTCTATTTATTTTGTTTCATTATTACAAATTCATCTGATTTCCTTATCTTCTCTATATAGACCCTGTCTCCTCTATTGAGTAGGATATAATGGCTATGATCTTAATTGTAATCAATGGAGGAAATTGTCAAAATTAGTTATTTCTTATAGTTGTGTTAACTGTAGACATGGTGATAAAGTGAGCAATATTTTCCTTCAATATCATCATCTTTGATATTCTGTTCTGTCTTGATGAAGACTCTTGAATGTCAGCTAATCTTGTGCCTTCATCATGTTAGGGTGGGCTTAGGTTCACAAATAGCCTTCTCAAAAGATGTATTCTATCCATGTACCCCTCAGTTACTCACTTGGCAATGACTTCTCCAGGAAAGCAGTCAGTGTTCCTCTGACATATAACTGATGTCTCTAATCCCAAAGGAGAGTCTGATTTATCAACTGCACACATTTCTTAGTAGCATTTACACTATTCCCTAAAACACCTTCTTTTTGGAAAATATTTTCTCTGTTAGATTCTGTAATATTGTTAACTAATAATATTATATGATAAAATTATATAAAATTATATAAAAATAATAATTATAATTAGTAATAAATTTATCATTAATTCATCTATTTTTCACTCAACAGGAAGTATTTTTAGGATTAGTCTATATTTTCTGCTCCTAAATAGAAGAAATAGAAGTGGATTATCATAAGTAAAGTGTTACTTCCATGATAGTATCTAACATGAACAGAGCAAAGAGATGACATTTGTTAACAGTCTGTGGTTACAGTCGTGGTTATAGGCATAAGTAAAGATTTTTTTGAGGGAATAGTACATGAGCTAATCATTGAAAATGACTATGCATTGGCCAGAATGAGTAAAGTAAAAGAAAAGTCCAGTGTAACTTGGAATGGATAGTTTTATCAAAAGGATGGAGATTTAAAAATGTATATGTAGTTTATTATATATGGGGGGGGTTATAATAATTATGATTTGCTGGGTTATAAATATTAAAAAGTAGAAAGAAGTAACCATAAACAATTTTGTCAGAAGGAAATGTTTCTCCTTAGTCATTTCCTGAATCCTAAAAGTTTTTTTTTTTTTTTCAACGTTTATTTATTTTTGGGACAGAGAGAGACAGAGCATGAACGGGGGAGGGGCAGAGAGAGAGGGAGACACAGAATCGGAAACAGGCTCCAGGCTCTGAGCCATCAGCCCAGAGCCTGACGCGGGGCTCGAACTCACGGACCGCGGGATGGTGACCTGGCTGAAGTCGGACGCTTAACCGACTGCGCCACCCAGGCGCCCAATCCTGAAAGTTTTAATAGTATCATTGTATATATGTAACGTCAAAATCCTTGAAAGAGGGTACACATTGAGCTTATGGTGTGAATTAAATCGTACTTTTATAATTATAGATTAATATAATTCTAAAAGCATAAACTTTATTTTATTTTATTATTTTATTATTTTATTTTGAGACCATGTAGTAAAATGAGATCTTAAAGAAAGAATATATATTCTACCTCTGAGCTGCTGGTATTCTTATCTTGAGTTCCCATAATTAGGCTGAGGATTCTTTCTCTTTTTTTTTCTAATATACATAGATATATGTGTGTATATGCATATATATATATATATATACGTATACACATACACACATATATATATGTAATGTTGGAAGAAAAAGTAACTAACAATTTTGCCAAACTGAAAAAAAGTTCCAAGACAACATTAAAAGACCCAAGTAAGATAAATGAAGGAAAATACCTCCAAAGTATATCATACTAAAATATCTGAAAGTCAGGGGCACCTGGGTGGCTCAGTCGGTTAAGCATTAGACTTTGGCTGAAGTCATGATCTCCTGATTTGCGAGTTCAATCCCTGTGTCAGGCTCTGTGCTGACAGCTCGGAGCCTATAACCTGGTTCAGGTTTTGAGTTTCCCTCTCTTTCTGCCCCCCCACTCATGTCCTGGCTCTCTTTCTCTCTCAAGAATATATAAAAATTAATTTTTTTAATATCAGAAAATCAAATAAAATAGAATATTTAATGTCATCCAGAGGAGAAATATATATATATATTATCTTCACATGACTGGAAATGATACTGACAGCATTCTTCTGTATATAAAAAGTAGACACCAGGAAAAACAAAATGGTAGTATAAACATGTTAAAACAAAATAAGAACTCTATGCCTAGTAAAAATATCTTTCAAAAATTAAGTATAATGCATATGTTATGTGGCAAACAGAATTTGAGGGAATATATTATACACAGACTGACACAGATGGAAACTCAGAAATTCATCAGGAGTAAATCTGTAGCTATAAAATGAGGATTGATTGGACTAAAACCTATGATGTCTTAAGGGTTTTGAAAAAACACAGAGAGTAAAAATACATGTAGCATGTGAGACTTGACAAGTTATATGGATTTAAAGTGTTCTAATGTTCTTGTATTATCATGAAAGTTGTAAAAGTAACAATATATATTAGACTCTTAAAACTAAGTCTGTGTATTTAAATTTATAGTACTCATTTAAAGAATAATAAGTGAATATATAAAACTCTACTAGGAGGAATAAAGATCAATAAAAATAATCAATTAATAGTGAAAAATACCAGCTTAAAAAAAAACACTAAAGCATGGGATAATTTAAAATCAAAGGAAAATAATAGTAAGAGGAAATATTTAAACCAATTCATCAGATTTTACATTCAATGAAAATGAACTAAATACACTAATTAAGGAACTACATTTTGCAGTCTGTAAAAAATTCTATCTAAATCCTTCTTAAAGAAAATATAAATTTAAATATAATGACAGTTATTTTATAAGTAAAAGGAAGGAAAAGGTATTATCATGCATATAGATACAAAAGTAGGTTTTTGGAGATCCACAGAAACCTGCCACAGAATTAGGAGGAATCTAAAATATTGTGGTATGTTTACATCTAAGATAAAAAAAATGCATTTTTGTGTAACAATTTGCAAGAGCTGCTAAGAAGATGAATAGGTGTCAAATTAGTCACTCTGTTTAACAGTAGTAAGGTTATCAGCAAGCTAAAGGATAGCAGCAGTGGTGGATTATTGGATTGGAAATCAGATTATTGTGAGTTATGGAGTAAACAGGATGGAAGTAGGAGTGGGAATGAGAGAGATGTTATGTGTGTTAATTGAGGTACATGTACGGTAATACGGAGGGCTATCCTTAGGATAAATAGAAGAATACTGTGAGTTTGAGGATTTGTTTGTAGGAAGATGAGAGTACTCCTATGGTATTTGTTTCAATTTTCTCTTAGAGAGATTTTAGCATAGTGAAGTTCTTTATCAAAGAGTTGATGTTATCCAAATGAGGAGCACATCATTGAAAAGGGAAATTTTAATAATATTTTAACTGTATATTACTTCTTTTATTTGTTTTTTCAAACTGTCCCTTTCCATCTGATTTTGTGTGTACCATTTAGATATTTTGTCTCAACTAACTGCAAGAGTGCTTACTGGCAAATTGGAACATTATACTCGCTGCCTTAATGTTAGTGGCACAGAACTGATTTCCCACTGGACCCTAAGAAGGACATTGGTGGAAGTAAAAAAAAAAAAAAAAAAAAAGCAACATACAAAACTAGACCCAGAATGAAAAGCAAGAATGGATTTGAGAGAACAAAAGTCAACTAGTCATTATCAGGAGAGAGGATAGCAAAATCAAAGATTCAAAGGGGATATATTTTGAGGGGTGCCTGGGTGGCTCAGCTGGTTAAGCATCTGACTCGATTTTGGCTCAGGTCATGATCTCATGGTTTGTGAATTCTAGCCCTGCATAGGACTCCACACTGAGTGTGGAGCTGCTTGAGATTCTCTCTCTCCTCTCTCTCTGCCCCTCCCCCACTCACATTTCCTTTCTCTCTCTCTCTCTCTCTCTCTCTCAAAATAAATAAACTTAAAAAAAAACAAAGGGGATATATTTTGAGAAGAGAAAATTTTACAATGTCATGGTTATTATTAAAGAATGTGACAAATCCCTCCACGGTCACTGTAGCAATGTTAACTGGGATTGTTCCCAATTTGACACACTGTTCTAGGTTTCAGTTGTCTCATAGGACCACAGTTAAAATATGAGACCAATTTGAGCTTACAGATACTTCATTATATGTTTAAATGCCAACACACACACATCTAGGTACTCTTTGTCTTAAAGAAGATAAAAAGCATTTTAACAAATTACAAGAAAATGATGTAAGCATTAATAATTATGTATGTGTGTATCTCTGCAATATGTACACATATTATATGTACATATGCATATGTAAATATGTCCATATGTATTGTGTGTTTAGATGTGTATATATTAAATATATCATATGTTTTATATATATATAGGCAGAAGTGTGAATGTGTCTATATATTTATAATATATACATATTATTATATACATATATAATTATATATACACACATAATTCTAAAAGAGAGAAAACTTATGAAAGTATAAAAATAATATTTTTCAGTAATAATATTTTGAAGATAAACTCATCATTCCAGGAAAATTATAAATATATTGACCAGATAATCATCATCTATTTCTTTCCATATTTTGAGAGTCAATCAGTAGAAATACATACCATTTAGTTTATTGTTAGAAACAGAAAAATCTGTTAAAGTCTAATTTATAGTGCATAAAGTTTTATACAAGAAGCTCTTGATTGTACATTGCTTACTTGTTTCTGTTTGATTTATATCACAGGGTTCTTAATCCTTTGTTGTTCTTGCTTTTGCCTTTGAACTATTGCTTGGTAGAGTTTACCATCTACCCACACCTACGCTGTGAGGAAAGCCTGTTTCTTACAGCTCTTCTGTTTTTAGTTAGAATTTTTCTCTTTCAGTCTCTTCCAATTGTGTTTTTATTTTTTTCTAACATATATTCATTTTTGAGAGTGAGAAAAACAGAGCATGAGTGGGGGAGGGGCAGAGAGAGAGGGAGACACAGAATCCAAAGCAGGCTCCAGCCTCTGAGCTGTCAGCACAGAGCCTGACGCGGGGCTCGAATCATGGACCATGAGATCATGATCTGAGCCGAAGTTTGATGCTTAACTGACTGAACCACCCAGGCTCCCCATCTTCCAATTGTACCTTTAATGCATTCAGCAAAATGTGATTGATTATTTTGATGGTTTATTTTGTTGTAGAAAGTTATCTGTTTCTGAGAATTCCAACTTCCAGTTGTATTTCTATTTTATGACTTGATATACAGCATCTCTCTTTGACCTGTGGCTAAAACATACTTTTCTACTAATTTTCAGTTGAGCTTTTCATATACCAAGGGTGGCCTTAAGAGATTTTCTTACCTTATATGTGTCTAATCACAGAAGCTTAGGGAAAGGCTTCCATTAAAATAATTTATTTTAGGCAATAATCCTAATGAAAATGATTAGTGAATCTGGGGAAAGTGAAATGGTTGAAGCAAAAGAAAATCCTAGGTTGTAGCGTTAATGTAGTTAATGTGGGGGCAATTGGAGCTAATACTGCTTAAGACTACCTGAGGACCATGCTACGTGTATCTCAGAATTGTCTGTCTGATACACAAAGAGAATATTTTGCTACTGACTCTCATCTTCCATTGTTCAATGGTTTCTCCTAGGGTTTTAACACTTGCATTTTCAGATTTGATAGAAGTGGCTCCTTGATATCATATACACATGATTTATGCAGTGGCATTGGCAGATATATTAATTACAGAAAGCTAGATATGATGTGTAGTTGAAGCAACGTTCAGTCAGACTACCCTTACTGGCAATAGGTTAGACCAAAATTGGGGCTAAAACATGTGAGATGGGTTATTAATTATCTGCTGTTTTGGTCATTCAGATGTACTCTCTTCCTACATTAAATTCAGCCTATTACAGAGTCTTCAGGGTAGGTATTTCATGGCAGTCTCTAAAATATACTTAACTACAGGGCAATAATAGTTAAAACTATATTTTACTATGCTGTTCATTATATATCCATATTGGCATTTATCCATATTGCTATTGAGTGTACCATTCATTCTAGATATCCTCAATCTTTATTAGCACTGGCGTTCATCTAGTTTTCTTCCCTGATGGGATTTTTCTAAAACTTTATCTCAAAAAAGGCAGACTACTTAATTGCTTTACCTTTGTCACACTGTCATTGCAATAATTGCCAATTTATGGTTATCACTGGACATGAATCATTAAGAGATATCCCTTTGTATCCTCTGACTTCAGAATACTCTTTCCTTCCACCATTGTGTAGCAGCACAATGGTAATAAAACTCGATTAACACCACCAATATAGCAACATCTGTCTTTACTTGTTAGTTCACAATCATGGGAAGCCCCAAAAGGTGTTATAACTTCAGATTAAATGCAAAAAATTAAATGGAAGGACTCCTAAACCCCAGAAACCAGTGTTTTTTGTTTTTTTTTTATTCATCACAGCTCAATGTGGTGAGGATGGGAGCACAGATTGCTAAATGCTTCATTGAAAATAATACAGAGTATATCAATTCTATGCTCACCCCTTGGTTCCTGGACCTACAGCTTCTAGATTTTGGGGACTTGGAACCAAATATTAGTTCCCATTTCAGTGTATATAGCATAAGCTTGAGAAGAATAACTAAATTCTCATATTATTATCATTATGCTAGCACCACACCTAAAGACCATGCCAACATTTTGTCACACTGACAGCTTATTGATATAGGATATCTATCTATCTATCCATCTGAATATTCTACATATATCTTGCTATATATATAATAATATATATATACACATATATTCATGTATAATATATAACGATTATAGATTGCATATATCACTTATAGAGTATATATAATATGTATTGAGTAGGCTGTATTATATATTACAATGTGTGTGTGTATGTGCATGTGTGTATATGTATGTGTGTTTGGGACTACAGTTGCTGTTTTATTTATAGTTCTTCACTGCAGAATGGAGGATCTGAGTTATCAGGTATATCTAACAAACTGGGATATGCTCTTTTGTGAGTTACTGTTTACCCACTTTATCACTTTACATTCCATCACATCACTGCCACCCCAAAGACCTATAATATGAGACAGACTGTGACAAAACTTTACAACCTGGATCTTACCTCCATTCTTTGTAAAGAGCCATCCCAGTGAGCTTGTTTTTTTGTTTTTTGTTTTTTTTTATGACTCCCATTTGTGATTAAAGTTTATGAAAGGTCATAAGATGGTGGAATAGTATGGAAACCCAGGGCTTCTGTCATCCCTAAAACACAACTATATCAATATCAGACCATTTTAAAAACCTAGGAAATTGATCTGAGGATTAACACGACAATCTGCATAATTTGAGTAAGAGATGGTTGCAGGTAAGTGGTGTGGAGAGGTGAATTGGGAGAGAGAAAAGCCATGGTAATGCAGGAGATAGGGAGCCAATTTCATGAGAGAGGACAGAGAGAAAGAAAAAGAGGGAGAGAGTACAGCACATCAGATAATGCAAGAAAAGCATTTTCCCCCAAAAGTAGCTGGAGAGAAAGAGAATGAAGGATTGAAAACACTTGCAAGGACTGGACAAGAAACCTGTTCCCTGAAACCACTGATGGGGAAAAGGTAGAAGGTTTCAATATCACCAGTTTTCTATAAACAATGACACAGAGAGTCTGAAATTTGGGAGCTCAGTGTCTGGTGGTGCCTTGGTGAAGAACCAGGGTAAATCCCTGGAACAAGCAGAAAGGTCTGAGGGGTCTGTGTGCCACAAGGGGAAAAGCAGTCCCCCTGCTTTGAGTGTTTTTGGTATAGGCAAAGAGCCTCTCCATGGACAAAAGTACAGCCCCAGAGAGCTGCCAGGTTTACTGAGACAGGAACAAAGATGCTGGCTGAGAGCAGAAAAACCTGGCATCAGTGGTGTGTTGCCATTTACCATACTATGAGCCTTTGCTGCTGCATAGTCGGGTGAATGTTTTCTGGGACAAGTTGATATCCAGCCATTGCTCAGTGACACCCTCCCCCAGAGGAACAGTGCAGGTCCGAACTGTGGGGGTCTCTGAAGTGTGGGGTTTTGAAACACAGCCCCATCTGAGCTAACACTCTGGAAGGAGACACCACTTGGCAGGCAGACATCTTGGACACAGAAAGGATAAAGGAAGGGAACTGATGGAAGCCTGAGAAAAAGGAGGAGTGATTGATTGCATGTCTGTGAGGGTGCCACATTCCCACACCAGAGACTAGAGAGTGTGGTGAAGCAATTTTCACCTCTAGCCCAGCCACACTGATCTACCCCAGTGAGTTAAGCAGAGCCACCAAGTAGAGCACCAAGCCTTTACAACAAGCCCCACCCAATGGCACCCTCCAGGCACATTCCCCAGAAGACCAGCACAAATCCTTTCCACCCACTTACTCTATGGATCATATTGTGCTGCAAAGTTTCAGTTCTAGGGGAAATTGGATCTAGTTTCATTTGGGTTTCTTTTTGTTGCTTGCTTATTTTCTTCACTTCTCTTTTGGTTTATGTTGTTTTTATTTTCTTTCTTTCTTTTCCTTTTCTTTCTTGGATACAGAAAGGACAAATTTTTTTCAATTTTATTATTTAAATTTATTTTAATTTTTAATTTATTTTTTTAAACTTATTTCTCCTTTTCTCTTTTCTATCAAGCTCCTCTTAATAAGCACACTGAAACACACCTAGGATATAGCTACCTTTTTTCATTTGTTTTGTTTTGTTTTTAATTTTTTTCATGTTATTTTATTAATTTCTTTCTTTCTCCAAGAGACAAGATTGAGAAATTCACCCCAAAAGGAAGAACAGGAAGAAACGACTGTCAGTGATTTAATCAACACAGATATGTCAGTACTAAAATTTAAAACCATTTAAAACCACTAGCTGTGGATTGAACAAAAGCATAGAAGACACTAGACAGTCCCTCTCTACAGAGATAAGAGAACTAAAATCTAGTCAGCCCAAAATTTAAAAAGCTATAACCTAGATGCAATCTCGAATAGATGCCATTATGGTGAGGATGGGTGAAGCTGAGTAGTAAATAAGTGATACAGAAGATAAAATAATGGAAAATAATGCAGCTGAAAAAAAAAAGAGGGAAACAAAGGCAAAATATCATGATACAAGACTTAGAGAACTCAGTGACTTATTTTTTTTTTCAACGTTTATTTATTTTTGGGACAGAGAGAGACAGAGCATGAACGGGGGAGGGGCAGAGAGAGAGGGAGACACAGAATCGGAAACAGGCTCCAGGCTCTGAGCCGTCAGCCCAGAGCCTGACGCGGGGCTCGAACTCACGGACCGCGAGATCGTGACCTGGCTGAAGTCGGACGCTTAACCGACTGCGCCACCCAGGCGCCCCTCAGTGACTTATTAAATAGGAATATCTTGTATCATAGGAGTCCCAGATGCTGAAGAGAGAGAAAAAAGGACAGAAGGTTTATGTGAGCAAATTATAACTAAAAACATCCCTTATCTGGGGTAGGACACAAACATCAAAATTCAAAAAGCACAGAGAACTCCCACTAATGTCAACAAACACCTACCATCACCAAGGCATATCATAGTCAAATTCACAAAATACATGGGCAAGGAAATAATCATGCAAGGAGAAACGGGGGAGAAAAGTCCTTAACCTACAGGGGAAGACAGATCAGGTTCCCGGTAGATCTGTCCTCAGAGACGTGGCAGGCCACAAAGGAGTGGCAGCATATATTCAACTTTCTAAGTGGAAAAAATATGCAGCCAAAAATTCTTTATCCAGCAAGCTGGTCATTCAGAATAGAAGGCAGGATAAAGAGTTTCCCAGACAAAAATTAAAGGAGTTTGTGACCACTAAACCAGCCCTGCAAAAAATTTTAAGGGTGATTCTTTGAGTGGAGGAAAAAACGAACAAAATACCAAAAGCAGCAAAGACTAGAAAGGACCAGATAACATCACCAGAAACATCAATTCTATAGGCAACACAATGGCACTAAATTCACAGCTTTCAATAATTACTCTGAATGTAAATGGACTAATTGCTCCAATCAAAAGACATAGGGTATCAGAATGGATAGAAAAACAAGATCCACCTATCTGCTCTCTAGAAGAGACTCATTTTAAACCTAAAGACACCTGCAGATTGCAAGTGAGGAAATGGAGAATCATCTGTCATGCTAATGGTTATCAAAAGAAAGCTGGAGTATCCATACTTACATCAGACAAACTAGATAAAGGGTCTATCCATCAAGATCTAACAATTGTAAATATTTATGCCACCAACTTGAGAGCACCTAAATGTATAAATTAGTCACAAACATAAATAAACTCATTGATGATATTACAATAATAGTAAAGGACTTTAACACCCCACTTACAACAATAGGCAGATCATCTAAGCAGAAAAGCAATGAGAAAATAATGCCTTTGGAAGACATACTGAACCAGATGGACTTAACAGATATATTTGTAACATTTTCATCCTAAAGCAGAATACACATTCTTCTCAAGTGCACATGGAACATTCTCCAGAATAGATCACATACTGGCTCACAAATCAGCCCTTAATAAGTACAAGAAAGATCAAGATCATACCATGCATATTGTCCGACCACAATGCTATGAAACTTGAAATCAACCACAAGAAAAAAGGAAAGACCATGAATACTTGAAGATTAAGGAACACCCAACTAAAAAATGAATGGGTTAACCAAGAAATTAAAGGGGAAATAAAAATGTCTATGGAAGCCAATGAAAATGAAAACAACAAAGCCTCTGGGATGCAGCAAAAGTAGTCATAAGAGGGAAGTATGTAGCAATCCAGGCCTTCCTAAAGAAGGAAGAAATGTTTCAAATGCATGACCTGACCTTACACCTGAAGGAGGTGGACAAATAACAGTAAATGAAGCCCCAAACCCACAGAAAGGAAATTATAAAGATCAGAGCAAAAATCAATGATACAGAAATCAGAAAAACAAAAAACAAACAAAAAAAACCAGTAGAAGACATCAACAAAACTAGGAGCTGATTTTTTTTTTAAATTAACAAAACTGATAAACCTCAGACAGACTTATCAAAAAGAAAAAGGAAAGGACCCAAATAAATAAACTCAATAATGAAAGAGAAGGGGTCATTACCAACAAACACAACAGAATACAAATAATAATAAAATAATATTATGAGCTGTTATAGGCCACAAAACTGGGCAATCTGGAATAAATTGATAAATTATAAGAAACATATACTCTACCAAAACAGAAACAGAAAGAAGTAGAAAGTTTGAACAGGATCATCAATAGCAAAGACATTGAATCAATAATTGAAAATCTGCCAAAAAACAAGAGTCCAGGGCCAGATGGCTTTCCCAGGAAATTCTACCAAACATTTAAAGAAGAGTTAATACCTATTCTATTAAAATTGTTTCAAACATAAAAATGGAAAGACAACTTTCCAAACTCAGTCTAGGAGTTGAGCATTACCTTGATTCCAAAACCAGACCAAGACCCCACTAAAAAGGAAAATTACAGATCAATTTACCTGATGAACAAGGATGTAAAAATTCTCAACAAGATACTAGCAAATTGAATCTAACAATGCATTAAAAGAACTATTCACCATGATCAAGTGAGATTTGTTGCTGAGTTGCAGAGGTGGTTCAATGTCCACAAATCAATGTGATACACCACATTAATAAAAGAAAGGATAAGAACCACACGATCCTCTCAATAGATGCAGAAAAAGCATTTGAAAAAAAATACAGCATCCTTTTTTGATAAAAACCTTCAAGAAAGTAGGTATAGAAGGAACATGCCTCAGCATAATAAAGGCCATATATTAGAGACTCACAGCTAATATCATCATCAGTTGGGAAAAGATGAGCGCTTTCCCCCTAAGGTCAGGAACATGACAGGGATGTCCGTTCTCTCCACTGTTGTTCGACTTAGTACTGGAAGTCCTAGCCTGAGGAGTCAGACAACAAAAAGAAACAAAAGGCATAAAAATTGGCAAGGAAGAAGTCAAACTTTAACTCTTTGCAGACAACCTGATAGTCTAGGTAGAAAACCCAAAAGACTCAACCAAAAAACTGCTAGAACTGATACATGAATTCAGCAAAGTCATGGGATATAAAATCAACATACAGAAATCAGTTGCATTTCTATACACCATTAATGAAGCAGCAGAAAGAGAAATCAAGGAATGAATCCCATTTACAATTGCACCAAAAACCATAAGATACCTAGGTATAAAGGTAACCAAAGAGGTTAAAGATCTATTTGCTGAAAACTATAGAATACTTATGAAAGAAACTGAAGAAGACACACAAAAACAATGGAAAAACATTGAGTGCTTATGGATTGGAAGAACAAACATTACTAAAATGTGTATACAACCAAAAGCAATCTACACATTTAATGCACTCTCTATCAAAACAAAACAAACATGCTTCACAAAGCTAGAACAAACAATTCTAAATTTTGTATGGAACAATAAAAGACCCCGAACAGCCAAAGCAATCCCAAAAAAGAAAACCAAAGCTAGAGGCATCATAATTCCAGACTTCAAGCTGAATTACAAAGCTGTAATCATCAAGACAGTATGGTGCTGGCACAAATAGAGGCACAGAGATCAATGGAACAGAATAGAGAACCCAGAAATAGACCCACAAATGTATGGCCAAGTAATCTTCGACAAAGCAGGAAAGAATATCTAGTGGAAAAAAAGATTCTTCAGCAAATGGCGTTGGAAAAACTGGACAGCAACATGCAGAAGAATGAAACTAGATCACTTTGTTACACCATACACAAAAGTAAATTCAAAATGAATGAAAGACCTAAATGTGAGACAGAAAACCAACAAAATCCTACAGAAGAAAACAGGCAGCAACCTCTTTGACCTTGGCCACAGTAACTTCTTACCAGACATGTCTTCAGAGGCAAGGGAAACAAAAGCAAAAAGGAACTATTGGGACATCATCAAGGTAAAGAGCTTCTGCACTGCAAAGGAAACAAACAACAAAACCAAAAGGCAACCAACAGACTAGGAGAAGATATTTGCAAATGACATATAGGGTAAAGGGCTGGTATCCAAAATCTGCAAAGAATTTATCAAACTCAACACCCAAAAAACAATCCAGTGAAGAAATGGGCAGAAGACATGAATAGACACTTTTCCAGAGAAGACATCCAGATGGCTTATAGACACATGAAAAGATGCTCAACATCAGTCATCATCAGGGAAATACAAATCAAAACCACAATAAGATACCACCTCACACCTGTCAGAATGGCTAAAATTAACAACTCAGGAAACAACAGACGTTGGCAAGGATGTAGAGAAAAGGGAAAACTTTTGCACTGTTGGTGGAAATGCAAACAGGTGCAGCCACTCTGGAAAACAGTATGGAGATTTCTCAAAAAATTAAAAACAACCACTCTACAACCCAGAAATTACACTAATAGGCATTTATCCAAAGGATACAAAAATGCTGACATGATGGGGCACATGCATCCCAATGTTTATAGCAGCACTATCAACAATAGCCAAATTATGGAAAGAGCCCAAATGTCCATCAACTAATCAATGAATGAAAAAGTGGTGTGTGTGTGTACAATGGAATATTACTGAGTGACCAAAAAGAATGACATCTTGCCATTTGCAAGATAGAACATGGATGGAACCACAATGTATTATGCTAAGCAAAATAAGTCAGTCAGAGAAAGACAACTACCATATGATTTTACTCATATGTGGAATTTAAGAAACAAAACAGATGAACGTAAGGGAAAGGTAAGGAAAAAGAAAATAAAAACAGAGAAGCAGGCAAACAGTAAGAGACTCATAAACAGAAAACAAACTGTATTCCTCCAGGATTGCTAGAGGTAGGGGAGATAGGCTCAATGTATGTGATGGGCAGTAAGGAGGGCATTTGTTGGGATGAGCACATGGGTGTTATTTGTAAGTGATGAATCACTAAATTCTACTCCTGAAACTAATACTACACTATATATAACTAACTTGAATTTAAATAAATAAAAAAACTTATGAAATGTCTATTAAAGGATATGCCATGAATCTTAGCACCCATAGTCCTCACGATGTGTTATATCTGCATCTATATTATCTTATGTCTATCTCTGTGTCTATCTCTATCATCTATAGCTACATTATATATCTTCTCTAGCTAATATATAAATATATAATACATATATATATATATTAGGAACAGTATGTATTTATATTATAAATATATAAATATGGATTATAAATATAATAAATATGTGTAAATATATATAATGTAATATATGTTATAAATGTATATGCATATATGTTAGGAACAGTTGTCTTGGTTCTTTATCCATTGCTACAAATTTGGTTCTTAGTTCTGAAAGGCTATTATGTAAAATCCCATATCAGTAAATCAGACCTTAGCTAGGATTGCAATAGTTGTGGGGACAGCGATACTTTGGACAGAGAGGGAAAAATAATTTTTGGAATAGAAAATAACTTCCAGAAGGATGAATTTCTGTCCTTTCCTGGATGGATGTGTTCCAAAATAATTTCGTGGTACTGATGATTGCTTTACTAAAGCATAGCACCACATTGAGTGCACCAAGTTTAGTTTAGCTGCTTGCATTGTGGGCAGCCAACAGTGGCAAGAGCTAGACCAGCATTAGTCACATGGACAATATGCAGTGAATTCTGTGTAGTTCCTATTCCTACCACTATGTCCTCTCTGCTTGTAGAACTATGATCTAATTATTGGATTAGCCAAGAATAGAGACTAGCTAATATCTACAGGGAAGTCTTTCTGTCTACCTTTTGGTCGAGTGGTTCTGAATTTATTACAGTATGTTGGCATTGAAGTAAGATGTGCATGCTTTCTTTCTTTTTTTCTTAAGTTTATTTATTTGAGAGAGACAGCAAGCAGAGAAGGGGCAGAGAGAGATGTGAGAGAGACCTAAGCAGGCTCTGCACTGTCAGCGCAGAACCCAATACTCAGTCTCAGGAACTGTGAGATCACGACCTGAGCTGAACCCGAGTCAGACGCTTAACCTTCTGAGCCACCTAGGCACCCCTGTGTGCATGCTTTCTGCCAATTAAATATGTCCATCTGTATACTTTCTTTTCCAAACATCCTTGTTCCTGATAATCTAATTTTTGTCTTTCCAGCTCCCAACAAACCTGCCATGCCATTTGACACTGCCTTCAAGTCTGTGTATGTCTGTACTTCAAGCAACTTCTCTCTGAATACAAAGTAAGTGACTGTGTTATTTAAAGATTGGCGGGGGAGGTTTTCCCTTTAGCACTCTCCTTCTAGGTTACCCTTAAGTGTAGTTATTGTGAATGTAGTATGTTTTTGCAATTTCAAACATATGGAGCCAATATATCTGTCAGCCAACTCAAGATTTTTTTTCCTTTTCTGGTAGTTCATCTGGGATTTTAAATGAGTAAACAGATATAGGCTGAGAAAGAAATGTTGGTGATCTGAGATAGGTGATTTGGGGAGTCTGGTGTACACATTAACCCAATTTACTTGTGGCCTTTAAACATTCTCGGGACAAAACAGATGCAACATCATTGTATAAGAGACTGTTGCTAAGCCTACTTGACCTTATGAGTGGGTAGTTCATGTTTTATATTCCACAGCCATCAAAATTTGAGGACTTTGTTGCTGGTACTTTTAATGTCATAACTAAGAATTCATTGCTAAATCACAAAAGGGCAACCAACAAATTTGGAGGGCTTAATACTCAACTTTTAATCACTATAATACATTGCGTTAATAGAATGAATGATAAAAGCCACATGTTCATTTCAATCAATACAGAAAAAGCATTTGACAGAACCAGCACTGTATCATGATAAACACACCTAATAAACTGGGAATAGAAGGCAACATTCTCCGCCTGGTAAAAATAGTTTAAGAAAAACTCTCAGCTAGTATCATGCTTAATGTTGAGAAACTGAAAATCTTCCCTCTAAGATCAAGAACAAGACAAACGGGGCACCTGGCTCAGTCAGAAGAGCATGTGACTCTGGATCTCAAGGGCATGAGTTTGAACCCCATGTTGGGCATAGAGATTATTTGAAAAAAAGAACAAGACAAAAGTGAAGTAGCTATATTAATTATAGAAAAAGAAGACTTAAGAATTAGGAAGATTACAGGGTGCCTGGGTGTCTCAGTCAGTTAAGCATCCAACTTTGGCTCAGGTCATGATCTCGCAGTTTCTGAGTTCGAGCCCCGCGTCGGACTCTGTGCTGACAGCTCAGAGCCTGGAACCTGCTTCAGATTCTGTGTCTCCCCCTCTCTCTGCCCCTCCCATGCTTATGTTCTGTCTCTCAATAATACATAAATTAAAGAAAAAGAATTAGGAAGATTACTAGGGATAAAGAGCATTGCATAATGTTAAGTTTTAATTCATTAAGGAGGTAAAAAACACCCTAAACCTTTATTCTTTTCAAAAGAGAGTATCAAAATAACATGAGATAGAAAGTGATCAAATAGTGAGACAAAATAATCAAATACATTATTATGGTGAATCATTTTGTTATTATAGTACTTTGAGAGTTTACTGAGTACCTTTTCTAAAGAAGTAATATCACAATATTATCCTTAATTCATTAAAACAGTCCTATGAGTTACATATTATTGATATATTCACTTTACAGATAAAGAGTCAGTGAAAGCTTGAGTAATATGTCCCTATCAAGTAGCTAGCAAGCCAGACAAGTTGTGTTAGCATCAGACTGCTGTGGAAGAAATTAGTTAGATAATTCCTTTGGTAAAAATAATGCAACTAAAAGACTGCCTGTCCTGAATCAGTAGCTCTATAGTTATAGAGAGGGCTTATTCAATAAATTTATAGGAAATAAAAGTAACTTGACAAGGAAGTGTTACACATATGTTAAATCTAAACACATCCCTCATGTTTTGAACATGAACAAATTTTGGAACATGGCTTGAGGTCTTTTATGTAATTCATGAAAAAGTGTTTGCTTAGCCTGTGTGCATATGGGGATTCTTTCAGTTGTGGCAGGTTGACTGTTAAAGGCTCTGGCAGCATGTATAAATGTTGAGCAGGTGATGGAAACACAGAGCTAAAGTGCATGGTCTGCATTGGAAATAATGTTTTGAATTTTCCCCACCTGTTACTAAATTTATGGAAGAAATTACTTTTTTCAGAAGAGAAAAATAAAAACAGAGGGCTACGGTCATCATCTTGTAGGAAAACAACACTTAACAAGGGAAGTAAGGCATGTGTAAATAGTATGGCCAAAGAAAACGGGGATGGCCTGTAAGGTTGAGAATAAGCAAGCATGGAAAGACAGACTTTGAGGATGGGGCAAAAGGGCACCTACATTCAAAGCTGCAGAGATGGAGAATGCAAGAACAGAAAATTATTGTTAGCTTGGCCTTTAACACTCCCAATTGTCCAGAGTTAAGGAGAGAATGCAGACAAAGTCCTATGAGAAAGTTTAAACAATGTGTAAGCTACTCTTTTGAGAAAACAGAGTGTAAAAGGAAAGAGAAAATTCAGTAGCTGAAAGGAGGCACAGATTAGAGCAACTTCAGCCTGTTTAATTTATAATGGAAGGTTTGTGATTGTTATATAACTTGTTCTATGTCCCCCTGTCTTAATTTATGTAAACACTATCAACATGGGGAGGGAAAACTTCATATTCAGTACAATACTGGCAGTATGAAAAGACTACAAATTAGCCACAGCTGAATGTTAAAGAAATATTTAACTCAGCTGACCTTTGAGAAAGAAACAAAGGAATCCTACCCTCCTTTTTTTTTTTATCCCTGCCAAGTGGAATGCTGGAGCTTTTATGATACTTATGAGTCTCTTCTACCAGAAACAATGACACTGCTTAAATGACTGAATCTATTGAATGAATTCTTCAGGCTTTCTTATGTAGGCACATCAAGGGAAAGCATGTAAAATTGCATTATAGTAATACAGAATTGTAATCTTTGTAGAGCCACAAAAGAAAAGAAGATGTTTATATTACAAATTGGTTCCACCTCTTTGAGCCTTGAGAACTGGTTTAAAGTGCCTTATTTACAAACATTTCAAATTTGTATTCTTAATCTTTTAGGAATTCAGTAACTAGGAAAGTCATTAAAATCATTATATTTAGCTTCTGATGTTTGCTGTCACATTACAGTTTGTACTTTCTAAACATACCAGCATGAATTATTTATGCTCGCATATTGATATCATAGCTTTAAATAATATTTTCTTCTGAAGGTATTGTTAAATATATCTGTGCATATATTTATGCTAGACACAGAACATACTAAAGTGTCCATTAAGAGTAATTTAAATGTTTTTCTCTATTAAGAAAAACTTCCTATGTTTCTGAGTATTTATCTAAAAGAATTGAAAGCAGGATCTCAGAGTTATTAGCATCGCCATGTTCATTGCAGTACTGTTCACAATACCCAAGATGTAGAAATTACCTAAATGTCCATCAATAGATGAATGGATTAAACATGTAATATGTATATAAAATGGAATAATATTCGGCCTTAAAAAGGAAGGAAGTTTTGCCATATGTGACAATATGGGTGAACCTTGAGGACATTGCGCTGTATGAGATAAGCTAGTCACAGATGGACAAACATTGCATGATTCCATTTATATGAGGTACCTAAAATTGTCATATTTATAGAGACAGAGAGTAGAATGGTGGTTGCTGGGAGCTGGGGAGAGGGAAAAATGATAGTTGCTAATCAATCAGCAGGTATAAAATTTCCATTGTGCGAGATGAGTAAGTTCTAGACATATGCTGTACAACACTGTGCTTACAGATAACAATACTATATTGAATTCTTCAAAATCTCTTAAAATGGTGATCTTTTGTTAAGTGTTCACAATACAATAAAAATTTTAAGGGACATCTGGGTGGCTCAGTCGGTTAAGCATCTGACTCTTGATTTCAGCTTGGGTCATGATCTCAGGGTTCCTGGGGTTGAGCCCTGTGTTGGCCTCTGGGCTGAAAGTGCAGAGTCTACTTGGGATTCTCTCTCTCTCCCATCTCTCTCTGCCCCTCCCCTACTCACTCTCTTTCTCTCTCTCAAAAATAAACTTAAAAAAATTTTAAATAGAAATTTCCAGGGATATAATGAAAATGTTTCAAAACCCAATTTCCATTTCCAACAGAATATCTCCTTATAGTAGGCAAATTAATTTCAACCTTGCCCAAGATAGTCATTTGGTCTCCAACAGAATCACTAACCCATCTTCTCTATTTTATCATACCTTACATACCATCTTACTTTAAATAAGTAAGATTATTACTTTATTGCCCTACACATCACACAGGCATTTGGTTATGTGTCATGTTAACTAAATAACCCTTAGAAGATCCCAGGTGTGGCACTTCTAATATCCTCATTTCCTGTCATTTTCTCTCAGCACTTTCATAATTTTCTGCACATAATTAATTCCCCAGTAATCTTGGTAAGAAAAGAAAAGCAAGGAAAGGAAAGGGAAGGGAAGGGGAGGGGAGGGGAGGGGAGGGGAGGGGAGGGAAAGGAAAGAGAAAAGAAGAAAAAAAAAAGAAAATCCTAATGCTATATTTGTTGTTTATGATACCATCTTGTTTTCATTTTTTTTTTAATATGAAATTTATTGTCAAATTGGTTCCATCTTGTTTTCAAATGTTCCAGTTCCTAGAAACTTGATCATTAAGGTGTATTATTATTAGGTAGTTAATAAATATATTCTATTTAATTGTCTTTTTTCCCATAACATCCAAATGTTTTTTTCCCATTATTGGTACTAACAGTGAGATATGGATATTAATAAGTATATTGATTTTAATATGAGTAAATTTATTATATGTTACATTATGAGATTTTAGGAGAATAAGAACTATAAAATCAGCATTCTCTTCCAGTGAATTAACAAATAATTATCAAACAAAATATAATCACCATGGCATATATTTTTCATTATTGTTGAATCTAATTAATGGTATCTCTTAATTTACAAATTTCCTTTGATGTAATTTGATTTAACAGATACCAATTATCTGTTTATTTGTCAAACATTTATTATGTGTAAAATAAAGTGCCAGTTACTGTGGAAAACAAAATCAATTCAAGTAAAGATGTTTTCCTCTGCCTAGTAAAGAACAGAATATTTTTACATAAGTAAGTTTTAAAGAATGCATAATTCACTAAGGAGATGTTCAGAATACAGTCAATGAAGAGCCAGAGGAATATATAACTTTATCTCCCCAAAAGAGCTCTTGACAGGGTAGCCAGTAAACTCCACATTGCTAAATCCCTAGCCAATTCCTATTTCTCTTCATCATAAACTCAACAGTAGCATCTGGCATCTTCAAGAACTTCTGTGCCACTTTACTGTCTTCATTCTCCTTCTAATATTCTGGCAGCTCCTCTCAATCTCCTTTGCTGTTTCTTCTTCATCTTCACAAACTCTGCATTATAATTTCCTAAGCCTTGTCCTACAATGCCTTTTCCACTGCATCTATTGTCTTTAAGACTATGCACGTGTTGAGCATTTCCAAAGTTATAACTCTAGGCAGAACATCTTGCCTGAACTCTAGTTCTGTGTATTCAACTACCTTCTATTTATTTCTACGTATGTATCTACAGGCATCTCAAATTTAGCATGTACAGAACTGCTCTCATGATTTTATCCAGCTCCCCAAAATGGTTCCTCTTTCAGTATTTCAAATCATATTAGTAAATGCTAATTCCCTTCCTCTAGGTGCTCAGAACCACAACTTCAGGAGCATCTTTGATCTTGATTGCTCTTTGTTCCCAACCATATTCAATCCAGTTGGCATTCATTCAAAATATGTTTAAAAAAATTATCCTGTCCTTTCACCATGTTTATTGTTATGCCTTAATCTAAGCTACCATCAGTTCTCAATGAAATTACTGCAATGACCTTTTTTATGAAAATAAAACAAAATACTTAGCCAGTGAATGAGATAAAAAAAATAAACTAAATGTGTAAATTTGAAAGAAAAACAATAAATAAAATAGTTTTCATTTAAATTGATATGTCCATGTTGTATTCAATCTTAAGGAATTTGCTAAACTTCTTTTCTTCCCAAACTAAAACAAAAACCTAGAGCTAGTAAGTAAAGTCAGTGGGGTTACAGCATATGCTGTTAATGTGCATAAGCAATCGCATGTTTGTATTCTTACAAGAAAGAGTCCATCACTTAAAAAAGCAATTCAGTTTGCAGTAATATCAAGAATTATAATATACTTTGAAATAAATTGAAAAATGACATATAGCACTGCAAAGTACATACAACACAATGCTGAGAGATATTGAAGAAGATGCAAATGCTTGGAGAAATTATACCATGTGCATGGATCAGAGGTCACAATAATTTTAAGGTGGCAATTCTTTTAAATATATGTGGAGATTTAATGCTTTTACTATTAAAATCTTAGCAGACTTTTTTGTAGAAACTGAGAAACTGATTTTCAAATTCAAAGTACTTAGAATAATTGACAACAGTCTTGAAAAGAACTTACAATATCTGGCTTCAAAACCTTCAATGAAAATAAATAATCAAGACATTATGCTGCTGGCATTAGGATAGATATATAGAACAAAGGAAGAGATTAATAGTCCAGAAATAAGACCATGAAAAGATGCTCAACATCATTAATTGTTCGGAAAATGCAAAATAAAGCCACAATCCGATATACCTGCATACCCAATAGAATGGCTAACATTAAAAATAATGACAAAATCAAGAATTATCAAGTATTGGAGAGGATGATTAGAAACTGAAACTCTCATACATTGCTGGTGGGAATGTAAAATAATGCAGACATTACTGCAAACACTGTGGTAAAGCTTATTTCCGTGATAAGAAAAAAAAGTTGAGAATCACTTATTTATAAGAAGGATAGTAGGAGAGCAGTGCAGTTACTCTCTTTCCTAAGATATGCTAACTTTTCAACTCTCTATCATACTACAATCTATGGACCTTTAACATGTTGATATTCCACAGAGCATCACATGATTTTACTGTACCAATAATAGCATGTTAATCAGAACTGATTAACCAAAAGTGAACAATTATAATGCATGTCCTAGTAAGTCCCATATCTCAAGGACATGATAATAAACTCTGCAAAAAGAGGCCTTCCCTATTTGTGGTATTTCAGGAGTTCAATGATCTAAATCATATTGCAATATTTCTTCTACAATGGAAAAGAAAATGAACAAGGTATTTCACTTTATACTCTCTTACTACTGAGAAAGACACCTAGTGTTGTCCTTCCCAGTTAAGGCATCTCTGTACACATTCTCTGCAACCTTAGTTTAGCTTTAATTGACATTTATTAACGCTGTTTATATTCTCAACCACTGCCCATTTCTTGCTAAAAATGGTAATTTAAATAAATACAAAATTCACCTTTTTTTCCCATATAACATCACAAAAATCTGAGAAAAAATAAACAGTGTAAATTGTAACCTCTACTCTCCAAATTTCACAATCTCAGAAGTATAAGTCTAAATTGAAACAATGACAGAAATTCAACTAATACCTAGTATAATAGCTAACTTCTTATTACATATAGTTATTATAACATTAGATAGTGTTGTATATAATGTGCTATTACGCTAACTAACTCCTTATTATAATATGCTCATTTACTGGGTTTCTACACTCCACCATATGAATATCATGAATAGAACAATTAGAGCCATATCACGTTATTAAAGTACATATGCAGTTTAAAAATACATAAATTTCTAAAATAATACTTTTATTGTTCCTTATTATATTTTAAGACATTTTGAAACATAGCTAAAAGTAGAATTTTTTTAATGTTTATTTATTTATTTGTGAGAGAGAGAGAGAGAGCATGCACAAATGGGGGGAGGGGCAGAGAAAGAGAGAGAGGGGAAAGAGAGAATCCCAAGCAGGCTTCACACTGTCAGCATGGAGCCTGACATGGAGCTGGAACTCATGATACTCGTGACCATGACCTGAGCCGAAGTCAGACACTTAACTGACTAAGTCACCCAGACGCCCCACGTAAAGTATAATTCCATTCCTTTCTATGGGTCTTGCAAAGTCTGGGCTTTTCAAAATCTATGTTCCTTTGGATTTATGCATTTTAGAAATATGTGTCCCTAGAAGACATGAGTCCATGCCGACTTTTCCAGCAGTTGTCAACTTTTACTGAAAGTTTGGGAAAAATACATTTCTTTAATATTAAAAATTCACATATATTATTTAAGGTAATTACATCAATGTTAAAATAAAATATGCAACTTCAAATATATTTTACACTTACCGATATTACTTTGAGCCACAGCTCCAGACCCCAGAGGAACAAGTTCACTCTCCTCATTATACATCTAAAATCAAAGTTTCTGAAGCAAATTTTAGATAAGTCTCTAGTAGGTATAAAAATTCAGTACTTCATATGCTATTTCTCCTTTTTGGTGGGGGGGGGGGAAGTATTATCGTGTGACTCCATAAGTTTATGATGTCTGTTTATTACCTGAACCTATATACCACATCCAATTTTTAAAAAAGTAAATTTCCATAAAGTTAATGCCTGTGAGGGCAGTTTTTGAAGTGCCCCTTTGTGTTCACGCCCCATGTGTGATCCCCTCCTCTTGAGTATGGGGATTAGTATGAATCTTCTGAAGACAGAATAGAGCAAAAGTAACGGGAGTATACATACATTTGTTTGTGTCTGTATATGTGTGTGTACAGCAGAGTTAGC
Source organism: Lynx canadensis (assembly GCF_007474595.2). Classification (NCBI taxonomy): domain Eukaryota; kingdom Metazoa; phylum Chordata; class Mammalia; order Carnivora; family Felidae; genus Lynx; species Lynx canadensis. Next base: position 27,505,199 of record NC_044320.2, read on the forward strand.
ATGAACAAATGTTGAGAGGTTGTAGGGTCATGGTCGTAGTAATAAAAGCTGAAAAAGTTATATGCATTTTATACAAAAACCTGGAATGTACAAGCTTCTATTTTCAAAATTTTTCTTTTTGAAATGTTGGTGCATATGCATTACTACATCTCTTAGGTAATTTTCAAACATTTCCCTTTCATTGTTCTATAAATCTTCTCTTGCCAAAGGGATCAATTGGGATTAGAGGTTTATCCCATGGCTAAGATACAAAGCAAAAAGGCAGAGAGTAATCTTACCTTTCAGGCAAATACACTTCAGCAAAAACAGCAGCAGGTGTCTCTCCTTTGTAAGTTTTTCTCCACTTGAATATGGTTCTAGTATTTAAAGGAACAGTGTTTTATGTTTTAACACAGCCCTAATGCGAGCTAACTACCTATCATATGCTGTTACAAAGAAATATTGATCCATCTTCCTGTTGTAGAAAAAGTGGCTATTTCAGACATATTGAGAGATAAGTGGATTTCCAGCTTGTTGCCTTTCTAAGGTATTTAAATGGTGGCTTTTGCTATAAAATAGAATAACAATAATGTTTTATTTATTATTTGCTCAGTCATAATTTATCACTGTTGCAGTATTATCAGTTTTCCTTTTTAATATAAAAGCTGTTAAATATATAAAAGCTGTTAAATACCTAGTTATTTAATTTTTCAAAAACAGATTGATAAAGGCATAAGGACACTTTTGCAATCAATGAAATGGTTTGAGAAAGGAATGTTCTTACACAGTGATTGAACAGCAGACTTAGGTTTTCTATTTGAGCTTTTATAGGTACATATTAATTTTATTATGAGCCTGTCATAAATGGACATTATAATACTCACTGAATTTACAAACTCTAATTATATAACCCAATAATAAGACTCAGTAAACCCTCTTTTAAATGTATGTTAATATGCTTAAAATCACATACTGTCATTTAATAATGTCAAAGGTTTAACAAAATACTTTATTAAAATTCACAGCATTAAATGTGTTTTTAGTTATTCAAAGCCTATTTTGATTCTGATGTGAGAAAGTCAAAGTAGTGACAATCGTAGGCAAAATGTATATTAAGCTAAATCTTTACTGATTAGTTTTTTAATGTAATTCCCTGTAATCCAGGCTTTCTTAAAGATTTAGCATGACATATGCCACAACATTACTCTGGATATATTGTTCTAGACTGTGTTCAGGATTTTATTTCTATCATCCCCACCATCAAATTTCACGTTCATTCTGAATCTGCTTAGCTGCCCATGATCTCCAGAGCCTATGGATGCTAACTAAATATATTGGAGTATGCATTATTTTAATTCAAAGTGATATACCTCTGCTATGGAAGAATATTTATGTCCCCAGATAATTAATATATTTTCATTAATAACTCAAAATATTAAATAAGTCATATTTTCTCTAAAAATAGCAGTATCAAAAATTTATTAAGTTCCTTACATCTTACAATAGTTTCACATAAATTATCCCCTTTAATTCTTAGAGAGACTCTTTGAAGTAGGTAGAGACAATAGCATCCTATTTTTATAAATGACAAAAGTGTGTGCAGAGAGCTTTATTGACTTGCTAAGGTTCATAATCCAGTGAGTAAAAAAATCTAGAATTCACATATGGGTTTTCTGATTGTTTGCCCAGTGTGCTTTTTCACTGCAGCCTGGAATCATTCAGTGAAATAACAGTATGTTGTTAACGTTTAAGATTAAATTGTGCATGAGAAGTAAAAATTAGCAGAAAGGATGAGGCTGACAGTTTGAAAAGTAAGTAAAATATTTCTGATATCTAATGTAGTGAAGATGGCATACTACAAAAGTTACATTACTAATTGATATAATACCTAATATTTACGTTATGTATCCTGAGTATGCACTTTGTGTGTTATGGTTCCAAAACTTCCTGAGAACAAAATTTAAACCTAACAGAATATTTTCATGTTTTATAACACTGTTGAAGATACTTTCAGTTTGCTCTCCAAAACCTTTTTCAGTTCCTTTGTCTAACTTCCTTCAATACAAACTGGAAAGCCAAAAGCTCATTTCTCAGTTTTCCTTGCTTTGCAATCCATGAGAAGTGACTGGAAGCTGGTTAGGAATAGTACAGAGAGCTTTTAATGCCCTTATTGCCCTTATAAAAAGAGACAAAAGTAACTGAAGGAGCTCTTCCCAGTTTTTCCATGTTCCTTTCTTGAAGGTGAATGGGGTGGGGTGTCTGGAACTGCAATAGTCACTCTGGCAACTATGGGAAAAATACTAAAGAATTATGTACATCAGCTTTGATATCATTGAACCATGAAACCAACACAGGCAGTACTGTATACTGTTGGACTACTTATTACATTAGAAAATTAAATCCTGTATCTGTAATAAGTTTTGGGTTTTCTATGTCAATTGTACCTCAGTAAAACTAGGGAAAAAAGTTGGATTTTTATTTACTTACCAGAACACGTACTCTTAATTCTTAAAACTGTTCTTTGATTTTTCACTTGAAAAGTAGTAAATATAATTACATGCTTTGAAGGAAAATAAATGTCATGTGTGAGCTATTATATCATTATCAAATGTGAACATAAATATCACTGAAATCAATATTTTGGTAAGTGCTTTGCGTGTTCAATTTGAATGGGGCCATACATGTCATCAGATTTCCTCCCCCCTTTTGATTTTGTTGACTGAAGGATCACGCAACTAGCAGATTGATGTGAGCAAACTACTTTGGGTAGTAACTGGGAGAAATTCATGATATCTCATTATGACCCTGTGGCAAATAGATACATAGGCAAACTGCATACTTCTCTTTCATAATCATAATGATGGAAATAGAGCAATTACTTGATTATTAGAATATAGCTTGATAATTATAAATATGCCTTATTAAAATATACATAGGAACTTACTTTTAGAAGGACAAAAATGATGTAGAAATTCAATGTATTTCGTGAATGGTTTTTCTACTTTTCAAAAGATCTCCTTCCCTGGGCAATAGCTGATACTCTATGACTTGGTTTCAATTACTTGTTTTTTACTTGGAGATTCCAATAGGTAGATTTGTAGTTCCGAATCATATACCTAACCACTTGGTACATGTCTTCCAACTAAACTTCCCTCAAAGCCTGCTTTATAATCATGTCTCACAAAATTCTTTCTCCCGCTCTCTCTACCACCTTATAAGGCACTTTACCTTTACACCAGTCACCGTTTAACCCAGCTCCAGTCATTTTCATTATATTTCCAAAGTATGTCTTAACACCCTAATCTTTCACTCGTTCCCACTGATATTTTAGTCCATTATCCTACCTAGACCACTAAAATAGTAGCAGCAGAATAAATTTCCCTACTTGCATTTTATATACTTGCATTTTATCTTTCCATTTTATATACTGCCTCCTCCTGTCTCCTTAATGATTCTTTTTTTTTTCCTTTTGGTTAAAAACATTTTAGTAGCTTCCTTTGGCAAGCAAACCCCTTACAACCAACAAAGGCATTTACAATATGACACTATTGATATTCAGCCTTGCATCCTATTCTTCCCTGAACAAAACTACTCTGCACAGAAAAAACTACATATCCTTCGATGAAAACAATGATCTTTTCTGCCTTTCGTGAGTTGCTCTTATTTAAGTATCCTTCGATTTGCTTCTACCTGTTATGTCCCATTCATCATGTAAGACATAGGCTAAAGTGTGACATCTACTGATAGAACTTCCTGATTTGATAAGGTACAAACTGCCACATAAGATTCTGCCATATTGCCTTCAGAAGAAATGCCTGAGTGAGCTTGCTGCAAAGGACAGAAGACAAGAATTACTGTGTTATGTCTGAATGTATTTTATTGTGAACTTTTGATGTAATGATTTCCTCTGCCCTCATAAAAATCTGAGCATATTTGTAACTTGCTACTCCATATATTATGTATTAATTATTATGCTTCTCACCTCTGAGAGTCTCTTTGAGAAAGGAACAGTCTCTTATACTTTAAGTACTTTATGCAGTGTCTGACAAAATGTAGATCCATAGTCTATGTATTAAATGACCGTCTCTCTCTCCTTTGGAAATAAATAAACATTAAAAAAATTTTTTTAAAAAGCGGGCACCTGGGTGGCTCAGTCGGTTGAGTGTCCAACTTAGGCTCAGACCATGATCTCACGGTTTGTGGGTTCAAGCCCTGTGTCAGGCTCTGTGCTGGCAGCTCAGAGCTTGGAGCCTGCTTTGGCTTCTGTATCTCTCTCTCTATCTCTCTCTCTGCCCCTCCTCCACTCACGCTCTGTCTCTCTGTCCTTCGAAAATAAGTAAACATTAAAAAAATTTTTTTAAATGACCAAAAAAGGTCCATAGGACTAACATTGAGATAAAATAGTTGATATTGTGGCTATATATCTCACTAAGCAATTCTTGTTGTTTTAACTTTACTACAGTTAAGCCTATTGAGGATAAAAACACAGGATAAAAAGCATTTCAAGAGTTATTTATGATATATCATTTAGATGGTTATTTTCTCCCAACACTGACTTAACTTATTATGATAACATTATCTTTTTAACAGAAAACAATAAAAATATATACTGGAGTGCTACCTGGCACTAAACTTAATGATGTGGAGTATATAGCAATGAAAAAATTACATTTCCAGACATCAGTTGTACTTCTACAGATATACACATAATAGAACTTTATTGAAAATATATATTTCTCCTAAACTATTTGTCTTCAAACTTTAGTATATATCATTTTAAAAAGACAAACACATAATTTTGAGAAAAGATGGATCTGACTAGAAAGATATGGAAAGAAATGATGTATGCTTCCTGATGCCTGGAAAATGAGAATTTGAACATTTGCTTTGCCTTAATGGGAAGTCACATGGGAGCACCACAAACTCTGGATTGCTGGTTTTAAATAATTTGGGTCAATTCTTGGCTTCCAGCATCTAGTGGTACACAGAAAAAATTCTGGATACACTATGAGTTTGGTTTCCTTGGAAGGTATGTTATGTTTTGTTTGAGGGTTTTTTGTTTTGTTTTGTTTTGCTTAATGATTTTTGTTTGGTGAGTTGGTTTTGGTTCCTTGGCTCTATGCTTGGTATGATTTTTTTTTTATCACAGTTATTTTAAACCTTTGCCTGTGGTTATTGGACACTTTTCATGAACTTGACATATATTTTCCTGGTAATTAAACTCTTTGGTGAGCTTAATATATATTGTACTGGACTCTTTAACCTCTAGAACAGCAATTTTTAAGAATCTGACTGCCTGTTTTGAAGACCAGTATATTTGGGGATTTAACAGATTTTATGCAAAAAAAATTCTGTGACCAAATATATTTTAGGAAATTTGGGTTATAAAAATAAATGAATTTACTATGGAATTATAAATATGTAAAGTCCTATATAGTTCTTGAATTTTTTTAGAACATATACTGTGAAGAATTTTCAACCTTATTTGAATATTACTTTTTTTAAAATTTTCCTCATGAACTCTTTCAGCTTTCATTTATAATTTTGGAAGAGGTTATCTATGTTTAGCTGCATTTTAAAGTTCATTTTCATTTAATTTTTTGTTGTTCAGGTTTTTTTTTCCCCCTAGCTTCCTTATTAGGAGCTCTTTCATTTGGCTCCTGTCCATCATTGTTTTTTCATTTGAACACTTCCTTGCTTTCTGACATTACAAAATGTTCCAGCCTCATCTTGTGTATTTCTGGCCTCTGTCCTAAGATCAAGCTTTTCTCTAAGTTTTCCTGGTTGCTTTTAGAGTAGCATGGTGCTTGAAACCAAGATCTGAAAACTAGGTTTACCTTTTGCTTCTGGGATGTTCCTGTTTCTAGGCCCTTTTAGCTGACAGAGCAGATATATGTGTGTATACTAACCCACCTTCAAATACATATCCATAAAAATTTTTATATATAACCACTGTATCATTATTAAGCTAAACATGAGTTTATATTGATGTCTCAAACTCTGATCCATTACCAGGTGGATCATTCTAGACTCTACCCTTTGCTTGCCTATAACCTCACAATCCAAATGTGAGAAACCTTGCTCCCATCATCCACTATCCCTTCCTTCATTGCTCATTTTAAGTATACATGTATGGGTCCAGACTTGACAATTCATATTCCACTAAGAAACAACTTTATCAGCTAGAGAATGGTGCCAATGATAGTTCTCTGTACCTTTATTCTTTCATATGCCATTCATCTGCAAAGTTAGTTCGGTTATCACTTCCTCCCTCAGAGACACACACACTTCAATGAAGTTTTCCCCTACATTTGTCATTCATTAAAATAATTTTGTCACATTTTGCATTCTATCCTGGGATCTGTCAAAGTCCTAAAAAAGTATTTATTTTAATTTGCATATCTTAGTTTTCAGTATTTCTGTTGTAGTTCACAATGGTGTTATAAATTCCTGTTAGTATTGACAAGTGCATACAATCATTACAGCTTCATACGGAGTAGTTTCATGACCTTCTAACATCTCTTGTGCTTTATCTAATCCCCCTCTTGTTTGGAATGCTGACAATCATTGATCTCTTTCTACTTCTATAGTTTTATTTTACAGAATTCCATACATATTTTCCATATGCAACCTTCTCAGAGAGGCTTCTTTCACCTACCTATATGCATTTAGGACTCATCCATATCTTTGTATGGATTGAGAATGCATACCTTTTTATCCTTGTATAGTAAGTAAGCCTTTGTATGGATGTAACAATGTTTGTATATGCATTCACTTATTGGAGGATATCTTGCTCACTTCCAGTTTGGGGTGATTATGAATAAAACTACCAAAAATAGTTATGTGCAGGTTTTTGTATGAACATATGGTTTCAAAAGTTGGCTAAATCTTTTGATTCCTAAGAGTACAGTTGTTAGATCTTTTGATAAAATTATGTTCAGCTATGGAAGACACCACCAAACTGTCTTCCAAAGTGGTTATACCTTGAATGAGAGATCCTGTGGCTCTTCATCCTCACCAGGATTTGATATTGTCAGTTTATTAGTCAGTTTATTAATAATCAGTTATTAATAAAAATATTGTTATAACAATTATGTAGAGGTGTTTCATTTTTACTTTTTTTTATTTTATTTTTTAATAAACATTTTTTAATTTAAAAACTCTTAATGTTTATTTATTTTTGAGAGTCTAAGGCAGAGCATGAGCAAGGGAGGGGAAGAGAGAGAGGGAGACGCAGAATCTGAAGCAGGCTCCAGGCTCTGAGCTGTCAGCACAGAGCCTGACAAAGGGCTCAAATTCACAAACCGTGAGATCATGACCTGAGCCGAAGTCAGATGCTCAACTGACTGAGCTACCCAGGTGACCCTGTTTCTTTTTTAACTTGTATCCCTAGTGACAAATGGTGTTGAGCATACTTTTATAAGTTTTTTTGCCACATGTAAATGTTTTCTGATGAGGTGTCTGACCATGTTAGTGAATTTTTAAATTGGTTTATTGTCTTATAATTGAATATTAAGAGCTTTTTGTATATTTTGGATACAAGTCTTTTATCAAATAAGCATTTTGCAAATATTTTTTCTCCATTTAGGACTTGTTTTATCATTCTCTTAACAGTGTTTCTCACAGAGGAGAACCATTACATTTTGATGAAATCTAGCTTATCAACTGTTTTCTTTCATGAATTTTTTGGTGTTATATCTTAAAATTTATTACCACACCCAAAGTACATAGATATTCTCCTGTGTTTTATTCTAGATGTTTTATAGTTTTGCATTTATGTGTTCGTATTCCATTGTGAATTACATTTGATGTACATAGTAAATTCTGTGTAGCACCAAATTTTTGCATATGGGTGTCTAATTATTTCAGCACCATTTTTTGAATACACTCTCCTTTCTTCATTGAGAGTTATAGTAATTGAATATAACAGTTCTCTCCTTGATAGATTGAATGAATGTAAGGCGTACAATATTAATATTCATTTAACTGGGCTTGTTGTTAATGCTGTTTTTAATAAGATAATCATAATAAATGCCTCAGTGGGAAAACATTTAGGAAAAAGTCAATCATGAGTGACTCAAGTGACTTCATAGATATCCTATTTGGTGGAGCTTTACAAATTAAGTAGAATTGGAGGTGCCTGGGTGGCTCAGTCGGTTAAGCGTCTGACTTTGGCTCAGGTCATGATCTGACAATTCTTGAGTTCAAGCCCCACGTCAGGCTGTATGCTGACAGCTCAGAGCCTGGAGCCTATTTCGGATTCTGTCTCCCTCTCTCTCTGCCCTTCCCCCACTTGTGCTCCTTCGCTCTCTCGCTCTCTCTCTCAAAATAAATAAAACATTAAAAAATTTAAAAAAAAATTAAATTGAATTGAACAACAATTGGAACTCAAGGAGTAGATATTAAATTTTCAATATTACTTAGTGTTCTTGTATTTCAAAATTTTCCTTTTGTCTCTTGCCTTTTGATGATTAATTTATTAATTAGAAATTACATGGAATATTTTTTAACTGAGGGAACTTATAGTCTCCTTTTGTATGTGAGGATATTTAGATAGAGGTAAGGTTCTTAGGGGTATAATATGGAAACTAGCTGAAGTCAAACATTAGAGAAGATACCTAACACCAAAGACTCACAGTATTTTTGACCCAGATCATAGCTTTCAAGAACTAATGTATATCTTGGGGCGGCTGGATGACTCAGTCCTTGATTTTGGCTCAGGTCATGATCTCTAATTTGTAAGTTTGAGCCCCACACTGGGCCCTACACTGACAGTGCAGAAGCTGCTTGGGATTCTCTCTCTCCCTGTGTCCTTCTCTTAGAGAGACAGAGAGAGAGAGAGAGAGAGAGAGAGAGAGCAAGCAGGGCAGAGACAGAGAGAGAGGGAGACACAGAATCCAGAACAGGCTTCAGGCTCCGAGCTGTCAGCATGGAGCCAACATGGGGCTTGAACTCAAGAATCGTGAGATCATGACCTGAGCCGAAGTTGGACACTTAACCAACTGAGCCACACAGGCGCCTCAGAAATAAACATTTTTTTAAAAGAACTTATGTAAATCTCAAAAAAAAAAAAGACTGTATATTCTTGTCAGCAGTTGTTTAGCAGTCCTATTCCTAATTGGGATAAGATGTCATAGTTCTTGCAGCTTTAAGGTAGAAAATTAACTGAAAAGTAGTTTTAATGTTGAAACACATATCATTATTTATACATTTTCTGTCAATATTAATTTAGTGCTATTTTTAACATGATCATGTGTAGTTCCCATGTTTTCTTAAATGACCTTCTGTGAGCACTTTAAATTGGCTTCTGCATGGAGTCAGTGCTATTGAAATGACCGGGAGTCTGTCTGACTTGTGTTGTCTAACATTATTAAATACCCACATTTTACTAGTTCCTGAAAATTATAGATAAAGGGACAAAATGTGAATTATATCGTTAATCAGTTTATCATATAGGAGTGGATTAAGACCTCAATATAAAAAAGCAAAAGTATTATGAAAGCTGAGAGGCCAGAAGGGTGAATTCTAATTTGATTAGATTCAGAAGTCTATTTCCTTGTTTTAAAATAACCTATTTGTTCCCTAAGTATAAAAATAACACTGAAAAGACAAAATAATAAGCACTAAATTTACATATTTTCAAGAAGTTGAACAGAAGAAATGAGATAATATTATTGAAAATCTCAACACAATGACAAAACACAATTTATATACCAATGAAATATATATGTCTGCATACATACATGCAGTAACATATGCAAATATACATACTTATGCTTATTGGAAATATATACACAATGTCAATTGTGTTTACATATATGCATGTAAGTGCATATTGTGCATGTATATAGGTATATACACACATATGTAACATATATAAACACATGCATGTGCTTTTACCTAATTGAATTATACACACACACACACAAATGCACACACACACATCAGGTGTGCTATTTTTCTACTAACATTGCATAAAAAATTACTATACTGGGACAGTTCTTCCTACAAGGTATTCTCTTTCTATGACAGACTAGATGTGCTGAAATCCTCCTGTCATATGGATGAATACCAAATATAACAATATTAGATATTCAAAAACTCTGTAGTTTAAAATGAAAAGATAAATTTGAAAGTGAGTAAGGTAGCTCCTTTACCATGAGAGAAAAACACAAACTTTGAAGTATCTGGCTCTCCTATAATTACCAATACAAACAGACTAAGTGTGTTGGATTTAAAGACAGGGTGGCAAGGGATGCAATATGGCAGTGGGTAAGGGGGCCTTGGACCCATGCAGAATGAAAAAATAGCCCTGCTTAAATGTCTCAAAGGAAGTGTATAGTATATATTAAATCTTGCCCAGAATAGACAAAAGTCCAGGAGACTTTGAGGTGACTGGTTAGTTTTATGTAGGTGTGAACCTGAACTGACACTATTTGTATGATCAAACCCAGGATACTGTATTAATATCAATTTAAAGTAGACCATAGACTTCTGAAAAGAACAAATAGAAAACTTACTGGGAGGGATAAAAATGAATCAAATCTTTAACTGAGATCTGCAAGAATCTTTAAAAGCGGATTTTAAACAAATAGGAGTTCAAAGATAGTAAAATTTCTCTGCAAATTGATTTTTGGCACTGGAACATGATGTCACAACAGTAATGGCACCCAGGGTGAAAGCTCTAACTAATCAGAATATACTTTGATTCCTCTTTCTTCAATGCTAGTCTATTCAGCATCAGTCAATTATGCTTCAAGAGACGATTTGTTGGGGTGCCTAGGTGACTCAGTCTGTTGGTTAAGCGTCCGACTTAGCTAAGATCATGATCTCACAGTTTATGGGTCTGAGCTCCGCATGGGGCTCTGCACTGACAGCTCAGAGCCTGGAGCCTGCTTTGAATTCTGTGACTCCCTCTCTCTCTGCCCCTTCCCCTGCTTGACTCTGTCTCTCTCTCAAAGATAAATAATAAACATTAAAGAGAGAGAGAGAGAGAGAGAGAGAGAGAATTTGTTAATGAAACTCCTTTGAGGATCTTTATTTATTCCCCAACCAGTCTCTTTGTCTGCATTTGGTAGTCTTCTAGTGCTTCACTACATTCTCTCACCTCTACTATTTTTTACAAAATTTGTCAGTTCTCTAGTTATGGGGATGGCATTCTTACACAGTGTTTACTGGTGTTTCCCCTGCACATATTGTTTATTATAATGGCATTTGATTAAGAGGTTCATTCAGTCTACAAATAATTAAATTCAAGTGCAAACTAAATTAAATAAATGATAATTTATGTTCTGATGCACTGGAGATTTAAAAGTAAGTGAACTTCAAATATAATAGGATTAGCAGTAGTTTAATACAGCTACTGAAGGGCCCAGATTCTTTTCTTCCTTCCAGTCTGCTAACTCCACTGATAAATTTTGCTCTTGATGACTCCCTTTTGTTTGGTTCATATGCTTATCTTTAAACCCATCATTCAGGGCTCCTGGATGGCTCAGTAGGTTAGGTTAAGCATCCATCCAACGTCAGCTCAGGTCATGATTTCGTGGTCCATGAGTTCAAGCCCCTCATCGGGCTCTGTGCTGACAGCTCAGAGCCTGCAGCCTGCTTCAGATTCTGTGTCTCTGTCTGTTTCTGCCCCTCCCCTGCTCGCACTCTGTCTCTCTCTCCCTCTCTCTCTCAAAAATAAATAAATGCTAAAAAAAAATTTTAAATAAAAAGAAAAGAAATCCATCATCCTTAAGAGTCATGGTTCCACTAAAAATGGGTGAATCATGATTTACATGTAAGCTACAAACATAATCATCTGCCTGTAAGTAATGTAGTGGCAGAGTGATACATAGCTAAATAAAATCAATTTATATTGTTAGTTGGCAAGGATGTTGTATAGGTAACCAAGCTTCTAGAGGATGCATAGTTAAAACAACTAACTTAATTATTATTTTAGGTCAAATGAAACTTAAACATGCTTTTACTGAATTTAAAATAGTGAAGTATATGAATATATTAAAATTTACTGAATACTTCTCATATTATCTATAATTTCCATCAGTTTTTTCTATAACATAAATCATGTTGTGATGAGAATCTTTGTACTCAAAATTTTACCTGAATCCCTGGTTATTTCATTAGATCTATTCCTAGAAGGCTAATTTCTATTTTAAATTGAATTTAAATATTCAGTCCTTGATATAGTGTGAAATTATTTTTCACACTGTTAGAAATAATTTATTTTTCTACCAACAATGTAAAATATTTAAAGTCATCACTTTTGAGTCAGAAATGAATATTTTTGGTTACTTTAAATTACTGACCAATTCAACTTAATAGATTTTAAAGTGGAATTTCATTACTGTTTAATTTACATATTGACTGTTTTTTAAGAAAAAAATTAACTTTAGTTATTTATTTTGAGAGAAAGAGAGAGAGAGAGATTGCACAAGTGGGGCAGGAACAGAGAGAGAAAAAAGAGATAGAATCCCAAGCAGGCTCCGTACTGTCAGTGCCGAGACAGATGCAGGGCTCAAACCCATGAACCGTGAGATCATGACCTGAGCTGAAGTTGATCACTTAATCGACTAAGCCACTCAGGTGCCCCTCTACATTGATTGTTAAAGAGCTTGGATACATATATATGAATATGCATACTATTAGCATGAATCTTCATGTGTCGTAGTGATGGGGGGCCTATTTCTTTTATTTACAAAAGGAAAATTTTGATAAAAGATTATGAAAATATTGCCTGTGAATCAAATAATCAGTTATTTGATGAGTTAATCAGTAGGTGCTAAATCACCAGTTAGGATCAAGTACTATACACTGAGATAAAAAGAAAGAATATGGTCATTATCATAAGAAACTTATATTCTAGATAAGATAAAAAATAATTTTAATAAGAAAGGATATTTGCTGAGGATCCCAAACTAAAGAAGGGTAGTCAAGGAAGATATCTTGGTAATTAATCACGTAACTAGAGAATTAAAAAGAGTCGTAGTTTTCCTAGAGGCCAAGAAAGACAAAGTTATTCCAGGAAGATACACCAGTAACGGTAGGCACAGTCAGCACACCACTTGCTGAGATATATAATAATTAAGACATTTTTGTTGTTGTTGTTCTAGAACCTTGTAAGTTTTTGCTTGTTTGCTTGCTTTTGTTGTTGGAGGTGGGAGGTCTATTGTGTGATGTGGAGAATTGTTAAGAATTAAGATGAAAGAGAAAGACACAAATTGTTTTATGTGATGGAAAGGAATTAAGAGTTTATACTGTAAGTTCAGAGTCACTGAAAATATCTGTGTCAGATGTCCAAATCTTTGTGCCATAAAGATCACTCTGGTGGGAGTATTGAGGATGAACTAGAGAGGGATTAGCATAGAGGAGCCAATTTCCTGGTAGTCTGCTGTATAGGTGTGGGAGCTGTAAATGAATCCTGGCAAGGGATGAGGAAAGTTTGCAATTTCAGTGTAAGTGGGAGTAGAGAGGAAGAGGCTTATGGAAGATGATTAGAAGATAGAATAAAGAGAGTGATTGGATGTTTAGAGTGGGTGAATATTTCAGGAATATTGTCAATTATCTGGCCCTTAGACTTTTAGCAGTACTCCAAATAATCTCTGATGAACCATGTTCACATGAAATGGGGGAGAAGGTTCAAACAACATTTTATTTTGCCCTCTGAAACTACCGTAGGAATTCTTTTTAGAAAATTATATAGGGCAGGGTAAGTAAAAGTCACAAACAATTATGAATACCTTTTTCTACATCTAGGTATTTTCTAACTTTAGGACCGTCCATAAAACTAGGATATAGGTATTCTTGTTTTATAATTAGAAAGGTAATATATCATGTAGCTATTCATTTTTAAGAAACCATTTCCAAACTCAGAGTAATAGCACAGCAGTAATACAAAAATATTTTATAATTATAGTTCATTTTTCATCAGGGGCTACTAATCTCCGTGGGGCTTACTTAGCTCATCTAGTTGCCTGAGGTACCTGGGCAACTAAGCTCGGTATCCATGTCTGTCATCTTTTTCTTGAGACAATAAGTTAGATTGGGGCATGCCCTTCTCTAGGAGATGGCAAAGCACAACCCCCCATCTATAGTCACTTTTCAAAATTCTACATGTCATGTTTGCTCTCATGTTGAATTCTCATGTTAAAATTCATGTTGAATTTTAACAGTACATTGGCTGAAGCAGATCACATGGCCAAACTGAGGTGCAGAAAATTGTACCTCACTTACCAAAGAGCATAAAAGTAAGGAGGGGTGAAAATCTGGATCTATTAGTGTAACTAATAGAGTACCACTTCATTTGTGAGTTTCTAAAGTCTGTCTGTGAATAGAATTCCTGGGTGCATATCCTGGTCTTACCATGAGCTCTGTGACTTGGACAGATTATTAACACATCTAAGACAGGTTCTCATTTCATTTTAATAAATGAAAATATTAAAAGTATTAACCTCAAATTGTTAATGTATGCATATTTATGCGCTCTATAGTTGTCTCAAAATACATGTTCAAAATTTTAACTGTGATTAACAATATTATTCCTTAAGGGTGGAAATTGATGTTCACAGGGATCGACACACTTAATAATAAAAGTTAACATTAGTGGGGGTATCTGAGTGGCTCAGTCAGTTGAGCATCTGACTTTGGCTCAGGAGTCATGATCTCATGAGTCCTGAGTTCAAGCCCCACATAGGGCTTGATGCTGTCAGCACAGAGTCCACTTCCAATCCTCGTCCCCCTTTCTCTGCCACCCCCTGCTTGCACTCTCTAAAAAATAAATAAACATTTTTCAGTTAACATTAGTATATGTATCAAAATTACTACTTGAATGCAGAAGTCCAAATTACTTGACTTTTAATCTGTTGTGTTATTCACCATCTTCTATCACTATATGAAAACCATTAAGCATGATTGATCTCCACAAACAGTATAAATATACTTCACAAAGTATTATATTCTTAAACTTATTTTGTTCAGGCTGTATTATAAAAGTTTCAGGTTAGGGAAAAATAGTATCTAATTTGAGTCTTTAATTTGCATTGAAATATAAAGTATTTACTTTTTCCTGTTTATAAAAAATTATGTGAAATAAATGCCACATTGGCTTTATGAAGTACACTAAATGACCAAAACTAAATCACATTTATGACCCACAGATTTCAACAATAAATTACATTTTAAAATGTATACTCTCTGATCCTGAATGTAAAACTAGGTCACTTGCAAGGTGGCATTATAGCCACACGTTTATCTTAATAACATTATGCTACTTTAGTATAAGGAATACTATGTAAAAGCATGAAATCAACACTTTGAGGACACCCAACTATGTACTGGAAACTGACAATTATCTGCAATCCTTGTTACAGATACTTAAGATTCTTTTAAGGAATTCATAAAGACAACCAGCACCTTCTGACAGAAAAGCGTTTTTGTGGAAACATGCCAGTTTCAATTTTATATTATGTCTGACACTATCCCATATGTTCAGAGCTCACACTTCTGAAAGAAATTTGAAAAATTGTTTGCTATACATAGATTTGTTCTGACTTTTGAATAAAACTTCCTTATCTATGGCAACTTCTAAAGAACAAGTTTTCCACATGTGGCAGGTGGGTGACTTAGTAGACAAATTGTCAGGATTCTGGCCTATGTTGCTTGAGCTGTTTATCTTTCAGGGATAAATAAACTGTCCCTCCTTCATGGGTCCATGTGCTCTAACATTTTCTCCTAAAGTAAAAAGAACAAGAGGTCCATTTTATCTTTATTCCTTGTGGAAATATCCTCCTCTTCATCACACCAGAACAGTGTCACTGTTTCTGCTCCTCTATGTGAAGGTGTGTGAATTTAAACAGTAATATCAGTTTACCTAAGTAATGTATCATGAGGTTTGCTAAATTTCCTCACCATACTCAAATGATTTCAGACTTAAGTTGATTGGGGGGTACTTCACAAATAGTACTGAGTTTTATCTGTTAATACAGTTTTATGTACATTTCTAATATTCCCTGAGATTTCTGGTGCTATGCTCATCTGTAAAACTAATGGTATAATTCAGGCTTTAAAGTTTTGTGCAAATATTCCTAAAACAAACATTTATTTCTTTATTTTATAATTAACTAATTCCATGAGGTGCAACATTGAAATACGAGGCAATTTCTAGGCACATATTTTCTTACCCAACTTCATTTGGCTTTTCATGTGAAAATACTTTTGTGAATGAAACATCCAGAAAATCAGTCACTGAACATTACTTATTTTATGTGTGTATGAAAGAAAAAGACAAAGACAGTCATAGAGAGGGAGACAGAATAAGAGAGAGAAAGACAGAATAAGAGAGAGAAAGACAGTGAAAGTAGTAAGCACCACTTATGTAGCACTTAATATGTGTTAGCCACTGTTCTAAGCAAGAATATTCATTCATCAAGACTCATGACATAGGTACCAGTATCATTGCCACTTGCCAAATGAGAACACTAGTCACACGAAGTTAAATGACTTGACCAAGTTCACACAGGTAGTTAATATTCAAGGTATTTTGTTAAGATCCAAGCATTTTGTCTCCAGATTTTGGCTCTTAACTCCAGTTAAGAATTATGTTCAGTGTTCTAAGATAGGGTAAGAGACACATAAAGAACACAGCATAGCAGCCCACAAACATAGTGCTATTAATGACTCAATTATTTAAGAGGTAAAATCATACTTTTAAGCCTTTGTCTTCTCTTCTAACATAATTATTAGCCTTTCCAATCCCTGGCAATAGGTTTATTGACTTACTGGAAACAAGTTCATTGAATTCACCACACATTATGGCAACTTGGAAACAGTATGAGACATACAATAAAATAACAGGCGTATGTCACCAATGTGCCTCTTGCTGGGTGTGTGATTTTTAGAAAGCAATTTTTGGAATTTAATCATATGCATGCATGTTTTAATCATACACACACACACACACACAATGATTAACTGGGTTAAAGAACATAAATTTCTGGGTCTTTCACAAAGGAAGAGTTCAATTAAAGTGAAATTTAAATATAAAATACATGCTCGATCCCAATAAAAACAATTTGACCTGACCTAAATGAGAGTGTTAGTGCGTACCAGTGGCTGCAATGTAAACAGCAGAATCATCTGAACATACTGTATGGCTTCAGCCACTCCTAAATCCTAAACAGATTTTCTTTGTCAGAAGGATACTATATCTGCATCTCCCTGTATCCCCTTGTTACTCCTCAACTGAAGAGGAAAACATGAACTTATTTTCTTTAATCATAAATGACTCCCATAAGGAAATCCAATGAATAATCTGGAAGTTAAGAGTCTTGGAGTTTAAGTACCAACAAACCATGTGACTGTGAGCAAGACACAATATAAATTTGAACTTTAATTTCTTCATATAGAGAATGAGGAAATTGCAAGTATTTATATGTGGAATCATTTAAATTTTTACCATAAAATGACAAAGAGTTCATAAAAATAACAATGATTTAAAGAACAATATTTAGATTTATTAATGAATGTATAAAACCTTATGGTTGTTGAAATTACCTTAAGGGAATTACCTTAAGGGAAAAATGTTTCAATATTTATGGAAATAATTTATGGTTTTCCATTTCATAAGATTCCTTTTTCATTAACATGCCCTTTTTTGAATAACATACAAGTATGAAAGAGACTATCTTTGAACTGGGCAAAAGAAATTAAGCTGTTAATCAATAGATGCTATTACACAATATGTTTATCCAAATTAAATTTAAGAAAATGGTTTAGAAAGGAACTGACAAAACATAGAACTATAAAGGAACAGCAAGAAGGACTTATTAGGAATATTTTGTGAATGGGAAATTACAAAATAAGATGAAATAGTGAAGGAAAAGAAAAATGTATGAGTAAGAAAATAAGCATAATGAAAATAAATTGGATATACTGTTTGGAAGTGTGAATAGATTCAAGAAGTTTGTAGTCATTTTCAAGGAGTCTTTCAATGAAAGAGCATGGCATTTTAAAAGGAAATTTCCAGGAACTTTACATTTGGTATTGGTGTTCCATTGAGTGCACTAACCGAGTACTAACATTATTACAAGACTCAGTCACAAAGAAATCACATGTTTTCTTTTGAAATCATTTTTCTCTTTCTTTTTCTTTCTTCCTTTCTTCTTCTCCTTCTCCTCCTCCTCCTCCTCCTCCTTCTTTGAGAGAGAGAGAGAGGGTGTGTGTGTGAGCTCAAGCAGGGAAGGGGCAGAGAGAGAGAGAGGGAGAGAGAAAATTAAAAAAAAATAATAATGTTTTTATTTATTTTTGAGACAGAGAAAGACAGAGTAGGAGTGGGAGAGGGGTAGAGAGACACGGAGACACAGAATCCAAAGCAAGCTTCAGGCTCTGAGCTGTCAGCACAGAGCCCAGCAGGGGGCTGGAACTTAGGAAATCATGACCTGAGCTGAAGTC
Organism: Lynx canadensis; assembly: GCF_007474595.2. Taxonomy (NCBI): domain Eukaryota; kingdom Metazoa; phylum Chordata; class Mammalia; order Carnivora; family Felidae; genus Lynx; species Lynx canadensis. The sequence continues at coordinate 27,523,628 of NC_044320.2, forward strand.
AGGTGCTTTACCCACTGAGCTACCCAGGTGCCATGGGGAGAGAGAATCTTAAGCAGGCTCCACCCTCAGCAGAGAGTCTGACACTCAGAGCTGTGAGATCATGACCTGAGCTGAAATCAACAGTCAGATGCTTAACTGACTGAGCCACCTAAGCACCCCAAAATCATTTTCTTTGAGGCTAGCTCTACATTAGTTTTTAGTCATTCTTACTTTAATTTGATGTGTTAGAAACATTTGGTGACCTTAGATTTCCTTTTAAAATTGGTAATGTTTAAATCCTTTCCAAATTCCATAGGACAATGTGAAGATATGAGCCTACATTATCAAAACAAGCTTTAAAAATATTTTATTTTTACTTGTAGCTTTACAGAATGTCATTGAGGGTATATGATTAAAATTTATAATATACATACATCAGTTTTGAAAACACGGTTGGGGTGCCTGGTGGCTCAGTTGGTTAAGCATCCAACTTCGGCTTAGGCCATGATCTCATGGTTCATGAGTTCAAGCCCTTTGTCGGGCTCTCTGCTGACAGATCAGAGCCTGGAGCCTACTTCATATTCTGTGTCTCCCTCTCTTTCTGCCCCTCCCCCACTCACATTCTGTCTCTCTCCTTTTCAAAAATAAATAAACATTAAAAAAAGAAGAAAACAAGGTTAAATTAAGCTTTTGGATTATAAATAAGCATTTTTACCAAGAATTCCTCTTTACTGCATGTGATATTTCACACCACTGTGTGCACTTTCTTTTCACCCTACGTAACTTCTTTTTGTCATCTCCCAATCCATTCATGGATTCTACAGGAATTCTCTTCTTCCAAAAATATAGATTTCTGCATTTCAAGCTCTTTATCAGTGTTCACTTTCCCTTATAGTGGCTAGGTACATTTTTCTACTTGTAAAATCTTCCATTTAGTTTCAAGTGAAACACGACCCTAAATCCTTACATTTGAGAGTGGTGGTGCTATAAGTTTTTAATTGCTGTGAATGATTTCTGTATATAGATCATCACAGTTGAAAAAGGTGTCCTCCATGTTTTCATACTTGGTGATTCCAGACAGAACACTACCCTGATATTTTCACAAATCAATTTCAAACATTCAGAGCTTGTGGGAAGAAAACTTTTGTTTAGAGGTAAGAAACCTGGATAAAGGGTTTATATGGAAAAGGGTTTACCTGGAAGAATTTTATATTGTAATACCAAGTCTAACTTGATTTTGAAATATTAGTTATCCCCTTTTGAGTTCCCTTGGCCACCTCCAGTTTCTGAGGTTTAGTGTTAAAAATCTCGCTTCACAGTCTTTCATATCCAATATTTAATGTTTCATGCTAGCCTAACTCCTAGAATTTCTATTAATTTCATCTGCAAAAATACATATTTTTTTTCAAGATCCAAAGTTTCTTCTAAAGCACATGAAATAAAGAGTTCACTCCTTTAGATAAAACTCTGCTGCCAGGTGTTTAGAATGTTTATTCCCCTTCTGGTATTGTCTTACAATTCACTCCTATAAAGTAAAGAGTGTAAAGGCTAACAGCCAAGTACTAAACATATAGTTCCACATAAACACAAGTCATACTTTTTATAAAAGGACATAACTTTTTACAACTGTATACTTTTTACTCACATAAATCTTTGTCAGTTGCATAAATTAATTCAAATTTATTTAGAGAAATTAAGTTAATATATGCTGAAAGTGAAATGTGCAAGAATATGAATGCTATTTTGAGATTGATATCTAAAACTTAACATGCTATTTTTATCATTGATCTGTTATACTATGGCAATTGTTATTTCTTCAAATTCACATTCTATTAAGTGATCCTAACACACTTTAAATAACTAATAGTAAAGATTGGAAACATGGTGACTTAAACATATCTATGTTATTTTCCCCTCTAACTCTCTGGTAGGACAATTCAGTAACTATATAAAGCAAGTAAATCCATACAGTGAATGAAGAGAGCTAGTGTGGACACATTCATGTTTCATACAGGTACTGTTTTTAAGACCAAGGGGTTCTCTCCCTTACCTTTAAGAAGTATGTGCTGCCAATGAATCATAGTTCTGACTAGGGATTCCCCTAGCCCAAAGGGAGTTGCCTTGCTGACGTTTGCATCCCTCCCCACGAAAGATTCTGGGATACAAAGCCCCAGCTCTCGTTTCTCACTTGGAGATGTTGGAAGGGCCATTCCAACTTCAAAACTCACTCTGGGGTTGGCTTGAGGTATCAGCCCCATTCTGCTACCCTTACCCCCTTAAAAGTGTTATTATCTGGAGTATGTTATATTTAAACACTTGCATGCAAATGTCTGTCAAGTCAGTTGTCCTAGAAACTTGACCGATGACTAATTATTTAAAGGGACTTGAATTACTTTATTAATTAAAATAATGTATAATGGGTTAGCTCAGTTTGTAGAGCATGTGAGTGCAAGACCCACTTTGGGTGTAGATATTACATGTGTACATATATACATACATATGTAAAATTAAAAAATGAAGGAAAGCCAATTAAAAAAAAACACTATAAGTTCACTTACCCAGGAATTAAGACTTTTAATTATGCAGGCATAGTTAGAAGCTGAAATACCAAGTTATGTCGCCATGGTATCCCTACTCATGAGAAGTACTTTTATTTTACTTCTATTTATCTGTTTCTGATAACTATAAACTGTGATTAGATAATGTCTGTATTATTCCATATATTTAAAAATGTTGTAATTGATTTTTCTTTTGTGTATTAAACCATGATATTTCTTAAGTATTTAAGCTTTCTCTTCATAAACAATAGTTTTCCCCTCTAGGATACAATTTGTTAATCTGGAGAATTGAAGGACTGTTATGCATGTGGCATGCTTGCAAAACATAGACAAATACCGAGATGGTCTTCTTTTTCTTGGAGGATTCAATACTTAGAGACAGATTTTACTCTTCAGAAACTTGGCTGTAATGTTTAGTTTATTACCCATCCTTGTCTAATTATAATCATAATAGCCAACATATAAAATGTCCATAAAGATTCCGATTTGTTTTAAAATGTTTAAAGATTTTATTGTTTTTATTCCTAACATTTCTTTTTTTCTGTTGATTATTTTTCTTAGTGAATGATTTCTCATCATAGAAAATTGTTCCATTCATGTTAATGTAGCAATTTTCTTTACCTGTTTCTGCTTAACTTTTCAATGTTTCCAATTTTGTTAAATTATCTTGTTATAAAATTGTACTTTGCTTTGTAATTACTTAGTTATATTCAGTAAGAGGGAAAATTAAGAGATCTATAAAAATAAGCAGGAACAGATTATAAAGGATAATGGGGAACGGGAAAACAGTAAGCCCAGAAGTGCTGCATACATTCTAAATATCACTTAAAACAAACAAAACAAAAAACAACAAAACAAAACAAAACAACAACAACAAAAACAAAACACTTCCAATCTATTTGTTAATGAAGAACAAAATAATGAGGGAAATACTTTCAGGAGGAAATAGATTGGCTACTTATGCCATTGTGAAAGGTTAAAAATAAACTATGAATTTAATGGTGACATTTTATCAACTTATTATGTTACTTTTTTCACTTAAATTATAGCATCTAGTAAATGATATGTATGTCTAGAAAAAGTGGCAGTAAATGAACTTAAAATATTTTAACTCTGCATCAAATTGAAATGGTATGAGTCATTATTCTCAATCCAAAATATTCTTGTAATTACTTTTTGTAAAATATACTGATTCTAGTATGCTGGTTAGGATATACAGACAATATCTATATTTCTTAGCTTTTTAATTAACATCTTTATTTACATTATTTTATTCCAGATTAGATTCATGGTTAATTTTAATAATTTTTGCCTTCTCCTGCAGGAGAAAATCTGAGTTGCATAGAATTTTGGCAGAACTATGAAAAGGAACTTTTTTTCTTGTGAAAGGCATATACTAACTTTCTTTATGACTAACACATGAATAACTATAATCAAACATATACGAGACAGTAGCACTGAGTATGTGGCAGTTGGGGAACATTTCTGATTTAGTCTGTTGTCCCAGAACAATGATTAATAGAGATCTTTTTTCATTCTTCGAAGTGTCCCATTCGGGTTAATAAATTACATTGTCATTCTGTTTAGATAATGGAGTTTGTACTTCTGTGTAGTTCTCCTTAACTCCATTCTCCTATCTAGTCTCACAAAAATGTAGCCTTGTGTACTGCTATCGAAACTCTCTGAACCCAGGGACCAGTTTCTGACACATATTAAGTATTCAATTTGATCTATTGAATTATACCTAAATTTACTACGAGTCCACCATGTTACCACAGTATGAACTTTGTGAAATAGATCTTAATCTCATTTTATAAATTAAGACAATTGATAGTAATTACCTTGGTCTATGTCACAGAAATAGTATATACTGGTGCCTAGATTATAGAATTATTTTATGCATTCATTTATTTGTGAAATATGAATATCAACAACATACTGAAATTAGAAAGATGGGTAACATAATCCAGGTACTCAGAAACTTTAACATCCTAATAATTGAATTTAAGCTTCTGATTCTTTTTTAAGCTTTATTAAGATATGATTAATACACCCGAAATTCACATATTTAATGTATACCGTTTGATGATTTGGGACATATGCATACCACCATGATACCATCACAATAACTAAGTTACTAAACACATCTATTATATCCAGAAATTTCCTTGTATTCTTTTGTGTATATATAAATGTGTGTGTGTCCATGTGTGGGCGTGTGTGCATGTGCGTGTGGTAAGAACCAAAATGAGAACTATCTTCAATATATTTTAAAGTTCACAGTATGGTATTGTTGATTATATGTACCGTGTTGTACAGCAGTGCAGCAGATATCTAGAACTTACTCATCTTGTATAACTGAAACCTTAAACCCACTCAGCAACATTTCCCATTCCCCGTCCTCTAAGTTCCTGGCAACCACCATTCTATTCTCTTTTCATGACTTTGACTATTTTATGTGTTTTTTTAAACGTTTATTTTTGAGAGAGAGAGAGCATGAGTAGGGGAGGAGCAGAGAGAGAGGAGACACAGAATCTGAAGCAGGCTCCAGGCTCTGAGCTGTTGGCACAGAGCCCAACACTGGGCTCGAACTCATGGACCGTGAGATCATGACCTGAGCCACAGTCAGATGCTTAACCGACTGAGCCACCCACATACCCCTATGACTTTGACTATTTTAGAATCTCCATTTAATTGGAATCATGAAATACTTGTCCTTCTGTGATTGACTAATTTCACATGGGATAATGTCCTCTAGATTCCTCTGTGTTGTCACAAATGGTGGATTTCTTCATTTTTTAAACCCACATATTGTTCTGTTGTGTATAGACTCCATATTTGTCTACCTGTTCATTTGTTGATGAACAGTGGTTTTTTTTTTTTCCAAATCTTGGATAATGATAATAATTCTGCAATAAACATGGGAGAGCAGTATCACTTGGAGATCCTGATTTCAATTCCTTTGGATAAATACCCAGAAGTGGGATTGATGGATCATATGATAGTTCTATTTTTAATTTTCTAAAGAAACTAAATAATGTTTTTCATAGTGGCTGTACCATCCTACATTCCCACCAACAGTGTATGAGGGTTCCAATTCCTCCAGATACTCACCAACACTTGTTATATTTTGGATTTTTTGAGAATAGACATCCCAATCAGTATGAGGTGATATCTCATTGTGGTTTTGTTCTGCATTTTTGTATGTTTAGTGATGTTGAACACTCTTTCATGTAACTGGTAGCCACTTGTCTATCTTGTTTGGAGAAATATCTATTCAAGTCTTTGGCCTATTTTTTATTAATTTTTTTATTTGTTTTTGCTACTGAGTTATAAGAGACTCATATATTTTAGATATTATCCTTATCAGACAGATAGTGATCAGGACAGAAAATCAATAAGAAAAAGGATTTGCACAATACTACACTATAAGGACACAACAGAAATATACAGAATATCCCATTCAATAGGAGCAGAATACACATTTTTTGAATACTACACTGGACATTGTCCAGGATAGATCATGTTAGGCCACAAAACAAGTCTTAAGAAATTTAAGAATAAAAATAGTATTAAGTATCTTTTCTTGCTACAATCAATTCTACAAAACTAGTAACAGAAGGATAATTGGAAAAGTCAAACTTCTGATTTTTTTTAATCTAGTACTTTTATCACCATAAATATAACACTTACCTTACTCTTACCAACATGAATACAACATACTATGCATTTTTATTAGCCATGGTGTATATACATAGGTTTATGAGGTAAAATATCACAAATTTCTCTCCTCTAGTGGTTTTCTTTCTTCTGATTTCTTCACATTGGAGTGTATGTATCTGAAGTATTTTTGGAGCCATATTTGTTGAAACTGTATGTACTATAATATATCATATTTAAAATAATTATATTCATAAGCTATTTCATGTACACACATAGAACACCTTCTTTTCCTTTTGCATAAAGAGTAAGATTGATCATAAATAAAGAGTGATATATAAAAAAAATGATCATAATTACCACAAAAGGACAATATAAGACTTTAAATTACATATTATATATGTTGAATTTTATTTACTTTTTATTCTTTAAAAAGGTAAGTCATTGAAACTAACAGACATATATAATTATTTTTAAATAAAATTAAATTACATTCTAGGAGATGTAGAATTTTTTAATTTTATCTTTTTAAATTTTTTTTCAACGTTTATTTATTTTTGGGACAGAGAGAGACAGAGCATGAACGGGGGAGGGGCAGAGAGAGAGGGAGACACAGAATCGGAAACAGGCTCCATGCTCTGAGCCGTCGGCCCAGAGCCTGACGCGGGGCTCGAACTCACGGACCGCGAGATCGTGACCTGGCTGAAGTCGGACACCTAACCGACTGCGCCACCCAGGCGCCCCTTTAATTTTATCTTTAAAAAAATACTTCTCTCCAAAATTTACTTCTATATTGAATTTGCACTTTTATTAAGATAGTAAATTATATTTAATGAATATGTAGTGTCATTTCTTCCAGACAAAACTGTGAATGAAATTTGCTTTAACCAAGACTAGAAATTTAAAATATTGAGAGTCAATGACTTTTAACACGTAGTTTCTTTCATTACATTTCATTTGATGGCAAAAACAACTAACAGTTCCATGTAAAACTCATCACATAAGTAAAATTGGCACAAACTAAACTTTCAAAGAGAAAATATGCATAATTCATAATTAAATGATAAATTGCAATGCATTCATAAAGTATCCTAAAGAGTGTTCCATGAGAAGAATATATATTCTGCTGCTGCTAAGATCGAATGGTCTGTGTATGTCTGTTAGGTTTAATTGGTCTAAAATATTGTTCAAATTCAGTGTTTCCTTTTTTTATTTAAGTCTGAATGGTCTATCCATTCTTGAAAATGAGGTACTGAAGTCCCTTAGAATTATTGTATTTTTGTCTTTTAACTCCCTTCAGATTTGTTAGTATTTGCTTAACATATTTAGATGTTCTGGTGTTCAGTGCATATATACTTAATGATTGTTGTATCTTCTTGTTCAGTTGACCCCTTTTCGTGATTTAATGACCTTTGTTCCTTATTACTGCTTTTTAACTAACATCTATTTTGTCTAATATAAAATACCTATTTCTGCTTTCTTGGATTCCTTTTGCATGGAATATCCTTTTACATTCCTTCAGTTTGTGCCTATGTATATCCTTAAAGCTAAGATGTATCTCTTGTAAGCAGAATAAGGTTGGTTCTTGTTTTATGTTGTTTTGTTTTTGTTTTTGTTTTAATCCATTCAGTCACTCTATACCTTTGGATTGGAGAAGCCAAGCCCATGAACAGCTTTGGAGGCCATGGCTATTGGTGGCATAGCATTGGAAGCCAGTGACAGATGACAGGTGTCAGACTGGTAGTGTGCAAATACATGGGTTGGCCCTCCAGGATGCACACAGCAGTAAGGGTTAACTTTGCAGGTGTAGCATGGCATTTTATTTTTTTATTATTTTTTTTATTTTTTTATATGAAATTTATTGACAAATTGGTTTTCATACAACACCCAGTGCTCATCCCAAAAGGTGCCCTCCTCAATACCCATCACCCACCCTCCCCTCCCTCCCACCCCCCATCAACCCTCAGTTTGTTCTCAGTTTTTAACAGTCTCTTATGCTTTGGCTCTCTCCCACTCTAACCTCTTTTTTTTTTTTTTTCCTTCCCCTCCCCCATGGGTTAGCATTTTATACTAAGTTAGCCACAAAGGCCTGGCCTGGCTGCTGGTGCATGTGCAGAGCTCCAGCAGGTGTCAGGAAGTGAATGGGGAGGGACTCAGATGGCTGGCATGAATGCAGATACCTGTGGAGCAAAAGTCAATGAAATGCACAGGATTTCTCCTGCAGCTGTCCTGACCATTGATTTCTTCAGTGGTGAAAGCTGCTGATGGTTATGTGCAGAGTAGACTAGGGAATGGTGGCTGTGCCTGCTGTTTGGCTGAATATAATTTTAAGAATTGGAATACACAATGAGAATGCATCATATATAACAATGCTGTCTTTGTTAGCCTTTAGTACATACCATAACTCAACAAAATTTTGATGATTTTGGAAAACAAAAAAATATGTATGGTTCATTGAGTATTATAGAGTGGTAGGTACATATCCTAATAGATTTTTCAAATTTTATCTGATCAATACAGAGATCTGATCATCTGTATCTGATCTTATCTGGTACAACATTAAAAGGTTGTATAACATTATTCTTTTTTTTTTTATGGTAACAAACAGGTTTTATTTTTCCTACAGTATCACATTTGCATATTCCCTTCAAAAACTTGTGGTCATAATTTCTATTTGAAAACTACATTCAGAGATTCTAAACGACAGCCAAATGCCATCCCTTTACAACTAACATCTTTCAAAGGAAATAAACAAACGTCTCTCTCTGTAGTCTCTCTCTTTTTTTTTTTATTATATATGAAATTTATTGACAAATTGGTTTCCATACAACACCCAGTGCTCATCCCAAAAGGTGCCCTCCTCAATACCCATCACCCACCCTCCCTTCCCTCCCACCCCCCATCAACCCTCAGTTTGTTCTCAGTTTTTAACAGTCTCTTATGCTTTGGCTCTCTCCCACTCTAACGTCCTTTTTTTTTTTTTTCCTTCCCCTCCCCCATGGGTTCCTGTTAAGTTTCTCAGGATCCACATAAGAGTGAAACCATATGGTATCTGTATTTCTCTGTATGGCTTATTTCACTTAGCATCACACTCTCCAGTTCCATCCACGTTGCTACAAAAGGCCATATTTCATTTTTTCTCATTGCCACGTAGTATTCCATTGTGTATATAAACCACAATTTCTTTATCCATTCATCAGTTGATGGACATTTAGGCTCTTTCCATAATTTGGCTATTGTTGAGAGTGCTGCTATGAACATTGGGGTACAAGTGCCCCTATGCATCAGTACTCCTGTATCCCTTGGGTAAATTCCTAGCAGTGCTATTGCTGGGTCATAGGGTAGGTCTATTTTTAATTTTCTGAGGAACCTCCACACTGCTTTCCAGAGCGGCTGCACCAATTTGCATTCCCACCAACAGTGCAAGAGGGTTCCCATTTCTCCACATCCTCGCCAGCATCTATAGTCTCCTGATTTGTTCATTTTGGCCACTCTGACTGGCATGAGGTGATACCTGAGTGTGGTTTTGATTTGTATTTCCCTGATAAGGAGCGACACTGAACATCTTTTCATGTGCCTGTTGGCCATCTGGATGTCTTCTTTAGAGAAGTGTCTATTCATGTTTTCTGCCCATTTCTTCACTGGGTTATTTGTTTTTCAGGTGTGGAGTTTGGTGAGCTCTTTATAGATTTTGGATACTAGCCCTTTGTCCGATATGTCATTTGCAAATATCTTTTCCCATTCCATTGGTTGCCTTTTAGTTTTGTTGGTTGTTTCCTTTGCTGTGCAGAAGCTTTTTATCTTCATAAGGTCCCAGTAATTCACTTTTGCTTTTAATTCCCTTGCCTTTCGGGATGTGTCGAGTAAGAGATTGCTACGGCTAAGGTCAGAGAGGTCTTTTCCTGCTTTCTCCTCTAAGGTTTTGATGGTTTCCTGTCTCACATTTAGGTCCTTTATCCATTTTGAGTTTATTTTTGTAAATGGTGTGAGAAAGTGGTCTAGTTTCAACCTTCTGCATGTTGCTGTCCAGTTCTCCCAGCACCATTTGTTAAAGAGGCTGTCTTTTTTCCATTGGATGTTCTTTCCTTCTTTGTCAAAGATGAGTTGGCCATACGTTTGTGGGTCTAGTTCTGGGGTTTCTATTCTATTCCATTGGTCTGTGTGTCTGTTTTTGTGCCAGTACCATGCTGTCTTGATGATGACAGCTTTGTAGTAGAGGCTAAAGTCTGGGATTGTGATGCCTCCTGCTTTGGTCTTCTTCTTCAAAATTCCTTTGGCTATTCGGGGCCTTTTGTGGTTCCATATGAATTTTAGGATTGCTTGTTCTAATTTCGAGAAGAATGCTGGTGCAATTTTGATTGGGATTGCATTGAATGTGTAGATAGCTTTGGGTCGTATTGACATTTTGACAATATTTATTTTTCCAATCCATGAGCAGGGAATGTCTTTCCATTTCTTTAAATCTTCTTCAGTTACCTTCATAAGCTTTCTATAGTTTTCAGCATACAGATCCTTTACATCTTTGGTTAGATTTATTCCTAGGTATTTTATGCTTCTTGGTGCAATTGTGAATGGGATCATTTTCTTTATTTGTCTTTCTGTTGCTTCATTGTTAGTGTATAAGAATGCAACTGATTTCTGTACATTGATTTTGTATCCTGCAACTTTGCTGAATTCATGTATCAGTTCTAGCAGACTTTTGGTGGAGTCTATCGGATTTTCCATGTATAATATCATGTCATCTGCAAAAAGCGAAAGCTTGACTTCATCTTTGCCAATTTTGATGCCTTTGATTTCCTTTTGTTGTCTGATTGCTGATGCTAGAACTTCCAGCACTATGTTAAACAACAGCGGTGAGAGTGGGCATCCCTGTCATGTTCCTGATCTCAGGGAAAAAACTCTCAGTTTTTCCCTGTTGAGGATGATGTTAGCTGTGGGCTTTTCATAAATGGCTTTTATGATCTTTAAGTATGTTCCTTCTATCCCGACTTTCTCAAGGGTTTTTATTAAGAAAGGGTGCTGGATTTTGTCAAAGGCCTTTTCTGCATCGATTGACAGGATCATATGGTTCTTCTCTTTTTTTTTGTTAATGTGATGTATCACGTTGATTGATTTGCGAATGTTGAACCAGCCCTGCATCCCAGGAATGAATCCCACTTGATCATGGTGAATAATTCTTTTTATATGCTGTTGAATTCGATTTGCTAGTATCTTATTGGGAATTTTTGCATCCATATTCATCAGGGATATTGACCTGTAGTTCTCTTTTTTTACTGGGTCTCTGTCTGGTTTAGGAATCAAAGTAATACTGGCTTCATAGAAGGAGTCTGGCAGTTTTCCTTCCCTTTCTATTTCTTGGAATAGCTTGAGAAGGATAGGTATTATCTCTGCTTTAAACGTCTGGTAGAACTCCCCTGGGAAGCCATCTGGTCCTGGACTCTTTTTTGTTGGGAGATTTTTGATAACCGATTCAATTTCTTCGCTGGTTATGGGTCTGTTCAAGCTTTCTATTTCCTCCTGATTGAGTTTTGGAAGAGTGTGGGTGTTCAGGAATGTGTCCATTTCTTCCAGGTTGTCCAATTTGTTGGCATATAATTTTTCATAGTATTCCCTGATAATTGTTTGTATCTCTGAGGGATTGGTTGTCATAATTCCATTTTCATTCATGATTTTATCTATTTGGGTCATCTCCCTTTTCTTTTTGAGAAGCCTGGCTAGCGGTTTGTCAATTTTGTTTATTTTTTCAAAAAACCAACTCTTGGTTTCGTTGATCTGCTCTACAGTTTTTTTAGATTCTATATTGTTTATTTCTGCTCTGATCTTTATTATTTCTCTTCTTCTGCTGGGTTTAGGCTGCCTTTGCTGTTCTGCTTCTATTTCCTTTAGGTGTGCTTTTATGTTTTGTATTTGGGATTTTTCTTGTTTCTTGAGATAGGCCTGGATTGCAATGTATTTTCCTCTCAGGACTGCCTTCGCTGCGTCCCAAAGCATTTGGATTGTTGTATTTTCATTTTCGTTTGTTTCCATATATTTTTTAATTTCTTCTCTAATTGCCTGGTTGACCCACTCATTCGTTAGTAGGGTGTTCTTTAACCTCCATGCTTTTGGAGGTTTTCCAGACTTTTTCCTGTGGTTGATTTCAAGCTTCATAGCATTGTGGTCTGAAAGTATGCATGGTATAATTTCAATTCTTGTAAACTTATGAAGGGCTGTTTTGTGACCCAGTATATGATCTATCTTGGAGAATGTTCCATGTGCACTCGAGAAGAAAGTATATTCTGTTGCTTTGGGATGCAGAGTTCTAAATATATCTGTCAAGTCCATCTGATCCAATGTCTCATTCAGGGCCCTTGTTTCTTTATTGACCGTGTGTCTAGATGATCTATCCATTTCTGTAAGAGGGGTGTTAAAGTCCCCTGCAATTACCACATTCTTATCAATAAGGTTGCTTATGTTTATGAGTAATTGTTTTATATATTTGGGGGCTCCGGTATTCGGCGCATAGACATTTATAATTGTTAGTTCTTCCTGATGGATAGACCCTGTAACTATTATATAATGTCCTTCTTCATCTCTTGTTACAGCCTTTAATTTAAAGTCTAGTTTGTCTGATATAAGTATGGCTACTCCAGCTTTCTTTTGGCTTCCGGTAGCATGATAAATAGTTCTCCATCCCCTCACTCTGAATCTAAAGGTGTCCTCAGGTCTAAAATGAGTCTCTTGTAGACAGCAAATAGATGGGTCTTGTTTTTTTATCCATTCTGATACCCTATGTCTTTTGGTTGGCACATTTAATCCATTTACATTCAGTGTTATTATAGAAAGATACGGGTTTAGAGTCATTGTGATGTCTGCATGTTTTATGCTTGTAGTGATGTCTCTGGTACTTTGTCTCACAGGGTCCCCCTTAGGATCTCTTGTAGGGCTGGTTTAGTGGTGACAAATTCCTTCAGTTTTTGTTTGTTTGGGAACACCTTTATCTCTCCTTCTATTCTAAATGACAGACTTGCTGGATAAAGGATTCTCGGCTGCATATTTTTTCTGTCTAGCACCCTGAAAATCTCGTGCCAATTCTTTCTGGCCTGCCAAGTTTCAAAAGAGAGATCAGTCACGAGTCTTATAGGTCTCCCTTTATATGTGAGGGCACGTTTACCCCTTGCTGCTTTCAGAATTTTCTCTTTATCCTTGTATTTTGCCAGTTTCACTATGATATGTCGTGCAGAAGATCGATTCAAGTTACGTCTGAAGGGAGTTCTCTGTGCCTCTTGGATTTCAATGCCTTTTTCCTTCCCCAGTTCAGGGAAGTTCTCAGCTATTATTTCTTCAAGTACCCCTTCAGCACCTTTCCCTCTCTCTTCCTCCTCTGGGATACCAATTATGCGTATATTATTTCTTTTTAGTGTATCACTTAGTTCTCTAATTTTCCCCTCATACTCCTGGATTTTTTTATCTCTCTTTTTCTCAGCTTCCTCTTTTTCCATAACTTTATCTTCTAGTTCACCTATTCTCTCCTCTGCCTCTTCCATCCGAGCTGTGGTGGTTTGCATTTTGTTTTGCATTTCCTTTAAAGCGTTTTTCAGCTCCTCGTGACTGTTCCTTAGTCCCTTGATCTCTGTAGCAAGAGATTCTCTGCTGTCCTGTATACTGTTTTCCAGCCCAGCGATTAATTTTATGACTATTATTCTAAATTCACTTTCTGTTATATTATTTAAATCCTTTTTGATCAGCTCATTAGCTGTTGTTATTTCCTGGAGATTCTTCTGAGGGGAATTCTTCCGCTTGGTCATTTTGGATAGTCCCTGGTGTGGTGAGGGCCTGCAGGGCACTTCCCCTGTGCTGTGGTGTATAACTGGAGTTGGTGGGCGGGGCCGCAGTCCGACCTGATGTCTGCCCCATCCCACCGCTGGGGCCACAGTCAGACTGGTGTGTGCCTTCTCTTCCCCTCTCCTAGGGGTGGGATTCACTGTGGGGTGGTGTGGCCCATCTGGGCTACTTGCACACTGCCAGGCTTGTGATGCTGGGGATCTGGCGTATTAGCTGGGGTGGGTACGCAAGGTGCATGGCGGCAGGGGGGCAGGCTTAGCTTGCTTCTCCTTAGGTGATCCACTTCAGGAGGGGCCCCTCTTCTGTGGGCCTCTCGTCTGCGCTTGGGTCTGGCGACTCCGTTCTGCTAATCCTCTTGCGGTTTTCTGGGTTATTTAGGCCGGTGTAGGTGGAATCTAAGTGATCAGCAGGACACGCGGTGAGCCCAGCGTCCTCCTACGCCGCCATCTTCCTGTAGTCTCCTGTATAACATTATTCTAATACTAAGCCCTTGTACTCTTACCTACAACTTCAAACTATATTGTTAACTAAAGAAAAGGAGAAAACAAAATTTGATTCCAAATAAGTAGTAATATAGCAAAAGCATATTCATTATATGTACATATGTACATAAAGCATTGAAATAATTCTACATATAACTATCAAAATTTCAAGAGTGGGAGTGAGGAGAGTAAGGATGATATTATACTTTGTAGAGTTATAAATTATTTGCATTTTAAAAATAGTATATTTATGTGTTGCTTATTTTTTTAAGCGGGAAAATTATACAGTAAAATTTTCAAATTCTGAAGTAGCCAGATTACTGGTGTTGCATATAATGTTGCATATTTTGGCATTTTTAGTGCCTTTTACTGACCTTTAATTTGTTTCAGTTCCTGGTAGAAAAAATGCACCAGACAAGTTAAGCAGGTGAGGAAAACATTTTTCAAAACTATCACCATAGAGGAAAAGATTAAACTCGTTTCCACAGAAATGAGAAATAAAAAAGAGTTTAAGCACTGGAATGAGCTAGTACAAAAGCACTGTGGAGACTTTAAGGTGGAGATTGGTGACTGTCATTTGGCCATGTGTGTTTGGTAATTGGTGCATATCAAACTTAGGCTCCTTCCCTCCCACACAGATTAGGAGATAGGGTCTCTATAGTATTTGATGCTGACATTTCAAAAAGATGGCTCACAGGTCTTTGAGAAAGTCATTCCCAGGTTTAAAACTGGCAAGAGCCTGGGGAAAGGTTTACACTCCCAAGGGACAGAGAAAGAGTTTACAATTGTAAGTTTTCCAACATAAGTAAGTTTTTTCTAAGAAAAGGGGGCTCAGGGGTGTATAATCAGGAGAAAACCTGTCAAAAGCTTAGACAAGCTTAGAAGAATGTTAAGGCCTTCTTGGTCAATACTATATGTGTAACTGTTCCAAAGAGGGCTTTTTACTTGAAAATAAACAGACTTTGTACTGGAGACCTTAACTAATTTTTTTTTTCTTTCTGTTTTTCTTTATCTCTTCTCAGTCTTTCCCTTTTCCTCCCCCCTTCCTCCTTCTCCTCTTCTCCTCCTCCTCCACCTCCTTCTTTTCTGTCTTTTAACTGAGAAAAAGATCACAAAGATAATTTACTACCATTTGTAGGAAATTAGATTTAAAATATGTTAAAACAAGAAGAAAACTCTAATATTGGTAAAGGTTTTCCAAGTTAATAAGCTTTTCCACCATGTTATTTCATCAGCAATTTTCAAGCTTTAATTACTCTACAGAATTGCAGAGTAAATTATTGCAAGCTTTTCTGAGTGTTTTTCCCTATTACTTACTGCAAGGAATTGATTATTAATATTTAGAAAAAGAACAGAAAAAGAAATATTGATAGAGTTTTGTTATATTTTTGTAGTTTTTGAGTTGATATTCTATACAGATAATTTGTAAGTAAGAATGTACTGACTTACGGCCTCTTTCTCTGAAGTATGCAGGTCATAGACTATGCCTTTCTTTTCTGTACCTCAATGAATTAAGTCAATGCCTCGGAGCAATTGGTGTTCGATAAGAACTGGACAAATTCACAAACAAATGAATGATATTGTAGGTGTTTGGTCTGATGTTAGTTGTAGGAAGATTAGCACTAATCCTCAAAGTATCAACTAAAAGCCCTGTTATTTTTATGAAAAATTAAGTTCCTTGATTTAGCAATGCATAAAGAATTAGAAGATTGTCTTCAGGGATAGTTTTGAAAGGTCATTTATACTGAGAAGGACTTGACTTTTAATAGTTTAGGAGTCAATTTTATGGGAAAAAATAGTGGTCATTAAATTAGCATATTCTCTTATTGCTAAATTACTACCTTTTTTCTCTGGTATTATTTTGGAATATGATTCAAATTCCTCTTTAAATTAATAGGTGGCCACTTGCAATAGGTGGTCTTTTGACCACCTCTGGAAGATATCTCAGCTTCCTTTTGGTAGCAATTTTGAAAAGATTTCCCCTCCTCCTCCTCCTCTTCTTCTTCTTCTTTTTCTTTTCCTTCTTCCTATTATTTTAATACAAAAGCCACCCACTCCTTCTCAACAAACTTTGATAACCATGCCACTGTCCTGCTCACCTCCCTAATACTACTTCTGGGTCTGTGAGCAGTGAGATATATGAAGGAGAAGGGAATGTCTTCTAGGGGCATTAAGAGGAATCCAAGAAATAGGGTTCAGGGTTCCCAGGTAACCTCAGAGTGGATAAGACTGTGCTTGTTCCTTTTCTGGTGATGAGAACCACTGTCAAAGCTGAACAAACTTGAATCTGAGGCAGTTGTCACTGTTGGGGGCCCTGCCTCAGGTTCGTTGGAATTATCAACAAGCCCAGGGTTAAGGGGTAAAGGCAGACATAAGAATACTTGATACGGAGCCAGTAAGCCAGTGTTTTCAAGCAGAAGATTCTTCTTATCAAATGAATTCTCAAGCAGAATCCTCACATGTAAAACAGTGGAACTACTCAGATCTGATTGAAATGGGCTATTCAGAGATCACAGCCTATCATCTTCTCTGAGACATCTCCACAGAACTTTGGTGCTCTGTGAAGCAGCTCTAACCCCAGGATATCTGAAATGAAGAGTAAAAATAGGGCCCAAAGAGGTTAGGTAAGTTTCCCAAAGCCATACAGTAAATCCAGGTCCCCTCATCCGAGGCCAGCAGGCCTTTCCCTTCACTGCCTCCCTTTTTTGGAAACAAACAAACAAAACTGGTTATGTGGTCATAAGTGTACAGCATACATATTTATTTCATATGTAACATTTGGTAAGTTATCAAATGTAGCAGTCCTTGAGATGTCCGTCTATTCTAAGCCTATCCCACTATTGTAATTTAGAAGCACTTAACATTTTCGTCTCCCAGGTTCCCAGCTGGAAAGGAATTTTGTCTTAGGATGAATCACACCTTGAGACTGACCCATATCCGATTTAGATGATATTTAGATGAGACTTTGGATTTTAGACTTTTGAATTGATGGCGGAATGAGGTTTGGGGAAAGTAATTAATGAATTTGCATATGAGAAGAACATGAATTTTGAGGGATCATTGGCAGAATGTTATATAGGCCAAATGTTTCCCCCTAAATTCATATGTTAAACATTGTCTCTTCATCCCTCCTGATGTGACAATATTAGGATATGGGACCTTTAAGAGATAATTAGAGTTAGATGAGGTAATGAGGGTAGAGCCTCATGAGGGAGATTAGTGCCCTTATAAAAGTTACCAGAGAGGGGTGTCTGAGTGACTCAGTCTGTTAAGTGTCTGACTTAGGCTCAGGTCATGATCTCCTGGTTCGTGAGTTTGAGCCCCACATATGGCTCTGTGCTGACAGCTCAGAGCCTGGAGCCTGCTTCAGATTCTGTGTCTCCCACTTCCTCTGCTCACCCCCCTGCAACTTGTGCTGTCTCTCAAAAATAAATAAATAAACACTAAAAAAAAATGTTATGAGAGAAAGACAGCTTGCTTCTCTCTCTGCCATGTAAAGACACAATAACTTGGTAGTCTGAAACCCAGAAGGGAACTCTCCAGGTTCCCACCAGCTGGCACCCTGTCTCTTGAACTCCCAGTGTCTGTAACAATGAAAAATAAATCTCTGTTGTTTAACGCCACCCAATCTATGGCAGTTTGTTACAGCAGCCCAAACCGACGTAGGTGTTCACGTTATCACATACCATTCTCACAATTAACATTATCTGTATTTAAAAGATAGGAAAATTTATTTCAAAGATTTCATCTTACTGGATCGAGATTGCAAAGCTATTACTATTTTAGAGTTAAGATTTGAACCAAAAGCAGTGTTTCCAAGGCCAAACTATGCCTTCAATTACTCTTCCCATACTCTTTTTTTTTTGTTTATTAAATTATTGTGAAAAAAGAAAAAGAGTATGCATGCTTAGATTTCTGTTCAGGTTCTCATCATTAAATATAAGTACTGTATATGCATGGTTCTTGAAGTCCATATGTTTCCAGAGCACTTGGGGAAGAGAGGAATTACGTGAAATAAATCTCTGAATTCTGTCCTCAGGAAGTTTATAATATAGTTAGAGAAATAAGACAAAAAACAAATATATAAGGCTCATAGATTTCTTTTTGTGATAGGAACACTTAACATAAGATCTATTTCTCAGTAAATTTTTAAAATATACAATACAGAATTCTTAACTATAAGCACTCTCCTATACAGTATATTTCTAGTATTTATTCACCTTGCGTAACAAACTTCTCAACTTTTGACTAATACCTCCTTGTTTCCCCTTCTAGACCCTGACGACCACCATTTTACTCTCCGTTTCTATGAGTTTGATTATTGTAGATTCCTCAATAAGTGATATCATATATTATTTGTCCTTCTGTGGCTGGCTTATTTCACTTAGTCTAATGTCCTCTAGATTCATCCATGTTGTTATTTTACTATGCAGAAGCTTTTTAGTTCGATATAAGTCCCACTTACTTATTTTTGCTTTTATTGTTTGTGCTTTTGGTGTCATATCCAAAATAAATTATTCTTAAGACCTGTGTCAAGCTTTTTCCCTATGTTTTCTTATAGGAGTTTTATGGTTTCAGGTCTTGCATCTTAAGTTAATTTTGTGAATGGTTTTAAGATGGGGATACTATTTCATTCTTGCATGTGGATATCTAGTTTTCCCTACACTATTTAGTGCAGACTATCCCTTCTCCATTGAGTATTCTTGACTCCTTTGTCTAATATTAGTTGACCAGGGGTTCCTGGGTGCCTCAGTCAGTTAAGCGTCCAACTTCAGTCAGATCATGATCTCACAAGTTTGTGAGTTAGAGCCCCACTTCGGGCTCTCTGCTGTCAGCATAGAGCTTGCTTCAGATTTTCTGTCTTCCTCTCTGTCTACTACTCCCCCATGCTTTCTCTCTCTCTCTCTCATTCTCTCTGTCTCTCTCTCTCTCTCTCTCTCTCTGCCTCTCTCTCTCTGTCTCTGTCTCTCTGTCTTTCAAAAATAAATAAACATTTAAAAATATATTGGTTGACCATATATTTGTGGGCTTATTTCTGGGTTTTTGATTCTGTTCCATTGTTCTATGTCTGTTTTTATGCTGGTACTATACTGTTTGCTTATTATAGCTTTGCAATATATTTTGAAGTTAAAATATGCCTATAGCTTTGTTCTTGTTAAGAATGTATTTGTCCCGGGGCGCCTGGGTGGCGCAGTCGGTTAAGCGTCCGACTTCAGCCAGGTCACGATCTCGCGGTCCGTGAGTTCGAGCCCCGCGTCAGGCTCCGGGCTGACTCGGAGCCTGGAGCCTGTTTCCGATTCTGTGTCTCCCTCTCTCTCTGCCCCTCCCCCGTTCATGCTCTGTCTCTCTCTGTCCCAAAAATAAATAAAAAGCGTTGAAAAAAAAAATTTAAAAAAAAAAAAAAAGAATGTATTTGTCCATTTGGGGTCTTTTGTGAAAATTCTCAAATAAATTTTAGGACTTTTTTTTCTATTTATGGGAAAAAATGACAAGACCCATATGTTTTTAAAAATAAACTTAAGGGGCTCCTGGGTGGCTCAGTCAGTTAAGCGGCCGATTTTGGCTCAGGTCATGGTCTCGTGGTCCGTGAGTTAGAGCCCCGCGTCGGGCTCTTTGCTGACAGCTCAGAGCCTGGAGCCTGTTTCAGATTCTGTGTCTCCCTCTCTCTGACCCTCCCCCATTCATGCTCTGCCTCTCTCTGTCTCAAAAATAAATAAACGTTAAAAAAATAAAAAAATAAAAAATAAACTTAAAATGGTTAATGTTTCATATCAAAGATTGAATAATTAAAATCAGTAAGGTTAGGAAGGGGATCAAAACTGAAAAGCAAAAAGAAACAAATGAACCTAAATGTACTACAAATGAATATCATAATTGCATCCTAAGAGAGAAGAGAGAACAAAGAACTAATCTAAGTAATTTTGCAAACCTAATTTTGTCTCTCTTACATAACACTAAAAGTAAGAATTATAAGCAAATAAGTTGCTCTAGTCAATAGTTTGATTTGCATAAAGGTATGGGTTAGTAATTCCACATCTATATAATATACAATCTAAAATTGAGCAAATAAAAATTTTGTGAATAATGAAAGCCAGGTTCCTCTCTGTCAGATTGAGGGGATAAAAATAAAGAAAAAGAAGGATATTATTAGCCCTGTGGTGTTGGGCTGGTATTGAAGATGTCAGTGTGAGTTCAGGTAATACAGGTAACAGGTAGGTAGGTAGGTAGGTAGGTAGACAGACTTACTAATGTGTGTGTGTGTGTGTGTGTGTGTGTATGGACATATATGTAATTATAAATATAGATATAGACATATCTTACTTCTGTTCTCTGAGAGTACCTGTAAGCAGTGACACCTCAATGAGTATGCCTAAGACCTGGATCTTAGTTTATGCATTTCATCCTCCAGCATGAGAAAATCAGGCTTCTGGGACAAATGAATAATTTCAGAGCTAGGGCATGTATGTTCAAAGTAAGATTAGAATAAAAATGAAACAGTTGCAAGAGAGTACTCAAAATATGATGGACACATGAAATAGATTTTAAAAAGCCTATTTAGAGAAGCTACCAATGGCCAATAAGAGACAATTTGAGCAGCAAATTATAATGATCCATTCTATAGTAGATTTTTATGCAAACAATAAAATCAGAATCCATGAATTTATACTGAAGAGCATGAGCAAATAAACATATAAATTAATAAAACATGAAGAAAGAAAAGTGATTTATCACAGCAAAATTACAACTTATGAAAGAAATGATGAAAATAAAATATTTCCATGACAGATATCACAGTGATAGGTGTTATAAGCAAACTTCATCATTGGATGATAAAAAATAATGGAAAAGTATAAGAAACAATCTCAAAATATCTCAGCAAAAGATATTTTTAATTAAAGAAAATATCAAGTTTATGAGAAACCAAGCAGGTAATACTAAAATCAAGTGACAAAGTAACAAAGTAACAATTGCTAGACAAGTGACAAAGTAATATAACTAACAGGACAGCATGTACCTCCTGATATGATGCATTAAAAATACAAAGTCACTGTTGCAGCATTGCAGCCAAATTTGTGTAATCTGGATTTAATCACAGGAAAATATCACACAAATCCACATTCAACAAAATAACTGGCTGGTACTTTTCAAAAATGTGTAAGTCATAAAAGACCAAAGACAAACTGATAATTTTTTTCAGAAAAAAAGAAAGCAAAATAATATGACAACTAAATTTGATGCTAGACCAGCATTAGTATGGCAATAGTTAAAATATGAATACAGCCTACAGATTTGATAACACTATTGTGCCAGTGTAAATTTTTTAGCTTTTGTATTTGTGCTGTTGTTTTGTAATTAAATAACTTTTGAAAAATATAGTTGAAAAGTATATTGGAATTCTTTGAACTGATTTTGCACCATTTTTAATGCATCTGAAAATTCTTTCAAAGATGTATCAACACTAATTATCAACCAAATGAAACTTAAAACCACAAACCTTACACCTGTTGGAATGGCTAAAATCAAAAATACAAGAAATAACAAGTGTTGATGAGGGTATGGAAAAAAGGAACCCTTGTGCGCTATTTGTGGGAATTCAAAAGTGGTGAAACCACTGTGGAAAACAGTATGGAGGTTACTCAAAAAATTAAAAGTAGAGTTCCCATATGATCCAGTAATTTTACTACTGGGTATTTACCCAAAGAAAATAAAAATATTAATTCAAAAATATATATGCACCCTATGTTTATTGTAGCATTATTTACAATAGCTAACATATGGAAACAACCTAAGTGTCCATCAGTAGATGAATGGGTAAGGAAGATGTGAGATACACACACACACACACACACACACACACACACAAAATGAAGTATTATTAAGCCATAAAAATGAATGAAATTTGCAACAACATGGATGGACCGAAAGCACATTATGCTGAGTGAAATAGTCAGAGAAACACAAATATGATTTCACTCATATGTGGAATTTAAGAAACAAAACAGGGGCCCCTGGGTGGCTCAGTCAGTTGAACATCTGACTTCGGCTCAGGTCATGATCTCGTGGTTCGTGAGTTCAAGCCCCTCAGCGGGCTCTGTGCTGGCAGCTCAGAGCCTGGAGCCTGTTTCAGATTCTGTGTCCCCTTCTCTCTCTGCCCCACCCCTGCTTGTGCTCTCTGTCTTTCAAAAATGAATAAACATAAAAAAAATTTTAAAAAGGAACAAACAATGAAAAATGGAGACTAACAAAAACACAAACTCTTAAATATAGACAACAAACTGGTAGCTGCCAAAGGGGTGGTGGGTCTAAGGGAATGGGTGAAATAGGTAAAGGGAATTAAGAGTACATACTTATACTGATGTGCATTAAGAAATGTATAGAATTGTTGAATCATTGTATTGTACACCTGACTCTTATAACTATGTTAATTATATTCGACAAAGAAGAAAATATAAGCATTAAAAAAGTTAAGAAAATATTAAACCTGGGCTGAGTTGTACTGTATCTGTTTTTCGAACAGAAAAGAAAATAAATATACAGAAGCCATTTTGAAAAGTTCACAAATGAGAGAGGATTTATGGAAGACCTTGAATAGAGAAAATACAGGCGTTGTTTCTTTTTATATAAGGAATTCTGTAAGGGGAAGCAGGACTGTATACAGAATATTTGTTTGGGTGAGAATTTAGTGAGGATACAAATGTCATTCAAGGAGTAATTTATATTTTATGATGATAAATAAAGACGGCAGCAACCAAGAGACCACCTTCAACATTTTTAATTTAATTAGATAAATTGCTTATAATACTTGCTGTGGTCAAAAGTGATTGCATACACTTTGTTATAAAACATGCTTTCCTAAATGATTAATATTTCTCATACTCAGAAATAAATAACTGAAATCCACAAGGAAGAGATGGCAAACAGTTTAGAAAACAAATAGGAAAAATGAACCTACTACAAATGAATAACATAACTGCACTGAAGGAAAGGGGTGGAGGAAAATAAGCTAAGTAGCTAAGTAGCTTTATTATATATTATATATAATATTTTTTTGAGAGAGAGAGAGAGAGAGCAGGCACACTAATGAGTAGGGAGGGGCAGAGAGATAATCCCAAGCAGGCTCCAGGCTGTCAGCACAGAGCCCCATGCAGGGCTGGATCTCATAACTGTGAGATCATAACCTCAGCTGAAATCAGGAGTCAGAAATTTAAGTAACTGTACCACCTAGGTGCCCCTCTGAGCAATTTTTTATCTCATTTTAATTTTGAGTTATTTTATGAAAAATAAATAAAACACTAATTTCTATGACAGCCTTATTTAGTGACATAATATCAGGAATAATATTCACCTTCGAAGAGTATGTAGTGAAAATGGATATAACCCTGAATTGGTGGTTTGAAGAACAGAATCTATGCTCCCTGTTTGCTTAACAGTACAGGACACTGACAAGTGTTTTGATGGATGTGAGTCCTGTTTTTCTCTTTCTTAAAATGTGATGAAGTAATAATAAAATTGGATTTGGAAGTATAACTAACTCAATATACATATTTCTTATGTGTTTCTTATATATCATTGTAAACTTAGAATATGTTGTTGTTGTTGTTGTTGTTGTTGTTGTTGTTGTTGTTCTGAGTCTCTGTGACTTTGTTTGAAAATGAGAATGATTATTATGAACCATAGAGAGATTTTATTTTTTTAGATTCAAATAGAGTAAGTGTGAGAATGTTTTTTAATGCATGGAGCTTTATGTGAACATACTTCATGACAGTGGTTGCTTTTTTAAGGATAAGCTTACTGATGATAGGAAACATCTTGTATTTTTTCTTAACTCCAGAGTTGGTCATGGTGCCCAGAACATGGATATGCATCCGGGCAATCACTGACTTCTATTAAATACACTATAGCATGGATTCCTGTATTTCAAAATGGAGAAATCATGTGGTGCACACACTTTTCAGCTTTAGTGGATAGATTGCACTTTGAAAATTATTGTAAATACAATGTTTTCATTATTCAGAAAATTGTTAACAATTTTTCTCTTAGCAGCAAACTTCTATGTACTTAAATCAGTAGATGTTGGCACATAATAGCACTAAAGTGAAATGGCATTACTTAACACGTTCTATTATACACTATTGGATATAGGACTTTTGTGCCATTATCCTACTTTTAATTGTTAAAGTCACTCAAGTCTTCAAACTGAGACTATGTGATAGCAATTTCTAAACAGAAGTTAGGTAAATATTCTTGTAAATTAAATTTAACATACATATGTATCCAATTATTAAGCTTAACATTTAAATGTCTCTTTCTAGGGGCAATTCTCAAGGTAAATAGCATTTGTAACACAGCTACAAATCATCTTAGTTTTAGAATAAAATCATAATGTTTATTTGGATAATTTATTTTTGTTTATAAAATAATTGCATATGCTGTGGATATATATAATGCTTGAGAGACAAAACCTAGCTTTTTTTTCAGTGTTATTTTTTATTTGAGTGTGATTTGATATGGGCTATACTTTTTTTCTGGGCTGGCTTATACTGAATAAAAATATATATGAATTATTCAACAATATGTTTTTCAACAGTTTTTTTATTCTGCAATATGAGAAACAAATTTTACCTCCTGCAACAAATAATAACTAGGTTTAATGTGCTTTCCTAGAAGAGTTTAGATACAGTTCTAACAAGTCAGTTTCTAACCTCTCTTTGAATAATCACCTGTTGCAGCAGAAATTATGAGTCTGAAATGGAAACAGAACACTATTAAATATAATAGAGATTATTTGCTAATTTGGTACTCTTCATTTTCCCGAACCTAGTAACTTCTTTGAGAAAGCGAAATAACAGCTGTCAGGTATCAGTGATGTAAGGATTCATCAAATTACTAAATATATATTAAAATAAGCATGGCAGTATTTGATCTGATGGTTGCCTTTGTGTGTTCTTTGTAATTAGTGGAAAGTAAATTGCTATTAAAGAAATGGGCCCAAGAGCATTAACAATGTATGCACAATCATATGTGCAAGCTTAGAGCTTTTGGGATATTTGGATATAATTCTGATTATTTATTTTAAATCCTGTAATTATAGTGCTTCCAGATTTACAAAATAAGGAAAATAACTCTTCCTAGAATTTCAAATAAAATTCTTGGCTAGCATCAAAGCTTTCACACCTTTCCAGAAAGTCTGCACATTCTGATGTTCTTGAGTTGAATTCATTAGTAATATACATTTATGACTTGTTGATTGAAAATATATCTGATTCCAAATGCTGTGTATCATTTCAGATGAAATAAAAGTAATGTGAACCTTAGTATATATGTATTTCATTTAGAAAGTATGCATTCTATTCTTTCAGGAAATGGCCTATTTTACTTTTCTTTTTTAGTTTTTTTTTAAATTTTTTAATGTTTATTTTTTGAGAGACAGAGACAGAGTGCAAACTGGGGAGGGGCAGCGGGAGAGGGAGACACAGAATCAGAAGCAGGCTCCAGGCTCTGAGCTGTCAGCGCAGAGCCCAGCACGGGACTCTAACCCACAAACTGTGAGGTCACGACCCAAGCTGAAATCGGACGCTTAACCAACAGAGCCATCCAGACACCCCTACTTTGCTTTCCTTTTTAAGTAAAATATATACGTGCATGTTATTCAACTAGCCAAACGATAGTTCTGGAAACTGAAAAGAGTAAGTAGGATTAAGATGAAAAAAAGAAAAGTG
This sequence comes from Lynx canadensis, assembly GCF_007474595.2. Classification (NCBI taxonomy): domain Eukaryota; kingdom Metazoa; phylum Chordata; class Mammalia; order Carnivora; family Felidae; genus Lynx; species Lynx canadensis. Next base: position 27,549,851 of record NC_044320.2, read on the forward strand.
TAGGCCATTTTACTTGTAGAAGTTTATTAAAAGTCCTAAATAGCATACTAACTTGAAAGCAATAGTGTATTAAATATACTTGAAAGCAATAGTATGTTAAAAATCATAAAACCATAATTGTATTACTGAGAATATACAAGCTAAGATGTTAGAAAAAGGTGGCCCTAAAATTCAGTGGTTTAGTAATGACAAATATTTAATTATCTCTCATCTAATAGTCAAAAACAGGCATGGTTGGAATGCCTCTGCCATTCTTAGCATGTGGATTCCAAGGATGTTACAATCATAATAAGAAAGAAAGTCTAAAATAAAGGAAATGACCCAGAAGTTGGTCACATCACTTCTACTGACAAACTTTGTCTTAAGCCACATGGGTCAAAAACGCTGTAAGAGAAATTAGGAAATGCTGTTTTCAGTTGAGAAGCCATGATCCCTCCAGAGAGAGAAAGAGGAGAATGGACACTGGGGCATAGGTAATAATCACCACTATAGTGACCTATGCCATAATCCATTGAGTGTCCATTGTATTGTTCTTCCTACAAAAAGAATTTGCATTTCCTTCCCAAGGAAGCAAATCTGCAGTGCTATCAGTTATGGCATCTGACTTGACAGTGTACGAACTCTGAGTTGATTAATGCAAAGTTCTTTCTATTATGTCTTGTCATGTTTCTAATACAGTCTGATGTCTTATTAACCGAAAGAAAAATTGTTCTCCCTTTTCTACTCCCTACCACAAACTTATTACACAATGTGGAACTGAAAGAAGAAAATTACATTTAATTTATTCAGGGCATAAACAATGAAACCCCTATCAGTCAGTTGCCCCTATCTACCAGTGGGAAAGGTTTACAAAATCTCCTTGCCCTGGTAATGGAATAAATTTCTTAATTAGCCTATATGACAGCCCAATATTCACCTTTATTAATTTCTTTCTTATTGTTTTCATGGCCCCAGTATTAATTTTGCATGTTTGTTTGTTTTTTGTTTTTTTGTTTTGTTTTTTTTCCATTTTGCTATTGTCATTCACAGCCCAAACTACAGTTTTCATAGGCAGCTTCCTGAAGGGACAAGTTTGGCGATCTGAAGATTGCATTGGGGATTGAATTTATGTAGGCCAAACTTGTAACTCTTCTGAAACAAAATTCTCTCAAAAAATCTGCAAGATTCAGCAACTATCAATAAATTCTATGTGAAAGTAGTGTATGTAATGTTTTCTTTCCAGTAATTGTTCATAAAGTTGTCAAATAATGTGGTAGTTTTAAAGCATGTCCATATGCCTCTTGAGGAAAAACAGGGAGTAGTTATATTTTCATAAGGCTTTAAAAATGCTATCTAAATACTTTGTATTCATGAAGGAAATAAATATTTCTTTCCCTTATGTGCATATGTAGAAAACCTGACAATAAATAAATTTCAGATGACAAGGATTGAAAAGAGTCAACGAAATTGGAAGCTAATAAGTGATATGAGAGTTAGATGGCTTAGTGTTAGAATAATGGCATATAACCTTTTTATGTTATAAGAGAGTAAAAGCTTGATCAAAAAAGACATGAAAAATTCACTAGAATTTCCACAACTAAAGTTGTGGAAGAAGAAGTATTCTGTAATTCTATAATCACTGTATAATTTTTAATAAACTAAACATATTACTTATATTTTGGAAAATCATCAAATTTTTATTGAGCTATGATATGTACTAAAGGTTGATAAAGACAACATTGTTTTATGTGATAGAATTTTCAAATTTTATTGCCATTCCTAAAATTGTATTTAAAGGAAATTATGTTCATGTTTTTATATAGACAGAAATTGTAAAATAGTACATAAGCACACTAATTTGAGCAGCCTTGAATTGGGTTCTATAAAAAGTGAAGCAGTAAAGAGTAGAGAATATATTTTTATTCACTCTATTAAAATAAATCTCTCACACATGTGCTGCAGTTAAGCTTCAGCAGTAGGAATAATAATCTGGAATGTAGCATTCAAGTAGATATAGGTATGCTCTATTCTGAAAATTCTCTATTTCAGTATCAGTTAAAAACAGTAAAAATGGTGATGGATTTTACTAATGTGAGCACAAACCACTAATTAGAGGCCAGTCAGTAGAATTGTTTTGAAAGAAGAGAACTGTAAGTCACAAATTAATCTTATCAGGAATTATACAAAAGAAAATGAGGGAAAGAGGAACGTTACCTTTCAGTACAAAGGCACATGAATTGGATGCATTCAGTAACACAAAAGAGAAAATTATTTGTAATGATTGTGTATTCTTTCTAATGTTTGAGTTCCTTGTTCCATAACTTGATGAGATTTTTCTTACAAATACCTCAGACAGCATTGCTGTGTTACTTTGTACAGTATTCCTAAATTTCCATGGTGAAATTTAAAACATAGATGGATTTTGAAATACTTTAAAGAAAGTAACCAGATAATATGTAAATAATAAACACAAGACATAATCTGATGCAGGCTTTTTAATTTTAACTTTTAGTTTTTGTTCAATAATGGGAAAATTTTGATTCATACAAAGGTTAAAATAATTGCAAGGAATATCGTCAATCTCATAATATTTCAGCTATAACAGTAGCAACAATACATTCAACACCCACCAGAAATACCTCTTCCTTGGAAATTTAACTTTCCATCCGTATTTTAAGGGCATAGAAAAAAACGTGTAGGATATATTTCCCAAACTATATTTAATGATTCATACTTAAGCATTCTCTAATAGGAAAATGGAGAAGAGAGCTGTTACCACAACACAGATGGTTGTCACAGTGCAATGGTGGCATCTATTGGCATATGGTATATATGACATGAAATTGCCTGGATTTTTTCCCAAGTCTTGCTTTCCTAGAGCATGCCATGTCTAGATGCTGAGAAGATATGGTTCAAATCAGCACTTTCAATTTGATATGAACAAAACAGTTTAAAGCCAACACTACAAACAATCAAGAAGTTTTAATTTTTACTATGGATCATAAAAAAGAATGAGAAGAAAAAAGAGAGTCAATATTTATCTCATGACAGTTCAATGTTTGTCACTATGCTCCAAGGTTGTTCAGATACAGTATGCTAAAATTTAACAAATGAAGATCAGAAAGTCTATTATAGACAACGATAATAGATAGATAGACAGACAGACAGACAGATATAACAAGCATTGAACTACACAATGGAAAGTAAAAAGGAGATTATAGCCCTTGGAACTCTATAACCTAGTGATAACAGCATGTATTAAGTAGAGGAAGGATCACAGAAATATGTAGTTACTCAGCATGACAATAAATTAAGAAAAATAAATGTATGAAGCAAAATAATTCAGGAAGAGAATGTCAAGATACTATAGATGTGCTAGAGATTACAGTATTCTATAAGCAGTGTTGTAAATCAAAGTAACTTTCTTCTGTTCCTTTTATATTGTGATATAAATGTTAATTGATTCATAAGTTTTTCACTGTTCCACCTGGAAAATTAATTTCTGAACTTGGCAATTAGTGCACTGAATTACAGCAGAGATGCCTTATTGTGGTTGCGTTGATACCGTGAGAGCTAGGTGGGTAGCTACTGTGAGGACACTGTATCTCTGTGCCTTCAAACCCCAAGGCTGAGTCAACTGAGGATAGTGTCCCAGTCTTTGAACCCTTGCCCTAAATGGAATTTGTTTCTTCTGAAGTACTTTTATTAACTCTTCATTTACCTCTTTTTTCCAGAATCCAGTAAGGCAATTTCTTACTCCACAAACGCGGGTGGCCCTGATATATGCACTGGCAAAACCTGTCTCTCGAGGTATGTAAAAATAGAGAACTGTGCTACAGCTGTGGTTGGTCATAGGCATGTGTTTTAATCTTTTTTATTAATTCTGTGTATTATCATGTTTTGACATAAAAAAAAAAAACAAACTAGTGTTCCTCCTCAACCCTACAAAGTACCTCTAGTTCCTAGGGGAACTGTCATTAACATTGAAATTTTCTTTCAGTGCATTAATCTCTCCATGTCATCACTCAGTCACCTTTGTAAATTAAGACCCAGACACAAAACAGCAAGTTTCAGAGAGAAAAGGATATAGAGACAATCAGTTAGTTGGCATTTACATTGCATTAAACTAACTTAATGAAATATCTCCTGGTATTAAAAAAATAAAAAAAAAAAAACTTTTGTTTTGCCAGAGAGCATTTTTCCTCACAAGCACAAAGCTTTGGACTATTATCGATATAGAAAAATAAATTTCCTTATTTGTACAAATACTGCAGATAATTCTGCCAGTTTGGAGACGTTGAGATACGGATCCTGGATCATTCTTCCTGGCTGTCAGCAATCAAGTTCCATACACAATTGCTCAATTTACCTTCAATCTGAATAAGCACTAAGCACTTCAGTGCTGATACAACACAATATATAAAAAGAAAACTTTATGCTATCATATGATAGATGAAAAAGATTCCTATTTTATCATTGTTAAAGTTTTCTATGGATGTAAGAGAGTATAAGGTTTTGAGTAGCTATTAAGTAACTCAAAGGTTTTTGACAATCTTGACCAAAAATATGGAAGTTTCCTGATAACACAGAGTGTGCACAATTTAGAACCTGGTTGACTTATTTCACCCAAGTACTTCAAGATCTGGAGAACTTACTGTACCCAGTTACTTTTAATTTTGGTGGGAAACTATTGTTTTATCTATGAAGCTAAGGGCACTTGGTTACAGAGGCATACTGGGCCATATTTGAAATATTTCATGTGAACTATTTCTTACCATTGATGACTTAAAGAAGAATAGTTTGGTGAGTGCCAGAGACAAAGACCAGGTTGGAGCAAATTCACAGGGACTGGGAAGAAGGGAGTAGGGAACAGAAGTAGAGAAGCCCTTTTTGGAAAGGCTTTACTCTAAAGTGGAGGTAGAGAGATTTAAGAAACATTATTTTTAGATATTTGTATAAATCAGTGCAGACTTAATCATGGTCTGTGTCGCTATGAAAGAGTGTCGAGCATAATATGTGGACTTAGGGTAGTTTAGCTTGGTCAGATCATGGGTGGACATCCTGATAGCAGCTACTACTAAGTGAGCAGTCACTGTACAAGAAGCACTCTTCTAAGTGCCTCACGCACATAATCATGTTATAAGTGCATGAATGCATGCGCACACACATAATCACACAAGAATAGAAATATCATTATCTTATTTTTGTGGAAAGAAACCAAGCCATAGACAAGTAAGTGATTTGCCAAAGATAAAAAGATACATAAATGGAGAACAAAAGTCCAAACAGTACATTCTTGTTACCAAAATGGGCACCCTTTCTGTTACAGAAAATTGTTTTTGCTTTGGGAGAAAAACCCAGAGACCAGGGTGAAGCATATTATATATGATCCGGAATGGTTTGAAAAGAGTTTGTAAATAGGATTAAGGAAATCTTTGAGGCTTATGTGTGACTTCAAAGTGGCTTGTAAGTGACAGGGATACCTATGAAAGATTTGCACATCTGAAAGAGATACTGGCCATGAAATGGCCAGAATGCAGACTATTCCAATAGACCATAAAATAAAGGCATAAGATCATACTCATTGTATAATCACATGCATAGAGAAGGGAGAATGAATTCCAGAAAGTGCATCATCTTTCCTGAGACATGAGGGCAATGGGGAGAGAGAAAAAGGTCTAATATTCAGTTCCAAATTATGAAATTGGGAGACTTAGGGGATATGTTATCAAGATCAAAACCTGGGGCGCCTGGGTGGCGCAGTCGGTTAAGCGTCCGACTTCAGCCAGGTCACGATCTTGCACTCCGTGAGTTCGAGCCCCGCGTCAGGCTCTGAGCTGATGGCTCGGAGCCTGTTTCTGATTCTGTGTCTCCCTCTCTCTCTCTGCCCCTCCCCCATTCATGCTCTGTCTCTCTCTGTCCCAAAAATAAATAAACGTTGAAAAAAAAAATTAAAAAAAAAAAGATCAAAACCAGAGTCAGTTTGGATTTTTAAAAAATGGTGAGGCTGTCTTAAAAATAGTTTTATAACATAGACAAATATTTAAAACATAAGAATGGAAGTCAGGAGATGGATCCTAATGGTAAATGCAACTTAAGATGTCATGTGCATGGAATTAATATCCATTAATTAATTCATTCAGAAATATTTCATTATCTGCTCTCCTCTGACCAGAGTCAGGTATAGCAAGTATAGGATTGAAATAGATAGAGACCTAGTCTGCTCTCAGCAGTTTTACTGCAAAATAAAAAAATATATATAAATGCATAAATAAGTAATTAAAATACATTGTGGTAGGGCACCTGGGTGGCTCAGTTGGTTGACCATTTGACTTTTCATTTTGGCTCAGGTCATGATCTCACAGTTTGTGAGCAGCATGGAGCCTGCTTAAGAGATTCTTTCTCTCTCCCTCTCCGTCTGGCCCTGCAATGCCAGCACACACACACTCTCTCTCTCTCTCTTAAATCAATCAAACAAGCAAGCAAGCAAAAAATTGTGGTAATTGCTAAAAAACCAAAGTAGATATTGTATTACTGTATGTGAGAGGCCCTAATCTAAATTTGAAGATGAACACCAGGGAAGGCTTTCAGAGTACATAAAATTTTCATGAGAGAAACAAGAAAATGTTCAAAATATAGAAATTTGGAAAACATCTGAAAATAATGACAAGAGAGACAAAAGTAACACTTTCCTAGATAGAAGTCAAGCCAATGTATAGATTCTTTTTTTTTTCTTGGTAGGAACTTTCAAATATTTATTTAAGAGGAGATGTTTAACAATTTCCAGCTAAAGCTTTCTGGTATAAAACTAAAAGAATGCATATGACTTGTAACTGAGTAGCTCCTCTCAGACAGAGGGAAGACAGCCCTCTGAACATGTTAAAGAACATAGGTCTATTTAGCAAGCAAAGACAGGAAACAAGGGCTGACACCCTCAGAAAGGAGAAAGGTAAAGCACAATAGTGAGAGAAAAATATAAAGATTTTGGCATGCAGGCAGAGAGATTTCTTATACTGATCAGAATCTAACAGACCAAGATAAAGCCAGTCCCTGAACACTGAATGAATGTAAATACAGGGAATGGTTAGTGAACACAAGCATCAAACATCAGAAGGAATTTCAAATGTGTGTCATTCTGTTTTTGTTCTTGTTTATTTTCTTTTTTTTCTTTTTTCTTTTCTTTTCTTTTCTTTTTTCTTTTCTTTTCTTTCTTTTCTTTTTCCTGATGTCTCTTCAATTGCATGATTTTCCATTATATTGGACAAAGACTTCTGGCCCCTTTCCAATGTACAGGAGTCACCTAGATAAGTGATCTGTTATACAGATAATTCCACCTTCTCCCTTTCCTCTCGTTCACGTCCATAGTTTCTCAAAATCTAACAAATGCTGATTTACAGTATCTACAGTCTGTCCGTTCACAGTCAAAGGACCTATGTTTGGAACCGGGAAGAAACAATGTGCCAGTCCATGAGAGACCTCATGCTTGCTTTCAACTATCATGCAGTGTTTTTTGTTCTATGACCAGCTTATTTCACTTAGCATAATAATGTCCTTCAGGTTCATCGATGTTGCAAATGGCAGGATTTCCTTCATTTTTAAGGCTGAGTAATACTCAATTGTATGCATATTCTGTTCATCTCTTGGTGGATACTTTGGTTGTTTCCATATCTTGGCTATTGTGAATAGTGCTGCTATGAACATGGGAATACAAATATCTTGTTGAGATTCTGATTTCAATTTTATTTGGATCCAAGTATATTTTGGGATTGCTGGATCATTTGGCGATTCTATTTTTAACTTTTTGAGAAATTGCTATACTGTTTTCTATAGCTGTTGCACCATTTTACAATCCCATCAACATGAATTCTTACATGCTATTGGTTGAAGTTTCATTTGCAAAAAGTTGCTGTGTGGAACTTTTGACTTCTCTTTCAACATCTTCAGTTTGCAGCAAACCCTCTCATCTCTATCTGGCCATTTCTTACCACCTCCATCATTTCATCTTCAGACCAAACTGCCAATGTCTCTTACCCTAATTTTCCCCCAGCTGTCTCCAATTGGCTTTTCCTTCTTCCACCCCTTTCTTTTCCTTTTATTCTCCAACAGTAGGTAGAGTGATCCTGTTAAATGAAAAATATATCATTGTAGTCTTCTCCAAAATTTGCAATGCCTTCACATCTCATTCAAAATAAAGTTGAAGTTCTTATAATAGTAGATACCTTTCTATAAGACCATAACACCTGCCCCTTCCTCATCTTTCTCATCTGATTCAAGCATAATCCCCTTTCTGAGCCTTTTATTCATTGTCCTTTATGATAGGTGTACTCTTCACCCAAATTCCATTATGTTTAATTTCTTCCCCCATATCCTTCAGACTATTATTTACATGTCATCTTCCCTGTGTGGCCAGCGCACGCACACACACACACACACACACACACACACACACACACCCTTCCATTAGCTTTCAGAACTTTACTGGTTTTCTTCCTATGCGCTAGTCACATCAGATATATCACTTATTTAGTCTTTTTGTCTTTCCTATAAAAAGTAAGCTCTATATGGACAAGGATGTTTGGTTTTGGTCATTGATGTATCCCCAGTGCCATAAAAGTGTTGGACACATAGAAAGTACTTCATAACTAGATATTGAATTATAAATGTTACATTAAATTATATACATATATATATATAATATCTACTTTATAATATATATTTATATTACATATATTTAATTTATATGTATTACATATTAAATGTTATAATTGTACTGAGCACATTAAAATGTTACATTACGGGGTGCCTGGGTGGCTCAATCAGTTGAGCATTCGACTTCAACTCAGATCATGATCTCGCAGTACATGAGTTCAAGCTCTGTTTGATACCTGTTCAAGCCCCACAGCAGGCTCTGTGCTGACAGCTCAGAGCCTGGAGGCTGCTTCAGATTCTGTCTTCCTTTCTCTCTGCCCCTCCCCCACTTGCACTATGTCTCTCTCAAAAATAAATAAAAATTTAAAAAAATTAAAGTGTTTACATTAAAAGTGATGAATAGAATTGTGGTTCAGAATTGCCTATACTGCTTATATTGTTCTCTCCTGTTTCTAAACTTTTCTCCCACTCACTTTTGTTCTGTCTTCCAATATGAATTATTAACATATGATAATCCTTAATTTTACCCCTTTAGTAGTCATGAGAAATAGATGGCTTCTTTACCTGCTCCAATATATTTTCTTCTCCCCTATCCTCTTAGCTATATTCTCAGTTGTGATACCTGTTCGTATGGACTATTGTGATATGGGATTAGGAAGAAAAAATAAACATATAGGAGAATGAGAGGTACTGGATTTATTCCACGACTTAACTTGTTCTTTTAAGTATTTAGTTGCAGTTGACCCATTTTTTGTTTTCATACCAGCATTTTAATCATATTCAAGGGGCAGTCTATAATTATACAATATCATAAGAATGATTATTACTGAAGATATACATATAAGAATACGTTCAAAATATATTCTATTTTATACATTTGTAAGATAAACTCCACAAGAAAATATCAATAAAATGGATATAAAATCTGAATATTTATTATATTCTTTTAGTAAAGTACTTAATATTATATAAATACATTAATTTTAATAAATACATTTTTTCTATTCAGAGAAATGCATTCTCCTTCAGATAAAATAGCTCAAACTGTTATATATATATGGAAGTATAATATTTTTTAATAAATTACAAATTAATTTTTAATCTTTTAATGTAAAGTATTTTTCATCCTACATGGCATTGATAAAGTTATGGCTTTTTTTTTATTTGCTAGAAATAGAAAACAAATATGGTTTAAAGAGAGAGCTGTTTACTTCAGAGTGTCCAAAAACTATGTATACAGCTATCCCTGTGAGTTCTTCTCTTGAACATTCATACTTTTTACATATTTCTTGACATTAAGTAAAAGACACAGGAAATCTCCCAGAAGTTACTAAGCTTGCCTTCATTTGCCTTTTGATGAACTATTCATATATTTTGTAAGAGCAGAAGAAAAATAAAATATGAGAATTTCACTTTTATAAAACAGATGATCTGTGGAAAAAATGTGGCATACCTATAAATGTAGATCTTTTTTCAGGCATATGTAAGTCTATGTGATTGAACATATGGGTTTATGGTTGAGAACAAGTCATAAGTTTTTTCAGAGTAGTGCATGCTCTCATAATATTAAAAATTTGTATTTTCTGGTTCTGATGAGTAATACTATCAAGATAAACAGTAGACAAAAATGTAGTATTTGATTGGAGGTCTTAAATTAATCTGCCTACTATATTGGAAACTCCTTGTAGTTTTTTTTTCCCCCCCTGGGAAAGGAATGCAATAGAGATAATATCTTTTCAAATCCATAATTTCCCTGACTTGTAAAGGTATCATAAAGGATTGTCTTGAATATGTGCTGCTTATCAGAAAATTATAAAACCTGGAAGGAAAATACAGAATTTCCTGTTTTATCCAAATAAAGAAAAAACAATACTTATATTTATTTTTATAGCTCTAGCATTCTGTGGCATATTAAGAACTGAGGCATTTTGGGGCACCTGAGTGGCTAAGTTGGTTAAGTGTCCAACTTCATCTCAGGTGATGATCTTGCAGTCCATGAGTTCGAGCCCCATGTCGGGATCTGTGCTGATAGTTCAGAGCCTGGAGCCTGTTTCAGATTCTGTGTCTCCTTCTCTCTCTTCCCCTCCCCCAGTCACACTCTAGCTCTCTCTGTCTCTTAAAAAATGAATAAATGTTCATTTTGGCCACTCTGACTGGGGAGAAACGGGAACCCTCCTGCACTGTTGGTGGGAATGCAAATTGGTGCAGCCGCTCTGGAAAGCAGTGTGGAGGTTCCTCAGAAAATTAAAAGTTGACCTACCCTATGACCCAGCAATAGCACTGCTAGGAATTTATCCAAGGGATACAGGAGTACTGATGCATAGGGGCACTTGTACCCCAATGTTCATAGCAGCACTCTCAACAATAGCCAAATTATGGAAAGAGCCTAAATGTCCATCAACTGATGAATGGATAAAGAAATTGTGGTATATATACACAATGGAATACTACGTGGCAATGAGAAAAAATGAAATATGGCCTTTTGTAGCAACGTGGATGGAACTGGAGAGTGTAATGCTAAGTGAAATAAGCCATACAGAGAAAGACAGATACCATATGGTTTCACTCTTATGTGGATCCTGAGAAACTTAACAGGAACCCATGGGGGAGGGGAAGGAAAAAAAAAAAAAAGAGGTTAGAGTGGGAGAGAGCCAAAGCATAAGAGACTGTTAAAAACTGAGAACAAACTGAGGGTTGATGGGGGGTGGGAGGGAAGGGAGGGTGGGTGATGGGTATTGAGGAGGGCACCTTTTGGGATGAGCACTGGGTGTTGTATGGAAACCAATTTGTCAATAAATTTCATATATATATAAAAAAAATGAATAAATGTTAAAAAAAAATTTTAAAGAACTGAGGCATTTTAACAAATAAGAAGATGAGTGTTAAATGTATCAGGTAAAAATTCCTATATTTCACCAATGATTTAAAAAGTGAAATTTTCTTTGTGTATAGACCATTGAAGGCTTAAAAAAAATTATAAAAGATGAGAAATGCTAAGAAATCTGTCTGAATACAGTAAATAGTTTGGCCTTCACTAACATGTATTTGATTTGGTTAAGTTATGTATTCATTGAGTCTGGTAATTTCTTCATCTGTAAAATATAAACAACTTTGATCTTTGTGTTGGCCACTAATATTTTAATCACAAGCATCAGCATACAATCCAAAATATCTCAAGGGAAGAAAGGAGATGTTGATTTTTATAATTGGCAGGTACAATCAGAGAAGCTGGATTCATGCACAACTGGATTCATACATTCAAATGTGACCAGCTGTCTTCTTTTATTGATCACTTATTTTTATTCTTAATAGACTTTCTCCATGCAACGCAAATATTGATTCTTGGAATTCCAAGCTTACTTAATCTATCCTTAACATGAATTAGTGATGCATATTGAAATTGAAAGATATATAGGTATCTGTATGTGTATATACATATATCTCTCTCCAAAGTTTAGGTCAATTCCAGGAAAACAAAAATAAAATACGCTGATTGTTTGACTATATGTTAAATTCATGCATTTTGGATAATATAAAATATATTGATTGGGAAGCATATGTTTAAATTTTTTTAATGTTTATTTATTTTTGAGAGAGACAGAGACAGAGCATGAGCAGGGGAGGAGCAAAGAGAGAGTGAGCTACAGAATCTAGAGCAGGCTCCAGTCTCTGAGCTGTCAGCACAGAACTCGACATGGGGCTCGAACTCAGGAACTGTGAGATCATGACCTGAGCCAAAGTCAGGTGCTTAACTGATTAAGTCAACCAGGCACCCCTTTGGGGAGGCATATGTTAGCACCATAGTTCTAATAGAGAAGTTAAAAACGAAAGGAAGATGGAGCACCTGGGTGGCTGTCGGTTGAGCATCGGACTCTTGATTTCAGTTCACATCATGATCCTAGGGTCGTGGGATCAGGCCCCATGTCCATCTCTGTCCTGAGGGTGGAGTCCACTTGGGATTCTCTCTCTCCTCTCTCTGTTTCTCCCCCAGTCAGATGCACGTGCTCTCATTCGCTCTCTCTCTGAAATAAAAAATAATAAAAATAAATGTATAAATCAATTAGATAAAAATGAAAGAAAAGCTCTATTTGTGTATATATTTTCCTTTTCTACTAAGAATAAAATTCAAATTTATACTTGTGTTTCCTTAACTAAAATTCCTGGACATGGAGATTATCCTTTTAAAAGAGATACCATTATTATTTTCATATTTTTTGACAATGCTGAATAAATAAAAATAACATTGTTTCAGTTATGTAGTAAATAAATAAAAATATGAATGCCCAAACCATTTGACCTTTAAACATACCTTTTTTGGGGGCGCCTGGTGGCTGCGTCGAATAAGTGTACGACTTCGCTTGGGTCATGGTCTTACGAGTCGATTCGTGGGTTCAAGCCCTGCTTCGGGCTCTATGCTGACAGCTCAGAGCCTGGTGCCTGCTTCTGATTCTGTGACTTGCCTCTCTCTCTGTCACCCCCACCCCCCACCGTGTTCTCTCTGTCTCTCAAAGGTGAATTAATGTTAAAAAATTTTTTAAATACCTTTTTTAAAAAATAAATTACCCTCTAAAAATTTAATACTCAGTTATAACATTACTGTTTTGTACATTAATATATTTGTATAATATTTCCTTAATCCAGTCATCCAAACAACTAATTATGATTATAAGTGTAATTTTTTAAATAATAGCTTATATATTCTCCTGTATGATGGTTAGAATTGAATAAATCCAAATATATACAGTGTCATTCGAATATAGTACTATTATTTGACTCATTAGCTGTTCTTTTTTTCCTAATAACTTAATGCATGAGAACAAGGCTCAGAAGTCTGTTCTCAGTCACACAGCAGTGTTGCATCCTATAAGGCATTCAATTATTGATTCTTGAACATGATATATCAACAGATATATTTTTATTCACAATCCTCAGAAATAGTGTGTACTCTTCTTTGTCAGAACCCATTCACTGCTTTGGTGATAGAAGTTATGCCTGAAATTATGTTTGTGAACACTGTAGCATTTGCCTATGAATTGGCTTATGTAAAATTGTTTAACGAAATGATAATACTTAGATAACAATGCCCTTATTAATTATTACATTATGTCTTCTGAGACTTTTCAGGATTTTAGTTACCTTGTATTTTTCTTGGAAATAGCATCCTAATTATAAATGAAAATTTTAAATTTTAATACCATTTTGCAAAGTATCAAATTGTAACTGTTGCAAAAATCAGTGCTTTTTAAAATATCTCTGGACTAATAAATTTAAATTTATTGTATAAAACAATATCTTTAAATCCTAAAATTTCTATTTAGGTTGTACATTTTCTTTTTGGCACCCTGAGTAAAAACAAAACAATTTATAAACATTATGACTCTGAAATCTGTGTAACTTAAGAAGGACCCAATTATTTTGGTTTTAAAAGTTTATAATGGAAAAATAAAGAAAGTTCATAAGCTGGGGTATAAGATCTACTAAGGATTTATTGGCCATGCCCTATTACACTTGAGAAAAATTGCTACTGTCAGTTTTATAAAAAACAACAAAAAAAGTGATGTGAACCATCCTCATGCTATATTTCTGGATGAATGCCTAATTTTAAAAGCATAGCACAAAAGCTAGGAGAATTATTTGTGTTGTCTGCAGCATTGACATTGAGATTTATTTATGTAAGTAATTTCAAATAAAGGGTGAATAATTTAAAATAGACACAAGGAAAAAACTGAGATTTTAAAACAATTGAATATCAAAATGCAGTTAAAACCTTCATGAATCCCTCATATTCCCCATTGATCATATTCCTATCATCTCTCTTTGGATTTGGTGTCTTTTTAACTGCTCTCCCTCTTCCTCTTCTCTCTTTCTCTCCTTCCCTCTTTTTTCTCTCTGATAAAGGATGTAATCCAGATCTTAAAAAAAAAAATCTATCTGAAATCATAAAGACAAAAAAACAAGCTAATAGAAGCCAGGCAAAAGTTACAATAGACAATTCACTGATAGTTTACAGCATTTAGAAATTATAATATAGAAACCATAAAGATATTATCCTATATATTCTTATAATATTTTAAATTATTGTTTAATCTCCATTGAATTAATTTATACATTGTATCTGCATAGATGATTTTTATAAATTGTGTTAGGTAAGAATCGAATTTTATCTTGTTTTATATGGATTATCTGTCATTCCATACCTGGTTAAGTATTAAGTGGTTGATAACTTCCAAAAGAGTATCAATTTTATCTGTACCATACACCATGCATGAAATTTCTGTATTGGTGTTGGTATTTTCTGGAATCTTCATTTTATTCTGTTGGTCCATTTGACTTGTTCATGTGCCAGTACCACATTTTCTTCAGTTATATAACTATACATAATTTTCTAAAATGTCATGGATGTGTCTTTGCACATTGTCTATTCACTTATTTCTGTCTCATGTATGTGTGTATATAATATATACATATATAATATACATATGCATGTTTTATATAATTATTAAATGCATAATATATGTGCTGTATGTATATATACCCACATATATGCATATATTATATATTTACATTATATGTGTGTGTGTGTATATATATATATAGGACACGCACACACCTCTCCTTATTCATATATATTCTATTCAGTATTCTTGTTGGCTTTTAAAACACATAGTGACAAGTTGATTCTAAAATTTTAATGAAATACAAATGTCTTAGGACTGCTGGAACTACTTGGAAAATGAGAATAAAATAGAAAATTTAAAATCATTGTTTTCAAGTTTTACAACAAAGCTATACTTATCCAAACAGTGCAATATAGGCTTAAGAATTTGTTTTTTTTTATTTTGGGGCACCTGGGTGGCTCAGTTGGTTAAGCATCTGACTTCGGCTTAGGTCATGATCTCACGGTTCATGGGTTTGAACCCCACTTCTGAGCCGTCAGCACAGAGCCTGGAGCCTGCTTGGGATTCTGTGTCTCCCTCTCTCTCTGCCCCTTCCCCACCCTGCTTTCACTCTCTTCTCTCTGTGTCTCTCAAAAACAAATACAATATTTAAAAAATTTTTAATTAAAAAATTATTTTATATTTTTAAGTTTTATTTATTTATTTTGAGAGAGAGAGAGCATGAGTGTGGAAGGGGCAGAGACAGAGTGAGAGAGAATTCTAAGCAGGCTCCGTGCTGTCAGTGCAGAGCTCAACATGGGGCTCAATCCCACAAACCATGAGATCATGACCTAAGAATTGCATGCTCAACTGACTGGGCCACCCACTGGCCCCATTGAGAATTTTTTTTTTTAATAATTTGGCTATTGTTGAAAATGCTGCTATAAACTTTGGGGTACAAGTGCCCCTATGCATCAGCACTCCTGTATCCCTTGGGTAAATTCCTAGCAGTGCTATTGCTGGGTCATAGACTAGATCTATTTTTAATTTTTTGAGAGAGCCTAAATGTCCATTAACTGATGAATGGATACAGAAATTGTGGTTTATATACATAATGGAATACTATGTGGCAATGAGAAAGAATGAAATATAGCCTTTTGTAGCAACGTGGATGGAACTGAAGAGTGTTATGCTAAGTGAAATAAGTCATACAAAGAAAGACAGATACCATATTTTTTCACTCTTATGTGGATCCTGAGAAACTTAACAGAAGACCATGGGGGAGGGGAAGGAAAAAAAAAAAAGGTTAAGAAAGGAGAGGAGCCAAACCATAAGAGACTCTTAAAAACTGAGAACACACTGAGAGTTGATGGGGGGTGGGAGGGAAAGGAGGGGTGGTGATGGGTATTGAGGAGGGCACCTGTTGGAATGAGCACTGGGT
The DNA here is from genome assembly GCF_007474595.2 of Lynx canadensis. NCBI lineage: Eukaryota > Metazoa > Chordata > Mammalia > Carnivora > Felidae > Lynx > Lynx canadensis. The sequence goes on from NC_044320.2 coordinate 27,566,297, forward strand.
GCTGTATGGAAACCAATTTGATAATAAATTTCATATTAAAAAAAAGATTTTTTTTAAATGCAGTAAGATAGGTCTAAACACACACCCACTTACAAAGTTGTTTTACTTAATTTTTAACATGCTACTGAAATAAATCAAAGGGAAGGTAAAATTATTTTCAAGAAATGAGATGGGAAAACTGAGTAAGTATGTGGAAATAGTAAATCCAGAACATACTTCATACCATACAACAAAACTATTTTGAGACGGCTCAGTCCTAAACCTAAAAATTAAACCTACAAGCTACTAGAAGAAAACTTCCAATAATTTTCTTTTAAATATTGTGTCAGTGGTTTCTTGTAACAACTGAAAAATCTGAACCATGACTTTAAAAATTAATAAAACTTTCTTCATTAAAATTAAAACCATGTAGTTCACAAAAGACACATTTAAGAACATGAAAATACCATTAAAAAGCTGAGATAAATTTTAAAATAATATGTAATGGCAAAAGGTTTACTCCAAGTAAGAATTTCTATAACAATAATGAAAAGAACATCTCAATGAAAAAAAAAATCTTTAAAAAAAATAAATGGCCAATATGCATGTGAAAAGGTATTCATTATTATGAGTAAACATGGAAATGTACATAAAAATTATCACTTCACACCATTTGAATGATTAAAATTAAAAAGTCTGACATTGATTGCCAATTATCATTAAAAATATGGAGAAACGAAGTCTTAATACGTTGCTGTATGTAGTATAAAATTATTGAACCACTTGGGGATACAGTTCATGATATTTTTTATTAAGTTAAATATACACCTATCTTATGACCATGCAATTTCAGATAGAGGAAGTTGCTCGTGCTAAATATAATAGGAAAATAGCAGTAGAATTACTGAGTGATTGAGTAAGCATATTTTACTTTTATAATAAACTGCCAAGGAATTTTATAATGTGACTGTACCATTTTACATCCCACCAAAAGTGAATGAGCACAGTGAAAGACAATAGCAAGGAAACATCTGTTTATATTGAAATATTAAGGAGATGTCTCTGAGGAGGTGAAATTTAAACATAGACATGAAACATGAAGAAAAGCCAGTCATATGAAGAGATACAAACGTGTACATTTTATGTTAAAGCCACAAGGTAGAAAAGAACTCTCTATGTTTGAAGAACTGAAAGAAACTCAGTGTAAATGAACTGAGCACCAATGACAAAATCTAAGGTTGGAAACAGCAGATTGATTGTATTATATGTGCAGTGAAGATACGTTGAAATGCCTCAACCGGAGTAACATAAAAATAATACATGAGTCAAAAAGATCTTCCATGTTATTACATAATAGATTATAGGTACAGAATCCTAAAATAAGCAAACCATGTAGAAAAGAAATATGGAGGGGCACCTCGGTGGCTCAGTTGAGTAAGTGTCCGACTTTGGCTCTGGTCATAAACTTACAGCTCATGAGTTAGAGCCCCACATTAGGCTCTGTGCTGACAGTGTGGAGTGTGCTTGCGATTCTGTCTCCCTCTCTCTCTTCCCCCCAAAAATAAATAAATAAATAAGCATTTTTTTTTAAAAAAGAAAAGAAATATGGAAAAGCAAACAAGATATTGTCAAATGGGGAAAATGTATGTGAGAAAGAACTAGAGTTCTGTGTGTTCTTCATTGTGTCAGTAAAGCCATGGCCATTTAGATTTACTTCTCCAATTTTTTTTTAAATTTATTTTTTATTTTTAAAAATTTATATCCAAATTAGTTAGCATATAGTGCAACAATGATTTCAGGAGTAGATTCCTTAGTACCCTTTACCCATTTACCCCATCCCCCCTCCCACAAACCCTCCCGTAACCCTCAGTTTGTTCTCCATATTTATGAGTCTCTTCTGTTTTGTCTTCCTCCCTGTTTTTATATTATTTTTCTTTCCATTCCCTATGTTCATCTGTTTTGTCTCTTAAAGTCCTCATACGAGTGAAGTCATATGATTTTTGTCTTTTTCTGACTAATGTCACTTAACATCATACCCTCTAGTTCCCTCCATGTAGTTGCAAGTGGCAAGATTTCATTCTTTTTGATTGCTGAATAATACTCCATTGTATATATATACCACTTTTCTTCATCCATTAATCCATCGATGGGCATTTGGGCTCTTTCCATACTTTGGCTATTGTTGATAGTGCTGCTATAAACATTGGGGTGCATATGTCTCTTCAAAACAGCACACCTGTATCCCTTGGATAAATACCTAGTAGTGCAATTGCTGGGTCGTAGGGTAGTTCTGTTTTTAATTTTTTGAGGAACCTCCATAATGTTTTCCAGAGTGGCTACACCAGCTTGCATTCCCACCAACAATGCAAAAGAGATCCTCTTTTTCCGCATCCTCACCAACATCTGTTGTTGCCTGAGTTGTTAACGTTAGCCATTCTGACACATGTGAGGTGGTATCTCATTGTGGTTTTGATTTGTATTTCCCTGATGAGGAGTGATGTTGAGCATTTTTTCATGTGTCAGTTGGACATCTGGAAGTCTTCTTTGGAGAAGTGTCTATTCATGTATTTTGCCCATTTCTTCACTGGGTTATTTGTTTTTTGGGTGTTGAGTTTGATAAGTTCTTTATAGATTTTGGAGATTAACCCTTTATCGGATATGTCATTTGCAAACATCTCTCATTCTGTCGATTGTCTTTTAGTTTTGCTGATTGTTTGCTGTGCTGTGCAGAAGCTTTTTATTTTGATGAGGTCCCAGTAGTTCATTTTTGCTTTTGTTTCCCTTGCCTCTGGAGATGTGTTGAGTAAGAAGTTGCTGTGGCCAAGATCAAAGAGGTTTTTGACTGCTTTCTCCTCAAGGATTTTGATGGCTTCCTGTCTTATATTTAGGTCTTTCATCCGTTTTGGGTTTATTTTTGTGTATAGTGTAAGAAAGTCATCCAGATTCATTCTTCTGTGTGTCGCTGTCCACTTTACCCAGCACCACTTGCTGAAGAGACTGTCTTTATTCCATTGGGTATTCTTTCCTGCTTTGTCAAAGATTAGTTGGCCATACATTTGTGGGTCCATTTCTGGGTTCTCTATTCTGTTCCATTGATCTAAGTGTCTGTTCATGTGTCAGTACCATACTGTCTTGATGATTATAACTTTGTAGTATAGCTTGAAGTCCAGGATTATGATGCCTCCTGCTTTGGTTTCTTTTTTCAAGATCACTTTGGCTATTCGGGGTCTTTTCTGGTTCCATACACATTTTAGGATTATTTGTTCTAGCTCTGTGAAGAATGCTGGTATTACTATGATAAAGATTGCATTGAATATGTAGGTTGTTTTGGGTAGTATCAACATTTTAACAATATTTGTTCTTCTTATACAGGAGCATGGAATCTTTTTCCATTTTTTTGTGTCTTCTTCAATTTCTTTCATAAGCTTTCTATAGTTTTCAGCATATAGATTTTTTTGCCTCTTTGGTTAGATTTATTCCTAGGTATTTTATGGTTTTTTGTGCAACTGTAAATGGGATTGATTACTTGATTTCTCTTTCTGTCGCTTCATTGTTGGTGTATAGGAATGCAACCAATTTCTGTGCATTCATTTTATATCCTGCAACTTTGCTGAATTCATCAATCAATTCTAGCAGTTTTTTGGTGGAAACTTTTGGGTTTTCCATATACAGTATAATGTCATCTGCGAAGAGTGAAAGTTTGACCTTCTCCAGGCCGATTTGGATGCCTTTTATTTCTTTGTGTTGTCTGATTGCAGAGGCTAAGACTTCCAATACTATGTTGAATAACAGTGGCGAGAGTGGACATCTCTGTCTTGTTCCTGACCTTTGGGGGAAAGCTCTCAGTTTTTCTCCATTGAGGATGATTTTAGCATTGAGTTGTTCATATATGGCTTTTATGATCTCGAAGTATGCTCCTTCTATCCCTACTTTCTTGAGGGTTTTTGTCAAGAAAGGATGCTGTATTTTGTCAAATGCTTTCTCTGCATCTATTGAGAGGATCATATGGTTGTTGTCCTTTCTTTTATTGATGTGATGAATCACGTGAATTGTTTTGCGGATATTGAACCAGCCCTGCATCCCAGGTATAAATCCCACTTGGTCATGGTGAATAATTTTTTTAATGTATTGTTGGAGCCAGTTGGCTAATACCTTGTTGAGGATTTTTGCATCCAGGTTCATCAGGGAAATTGGTCTATAGTTCTTCTTGTTAGTGGGGTCTCTGTCTGGTTTTGGAATCAAGGTAATGCTGGCTTCATAGAAAGAGTTTGGAAGTTTTCCTTCCTTTTCTATTTTTTAGAACAGCTTCAAGAGAATAGGTGTTAACTCCTCCTTAAATGTTTGGTAGAATTCCCCTGGAAAGCCATCTGGCCCTGCACTCTTGTTTTTTGGCAGATTTTTGATTCCTAATTCGATTTCCTTACTGGTTATGGGTCGGTTCAAATTTTCTATTTCTTCCTTTTTTCAGTTTTGGTAGTGTATATGTTTCTAGGAATTTGCCCATTTCTTCCAGATTGCCCATTTTTTGGGTGTATAATTGCTCATAATATTCTCTTATTATTGTTTTTATTTCTGCTGTGTTGGTTGTGATCTCTCCTCTTTCATTCTTGATTTTATTTATTTGGGTCCTTTCCTTTTTCTTTTTGATCAAACTGGCTAGTGGTTTATCAATTTTGTTAAATTCTTTCAAAGAACCACTTATGGTTTCATTGATCTGTTCTACTGTTTTTTGGTTTCAATAGCATTAATTTCTGCTCTAATCTTTATTATTTCCTTCCTTCTGCTGGTTTTGGGTTTTATTTGCTGTTCTTTTTCCAGCTCCTTAAGGTGTAAGGTTAGGTTGTGTATCTAAGATCTTTCTTCCTTCTTTAGGAAGGCCTGGATTGCTATATACTTTCCTCTTATGACCACCTTTGCTGCGTCCCAGAGGTTTGGCATTGTGGTGTTATCATTTTCATTGACTTCCATGTACTTTTTAATTTCTTCTTTAACTTCTTGGTTAGCCCATTCATTCTTATGTAGGATGTTCTTTAGTCTCCAAGTATTTGTTACCTTTCAAATTTTTTCTTGTGGTTGATTTCAAGTTTCATAGCATTGTGATCTGAAAATATGCATGGCATTATCTCGATCTTTTTGTACTTACTTAGGGCTGATTTGTATCCCAGTATATGGTCTATTCTGGAGAACGTTCCATGTACACTGGAGAAGAATGTATATTCTGCTGCTTTAGGATGAAATGTTCTGAATATATCTGTTAAGTCCATCTGGTCCAGTGTGTCATTCAAAGCCATTGTTTCCTTGTTGATTTTTTGATTAGATAATCTGTCCATTGTTGTGAGTGGGGTGTTGAAGTTTCCTACTATTATGGTATTACTAATGATGAGTTTCTTTACATTTGTGATTAATTGATTTATATATTTGGGTGCTTTCACATTTGGTGCATAAATGTTTACAATTGTTAGGTCTTCTTGGTGGATACACCCCTTGATTATGATATAATGCCCTTCTGCTTCTTTTGATACAGTCTTTATTTTAAAGTCTAGATTGTGTGATATCAGTATGGCTACTCCGGCTTTCTTTTGTTGACCATTAGCATGATAGATGGTTCTCTATCCCCTTATTTTCAATCTGAAGGTGTCTTTAGGTCTGAAGTGGGTCTCTTGTAAACAGAGTATAGATGGATCTTGTTTTCTTATCTATTCTGTTACCCTGTCTTTTGATTGGAGCATTGAGTCCATTGACTTTTTGAGTACTGAAAGATATGAATTTACTGCCATTATGATGCTTGCAGAGTTGGAGTTTCTGGTGGTTTTCTCTGGTCCTTTCTAATCTTTGTTGCTTTTGGTACACACACACACACACACACACACACACACACACACACACATATATGTTTTCATCTTTTCTCCCCTCAGAGATTCCCCCTTAAAATTTCTTGCAGGGCTGATTTAGTGGTCACAAACTCCTTTAATTTTTGTTTGTCTAGGAAACTTGTTATCTCTCCTTCTATTTTGAATGACAGCCTTGCTGGTTAAAGAATTCTTGGCTGCATATTTTTCTGATTCAGCACACTGAATATATCCTGCCACTCCTTTCTGGCCTGCCAAGTTTCTGTGGATAGTCCTGCTGCAAACCTGATCTGTCTTCCCTTGTAGATTAGGGACTCTTTTTTCCCTTGCTGCTTTCATGATTCTCTCCTTGCCTGAGTATTTTGTGAATTTCACTATGATATGCCTTGTTGATGGTCTGTTTTTGTTGAATCTAATGGGGGTCCTCTGTGTTTCCTGGATTTTGATGTCTGTGTCTTTCTCCAGGTTAGGAAAGTTTTCCACTATGATTTGCTCACATAACCCTTCTACCCCTATTTCTCTTCCTCTTCTGGGACCCCTATGATTCTGATGTTGTTCCTTTTTAATGAGTCACTGATTTCTCTAATTCTTAAATCATGCTCTTTGCCTTAATCTCCCTCTTCTTTTCTGCTTCATTACTCTCTATAAGTTTGTCCTCTGTATCGCTGATTCTCTCATCCATCCTTGCTGCCGCTGCATCCATCCATGATTGCAGCTCAGTTATAGCATTTTTAATTTCATTCTATTTTTTACTTCTCTGCAGAAAGGGATTCTAATCTGCTTTCAACTCCAGCTAGTATTCTTATTATCATGATTCTAAATTCTGGTTCAGACATCTTGCTTGTATCTGTGTTGGTTAAATCCCTGGATGTCGTTTCTTCGTGCCCTTTCTTTGGGGTGAATTCCTTCATTTTGTCATTTTGAAGGGAGAAAAGGAATTAATGAGGTAGAAAAATTAAAATTAAAAAAAAATAAAAAATACTAGAATTAAAAAATTAGACACACACACACACACACACACACACACAAATCAAATGATGCTAGATCCTAGGTGTGTTTTGGCCTGGGTGTTGAAACTGGTTTGACAGATTACAGAAAAAAAAAAGGGGGCGGGGGGAAGAAAAGAAAAAAAAGGAAATCGTTTGAGAATTTGAAAAACTGAATACACTGAAGTAGTCTGCGGTCAAGAAAATTTGAAAAGGTGAATACACTGAAGTAGACTAAAATAAAATGATGGAAGTAAAATAGAACTTGAAAAAATTTACACAAGAGTAAAAAATATAGTAATAAAAATTAAAGAAAAAATATTTTTAATAAAAATTGATAATAAAAATGATTTTTTTCTCTTTTCTGTATCCAAGAAAAAGAAAAGAAGTGTAAAAGAGAAAAAAAAAGAAAGAAAAAAATTGAATAGATGGACCTGCTAACAGATTGAAGTAGGACTGAAATTACTTCGTTTTCCCCTAGAAGTCAGACTATGCAATGCTTTATAGTCCATAGACTAAGCAGGTGGTGAGATTTGTGTTCTTGAAGAGTGAAGTAGGCCCGGTTGGGCAGGGCTCAGTGTAACAGCTCAGCTCTCCACTAGATGGCGCTGCTAGCCTGCCAGGGTGGAGTGTTGTGGCACTAGTAGGTATGCATGTGCATGCATGGGAGTGGTGAAAATGGTGCCACTCAGCTACCCAGTCTGTTCTGGATCAGCAATCGTGCATCCATCCTCTGTCTTCAACTTTCCTCCACTCCCTGCTTTTTCACTCTCTGTGACCAGGCCCCCAGGCAGTACCTCTCTCCCGAGTTTTGTCTCAGATGCGGCTATTTTCCCCGGCCCTGTACTTCGGAAGGACTGTGTTTTTGACCCGTTCCGTGCCTCTGGGGGAGGGTCTCACCGAGCAATGGCTGAATGAGCAATGGCTGAATGTTGGCTGCACCCAGGAACGCTTGCTGGACCCTGCTGCTGCTGGTGCCCCGAGACTGTGGCCAGGTGCCAGCTGGCCCCAGAAAAAGTTCGGGGGATAGTGTAGCAGCAGCTTTTCAGGGATTATGGAAAATCACAACACACGTCTGGCACCAGGCTTCGCCCTAAAGACCTTGTTCCAACACCAGCGAATGTGACTGTTTTCTGGGGTCTGCTGGGACCAGGTGACTTCAACACGGTCTACCAAATGTCCTTCCAGCAGTGGAACTGCTTTTCCCGTGTGGCTCAAGAACCTTCCGGACCCCACTCTGCTCCTGGGGATTTGCCCTTCCCACCAGAGCACTGCCAGGTATCAAGCTGCAGAGCTGCAGACTTTGCACTCCCCATGTTTACAGTCTTAATGGAATTTAAACCCTCTACTTTCTCCCTTTTTAGTTTAGTCCCTGCGGCTGTTTCCAATTTTCTACTTTCTCTCCAGCTGCTTTTGGGGAGGGGTGCTTTTCCCGTATTGTCCCCCCCTCCCAGTCTCCGTCCTCTCTCTGCTTGCAAAAACACCTCTCTTCCTACCCCTTCTCACTCCCCATGTTCGCCCCTCCACGCTGTGTACCTACTGAATTCTGTGGTTCAGGTTGTGCAGATTGTTGTGTTAATCCTCCTATGAGTTTTCCAGGTGTGTAGGATGGTTTAGTGTTGGTCTGGCTGTATTTCATGGACACAAGACACGCAAAAAACTTCCATGCTGTTCTGCCATCTTGGCTTCTCCTCGAGAGTGAGCTTCTCCAATTTGTTTTACTCATATACTTTGACTTTTAATTTTTTTTTAATATACATATTGTAGATTTAACTTTTTCTTCAAAAATCCCTATTGGATTTTATTCTGAAAATCACATATGTCTTTCTTAAACAGTGTTTACTTTTTCTCTGAGGTTCTTTCTCCAAGCATCCTTTCTTGATTTGAGGATGCTTTGCCTTCTTGAGTATCTCTCATTTTGTTAGTTCGAATTTTAATTCTAATCTCCTTCTTCCATTCAGTTACCTCTCCATGCTATCGTTTTCTACTCATTACTTGCGATTCTGGGCTTGATCAATTTTATTTATAGTGTAACTACTGGTAATGTTGAATATGGATGTAACTACTGGCAATGTTGAATATGAATGAATATTACACTCCATTGTCATATAAGAAAATTCTGGCTGTGTGACAGCTACCTAATTCAGCATATTCTTTCTTATTGAATAATTAGATGTATAGAAAAAGTGTCTGTACCTGAACATGCCCAACTGCAGTGCTTTGTTTAATGGAGGGGATTATAGGTCACTAAAATTGCTTCATGCTGAAAGGCCTCCTGTTTATGCACCCATCTGTAGTTAATTCTATAGCTCAGGGTGGAAGAAACCACTGCTTGTCTCCCACTTCCCTCAGCTATATCTTATTACTTGAAATGATTGCCTCTAAACCAATTTATTAGGTTAAATAAGCTAATTGAGTAATATAAGTCTTCAGTACAGCTTCTCTACTGTAAGCTGGTAAGTGAAAATTGGACATCTGGGATCTTCTCTCTGAGGAAGAAGTAATCAGATTAGCTAAATTCTTCTTGCTACTTGCTGTTATCTTTACTATCTTAATAGATTTCAAGGACAAGATCTTATGTTAAAAATTAGTTTTTAAATGTTTATTTTGAGAGATAGAGAGCGAGCATGAGTGGGGGAGGGGCAGATAGAGAAAGAGTGAGAGAAAGCATCCCAGGCAGGCTCCATACTGTCAGCACAGAGCCTGACATGAGGCTCAATGTCATGAATAGCCACCCAGGTGCCTCCTAATCATGAAATAACTTATCATCTGTTAGGAAGAAATTACTCTATAAGGTTTCACACTATGATTAGTTTCTCCAACAAGTAATGTCATTGTAATCGTGGCCATTTTGATGGGCTCAGAAGCAGGATGAGCCAGTTATCATTGTTTAGCTAACAGCAAAATATGTTAAGTCCAATGTCAACATTTTTTTATGAGCAAGATCATGCCTTTCAGGGACACCTGGGTGGCTCAGTTGGTTAAGTATCTAACTCTTGCATTTTGGCTCAGGTCATGATTTCATGGTTTGTGAAATGGAGCCCAGCATCCCTGTTTGGGATTCTCTCTCTCTTTCTCTGCCCCTTCCCTGCTCTCTCACTCTGTCTGTCTCAAAATAAATAAAGAAACTTAAAAAAAGAAAAAGAAAAGCTTGGATTTGATGTGAAAAGAGTGTTTAGGAGGTTGGAATGATATATTGGCTATTATTTTTCCCCATTTCCTTTCCAATCATTTGAGTAGTGGACACCATCCTCTATGCTCAAAGACTTTGAGGAAAGAAGATAACATGATGAATATACTTTGTGCCAGCAAATTACAAACTTTGCTTAAGTGCCAAATTAGAAAGTAAAAAACAATTTTCTGTTAAAGGTGTGCTGTCATTTACTATCCTACAGTTAGGATTATTGAAATGTGTTTAAGATCAGACTAATGAATTATTACATATTTTGAAGTAGATCTTGTCACAAACAAAACTGTTACTAACAGTTTGCCTTCAGCATATTTCACTGAGTAACCCAACCTTGCTATGACACTTACAATCTTTCCAAACATTTTGGATTCTTGAAACAACACAGTTTATCCATTCAACAGAAATATATTGTCAGGAGCATGTGGGTGGCTCAGTCGGTTAAGCAAACCACTCTTGATTTCAGCTCAGGTCATGATCACACAGTTCATGGGATCCAGCCCCAAACAGCTCTGTGCTGACAGTGCAGAGAGCTTGGGATTCTCTCTTTCCCTGTCTCTCTGCCTTTGCCCCTCTCGTGTGCTCTCTCTCTCTCTCTCTCTCAAAATAAATAAATAAACTTAATATATGTGTATATATTGGCCATCAGCATCAGGCAGCATCAGGCAGTGTTCTAAGTACTCAAAACACAGCAAGAAATAAAAGCAAAGCCCCTGTTCTTATGGATTGTAAATTCCTGCAGAATGTACATCAGACAAACACACACACACAAAGTGACAGCTAGAGAGAGTTAGGGACCATATTATATAGTGTACTATAGTATAGGGTATATGAAACTGACTCAGTATCAGCTGAATTTAGGTTGGAAATTGATTTAAAGATTCAGAGTGCAATATGTTCTCACTTCTAGTCTACTTAACTTAAAAAGATACAAAGGTGCATTGAAGCACATAGCCAAACAGCAGTCACACTGAGAGGTATGAGGACATGTCAGGTAGAGACTCCAACTTCTTCCCCTAAATTGGAATTACTTTTATTTGCAACATGTCAAAAAATAATAAATTCCAGGAGGACAATGTTGACAGGTAAAAAAAGAAAATAATACAAATTTTGGATGGTCCATCATACAATTCTTAGAGCAGTTTAGGCATTAGTAATTATTGTATGAGCACACACTAAACTCTACTGCCAAAAAATATATAATAGGGTCTAAACCTTTTTCTAACAGTATTATTGTCACCACTTTTCATGATAACCATTTTGTATCAAATTTGTATGGTTGAAATTGAACGCATATTATTTTGCTCATATTCAGTTCTACAAGTAATACATTTACATCTTGTCACTGAGGAATCATCAAACATCATGAACCAAGAAAAAGTATATATAAATAAATTTTCATTTGGTTTTGTTTTACTATGCTCCTGGCCCAAAGTTGTGTTTTATAATATTGATTTTATTGTAAGTATATATTAATTTCCAAGGGTGACATACTATATATGTAGTTATAAGAACATGTATAAAAATAATAGAAGATACACATTGGTTAAAATTATATGGTTTGTCTGATATGATCAGGTGGAGGTGGAGTGAACTGCTTGAAATAGGAGATATATCTATACATATATAAAATAATTGCTCTAAAACCTTCACCATATTTTTTAAATCTCATGACTGTATAAGTACATGTGTGTGTGTTCAGTGAAAATATATGTTATATTTGCATTATTAGGAATGTAAATATATAGTATTAAACATAATGATCACAGATTAATGTAAATAGTATGATATTTTTATATAAAAATAAAATTCTATATGCATTTACCTCTGCTAGTATATGCATGCATGAGCAGGGAGAAATATGCAGAAATATACCTGCAAGACTGTTGATCTAGTAAATGAGAAGGAAAATGGAGGTGGGGTTTCAATAGTTTTTTATTTAAAATGTGTTTTTCTGTTCATTTACCTGCTTATAAATAACTATCATAGGTTGTTTTTAAATTTTGAAATGAAGTAAAGTAAGCATATGTTTTAAAAACAATACAACTCATATATATATTATACTTCTGGTTACAGAAAAACTTGTGTACCCTTTTATAGGATATTTACTGAGTATGGAACATATAATATTTTAGCCTACTTTTGAAATAATACCATGTTTTTTACTCAAAATGATATTTTACTGAAATAAAAAAATCATGATCAATACTTTCAATATACCTTGACTTCTCAAAAAGTTCTATAAAGCACCTATGTTTATGACCAATTTACTAAATAAGGCACCTGGAAATCTTATACTGTTGATCATTGTTTTTCTCATATTCACATTTTTGTTCTATACTACCCACTTCTACCCACCACCAGCTATTTAACTAAAGTAAGGCCATCTTTTAGTACCTATTTCTTTCATATTTGTTTGTTAAATAAGTACCAAATAACAGTCTAACATTGCAGAGAAAAGGGGACAGAGAAAAGGGGACAGAGGATCCGAACCAGGCTCTGCATGGAAGGGAGCCCAATGTGGGGATGGAAGTCATGAACCGGGAGATCATGACCTGAGCCAAAGTCAGACCTTCAATCTAATGAGACACCCAGGAGTCACTAGCATTGCATTCTTGTGGCATAATTAAAAATATAAGCATATTATCACAAGTATACATTCTTCCCTGGTAACACTATCTAAATATTTTATAAAATAAAGAAACAAATATTTGAATAGGTTTAAAATTATAATCTTAAATGTCAACTTTTACTTACTTCGTACTCACAAAATTGTAATCAAATATTCTTGTTCCACTCTGGAGATTGCCACATCTACTTTCCCATTGTGGCACTTTTAAGGAAAAGATTTATTACATTGTCAGTAATATAAAGTCTATTTCACTTGATTTCTTTGTTTTTGATATGTAAGTGTGAAAAAGCCTTTCTCATGTCTGTGTGTTTCTTTGTAAGCATTTTTTAAGTATTATTCTGAAAATTGGTATGTGCCATATTTGCTTGTTTTCATAGCATATCTTAATTTTTTTTAAAAAAAATCCATATCTCCGACAATGCATTGTTATTCTTATACTACATGACTGCATTTAGTCTTATTACTTTTCAGTCCCTGAGACAGGGCTTACACCTGGCAATTCTTTAAAAAATAAGATATTATAGATGTAGATTTTTATATTATCTTGTCACAAATTCCATAGCTTTACTTGGGAGCTAACGAAAAGTATCTGGCTTTTATGGTCCACATTTTTTAGCAGTGTTCACCAGTTCAATATGAATAATTCTAAAGCTCATGAATCTAACATACTACTTGCAGTAGCTTTGATGGATTTAACAAAACAAGGTATTCTTAACATTATTTCAGACACATTGAGGATAAAACCTCTCTCTGGCTTATAAATTGCAGGCAAGAAATGTAACACAGAAGCTGCGTTTTGATGATGAAGTAACATACAAACAATCTGACTTCAGTTTGGCAACTTGACTTATTTTTGAGGTACCTATAAACATATAACATCGTTTCCTCTTTGGAAATACCTGTTAGAGATTACAAAGGAATTACATCTTCTTGTAGCCAATTAATTACGAGAACATAAACTACATGGATCTTCTCTTTTCTCTACTACACTCGCCATGTTTCCCAGATCCTTCTCAAACACTTATATCTGTGTAACTGGCTAGTGGCAAATTGGTACTGCCCATGTCCTCTGCTAATTATTCCTCATCACTTAGTTTCAGGGCCTCTTGTGCTTTCAATGCTATTTATCTTTATTCCAGAACAATGCCACACTCGTAGCGACAGTGAGCAGAATAGAACAAGATATTATGGATAATTTCCATTTTCAGTCATGTCTAACATTTATTTCAGTGGCTGCCTTTTTCATTATTTTCCAACAACTTTTGTGAGTCAGTATTTAACATGCTAAAGTAAGCAACTAGTTTTTGTTGAAACTGAACCTCTAACAAATTTATACCTCAGAGCTGAAGCTTTCAAATCTATGTTTTCAGAGTTCCTCAAAAAGAAATGGAGGCATACATGTTCTGTCATTTACTTGTACAGGCAATCCTTCAAGAGGTCTATTCTGGGCTATATAATCCAGATTACCCACAAATCTGTCATATATCCTGCTGGCTCTCCTTTTGCATTTAGTCTGGAGACTTGTGGGGGCTGGAAAATAAGACATGCTACTCACAGACTAAGAGAGACAAGTCCAGGATTTGCAGGCTGGAGTTTCAAGAATACTTGATATGGTAGAGGTATCATTTGATGAGCCATAAGCATGTTCAATGCCTAAGCTACTGAATACAGTTGAATTGCCCTGTAGTGTGATACACTGGGCTGTGATATATTCAGCCCAAATCTTTGCTGTTATTCACACATTTCCCATCTGGCAGTAACAAGCCCAACAATTGGGGCCCTAATATTTCTCTTGGTCTATAGCATAAGATTACTCTGCACTAGTATTGGGAGTATTTCTTCAGGACCTAGCCTGTGAACAATAAGCTTTTCAGTGGACCACCCCTACGATACAACACTGGGTCTGTTACAGGCTCTATTTTTGCTTGCTTCCTTGGAGCCCCTATGGGGCAAGGGATTAGATTATTCCATGCTAATCTGGGACTTTCTCAGTTTCCTTATTCATGTAAAATGTAGATTTCTTTAAAAAATTATATTGTATTTTGAGGTGTCAATTATAATTGAATTATACAATTCAATTTTTTTTAATGAGCTCAGAGATGATAGAACTTACACTATGTGGTATATGTGACAACATATGCTTTAGCTGAGATATTCACTGGGATTACTGGTCAGATATGCAGAAAAGAGGCTACCACTCTTATCCTATCTCACACCTCCATTCTGTTTGCTTAATGCTAGTCTTCCACATTTCTTATCCCCTCAAAAAAATATCAAAATGAATTTATGCCATTAGGACTATCTCTTACAGTGATATTGGACCTTCCATTCCAAGAGTCCCCCCCAAAAAATGTCCTTGATTTTTATTACTCAAAGTGTGGGCATGAATCAACATTGTTAGTAAATATCTGACCCTATCCCAGAATAACTAAAACAGAACCTATATTTTAATAAGATACCAATATGATTCACATGCACATTTAAGTTTAACAAGCACCCCTCTACAATATTCATAAATAAATAGAAATGATCCCCACAGCTCAAGAACTTGCAGGTGTCAGGGCTTTAATCAGACCTTGTGTAACCTTGGAGTACATATGTGTTCTGGGGAATAGGGTGTTGCTCATTTTTATCTAACTCCCTTATCCTTCCCACTTAAAAGAGGTCATCCTAAAATTAAATGAACAAGCCAGACCTGTACTAGGTGTGTACCAGGTTTAATCTATACTAGGTACAAAGATTGCTAAATGATCTCTTGGATACACTTAATTTTTTTCCACTTTAATTCACTTCCAAACCAGTTTAATAAAAGAACATGTTGTAGACACATAAGAAGATGATACATATAAATAAGTAAATCTAGATCCCCGTGGGTTCCTAATTTATATATATGATGCAGCTGGAATGGAGTGAGGAACCATGCATGAAAGGAGCTAGAACACCTTGTCCCATTGTTTGTATCTTGTTAGGATGGAATAGGTACCCTTCAAAATGACATCTCTAAGGGATGAAAGTCTATACCATCACTTGACACAAAATAAGCTATTTCAGTCATAAAAAAAATTCATCTTTTATAATCACATAATTGACCGAAATTTTACAGCAGGTCATGTCCCATAAATCTGTAAATTTCAGTTTGTCCATCTTAAGCAATTACATATAGACAGTGTATATCTTGCTAAAAGCACTCAATTAGTAAAGACTCTGTATTTTTCTCATAATTTTTATCAGGAGATTTGTTGGGATAGATCTTTTATGTTTTCTTTATTTCTTTGTACTCCATATTATTGAGATAGAAATGATGGGTTACAGAACACCTATTAATTCTTTCTCTCTCAGCCTGCCATTCCAATGCCTCCTTAGGCATGTGGCAGCTCTATCTACTAATGCCTAACAACCATGCCTGTTAGTGTTTTATGAGTAAGAGAAGCTATACATTAATTATCTTTCTTTCAGAACTGCAAAAAACTTACTGTGCCCAATATGTTCAGTTATGCTTTTGTACAATATCCCTGTATCCAAAGGATATATTATCAAGAAGATTATCTAGAGATCTAAGGGTTGCCTCTACTTGTGGAATATTAAAGTTAACAGATGCACAAGTGAGTGGTTTTTCTATTTAATTACCCTATTGTGATCAATTGTACTAAACTTTCTCAGACATCTGAGTGTTATAGTGCCTGACAGTGAACCCTCAAACATTTGCTTTACAGGGAGTTCTAACAGCCACTGTGACTTTCGACTCAGCCAATAATTAATTGTATAGCCACCCATTTTTGCCCTTTTTAATCATGTTGCTATGGGGTTGAGCTTAAGAATAACACTATAAACAGAACTGTCTTAGAAAATGCTATATTTATTGCTCTTATTACTTGTATGTTATCTATACATCGATGACATGTAATTAAAATTTTTATGTGTTGTTTTTAAAGGCAAATTTGAAATTAGAAGGGAAAAACAATCTGTTTCCATACAGCAATTAATTTCATACACCAGTTCAATATGTCTCAATGTGTCTATGATAAATAAGGATTCTGTACAGAGACACAGGAAAACCCACCTTGTAGAACTACAAGGATTTTAGTGAGGTAAATTTATATTCACTATGGATTAATATTTTATGTGAGGAATAAACTCATTTTTGGTACTGAAACCTGTTAAAAGAGAATGCTTATAATGAGGCATCAAGTGAACCTAAAACCTGAGCTGCTAACATGATGTACCAAGCCGTAACACTAATCATTGTGACAGGAATCCTCCAAATGAGAGAGAGGGAATCAGGCTAGAATAGTTAGGGAAGAAATAAATAGGTTGTGTGAGCAGGTCCAGACTCTCATCACATGTCCACTTCTTGGATCACCACCAGCTTCTATACATGAACATTGCTGAATGAAGAGTTCCCTAAGACTGGTGATCACAGAAGGAAAAACAATTGACCCTGTTCTATAGGCTATGCTGATACCAGCTGTAAGTGAACTTCTAGACCATTACAGCTGCTCTCTGCAGTGGATCTGAAGGAGAGAAGAGAAACTCAAAATCTTTCTAGTGGAAAGAACTTTGTCAAAGACCCATCCAAATGACTACTTTGCCTGGAAGAAGGGATACTGTGGTTGACAGAATAATGCCGCTCAAAGATGCCTACATGCTAATCTTAGAAACTTGGGGATATGTTATATTATATGGCAAAAGGGACTTTGCAGATGTGGTTAATTTAAGGGTGTCAAGCTGGGGAAATTCCAGGACTTTTCAGGGGAGTCCAGTGTCCTCACAAAGAGCTTCATAAGCCAGAAGCCACAAAGATGGATATGAGGATGGAGGAATGGTCCACAAGTAGCCTCTAGGAGCTGGAAAAGTTAAAACAAAAAAAGGAATTTCCCTCTAGAAAGAAGAAATAAAAACAGAAGAAAAGAAGTACTATTGACACATTGACTTTAGCCCCATAAAACTCATTTCAGGTTTCCAACATCCAGAACAATCAGACAATAAATCTGCATGGTTTAAGCCATTAAATTTCAGGTAATCTGTGTAAACAGCAATTGGGAACCTGATGCAGATACATAATTTTGAATCTTTGACAATGGCAATGGCTTTGTTGGTTGGTCAGGTACTTGGAAAACAAAACAAAACAAAACCTGTTATCTACTATTATATCATATCTATTATTTCTGGCCTGATTCTGTCGTTTGAATTTTCTTTTTTATGTGTTGTATTTTCCTTTTTTGCATTCTTAGTAATTTTTTTAAGTGTGATACCAGCATTGCATGTTTTACCTTACTGAATGATTTTTATATTCCTATTCATGTTCTTGATCTTTATTGTGAGACACAATTACTGGAAAGTAGTTTGATCTTCTTGAGAGTTATTTGTAACGTTTTTAGGTGGGAACCACTAGCCTTTAAGTAGGGCTAATTTTGACCCTCTCCTCAGGAAGTACTCTTCTGAGAACTCTACGCATTTGCCCCTGGAATCATGAGCTGATCTGCTTTGTCTGGTGAAACAGTGGAAAGTACTGGGTATTGTTCCCTCTACTGATTTTAGGTAGCATTCTGCCAGCCTCAAATAGTTTCACCACTGGCATTAACTGATAAGTACATAGCTGAAGAATTGAGGAGTACCCTCTACAGATCATTTTAGAACTCTCTGTACAGCTTTCTCCTCTCCACTAGTATGCCCTACAGTTCAAGCTGCCTTCCTCTTCATGACCCAGGTTGGGCCCTTTAACCCAGGAACACCCCTGGACTTCCACCTTGGCTCTGTCTTTTCCCTGTGCCTGGAAATTCTTTCCAGGCAATAAACTGAAACAAACATTAGTCTTAACTAATTTACTTTCCCTCCCTCATGGATTATTTCCTTTCACTTTTTGATGTCCAGTGTCTGAAAATTGATGTTCATACACACACACACATATAAGATATTCTAGTGGGCAGGAATATTGCTTTTCTGTTACGCTATCTTGAACAACAGCAAACAGTTTTGAAAGATTATTTTGAAATCCTTTTCATTACCTCACAAAAATCATCTTAGAAACTTTCTGTTAACAAGGCCATCTTGTTACCAGGTTCTGTACTGATATGTTATCAACTCATGTCATTCATATTCATGAAGGTAGTACTAGTAATACTAATGTATTAGGAAGTGGGGTATTTGGAAGGTGTAATGTGTGGTAAATGTTTGGACTATTGCATACATATGCTTTGAAAATAACTATTTTACTGAACTGAAAGATACTAAGAGGGAAATTATATATAATTAATTATAGCCACCTCTTCCTTTCTGTGTATTTCCTTTCATTTCTTTCAGGGTCCAATTCAAACTGTATTTCTTTGCCCTGCAACCTATCAGCTCAGTCAGAAAAAGAAAAACTAATATAATTTTCCTTACTAAAATCCATTCTTGTTAACATTTTATTTCTTCTAAGAAATATATTTTTCCCTGCGTGGTATAAGTTTAAGCATGTTGTCTTCTGTACTCATGAAATCGTAGGGTGGCAATCATTTTGATTGGAGATTTATAAAGATGTGGGTTTGAATCTCAGCTTACGTTTGCTGATTATGAAGTGTTTGGAAATTGCCTACTTTTAATTTGCTTACTTTTAAAGCTGGGGAGAAAGTACATATCTAGCAGATATGCTTTGAAAATTACAAATAACCTATGTACAAAGTCTGACAAAGCACAAGTGTTCTGGGAAAAAAATACCTTACTTTTGTGATTTGTCTATTATTGCTCACAAATATAATATCTTTTGTTTTCTGGGGTATTATACACGTGTTGGTATTAAGGAGAATTTATGGTATATTTAATTTCTTTAATCTTAACTTTCTGCTAAAGAAAGACAAGAATGATTGTTTGGTAATTTAAGAGATTTGTCAGGTTGCCTGGCAACTAGCTAACTGGAAAATGGGGTTTTCTTGCACACAACATGGTGCCTGTGCCAAAGTGAACTTCTCTAAGGTTTCAGAGTTTGACTAGTAGCCATTTCAAGTAATTTGTGTGTATGTGTCTGAGTGTGTGTGTGTGTGTGTGTGTGTGTATTTATTTATTTAAAAACACGTATCCTACCAAAGTCTGTAGGAGCAGATCAGAATCAGAATTACAGGCACAAACAATATTTTAAAAGAGATATCTAAACTCAGAAGGAAGAAGACCAATATGTTTTTGAGTAAACAATAATAATCCAAGAGCTCACATACACTGTAGGTCATCATGAAATATTTGTAATTATGATGTGATATTAATATTTGTATTTTACAGAGGAGTTCAACAACATTATAAGATATGCTTGATTTGTTTCAAATAATAACTGGTTAAGCAGGAACACAAACTCAGTTCTATTTGATTTAAATTCCTGTATCTAGACACACACACACACACTCCACATTTTGTAAATCAGGAAACTGAAGCAAAAACTTGTGAAGTGGCTATGAAAAAAAAAAAAAGCCACAGTTCTACTTGAAATTCTAGGATATCCATATCGACTAATGGATTAAAAAAAAAACAACACCTAAAGTGCATCATTTAGATGGTGTAAAAAAATGCACTTAAAGTTTTTCAGGTAGCTCTTAGACATAGAGAAAAAATTGAGTTAACTCAATAATATATTACTTTGATATTTCAATATTAAATAAAATTTGGGGTAAAATACTCAGTATTTTCATATATGAGAGTCAAATCAAGAGGAAGAATGACTTGAATGTAGCTTTTCATAGCTTTATTTTTTCTGTTTACTTTCATTTGTTCTATAATAGTATCATACTGGTGTTAATTTAAAAGAAATGGCATATGGGGCACACGGGTGACTCAGTTGGTTAAGCATCGGACTCTTGATCTTAGCTCAGATCTTGATCTCAGTGTCATGACTTCAGGCCCTGCACTGGGCTCTGCACTGGGTCTAAAGACTACTAAAAAAAAAAAATAGAAGACATGGTATATAATAAGTAAGTGTTTTTGATAATTATTTTGGAACATGGCTTTCTTCACACTTAAGACTTGTGAGAACATTTGTCTAAGCCATTCATCATTTTAAAAATGAACTGAGAATGGAAAAGTTTATGAAGAGAATATTGGTTAGTTGGGAGCAAGTAGGAAGAAGTATTCTGTACCACATGCAGTTCTTTTGACTCATCTTTGTGACAAGTGAAAAGATTTGTTGAACAGTGCAATGAAAATAGAAGAGCATAAAATCAGTGACACTCAATTCTTGTATTAGGGAATTTGATATTCTGTATACTCAATGTATAACTCAGTGTTGTTCCAAATCTTGTGATGATGCCTCCAACTACTCTTTTAGTTAAGGGATTTTTTTGTCCTTAGGCTATTTTTCACTTTTCCAATTTGGTTTAGAAAATTTCTGATTTTACCTTTCAATCCAAAGCTGGGGAAAACTTGGCAGGTTTTGCTGACTTTTACTTTGCATTTGGGGATTCAGTTCAACAACAGTCTCAAGCAAAATTCAAGAATTGCAAATCTATCCAAACTAAAACAATAACATAATAGTTCACAAGCACCATGTAACTCTGGGACAGAAAAAATGATGAATTTTGTCCATCTTTGGATACAGCTAAAAATTGACAAGTACACATAAGAAAAAAAAGAATGCCTCTAGGCTGTCTATGACAGCAAGATTTGAAAGCATATAATAAACGACTATTCTAATGTTTACACTGTTACTCTTTAGTGACACATATTTTAGAAATATCAATAAATGGAGTGCAAGCATAATTATCCTTTTCTATACTATTTAACTGTAATAAATCTTGTGTTCTTAAACCTCTCAGATTAAAATATATTTTCTCTGTTACAAAAATGATATAAGACCTATTAATTACTGTTGTTGAGAATTTAGAAATTATGACTTATAGAATTTTAAATGATATTGAAGAATATATTATTAGAGGTTATTAGTTATCCAGATATTAGCTGCCAAATTATATAGACTGAAAAAAGGCACAACTATGCTTAGAAAATACACATAGTATTACTCTCTACTTAATGTGAAGTATGACTTCACCTGAGTTGAGGACATAGTTACAGGATATCTTATATTTTATTCAAAATAATGTATAAGTGCATTTTCTGGAGAAGAAGAAACAAAATTTTAGAATCTCAACAAATTAATACGCACTAGAAGAGGTTATTGTTTTAGATTTGGCCTCCAAAATGACAGAGTTTTCTCATTCTTTTCTATATAATTGTGTGGTATATGAACCGGTTTATTTTTAAATAACAGAGTAGTAACAGAGCACTTGTATGTCTCTCTTGTAAAGCATAAGCAGTTTAATGCAGCAGAATTATTTTGGGCCCATGAAGGCCCTCATGGATTGCAAGTATCCAAAGGTCAAGTGTAATACTGAAATTATAATTATAACTTAGTAAATAATATTACATGAATGCTAGAGGGCTTCTACTGAATTTTTTTCAGCCTATTTCCATCAATTGGGAAACAACATATGAGAACCTGAACATTCTGAAGGGATTGGACACTGCAAGTGATTAGTATCAGAATGAATTTTTTTTTTGTCCTTGAAAGCAGAGTTTCTTGAAACATTTGTGCTAGCTCACCTATACTTATTAAGATTCTTATTCAAGTTCAGTACATGTGGAATGGGATCTGATATTCTGCATTTCTGGTGAACACCCAGATAATATTGAGGCTGCTGGTCTTTACACCATATTCTGAATAGCAAGTTTCTAAAGGACTTACCTAACATAAATTGACTTTAGATTTTTCCTAGTCCCCATAAAATTAACTGTGTGTCTATTTATGGTTGATCTGGAATGCAGAGATTCGAGTCATGAAAAAATATTCCAAAGCAGAAAAATGTCTATACCTTATTTATAATAAAATGGAGAAAAAGTTGATTCTGCTCGAAGCACTCAGAATATATATCCTTCTAAAAAATTTTAAGATCTATGTAAGATCAGTCTTATCTGCAGCAAGTCCACTTGGAGAAATTCTACTTTATGTATAAATATAAATATATTTATAGCAGAATAAGTTATCTATATATCTGATATATACCTAACATATGTATAAATATATATACATAATATATATGAGAATACACTTCCCATTTCTTTTATATATCACTAAAGCCAAAACTTTGTGTCCAAGTATAGATAATTAAATTGCTTTCATTTTCCTTTTATTTTGAGAATATTTGAATGTCAGCTCCAAAACTGATTTACTCAAGTGTTTGAACTAAAGATCTAGTGGAAAGAATTTTGTGCCCATTTGCAGAATAAAAATTATTTGTATTAGTGCTCATTGTCCTATAAAAGATATTCAGCTTTCAAAATATATATGAAGTACACAAAAGAGCAAGAAGACAAATATACCCTCATAGAGAAAGCAATCATATGAATCAGTCCTAGATGAGACCTTTAAAATACTATAATTAATATGTTAAAGGTAACTAATGGATAGGTTGACAACAAGCAAAAATGGATATATCCAGTTATAATTATAATTGCCAAGTGTGTCCATATGTGTTATTGGATTACCAGAGGGAAAGATAGAATGAAAAAAACAAGAAATATTTGAAGTAATAATGACTGATCTTGCTCCAAAATTAATGACAGGCATTAAGTCATAAATCTAGAAAGCTCAGGGAACACTAAGCAGGATAAATTATAAAAAATCTATACCTAGGTAAATCATATTTGAACAGCAGTAAATCAAAGACAAAGAGAAATTCGTGAAAGAAACAAGAGAAGGGAAACAAACAAACAAATAACAACAACAAAACTTACTGTTGAGAATGAAGGACAAGAATTTTTTCAGACTTCTGGAACTTCTTCTGGTACTTCTCAGTTACCATTAAGCCTGAGGAGGGTGGAGCAAAATGTTTAAAGTGGTTAAGGAAAACAATATCAACAACAGCTTTGAATTCTGTATCCAACATAATTGTCCTTCAAAAGTAAAGGACAGAAATTGGTTGCATTGCTATACACCAAAAATGAAGCAGCAGAAAGAGAAATCAAGGAATTGATCCCATTTATAATTGCACCAAAACCCATAAAATACCTAGGAATAAACCTAACCAGAGAGGTAAAAGTTCTATACACTGAAGACTATATAAAGCTTAAGAAAGAAATTGAAGAAGATATAAATAAGTGGAAAAACATTCCATGCAGATGGATTGGAAGAACAAATATGACTAAAATGTCGATACTACCAAAAGCAGTCTACACATTCAATGAAATAAATCCCTGTCAAAATAACAGCAGTCTTCACAGATCTAGAACAAACAATCCTAATATGTGTATGAAACCACAAAAGACCCCAAATAGCCAAAGTAATGTTGAAAAAGAAAACCAAAGCTAGAGGCATCCCAATTCTGGACTTCAAGCTTTATTACAAAGCTGTAATCATCAAGACACTATGGTACTGGCTCAAAAACAGGCACACAGGTCAGTGGAACAGAATAGAGAACCCAGAAAAGAACCCACAAACGTATCGCCAACTAATCTTTGACAAAGCAGGAAAAAGTATCCAACGGAAAAAAGTCTCTTCAGCAAATGGTGCTGGGAAAGCTGGACAGCAACATGCAGAAGAATGAATGAACCTGGACCACTTTCTTACAGCCTGCAGAAAGATAAGCTCCAAATGGGTGAACGACCAAAATGTAAGACAGGAAACCAGCAAAATTCTAGAGGAGAAAACAGGCAACAACTTCTTTAATCTCAGCTGCAGCAATTTCGTATTTGGCATGTCTCCAGAGGCAAAAATGAACTGTTTGGACCTCATCAAGACAAAAGCTTCTGCACAGCGAATGAAACACTCAGCAAAAATAAAAGGCAACGGACAAAATGGGAGAAGCTATTAGCAAATGATGTATCAGATAAAAGATTAGTATCCAAAATCTACAAATAACTTATCAAACTCAACACTCAGAAAACAAATAATCCAGTGAAGAAATGGGTAAAAGACATGAACAGACACTTCCAAAGAAGGTGTCCAGGTGTCTAACAGACACATGAAAACTATGCTCAACATCACTCTACCAATTCACACCTGTCAGAATGGTTAAAAGTAACAACTCATAAAACAATAGATGTTAGCAAATGCAGAGAAAGGGGAATCCTTTTGCACTGCTGGTGGGAATGCAAACTGGTGCAGCCTCTCTGGAAAACAGTATGGAGGTTCCTCAAAAAATTGAAAATAGAACTACCCTATGACTTGCAGTTACACTACTAGGTATTTATCCAAAGGATACAAAAATGCTGATTCGAAGGGGCACATGCACCCCAATGTTTATAGCAGCATTATCCACAATAGCCAAATTGTGGAAAGAGCCCAAATGCCCATTTACTAACAAATGGATAAAGAAGATGTGGTATAGGGGCATGTGGGTTGTTCAGTCAATTAAGATCTTGGTTGACTCTTGGTTTTAGCACAGGTCATGATCTCGCGGTTTCATGAGTTCAAGGTTTCATGAGTTCAGCACATTGGGCTCTGTGCTGGCAGCATGGAGCCTGCCTGGGATTCTCTGTCTCCTCACTCTCTGCCCCTCCTCCCCCACTTGCACTGCCTCAGTCTCTCGCAAATTAAATAAATAAACTTATTTTTAAAATGTGAAATATATGTATATATACAATGGAACAATTCTCAATGATCAGAAAGAATGAAATCTTGCCATTTGCAACAACGTGGATGGAACTGGAGTGTATTTTGCTGAGTGAAATAAGTCAGTCAGAGAAAGACAAATATATGATTTCACTCATGTGGAATTTAAGAAACAGAAGAGACAAACATAGGAGAAAGGAAGCAAAAATAAGATAAAAACAGAGAGGGAGGCAAACCATAAGAGACTTTTAAATACAGAGAACAGGGTTGCTGGAGGGATATTGGTTGGGGATAAGGAGGAGTTACTTACAAAAATACATCATGAGTGGGTTTTTGGAGAGATGGAACTGTTTCATATGGAATTATGTTGGTAGATACATAATTCTCTGCATCTGTCAAAATTCATAAAATGTACAACACAAGTAAATTTTGTTATATGTGTATTTTGAATCAACTAGGATAGAATGAAGATTATTAAAAATGAACCTCATTGAATTAAAAATTGACAATGATGCTGATGGAATGCAAAGAAAAAAATGACTTTAGTAAATTGAAAACAGTGTTTCAACTAGATACTGTGAAACAATGAGGCACTATAAAAAGAAATACTTGCAAACAAGAAATATATCTTGGTTGTTAAAAATATAATAGCACCACAAAAAAACTTAGTAGAAATAGTAGGAAAAAATTGTGGAATTCCCTCTGAACTAGAAAACTAAAAAAGAAAAGGAAAATGAGAGGCACAAATAAAATATTTGAGGAACTATCTACGTGATTTCACAGAGACCCAGCAAAAAAGAACTACAGGCCAATATCCTTGATGAATATGGATGCAAAAATTCTCAACAAGATACTAGCAAATTGAATTCAACAGCATATAAAATTAATTCTTCACTATGATCAAGTGGGATTCATTCCGAGGCTTCAGGGCTGGTTCAATAATTGCAAATCAATCAATGTGATACATCACATTAATAAAAGAAAAGATAAGAACAGTATGATCCTGTCAATGCAGAAAAACCATTTGACAAAATTCAGCATCCTTTCTTAATAAAAACCCTCAAGAAAGCCAGGATAGAAGGAACATACTTAAGCATCATAAAAGCCATTTATGAAAAGCCTACAGCTAATATCATCCTCAATGGGAAAAACTGAGAGCATTCCCCCTGAGATCAGGAACACGACAGGGATGTCCACTCTCACCGCTGTTGTTTAACATAGTGTTGGATTTCTAGCATCAGCAATCAGACAACAGAAGGAAATCAAAGGCATCAAAATGGGCAAAGATGAAGTCAAGCTTTCACCTTTTGCAGTGACATGGTATCATACATGGAAAACCAGATAGACTCCACCAAAAGTCTGCCAGAACTGATACATGAATTCAGCAAAGTCGCAGGATACAAAATTATTGTACAGAAGTCAGTTGCTACACTAATAATGAAGCAACAGAAAGACAAATAAAGAAGCTGATCCCATTCACAATTGCACCAAGAAGCATAAAATACCTAGGAATCAACCTAACCAAAGATGTAAAAGTTCTGTATGCTGGAAACTGTAGAAAGCTTATGAAGGAAATTGAAGAAGATACAAAGAAATGGAAAAACATTCCGTGCTCATGGATTGGAAGAATAAATATTGTTAAAATGTCAATACTACCCAAAGCAATCTACACATTCAGTGCAATTCCAATGAAAATTGCACCAGCATTCTTCTCAAAGCTAGAACAAGCAATCTAAAATTTGTAGTGAACCACGAAAGACCCCGAATAGCCAAAGTAATATTGAGGAAGAAAACCAAAGTGGGAGGCATCACAATCCCAGACTTTAGCCTCTACTACAAAGCTATAATCATCAAGACAGCATGATATTGGCACAAAAACAGACACATAGACCAATGGAATAGAATAGAGACTCCAGAATTGGACCCACAAAAGTATGGCCAACTAATCTTTGACAAAGCAGGAAAGAATATCCAATGGAAAAAAGACAGTCTCTGTAACAAATGGTGCTGGGAGAACTGGACAGCAACATGCAGAAGAATGAAACTAGACCACTTTCTTACACCATTCACAAAAACTCAAAATTGATGAAGGACCTGAGCATGAGTCAGGAAACCATCAAAACCCTAGAGGAGAAAGCAGGAAAAAACTTCTCTGACCTCAGCCGTAGCAATTTCTTACTTGACACATCTCTAAAGGCAAGGGAATTAAAAGCAAAAATGAACTATTGGGACCTCATGAAGATAAAAAGCTTCTGCACTGCAAAGGAAACAAGCATAAGAGACTGTTAAAAACTGAGAACAAACTGAGGGTTGATGGGGGGTGGGAGGGAGGGGCGGGTGGGTGATGGGTATTGAGGAGGGCACCTTTTGGGATGAGCACTGGGTGTTGTATGGAAACCAATTTGTCAATAAACTTCATATAAAAAAAAAAAAAAAAAAAATCCCTAAAAAAAAAAAAAAAAAAAAAAAAAAAAAAAAAAAAAAGGGAACAAAACCAAAAGGAAACTGATGGAATGGGAAAAGATATTTGCAAATGACATATCAGACAAAGGGCTAGTATACAAAATCTATAAAGAACTCACCAAACTCCACACCCGAAAAACAAATAATCCAGTGAAGAAATGGGCAGAAGACATGAATAGACACTTTTCTAAAGAAGACATCCAGATGGCCAACAGGCACATGAAAAGATGCTCAACGTCACTCCTCATCAGGGAAATACAAATCAAAACCACACTCAGATACCACCTCACGCCAGTCAGAACGAATGAACAAATCAGGAGATTATAGACGCTGACGAGGATGTGGAGAAACAGGAACCCTCTTGCACTGTTGGTGGGAATGCAAACTGGTGCAGCGTCTCTGAAAAACAGTGTGGAGGTTCCTCCAAAAATTAAAAATAGATCTACCCAATGACCCAGCTAGAGCACTGCTAGGAATTTACCCAAGGGATACAGAAGTGCTGATGCACAGGGGCACTTGTACCCCACTGTTTATAGCAGCACTTTCAACAATAGCCAAATTATGGAAGGAGCCTAAATGTCCATCAACTGACAAATGGATAAAGAAGATGTGGTTTATATATACAATGGAATAATACTTGGCAATGAGAAAGAATGAAATCTGCCATTTGTAGCAACATGGATGGAACTGGAGAGTGTTATGCTAAGTGAAATAAGTCAGGCAGAGAAAGACAGATACCATATGTTTTCACTCCTATGTGGATTCTGAGAAACTCAACAGAAGACAAGGGGAGGAGAAGGGGGGGTAGTTACAGAGAGGGAAGGAGGCAAACCATAAGAGACTCTTAAAAACTGAGAATAAACTAAGGGTTGATGGGGTGGGGGGGAGGGGAAAGTGGGTGATTGACATTGAGGAGGTCACCTGTTGGGGTGAGCACTGGGTGTTGTATGGAAACCAATTTGACAATAAATTTCATTTAAAAGTGATTTCAACATTGGCTTAGCCCTAGACTACCTCCGTGAATTAATTTTCCACTACTCATGCCCTTTCCCACTGCCTACTCTTATGTCAGTCTCCTAAGTCTTCCAGAAATTTTCAGTCCTGAGGATTTTGTGCTGGACATTCCTTCCCTGAGTCTAGAGCACTAACCCTGGGATTATTGTGCTGTTGTATTTCTTTCTTCAATGACGTATAATCTCAAACATTTAATCCAAACTAATCTAATACAGTTCTTCTCTTCTTCCAGTAATGATTTGTGATATTGGCGTATTTTATGTTCACCATAGCACTGTTCAGTTTCTGAAATAATCTTGCTATTATGTAAGTTTGTGGTTAGTCTTGCGCACAGCTTTATAGCTAGACGAATCCTTGGCATATAATAATCCCACTGCCAAAAAAAAAAAAAAAAGAGGAGGATAGAAGAAAAAGAAGCAAGAGGAGAAAGGGAAGAAAGGGGAGAAGGAGCAGCAGGAAAGGGGGTGATATGAAGGTGAAGAAAGAGAAGGAGGAGGAAGGGGGAAGAAGAGGAGGAAAGGAGGGAAAGAAGAATGAGTGAAAAGAGAAAGGAAGGAAAGAAGCAAGGAAGAATGGAAGAGAGGGAGAAAAAAGAAAGCAAGCTGACAAATGAAATGGCAATATATAATATATTTGTTTGTTTTGAAAAAATTCCACTTCTCTATTGTATTTTAATTGTACCATGTGTAAAATGTGTTATTCAGATTATGTTTTTACTATCTAATTAAATCAAATTTGTCTACCATGCATAGGCTTTTGGGAGCAATAATTAATTCATTTAATGAACATGTTTCTAATATTTTATGTATATTCACATTTGTTAATAGTAGTTCAAATAAAACAAATCTTCTAGATTACCTAAAAAAGTCTGAAAGACTTTGGCTTGATATCAATTAGTATATTAGTTTATGTTAATTTCTTAATTTAAATGTGTAAAAAGAAACATAATTCATATTAAAGTTTTCTTTAATTGAAAAACTAAACTATAATCATCATTCCCTTCTAAAATTGATTGCAATTACTTGGGAAATTTTGTTACATCTATTTTATGTGACATTTACAAATCAATACTCATTTGCAATAAATCATCATGTCTAATGAAACCAAAAGATGGTCTTTAGCATCCTGAATACAGTGCATTCAGAAGAATATATTGAGACAAGATATACCTTTTTGATTGTAATAAACTTCAGTGAATTTTGGAATTGTGTTGTTATGTTGTTAAAACATACAATTGGAAGAGATTTTGATAAGTCCATATAAATTTCTCATTACACAATTAAACCTAGAGGATTTTTTGAGGTTTTTTTTTTTTCTGCCTCATTACATACAGATTTGAAGTTATTTGGAGTATAAATGAAATTAGGTAAATGGTAGATTAGAGAGGTATAGACAAAGAGGTAGGTAAATGGGTAGGTACATGATGATAGATTAGCCAGAGAGATAGATAGACAGACCTGTTCAAAGAAGGATAAACAGAGGTAAAGAAAACGAAGACCAATAAGGGTAATGGAAATATGTAATTAAGGACATTATAGTTGCATTGAATAAGCTTCAATTTGGGTTCTAAACTTCCAGATTACTTGACATCCAAGCGCTGGAAGCTGAGCTATCCAACCAGCCTGGTGACAGGGCCCGGGCAGTGGACGGATCGGGACTGCAGGGAGGCCAACTGACAGTGAAGCTTCTTGTACTCCCACTTTTATGTAATTTGGCCTTAATAAAAGTACCTGGGGGGGGCGCCTGGGTGGCTCAGTCGGTTAAGCTGCCGACTTTGGCTCAGGTCATGATCTCGCGGTCCGTGAGTTCGAGCCCCGCGTCGGGCTCTGTGCTGACAGCTCAGAGCCTGGAGCTTGTTTCAGATTCTGTGTCTCCCTCTCGCTGACCCTCCCCTGTTCATGCTCTGTCTCTCTCTGTCTCAAAAATAAATAAAAAACGTTAAAAAAAATTTTTAAAAAAATTACCTGGGGAATTGTCTGTTGGCGAATTGCCCTCGACAGGCCCCCTGGGAAAAGAACCGTCCGGGAAAGAAATAAGGTTCCACAAGGAAATTGTGCGGCCCTACATTTAGCCCTTGCCACCGGCTATACAGACTCCTCTACCTAAAGGAAGGATAGCCTCATCCATTTCCCAGCCAAGGAAGGAACAAATGGATTTGAAAGCCCCACTTGGGTAACTAAGGAGTGTATCTGTGGGCACAGGTTACTCCAACCCCTAGGCCCACTTGGCCCCCAGGAGGCATTCCAGATGATGATTGAACCTAGTAGGTTAAGGTACAGAATGGTTCATTAGTTCCTAGGTGCATTATCTCTCTGAGAATGTATAAGGCGTGGGTTTCTAAGGCCCTCTTGGCCCCCCTCCTGGAACCTCAGACTGAGGCGAACACTTCTGTTCTTCAAACCACGAATGATTCAGGGAAACAACTAAGAGGTCATGTCCCTGCAACTGTTCCACTTGCGGTGTTGAGAGATAAATGACCTTTCATGAAAACAGCAAAGCAAATGCTTTATAGATTGTAGATAAACGTAGATACATAATGAAAACAATGAAAGAAATTAATCAATAAGCAAAGGGCAGGAAGGAACGTTACAAGAAAACAATCATGTTATTCCTTAATGGGTGATTACACAAAGGAGCAATTTTAGAATTAGGTAATGCCAGAAAACATAGATGACACACGCTATAAGGAAATTGCTAGCAAATATAATGCCACGTTTGCCACAATAATGCGGCCAGTTCAACACACTGCTGTTGTCTGTGTCCATTTTTATTTTTGTTTTATTTTATTTTCACTTTTTCACCTACGCCGTCCATCCTTCGGGAATCCCTGGACCTGCCGGAGCTGGGCTCCGGCATCCAAGTATATATATGCTATGTGAACTTTTGCCTATTCCTCTGGAAACCTCCATATAGCATGACTTTTTTAAAGGCATGGGCAATTTAAAAGAAGAAAACAGATTTAAGCAAGTTAGCCTTTGAAAATTATTATAAAATTTCCTTTGATCGCACAAAATACTGCTTTCTTTGATATATTAAAAGAAGGTTTTAATTAGCTACTTGTATGGTTCATTTGGTTTTATTTTGCATCTCAGGAGAAAAACAAATGCTGGAATTTAAATATTTATATAAAATTTATTAATGCCTCTGTTGCTTTGTAAGGATTGCTTCAGGGGAAATATTGAGCTCAGTTAACAAGCCAGTGCTACTTGTGAAAATGGAGAAAAGGACTCTTCTCAATTAAACCAGAGTATGTCAAATGCTCTCCGATTGTTAGCCCCCAAAGTAGTAAAAACTTCTGTTGAATTATCCAAAAAAACAGTTTTGAAAAGGAATGGACATCCTTAACATTATATAGTTCTTAAATCAGAGAAAAAGTAATTTGTCAAGATTATAAACATATTTTTTTAATTTGTAAAATAAATTTTATTATTTCTGGACATAAAAATGATAAAATTAATATGGACAGTATTTTATTTTGATGATAATTATGGACAATTTTCCAGGGAAATCATTTTTTTACCTTTATTTTTATTTCTATTTTTTAGAGAGACAACACAAGCAGGGGCTAGGGGCAGAGGGAGGGAGAGAGAGAGAGAGAATCCCAAACGGAGCACCCTCCCACAATTCTGGGATCTTGACCTGAGCTGAAATCAGGAGTCGGATGCTCAACTTACTGAGCCACCCAGGCTTCCTAGGAAATCATTTTGATAAGGAATCTATAGAAGACAAATCCCCATACCACAGGTACATAAAACACCACAGTGTTTAATATATGGCTATTTGCACCCAGGTAACCGACTTTAATGAACTGAAAAATGCTATCCATTACTGCAACTTCTTTGGGAAATTTTAAGATAGGGATAACTAGATAATTGATACTTTAGAGATGAATGAAAATTTTATTAGCCTTTATGACATTTCTTTTCATTATTTTGCCATTCATTTGAGGATGCTATTTCCTCCCCATTGAGTCTCTGTAAATTTCTGTAACATGATTTAAGCAATTGTGTTTCATTTACTATTTTCCTATAATTGACCATTACCAAAGTAATCAATTAAATTAAAAAACTCATACTTCTAAAGGCTTAACATTACTCACTTTCAATAATAAAATAATTTTTTAAAAAGTAAAAATGAAATTGTAGATACAAAGTGGCATTAATATTTAATGTACTGTGTTCTAATCTTTTATTTTCAAAGTAAACTTAGTTAAATAGTTGGACTCTTCACCAAGTCGTATAAACAGCACAGAGCAGCAACATAATATGTAGAGTGACCAAAGCAATTTTTTTTGGTAGATGCTTAAAATATGACATTGATTGTGACATAAATAATTATGTATACAGTATGGTTAAAAAATATATATGATAGAGTAATACTAATGAAATATAAAGGTTAACATTAGTGGAATAGTAGAAACTGAAAAAGTGGAAAGTTGGTCCTAATGGATTATTTTGTATCAGGTGTAATAATGTAATTTAAGAGTTTTTAATTTTCCTGAAAGATATAATGCCTGAACCAAACATGTAAAAATAAATATCAGTATGCATGAATCATCATTCTCAAATGAAAAAATATAATGTAACCAAAAATGAATGAGTTAGAAGCATTAGGTCTTATACTTCCTTCTTCACAACCCTCCAGTACTGGAAGTTATATATAGGCAAAGACTTTAATAAACAATTGCAACCGTTAGTACAGATTCTGAGAAAAGTTCAAGCTTATACATAAGACTCAAATTTTGCCTTGCTCTATCAAAGTAGAGACACCCATAATTGTAGAGAACTTATTGTAACATCCAGGATTGAATCTCTTTCTCTAACTAAAGAGACTGATTTCATTCCAGATATTGAGTAAAGGACCTGGTGTTGAATTGAAATTCCAGTTGTGGAGTTGAGATAATTAACCCATGTGTGTTTGTATCACAAAGAAAGGAATATAGCTAAAAGCCTCCCTTCCCCAAGGTAATCATGGAAATGAATATTGGGAATGTACCCAGTCTCTCCAAATCTTGCAACTCTGGAATATCAGGCTGCCAATTGTTTCAACATCACCACAATATATGTTATATTGATATAATTATCATTATTAAATTATCAGTTTTTCTGGTAGGATACAAGGAAGTATGTTTTAATATAAGCATATAAGTAGTCAGTAGGATTATAATACTCTCTGTTTTTATGGTAACAAGTTATTCTTATCACTTTGATTTACATCCTCATGACTAATTATTATAGACAGATTGTTTTTGCTACCAATTCTTGCTTAAGTCATAACCAGAATATACAATTTACTGTTTCAGTTAGGTTCAGAGGCCACTTAATTGATTGGCACATTTAAAGTATAAGGAAAATTGAGATTTAATTTTGGTGTAACTGAAAAATTAATAGATGGTTGTTTTTATAACCAAATCAAAACAAAACAAAATACACCTTTAAAACACTGTGATTTATTTAGTCCACATATAATATGGGACTAGCATTTGACTAAAAAAGTGTCAGATTTGGGAGACTAAAAATAATCCACCCACTGAGAATGCTACTCCCCCTCTACTGAAGCACACACTAAATCTCCATACAAAGCCATGAGACGCTTACTTGGGAAACCTGTGTGTATTCATCAATAAGTAAGATTATCCAGAGAAAAATTACACTGGCTGAAATGAACTGTTAAAAGATTTGAATGTCTAAATGCACAAGTGACAAATAATTCACAATAAGTAGATGGATGGATTTAGGTTTATAAAGTTCAGTAGTTACTGAATGAACTGAAAAAAAATGCTGATTTTTGTAAAACAAAAAAAGTGAAGTTTAGATAAAATGCAAATAAAAACTAATAAAGTATTTGGTATAAGAACCAACACATGGTTAATTTTATACAATGGTTCATAGCTCTGCATAAATCATATGATTAATCATATGGTTCAAAACTTTAATATCCTCTGTTTGTTGCTATAGTCTTTCTATCAGTTACTGAGAGAGAATGTCAAATAACACCCACTATGATTGCATTTTTATATTATGTTTTAATTTTTCTGGCATGATACTTATTACTTAAAGAATTCAATTTGTTTATCTATAATGGAATTTATATTTGGATTTGAATCTACTATCTTAACATTTCATTCTGTTTTTCCCAATTTCTTTTTCTTATTCTATCATTTCTTTTGGATGAATCAAGTATTTTTAAGCCCTTTTTTCTATATTAGCTTATTATTTTATTATTATTTTAGAAGTTATTCTAGTAATTATAGCATGTGCCTTTGACAAATAAGATCTTAATTTAAAGAATTGCTTTTATCACTTCTCTAATGGTGCCAGGAGCTTACAAACTTGAGCTATATTTATGCTCTCTTACATTTTTTTTTTCTGTCATTGTTACCATGTATTATAATCCTACTTTTTTGTTCCATGGATGATATTTTTATTTTATAAAATTAGTATAAAAATAATATATTTCTCTAGATAATTATCTTCCTAGTGCTCTTTATTTTGCTTTGCATCTAGAATGATTATTTTTCTATCTAATGACATATCTTTAGTATTCCTTTCAGTATAGCTCCTCTGAGACTGTATGAAAAAACAGCTGAAACTTAACACAGATTTGAACTGCATGGTTCCACTTATACGTGGATTTAAAGAAAAAAATACAGTCCACTAGTATAAATGTATTTTATTTTCTTTAAGATTTCTAATAACTTTTTCATTTCTCTAGATTCTTTTATTAAAACATATAAAACATACATATAAAACATACAAAATATGTGTTCTTTGCCCTGTTTATGTTATTGGTTTCTGGTCAACAGTAGGCTGTTGTTAGTTAAGTTTTTAGAGAGTCAAAGTTGTTTATGCGTGGGGTTTTGGCGCCCCTAACCCCCATGTTGTTCAAGGGTCAACTGTATTTCCTTTGGTTTTTTTTTTATCCTGAAAATAGTTTAATTTCACTTTCTAAGATTTTTAAAATACATGATCGTAGTCATTTCCTTTCAGCAATTTAAAGATAGAATTTCACTATCTTTAGGCTTCCATTTATTTTCTTCTGAAAAATCATATCTTAGAGTCATTATTTCTCTTTATGTATTGGGAGATATGGCTTTGTTTCTTCTTTTCTTTTACTTTTCTGTTGATACAGTAGTTTACTATTATGTTTTTAAATGTGATTTGCCTTACATTTCTTTATATTTGCATATATCACTTAATATATGATTTGATTTTTTTGCCAATATTGAAAAAGGGTTTTTTTGCCAATTTTAAAAAAAGTTAACTATTGCTTCCACTCCATTCTGTACATCCTGCAACTTTACTCACATGAAATGTCAAAGCTATTCACTGTACAGCCTAATAAGCATTTTCACTATATTTGACATATTGTTTCTTATCTCTCTTCTCCAATTTAGATGTGTTTCTACTAATAATTTTTTTAGTTTATTCATTTATTTTGGGAGAGAGAGAGAAAGAACGCACGAGCAGAGGAGGGGCAGAGACTGATGTGAGGCTCAAACACACAAACTGGGAGATCATGACCTGAGCTGAAATCAAGAGTTGGTCACTTAACCACTCAGAGCCACTCAGGCACCCCTGATTATTACTTTTTTTTTTTAGCTCTTGCATTTTCCAAGTTTAGGTCTTCTTATTGGGTTTTTATATATTTATTTTATAAAACAAATTCTCTATACTTTTATTTTATTGAACATTAAAGCCACAGTTATTTTAAAGTCTGTAAATTGAATATAAAACCATAATTATTTTCTAGTTCATGGCTTAGATTATATGGTCTTTTTCTGTAGTCACTTTGTGTTGAGTCACATGGCCCTATTTCTAACTTGCCTGGCAGTTGCTTTAGTAAATGGTGTGTGTGTGTGTGTGTGTGTGTGTGTGTGTGTGTGTGTGTGTGTGTCCATGTGTGTGCATAACTTCAGAAGCCCTAGACATTGATACTTAATTTCTGAGATGATTCTGTTTTCTTCAGGCTGATAAATAAAGGATACGAAGATCACTTTGATCCTGTCAAGTATGGTTTTCTTTTATCTATTATTCCTAAGACACAATAGTGTAAGGTTCTCCATTGAAAGTCTAGAGTATTAATCAAGGCTTCTCTTCATTGACAGTTCCTGAAATTCAATTTTTTTTTTTTTTACCATCACCATGAGATTGCCAAAATCTTCACTTAGATTTTTTGCCCTATAGTTGCTGCTACACAAAAGGAGCCCTTTTGACTCTTCTGTTTTTCTACTCCCCATGTTGTTCCAGTATATTCTGTCACTTGGCAGCTTTTCTATACTCAGTGCCATAGTCCAAGGGTCAGAAAAGGAGAACTTATTGTCTATTCTCTACACTCTGTGATTCTCAGTAATCCTCCCCATTGAGCTAGCCCAGCTTGGTTACCATTATCACTGAAGATAATTGGTGTCTCACCATCATCATTCAATGTGATCCCTCTCCAGAAAATGATCATCACTGTATTTTTTTTTTGTTATTGTGGCTAGCCCTTAAAATTTCAGCAAAAAGTATTATCATTATACACACATTGATTTATGAAATGTTGTTTGTAGGGAAAAAGAAAAGAGACGTTTAAGACAATTAAACATTGTGTTTACCAAATTAGGAGACAAAAATCATTAAAACATAGCCCTTGTTACTAAAGGCTTAAAGAGCAATTCAAATATAAATGCAGATTATGTGTTTGTGGACTAAATGTTTTAGTTACCCCCAGATTCATATATTGAAACCTAACCTATTGATATATCAATATTCATATATTGATACCCAATGTGATGAATATTTGGAGGACCTTTGTGAGGTGATTACGTCATGAGGCTGAAGTCCTCGTGCAGAGGATTAGTGCCCTTATAAAAGAGACCACAGATAACTTCCTTGTCTCCTTCCACCATGTGAGGACACGGCAAATAGACAGCCTTCCAATGACCAGGAGGCAGGCCCTTAACAGTCATCAAATCTGGAAACAGTTAGACTGTGGAACTTGCCAGTCTCCAAATCAGTGAGAAATAAAATTGGGTTGCTTATAAGCTACCCAGTCTATGGTATTTTTGTTACAATAGCTCAAGGACTCATGCCATGCACGATTTGAGGCATTGAGAAACTATAATGAGTAGGCAATTTTAATAGTGTTCTCTGCCTCTATCACAAACCACCCAAACACAGTGACTTAAGAGCATATATTTAATCTCACCCTGATGAGTCCCAGGTCTACTGCAATCATATGATCTATGCTAGACTCAACTGGGCTATTTCACCTCCAGGTACGGGGCTACCTTACATACTGGTTTCTTATTGCATATTGAGCTTTGTAATTTATGGATTTAAGTTACACACACACCATGAATATTTCTTTTAAGGCCCAGGCTTCAGGGACAGCAGATACCCAAAGGAAGCTTTTCTCATGGCATGTCAGGACAGATGGGCGAAAAGAAACATGGGTTTAAACTAAGGCCTAGAGTTTAAACTAATACATGCCACTTCCATCAATGTTCTTTTTTAGCAAAAATAGTCTCACAGCTGAGATCAAACTCAAGTTTGAGGAAGAATTGCTCTATTCCTCTGGTGGGAAGAAATATAAAATGGTACAGCAAAGACCATGGATACAGGGATAAGTAAATAATAGAGGCCAATAATAATTCAGTCTACCATTTTCATACATTTGGTTATAATTACTTATATACTATCCATATGCAAAGTATATTTATTCCTGTAACAAGGTCTCCTAAAATCTCATTCCTTCCTTGAAATTCAGCATACCATGCCCTACATTAGGGTTAGATTTATTCTCTTTTCTTTACTGTTTTTATTTAAATTCCAGTTAATTAACATACAGTGTAATATTAGTTTCAGTTATACAATATAGTGATTCAACACTTCTACAGAACATCTCATGGTCATCACCTGTTTCACCCATCCCCCTCACCCCTTTGGTAGCCATCAGCTTCTTCTCTATAGTTAAGAGTCTGTTTCTTAGTTTGCCTCTCTTTTTTAGCTTTTGCTCATTTGTTTTGTTTCTTAAATTCCACATATGAATGAAGTCCAATGGTATTATTCTTTCTCTGACTGACTTACTTCACTTTTGTAATGCTCTCTAGTTCCATCCATGCCAATGCAAATGGCAAGATTACATTCTTTTTGTTGGCTGAATAATACTCCATCATGTATATATACCACATTTTCTTTTTTCAGTCATTAGTCTATGGACACTTGTACTATTTCCATAATTTGGCCATTGAAGATAATACAGCTATAAATGTCAGGGTGCATGTATCCCCTTGAATTAGTTGTATTTTGGGGGTAAATACCTAGTAGTGCAATTGCTGGGTCACAGGGTAGTTCTGTTTTTAACTATTTGAGGAAACTCCATACTGTTTTCCAGATGGGCTGACCCAGTTTGCATTCTCACAAACAGTACAAGGTTTCCTTTTCTCCTCATCTTTGCCAGTTTCTTGTGTTGTTGATTTAGCCATTCAGACAAGTATGAAGTGACATTTCATTGTAGTTTTGATTTGTATATCCCTGATTATGAGTGATGTTGTTGGCCATCTGTATGTCTTCACTGGAAACATGTCTATTCATGTCTTCTGCCCATTTCTTAACAGGATAATTTGTTTTTTGGATGTTGAGTCTGAAAAGTTCTTTGTATATTTTGGATATTAACCTTTTATCAGATACGTCATTTGCAAATATCTTCTCCCATACTGTAGGTTGACTTTTAGTTGTTGATTGTTTCCTTCATTGTACAGAAGCTTCTTACTTTGGTGTAGTCTCAATAGTTTATTTTCGCTTTTATTTCCCTTGCCTCAGGAGACATATCTAGAAGGAAGTTGCCATAAACAGTGTCAAAAAGGTAACTGCCTATGTTCTCCTCTAGGGTTTTAGTGGTTTCAGGTCTCACATTTAGGTCTTTCATCCATTTTGAATTTATTTTTGTGATTGGTATAAGAAAGTGGTCCAGTTTCATTCTTTTGCATGTTGCTGTCTAGTTTTCCCAACATCATTTGTTGAAGAGACTGTCTTTTTCCCATTGGATATTCTTTCCTGCTTTGTTGAACGTTAATAGACCGTATGGTTGTGGGTTCATTTCTGAATTTTCTATTCTGTTCCATTGACCTATCTGTCTATTTTTGTGCCAGTACCATATTTTGATCACTGCAGCTTTGCAATATAACTTGAAGCCTGGAATTGATGCCTCCAGCTTTGCTTTTCTTTATCAAGGTTGTTTGGCTGTTTGGGTTTTTTGTTGTTGTTGTTCCATACAAATTTGAGGATAGTTTGTTCTAGCTTTGTGAAAAATGCTGTTGGTGTTTTGACAGGGATTGCATTAAATGTGTATATTTCTCTGGGTAGTATGGATATTTTAACAATATTTGTTCCCAATCCATTTAATAGATGCAGAAAAAGCTTTTGACAAAGTACCACATCCATTCATGATAAACACTCTAAACAAAGTAGGTTTAGAGAAAACATACCTCAACATAATAAAGACCATATATGAAAAACCCATAGCTAATATCATCCTCAGTGAGGAAAAACTGAGAGCTTTTCCTCTATGGTCAGGAATAAGACAGGGATGTCCACACTCACCACTGTTATTTAACATAGTACTGGAACTCCTAGCCACAGCAATAAGACAATGAAAAGAATTAAAAGCATCCAGGGGCGCCTGGGTGGCGCAGTCGGTTAAGCGTCCGACTTCAGCCAGGTCACGATCTCGCGGTCCGGGAGTTCGGGCCCCGCGTCGGGCTCTGGGCTGATGGCTCAGAGCCTGGAGCCTGTTTCCGATTCTGTGTCTCCCTCTCTCTCTGCCCCTCCCCCGTTCATGCTCTGTCTCTCTCTGTCCCCAAAATAAATAAACGTTGAAAAAAAAATTTAAAAAAAAAATAAATAAAAAAAAAAATAAAAGCATCCAAATTGGCAAGGAAGAAGTCAAACTTTCACTATTTGTAGATGACAAGACACACTATATAGAAAATCCAAAAGATTCCACCAAAAAACTGCTAGAACTGATAAATGTATTCAGTATCTTAATTTGAGAAGATTTTGTTGGCGTAAGCAATAAAATATAATTTATTAGCAATAGTCTTCCTTCTCCTTTCCTCTCCTTCCTTCTCTCTCTTTCTCTCTCTCTCTTGTTTCTCTCAGAATAGTAAGAGGTTTATTTTCATTCGGTATGAGTTGAAACTATCCTTATATCCAG
This sequence comes from Lynx canadensis, assembly GCF_007474595.2. Classification (NCBI taxonomy): domain Eukaryota; kingdom Metazoa; phylum Chordata; class Mammalia; order Carnivora; family Felidae; genus Lynx; species Lynx canadensis. The sequence goes on from NC_044320.2 coordinate 27,607,170, forward strand.
AGTTTTCATTGCTCTATGCTTAATATAAGAAGAAGAAGGAGAGGAAGAAGAAGAAGAAGAAGAAGAAGAAGAAGAAGAAGAAGAAGAAGAAGAAGAAGAAGAAGAAGAAGAAGAATATAGCATTGTGTTAGTTGCTGAAAGTCTTAAATAATAGCAGTTATTGAGTTTATAACATGTATAAACCTATAAAAATGTTATGATAAATAATATTTATTACTTTGCAACAGGCCCTATTCAGTAGGATCTATGTAAAATTATTTTTGATGAAGATCCTCAGTAAGAATCATTTTATCTGATGCCTACTGACTGGATTGCGTCTTTTCTTGAATTTATATTTTATGGTTAACCACATAATTTCTCTCTTATTAGCTATCTCAGTGCCAATGTATTTTGTTATATTGTATCTCCTTTCCTCAAATAGCTACCCCAGGGTGAGTTCTAAAACCTCTGATTTTTTTTTTCAGGTACTTTGAGCCCTGGAAAAAAATCTTCTGGAGATAGGTACACAATTCTACAGAAAGGTATCATTAGAAATTCTTCATTTCCAATCTCATTTCCCCTTTATTCTTAGCATTTGCTCCAACCCCACCATTAAGAAACATCATTTTCCTCCTCCTTTGCAAAGTCAGTCTCTCAATTTCTCCCTTTGACCATTGTCCAAACATTTAGAAATATATTTCCATAAACAATCCTCTTTTCTCTTCATTATTTTTCTCTCCCTAGGCTCATTCAACACTGTAATCACATATCCAAGCCTGTGGTATCCTACAAAGTAAAATAAAATTGCTCTCTTTTGACACTATATTCTTATCTAACCATTGCTTAATATGTATCATCACTTTCAAATCTGAAATTTTCAAGAGTAGACTTATTTATTGTCACCACTTACTACATCACACTCATTGATCAATCCTGTGTAATCTGGCTTTTACCACAAGATGTCCATTGACAATTTCCTGATTAAGATCATCTATGAAATGCCCGTTTCCAAGAAAAAGGATATTTTAAAAACTCAGTTTACTTAGCTATCTCCAAACCTTTGCCACTTTAGCCACAACTACCTACCCTTTCTTTGATCATGTCTTGATATATTTGATGACACACTCATGTATCTCCCACAGTCAAACTAATTTATCTTAGTTTATAACTAGTCTTTCTAATGAAGAGCTTTATTTTGCAATTTAACATGATGAAATAGAAACAATGTTGAAGACTTGGCATCTAGTCATGTTTAAAATATCATAGCTGCCCCTTACAGAACTCAATATAAATCTAGTGTATATGAGAAGACCGGAGTATTTTGAAAACAGTCAACCTAGGTAGTAAGAATGAGAGATACTGTCTTTCTTGTCCATTTTCTTTCTAAGAGTATGTTAGATTGAGAAATCTGATAAGTTCCTACTTTCAGCCCAAGTCACTCAAAGGACACCCATTCAAAGTTGACCTTTGGAAATAAACTGATCATGTCCTTGGTTTCCAAACCTCAACAGGAAATTGGATTCTCTGCTCTGTCATAGAACTTAGTTCCTAAGGACTGCGGGTGTGTTCATTCTTTGTGGTTCAGATAGAAAGGCTCAAATTGAGAAAGAAAGAAGGAAATGTCAAACATCAGATGAATCCATGGGCACAAGCATAGTAAATTAAATTCAAGAGAAGTAATCTCAAGTTTTTAAATATGAATGTGGCTTTAAATCTTTCTGACCATGACAATTCTTAAGATACATTGTTGGATATTGGCAATATTTTGAAATGTTTATGTTGCTCCTTCAGAAGTACCATATAGTCTCACATCTAATATCTCTTTTATTTGTTAGTTTTATTTTCCAACAGTATTGTATGACTCTGATAAGACAAATCACTTTCATTATTGATTCATCTATTTTTTTTTTAAATGCCTTCATTCTCTTTACTACTTGGCCTGTGTTTGCAAATAAAATAGATTCTTAATGAATTGATTTATGCTGACTTAATTAAATGCATATGATACTGAAAGATACACTAATGAAGCCTTAAATTTAGAATATTTTAATGCTTGTAAGGTTTGCAAATAGAATTTGATAAGTTATGTTTATCTAATTGTAGTACATGTGGACAGGTGTATATATTTTAAACTTATTGTGTTGTGCCTGGGAACTCTCCGGTGTATTCTCATGAATATATGTATTTTATTTTACTTTATTTTTTAAAGTAAAATCTAGTTTAATTTAATAATTTAATTTAATTTAATTTAATTAATTTTTTAGGTTTCTATTTTAATTTCAGTTAACATACAGAACATACAGTGTTATATTAGTTTCAGGTGTAAAATATAATGATTCAGCACTTCCATACATCACCTTGTGCTCCTCATGACAAGTGTACTCCTTAATCCCCATCATCAGGTATATATATTTCAAATTCATTGTTATGTTTAGAAGCATTAGCTATAGAAGACCTGTGGATATTTACTTTTAGTATATTTTTTCTATTGAAAATCTCTTATCTACAATTACAATGTTTAATCTTCTCTGTAACTATTACCTTATTGTTATTTATTTTAATATATTTGAGATTTTATACTACTCAGTACATAAAAGCACCAGCAAACCTTTTTATATTTTGAATATGAAAAACATTTTAAGTTAATTGAATTTATTTTTATATACTTTGTGTGGTTTATTGAATCATTTTATTAATTTACAAAGAAGTACACCATTATAAAAACCTCAGGAAAATTAAACATGATTAAATATAAAATTGCTCTACAAAATGATTTTAAGTTGTAAAACATCATTCATGAAAACAATTAAAAATAGAAAAATTAGTATCAGACTTAATTTCAGTTTATTATTTTAAAATTATTTTGCATATAGAAGTGTTCTAATTTGATTTTGAAGAGTCAGTTGGTTAAAATGTACAGTTCAGGGAACTAACCTATCTTTAGTTACATATAGCTCATACTCTTTTTGCAGTTCATAATTGAGAGACTATATTCAGCTATGTTATCTTATTTGGAAACTACCATTATCACAATTTATAAATGTTAAATTAATAAGAGATATATAGGACCTGCTTTTCTAGCTTTCTTATATCTTTGATATTCTGACATAGATAGAAAATACTTTCCTGTACAGAACCGCCATAGTAGAGTTCTGCCCAGCAGCTTCCCTTAATCTTTGGAAGACGTGGGATGTTTAAACAGCTATATCACAATAGCACGGTAGATTTTGGAATTTCGGTATTAATAGAATCCCATTTTGTGTTTTTTTCTAAGTAAGAGAAACAAAACAAGCTGAAGAAGAGCCAATTTTTTCTAGGTCAACAGCCTGGGACTTCTCCCCATGTCAGGAATCATTCATTTTAGTGATGCAATGTCAGCATAATGCTGATGTTCAAAACGGAACTGTCACAGATGGTACGCTTTAAAATAGAACCTGTGTTGAATATCAATCAGGTTTTATCTTACTGTGGAAAAAATATATAAGAGTAGATCTACTTGAGGCCAAGATTTGAATTCCCACTGATAAAACGTGGTAAAGGAGTGGTTTGGGTGGCATTTTAAAAACGTCTTTCTATTTATAACACTAATCTCTAGTGATAATATGCATATGTGATGCATTCTGTTAATGTAGGAAATGAAAGAAATATAAGAAAAATGCTTTTTTTAATGTTTATAATTAATGAATAAAATAAAACTATGAACCTTCATAAAGGTTTATATTTAACCACAAGAAAGGAAGCAAAATGAATAAAAACAATTATATATATTTATATTCCTTTTTCAATTGTTATATACTTACCAGTATTTTCTTCTTATTCACTTAAGTCCTAGAAATAGCCAAGGAAAATATCTAAAGATCTAATTAGATGCCTAATTTACAGAAACAAAGATAGTCCACTTTTAACTCTTGCCTATGAAGATCATAGTTCTAAACTCAGTACACCTTCTTTCCAAATCAGATATTGTTTTTTCCATTTAAAAAAATTATGGCAGTGTTGTTCATACTGACCTAATAATCTGTGGTTTTAAGAAAGGAATGCAATGTATCTGAAATGCTGGTAAGCATATAATTGAAGGAAGGAGAGGAAAGGCCCAAGGGAAGAGGGAAAGGAGGCGAAGGGGGAGAGGGAGAGAGGAGAGAGGGAGAGAGGAGAAGGGAGAGAGGAGAGGGAGAGAGGAGAAGAGAGAAGGAGAGGAAGGGGAGGGAGAGAGGAGAGGAAAGGGAGAGAGGAGATAAGAGGGGGAGAGGGAGAGAGGGGAGAGAGAGGAGAGAGAGAGAAAGGGAGAGAAGGGAGGGAGGAGAGAGGGAGAGAGAGAAGAGTGAGGGAGAGAGGGGAAGATAGGAGAGAGGAGAGAGGGAGAGAGGGGAGGAGAGAAAGGGAGAGAGGAGAGAGAGGAGAGAGAGAGTGAGGGAGAGGGGCGAAGGGAGAGATAGAGAGAGGAGAGAGGAGAGAGGAGAGAAGGGAGATAGGATTATATTAGTATATATATATAGATAGTATATATATTATATATTTATATATTAGAATATTATAGAGATTTTATATATATTATATATTTATATATTTTATTTATATATATTTATATATTATATATATTATAAATATATTATAATTTATATATTATAAATTATATTAATGTAATTAATACAAATTATATTAAATTCCCAATGTAACCTTTATTGTCTATCGTGATTTTTTGGACAAATAATTTATACTTTATGATCTTTTACTTTTCTGTAGAATAAGAAACCAATATCTTTTTGACTCAAATAGTTATTTTGCATTGAAAATAAAAGACAGTATATAAAATTCCATTAATTAATACAATAAATCACCAAATTATTTGTATGACTATTATTATTCCCATTACATGTTTTTCCTTCTTAACAATTCACTTAAGGTATATTAACTGGTGTATTTTGAGATACAGATTCAAGGAATGCTTATTCCTTATTGTAGATAGTTATAGGTGGAAAAGAAGAGGGCATTAAAGAATAAGATTTATACAAATAAAACTGCAGAGGTGAATGAATGAATGAATGAATGAATGAATGAATGAAACTGCAAAGGTTCACCAACAGCCTGAGTGGTGGGTCACAGTATGCAAGAAGGGAATGTCACAATCAATCATAAATCATGTCACCATTAACTCAGAAATCATAAATTTTGATAGGCTTTTTATATTTTACAACTAATTTGGAAATTGGGATGGAGTTGGCAATATAATGAAATAAAGAATCTTATGCATCTTGCTCACTGCCATGTGCCTAGTGTATAACACAGTACTTGGTATATAAAAGGTATTCAATAAAATATTGTCTAAATGAATAAGGGAATCAGTAAGTAAATGACTAAAAATACAAACAAATCAATAGGCCCAAATAAGAACAACTGGAAATGGTGACAAGAAAACCATCCTTACCTCCTCTTTCTTCTTTTCTACTCAAATCCATTCAGAATGCTTTGACTATTCTACTTTATGTATCATGAATTCATTCATTCCTTTCTTTTTCCATTGCTATGGTCTTGACTCAGACATAATAATTCTGAACCACTGTATTTCAGTGGTTTCCTAATTGATTTTATTTTTGGCTCCCTTTTTTATTCATTCCGTCAAATGCATTCACACAGTTAATATAATTCTTTGTATAATGTTGATCATTTAGGTTATGCCTCTGCCTAAAATCTCTCAATAACACCTCATAAGGAGTCCCAAACCTCTGCAAATTTCACTGATTTATTCAAACATTTTCTCAGGCTTTACTCTCAATCTCAGTGGCACCATTTTCCCATCATACTTTAGAACAAACTGCTGGGGTACTTGCATGGCTCAGTTGGTTAACCGTCCACTTTAGCTCAGGTCATGAGCTCATGGTTTGTGAGTTCAAGCCCTGCATCAGGCTCTCTGCTGTCATCATAGAGCCTGCTTCAGATCCTCTGCCCCCCTCTTTCTCTGCCACTCCTCTGCTCATGCTCTCTCTCTCCCTCAAAAATAAATAAATTTAAAAAAGAAAGAACAAACTGCTTGCAGACACACAAATGTGCCAAGCTTTTCCATTCCTTATTTTTCTATTAATTTCCATTCCCAAGTATTATCTTCCTCTATACCTTTATCCTTTTCCAGACTATCCCTAATACATTCTTCAAAAAGCATGTCAGATGCTATACATGGATAACATTTAGATCATCCCAAAAGACTCCCTTAATCTTTTGTAAACTTAATATTTTTAAATGACGGGCATCTGGGTGGCTCAGTTGGTTGAGCATTGGACTTTTGATTTTGTCCTCTGCACTGAGGGTGGAGCCTGCTTGAGATTCTCTCTGTCTTCCTCTGCCCCTGCCCCTCTCACCCATTCACACTTGCTCTCTTGTTCTCTGTGATGTGTGTGTTTGTGTGTGTGTGTGTATGTGAGTATATATATACACATATATATACACACATATAGAGAGAGAGACAGAGACAGAGAGAGAGAGAGAGGGAGGGAGAAAGAAGGAGAGAGAACCATTTAAAATATTCGCACTTGCTCTTGTTCTCGTGTGTGTGTGTGTGTGTGTGTGTGTTGAGCACCATTTAAAACAGATTTAAAATATCAAAGAAAATCAGACACAATATGTAAATAAATTAGTCCTGACTCCTGGGTGCTCAGTTGGTTGAGCACCCAACTCTTGATTTCAGGTTGGGTCCATGATCCCAGGGTCATGGGATAGAGCACTGCATCAGGCACCACATTGAACATGGAGCCTGCTTAAGATTCTCCTCTCTCTCTCTCTCTCTCTCTCTCTCTCTCTCTCTCTCTCTCTTTCCCTCTGCCCCCTCCCTTGCTTGCACTCTCTCTAAAATAAATTTTAAAAATTAATTAATTAATTAATTAATAATTAAAATAGTCCAATGTTCACATACAGTCTGTACAATGCACATGAACAATGAAGTATTTCTAATAAGCTCTAAATCCTAGTTGATAACACCTATTATGTCACTCTTCATAATATGATAGATATTAAGTTGTTCTGTTACAAACACAGTTTTCAGTGATTCAGAAATCAGAAGTGAGGTCACCATGCTAAAACCATGCTCAGTCATTGGTTTTGTTATTTTAGCAGAAAATATCTTTAGTTTCTAGTTTCTTTTCTGTATCTTCAAGCTACTCTGGTAGCAGAATGACAAATTTTATATTTGAAGATATGTGAAGAATCTATGAGTAATGGAGAATTTCTAGTAAAATGAACAAATTTTGTAGTTACCATTTTATTTATATCATGTGATTGTTTACATCAAAAATTGAATGACTTAACTATCCAGTTTTTATCCTTATAAAGAAAACCAAAAATCCCCAATTAAGAGCCCCCCCAAAGACCCATTTCTAGGAAATTAAGTGGTTAAAATAGATGGAATACAAAAGGATAGGTATATTCTGGAGAATCATGACAATTAACATGGACATATGATTACATGTAAAATGGTTAGTGCAGATAATTATAAAGTAATTATAAAGTTAATATCAGTTTTTTAGGGGCACCTGAGTGGCTCATTTGGTTGAGCATCTGACTGTTGATTTTGATTCAGATTGTGATCCCAGAATTGTGGGATCAAGGCCCATGTCAGTCTCCGCTATGAACATGGAGCTGCTTAGGATTCTCTCTCTCCCTGTGCCCCTCTCCCCCGCTCATTCTCTCCCTCTCTCTTGAATAAAAATTAAATTAAATTAAAATATAAAAACATTAATATCAGCTTTTTAAATGGATCATTTTCATCATAAAAATACCAAAAGAATTGAAGGAATAAATAAAGTAAAAGTGGTTTATGAGTATCAATAGATGACGAACAAATCAAGAATTATAATTTGAAGGCTTCCTGTCTTACATTTAGGTCTTTCATCCATTGTGAGTTTATTTTTGTGTCAAATATCTAAATATCTGGAATCCAAATTAAACTTGTTTTCTGTTATTGGATTAAAGAAATTTAAAGGAGTAAAAAGGTATTTGAAGAGGGTTAAGAAAATGACATACAAAGTTAAAATCAAGGCACTTATAGTTGAAAACATTTTGGAATATGACATCCTAATTAGGATACATCCTAATCTTAATCTAATACTAATACTAAAATGTATTAAAAGAAAGACAACATCAAAAATGCATAGAACAGAATGTTGTAAAAAGGATATGTAACAGTAATGATATATCAGCTATGAGATAAGAATTACATATCTGTTATAGAGTCCCATGACTGTTAAGATAATGGTAATTAATTGAAAGATATTGATAAAAAATGAAAAGATTTAAGTTTCCTTAATGTAATAAAGGATAAAGGATAATGTAATAATGTAATAAAGGAGCTTATCTTCCCAGAAAATTCTACAAAGAATGGACAATATAACAAAATACTCCAGGCAGAGATGGAAGCTTAGCTAACCCTAAAATCCCTGCACGTTCAAAAACAGCTGATTGTATGGCCTGATGGTATAAAGCATCCTCAGGACTCATAGGAACTTGAGATCTTCCTCTCAATGGTTCTTTTAACCTTCCTGGTACTTCCTGACTGTTTTGGAAACCAACTGTCTATAATTCTGCTTGTACAGTAGGCACAAAAAAAATTCATATGAAAACCTTCTATATATTCCTAAGTGTTTACTATTAGGCTAGATGAATCATGGGTCAGACCAAGCAGGACAAAGCATCAGGCTTCAACCTGGGCTTTTACCTTTATCATTAAAATATCATTATACTACCAAAGGAAATCCTCACATTCTGTCTTATACTGTGCATTCTTTTTTTTTTTTTCTTTTATGGACCTTACATAAAATAATAATAAAAAGCATCTTAAGAAGCATAGATTTTTCCTGTTTGGGTAACATGGAGTTGTCAAGTGATTTCCATTTTTCAAGAAACTGCCCTAATAATAACTAATTTAATAAACACATACACATTTCTATTACAGTACTTTTTGTAGTAGCACAGTCACATTATACGTGATATGTTTACATTTTGTCAAAACTCAGGTATGGGATATAAACTATGTTTTTCTTTTTTAGAATTTTTATAAAACATTTATTTCTGGGGTAATTTTTTGAAAATATTTTTTTACATTGCATTTCACTATTTGGATATTTTTGAGTTTATGTTTCATTTTTTAAAAATATCAACCTTCAGTAAATATTCATATTCTTTAAGCAATTTCTCTCTTTAAAGATTATTTAAAGTAGAAAATTACTACGGTACTCATAAACCTGTAAGTCTTATGTAATTGATGAGTATGCCTGAAGGTTCTTAGTTTCTTCCTTTCACTAACTTAAAGCTTTACACTGTAGGAAAATATGACATGCAAATTTCAGCCAGGAATACAGCTTGCAGGGACCTGAAAATGTATCCAATTTATCAACAAAAAGTATATTTTGTGATATTAGCCCCTCTTTTTGGGTCACTTCAGAAAACTGAGACTAATTGCAATATTATTGAAATTTTCCATTAGTGTTTCATATTTGAAATCTTTTAGTTCACAGATAATGCATTTTTAAGCTATAAAGAAGTCATATGACTAGAGCCTTATAAAAGTTAAGAATCTTAAAATTACATTAGATTTCCAACATGTAAAACAAAGATATTTTGATGGAAATCTGACAGACAAGCAGTTATCATTCTGTGACCAGTGTGCTGGGGTATAATGGGTGAAGTTGAGAAATAGTGACTCAGAGTGAATGAATGTGTGTTATGTGTGAAGCTTATGAAATTATAAGCCTTTTAGTTAGGTTAAAGTTTGATATTTAGTATGGCTTGAATGTAAATTTCTGACTTGACAACCTTTAAGCTAATTGCTTTTGTAGTCTACTATATTTAAAGCAGACTTTCTGAATAAAGTTCTTTCACCTATTCTGAGTCAGGCACCTGTTTATTTGTCAAGTAAACCTGTTGATTTTAGGCAAATTTTAGATGTGTGTGGGTACATATGTGTATAGACTACCGTAAAGGCAGATTGTAACATTTTAACATTGTGTCAGTTTAAATTTTGATTCCAGAGGAATTTTAGTCTCTCAATAGTAAGGATATAAAAGCATATAACATATTTTCTAAAGAAGCTTGTCATTTTAATAGGATATATGTAAAGCAATATGTATAAGCATGTCAAGAATAAATTTTAAATGAGGTTGGAAGGAGAAAGACAAAGCTAGATATTTTTTAGTAAGTGATATTTGTGTGTGTGCATATGTAATTTACGGACTTGAAGGCTGAGTGATTAATGTAAATAAGTACTTATAAAATTATTCTGGCAAACATGATTGTTAAAAACTAGGAAACATTAAATGCAGGATTATTAAAAACATTGCTTTATAAAACATTGCTTTATTAAAAACATTGCTTTATAAATTTATATTGCTTTATAAATTTATAGACTTATAGTATTAGTTATTTCTCAGTGGTGGAGTTGATGTGACTTTTGGTACTTATATACTGTATTCTAAGTTTTACAAAATTGCCACAATGAAATGGTATTTCATGTCATTAGAAACATATCAAGCTAAAAGTTTGTGCCCAGATGATTTTAAATGTTTTTTATTTAAATTTTACTTAGTTAACATACAATGCAATATTAGTTTCAGGAGTAGAATTCAGTGATTCATCACTTACATACAACACATAGTGCTCATCACAACAAATGTCCTCCTTAATATCCATTACCTGTCTTGCCCATCTCCCACCCAACTCCCTCCATTAACCCTTCAGTTCATTCTCTATCATTAAGAGTCTTTTGTGGTTTGTTTCCCTCTCATCTCTCCCCTGCCCCTTCCCATATGTTCATCTATTTTGTTTCATAAATTCCACATGAGTGAAATCATATGGTATTTGTCTTTCTCTGATTGACTTCACTTACTATAATACATTCTAGTTCCATCCACTTCATTGCAAATGGCAAGGTTTCATTCTTTTTGATGGCTGAGTAATATTCACCACCTCACAAGTAACAGATAACTCTCATACTATGACACACTGTGACAATCCGCTGACCAAATTCCCTTTTTCTACTCCAGGGTTCATCTTTAGACACTTCCCTTACATACTCAGTACCTTCTGTGTTACTCCACCTAAGGATTTCTGGCTAAGGAAGCTATGCAGGACTTGTGTAGGACAGCTGGAAAGTGGAAGATATTAATGTTTTAGAGATTAGTCACTAAGGGGTAGGGATCGGTAAGTAATTTTTCTCTTCCTCACCCCTCCAGGAACAAATCTGAGCTGTTTCAAAAGTTTCTCAGAGAGTCCCCAGCAGGATTGAGCCTAATTACCATAGGGGAAACCTCATTATACTTTTAATTAGCTTGTTTCCTTTCTCTTTGCTGCTTTTTTTTACTCCATCATAGTATTTCCTGAATTTACCTTACAAAAGACTTCTTGACTCAGGATCTACTTTAACACACCCCAAACTAAGATACATACTACACAATGTCAATCTGGTTTTGGTCTTTTACAAATATGCTCTTCATATTTGAATGGGTATACAAACTGGTACATCCAGACAATAAAATATTCATCTGTGCTAAAAAGAAATGAGCTATCATGCCATACATGCAAAGACATGGAAGAATCTTAAATGCGTATTAGTAAGTGAAAGAAGCCAATCTGAAAAGGCTATATACTTTATGATCCCAACTATATGACACTTTGGAAAAGCTGAAACTATAGAGACAATAAAAAGATAAGTGGATGCCAGGGTTTGAGGGGGAAGGATGAATAGGTGGAGAACAGACAATTTTTAGGTCAGTGAAAATACTCTCTGTGATGATACTATAATGGTCTATACATGTGATTATATATTGTCTAAAACCATAAAATGTACACCATCAAGAGTGAACACTAATGTTAACTATGGACTTTGGGTGACATGATAAAAGTCATTGTAACAAATGTACCATCCTGACTGGGGACATGTATAATGGGAGAGTCTATGTATATGTGGGAGCAAGGGGCACATGGGACATCTGTGTACATTCCTCTCAATTTTGCTGTGAACCTAAAACTACTCTAAAATATTTTTCCTTAAAAAACAAGAAAAAATTACAAAAGACAAATTTCAGTGTTCTGCATCATTAGTCCACCTAAGTCACCAATACATACAGCCATACTTTATATTCTGCATGGCTCAGAACTACCCTATCTCTGAAATTATACCCCCACACTGTACCCTTCAGTATTCACTGTTTTTTTCTGATAAAAATATAGATACTTCTGACCATAGTTTGTGATGCTCTTAAAAAGGTATTTGCAGAAGTTTTTTAAAGATGAGATTGTGGGGAAGAAATGATACATTGAAGTCCATAAAATGTTTCTCTTGGTTACTTTGGACTAGTTGACATTTGAGATTTTCTTTATTTGAACTTCTCTGATATAAAAATAACAACACACAGGTTTATAAAAAGAGCTATGAACTTTTTCCATGTTTTATTCATATAGCATGTTCATAAAATGTACATCTAGATAATTTGGTTTTTTCCATTGTTATTTTTTTATTATTCTACATGTGAAATATACAATGTTAGATAAAATATATTTTCCTTATTTTCCATTATTACTCTATATGTGAAATATACAGTATTAGGGGCACCTGGATGACTCAGTCGGTTAAGCAGCCAACTCTTGATTTTGGCTCAGGTCATGATCTCAGGCTCAAGCCCCATGTCAGCCTCTGTCCTGGGCATGGAGCCTGCTTAAGATTCTCTCTCTCCCTCTCCCTCTGCCCTTTCCCCACTCGCATGCACACACACATGCGGTCTTTCTCTCTCTCTCACTCTCTCTTTAAAAAAAGTGAAAGAAATATGTGATTTTAGATAACATTCATTTCCTATTTCCCCCAAAAGCAAATGTAGTTTATTTGTATGACTTTGATAGATGTTCCTTAAGCTTCACTGGAGGTATATGATTTCCTTTTCTCTGAATTCTCAGTCTTGTTTCATTTTGTAATTATTTGGGGTCAGAACACTGACAAAATTGAATTATTTGGGACCTTGATTCTTTCCCAAAACTGAAGAAAAATTTTGATCTTAAGAAAGATAGCTACTTAACTATAAAGGATATTTTATTTATGGTCCATGGATTCATAGCCTCTAGTATCTCTTTCAGGTCTTTGCTTTCTGTAATGCATGATCTTTTGAAAGTATTGCAACCTTCAACCTAACAGATTTTATTTTTACTTGTAGTCCTTCTGATTCAACTAACATGAATGTAATAATTTGAAGTGCATGTCAGGCATTATTCCTTGAATATCAGATATGCCAGGCAAGTATAGGGATTAGAATGTGAACCTTTGTTGTAGTAGTGAACAGGTGACCTTTCTTTACATCTTATACAATAATTTAAAACCTTAATTTAAATACTAAAACAAACAAATAATAAATGTACATGTTGCTACTTGTGTCTACTTGCTTTTCTTTTCAACCAAATGAACCTATATAAAGATAATTATATCATGTTTGCATCATTTAGATTGAAATGCAGATATAGAGTAAGGAAAACTTTATGAAAATGTAAATATAACCAAAATCTTATATATACAGCATTTATGTAATTGCAAAAGTGCTAATATTTATATGGAGTGTTATATGTTGAATTGTGTCCCCAAAAGAGAGCCTAAATCCCGTACAATCTATGAGCTTAATATAAAAAAGGGTCTTTGGAGATGATCAAGAAAAGATGAAGTTGTTAGGTAGGTCTATCCTGATACTGGTTTCATTACAGGGGAAATTTGGACACACAGGTAGACATGGATAGAGGGAAACTGAGGTGAAGACACATAGCAGACATCATCTGTAAGCCAAGGAATGCCTAAGGCTACCAGAAACTAGGAAAACAGGCATGGGTCAGTGTCTCCCTCACTACCCTGATAAGGAACCAACCCTGCTGATACCCCGATTTCAGACCCAGTCTCCAGAACTGTGTGACAATAAATTTCCAGTGTTTAATTATTTTTAATGTTTATTTTTGAGAGAGAGACACACACAGATTGCGAGTGGGGGAGGAGCAGAGAGAGGGAGACAGAATCTGAAGCAGGCCCCAGGCTCTGTGCTGACAGCTCAGAGCCCAACATGGGGCTGGAACTCATGAACCTGGAAATCGTGACCTGAGCGGAAGTTGGACTCTTAACTGACTGAGTCACCCAGACGCCCATAAATTTCCATTTTTTTCAGCCACCCAGTTTATAGTATTTTATTACAACAGTTCCAGGAAACTAATATATAGACTCATGTTAAATAAATTTCCTATTAATGGAATTTATGTGTAGCAAGCTTGAGGAGGAGATTATGTGCAGATTAAGTTTAAAAGTACATACTTATTTTATACTATACTATATAACTATACTTCTACTATACATTTACTATATAATATGCTTATACACTATAAGTGTATGTATATGTGATATGATTATATTACTTTACATTTTTATATATATACATACACATATGGGATTACATTTTTTGTGTTTGTATTCTGTTCCACAGTGCTGGCTACTATCAAAACATGTATTAAGATAAAAGTTAAGGGGCACCTGGTGGCTCAGTTGGTTAAGCATCTGACTGGGTCATGACCTCACATTCCTGAGTTCAAGCCCCACATCAGGCTCTCTGGTGTCAGCACAGAACCCACTTCAGATCCTCTGTCCCCCTCTTTTTATACCCCTTCCCCCCATCAAAAATAAATAAATATTTTAAAAAAAGATAGGACTAGAATCAAGAATCTAAGTGCTTATGTGAAAATACTGAGAAAATTTAATATTGTTATTAAACTTTCCCTAATATAACCTTTATGGGGTGGATATTCTTATTTTCCATTTGTCAGTGTAGAAACTGAGGCATAAAAAAAAACACCTTAAACTCTTCAAAATAACTTAGTTTATATTAAGTGGCAAAGTTAATGTCCTCACATGGTGCAATTTCAAAAGCTTCCTTCTAAGCTACCAAAGCATCCCTGACTCCCTCCACTCCTAAGATGAGCCATTATGTATAAGAACCTATTTGTAAATATGCTTAGTGAAAATTCTGAAAAAAAATCTATAAAACAACATCTTTATTCCTGAAGTCCAAGAAATCCATTTCCTAATTTCCCACCCCACAAGAAATGGCAGCTTTTTTCATACTTATAGATGATTCATTCAACACAGTTATTACAGACAAGTGCTTTTGAGCCATTCCCTAATTTAACTTTCCTAATTAATATTGTACATCAATACAATAACTTTGTATATGTTGTATATTACAGTAAGGTCAACTATCTCTTTAAAAAGTCATACTCTTTTGTGTTGGGCCTTTAGACCTGCCTGGGAAATTATCATCTTTATTTCATGGAGTTTGTACATGTACTTTAAATTTGATGTTTCTTACCTTACTGCTTCAATATTCGTAATATTTTAGTTACTGCTGCACACTTTTTAACTACAACACATTTATCACATGCTTTGATTACAATATTTATAAGTATATTCTGTTTCACAAAACTATCTTCTACTAAAACATGATTTAGGAGTGATAGGACCAGAAATCTAATCCTGAAAAGTGGAAGAGGACAGCTAACCTTCAGCAGTGGCAGGGCACAACTAAGAACTCTTGTGTATGAAGCAGGAATATTCCACCACTCTTCGTGTGGTCTTGATACTTCCCTGTAGAGTCCAAGATCAGCTATATATCATATCAAGCAAAAGTGACCTTTTAATATAAAATAATACATTTTTCCATTTACTCAATATATGTTGCGTATAGCACTTAGGAGAGTAATTTACCAATTAATAAAATGGATTTTATGGCACACAATGTAAATGAGCTTTAAAAATAGTATTATAATAATCTAAATTATTTGTTCTATTTGAATCTGAGAAATCTTACATAAAAAAATATTTTTAGAAATGCTATTTTGTTTTGCTGATGCACTGAAGAGTATTATTTAAAACTTAAAAATCACTTAGAATGCTGTAAATTGCACAATTAACTAAGAGCAATAACATGAAAAACACATTAAAAGTATTATGATAATATTTATGTGGGTAAACTTAAATGAATTTCTTATAATGGAATTTAGACATAAATCTAAAGAAGAGAAAATGTGGTCATGGGGAATATGATACTAATTAATGAATATAGAAGATACTTACCTTCTTCAAAATGATTCCAAGAATTTTGATGCAGAGGAAATTAATTCTACATATAGAGAGAATATATAGATACAAGTAAATATATATATTAAAGGAAATTTTTCTTCCTAGAGCAATTAAATATGGAATATTAAAGTAATTTTATACCTTACATAATATTCTCTAATATCAAACATATTTGTATATTTATAAGTTTATTTATTTATTTTGAGGGGAGAGGAGCAGAGAAATAGGGAGAGAAAGAATCCCAAGCAGGTTCCACGCTGTTAGCACAGAGCCTGACACAGGACTCGATCTTGAGAACTGTGAGATCATGTCCTGAGCCGAAATCAAGAGTTGGACACTTAACTGACTGAGCCACCCAGGTGCCCCATGTATATTTATAAACTTTATTTAGTAAGGGATAGAATAGGCTTCATAGCTCAGGGGTTAGAGCACTGCTGTTGTAATAAGGGACAGAATAGGAAATATGAGAATGCAGTTAAAATTAGTAAGATTAAACACTAAGATAGTCTATTTTTATTTAATTGAGCAATTATCTACTTTAAAGTTTGTTTCTTTTCTACCCTGTGCAATCATCATGTCCAATTCATGCATGGAATATTTGGAACATGTGGTACCTTTTAAATTAATGTATCCTCTAGTGTTTAGGGGCTATAGTCATCTCTTTTCTGGAGACAGAGCTCAGGGAATAGAGGTTTGTTTTTTTGTTTTTTTAATCTTCAAATATACCAGTTTAAAAGTTGGATTTTATTTTTTATTGTACCTAAGCACTAGCATCATCTAATAATTAAAAATTACATTCTCTTCTGCATAGCAAAACCTCTGCTCACCACTTTATCATCTTTCTCTGCTCTATACTCCCCTTCTCTATCGAGGAAGTCACCCTTTCTGACCCTATAAGTTTTTAAAGTACCTTCTACAGATAATCTGTTGTTGTTCCCTCAGTTTACTGAAAGTTTTTAAAGTTTACTTCCTATGCTTTACCACAAAATGCTGAGCATCAATTCCCATGGTATTTTAAGAGACCTCATTTTCATGGCCTCTCCTACCTTGGAGAAAACACATATGCCTCTAATATATGCACTGACAATGAGGAACTGGATAGTTCACAGAACATTGGCAAATATGCTACTGTATTTCAGCTTCTTTAGCTTTAAACAGAGAACAGGAGAAAAGTTGTTCCATTGTCTGTTCTGTTTCTCATAATCAATTATGAACAGAGGGTTATGCAACAATAACAGAACAGTCACAAAGTACATTTTAGTCATCTCCAAAGTCTTGAGAGACTCCGGAATATAGAAACTGACAAGGCCACACGATGTATAAAAATAAACTCCAACCTCTGCAGCAACCAGTGCAAGAAGCCAAACCACCAGCTATGCAGCAGTCAGCCCCAAGTGGCCATGATGGTCAATAACTTTCAGTGGCTCAAATTTTTTCCCCTGCTTCCATCATGGGACCAACCAAGAGAGAGCAAAACATGCACCTCTAACCAATAACATAAGATCCCCCTTTTAGTTAGTCCACATTCAGCTTCCCCATCCCAACAATCTGCAATTAGAGCATATCTAAAGCTCTCTCTTTCTGCCATGAAACTCTCACACTTTCCTGCTTGCCTATGGGTCTCTTTCATATGCAAGTGATAGTGTCTGACTCCCTTCTGTGGTAAGGTCTGAAAAATACTTTTGATTGTTTTCATTTGCATAATTTTCATTTATTTCCACAGTTCTCCTGTTGGTACAGCAGGATGTGGTCTGCATTGCCATTGTTGGGGATCCCAGCTTTCAACCAAATGCAGTACCCACAGACATCCCCTGTGTCTTGTGGTAAGTCAGCACCAGGATCTGGAACTTGCTCTCTTTGCATTGAATTTCTTGTGTATTTTTTTTTTTCAGTTTGGTGCTCAGTTTTGATTACTTGTTTTTATCTGTTTGGCATCCTTGGTAGAATCGGGCCATTCCTTTTAACACCTTTTTGCTATTTTTGTGTGTGTGTGTGTGTGTTACTGTTTTGTGTTGTGCTGTGTGTGCTGTGTGTCATAAAAGAAGAATCACAGAGTGAAAAACAGATACGGGTACTATAAACCTGGTTGTTTTCAAACCAGCATCTAAGAACAGTGAGTTTGCCATTCTTACTGGATCTATATCTACTTGGACAAACTTTGCTGTGGGTCATTTTTAAAACCAGATGTTTCTCCTTCTTCCTTGATTTTTTTGGGGGTCCTGAGAACTTGGTAGTGATCCAGAGAGAGATTACAGTTTTCCATCTCTCAGAGAAGCACAGATTGGGGTCTGCAGTAGGAAATGACCACTGTCAGGTGGGGGCCTGAACCAAGCCTGAGAACCACAGGAGCTAATGGTAAGAGTCAAAAGGCCTGAGAATGGGAGGGTCAATTATGTATAAGTCTTGGCCCAAGTCCAAAGGCCAAAGAACCAGAAGCACTGATGTCTGAGTACAGGAGAAAGTGGATGTTCCAACTTAGGCAGAGAGGATGAATTCAACCTTCCTCTGCTTTTTTTATTCTATTCAGGCACTCAGTGGATTGAATGATGCCCACCACATTGGTGAGGACAGAGCCTCTTTATTCATTCTACAGATTCAAGTGCTAGTATCTTCTGGAAACACTCTTAGTTTCATCAGCTGTCTGGGCATCCTTAGCCCACTCAAGTAGACACATAAAATTAACCATCACACTGAAACTATTATATCAACATATACACATGTTGGTCAGAATGTAAGATACTAAATCCAGGATGACAAAAGCTGATTGGACTATCCCAGAAAGGGACCTACAGGATCCCTCTTTGACAATAAACCTGATTATTTAAAGAAAAGAAAAAAGAAAGAAAAAGAAAAGAAAAGAAAAGAAAAAGAAAAGAAAAGAAAAGAAAAAGATCCCAAAATAGAGCAAAGTCTCCTAAAAGCCATATCCAAAACATTTCTAGAAAAATCAATTGGATCATAATACAATCATATAAACAGAGACAAGATCAAATAAAGGAGATATTCAGGATAAACTAGAATTTTTCTCACAACATTTGGGAGTTAAAGAGGTACCGTTATAACAGGAGTCCTTTCATCTCATTTTGTCAGTGGAGTTAAACCTGAATTGAAGACCTAATTGGAGAACAGGAATTAAAATGGGAAACAGATCCTTTAGCTGAACTAAAACACCTAGCAGAAACAAAAATTAAGCAGAACCTGAAATAATGTAGATGTCCCTGTAGATCACACAGTCAGGTGGCCCACTCCTAAACAACCACCTATTGTCAAAGACTTTGGAGGTATTATAAACAGAAGGGATATTGGAAAAAGACTGTCCCCTCTTATGGAAAGAAAAACTAAGACAAAGAAACATTTCCCAGTTCCGATTAATAAGGGTACTCAAAGGAAGGAAAATGTCCAATATTCTGCCCTACCCTTAAACATTCAAGATGAATTAATTATAAATATAGAGGGCACAATGCACTGAACTGTGCCCCCCAATCCATATATTTAATGCTCTAACCCCAATGTAACTATATTTGGAGATAGGAGGTTTTAAATTTATATTACTTATAAGGAGGTATTAAAAGTCAAGTGAGGTCAAGAGAGTTTGGCCCTAATCAGGTAGGATTAGTGTCCTTATAAAAAGATACACCAGGGAGTTCTTTTATCCTACCCCTACTAAGCCCTCCCCCGACATTCATACCACCCTATGAACACACCAAAAAAAGGCCACGTGAACACAGCGGGCAGGTGGCTGACTACAAACCAGAGAGATAACTGTCACCAGAAACTGAATTTGCAGGTACCTTGATTATGGATGGCCCAGCCTCCAGAACTGTGAGAAATAAATTTCTGTTAAGTCATTCAGCTCATGATGTTTTGTTATGACGGCACACGCTCACTAGTACAGAGTCTACCTCATTGACTCCTGGTAGATACAGGTGCTATTCTTTCCACATTAAACCTTGCCACCTTTGCACAACCTTTCTGAATAAGCATTACACACAAATGGTAGGTATTTCAAATAACCCACAGATTTTCCCTATTGATCTTAACTGTGACCCTACGTCCTTGACTGGAAAACATTCCTTCTAGCTCTGTGATATGTTACCTGTAATTTTAATAGCAAGGGACTTTCTTTGCAAATGGAATTTTAATCTTAAATGTACACCAGTGAGACTATTTCTTGTGGTTCCCAAGGACTTACTTATTAATAATCAAGTTGTGTCTGCCCTGTATATCCCTTTGCCTTCTCCATTATATTTGATGCATACCACAAATAAATATATCTTGCCTTGTACCCAACACTCTGTAGGCTAAAAATTCCAGTGGCATTGGAAACAAACAACCCATTAAATTTCAGATAAATTCTACAAAACAGTTACCAAAATATTCCTTGAATAAAACTTCCCCAATATTTCTTGAAGCCAGAACAAAATGAAGGGCTCAAACCTACAGATGAAAGGCGTATATACAAAGGTCTTTTCTTACCTTATACTAACCCTTGTAACATCTCCATCCTTCCAGTAAATAAAACAAATGGACAAAACATCAATTTGTTGAAGACCCCAAAGCCATCGATAAATTTGTTATCCATCTCTTCCCAGTAGTACCTAACCCAAATAGCATTCTTTCATTAATTCCTCCTTAAGCAATTTGTAGGGATTGAGTCACAGAGCAGGAATGAATGTTTTCCAGTCAAAGGTTGAGGGGTCCCAGTTAAGGTCAATAGAGAAAATCTGTGAGTTACTTGAAATACCTATCACCTACATGGTATGTTTTTGAGCAAAGGTGGAAGGGTTTAATAGCATCCTTCCATCAATTCCTCCGGTAGTCAACTTGTTTCACTGCATCTTTTCTCTGACTTTATTGTTGTGTCTCTACACTAAGAGAGTCAGCACCTGTTTGCATTCTCCTGAATGACCTGGACAGTCATGCTACAGGAGTTC
This sequence comes from Lynx canadensis, assembly GCF_007474595.2. Taxonomy (NCBI): domain Eukaryota; kingdom Metazoa; phylum Chordata; class Mammalia; order Carnivora; family Felidae; genus Lynx; species Lynx canadensis. The sequence continues at coordinate 27,628,215 of NC_044320.2, forward strand.
ACTGAAGAACATTCTTTTTTCTAAGTTCTCAATTAAGATTTAAAAGATCTAATTTTTTCATGTGATTCAGTTATGATACAACATGTACCTATTCTCTTACTTTGTTCATAAAACAAGGAAACCCCTTAAAAATATCCAATTTATTTGCTCTTAGCCTTAGCAGAAAAGAGGCATAAAGTTTCAAAAGATAAATTACAGTTACTCCAAGACATATTCCATTATTTAGGGTATGACATATCTCAGCAGGGAAGAACATTCTATCTTGATAGACTGAAAACTATCCAATCTCATCCTACGCTTCTTACAAAATGATCACTGAAAAGATATTTAGGTTTAACAGGAATTGCAGACAATGTGTGCCATTTTTTTGCTTGAGATTGAAACAGTTTATGAATTGACTAAGTCTTCAATAACAGAGCCTCTCTTCTAGAAGCCCAAACATGAATAGGTATTCTGTAGCCTAAAGAAGCCTCTTCAACAGACTCCTCTCAGTATTACTACTATGAGCCATTTTGTCTATTTGTGCATAAGATATCTGGAAAAGTCTTTGGGGGTTCAACTTGACTTCATGGGAAATATAAAAAAACTCATTGCTTACCGTAACTTTACCCTTGGCCTAGTTGCAAAGGTTTATCCAGCTGTTTTAAAACACTGGTTATCTCTATAAAACATGTTGATGCTATGCTTCTGCTGAACTAGTTCTAGATTCCTTGCTTGGATTCATGGTTCCTCATGCAGCACACATATTAATGCTAATTTAGAATGTACAACATTTTTTAGTCAACCAATTAATTTCTTACAAGATTCTGTTACTCTCACTCTTACCTTACCATTCACTATTGCAGTGCTCTGAATGCTGCCACTCTCCTGTCTTCATTAGAACAAGAGGAACATCATGCTTGTCTCACCTCCCTTGGGGGATGCGCTGTACCTTACTTGGATTACTATAGACTCCCGCCGATCATTTTGACCTAGTATGGTTTGTTGGTGGGTTATACTTCAAAACTAAAACTAGAGGATGTCAAGTATGGTATACTATGATTAATTTAAGCTTAGCTTTAGAATATAGTCCTCTGCCTGAGGTAAAATCAGCCCAGATAGCAAAGTTTATGTATTAACTAGATCTTGTTAGCTAGCCAAAGGCCAGAAAGTAAACATATATACAGATAGCAGTTATTCTTATGGAGTAGCACGTGACTGTGGGATACTTTGAAAACAAATGAATTCCCTCATCTCTATTGGAACCCTCATCAAAAATGGACAGCAAGTTTAAGGAACTCATACATGCAATCCTGCTTCCTAGAGTAGTAGCTATTTAAAAAGTCAAGGCTCATGCAAAAAGAGATAATACGGAAGCTAAAGGAAATACTCTAGTGGATCACTATGCCAAAATAGATCAGTCTTATATAGGATATGATCCTATATAAATCTTCAAAGGATAAGTCCCTGGAGGAATGCAGAGGCCGTTATAAAGCATCAGTATTTAGCCCCTGATTCTGAAAAGGAAGAATGGAAATAAATCTGACTGCATCCTTTAGTCAGATAATATCTGGCACTCAAGACAGTGGCTTGGTGGCACCAAGTGATTTCAAATGAATATTAGCTAAATTTCTCTATAGAACTACTCATCATGGTATAGACAAATTAGTTACTAACTTAAATCAGCATTGCTGGGGAAACTTTAAATGAATAGACAGCTGTGATTATTTTGGGGTCACGTGTTACCGCTCAACAACATAATTCTAAAACAAACTGTAAAGATGGGACATAGGAATCAGAGCCTCAAGGGCCCTTTGAACATCTGCAGTTGAATTTTTACAGCTTCCATCCTCCCTAGGATTTGAATATGTTTTAGTTATTTTGCATATATTTTTTTCAACGTGGTATGAAGCATTTCTAGCTTTGGAGGTGACATACTTAAACATATGAACCTTCCTATTATCAGTTAACAGAAAGATAACTGATGTTTCCTGAGGCAGTAGACCATATGACCATAGGTGCTAGTAGCCTTTGACCAAGGGAACTCAAGATTTCCTGAAAGTTCTCATAAGTTTAAGAATGTCATTGTTCCTTCCAACTTTTCTACAAGATTGTGAGTGTTAAGGACAGTGTAGTGAAGGGTAACACTGTACAGAGTTCTTTTATAATGGCTCTCATAAAGTGTGTGTCTTGATCACTTCTTGTAAAAATCAGCATACTCCAGATTGGAAACACAGAATCAAGCAGGCTTCTTGTTAATATAAAGGCTGTAGCATAAATTCAGCAGTTTTTGTAAGGCAGTAGACCAAATACTTGCCACCCGGAAGAGAGACCCAGAGATCTGGATATGTAACCCAGTTAATGTCTGGCCATGGTTCACACTTCATGCTACAAACAACTCTTTTTCTTTCTTGTTCCCTTTCCTCCAGCTCCCTGCGCTGAATCTCCTTGTGCCTCTACTGTATCAGTATTCCCTTTGTGATCACAACACCTAGTCCTGTTTGCCTCAGACTAACCACCTCATGCACTTTAGGAATAGAACTCTGAGATTGTCAGTACACAACAACCCAAATTAAATAAGTAAGCAAGGGTGGAATTTCTGTCTCCAAACGTGAGCTGCAAAATGAGGCCACTCTTGATTATTGAGGAAAACTACCTATATTACTGACTCATTACATATGTAAAGAAAATCATAACATTATTCCCATAAATGAGAATTACACAAATCATAAAGAAAAAACTATAGAAAACTTACTGGTAACTCTAGTAGAAGTTATTAATGACACCATCTCTGCCCTAGATAGAATAAGAGATGAGTCTCACATCGGTACAAGTAATGAAGGAAAATCACAATGCTCTATATTTCTATTGTCTAGTCATAGTAGTATCTGTGCCATTACTAATACTTCTTGCTCTACTTGTATTAATGAAAAAGACAAGGTGGACAAGGCTATATAAAACTTTAAAATAAAAGATATTTGGATCTCTCAGGTTCATCCTCATGGCGAGTGGTATTTGTTCTTTTGGCATAGGGTAGGCAATTGGGATTCCTGGTTCTGAAGCATCTTAACAAAGACTATTAATTGTTTTGGTTTTGGTTTTGAGTTTGGGTTTGGGTTTGGTTTGGTTTGGTTTTGTTTTTTTTAACAATGTGGTCAAAATTCTCCATTGCACTCTATCCAGGATCTTACAAAATTTTGTGTAGCTGTTCCCTCATTAGATGATTGACATGATAATACAAGATGGTTAAGAAGATCTTACAATACAGGGCTGTCTGGGTGGCTCAGTAGATTAAGTATCTGACTCTCACGGTTCATGAGATCTAGCCCTACTTCCAGCTCTGCCCTGACAGCTCAGAGCCTGTTTGGGATTCTCTCTCTCCCTCTTTCTCTGCCCCTCCTCTACTTATGTGCATGTTCTGTCACTCAAATTAAATAAAGAAATATTTTTAAAAAGAACTTGCAATACAGTTAACTATGGAGATGACTGAACAGAGTCCGTAAGCAGTAATGATCTGGATTTCTAGGCTTCTCTGAATTGTTCAACTTTTCACAACTGAGATAATGACCAAAAGAAGAGGTTGGGAGACTAAATATACAAATATGCAAATATACAAATATACAATGGCCGAGGCACCTGGGTGACTCAGTCAGTTGTGTCTGACTCGGTTTTGGCTCAGGTAATGATCTCATGGTTTGTGCTCTTAAGCACCATGTCAGACTCCACACTAGCAGTGAGGAGCCTGCTTGGGATTCTCTCTCTCTCCTTCTCTCTGCCCCTCCCCTGCTCACCCTCCCTCCCTCTCAAAATAAATAAACATTAATATATATATATATATATATATATACACGTATATATATATACGTACGTATATATATATACGTGTGTGTGTGTGTGTATATATATATATATATATGTATACGTATATATACATGCCCAAACCATATATGAAAATAGAACTCTCACTAAAACTTCAGTAGCAAACAGCCTGGAACCCTACCCTAACGCTAACCCCCCCCTATATATAGGGTAGTAGGAGAGAGAGAGAGAGAGAGAGAGAGAGAGAGGGAGAGAGAGGGGAGAGAGGGGAGGAGAGAGGGAGAGGAGAGGGAGGGAGAGGGAGACAGAGAGAGAAAGGGAGAAGAAAGGGAGAAAGAGAAAGGAAGGGAGAAAGAAAGAGAAAGAGAAAGAAAGGGAGAATAGAGAGAGAAAGGAAAGGA